>NC_080782.1:74875382-76112882 GCF_028018385.1 Neofelis nebulosa
TACCGCTTATATGCAGTGTGTATGTATGCATAAATATGTGTGTGTTTGTGTGTACATGTTTACTCTCCTATATCTAACCTTAAAAGCACATGATGTGTAAAATCCAAATCTCTGAAAGTTGAATTCTACTTGCTGGCACCATTTTACACATCAAAAACCCCTCCTGCATCTCTGAATCCTACTAATCCTTCAAAGACATTATCAATTCTATTCCATTTTGTGAAGCTTTCCTCAAGAATTCTACATTGATCCCTGGCCTCCATCCAATTATGCTAGCCACATTGGGCCTTGATTACATTGAGTGTAATTTACATTGAGTGTAATTTTTGTTTAAATGTGGACTTACAATAAGAATATTCATTTTTAAGGGCATAATACTGAATCTTTTCCTTAAGGTACTTCATATTTACTTTGTTACATAAAGTGGATTTACTATATGGCCATCGTAGAATTCACCACTATGCATTTAGTATGTGCAAATCAAATTGAAATATGTGAAGTGTAATAAACTTCACAGCCTAGTATTTACTATAGCCTGGTGTTTAAGAGCATACATTCTGAAATCAGACTTTGCATGTCCAGACTACATTTTGTAGTTGCATGATCTCAGGTCAGTTACTTAACTTTTCTGTGCTTTTATTTCTCATCTCGAAAATCAGATATTAATTGTATAGAGAAGAATATATGAACTAATACAAGCAAAACACTTAGAAAAATTACTACCATATGTTATGGACCTAATAAATGTTAGTTCTTGTTGTAGGTTAGACTTATAGGGAAATAGATTCTACAGGAGAGACTCAGTGATGATGCACTTTCAACCATGGCCTCAACTAAGGAACTCAGTAGGGAGCTCTGAAGCTGGGATGGTCTTCAAATTTTTTAAATCTTTTATTTGAGAGAGAGAGAGAAAGCGGAGGAGAGCATCGGGTGGGGGGGTGGGAGGGAGAGAATCTTAAGCTGGTTCCATGCTCAGCAAGGAGCCTGAAACAGGGCTCAAACCCACAAACTGAGAGATCAGACCCTAGTGTAAGTCAAGAGTGGGACTTTAGTGACTGAGCCATCTAGGTACCCTGCTGGGCTGGCCTTCAGAGATATTCTGCAATGCAGCTAGGGGACTGTGCCTTTATACTCCTGCATCAACTAGTTAAAGTCAGGCTGCCCGAGAGTGTCCTTGGATTAGGCAACTCTTTCTTGCCTAGGATGGAGCGTGGCAGGGTGGCCACCCAATGAATTCGCAAGAGCTGGATAAGTAAGTCCTTCAGCCCTGAAGAGGATTCTGGCTGGGGCCTGGTGGTATATCGCAAAGCATTCACTTCACCTCCTATTGTTACTGTTGTTGCTGTTTAGAGAAAAATAAATCATGTGGTAACCAGCTTTCTAAATGTAAATTCTACAAACAGTTTAGAGGCAACTATAAATAGTGAGAACGCAAAGGAGTTCCGAATTCTCCTTCCCCATTTTTATACTCCTTCCCTTGAGTACTGATTTGCTTCCTATGCTGCTTTACAAATGTCATGGGTGTATAAGAAATCAGATACATTTTACTCTTGACTATAGTTTCAGCATGTTTATTCAGCAGGGAGCTTATGTTTTAGGTATCATTCAGAATCATTTTCCAGTGATCATAAAAATTACATTTTTGGGAACCATATCTGAGGAATCTGTATTTTTTTTCACATGAAGACATGGCCATAATTTCTATAATGAAGATAACACTGTCACTGCAAATGAGTTTAGGTTTTGTAAAGTCCAAATATATTCAGGAGGCTTATTAGTAAAAAATTTACTAATTAATTCTAAAAGTGAAATAATTGAAAATGCTCAATCACTCCCTAGCTTGTGATCTTGAGAAAGTTATTTCTATTTATGCATTTGTTTCTTCATCTGTAAAATGGGGACAACATCCAGTTTACCATTCTCACAGGGTTTAAAAGAGGCTTATGATGTCTGTAAAGAACTTGGCACATTTTATCCTATAGACATTGTAAATGGCAAAGGATAGCTGGCTTGGTATTTTACATGTTGACACAGAACTTTAATAAAATTTTAACCCATGGAGCTTTGTGTACTCTTTCTGTTAGAAATGATACTGACAATCAATTATGTTGTGTAAACATTTTTCATTCTTTGAATCTGCCTACAAGAATAGGGGATGTAAGGATAAAAGTTTTGTGTGATAGGAATTGAGCTCTGATTTTATACTTATCTTTCTCATTTAAATATTATATAGGGGTGAAATACTGAGGTATAGCCAATGAAGTCCACTATATTATAAATACAAATAAATATAAGTGTCTGTTGCATAGTCAAAGGCATTACCATCAGATGCATAATTATATGCAATCTAATAAAATAAGTATATAAATAAGTTATATAAGCAAATTATATAAGGAAATTAAAACAAGTCTATTGTCACATTTTGAAACAGATGAATGATATATAATTATGTTGTTTAAATACAAATGTATTTTGTGGCAAAGGGAATTCTATAGAATAATAGACTATTTAATCCAGCCTTCTCCCGAAGTGAACTCCAAGTTTCATTTCTCATGAAACCAGCAAATCAAAAAACCTCTTATTCTATAAACTCAAAACCATTTTGAACTCTATAAAATTGAATAACTCATTCTACTTTTTTTCTCTTTTAATTTGCATACCTACACAATAGTCCCTTTCTTATTCAATGCATTGATTTGGTATAATGAAGTTGCCCAGTCATCATTATTTACATTTTGTATTTCAAATATCTTCATGTCATATAACAGAAATAGCCAGGTATTGTTTGAATTCACTTTTCCCCATTTCCTTTGCTGGTGAACATTTTAAGTAACATTTTCTACAACCGTTGTGCAGCAGGAAGCTTAATAGAGATGCTGTTTCCATAACAACAAATAGGATTTGAGCAAAAACACAATGCTCAGTGGTTACTGTTCCTCACAGCAGGTAAAAGCAGTTATTCAAAATTACAAGCAGCATGACATTGAAAAAAATAAATTAAAGCAAGAGGTGCTAAGAGTTCTGTTCCATATTTAGTAAATGTTTAACTCATAAATGCTTGAGGGGGCAGCTATAGGATCCCACTCTATGCAGTATTTCTTCTCATATCATGACCTAAAATGAAGAGTAGGCATGTACATATATTTTTCAGATATTAAGAGTTCTGTGAGTCAAGGAGACACCAACAATGACAAGTTAAATATTTTCTAAATTGACTAACTTCTTATATTAAGTAACTACTTATGTATAATTTCTAATTCTTATAGTTAAAAAAATATTTACCCATTTCCAAAATTGTCCTTTATTTATAAAATGTTGTTATTCTAGTTTAATGCATTTAACACTAAATATGTATTTAATAAATGGAAAAAAATCCTGAAGTTCCAAGATGTTGTAGAGTAAGATAGGCAACATAATCTGACCTAAAAGACTACAGGTGTTTTCATAGATTACTTCAAAAGTCTCTTCTCAACCCATGATTCCGTATCTTAATTCCTATGGTTGTTCATTTTTTTTTTTGAAGCAAGTGATATTAATTGGTTGTTCATTTTTTTAAATGAAAACTATTTTGAACATTTATAGATGCATTTACCTAGATAGGAAAAAAAAAGTCTTGGTCTTTTAAATTTAGAGGAGTATTAGAATAAAATTAAAATACAATTTAAGGTGCAGTAGAGTAGAAATAATTAGAATAGAATTTTTTTCACAGTATCCACAAAATGTATGGGGAAGAACTTTAGGTGTAGCAAACTGAAATACAATTTCAATAAAAAACCTCTCTGTTTATCATTCCTGAAGAGCAAGGATTCAGCCCTATGACTAATTTCCAGAAATCAAATTTATTATTCATCAGTGTGTCATTCCATTTACAGACAGCCCTAATTGGCAGTTCTTTCTCACTCTAAATAAAGTAGCTAACAAAGAAACTATAATCTTCCTCCTCATATTATCTATTCACTAGTTAAAAATGGATAGCCCATGCTTTATCTCCTGTTCTATTTAGTTATGGGAGCTTCAAGGTAGCAACTATCCATATGCAAGTGGCTGTGTAATTCATGAAGTGATCCACACATACTGTTCAGTATCGCCTCCTTCCTCCTGATGTCTACAATATTTATTTTTGAGCCTCGAGTATGATTTGTATTAAAATTTGAAGGGTCATATTTGTTCTCTCTCCTCTTCACTAGCTAATTTCCTTTAAAGTATGGATTGGGATCTTTTCATCTTCATATTTCTAGAGCACCCCTCACATCTTGCTTATAGAAAGCATTCAATGCAGTTGAAAGCAATGAGCAAAAGATAATGACGAGTAATGATCAGAAATTAAGGTGAACAGACAAATGGCTGAACTCTAATCCCACTGTGGTAGGCAGAATTCTAATATGGTCCCTGTGATTTCTATCTTCTGGCATCCACACTTTTGCATAATCTCCTTTCTTCTAATACAGGCAGAATCTGTGCCTTACTTCTAACCAATAGAAAATGGCAAAGGTGAAGGGATTTTGTAGATAATTAAATTTGAGCTAATCAAAAGGGAGATTATCCTGGATCAGCTTAGTCTAATCAGTAGAGTTCCTTAAAAGAGGATCCAGGCATTCTCTGAAGGAAGAGACAAACAGCAGCAGAGATGCTCTCCTGCTGGCCTTGAAGAAGCAAACAGCTATGATGTGAACTAACTGTGGAGAAAGCCCCATTGAAGAACACTGCAGGGAGCCTCTGGAGCTGGGGGCTTCAGTCCTATAGCCACAAGGAACTGAATTTTCCAAAAAAATGTGTGAGCTTGAGTGAGGACTCTGCACTTCAGAAAGGACAAAATCTTGATTGTAGCCTTGTGGGACCCTGGGCAAAGGCCCAACTAAGTCAAACCCAGAATGCTGACGATGGAAACAGTGAGTCAAAAACGTGTGTTGTTTCAACTGCTGAGTTTGTGGTAACTTATTATGCAGCAAGAGAAAATTAATATAGCCACTGAGGAAGTCCTCATCATGCTGTAGGATTGATCTAGTTATACAGTCAGAAATTTTATGCCAGCAACTAGGTAGAGGCACATAAGCCTTACTCTAACATAGCTTTCTATCTAATTCTATTTCTAGAAAATACCTTTCTACCCTCCTTTTTCTACTTGCTATCATACATTTAAATCAAAATGTATTTGTTAAATAGAAACCATATGTGTCAAAATGTGCTGGATTTGTGGATAGTCAAAATGTGTTTAAAGAAGAAACAACTCCTCTTTAGCACTTAAGTTAATGAAATATTATTCACTATTGTAAGGGGGTATAATTACCCAAAGAATGGCATCCAACCTGAGAATTCCCCCATAATTAAGAAGACTCAGACCAAATGAATCATTGTAGCAGGTATGGTATGCAAGACTTCATTCCGAAAGTCAATTATACTTTTTTGGAGAAATGAGAACTTTATTTTCATATCTCTAATCAGAAGACACCTTTTATGTAGCCTGTAGCTGTGTGACCCTGAGAAATGATGCTATCAACAATACTTTTTGATAAGCTAGAGTTTTGTAGCAATCAGCTTAGTAGAATTTGAAAGTGAGGCTTAAATGAAAGTTAGATACAAATTAAAGGGAAAAATCTATCATTGTCCATTTGAATACATACTGCTAAAAATCTGCTTTTTAAAGAATGTATTTGAAGTGTCTAATTTTACTCTTTTTTCAAGTGTGGACAAGGTTATTCACCAATTTATTCACAGATGGATTATTCATAAAGTGTTGAGAGAAAAAGTTGGGGCACATTGCCACAGCTGATGTAAGTTCACAGAATCAAAATAAAGAGGAAAATTCTCAAATTAGAAGCTAATCAATGACAACAATTTTGATTGATCATTTCTACCATTTACTCATGGCAATGATACACATACTTTTCCCCAATACTAGAACAATGTGGGATCCAATGGCTTTCATCACAGATAAATCTCTGTGCCTTGTTTAAGAAGCAGACTACTGTACATTCAAACAATATAACAGTGTGCATAGCCCTGAAAACAAGCTCAGTATGGAGGTTTCATAATTGCACCCGAGCAGATAATTAGGCAATTAGAGCTATTAAAAGTTGACAAAGCACTAAGCTTGCATGAATTATACTCCTGATTTCTAGAAGAAGCAAGGGAAAATAAGAAGACCTCCAGTGAATCTGTTCCATAGTCCCCTGAGGAAGAAAAGTAGTGTCCATAGGGCAAAAGGTGGGAGATTTAACTTCTCTATCTCATCCCCAGGATTCAAGAAGGATCAGGAGAGAATCTGCTGGAGTCCTGGAAATCTCATATCATTTGCACAGAATATATTGAACACATTAATAAGGTGAAATTAACTTTGCAAAATATGTAATTAGGTAAAAACATGAGATGAAAATAAAACAATAGGACTAATGATTTAATTTCTGAAAAGCAGCTGATGCCTTGGCTCACATCAAACATGCATCTGAAGCAAGCTAAGAGGCATAGCAAGGAAAACAAGTTATTAAGAAGATTTCATTTTAAATGTGTGGGAAACACAACCGATTAAATTGAATTTTGCATGTGAATAATACAAAGTAGGAAGAGGAGCAAACCTAGTAGCCCTTGGCTCCTTGATTTACTTGTTAAATTCACAATGATTATATATGACTTAAAATTATTGCAGTTTCCCATATTGACAAATGTAATTGCTGAGACTGATGAAAGAGAATATTGGGACGCTGCTTTGGATTCTGTTGGAAAGTACTTAGGAGTTGACAGATGGTGCATACGTTCGGAGGTTGAGAAGGGTAAGAAGGTAATGAGACTAGGGACCAAAAACAATTACAGTGTCTTAAGCCTCAAATGCAGCATAATTGCATCTGTAGAGTAGGCAAAACAATTGGGTTTAATGTATTCATAATGTTTGTCAGAAGTGCAAGAAACAAAACCTGGAGGTGTAGATAGAGTCTGAAAGCGTAAGTGAAACAACTACAGAACACTCTCCTCATTCAGTCACTAGAAAATTGAGGCAACAAATATTTAATGATGTGAAATGAATGAAAGTGTGTCACTGATGACTTTGTAGACTTGACATTAACAAACATGAACACATATTGAGCAAATGGAAGTAGAAATCACTAACTATTGAACTCTATTGGAACATGACTATAGAAGATAATGAAATTGAAATAATAATACTAAAGGTTTGGCTGATGTGATTAAGAATAAATTTGACATGGATGTGGATGAAGGAGGTCACTTTTAAAGGACTATAAAGGAAGTATGAGATTTGTTGATTGATACTGAAAAACTATCAAAAGGATATAGTAAGCTCTAAGAACAATATTTGGGGACAATATTAACAGTGAGGAAATTATAATTGGAGGATAGTGACATAATCTGATTTTGACCTATCACATTTCTTCTGTTGGGAAGTAATTTATAGTAAAACAATCATTTATCTCTAAGCTCGTTGAGAATGGAGAAAACATCTACTCTACCTTTGCATCACCACAAGTACTCATTAAACGGCACAGCAGGGGCAACTAGGTGACTCAGTTGAGTGTCCAAATCCTGAATTAGGTTCAGGTCATGATTCCAGGGCTGTGGGATCGAGCCCTGTGTCAGGCTCTGCACTGAGCATGGAGCCTGATTAAGATTCTCTCTCTCTCTCACTCTCTCACCATGTTCCTTTCCCTGGCTCACACTTGTCCCTTCTAAAATAAGTAAGTAAGTAAGTAAATAAATAAATAAATAAATAAATAAATAAATGGCATGACATATATCATTCAATACATGTAGAACAAAATTAATTTTTAAAATTAAATAAATTTCATATGAAAAAATAAGTTAAATTAATATAAAACTCAGATTATATGAAGGAATTTTTACAAAGTGAAAATATTCTTTAATTTAATTTTGCCAGAGCAAAACTACTTTGATAATTTCATATACAGGTTTTTTTTTCTCTAGGATCATGTTAATAGCCTTCTTTATAATTTATCTTATTTCATTAACATTAAGTCACAACATCCTTGAATATCAACATATAAAGTTTTCAACTTATTTTTATTGACTGGCTTTTATTCAATTGCATGTCACCTATCACCCTTTTCTGATATACATTTTCTCAACCCAGCAGTCAGCTCCAGTAATCCCATAAAAAAGGGCAGGTCACATTTGTCTTCTGAACAAAACTCTCCATTTGTTCTTCATTTAACCCAGAGTAAAAGCCAAGATACAGTGTCACAAAAGGTCCAATGTAATCTTGGTGAAGCACACTCCCTCAGATCTGTTGCCTGGAACACTTTGCCCTGTGGTATTTACATGATTAATTTCATTTCCTTCAGGTCTTTTCTCAAATTCCTCCTTATTTAAAAGGTCTATCTGACCAGCAAGATTGTTCTTACCCAGTTCTACTTATTTTCATGTGTTACTTCTTTGCATGTTATAGTTTTATTATTTTTTTTTTCTTGTCCATCCTTCACAAGAATATAAGCTCTTCAAGGGCAGATAATGTCTCTTTTGCTTACTGCCATGTCTTTGCACATGAAGTGCAAGTGAAAGAATCAACAAATGAATGGGACAGTAAGTTGGGAGCAGCTCATCCAGTTCATTGGGTACCTTGTAAAGAATTTGTACAGCTAGTTACTTGCACATATTGGAGAGGTATATATATATATATATATATATATATATATATATATATATATATTTTTTTTTTTTTTTAAATAGATAATAACATGGCCATTCATTCATTCATCCAACAAATATTTATTGAGTGCTAATCATGTGCCAAACCACTTGTTTGGCACCAGGCACATCAAAAGGAAAAGGACTGGCATGGTCCTTGCTAAGACTAAAAACTTTCACTTTCATGAAGGAGAATTCAACTGTCGTTTTAGAAAGAGCACATGTGGCATTGGAGCACATCTTGGGAATCTAGGGGACTTTTTATTTTTTTTTCTTAATGTTTATTTTTGAGAGAAAGGGTGGGGGGAGAGAGAGGGAGGGAGAGAAAGACAGAATGTGAGCAGGGGAGGGGCAGAAAGAGAGGGAGACACAGAATCCAAAGCAGGCTCCAGGCTCTGAACTGTCAGCACAGAGCCCAACATGGGGCTCAAACTCACAAACCTTAAGATCATGACCTGAGCCGAAGTTGGATGCTTAACCGACTAAGCCACTGAAGCACCCCTGGGGGACTTGTGGGACAACAACTCCAGAACATTTTGTAAGGAGAGTCTGGGTTAGGACAATAGCAACAAGAAGGAAAAGGAGAATCAGAAGAGTCTTTCTTCAACTTAACACCAGTTACTAACTAAAGGTACTTACTGTGAGTAAATGAGCTCATTATCTTGAATATGCCATAATGAAGAGTATAGGGAATAATACTGATTCAGGCCTCTGACACTTTAATTCAAGAGCAGTTAATAAAATTTTCAGTAGCTTGTAGATTCCCTAAACTCTAGTTGTAAATATATTAAACAGACTCATACTCTACTAGTCTTATATGTCATTGTCTAAGGACAAAGGCAGATCACGCTTCTGAGCAGCTCTGGGAAGACGGTGGAATGGTGATGCTTATTAGCAGGATGTCTTGCCTAAAGCCTGTGTTGACCTAATTGTGGAACACGATAACGAAACTTTGGACTATTCATCCCAAAGGTCAGCCTCTCATGCATGTATGGGTTCTTAATCTCCCCATCTGCATTTCCCCCTGTACCCTTATGTTTCTGTAATATGTAATTTACAATCATCATACACAACCCTTTATATCCCCATTCTTCTGGTTCTAATAAAGTGAGATTCTAGCCTAAATAATCTTATCCTGTTGCCCATTTACTTATTCCTCCACATTATGGAGTACTTGAATAGGGGTTGAATTTAATTTCTGAATTGAATATGTTTAATATATATATTATAAGACAGTAAGTGTGGGAGACTCAGGCCCTCACTTCCCTCTCTCCACACTGGACAACTGATGTTTACACCAATGGTGGGTAAGTATGTGCTAATACTCAACTTAAATCCTCAGGTTGGCTGTGTTAAGGCCTAGATCCAGGAGCTAGAAAGAACCAGTTAGAACAGTTGGTTCTCCTCCTAATCTATTCTTCAATATTGACTTTATCAGGAAAGACAAGGTGAATTAAAAAAAAAAAATCTGCCTAATTTCTATGTTTTACAAATGGAAAAGAATTCATGACCAATGCCCTCCCCCTAGTCAATAACTTATTTACTGAAGGTTTCAAACTTTAACACTAGCCGTCCTAATAAACAGAATGCCCTAGCCCTTCTGAACTAGGGTAGAAGTCATGTACAGGCTGTAGTAAAGGAGGTGATGGACGTCTCCCACCTTTCATAGACATTTTATTCATGCCAGCTCGCATTCTTTCTCCTACCACATAAAGGGCTCCCTGCTCTCTCCCTGCCTCACTCTTCCAATACATACTCCACACGACATGGGTGGTCAGTTTTATAACAATACTGTACTGGATTAGAATTTAAGTGTCTACAAGTAGGTAGCGGCAGAACTTGTAAGGAGGCCGATGAGCCCACATTGGTTTTATAAATGGATATTTTAGACAAATTTATCAAAGTTCCAAGGGGAATAGAAATCCTAATGGTACTGAAGTTACATAATTATTTTGGAGATGATTGAATGAATAAAAGAAATGAGACTTCCCTTTTGGCCTCAGTGGGGAATATAAGAGAAGGGAGGAAAAAATATTAATGGGGTCCTCATCTCTGTAAGGCACTGTATTTAGCATTTCATATAATTTTGAAAATGTAATCTATACTATGTATGTCATGAGAATTTAGTCCATTAATTTATTTAATCTTAACCTCATTCCAAATGAGATGGCTTTTTAGTAATGAAGTGACTTTTTACTAATGCATGCTATAAGACAGGAAAAAAAAATACATTAAGATAAAAGAGAAGATAAAATAAATGATTTAGGGGCGCCTGAGTGGCTCAGTTGGTTGAGCATGTGACCTCGGCTCAGGTCATGATCTCGCGGTTTGAGTTCAAGCCTCGCGTCAGGCTCTGTGCTGACAGCTTGTAGCCTGGAGCCTGCTTTAGATTCTGTGTCTCCTTCTCTCTCCGCCCCTCCCCCACTTGTGCTCTATGTCTCTATGTCTCTCAAATATAAATAAATATAATTTTTTTAAATAAATCATTTAAATAGGGAAATATTTTGGGCATGGTTAGTGCTAAATAATGTATAAGACTATGCAGACTATTGTAAGGTTGGGTTGAAAATTTGGCTACGAGTTGCTGAACCATCATACCAAAGTATGGTATAGGTTTAATTATATTACTTCGTTTCCATTTAAAAAGGAAAAAAAAAAGTTGAAAAGAAACATCACAGCTTTTCCTGGCACTGAGAAAAGAAAAAAAAAAAAATCCCCGTGGATCCTATTAAGATGAGGAGGCATTTTTTGTTTTATTCCTAGTATATAGTAGAAGAAACTGCAAGTCACATATTATAATGAATTTGTGAAGGTAACTGAAAGTTTGATATTATGCTTTTATCCACTTTGATTTGAAACTATACAATTTCCTACTACATCATGTATTTGGTCGAATTCACTGATCAGGCAGGAAGTAAAACTAACTAAACAACTGTATTTCACAGTTAAGTGTACTCTTCAAGCCACTGCTGAAACCAACAGTATCAACAAATGATTCCATGCTGCTCACATTTCTATTGAACACTAGTCTCATTCATCTAGTATACCTTAAAATAAAAAATACATATATCAACTAACAAAAGAAAGCCAAATGTATTAAAAATATAAGCAACCAAGAGGCACACATCTTGCCAGAAACTGAGAAATCGAAAAAAAAAAAAAAAAAGGAAAGAAAAAGAAAGTGCTATCATTAAAAATAATAAAAGATGTCTTTCTTCAAATTTAGAGGGCAGCAAAATTATTTTTATTGAAGAAAAAATATTTTTCATAAATATATTATGACAAAATTAACTGTAGAGATATATGTATGTTCAGCTTCAATCCTAGTATTACCAGGTAATCAAAGGAGTCTGGCTCAAAACGGGGATGATGAATACATTGGAAAACCTGCTGAGGAGTGTAAAAGATAGATGTATGTAAAGCCCAGCAGTTTAGCAATGACTAAGTTTAGCAATGATGGATCTCTGGAAGTATTACAAGGTAGTAATAAACAAAAAGGGGAAGGAATGATTTCTCAAATCTAATGACACACTAGAGGAACTTATGTATTGAATGACAAAAATAAATAAATAAATAAATTTCACTTTAACTTATTTTTAAAACACCCTTTTGAGGTAGATTTTGAATGACCAACTAGTAGAAATTTATAAGGAAGCAAAGAATTATTTTTATTTTTTATTTATTTATTTTTTTTAATTTTTTTTTCAACGTTTTTAATTTATTTTTGGGACAGACAGAGACAGAGCATGAACGGGGGAGGGGCAGAGAGAGAGGGAGACACAGAATCGGAAACAGGCTCCAGGCTCTGAGCCATCAGCCCAGAGCCTGACGCGGGGCTCGAACTCACGGACCGCGAGATCGTGACCTGGCTGAAGTCGGACGCTTAACCGACTGCGCCACCCAGGCGCCCCACAAAGAATTATTTTTAAAAAATACCAAGTTTTTGAATTGATATTCAGAATTTGTTAATCATTGTGAAAACATGAAGGAAAATGTATGTTATTGTGATTACTGTTCAGAATGGTAAATTTTAACTTTGGCAGGTAAAGATTTTAAACCAAAGAAACAGAAGGTATGTTTCCAGGAAAATGGAGAAAAAATATGTATTCTTTCAGGAGAAAAAAAATTATAGACAGCAAAATTTTAAAGTGTGTAAACATCAATTCATTTAATATGAGAATGACTTGGTTACAATATGGCTAAAGCATGTTCTCTTTTCTGTAATCATTAGTTTTGAGACCACTGAGATTGTTCATCATGTGCCTTCCGTTAAACTATAGTTCTTTTATAGTTCATTAGTCACCCCATGAAAGGGAAGAAGAAAGAAGAGTATGATCTTGCAGAAGTAACACCCTAGTTTCAGTATTTTCTTAAAAATAATCTGTTTCAATTATTATTTCCTTGGACAGAGGAAAAGATCCAGGCAAAGTGAGGCAATATAAAGTAGTTGTATGCAGTCAAAGTGAAAAGATGAACAAAACGGTGACAGGAAGACAAATTCCAATTGCTGCAGAAGACCAAAATGCTTGACTTTCTGGAAAGGCAGAAAAGGAAACCCTCAATTAAATTAAAAACCCTCACCTTTATAATGGTGAGAGCTTTATCCTTTTATTAAACAAACACAAGCAAGGTATTTTACCTCCTTTCCCAGTAATGGTTCTGGTTTCCTGATTTTCAGGGCTTTAAGTGTCAGGTTGTGGTTTTGTGATGCAAAATTACTGTAATTCCAGTTCCTTTTATTATCTAACACTGTGAATTATAAAGTTTCTATTAAATAATTATTAACTAGAGCATTTAAAATAGATAGGCTAAGAATAAGAGGGGAAATATCCATTTTCTTTATTTCCTTATGGTTTATAAAATGGGGTCCTGATGACTTTTATTTTTAGTAATACCAATATAAATAATTTATATGCTATTGACATCTTACAGTTACAGTTTAGTTATTTTTTATTTTCTTGGTATATAAGCTTTAGTCCAGAAGACGGTTTATGTGACACGCAATTCATGCGCAATACAATTGAAGTTGAAGCGATCATCTAACGGTAATTGATGAGCTTATGGCAAACACTTCAAAAAATATTAAAAGTGTCAGTTTTTTTTCAGATATTCTAAATAATTGCTAATAAACATATTTAAGGTTCTTGTTTACTCCCTTGGATTAACTTTTATTTTAAATGTAATCTGTATGGACTGCCTCAGTTACCCTCATTCCATAAGTACAACAGCAACAGGGCATCAGCTCTTATTAGCAGAGTGGTACAACTGCTGTCTGCAAAGTCACACATTACTTCTGAATCACTAACTCCAGTGGTCTCATCATCCTTTAGTGTACTTATTCATGTATTTTTACACCAAATATTGCAAGGTATTTAAAATATGCCAGGCGCACTGTAACTAAATTTTTTTTTTTAATTTTTTTTTCAACGTTTTTTATTTATTTTTGGGACAGAGAGAGACAGAGCATGAACGGGGGAGGGGCAGAGAGAGAGGGAGACACAGAATCGGAAACAGGCTCCAGGCTCTGAGCCATCAGCCCAGAGCCTAACGCGGGGCTCGAACTCACAGACCGCGAGATCGTGACCTGGCTGAAGTCGGACGCTTAACCGACTGCGCCACCCAGGCGCCCCTACTAAATTTTTAATTTAACTTTAAATAGCCATATGTGGACAGTGACTAACGTACCAGAGATCACAGGTCTATATGATCTCCTCACCACAACTGTACCCTCTTCCAGTCCCTGGTGGAAATAAATACCAACCTCTGAAAAACATTTGACCATCTTTCTTTGCTAATAAATGCCACATGCAAAAAAATATTGCTAAATGCAAAAAAATTTTTTTTCACTTTTTCAAGAATATTTAACCTGTAAAGATCTACGCTACAGGGGCGCCTGGGTGGCTCGGTCGGTTGGGTGTCAAACTTCAGCTCAGGTCATGATTCACGTTCCATGGGTTCGAGGCCCATGTCAGGCTCTGTGCTGACAGCTCGGAGCCTGGAGCCTGTATCGGATTCTGTGTCTCCCTCTCTCTCTGCCCCTCCCCTGCTCGTGCTCTGTCTCTCTTGCTCTTAAAAACAAATAAACGTAGAAATAAAAATAAAAATCTATGCTACAAAAATCGTCAGAAATATCTGATGAGAATTTAAGCATTTGTATGTTGTCTGCAATGTACTTTTTAATATAAAAATGTGTTAAAAATTAAATGTCTTACTATATGTCTGGTCCATCCCTATTCAAGCTGATTTAAGCAGATTTTAAACTTGGTAATTCTGAAAATAACAGGAATATACTGTTAGTCAATTTTATATCCTGCTTTATGTACACATATATTCAAAAGACCAAGTGAAAACATTAAAGGCAATCATTTCTTCTTACTTTACTATATTCCACATTCTATTAATTTTTATAATCAGGAAAAGGGTAAATTATATTTCATATACTCTTCTCCATATATCTGTGATACAGATTTTGGGAGTTTGAAAATTCTCAATGAACGGCAGCTATATCTATGCTCAAGAAAAAAAGGCATCAAGAAATCAATATATTGCCTTTATTAATGATAAAGGTTAACCTGGAGGGCATGTCATAATGTGCGATCTAAATGGATCTCTTAGTTTCCACAGGAACAATCCACCGAAGGAAAATTTTAGTCTGCCATGCAGAAAATCTTATGACTTTATACATGATAAGTCTGAAAAGGAAAAAGAATAAAATTCCCAACTAAGGTTCCAATCATGGCACAGAGACCAAAAGGTATTGCCCTCCAAGTAACTCTATTTCCACAGAAAGGACCGTGTTATTGGAAATGTTAGAAAAAAATGACCATTATGCAACACGTAGATATAACTCCATCCTAACATATTCTAGCTCTTTCATCTATGTCATTAATTTTAATGATTAAACCTATTTGCTCTCTGAATGCTACATATTGCCTAGTTAGGGTCAAATGTATAAAAATTGTAGTATGAATCGCAGTAACCCAGCAGTTAGCAACAACCCTGAATAAGCATACTCCCTTGGCATCTCTGAGGCAGCTGCCTCTAAACAACATGGAACAAAGTTCTAAAACATGTGCTTCCTGCGGATATCCCATCATGAGACAAGAGAAGAGGAGACTGATCCATATGTACCCTTTATCTCCTTTATGTTTAGCTATCAGGTAATTTATTTATACTGCATGGGGATGAGTAAATAAACTCCAGCTTTACTGAAATCTGAGGAATTATTTCTTTCAACAATATATAACATTTTGTTTTTATTTTTGTTTTTGTTTTGTTTTTGTTTTTGTTTTTAAAGCAAACTCTACAACCAATGTGGGGCTTGAACTCACAACCCTGAGATCAAGAATTGCATGCTGTACTGACTGAGCCATCCAGGTACCCCATCATAGACTTATTTTTAAAATGAGATAATTCATATTTGACAATCTTCTAGGGGAAAATTGAGATAAAGTAGAAGAAAAGGTGAAAACAGAATCACAAGACCTGGTTTGGTCCAGGTCCAACACCAAGATGTTGGGCATTGTGCTAGTGATTTTGGCTCTCAGAACCACAGTTTCTTAGTCAGTAAAATAAAAGATTTAAATTCCAGGGAACTTCTGAGTATCTTTATAATCTTTACGTCTCTACTTATATTCCCAAACATAGGATGAACTTCTCAACGATAAGAAGAATATTGCAGAATATTCTGTTTGCAACTTCAGATACTAGAATAATTTCCTTTACACATTTGAAATTCAATGTTTATTATTTTTTCTTGATATTAAACAAGAATAAATTTGGCAAAATCTAAAAAACCAAAAATAACTAGGCAAACTCTCATCAACTCCTCATTTCCTGATTCTGTGATATGCAACTGAAAACAGGAGTTGTGTGCTTTGCACATAGAAAGGGAAATAAGACATTCATTTGTCTCATCCTGGACTTAATACTTGGCTTGACCTCAGATGTCTTCTCTACTGACTTTTCTTTAATGATAGGAATGTGGACTGAAATACATTTTGCTTAAATGTATTTAATTTTCATCAAAAGATAAAGATACATAACATTATCTCTCTCCTGAACAACAACAATGCACCTTCCAATACCCTACTGCCAAACTGATTTTCCTAATAACAGCAAATATTTATATTATTTAGTGCTTACTCTGTGTCAGAGTTCTAAGCTCATTAAAATATATTATCTCATTTTTCATTTCAAAATTCTTTAGTGGCTCTCTTTAACCTTAAGGAGAAAAAATAATGAAGTTATTTTCTCATGGTATATTTTGCCTTCACATTAAATATGAGTGATATATGTCTGTAAAAGTGAAAATGAGTCCATACTTATTTTTTCAAATCTATTCTATTGTTATACGGATTTTTTTTGCTTTCTCCCTTTGATTTATCTGCAAAAGAAGGAACCCTGGTTTTCACTACTTCCATCTATGTATTTAATTATAAAATCATAGCATAACAGTATAGTAGTTTCAGCCTTTTTAACATTACATCCATTAGAAGCAACTATCAACTAGAATCCAATACTTATGCATAGTTACTTTTACCATCAGTCATATAGACTCTACTCATCTCCCCATTACTTAGGTTAGTGCCCTTTCCCAGTGTCTTTTGGTGAGGCTGTTCACTACATTTATAATACAGTTACACTGCTTGGTCACATTCTGCATTCCATGCCAGATCCTCTAGATTCCTAACTGATTTATTTTTAATTTGCATATAATAATTTTGTGAATTTAGCATTCACTCTTTCTGCTCTAAAAAAAAATGGGTTTTGAAAATTCATAGTTTCATATATTCCACATTACATTATCATACAGAGTAGTTTTATCAGCCCATAAAATCCTGTACTCGACCTATACAAACCCCCTACCCTGAATTCCTGGCAACCATTGATCCATTTATCATCTGTATATCTATCTCTGCCTTTTACAAAATGTCATATAAATGACCTCATACATACTTTTTCTTCAACTTAACAATAGACACTTAAGATTCACCAAAGTCCTTCCATGGCTTAACAGCTCATTTCTTGTTAATGTTGGTAAGTATTCTATGTTACGGTTATAACAGAGTTGTTTATCCATCCACCTGTTGAAGTACATCTTGATTACTTCCAGTTTAAGGGGATTATGAATAAAGCTGCTATAAACAGTTGCACGCAGGTTTACATTTGGACATAAATTTTCAAATCAATACTTAGGAGTACAATTGTGGAATGATACGGTTAAGAAATATGTTTAGTTTTGAGAGGCACCTGGGTGGCTCAGTCGGTTGAGCATCTGACTTCGGCTCAGGTCATGACCTCACAGTGCGTGATTCGAGCCCTGTGTCCGGCTCTGTGCTGATGGCTCAGGGCCTGGAGCCTGCTTCGGATTCTGTGTCTCCCTCTCTCTCTGCCCCTCCCCTGCTCATGCCCTGTCTCTCTCTGTCTCAAAAATAAATAAAAACATTAAAAAAAATCTTTAGGAAATATGTTTAGTTTTGTATGAAAGTACCAAGTTCCTTCCAAATGGCTCTTCTATTTTTGCATTTTCCCATAACAATAAGTGAAAGTCCCTGTTGCTCTGCATCATAACCCAAAGCTAGTATTGTTACCATTTTAGACTTTAACCACACTCATTTATGTGTACTTTTAACTCATTGTTTTAATTGGCATTTTTCCAATAAAAATGCTATCGAGGATCTTTTTTTACCCTTATTTGCCATCTCTTTATCTTGGGTGAGTTGTCTCTTCAAATATTTGGCCCATTTTAAAATTGGGTTGTTACTTTCTTATTGTTGAATCTTAATATTTCTTCATACATATTGGAAAAAAGTACTTTATCAGATATATGCTTTGCAATATTTTTCTCTAGTACATGGCTTGTCTTTTATACTCTTAATGCTATCTCTTGTAGACTAATAGTTTTAAATTTTAATAAAAACCAATTTATCAATTTTTCTTTATTACAAAACTGTGTCAAAAACTTATTGCTAAATCCAAGGTCACACAGATTTACTTCAAAAAGCTATATAGTTTTTCATCTTACATTTAAGTCTATGAACCATTTTATGTTAATTTTTTTGCATATGAATGTCCATTTACTTCAGGACTAATTCTTGAAATGCTTTACAGATCATCTGCATGCTACTGAGTTAAAATTGAATTACTGCTATTTTGTAAGTACCAATTATTTATTATTAAAATAGAATTTAGGAAATACTGTAACTTGTTAACACTAAATATGAGCTGGGCGCCTGGGTGGCTCAGTTGGTTAAGTGTCCAAATCTTAGTTTTGGCTCAGGTTATAAACTCGTGGCTTTGTGGGTTTGAACCCCGCATCAGGCTCCACACTGGCAGGGCAGGGCCTGCTTGGGATTCTTTCTCCCCTCTCTCTTTCTCCCTTTCTCTGGCCTCCTGCCGCTCACACTATCTGTCTCTCTCAAAATAAGTAAAAAAAATAAATAAACTCTAAAAGAAAATCTGAGCTTCTTTATATCCTATAGGATTATGTTGCAATTAAAAAAAATGTCTAAGTATTCTCTCTCAATAACAGGTACTAGTTACCTTTCCTTTATAAATATGTTTCTTGTGTAATTCAAAAGTATCACTGACCATTTATTCTTTAATGTACTTTATTATACAGGTTAATTTCAGTATCGAAGCATTCAGGAAGTCATTTTATCATTGCTCACTATGAAATTTTATCAACATTCTTCACTAATCCAAACAATTTTTCTTTGAAATACAACTGAGATCTAATTCCTAACCTTCATGAATCTTTGTTCCCTGCCATTCCCAAATTAGCACTGAATTCCAGCAGTTGACTAGAATTGTGATCAATTGAAGCCATTTATTTTTAATGTAAAATTAATTGTTTGTGGAGTTAATATTAATTGGACTCATTGGTCTCTCATTTAAAAAAAATTAAATAGAGAAAATAAAGCAGCTTGCAAATGATCACACTGAATTGCAGCATAAAGAGCACCACCATTTCTTAATTGACTGAATATTAGTAAAATAACCTAAGAAAATTAGATTAGTTAAGCAATCCCAGATGTCGTTCCTGGACACTACTCTGTTTTTGATAGATATTGAGATTTTAAAATGTTTGAAAATAAGAAACAAATGAAAAAGAGATTAATTTTTTTTTTCATGAGATACTTTATAACATAATCGGGAGTGACTGGAATCAGTCTTTAGACTTGATAGAGAGTGCCTGTGAATATTTATTTCCAGGATTGATGAATATTTCTGATGCATCTTTTGGAAGAGTCAAAGGTCAAAGAGGGTGTTGAATAACACCCTCTTTGACCAACTTTGACCAAAGCCTCTAGTAAGAGATATCACATGGAAACAATTTCCTACAATGTTACAAGGAGAAAAGAAATCTTTCCCACTAAAGAATTATCTGGAGTTGAGTAAAAATTATGTTACTAGACTGACTGATGAAAGTAAACATGTTAAGTGCTAAGGAAAGACAATATAGAGTTAAAGGGGATGCTTTGCAAGGTTCTTGCAGATTTTCAATTTTTTACTAACACCTTAAGAATTCAATAAATTATACAACTTTGCCTAAAAATAAAATGAAGTGAGTCTTTTGGTTTGTATTGCTTTATTTAAAAATATTTTTAACATTTATTCATTTTTGAGACACAGAGACAGAGCGTGAGTTGGGGAGGGGCAGAGACAGAGAAAGAGACACAGAATCTTCCTGGTTGGCACAGTACCAGACGCCAGGCTTTGAACTCAACAAACCGTGAAATCATGACCTGAGCTGAAGTTGGATGCTCAACAAACTGAGCCACCCAGGCACCCCTGATTTTTAAACAAATATGGGTATATAAGCTGCTTTCTATATATAGTGCTTAGCATTACTGATTTATACATGTATATAAAATATATTCATTGGCAGTGTTGCTTTTTGTATAAAACATTATCTCATTTTAGGATTAGAGACACTCATGTTCATTTATTAATTTGCCAACTTTTTTCTAAAAATACTGACTACTTTTTCTTTACTATACTTTGTACTCCAGCCTTGAGTACATAATAGTTGGGGGAAGAAAGGAGATACTTTTTTGTCCCAGTTATTTTGACTATATTGAGGTATAATTGACATATACCATTCTGCAAGTTTAAGGTGTACAACATAATGATTTGATATATATCAAATGATATATATTATAGGGATACACCAACATAATGATTTCATACACACACACACACACACACACACACACACACACATCTATTACCTCACATAGTTACAATTTTTTTACGGTGAGGACTTTTTAAATCTACTCTCTTAGCTACTGTCAAATACATAACACAATATTGTTAGCTAAGTATTTGCTTTTATGGTGCTCATAGTCTACACAAGTCTGGTGAGAAAAGAAAAAAAACAAAACAAAACACTGGTCAATTGTTGGGTAAGCATCTTGTCATTAAATTACAACTTTGGCTTAAAGAATTGTGTATCTTGAACACTCTATGAAAACAGATTTACAAATAATACTACAGCTAGTCATTTGAATCTTATTAAAGCTTGTAAGATGAGAAACAAATTTGCAGAATATTACTAGAGAAATTAGGCGGTAAATGTGTATGGTCCTATGGATGGACAAGAAACATGATGAAAGTGCTTACATTCCAAGTAGAGGGAGGTAGGTACAGAGTGAGGAGTGGTCAGGAATAGATAACTCCTAGCATAATTCATTCAATAATTCTCCATTATCTGTTTTGTTTAGAGCTGTCCCTGCTACCTATGATACAAATATTCAAATCTAAATGTTTTTCTCTACAAAATGATAAGTATGAATTGCATATTACTTTTAACTATTGAAATAAGTTAATTTCTCTTGCCTCCTAATGTTAAAAAAATTATAATTTAGGTTATTAATATAATGAAGTATCCCAAACTGCTAAGTTTCAAGCTCTTAAAATCTTAATCATATACCTTTCATCATTTGACTCATGTGAAGTTCAACATCACATCACAGGGCCCTTAAAAGGATTTGGGTTAGATTCCCATGGCGAATACTTAATAAATGCAGACTAGGGGCAAGTTGGAATTCACAGGGAGGATTAGTAGTAACACACATGTTGGGGGGAGGAGGGCAGGAAGATAGGGGGGGTTCAGAGAGGTTGAGTGGTGGGGGAAGAGTAAATATAGTGGTCCTAAGGAACATTTTCTATACTCTGAAGAATATGGAAACAGCATAGGTCATGGAGGGAAGAAAGTAGAAAGACTTTCATGTAATATAATTCCCATAAAGTTAAGATGAAAGGGGCTTGTAATAAGTCTCTTTTTTAAAACATGTGTCTGACTGATAACAGAATGAAACCATCAGTCTTTATACCTAAGAGTATGTGAAATTAAGAGCACTGTGAAAAACAGATGGGCAGCATGAGGACTGTGGTGCTGAGACATACTGAGCTCCAGGGAAGGGCTGTATAGTCTTTTCCTGAGTGGACACCTGTGTGATTTTCACATCTGCTTGTTATAAGAATTTAGTGAATGAACACTAAAATTCAGTGAGTAGAGTGTATGAGATATAGAAAAGTAAAATACAAATGTAGGGCATAGAAGGGATATACCAGATGACACCATGGACTTATACTTACAAAATAATAGAATGTTCTACTAGTCACAATATTCATGCAACTAAAGTTTGAAATATGTGAGTGGCTGGGGTGAACCAACTTGGGGCACAGAGACAGATTATAGGAGATCATTGGATGTGCAACCTAATCCAGGCAGGTTTTGGAAGCTGGAGTTCCTCATCTCCCTATGGCATATGTTTGTTCTTGATCTGTGATGAAACAACAAGGATCAGACTTTAAGAACTGCAGTTTCCTTGAGGTTGGGAAGTCCAGAGGTGGATGGAACTGTAACATTATGGAATCCTGGGGTTCAAAACACTCTGTAAATTACTTTCTCCCTCTGCTCTTATTGTGATTCTCTCTCACTATAACACTAACATACATAATATATGCAGCATAATTTCAAATATAATGGGACAATCAAGCAAATTAGTATTTGTCTCCACATAAATAAAGGGAAAAAATGCCCCAGCTTTTATCTACAGCAAGAGAAAATACTTTCATTTGTTGAATATCTAACACCAATGTATATAATTAAGACCAAGATTTTTTTCAGCTTCTCTTGGTCACTATCTTAGTTGATACTAAATTGGGAAGCCAAATGAATGGCATAATTATTACCACAAAATCACTTTAATGTATCATTTATCTATAAGATATACACTGATGCATTACCAGTGTAAAGACTGTGTTGGTTATATTGAATGAGTTCCTAATTTTATCTATAGTTTTCCTAAAGTAACTATTACATTTATTTATTTCCACTAAAGACAGAAAGAAAATATTTTGAACAAGTAAAATGGTTTTGAAGATACCTGAACATATCTTTGAAAACTAAAATATTTTTAGTTTTATCATTCCTTTAAAATAATTCTTCTTTATTATTATTATTATTATTATTATTATTATTATGCTTTATTCTGGATGGCTCTGATTCTCTGAACAAAACTTTTCTGTGAAATAAATGATTTGATAAGCTTTCTTCAATTATCATTTTCAGGTTTACTTTTTAAAGTAGTTGAACTACATTCTTCACTTAGTAATTGACTTACGAACTGATTTAACTTTTATGAGTGCTAAGTAAAATTTTGTTTTCAAGCTGACTATAACCAAAGTGTACACGTCTTTTGAGTTTTATGAAATTTGAACATTTTCCATTTTCCCCTTTAATTAAAATCTTATTTCACTGCTCTATTTTCCCTATTTTTCTCTGAGTAGTTGAAACAAGTGTAAATGGGAAATTTCAAAAGAATGGGAACACTTGGCTGTATTTCTGGCTGATCAAGAAGCAGAAAATGCAGGAAATCTAATGAGAAAGCTTATTATTATGATTTGCACAGCTCAGCTTTTGCATAATCAAGCATGTCAATGCACTCACACATTTGCGAATGCTGCTTAGAACCACACATCTGAATCTTTTTAATGTTTCTCCATTACCATTGCTTTTGCTGCCCCACTCAGGAAGCCATCATCCATGACCCCAATTTTCAAAATGGGCCAGCTAAAAACAAAGACTGGATGTGTTTCCTAATCTCATCAAACCTTATTTTTTTTTTTTTAAGCAGAATGAAAACAGGTGGTGTTCTCAATTTTTAAAGGGGACGAATTATGAACTGTAATCTGAATATGGCTGTGATTATCCAGGTACAACTGCTCACATGAAAGTTGGTAAAATTGTAGAAGAAGCTATGTAATATTCAGGTGATCTTTGTTAGCATCTGTGGTGATTTTGAATCTTTAATATCATGCAGCACTCCAGTTAATGTTATAGGAACATATGTTGCTATTTGTCAATACGACAGTGTAATACATATGCATGAAGGAGGGTGTCATGCCAAGGCAACAGCATCTACATCCTCCCAAAAGAACTGATATAAGTAGTAAGTACCTTTCACTCCCTTTCGCACCTTTCCCTCATCCTTATACTTAAGATTCACATTAAAACATGATGAAATGATGAGGCACTGTAAGGGTTGGCTGTTATGGTTTGGCAATATTTTAAAATTCTGGTTGGTGAATAAGGATAACTAGTATATGACTATCCATTTCATGACTATTTATTATTACTATTATTACAGTTATTTTATTTTATTTATTGTATTTATGATTAGTAAATAGATGATTACATCAGTGATTCTGAATAAGAGAGAAAAGAATTTCAAAAACATATTTTTCATGTTGTTATTTATAATAAGATGAAATAAAATTTAAGTGCCAATAATTAGTGTTTCCTAAGACTTTATGAATAAGAAAGAAAACATAGATGACGGTAAAATTCAGCGTGTTTGTAGCTGACAGAAGAATCCTTACAAAAGGTGCTATTTCAGGGACTCCTGAAGACCTGAAAGGGCTGCAGGTGGTGAGGTGACATGGAAGCAGGGATCTAAAACTAATATTCAGAAGGAGGACATTGAGGTCTTTTTCATCAACTATATAATGGCACATAAGCTATGAGAGCTAACAAATATTATAAACAACAGAGAATACAAAATGATGTCAATAAAATGAAAAGACAAGCAAAAAATAATGAGATGAAATTTTAAAACATTAAATGGAAATGACTGATCTTAGGCTGGAAAAACATTTTTCTTTTTCGCAAATATAACATAGCATGGTAAAGATGAGGCATGACAAAAACACGTGTTAGAGATTTTAACTGGTGAAAAGATTAATATGAAACAATGGCAGGATGAGTAAAAGCCCTCAGAATATTTAGGATGTATCACTCTTTGGAAAGAACTGTATGTGTTCCAATACAGATTTTAATGTCTTTCTATAACCTTACATTTCTAGTCCTAATTTTGAAACTGAATTAGTATATTAGAATTTAAAATCCTTTCAGTATCCTGACAGAAAGAAAAATCAAAGCTTGTTGACCATCTCCCTCCTAAGATATGATCAAGATTCTGCTCAATATGTTAGGTATGATCTACTCAAGGTAGACCTCAGACATTCTCGACACTAAATTCATACATATAATTAATTAAAAATATTTACTGAGACTCAATTATGGGCCAATAACTATAAAAAGCACAAATACTAGTCTTTATCTGAAGGAAATAACTACGAATTTTAGAAAAGTTATCTTCACAAATATATTTCCTACTATTATTTATTTTAGGGAAGGCAAAAAAAATTTCACAGGACAAAAATTGAAGAAAAGATAGGTAAATGTTCTATAACATGGCAGGATATTGTTAATAATAGTATTTCTCAGGGCTTTATAATAATATAAATTTGCTCATGCCAACATATTATTGAAATAGCAGAACATGAAGATATTTATAGTATGATCACAATTAGGTAAAAGGTTTAAAAAAGCATACAAAAATGTCCTATAGCATATCTAAATGAACACAATACTGAACTAGAAATATAAGGCTGCTGACAAATACAGGAAATAACATGAAACAACAATTCACAAACCCAGAAAGTTACCTGGTAAACAAATATACAAGTATCCTAACTTGTTCAAGTGAATCACAGTAAACCTAATTGAAAATGCTAATGTGAGTTTATTTCTCTTACTAAGTAAAAAATTAATACAATAATATGTGAGATCAAAATTACAACCACAAAAAGGATATGCATTCACAACTTTTATGGAATATTTTGTTAGAATATTTATCAAAAGCTATAAACTCACACATTTTGACCCTATCCATCCTAAATTTCTATTCAATTATGAGACATTTTCCTATGCAAAAATAAAAGCAGGATAGAAGTTCTAACTATGCAAATGCTCCCTGAAATGTTACATGAAACTTCTGAGGGCAATGTACTCAGTGATAAAGGAATGGTCAATTAGATTATAGTTGTTATCTTAGTGGTAATAATTTATGAAGGTTTTTAAACAGCATGTAGATATAGGGTCAAATGAAAGTCAGGTCACAATTATAAATACATTATTATTTAAAGCTACATAAAGTGGTTTCTGGCTGGCTCAGTTGGTAGAGCATGCGACTCCTATCTTAGGGTCATAAGTTCAAGCCCTACATTTGGCATGGAGCCTATTTAAAATTTTATATGCATACACACACACACACACACACACACACACACACACACTTATTTATTTATTTATTTATTTATTTACTTATTTATTTATTTATTTATTTATTTTAAGTGGAACTTTTTTTTATTGAAACGTTTTATTTTTTTTCAATATATGAAATTTATTGTCAAATTGGTTTCCATACAACACCCAGTGCTCATCCCAACAGGTGCCCTCCTCAATATCCATCACCCACCCACCTCTCCCTCCCACCCCCCTCAACCCTCAGTTTGTTCTCAGTTTTTAAGAGTCTCTTATGCTTTGGCTGTCTCCCACTCTAACCTCTTTTTTTTTTTTCCTTCCCCTCCCCCATGGGTTTCTGTTAAGTTTCTCAGGATCCACATAAGAGTGAAACCATATGGTATCTGTCTTTCTCTGTATGGCTTATTTCACTTAGCATCACACTCTCCAGTTAAGTGGAACTTTTAAACAGTGACAATAATTTTGTTAGGGTGGCTGAATGATGGGAAGATTTCCCTGGATATTCTAATATTCTATTCTATTTTCTATTCTATTCTATTTATTATTATTGTTTTTTAAGTAGGCTCCAACTCAATGTGGGGCTTGAACTCATGACCCTGAGATCAAGACCTGAGCTGAAATCAAGAGTCTAATGCTTAACCAACTGAGCCACCCAGGTATCCCCACATTAGATTATTTTAAATATAGTTAAAAATATAATCATACTTAGAGCCAAGAATTAAGTCTGGGACATATGTGTATTACTTATAACACTGAAGCAAATTATACATGAGTTAGTAGAGAAGTAAAGAAACTTGAGAAAATAGGTGAATTAAATCTCTGAAAATTATTGATGTTTAAGAAATAGGCAAAGGATGAAGACTCACATTAACCTGATTAGAATGAAAAATCAGGCTGAAAAATACTGACTCCATTATTAGGCTGAAAAAGATTGACTCGGCTACTATATCTCCAACAAAGAAAAAAAAATCAGTTTTTCGTGAGGGCCGGTACTGTACTTGCTAAAGTAGCTTCCTTTCCTCCCTAATTATCCTCAAATACAAACAACAGACCATCACTGCTATGAAGTAACCAATGTATGTTTCTCCACATCCAGAACCTGTAATAACTGATGTGCTTGTTTGCAATTTAGCAGTAGCAAACCCAAGTCAAAGCTGACAGTTTTTGGATTGGCTTCAAGGAGGCTGTGGACAGGATAAAAAGCTCTTTATAGAAGCTGTCTGTTCTGATACCCTCTCTAAAAACCAGGAGAGCTACTCCAACAGATGGTGAAATAGGCTGCGTGAAGCTACATGGTCGAAAGTAGTGTGCAGTCATACTCGACCCAGGCAAAAGCAGGAATGTGGTATCTCCCTTTCTTTTCCTGAGTCTGAATGTGTATGTCTAACTGCACTGTAGTTTCCCTGATGTTCCCCCACACCATCTTCTCTAGGTAATAGGCTAATACCAATCTCCAGACCATCATCATCACCTCTCAGCTCAAAAATCTCACTTTCGAGGGCGCCTGGGTGGCTCAGTCAGTTAAGCATCCGACTTCGGCTCAGGTCGTGATCTCACGGTTCGTGAGTTCGAGCCCCGCATCGGGCTCTGTGCTGACAGCTCGGAGCCTGGAGCTGCTTCAGGTTCTGTCTCTGTCTCTCTGCCCCTCCCCTACTCGCTCTCTCTCTGTCTCTCTCTCTCTCTAATATAAAAAAAAAAAATCTCACTTTCTTAGTCAAAACTAAGGACATGACAAACCCAGGTCCTCTTGTTGCATGCATGTCTGAGAGGATAGCAGAAGTATCTAACTGAAGGTTGGGAATGGGGGATGGGATGAGTTCTCACTTGACCACTGACCCTGATGACTTTGCCAGAAAATCTTCAGTAAAGTACTTCACCATACTGATCCAAGTTCTAGGCCAAGCAGGGAGTCTAGAATGTTACTATAATGTCCACCCACATATTCAATAATATATTACTGAACACCTATCAATCTGGCACAGGAAACATTGAAATGAATATGATTTTCTTAAAGGTGTCTAACATTTAAGAAATTAAGAAAAACATGTGAAAACATGTACAATATCTTGGTATGTGTTAATAATGCTAGAGGTATAAAATTATATCACAAATAAGAGGGAGTCCATGCTATGAGTAAGGGGTAAAACGGATGCTAAAGGATAAGGGAAGCGTTCTTTGTAGAGTCAAGAAATGCTGGCAGAAATTCCACTGGAGAATTTTAATATCATTCCAGGCAAAAGGAAAACCATGAATGAGGCACAGACTCATGAGAAGATCAATCATTTTAGAGAAGGTTCCAGTGGTTCTTTGTGACTAGAGCAAAGGGTATTTGGTAAAGAGTGCTAGGGAGTAAGCTAACCAGGAAGCTATTTTGGAGTATGTATTTTAAAAAAGGGAAGAGTGGAGTTAGGATCATATTTCTGGAGGCTGTAAAAATATATGTGAGAGACATTGAGACACTACCAGGGGCACGGGAATGAGAAGAGGACTGAAAGTAGATATATTTTAGAATATGAGAGATTTTTAGAACTGGGATTCACAGAACTTTCACTGATAAGGTGTAGCTCCCCTAAACAAAAATGTTCCTTTAGATGATGATTTAGAAATGTCCTCATTAAAATTTATGCATTGAACTATAGCTAACATAGTATTTCATCCTGGTTTCCTCCATAAGCAGACCTTTTCATAGGTACAAGCAGTTAACTGGGTAGGTCTTTTCAAGAATAACTAATAACAAAGCAGAAGCATGAGACAGAGAAGGAAAGGAAGTTAATACAGGTACATACGTGAGAAAATTACCTTTGTACGTTACTGAAGCTCGATTCCAATAGGAAATGCTTCCAAGTTATTCCACCCAAAGTGTGATTCCCATTCAACTCCATCCATCAACTAGTTGTATACTACTCAAGGGGGCATTAAATTGTTTGCACTTTGCTTTGACCCTTGACCACAGACTGAGAATATTTTTATAGCCAGAGAATGCCTCCAGACATGGAGTCACAGGTGTTTGTAGTAAGAAGCTGTCAGGACTGTGAGTGTCAAGAAGATTTGGGTGGGGCTACAAGGCATCTGTTACACACATCAAACCCATATTTCTCAACTGAGAATTTCTACAATAAGTTGTAATGTAAATTATCATTTTACTTAATGTAGCTTAAGCATATTATGAATCTGGATAGTGAGTTTAAATTTGTTTGCTATCTGATGGTTTCAGTGATTAAGTGATGAATCACGTTAAGAGGTATAAATTTTAAAAAGTAAATAAGAAAAAATAGTCATGGCATATTACATGAATGGAGGCTTCAGAGAAGTTCAAATAGAGAAAAGTAGAAAATTTTATTCACATGGTTAATGTCCAAACTAATAGAGACATGCTGTTATGAGTTGAATTGTGCCCCCACCCCTATTCATATGTTGAAGTATTAACACCAGTAAGTCTAATCTTATGTGGAAATAGAGTCATTGGGGATATAATTAATTAAGATAAAGCCATTAGGGTGGTTTCTAGTTCACCAAGACCAGTATCCTTAAGAAAAGGGGAAATTTCACATTTCACAATGTGAAAATAAAGGCAGAGATCTACAAACGAAGTAATGCCAAAGAATGTCAGCAAATCAACAGAAGCTAGGGGAGAAGCATGGGTCAGATTCTTCTTTACAGTTCTCAGTAGGCACCAACCCTGTCAACACCATGATCTTAGGCTTCTGGCCTCCAGAAATATGAGATAATAAATTTCGGTTGTTTAAACCATGTAGTTTGTGGCTCTTTGTTATAGCAGTCCTAGCAAACTAAGACATATGCTAAAGTAAAATAAAACCCATGTCTTAGCAGGCGATACCAAATACCATGATCAAAGTGTGGCCAGAATAATTAATAATTATTCATCCTCTTAGGTTAATTTTAGTTTTACTTTTTAAAAATTGGTTTTCTAGTTTTATTTGCATTTATTCTTATATTTTTATTATTATGGTATGTAATAGTTACAAGCATAAGGAATTTATAATTGTAATTCATAACTTAAAGATAATATTTTAATAAAAATAAATTAATGGTTATTAACTGAGAATATTTTATTTTAAAAGGGCTCCATTAAAAAATCTTGGAGAAATCCTGCCTTAAACTATTGGCATCTTTTTCTTATTAGCATGTATTGATTGATGTGATGGTTAATTTAGTGTGTCAACTTGACTGGGCTAAGGGATGCCCAGAGAGCTGGTAAAGCATTTTTGGGTGTGTCTGTGAGAATGTCTCCAAAAGAGATTAGCATTTGAATCGATAACTGAGTAAAGAATACTGTCCTCACCAATGCAAGTGGGCATCATCCAATTCCTTGAGGGCCGAACAGAAAAAATAGGTGGAAGAAGGAAAAATTCCCTTTCTCTGAACTGAGACATGAAAACCGCCTTCTCCTGCCTTAGGAACTCCTGGTTCTTATATTCAATTATCTTCCAGTTTCTCATCATTGCTTTTTGAGGGGCTATCTTTTTGTGTCTCTGAATACCTTTATCTATACAACTAAAAAATGTGGCAGTTGGAAACTTTCAGATTAATATCTCAGATGGCTTGCGTGATTTCCATGACAAGAGTACTGACTAATCCAGCTTCATGAAAGTACCTGTGGCAATTAATTTTATGTATTAACTTGGCTGGGCTACAATGCCTAGATATTTGGTCAAATATTATTCTGGATGTTTCCAGAAGAGTGTTTTTGGCATGAGATTAACATTTAAATTGGTGGACTTTGATGAAAGCGTATTGTCCTCCCTAACATGGGTGGGCCTTATCCAACAGAACAAACACTGACCTATCTGGAAAAAGAAGAATTTCTATTGGCAGATGGCTTTTGGACTTGAACTGGAAGCTTGGTTCTGCCCTCCATTTCTTATCTACCAGCCTACTGTGAAGATTTTGAACATGTCAGGCTTCATACTGCATGAACTAATTCCTTAAAATAATATCTTTATCTATCCATCATCCATCCATCCATCCATCCATCCATCCATTCTATTGGTTCTGTTTCTCTGAGAATCCTATATACCGTCCTTCAATAAACTACCCGGACTAAAGTGAGGTAGAAATTATTGGTCTACCTTGAGTCAAGTAGCCATCTTTGGGCCAATTAATGGTGGGAGAATATTGGTATATGCAAAATACAGTAGTTCCCATATGATCATTTGATCATGTGGTTAAAGCAAGAAAAAAATTACTTTACCGAGGAACAAAGTTTGGAGAGCTATATGAAGAACATCTTACATGTTTGCTGAATTAGTTAAGAAAAAAGAGCATAGTTTCAGATAAAAGACATGTGTGACTAAGGTTTGGGTGTGGCATAAAAAATAGAAAAGAGTTTAATTTGTTCCATTTGGCAAAACTTGACACATGTTTAAATTAAATTAAACTGACAAATTTCAAAGCACACCACTGAATAGCTTCATACATCTGCTATTTTTCTTAAAATGTCATTTGTAGAGTATCTTAAAAATGCTTTGGACCTAATTTATTTTCATTATTTAATATAATCTGTATTTTACACGTTTTACAGTTTATATAATACATTACGTAAAATATACAATTCATTTGATTTCTTAATTAGATTGAATTTTATCTAAATAAAATATGTATTGAAATCTTCTTAAAATCAAATAAATATTGAATATACTAAACTCTTTGGTGCTATAACATTTTATGGCTGCATAATTATAATTTATAATGTGTAGTAGATATTTACAGGCTGATGATAGGTTCCAAAGAATGCCTACATATGAGAGGAAGACTCAAATATTTTCACTATGATTCTACTTCAATCCATATGATTTGTCACACAGCGGTTGGGTGTATGAGTTTGTGGTTAATTCCAGACAACAGATATATTACATCAGAAAGCAGAGAACTGTTAATTTCTATTTTATAGTCTTTCTTCCTTTTAGCACTCAACAGGAGAGTGGAAGTCTTTTTCATTTCTGGTGCTTTACTTGATAAGAGGTTCTTCTTTCTTTCATTTAGCCTCTAATATATGGCGCTACTACTACTCTGACAGAGATTTACCAACTTACTCATTTTATGAGAAATACAATAGTTGCTCAGTAATTGAATTCATATTCACAGAGATTGGAAGGGAGCTACCTGGCTTTGAGAGCCAGACAATACATATTCTGTTGCTAAATCTGTCACTCATTAATTGTTACTAAGAAAACATGTGAAATCTCTACACATTATTTGTCTCAGTTGGATATTGCGGGAAAAAGAAGAAGTTCCTATCCTTCAATTAAATTAAATACCTATTGATATTACTACAAATCACTAATTTTCCAATAATAACAATAATTAGGGCACTAGATGTTTCAATTGTTCACAGAACAACTACTTCCACTTTCTCAAGCACATCTTATGTCTTTTTGTTCTGTCAACGAGACTTTCTTTGGGAATTGAAACTGAGTCCTAATACAGCCGTTTCAAAAATCTGCAGATACTCTGGAATTTCTGTGCATAATGGGGTATTTTTCAGAAAAAAAAAACAACCTTAGCTCTATCAAATATCAAACTTGCAGATTGAATATTTTAATGTTATATTTTTGGTCACTGAATCAAAATCTTTCTCAACTGAATACATAATCACTACAACATATCCAAGGCACTTGTTTCAAATTTGTCTTTAAGTTACTTTCAAAATAGTAGAAGTATTTTTAAAACTAGCAGTGAATATTCCTCATTCCATAAAAGGCAACCCTCCACCAACATTCAGGTTTGTACTATGCTCTCTCAGACTACTTTCATTTATAATTGTTTCCATCCTTTTTGATTTCCATCTTTTGAGTATCTAGTTTACTTAACTAATTATTATCAGTTGAGCTGCAAAGTACTACAGGATACATTGCCTTAATATTGTTTTTGCACTCTAGTTGTTATTCCTGATGCTCACAATAAATGATCCTTCAAGTACCACTGCAGAATAAGAGTGGTAGGTACAAATCCACTTTTTCCAGGAACATTCAATCTCCATATTGATTGAGACACAAGGGACATAGTATAATTGTTATGACAAGACAACATGAGTGGGCTTATTTGTTGGTTGGTTGATTCGTTTTAAATGTATTTGTTCATTGGTTCATTTATTCATTTGCCTTGATGTTGTAAGTTTTTGCTTTTAATTTTATTTTTGGAGGAGAGTAAGTGGGAGAGAGAAGCAGTTCTTATTTTCACTAAAATGATTTCTTAAAGCAGCCATTGTGGAATGTAGGCACTCTCACTAAAACTATGTGATGTTGTATGTTGTTCAATATAGGACCAGTGTTACTTTGGTTGTAACACTGCAATATAACTATTACACTGACTTCTTTATCCTTTTTAAAATTTCCTTTATCAGCCTGGCTACTTTTTTGTTGTTATTGTTGTTACTTACTAGATTGGTTTGTTTTATTTACTTATACAATTATTTTTTGTCAATTAAATCATAATAAGTATTATATTCAGACCTAGTAAGAACTCTTGCCAAAAACAATTGAGGATAACTTAAAGGCCTTTATGAGGCTTGGAATGAAAAAAACAAAAAAAGCAAAGAAAAAAAAGAAATTTAAACCTGTTTAGCTTTGAAGAAAATATAATGGATTGTCAGGCATACATAGTGAGTTTGGTGCTCTGCAAACAAACAATGAAATGGAATTTGGGTTATAAGATGCTTATTTGAATCAACATCTATGGAAAAATAAGGTGGGATCAGAGGTAAGCTGAATTATCCAATTATGGTATCGGTCCAACAACCCTCACCCAAAATGATGGAAAGCTCTGAAGTCAATATTGCCCTTCAGCGTTTTGCATCTGGCTGATGTGCCCAGATCTTAATACTCCACCTCACTCATCAGCCAGATCTGGGCTACTCTAAGGAGGGCATGACCTTGGGTAGGGCAGCTCTCTGAAGCTGAGGCAACTCCTAAAGGAGCTGAAACCTAGAGGCTTTCTGGTGACAGCACTCCCACAGATGGAAATAAATCCTTACTTAAACAAGGACCTGGGTGGAGTCTCACTGTGTCTACAATATCAGAGTGGAATAATTTGGAATATATCATATACAGATGTTATAGTGATACACTCTCTGGCTCAGTCTCAGCAAATTGTTCCAAGTTTCTTGATGAAGGAAGCTGTGAAACAAGGTGAAAATTAATTCTGAGGACCTAAAATAAACTGCAATGTCTACAAGGTCAGAATATCTCAGCAGACTCAAGTACTTCTAGAAAAAATGAAACTTTAGTTCAGTAGAAACAGAACATTAACAATTGTAACTACATTGGTGGGAAAAATCTTACTCATTTACAAGAATTTAGTGGTAGAAGCATAGTAAGTTTCGATCTCACATGGTAACTGTACCTGAATTAGCTAGCAATAGTTTACTGCTGTATTAATAAAAATTTCAGAAGCTTTCATCATGAAAGCTATTTTTTATCCAAACTAGGATAGGGGGGCATGCCATGCTTTTTAAATTCATTCAGGAACCCACATTTCTTCCTCTGTATTGTGTGCGTTCATTACAGTAAGCCAATAGTTAGGGGAAGGGAAAGAATGATGAGTGAGGTATTTCTAAACACCAGATCTAGAAGTTGTCCAAATCATTTTATTCATATTCATTGATCATAACTCAGTCATAGATCCATACTAAACTGCAACAGAGACTGTGAAATAAAGTCTGGCAGTACTCCAAGAAAAAATAGAACAAGTTGGGCACTGGTGAGAATTCATAACCTTTGCAACAGCTCCGAGGATGACTCAGAACATAGGGAAGAAGTGAGCAGAACTGCTGGTAAGGCAATTATATTGGCATAGAGTTCAAAGCAAGTATAATTGTGATTGTCATTCTTACCACCTGAGGAAGTTTGTGGAAGGAAAAAACTACAAAATAAGAATAATGGGCTGCACTTTTGCTCTATTAAGTGATTATCCTAGAATAATTTGAAAGTCAAATAAGAGAAAATCTCAACAAGTCTACATTTTTTTTTTCATTTGAAGTATATAATGTACAAAGATCTATTGTTAAGAACCTGGAATATTGCTACTTACTAACTTATAAACTTCTTTTACTCAGAGACAATTAATGTGCATATGAGACAATCTTCTATGCAGATCAACAATTATTGAAGTGTGTGATGATGGATTACAATCATTATTTGAAGCTAAAATAATTACTTTCAAACAATTGTTAAAGGTCAAGAAAAGTAATAAAATGTGTTGATAGGATGTTGTAGTTCAGTGGCATTTATATTTTTAATGAGGTCAGAAGGGGGAAGGAGAAAAACATCCAAATTATCTGTACAATTTTAGTATGTAACCATTTGAGAAAATTTGAACTTAAGAATAAAATAGAGGAAGAAAATGGTAGGTCAGCAGAAATTAGCCTCCCCAGATTTTGTCCCTAAAAGGTAAAAATGACCTCACTGATATGAAAATGCTATGGAGAACCATACTATTAGTATTGCTTGAAGACAGAGTATATAAAACACGGAAAAAATAGCTGTGACTAAAAAAAAAAAAAATTCCAGTCTAGGTTCTACATGCTTCCACCACACCCCTACTGTAAAACAATGCTTTGTAGTGAACAAAGCCACACCAGGAAAAATATAAATGGAAAACAAAGAGTTGATACCAGTAGAAGGGACTAAGGGAAAATTGTGGAAACATCAGGAAGATTAAACCAATCACAAATCTGGAAATACAAAATAAGTAACTGAGTAGACAGGAGAATGGACTAAGGGAAGGGGTTTAAAATTGAGAATAATTTAATGGGCCAGTCCCCATATAAAGGGCCAGGCAGGCTGTTCAAAGGTATAGGCTTGATTTACATGGGCAAGCCTGATTTACATAGACCCACTTCCAAAGACATAGATTTTAATGGACACAAAGGCAAAACAGAAGAAATAAGCAAATTTTGGCAACTAGGTGGTAAAGAAGAAAAGGAGAAAACGTGGAAATTTTAGGATCCTGAAAGACAAATTCATAACTCACAAGACTCACAACTACTCTGCTATCAGTAAAACATAGATGCAGAAACCCACATTATATGCTTGGACTTTGATAGGCCAGTAGAAAAGGACGCCATTAAACTAGAAGTCTGGAAAATGTTCTACTATCATAAAAGTAAACAAAGGATAAAGGATTAAGTTTGTAGACAACTACTGTAGTAAAACAGGAAACACATTTTCACAAAGGTCAACTAGGGAAAATTTCCCACTGAAAAAAATAAGAATGAAGCAGAAGTAAAATAGAATTAAATGTACTCAACCAAGCATTTGAGGATATGTTAAATATTCAGTGAATTGAAAAACTATGAACAAAAATGTGAGAGAAATGTGGGAGAAATTAAAACAGTTGATTGAACTCTAAAATATAATGGGAGAAGACAAAATTACTTCAGAAATAAAAGGAAAATTATAAGATGCACAGGGTAGAATAGACACAAATCAAAATTTACTAAGGAACTTTGAAGAAAGGCAAGAAATCGACCAAGAAAATGTCAATGGCATAAAGAAAAAAATAAATATTAAAAAGGAGAAAATAGTGGAAATGGAAGACAGACAAAATGGAACAATATCTGTATTATTAGACTCCCTGAAGTAGAATATGGAAGGGAATATCTAAAACTATAATCCAAAAAAATACTCCAGAAATAGAAAAGATTCTCAATCTACACACATTAGAAGAGCTTAGTGGATATCTAAGAAAATTTACCCAGAATGATGGACAACAAAATATATCTTATAAAAAATAGATTTCAAAGATAAAAATAAAATCAAGGACACCAAACAAAAATTCAAATAACTTACAAACACAAAAAAAAATTTCTAGCATCTGATATTTCAAAATAAATCTAAAAGACAAACAACAATCAAGCAGCATTAAAAACAAAAAGTAATGAAAAAACTGTGGAAAACAGATTTCATGTCTAGCTAAGGCAGTCTTTAAAATATAAGGACAATAGAAAAAGAGCTTAACTAGAAGTTAAGAAATTATGTACTCATCACCACTTCTTGAGGAATACAGTAAAGGATGAGCTTCATCCAACTAAATAATGACTACCAAAAACATAGCAAATGGACTGATGGCAAAATATTCTTTAACTTTGGTGTACAGAAAGGCTTTTTAACTGACTCAAAATCTAAAGCAAAAAAAGAAAATACTGCTGAAATTGGTTACTTAAAAGATTCCATGGATGTGGTGCCTGGGTGGCTCAGACAATTAAACATCCGGCTCTTGATTTTGGCTCAAGTCATGATCTCACGTTTCATGGGTTTCAGCCCTGCATTGGGCTCTGTGCTGTGAGCGTGGAGCCTACTTGGGATTCTCTCTCTCTCTGTCTCTCTCTCTCTCTCTCTCTGCTCTCCCTCGAGCTCAAAATAAATAAATAATCTTTGAAAAAATTCCATGGCAAAACTCAATATAAAAAAAAATGAATACTGTAAAACTGACAGAAAACTTTCACAACATATAGCACATATAAAAGAATTATATCCCTAAAATAAATATTCTTCTTAAAAATTAAGAGGCGAAGAACCCAAAACCTGATGCAAAAATGGGAAAAATACATACATAGACAATTCAAAAATAAAAGTCAAAAATGGTCCTTAAATATATAATAAAATGTTTATACTCACTCCTAATTAAAATATGGAATTATAACACCAAGATAATACTTTTTACCTATCAGACTGGGAATTATCTATCTATCTATCTATCTATCTATCTATCTTTCTATCTATCTATCTATCTATCACCTACCTGTCTATCTTTCATCAGTACATTTTGGAGGCATCTATTGGGAAATAATCACTCTCATACAATGCTGGTGATAATGCAAAGTATCACAACACTTTTGTGCATATATGTGATTATACTTAATAAAAGTGCTTATATACTTCCTTAGTTACTTTTATGCAATTACAGGTCGGAAACTCTCTTGAAGATGTAGCTCCAGTTATTTGAAAATATATATTCATAAGATTATTTAATATAGTGTTGCTTGTAATTCTAAAAAATTATAAACAACCCAAGTACTTATACAAGGAGAGTGGTTGAAAAAAACCATGGTGCATCTATACAATGGAACACTATGCAGCTGTAAAAAATAATGAGGAAGCCATTTACTAGCTGACAATGGAATGGTTTATAGAACATATTGTTAAGTAAAAAAAAAAAAAAAAAAAAAAAAAAAAAGCAAAACTCCAAAACAGTATCCATTTATATTACCCTTAATATGAAGAAGAGGGTCATGAGAATATAGAAACGTGTAAGTTCACTGGTTACCCTGTAGGGAACATAGTCAAGGGATGATAAGAACAGGAGAATGGGGAAAGAAGCAGTGGAGATGAAGAGGAAGTAAACTTCTGTGAGTATAACTATTTTATAACTCGGACTTTTAGAAACATACTAATGTTTTACATACCCTTCACTACTCCCAGAAATAAACATTGAAATCAAGTGTGGAGCAAAGCCAAAGTGGATTTCATGCACTAACAAATGAATTAAACAGTATTAAACATAACAACACAATTGCTCTAAATAAAACATGAGACAAATCCAAATTAAAGGAGGGGTGCCTGGGTGGCTCAGTCAGTTAAGCGTCTCACTTCGGCTCAGGTCGTGATCTTGTGGTTGGTGGTTCCAGCCCCCCACCTGGCTCTGTGTTGACAGCTCAGAGCCTGGAGACTGCTTTGGATTCTGTGTCTCCCTTTCTCTCTGCCTCTCCCCTGCTCACATTCTCTCTCTCTCTCTCTTTCTCTCTCTCTCAAAAATAAACATAAAAGAAATTAAAGGAGATTAAACATAAAAGAAATTAAAGGAGCATTAAAGGTAAATGCTCAGATAAGTGATTTTCAAAGGTGTCAAGATTTTTCTTTTTTAAGTTTATTTATTTGAGAGAGAGAGAGAGAGAGAGAGAGAGAGAGAGAGAGAGAGAGAGCGCAATCACATGAGTGAGCGGCACAGAGACAGAATCCTAAACAGGCTCTGCACTGCAAACATGGCACCCCATGCAGGCCTCAAACCCATGAACCATGAGGTTATGATCTGAGCCAAAGTTGGACGGTTAACTGACTTGAGCCATTCAGTTCCTCAAAAGTGTCAAGATTCTGAAAGACAGGAGAAGATTTAGGAACTATCACAGACTGGAGGAGTCCAAGTAGAAATAACAATGAAATGAAATATGGGTTTCTGGATTGAATCCGAGAACAAACAAAGGACTTTAGTGGGGGAAAAGCTGCTAAAATCTGAACAAGGTCTGTGACTACTGAACCAATGCTAATTCCCTGGTTTCAATAATTATGGTATGGTTACATAAAGGATAATATCAGAGGAAGCTAAGTGAAGGGCATATGGGAATCTCAGTAATTTTTTTTTGCAATTTTTGGTAAATTTAAATTATGTTTAAAATAAACTACTAAAACAAAAAAGAGATGGATTTGTCTGAGATGTAGAAATTGAATTTAATTTTCTCAGTAACATAGTTAGAATAAAGTACAGGTTTTGAATGACTGTAATTAAGTAGATTTTTCTAATTTTATAAACAAATGATTAGTAATTTTTATGTTGTATAAAGGAGAATATCATTAACAAAAGGCCAGGTTGGTAAATGGCCAGGACAGAGTTGGTAAATGCTCCGTAATGCAAAGATTTCCTATTAACCATTCAATTTTTGGTACACCGCCAATCAAATAAGAGTAAAATGATATTGAATGGATAGTATGATTCCTTGTGAATAATTATTCACTGCATATTTTAATACATGCCTCATCAGGGAAAAAATCTTGTCAATAACTGATAAAACATTGGTTTAAAAATCAGTCCTTATTTATACAGTAAGAACAAAAGAAACAAATACAATCAGAGAAATCTATTTGAATGGTCACATCGTGTTAGTACCAAAAAAAATCCAATAATTCTTTTTTTTAAAGTTTTTATTTAAATTCTAGTTAGTCAACATACAGTGTAGTATTAGTTTTGGTGTACAATATAATGATTCAACACCTCCATACAAGGCTTGGTGCTTATCACAATAAGATCACTCTTTAGTCCCCATCACCTATGTAACCCATCCCCCCACCCAGTAACCATCAATCTGTTCTCTATAGTTAAGTCTGGTTTTTTGGTTTGCCTCTCTCTTTTTTTTCCCTTTGTTCATTTGCTTTCTTAAATTCCACATCTGAGTGAAAACATATGGTATATGTCTTTCTCTGACTTATTTTGCTTAGTATAATATTCTCTAGAGCATCCACATCATTGCAAATGGCAGGATTTCATTCTTTTATATGGCTGAGGAATATTTCGTTGTATATATACACCACTCTTCTTTATCCATTCATTAGTCTATGGACTCTAAGTTTGTTTCCATAATCTGGCTATGATTGATACAAACATCAGGGTGAAGGTATTTTTGTATTTTTTATTAGTATTTTTGTATTCTTTTGGTAAATATCTAGTAGTGTAATTGCTAGATAGCAGGTTAGTTCTATTTTTAACTTTTTGAGTAAACTCCATACTGTTTTCTAGAGTGGCTGCACTAGATTGCATTTCCACCAACAGTGCAAAAGCATTCCCCTTTCTCCACATCCTTACGTGTAACATCTATTGTTTCTTGTATTATTGATTTTAGCCATTCTGACAGATGTGAGGAGATCTCTCGCTGTAGTTTTGATTTGTATTTCTCTGATTATCAGTGATGTTGAGCATCTTTTTATATGTCTATTGGCCATCTGGATGTATTAATTGGAAATGTGTCTGTTTATGTCTCCTGTCCATTTTTAATTGGATTATTTGTTTTTTGAGTGTTGAGTTTTGTAAGTTCTTTATATGTTTTGGATACTCTTTATCACATATGTAATTTGCAAATATCTTCTCCCATTCCATAGGTTGCCTTTCAGTTTCGTTGATTGTTTCCTTAGGTGTGCAGAAGCTTTTTATTTTGATGAAATCCTAATAGTTTATCTTTGTTTTTATTTCTTTTGCCTCAGGACACATATCTAGAAATAAATTGGTATGGTCAAGGTCAAAGAAGTTACCACTTGTGTTCTCTTCTAGTATTTTTATGGATTCAGGTCTTAGATTTAACTTTTTTAATGTTTACTTATTTTTCAGAGAGAGAGAGAGAGAGAGAGAGAGAGAGAGAGGGAGGGACAGAGAGAGAGAGGGAGACACAGATTCTGAAGCAGGCTCTAGGCTCTGAGCTGTCAGCACAGGGCCCGACGCAGGGCTTAAACCCATGAACTGTGAGATCATGACCTGAGCTGAAGCTGGAAGCCCAACCAACTGAGCCACCCAGGTGCCTCAGCAGGTCTCAGATTTCGATCTTAAATTTATTTTGAATTTACTGTTGTGTATGGTGTAAGAAAGTGGCCTAGTTTCTTTCTTTTGCATGCTGTATCCAGCTTTCCTGACACCATTTGTTGAAAAAGACCGACTCTTTCCCATTGGATCTTCTTTCCTGCTTTGTTGAAGATTAGTTGACCATATAGCTGTGGGTTCATTTCTGTGTTTTCTATTCTTTTTTATAATCTATGTGTCTATTTTTGTGCCAGTACTATACGGTCTTGATCACTATAGCTTTGTAATTTAAACTGAAGTCCAGAATTGTGATGCCTCCAGCTTTGCTTTTCTTTTTCAAGGTTGCTTTGGCTATTCGGCATCTCTTGTGGCTCCATACAAAGTTTAAGATTGTTTGTTCTAGTTCTGTGAAAAATGTTGGTATTTTAATAGGGATTGCATTAAATGTGTAGACTGCTGTGGGTAGTTTAGATATTTTAATAATACTTGTCCTTTTGTTCCATGAGCATGGAGTATCTTTACATTTCCATGTGTCGCCTTCAATTTTTTCCTCAGTGTTTTGTAGTTTTCAGAATACGTATCTTCCACCTCTTTGGTAAGGTTTATTCCTAGGTTTCTTATTGTTTTTGGTGCAATTGTAATGTGTGATGAATTCCTTAATTTCTCTTTCTGCTGCTTCATTATTGGTGTCTAGAAATGCAACAGATTTCTATATATTGATTTTGTATCCTGGGTCTTTACTGAATTTGTGTATCTGTTCTAGCAATTTTTTGGTGCACTCTTTTGGGTTTTCTGTATACGGTATTATGTCATCTGCAAATAGTAAAAGTCTGTCTTCTTCCTTGCCAATTTGGATACCTTTTATTTCTTTTTGTTTCCTGATTGCTGTGGCTAGGACTTCCAGTACTTGTTAAATAACAGTAGTGAGAGAAAAATACAATAATCTTAATTTTAATAGTGTAAAGGATCAGGTCTAGTCAAAATAAGGTAACTTTATAAGGGAACTGTGTTATGTAAATAAGTTAAGTGTTCTAAACACAAGATTGTTTTGACTAATTTACTTCAAAACTTTCATTTTCCCTTCCTTGGACACAGATTCCTAGGGACTGTGTCAGTATGAATTAAGGATTAGCCAAATTATTCAGTATTGCAATGGACTGGATTTCTGTTTCTCTCAAACACACAATTTATGTATATAAATTCCAAAATCAAGTATTTATAGGGAGAAAACAGAAGTGTTTTTTTTAACCTTATTTATTTTGAGAAAGAGAGAGCAGGGGAGGGGCAGAGACAGAGACTACCAAGCAGGCTTCACTCTGTCTGCTCAGAGCCTGATGTGGGGCTCAGGCTTGATTTGCAAACTGTGAAGTCATGACCCAAGCTGCAATCAAGAACTGGTGACTTAATCAACTGAGCCACCCAGGTTCTCCTAAAAGTGAGTTTTTGATTGTAGCCTTGAATAAATACATGTTAGCAAAATGAAAACAATATTTTATTTTCTTTCATGCATGTCCAAAAGCTAATAATAAACTGTAGTAATATGTAGTAACAGAAAATAAGACCACATGCTATTAATTCAAAAATATAATCATTAGAAGGAAAAGGAAGTTAGTTCTATACATTATGCATGTTCATCTTGAGGATAAGGCCAGGGCCAAAATTTTTGAAAGACAATGACTTCATTCAAATCCTCAAGTAGATTACTTAGCATCACCATTTTACCATTATTATAACTTCATCATTTTAATTAGTCTGTGGTTTGATGACAACAGCACATCTTATCCATGAGCTGCTTTTCATTTTGCTTTATGTAGTCTGGAAGGTTCCACTTCCTAAAAATCAAATACCTTTCTTTCTGCATGAAACTTTTAATTTCTGTAGCTAAAAATTTCCCCCCAAATGTGTCACTGAGGTGACTGCATCTCTTAGAAATCTTTTCTTTAATCTGTGTACGTAACGTCTTTTTTTCGCCAGCACATGCCCTTGCTTCTGCTTAACTTCCTTCATCAAGTGCTCTTCACTTCTGTAAAGAATACTCTGCAGAGTCCAAGGCAGGGGTGTAGAGGGAAAGGTTGCTCGGTGCTCTAAGAACATCATCTCTCCCTCCTTTTGGAAACTGACGTTATCTTAAACATACAGAGTTTTAGCATCATATTCACACAACCTAAAACTTACTCATGCAACCCAGCACGATGCACTTAATATGTTACTTCTATAAAAGACTAAATTTTCTTTTTTATTATGGATTCACCTTAAATTTTAGGTTCTTTATATTTCTTACCCTTTAAGTAATCTGAGGTGGAAAGTGGGATGACTATTGAAATACTAAAATTTCAAACACTTAAAACTAAAAGTAACATTGGTTTCTATTGTTTTTCATAATGTTGGGCTACATGTTACCTTAACTCATTTGCAAACCACAATGCTGTAGAGTAAAATAACTTAAAAATACATGATAGAACATTGTATTTCCTTAGTGTCGTAGGCCACCTGAAAATCTGTAGCAAGTCAGATAGATTTACTGTGATCCTCTAATTAGAATAAGATGTTAAATATCCAGTTGTTTAAATAGGACTCTTGAATTACATTTTTTATCTGAAAGACATCATTGTTGGTTGTAAAGATAACAGTCATTTGTCCTTCCACACAAAACTGAAGGCCAAATTTAAGATGAAAAGGATTAAATAAAAGAGACCAAAACACCCATGAACTGAAATACATCTCCATGAACTGAAATACATTTACTGGATTAAATATTGAGCTTCTTTGCTTTAAGTAATCTATTTCATATTTGTTAATCCTCCAGCCTAATTCTCAATAAGTAAATTTGTCAGGCAATTATATAAAGTTGGTTTAATTTTCTGCTTACCAAAGAATTTATCACTGTTCTCCCACACCCAAATTTCTAGAACTCTTTTCTCAAGTTATTTTTTGATAATATGGTTTTTGATAAAATGGTTTATGATTGCCTATAAATAATTATTTCCAAATATTTAACAAACATATACCTCTAATGTTCTAAATAAAATAATTTACCTTTATTTTATTTTATTTAGTTCAATGAACTTAAGAAAAAATTATGACTATAAAGGCTAATATCAATATTATTCATTCAAAAATAGTCTTGGAGTTAAAAACTTAACTCAAAGCATTCATTATTCTAATTTGAAACACTCAATAAATCCCACCCTCTACACTTGTTCTGTCCATAAGTCTGCATAATGATGTACATAATTTCACATGAAGAATGTGGGTAAAATGGCACAGAGCTGACTATAGAGGTCTCCAAGTTTGTTTCCTGTCTTTGGTTTGTTTCTCCTTCTGCTCTTCCTGACATGTCATGATTGATGTGCTTTTCATTCTTGTTTACAAAATGAACTCTTTGCTTGGCTGGACAGGTATGTTTTCAGGTGATTGAATCAGAACTCATTTTTGGTACAATTATTGTCCCGTTACACATAACAATGTAAGTATTTTGGAAGGTAGAATAAATTGTTAAAGTTAACATATTTTGGTTGAAGCAAAAACTCTAGTATTCAAAGAGCACCAAAGAGGAGTGCCATAAGTTTCCATGTATCTACTTTAGGGTCAGCTTAGAAAATATTTCTATGAAATACAAATTGCCTTTGGTAATTCATGATAATTGCTAATTAGAACCAAAGACTAAAACACAAATTACATTTTCCTTCTAAAGAAAAAAGAAAGAAAAAGCAGCAATTTTTCCAGTAAGTTGCTGCTTATTTAAAAGGGAAGGAGATGCTGCCATAATTACTTTTTATAAAAAATTAACATTCTGTCAATTGATAGTAAAGAGGTTAGGGAATAGAAAAAGAAAATGGAAAATCCCTTGCCAGAAAGACTTTAAAAAGCTATGATCCTGTGTTTCTAAAACTCTTTCAATGATTTTGTCCTTTGAAAAAAGAAATAAAATGGGAATAATATGATCTGAAAATGCAACTAGAAAAAGTAGTTTAAATAATCCATGGCAGACAAATAATGAAATATTATTCAGACATTAAAACCATGCTGTAGAAAATTACTTAATATAGACAAAATTGATAATATAAATAATGTGAAAAAAGACCAAAAATATCTATAGTATGATCACAGTGATTTTAAAAGGACCATGTGTATATAAAAATATTACCAATGTACATTATAAAACATATTAATATAGTTTTCTCACTGACAGAATTATGAGCAATTTTTATGATATTTTCTTATTTTCATCTTCCTAATTTTTAAAATAATCCACGTTGGAGTGATACTATTTTGGAATCAGAAAAATAAAATTAAACAAGGATAATAAAGATATTATTTTGAGACTTTTTTTTCTATATTGTCTATGGAAAACATTTCCATGTATCACTCAGGTCCACACAAGTTATACAAAGTCCCCAAAAGTTGCTCCCCTCAAAGTAAGAATGTATCCCTTTCAACTACATAAGAAATCTAAAAATGAGACTTCTAATCTGGTCCTAACATTCTAGACAGCTGGACAGCATAATCTGTGTCTTTAGAATAGAAAAAAATAATCTAAAAGGAAAAGAAGTGATCACGTATTTTCTCTCACTTGAGCAATGGCTGTAATTAAGAATAATCTTCAAATCTGTACCACTGAGAGGAACACACTTTGCTCCTAAGACTAGTTCTCACAGGAGTTTTCTCTGAGGAGGACTGTCTTATTGAAAGATATGTAGCCCAAGTTTGGTTTTTTTTTAAGGTATATTTTTAATGCTGTTTATTTATTTGGGGGGGGGAGGGGCAGAGAGAGGGAGAGAGAGAATCCCAAGCAGGCTCTGTGCTGTCAGTGCAGAGCCTGATGTGGGGCTCCATCTTACAAACCTTGAGATCACAACCTGAGCCAAAATCAAGAGTCAGACACTTAACCAACTTAGCCTTCCAAGCACCCCTAGCTCAAGTTTTTTTAATCTGTTTGCTCTGTATTTAAAAAAAAAAAAACAAAAAAACTTTTAAATGTTTTTATGTATTTTTGAGACAGAGAGAGACAGAGCATGAGCAGAGGAGGGGCAGAGTGAGAGGAGGACACAAATTCTGAAGTAGGCTCCAGGCTCTGAGCTGTCAGCACAGAGCCAGACATGGGACTTGAACTCATGGAGGGTGAGATCATGACCTGAGCTGAAGTCAGATGCTCAACCAGCTGAGCCACCCAGGTGCCCCTGCTCTGTATTTTTAAAGAATGAATTACTTTTTATAAAATTAACACTTAACAAAGTACAGATGATGATGTTCTTATTGAAACATCCTTGCCAGTATGTATAATTCCACAGTGAGAAGCCCTGGGGAGGTTTGTCCTGTGGTTTGGCACAGTACCTAGCATATTACTAGTACTCAATAAACACATGTTGAATAAATTTTCTTGGGCAAGACACTACTTGGTAGTATGGTTTCTGATTTATATAATGAGAATGCCACGGTCTAAAAGTGTTTGTGATCTCCTATAATTCATGCGGTGAAATCTTAACTCCTAAAGGAGATGGTATTAGTGGACGGAACCTTTGGGAGCTTAATCAGTTATGAGGGTGAAGCCCTAATAAATGGAATTAGTGCCCTTGTAAAAGAAATTCCACAGCAGCCTAAATGGACTAAGAGAATAGAGAAGATCATTTTTAAGAACACTTTCCAATTCTAAAACTTCTATAATTCCAACAGAAGCCTATGTTATATTGCCCTGGAAGAAATTATCTGCCAAATGCTGGATCAAATCCTACTAGGAGGAAGAAGAAAAACTTCTTTTGCCTTTTCAAAATAAGTCTTCTAAATTAAGGATGACTTCCGTAACATAATAAAGTATATGAACCAAAATTATAGGGGATAAATTTATCTAATATAGAAACTTTATTCAGAAGTTTAAAATTAGGGGTGCCTGAGTGGCTCAGTTGGTTAGGCATCTGACTCTTGATTTTAGCTCAGGTCATGATCTTATGATCTTATGGTTTGTGAGATCAAGCCCTGTGAGGCACTCTGGGCTGACAGTGCAGAGCCTGCTTGGGATTCTTTCTCTCAGCCGCTCCCCCACTTGAGTGCATGCATGTACACGTACCCATGCTCTCTTTCTCTCTCTCAAAATAAATAAATAAACATTAAACAAAGTAAAATTTAAAAAAAGTTTAAAATTCACATGAAATGAATGTTAATTTATTTGTGATATATCAAATAGTTTTATAACTCAATATATAGATTGATAGAATGGTTGCTAGCTTTTGTATAGAAATCAATGAACCCCTCTTCCTGACAACCAAATGCCTTCTCTTTTACCTGCCCATATCCCAAGGGTTCAGTCTGGTTGTTGGAAGGCAATTTTCCCTAAGGTTTCTTTCATTTCTGCATATCGTGGGAAGAGGTGGGATTTCCACTCATCTTAGGACCCATTATGCTGATGAGTAGTAGTGATTCCCAAAAGAATCCATGCAGCAGAATCTGATTTGAGAAGGTAAGAGAAGAGTCTACAAAGTCTGAACTATAATCTAATGGTACACTTTGTCATAACAAAACATCTGGTTTATAAATGTAAGATTTTATTTGAAGCTACTAACATTTTCTGCCAATATTTCCTGTTCATCAGTAATCCTTCTCTATTTGAACATATAAAACTTATGATAGACTTTGCTTTACAGTAAGCATATTACAGGGGTGTCTGGGTGGCTCAGTTGGTTAAGTGTCTGATTCTTGATTTCGGCTCAGGTCATGATCTCATGGTTTGTGAGTCTGAGCCCTGCAACTCTGAGCCTTGAGGTTCTGCATGGAGACTGCTGGGGATTCTCTATTCCTCTCTTTCTCTCTCTGCCCCTCCCTTCCTTGATCTCTCTTTCTGTTTCTCAAAATAAATAAACACTAAAAAAATAAAAATATCACAGAAGAAAAGAAGAGAGATATAAAGTAGCCAATTTTTGTTCTGAATTTTGAAACTCATACCATAAAAAAAGGAGTTTGATAGAAAGAAAGGTAGGAATCAGTAGATGTCATCACAAAGAAACAATGGGCATATCAGATAGGTTAAAGGATTCAAAAGCACCAAGAAACTGTGCCCTATTTCCCACTTAATGCCTAGAAATGAATTCAAACTCACAGATCCCTCTTGAGTCTAATATAGAAATGGCCTCAGTTATCATCCCACAGCTTCCATTCATTCTGGCACAGAACTGAGAAAATCAGAATGTCTTGAGGAATAGAAAGCCTTTGCCTTTTTTGGACTATCACAAAAGTGCAAAGTGCCTTACAGAAAACCACACTAAGTTTTTATAGCCATAAAAGAGTACAGAAAGGGTTGAGTAGTAGCAGAGTTGTTGACCTGAAGTCAATAACAAACATCGAGATTCTCTGAATAAACTGACAACAGAGGGAAAGATCAGAGGACATACATCCAGAGAATGTTAGTTTTGACATATGAGAACAATGATTATGTAATCCCCATAACTCAAAAAAGCTATGTCATTATACCACTCCAAAAGATATTAAGCACATCTATCCAGAAATGAAGTTAGAATTGAATCAACTTAGATTTATTTTTGTCATAAATAATGGGACCTCCAAAATAGATGTCAGTTTAGTTATTACAAAATAAAAGAGTTAGAGGTCTTGTACATCTGAGATGATAGACTGAATTTTTTTTACACATTACGTGTGCTATAGAAGCATTTTTAAATCTTTGTCAAAAACCGTAGCTAAACATAAAACGCATCATTTTATAGAATATCCCTTAGACACAAACTAATCTAACACAACTTCAGCAAAACTGTCTGAAACCAGCATACAGATACAATATGCTTTCCTTTTGGTTACAGATGCCAGAAAACTAAATCAAGGTTATAGTGCCAGAGAGGAATATTCATTAACTCTGTTCCTTTACTAGTGATGGAGGTGGAAATGTTGTATTTCAAAACCACCTGGGAAGTTTTTTAAATGTCACCTATTCTGGTTATTGGAGAGCAAATATAATGTGAAAAAGAACTCTACTCATGCACATCAACTTGGGAACAGGTGATTTTTTCTCCTGACAAAAATATGAAGGAATGTTAAATTGTAAGCCATCTCATATATTCTTGGAATAAGTAATAAATTTATTATCAAACACAAATTACCACCAGGAGACATATCCTCTCTTATACATAACCTCCTTAAGTTTCTCTTTTCTGGTCTCTTTCCCTCTAAAGAACTGGCTTTGTTGTTAATCTCAGCCTGATTTAATTTGTCTAAACATATCTTAAGAAAAAAAATATGAGCACATGTTATGCTTTGTGGAAGACCTCCATCAGCTTACTGCAGGATTTTTTTTTTACAATCATTTAAAATCCCATAGCAATGTGTGGTGTGTGTATGTGTGTGTGTATGTGTGTGCTTTTCTTAAAACAATCAACAAACAAAATGAAACCTGTTTTCAAGCTACACAAGATGTCATCTAACTTGACCTTTACCTTTTCTAGTAAAGAAAAAGTCATTCATAAAGATGCAGTCCTTGATCCTTAAAGGCTCTGATGGAGAGATTGATTATTGCTTAGATACACACCGACTTTCTTCAAACTTAGTCTTCGAACTAGCAGGAAGATGTGTTTTTCTCTATTTCTGTATTGTCATGTTAGGCTGTATTATTTTTTTTAACATTTATTTATTTTCAAGAGACAGAGAGACACAGTGTAAGGAGGGAGGTGCAGAGAGAGAGGCAGACAGAATCTGAAGCAGGCTCCAGGCTCTGAGCTGTCAGCACAGAGCCTGATGTGGTGCTCGAACCCACCAACAGTGAGATCATGACCTGAGCTGAAGTTGGACACTTAACCGACTGAGCCACCCAGGCGCCCCAAATGTTAGGTTGTATACTTGAGACTGTGCCAATCCTGTATCCTGCAAAATAAAAATTATATATTTCATATCCAGCTATTAGTTATCAGTCTACACTGACATGAGGGCATCTCCTTGAATTCATAAAATAAGTATGACTTTGATCCTAATGAGATTGTTGTTGTTTCCATTGTTTCAAGGGCAGAATGGTGGAAGATGATGAATAAATCTGTTTCGTTGGAGAAATAAATACAAGGCTAATTAACTGGATGCCATATTTTCTTTTTTTTTTATTTTTTTAAATTTTTTTTTTTTCAACGTTTTTTATTTATTTTGGGGACAGAGAGAGACAGAGCATGAACGGGGGAGGGGCAGAGAGAGAGGGAGACACAGAATCGGAAACAGGCTCCAGGCTCCGGGCCATCAGCCCAGAGCCTGACGCGGGGCTCGAACTCACGGACCGCGAGATCGTGACCTGACTGAAGTCGGACGCTTAACCGACTGCGCCACCCAGGCGCCCCTGGATGCCATATTTTCTTAAATTAATCCAATATTTACATCAATATTTGACTAGCTCACCTATCAAATTGTAACATTTTGATTCAAACCTATCTTTAAAGCATTCATTTATAGACTATATTTCATGGGATTTTGAACAAAGGAAAGTCAAGTGTATGTGACTATATGATCCCAGAATGAGAAGATCTCACAAAAGGATTATCAATGTAGAATTTAATGAAATCATGACTCCTCTACAAAGCATGTACATTGCCACTGACCAACTCAATTTCAACAGCTAAGTCTGAAGACCAAGACTTCAAAGTATTTTGAATTATTGCCCCCATCTTATGCAGTTATTGTGTTTTACACTTAGGTATTTGAGTTGCTTAAAAAGGCAGTCAGTGAAAAAAAAATAAATAAAAGAAAAAATCAGCTATAGTCCTGCCAATTCTATACAACTCTTTCCCCATTCATTGTTGTCTGACTCCTCTAGGATGGAAAAGAAAGAAGGATAAATGACTGCGAAAATTGAGTGAGCCAGAATGATGAAAAATAATCAGAAGCAGAAGAATAAAATTCAATCTACCAATAATTTTAATAGAAAATTACCTCCACATTTATCATTAAATGTGTTTGTTGTCAATCAAGGAAGCATGTCCTAATATAAGTTTTATGAGTGTTTACAGAAAATTAATGTAAGTGACATCAAGTGTAAAGACGTAGTGATGTTTGGTTTTGTTTTCTCCGTTTGTCTATTACCTGCCTAGGATCCCTGTTGCCTTCTTCTCATAAGAGAGCCTTCTTTTCTTTTCCAGAATGGCTTTCCTTCTAACTGATGTGACCAACCATCTCCATCTTACTGTCCACCTCCTCCCATCCCTACCCCTGCTCTAGGAGAATTGATAGTGTGGCACATATTGTGGACCCTAGGGCAATTAAGTGATAAAACAATAGGCTTTCATGAGGGAAACAGCCAAGGAAAAGATTCAGAGATGGAAGGAGAAGGGGAGTCAGAGAGAAAGACTAGTTTAAATCTGGATTTACTTATGGCAAGGCAATTTCTAAGAGTCATTTGTAACTAGAGTCAGCAAAATTTCTAATTAGCTTTAGCTCATTTTAGGTAAGTTTTCTCCTTTAGAGAAAGAGAAGAAAGGAGAAGACTCCTTTCTAAAGGAAAGTGAAAATTATTGCTTTCAAGTCAAAAGTATTTGGGCAACTGCATCTCTTTGAGAAATATAATTTATGCCAAAATATCATTTTAAAATTGTGCTAAGATTGAGCAAGTCAGTACATGTAAAGACTGAGAAAGTCATATATCACATGATTTCACTCATATGTGGAATTTAAGAAACAAAAGAGATGAACATATGGGGAAAAAAGAGAGAGAGGCAAACCATAAAACAGACTCTTCATTGTGGAGAACAAACTGAGGGTTGCCGGAGGAGAGGTGGGCAGGAGGATGGGTTAAATCGATGATGGGTATTAAAAAGGGCATTTGTGATGAGCACTGGGTGTTGTATGTAAGGGATGAATCACTAAGTCTCACACCTGAAACTAATATTACACTGAATGTAACTAACTGAAGTTTAAATAAAAACTTGGGAGAAAAAAAATTAAGCAAAAATTTATTAAATCAATGAATGCTTATATCATTTCTAAATTTGTCGTATCATCATATTTAGTCAAATATTATATATACATATATAATGCACTTAAAATATAGGCAATATTAAGACTTCGCACTTCTTAAATGCATATTAAACACTTCTTAATCAGTGAGAAAGAGCTCCACAAAAATTAACTGTGGATAAAAGATAGCACAATCCTTATCACAGTCTGCTCTGGTTCAAACATTCGAGCATATATACATATATCTTATTCATCGCTCAGATTGAAAACAAATTTTGAGCAAATCTGAGATAGAAAGATGCCATTACATAAAGCCAAAATGTGTAGAATTTAGGAGAACTCACAAATGTTACTGACTCCGTGCCAGTAGAGTATATTGTAAATGAACAGAAAGTCAAATACTACAGACTAGCAAACACAAGGAGTCATTAAATTATGGTCTATAACCATGGCAATCTAATTTTTTTCCTAGGATGTAATAAAAATCACATCCTCAGAAACAGTATGTAGAGAAGAAAGTAGGAGAATTTTTTTTTCTTATTTTTAATTCTACACGAGTGGTCTGCAGTCTCCACTCCAATGCCAGTAACAGCAATAATGATGGTAACAGCAGTGTTCACTGACAATAATGTTTTGAAGGTAAAGTAGTCATCAGATCCCAAGGCAGTTTTACTTCAACATATATTCTTAAAAGAAGAATTTCTGAACCACTGATTTAGCAGAAGAATGGATTATTTGCATACGTATCTTGGTGAGGTATAATTTAGCACTGAGCCTAGCACATGCCAGATATTCAATATGTATTTGTTGTATAAATAAATAAATAATAAGTAAAAGACAGCTTTCTTGTCTAGTTCAATGATTTTGTTTTACAGATGAGAGTGCTGAAAAAAGGCTGTCATGTGTTTAAAGTTACAGTTATTTGATGGCAAATCCAAATCTAAAATTCATGGTCTAGAGTCTTTCTACCAAATTGTGTTGTCAGAATGCATTCCACAAGAGTGAAATAGTGATATAATGAAGTGGGTAAAAGGGAAGAATTTGCAGCCAGAGAGTCTGAATTCATATCTTTGCTCTTCTACTTAGAATGTTTGGCAATTTGGGCAAGTTTATTAATTTCTCCTTCCTTAGTTTGTTAAGATAGTCAGTACCTTCTCAGTGTAGTTGGTGAAAAAAAAATAATGAGTTAATACATATGAAAAGTCTTAGTAGAGTCCCTGGTACACAGTAAAGGCTCAACTAACATTATTATTATTATAAATAATTAAACCAATGACTTTATGAAGTCAGATATGACATTCTGGGATGCTCAATAATGAATGCTATTATTTGTTAAATACTTTTATACACCAGGAATTTACAGGTTATTTATAATATCGCATATCTGTGCAAAGCAGTTTTAATTAAAAGCAATGTCAGGAAGCAGAAATGCAGTGGTTTAGAGTGAGGGATCTAGATATATACTCAGTGGGTAAGAATGCCTGTTTCACCAAGTGCCAGCTCTGTAATTGGACAAATTTTATTTCATTTACTTAACAAACATTTATAAAGTTTCACTATGTGTCTGGAATTGTTCTAAATACTGTACAGTTATTGAGTTGTTTAATCTTCATAAAAGAGGTAGGGATTTTATGATACCATTTTGCAGACAAACAAACTGAGATAGTAGTAACAAAAAGCAGCATAATGTAGTGATTGAGCACAAAACCTCTTGCAAGTGACGACCTGGGTATAAATCCTATCTCTTCCACTTCCTAAGACATGACTCAGATGATTTATGATAGTTAACTCTGCACCAATTTCCTCTTCTGTACAGTATGATAATAACAGTACCTGCCACAAAGAGTTGCCAAGAAATTAGAAAAATGCCTCACACACAGTAATTGCTCAAAATATGTGAAAGGTTAACATTGTCACTGTTATTATTATTATTACTGTTAAAATTATTATTACAGGTGTAAAAACCAAGGCTCTGAGAGAAGTAGTCACTAAATCAAAGTAAAGTGAAAAATGAGCAAGATGGAAAATTAAGCTCAGTTTATCTGTCCCTAGAGTCTGGGCTTTGTGATTGTGACTTGCTTTGCTTTAAAGGACCACTGGCCTCTCTCCATGGATTACAAGCTCATAGATAGTCAGCTTCATCTTGTTAGATACAGTAGAAGTGGAGTGACTCCAAAAGTCTGAAAAGCAAAGTACATGACTTCCAAGCATTGATCAGGGCTTTGCAACAGACGTCTCCTTTATGTAATTTCAGAGTGACAGACTTCTGTCATATGCCCCAATCTAATGTTCCCTTAGTCACATTTTTGTATACGTGCCCAATTGATTTCTCATTTGCTAAACTATGTTACAATACTGATAATAAAGTACTGAGAGTCAAAGAATGAGTAAAGAGATAGTTTTGGAAACAATATAGATCTACTTAGTCTCAGACTAATGGAATTCCTATATGTCATGTTATTTTATCACTTTTTTAAAATCTCTTCAAAATGTTCACACAGTTTGATGTTGATCACTTCCAGGTTTGGTTTGCCTGTTTGCCTACTTCTTATTCTCCTTTTTTTCCCACAATGGCTTATGTCTTCATGCTGACAAAAGATGATAGTGTGATACATTTTTCACTTGCACATAGCTACATCTGTGACTTTTTTTAAAATAAGATTTTCCATAAACATCTTCTGCTCTCAGGGAAAAAAAAAATCCTTCTGGGAATTGTAGAAATAGGAAGACAAATAAGACATGAACCAAACAGAAACAGAATTAATACTAATCGGATTGCTTTGCAAAGTTTCAGAAACCTCATACTTGATATCAGACTAGAATATTAATTATGTAATGAAGTTAATAAAACCAAGGTATCTCTTTAGAGAAGTTTCCCAAGGACACCACTTTCTCAGCTGCATAAACTTCTAATGACATTACCCAAGGAATTGTTAGTTTCAGTACAAGAGCTTTGCCCCAGAATCACAATTAAGTTGGCCCTTCCCAGTAGGACCTACCCACTTACCATGTCTTTCTCTCCAGCAAACATACAATGTTATTGAGCTACAAATGAATCTCAAATTACATATACAGATTATCCAGCTACAAGCATTCTCTCTCACAGTATTTCAGTTCAGGTTGGCACATATCCACACATAATGGAAAGAGTGTTGGAAGAAAATCAAAAGAGTTTGGCGTAAGTCCCAGTAATAGCACTTTCTAGTTTTGTGACCTTGGGCAAGTTATTTGGCTTCACTGGTTTACAGTTTCCACGTTTGTAAAACAGGGGATGATAATTCCTACTATTGCTGGTGTGAGGATTAAATACAGTATCTGTGTTTAAACACTCAGGAAATGATCAACTTCCATACAAAAGGGGAATATGGTTTCAGTGGCTTTCCTTCTTCCTTTAGTTTTAAACACTATGAAATTCACAGTTAAACTGTAAGATGTACAGTGATATATATGAATACATGAAGGGATGATTTGGGGGTAACTTTTGTTGTTATTGATGTTGTTGTAGGTTAATCAATTAACCTTGGACCTGTAGAAAACAGGAGATCCCGAAGTAAGTAAATTAACAATGCCAGCCCACTGCATTTACTATTTGCCATCACAGAGGGATGCAAAGGATTGTATAGGTTATGGTGAAACATTAAGAAATTTGGGCTGAAACATTAAGAAATTAACAATGATGGGAAAAGGGAGTGAGAAATGAGAAGATTGGAGAAGTAGTTAGGTCCAGAATCACTTTATAAAACTCACTCTTGTTTTAATCAATTTAATACGCTAATTTTTAGGATGCAAAAATATTTGAAATACCATTCTCCTCTGCATTCTCCAGTGATCATGATGCCCTTAGGAGGCACTTAAATGTTTACTTAATGCATCCCTGAAAAAGCTAGTATGACATAAGCTAGTTTGCTGGAAGACATCTTTAATATACTCACGTCTTCCAAATTTGCAATTCCTTGCTTTACAGAGTGAGCACTCTGGTATACCTACTGCTTTCCTACTAGTCCAACTGAAATAAAGGTTTTATTGTTTTACTGGCCTGATTAAAAATAGATCTATATATCCAACTTCTGGTAGATCCAAAGCACTGATATGGTCACTATAACTATTTCCCACCAGAAAAATCTTGCAGAAAAATCTGCAAGTCCACATGTATGTTTTAATTTACACAAAATTTCCAAGTGTTTTGTGTATGTATAGGAGGTACACCTTATTCTTTTTTTCTTTCAATTCATGGATTAGTTTACCATGTAATCACTTGACACTGTTTTTAAATTTATTTTACTCATTGTTTTCCATTGCTCCTACCTGACTTCTCCAAAACCATGAGGCTATTTCCATACACCATACAACCCCAAGTGTTTTTCAGTGACCATCTCTTCCCTTCATGTGACTGATCTAAGCACCCCAGGTTCTAAGCCCCATGATAGTTAAAACTCCCAGATGAGACAGAACCAGGAGAGAACCCTCAACCTCTTTACTTTGGCTCTTTACTTCTGAGGCACCCAAAAACTGCATGTTGTTTAGATAGGATCTTCCTCATTGCCTCGGTCCCAAGGGTCCACATTTTCATATGACCTGAAAGTTTGTTCTATCTGCAGGGTGACCTGAGTGTGCTAATTATGGATGTCATGTAGCTGGGATCCCGTAGTCCACCCTGAGGGCTGAACCAGGTCTGTGACAAATTAGCATCTTTCAATTAGAACAATTCTGCAAATACACACAGTTGCCCTGCTTACACATGCCCGGAGAAATATGAACTCTCCTTTGTTTTCTTTTTTACCTTGCTCTAGGGCAGAGGTCAGAAAAATTTTCCTGTACATGATCAGATAGTAAGTATTTTAGGTCTTGTAAGCCAATTGTCTCTGTTACAAGTATTCAACCCTGCTGTTGTACAAAATTACCCAAGGACCAAACAAACAAACAAACCTAAATGAGAATTCCAGCAACTTGTCCAAACAAACAAACAAACCTAAATGAAAATTCCAGCAACTTGTCCAAGTAGTGAGTGACAAGATGGGTTTAGAACCTACAGTTAAGTAATGGCAAATTTTCCACAATTATTTCGTCCAACACATATGTACTGAGGGCCTACTTGTGCTAAGCACCATTCTGGATGCAGATAAACCAGCATGAAAAGGCCTACCCTCATACCATGTATGATTTAATAAAATCAACTCCTTCATGCACTTAAAATAATACTCAAAAGCTTGGAATTAAAAGTTGTATCTTTTTTGAACTCTCAACTTTTGTTTTAGGCCCTCTGTTAGTTACCTGCACAACTCTAACACCGTGTCAACACATCTCTTCATGACTGTCAAAATTAATATGTGCCTCTACTTTCCTAAAGATGAGGATATTGCGTCCCTTTTCATTTACTATTCTTCTTTCAGATTTCTTCCCCATTCCAAGTTTTTTTGATGAACTTTTTACAAAAGTAAAAATAAAATTTTTTCATATTTACATTTTTCTCTGTAATGGTAATTGCCTGTTTTGTGTTTTGTAATTAGCTTATTTTAAATGTTGAAAACTATATAAACAAAATATATCATCTTAACTATGTAACTATTTGTTGCAAGTTCAGCTACTATTCTATCATTTATTTTCTCTACAGGAGTAATATAATGTTCAAGTGGGTTCTCATTTCTTACATAGCATGAGTAGTCTTTTAATTTACTAGTTATATATAGACTGAGGCATTATAATACAGTAGTCTTCTGAATATGCAACTTGAATTGAATGGACTGTCTTAATATGTAAATGTGCAATATGTTAATATGTATGTATCTTGCTAAAAGTTAACAAGAAACATTTTAGAATGGGTTTGCATGCAGCCTGAGGAGTTATAGGAGTAAGAAATACAGGTACGATCTTGGGACCTACAAAACCTCTATTTCTAAACCATTATTTCTTATCATTTGCATAACATTTTCATTCTGTGAACATATTAGGAATAAAAAATAAAAACAGTGAGGGATGTCATTGATTTTTCTTCACAATTTAGGAACAGATTTTCATTTTTCAAAAGCAAAGAACATAACAGTTATGATCTGTCTTAAGTCAAACAAAATTCTATCATTATTTCAGGATTTATTAACAAAAATAGTAAAAAATAGGTCTATTTTCTAAGTGATTGCTTGTAGAAATGACCCTAACTAAGGTTTGCTATGGTTTCCTTTGGTTTTTGTTTTTGAGAAATCTATTCTTATTCCAATCAGGAGAAGTCATATTCACCTTCACATCTGATGAAGGATAAGGTACCTCTGAAGCCAGGGTGATTATCTTCCCAGCATTTTCTGTCTTGTCTGGAATAATAGGGTAGCCTTCTATTCTAAAGAATAAATGACAATTACACATTTCCACCTACTATGAAACATCATATTAACTTCATGATTTTTTAAAATTGTTTTCCATATGAGAAATTACAGATAAATTACTTTATGATATATCTACTCTATCATCTGCAAGCATTATCATGGTTGAAACTTGAAATAGATCTAAGAAGAAGATTTTCCTTAACAATATTTAATTATAAACTTATGCACTACTTTCATGAAAGCTGTATTTTTAAAAATGAGCAAATGTTAATTTTTAGGTCAATATCTAATAGCTACCTGATAATTTTTCTAGTTCAGTTAGGATACATTGTCTTTATATATCTATCTATATATTGACTCATAAATGATGTTCTTTAAAAATTAAGTTTCCAATATTTGGGGAAAAGTTACTTTTACCTAAATATTATTTTTTGATCACAAAATGCCTTCTCCAATAATACTTTTCATTACACATCTTTGAATAAGTTTTTGTTGTTTTTAATATCCACAAATATTATTACTACATGTCATCTTGAAACAATGGCAAGATGAGGAAATATTTTTTAAAACAGAGCTTGAAAAGACATTAATGTCAAGGAGATTTTTCAGAAATAGAACATGACAGCCTATTTTCTGGCTTTTCATTTGCCATTATTAATTATCTTCAAGCCCAAAAAGCAGACACCAAATAGAGTGAAGACAAGGATCCGTTGCTGCTTTTCTATTCCTAGTCTAACATACTTCTTTCAAAACAGTTGTGAGATGGGCCTGCTAAACATTTTGGTAAAAGCCCTAAAAGGAATCATTATAAAAAATGCATGGTGCTGCATGATTAAATGACTTTGTTGACATTTAGCACATCATGATCAGGTTTTAATAAAAGGGGCATGTGCCTATAAGATCTTGTAAAGTCTTGTAAAGAGGTAAATAATCTACAGACACTTGCCTTTTTAAAATGATTACCGGGAAACTAAGCCTCAGGAGACACATGAGTCGCAATAAACAAAAGCAGCCAACCTTTCATTTACCTGTTTGTATTGAAGTTGATGTGCAATTACTTAGCATTTCTTTTTAACAAAAACTTGCATGCATTTTTCCCCAGAGAAAGATATTAAAATGCCAATACCTTAGTATGCACATATAATACTCCCCAGAAAATATTAAGAAAATCAATAAAGAAATCAATATCAGTCTAGAGTCTGCAAGAGTTGCAAAATACATTGATGGCTTCCTTTTCATGTGTTTTGGAAAATTGATAACAATTGCCTGATTACTGATTCTTAGAATTTCATTTAGAACTTTTTCTTTCTTTTTTTTCCCTTTATTTAAGACTCAGCAGGGACATGATGCTGTGAATTAAAATCCAGAGAGTGTTTTTTTTTTAAGTATTTTTTCTTAAGAAGGAAAAACAGTATTTTCACTGCCTTATTAGTAAGTAAGATATCAAAAGAGAAAAACATCACAATGAAAGTTTGGTATTATCAACATCAGGTAGAAAGAATGCTATGTGGAATAAAATAAACAAAAATTAAGTATATATTATGCTCTCAGAATTTAGAGCGAAAAAAAACAAACCAATAATATTTGTAGTTTCATTTGTAACACTTTAGTGTCAATTTATGAACTTCTCTAGATACTTAATTTTGCAAGTTCAAAAATAAACCTTCTTTTGACCCTATTTATTCTTCTCCTTATTCTATTTCTCGCTCTCCTTTACAACACAATTTAACTTATTGAAAGGGTTTTCAATACTTGAGAGTTTTCCAGTTTCTCTCCTTCATTCTCTCTGAAACCCACCCCAGTTTTTTTTTTTCCCTACTATTCCATGGACACTGCTCTTGACAAGATCCTTGATGACTTCTAGCTCACTAAAACCAATGTTCTATTTTTAGTTCTCATCTTGTAACTTCTCAGTATACTAAAAATATTGAATTGTACACTTTAAAAGAGTCAGTTTGGTGGTATATGAATTAATCTAAATAAATATGTTAAAGATCTTTATAAAATAATAAATGGACACCAAAGTCATAACATAATCTTGCAATGACAACCCAGTTTAAAGTAAAGCTAAAAGTTGACAATTTACTTGTAAATATGTACAGGGAAGAGTCAACTACAGTCTTCACCCACCAATCTTTATATCCTTTTCTATATATCAATGTAGTTATTTGTGTAGGAAATGGATGGACAAATGAAGTCTGTGTGATTTTCCTTGTTTTTAGGTCATACAATTTCATCTGATTAACAGTATTTATACCATTACAATAACAGATTCTAACAGTATTATAAACATATATTCTTATTTATTCAGTTTGTGATTATCCATACTGATGAAGGGGAACAAGTATAAGGGGAAACAGAATCATTCATGTTAGCCTTTAAAAATTATGTACCTTCTGTTCTAAGAATTTCCAGTATTATAAACAAGCTGTTAAAACTTCCAAAACCTTCTTGTTCAAAATCTCTTGCCTGCCCTTTAGTTTAACTCATCTATACCCACTATTTCCCACTCTAGACAGAATTAAGCAAGAGGATTAACAAATACGAAATAGATTATTTAAAGTAAAGGAGCTCAATCTATAATCCAGAAAATTTATTTCAATTCATGATTCTTTATCCACTTTATTTTATTATCTCTATTTTATCACTGCCCTTGGAAGAATAAATAGACAGTTCCAGACCTGACACCAAGGCCCCTCTGTCAAGTTACTCAGGGACCACTGTGTAAACTAGATTCTTCTGCTTGCCAAAAGGAAAAAGAATAACTTTAAAAAGAGAGTAATCCTCCTTTAGCTTCAGACTAGGAATCCTAAAATAACAACAAAGAAAATAATGATTTCTTAATTACTTAGTTTTAGCATATATATACATATCTATCTATCTATCTATCTATCTATCTATCTATCTATCTATCTATCTACGTGTATATATATATACATATATGTATATATGTATATATATATATCTTTTTCCTTTTTTATGTGGATAAATGTTCAGTTTATTCACTCTTGGACTCTCTGTGGTACTCCACAGCAAGGTTAGAATCTGCCCTTTTTCTCACCCCTTTCCAAAACCCACACTATGTACCCTCTCCGGGGTACATCTCCCACTCTTACTCATTCTTTCTCTGAACTCCAGTGAGAATTAAATTTTGCAGCCTGAAGCCTTGCATCCATGGAAGAGAGGTTTTGACTGACCTGACAGTTCTTAGGGTAGTCTGACAATTTCTGTCCATAATTATCTGCCTCACAGTCCTTTCGTGTCCTCCTGTATGCCTCCCGGAAGCCTGAATTTGATCCTGGGTTCTGTTGCATTCTGCCAAATACATTAGTTTCCACCTCTGCTGTAGCTGTTGTCTTCAAATGTTTTGTATGAGTTTTCTCTGCTCTAATTTACTGATACTATCACATTTTGCTTTGGATATTTCAGAAATTCATGAAAATATTCCTTTTTCTGTTTTATCAGCCTTGCAGTGGCCTCCACCCCATCCACCTTTTTAACCCCCTTCTTCTCCTTTATTATGGTAGTTATTTTACTGGGTAAATGGGATTTTTTTTTTCTGAGCTAAATGAGATAAGGACGAGAGGAGGCAAAGAGCTGTGCTCCTTCCACCATCTTGAACTAGAATCCCTTGGTAATATTGTATATATTCATTTGACTTCATGTACACTTTCTCAAAGTTGGTCCATGTACCTGAGGAACTGCAAAAACAAGAGATTTGTTTCATTGCTGTCTTCCCAGTTTACTTGCTAACCTATAGTGGCTGTATCATGCCCTACCTGCTCCCTCTCAATCTCTCCCTCCATTAAATTTGAGCACTCGGTTCTATCCTATATGTTTTTTTGTATGTTACAGTATTGGGAAGTGTGATTATCTGCCTGTTTTATATTTTCAGGAAGTCAAGTCCCCGAATGTGATCATTCTGAAAATAAATTTCCATTAAGAACAATAATAAAATACACAGTAAAGCTTATATAGTATAATCCCTATTCCTGGCTAGTAGCAAGAGTTCAGCATTTTACTGTTTCACCACATCATGCTCAATATACTGTCTCAGATAGCCAGACCCTACTTTTTCAGCAGACATGATTCTTATTGTAAGCCATATATTCTGTATCTTTTTCAAGATTTTATTTTTAAGTAATATCTACACCCAACGTGGTCCTCACACCCACAAACCCAAGATCAAGAGTTGCATGCTCTACTGACTAAGCCAGGCAGGTGCCCCTCCTATATCTTTTTTGTTGTCAAACATTATTATCCCTTAAGCCCTATTGTTTTCTTTCCAAACGACACAACAAAACAAGTATTTGTGCAAAATAGCCAGTAAAACTTCCACACAGAATTTTAGATTCTAGCACTGTTTATGTGTCCAGATGTCTTCATTAAATCGAAAGGGATATTGGCATACTGGATTTCTATTCTGCTCACTATTTTCTCCTTTCCTGTACCTATATGTCTACATGCATTCACATATTAGAAACTAAGTAAGTAGGAAGTAGCACAATCCCCTCATATCCATGCACCAGAAAGTGATACATTTCCTCATTAGTACTCATGTATACATGATAAGAAATAGAATAAATCACAAATTCTGCCTTATCTTCTTTTTTTCTCCCCCATTTTCTGATTTCCTACTTGGTGGCTATCTGTGTCAGCAATAAATAAATCAAATAAAATTGTGGAGGATTTATAATTATAATTGATTAAGTGAGCCTAGATATAAGACATCAAGAAACAATTTATTTCATTCTTCTTTGTTGTTGTTGTTCATGGGCTTGCATGTTTACTCTCTGCAAACTATTATCTATGCTCACCTTGTCTGAACAAGAGCCTGTAGGAAGAGATGGAGATGGTTAATTTAAATAAAATGTGGTTTTTATTAATACCAGCAGGGATGGTGGGATAAACATAATAAAGTCTATGTGACCTCAAATGTTATCTAAGTGTTGAATGGAAAATAAAGGGTGTTCCTTACAATATTTTATTTGCTGTATTTACTGAAAGGATTTGTTAATTTAGCCAAATTTTATGTGGCTAGAAACATTTGAATTACTAGAAGATACAGGCAAATACATAGATTTTAAGCTAGTCTAAGCACCTGAAAGCATTTGTGTTATTTGGTACTTCACTGAAAAAAAGAAAATCTTTCTAGTTGGGACTTTTAAAAATGTTAGACAGTTACAACACATTGGCAATATGACCTTCTAAAATTGTTATGCATAGTGGGTTTCTTGGAGAGTATTTAATGGAGAAATCATTGTTCTTGAAAGACAGAAAATAAAGTAAATTTGAATGATGGTGTGAATTTTATTTTGAAATGTATCAAAGTATCAGATAAGTACTGAATAAAATGGTCAAGTATGAATTTTCCTAACTGTGTTGACTCTTCTTCATAAGTACAGTATTTAAGTAAAATGGAAATTACATGCATTTTCTATTTGTGAAGATTCTTGTAGTATATTAGTACAGTGTCATAGCATATAGGTGAAGAGAGAAAAAAAAATAAGAATATTATTAAATATTAGCAGCACAATATTGGAAATTTGTCTTTATTGTTTTGACAAGCTATAAATCACCTTGTAAATTTTAACCATATATACTATAAAGTATAAAATTTAAATGTATTCAAATCCAAACTTATTACTTCTGTCTTTGAAACAACATGATTACATAGGAAAGAATTCATTAAGATATGTTAACATTAAATATATGTTAATATCTTTATTATAAAGCTAATTAAATCTCATTTTAAGTAAGATATAAAATCCAGAAAAAATATTATTACCCACTGTCCAGGTACGTATGGATAAAATTGGTAGGTGATTACATTAGTGTCCACTAATATTTCATATCTCTTAGTATATGCTTACTTAAATGAGCTTGTCCCTGTGATTTGCTTTGGTAAATAGGCATCGGCAAAAATGATACAAGCTGAGGCCTGATAAACACTTCAGCACTGGTGATTGTTTTCTTGAAAGAGTGCCACTGCTTTGTAAAAATCCCGGGCTATGCGTCAAAACAGACCATGTGGAGGAGAACCAAACTACCCTGACCTACAGCCCCAGCTAACTTCCAGCCACGTGGCTCTAGCCTTTTTGGATCACTTAGCCCTAAATCGTTAGATGACTGAACCTGTGCAATGTGACTAAACCGTCCATCTGAGTTCAGTCCATACTGTAGAACAGCAAGCAAATAACTAGTTGTTGTTTTAAGTAACTGAAAGAGAAACTGGAACTTAAATCTGGGATGTGACCCTTCAAAAACACTAAACATATGGCATTGATTTTGTGACTGGCACAGAGTGGAGGGTAGAGGAATGGTGAACAGACCATTAGTGAAAGTTGAAAAGACAGTGAGGAAACCATTCCTGGAGGCTGGAAGGAGGGTTCTGTGGCGGCAAAATGATAGAACATGTACAGAGTTGTCTGGCTGCTTTTAGCGGCACAGTCAGACAGACAGAGGTACAGGAATATAGACAGAAAGTGAAGAAAGAACTGTTTAGTTTTCAAGTAGAATTTTAAGGAAATATAGAGCACCTGAGAATTGGTGGGTCAAAAAATAAAACTCTTTATGAAACCCCTTCTGCCTGCCTAAAACAGAAGATTCTCAAAGAAATGTCTTCATACTAAGGATCATTTGAGAGTGTTAAGACCTTAGAAATGTGAAGTTAATGTCTGAATACATGAACTTTAAGCAAGGAACTAAAACAACAACTTGTAGATATTATTACACAGAAGTCTAACAAGCACAAAGAATTTTGGATATGGTTTTTAGAGCATGTAATAAGCCATGATTAGATTCACAGGAAACTGAGAATTTTTTAAGATAGTTGTGAGTTTGGATACAAAAGATCAAAAACAATCCAAAATAAAAAGTAGCTTCTGGACCATCAACTTTTTGCAGAGATTGGACGTCAAAAATCTATTCAGCTTCAAATGCACCCATTTCTTAAGAAAATGGAAACACATTTCAGAGGGCAGAGCCAAACACTCAGAGAGTAGAATCAATACTAGAGAGAATAATAGATTAGGGACCATTCCCAGGGAACAGAACAGGATGCTAATCAAGGAATACTCCTTGCCCTTAGAAGAGGAGACCCTGTAAACCTACGTTCAGCTAGATTTCAGAATCATTACTGAGAGGCATTTAGTAAAGTCTCTCACTCCTCCCCTTTTTGAAAGAATTCAAGCAGCTTTTATGGTTATCCTGCCTTTGTCTACATTTATAGAGTGGATGCTTGCTTGTTTGCTTGTTTTGGTTTTGAGATCTTAAGATCAAGAGTAGCTGTAATTGCGAAGCCTCATCTTCACCCAGACCTCATGAAGATGAGCAGATCAGGGAATTCAGGTATGACAGAGCCAATGCCAATGTTCTCCGGCCAAAGACCACCACGATACACCTTTAACAGAACAGGGTGGATTTATCGACTCACTGCACTGAGAGAGAATGAACACTATGGGAAACCATGGGGCATTTCAGTAAGAGGATATTAGAAACTGCTTATTGTAGAATTTGGGCTTGTGTTCTGTAATTTGAGAGAGGATTCCAGGAAGTGAGGTTTTGCTCTAAATTTAATTTTCTTAGGCGGTAGAAGTGACTTTATGATTTGATATCTTGGGGCACCTGGTTGGCTCAGTCGGTTGAATGGCCGCCTTCGGCTCAGGTCATGATCTCACAGTTTGTGGGTCCGAGCCCCGCATCAGGCTCTGTGCTGACAGCTTAGGGCCTGGAGTCTGCTTCTGATTCTGTGTCTCCCTCTCTCTCTGCTCCTCCCCTCCTCATGCTCTGTCTCTCTCTCTCTCTCCTTCAAAAATAAATAAAAACATTTAAAAAAATGAAAAAAAAAGATTTGATATCTTAATATTATCTAGAAGGAGGAAATACTAGAGTGAAGCTAAAGCTATCACTGGTAAGTACTTAGTGGATGTTAATTTTAGCCAGAAAAGGGGTATTTTCATCATAATGATCTTGTTTTTGTTTGTGCTTAGACACAATTATGTAATGGTGATTTTTTTGTCTGTTTCATTTCATTATGGTTTCAAACTGTCTTTATCTTGTGTTTGTGTTCTCTGAAATTATTTATTTTCACCAGAAGAATACTGCAATCTACCTGAAAATACCAAGACAGCTCCTAACACTGTGGCCTATATGTTAGTACCAGATCCATCCCTGGTGTCAGGGGCTGATTTTCTCTTCCTTTTCTAGTCTTCTCCCCTCTTTCACTCTAGAGTTCTATCTTTCTAGACAAAATTAAGCTTTCCAGTCTTAAAAGTTATTCATCCTTCCTAATAGCACCAAATTCATTTTCTTGAACACCATGAAAAGACGAGATATTTTGGGGGTTCTGGGCGAGTGTGAGTGTAGTTTGCATATGAAAGAGTCCCAAATCATTGGGTTCAGAGAACAGGTTGTGGTAGATTATTACATTCATGTTTCCCAATAAATCATGCCCATGGGTACCTATGTCTTTCTGGAGTCCATTCCCATATTGATTGTGAGCTTGATCATATGAGCTCAATTATAATTTATTAGATATGCTTTTAATAAACACCCAGCTTATGAACAGATGCCAACAATACAAAGCAGATAATTTAGTTTTATTATCCTTCACTATCTGGCATTTTTATTTTCTATCTTTTGAGCAAAGTGATGCACAAATGAAAGTGCACCTGGTTTTATATACGTGTTTTTGTTCTGAGAAGTCCTTCTTTAGCCATTTGTTTTATTCTGTAATCCCTGTAGTTGTGAATCTTGCTCATTTCTCAATCCTTTCTAAACCTGATTCTCTTTATTTATAACACATGATTAGAAAACTCTAAATCTTGGCTGCTTTTTCCATATTCAACCTATGAATGCTCCATTTTAATACAACAGCATTGTAAATGAATTTTCCAAAGGTATCTCATAGATTTAGCTTATCTAAAGATATCCTGACCTTGGTTACTGTCCCTAAAGAGATATAAGATTACTACAAAAAAAATGTATTTTATGAGGTAGCATATGAATGAGGTTTTGAAGGCAATGAGGTAGTTAAAGTGAAACTATGTGGATTTGTCACGTTGTGTGCCTTTAGCATAATGTGCATCACATTCTCTGTCTGTGAAACTGGGAATGACAGGGTCCCTCACAGTTTTTATTAAGTTAAATAATATAACACATGTAAAACTTTAGATATTTTATACACATAGTATTAAATATATGTTATTATGAAGAATGGGTAGGATTTGAATAGGCAGGAAATGAATGTTAATTCTAGGCAGGGGTAAGCACATAAGCATAAAGGTGGGAAAGTCTACAGTCTACATATGGACAGACCAATTTGTATGAAGTAGAATTTATAGGGTGAGCAATAATAACAACCCAGGGTCGAATTATTAATTTTATCAGGGATTTGAAAAGTCCTGAATGTCACTTTGGCACTCCAAGTCTTTCTTTTCTAGAAAATGTCATTTTAACTAGTTGAAAAATGTGAAGAATTTAGTCTAGAGAAACAAATCATGGAGCACAGGTTTCACATTGTAATATGAAAAGGACTATCAGGTGGAAGAGATTTTTTTTCTGTGTTGTTCAAGACAGCAAAACTAGCACTATTAGTTTAGTTTACATGCAGGCATATTTACCCTCAGAATAAGAAATTATTTACTGTGAATAGATATCTGTCAAGAGAAAGGGCTGCTATAATAATGAAATGTTGGGGAAGATGGCGGCATAGGAGGACGGTGGGCTCACCGCGCATCCTGCTGATCACTTAGATTCCACCTACACCTGCCTAAATAACCCAGAAAACTGCCAGAAGACTAGCAGAACGGAGTCTCCGCAGCCAAGCACAGACAAGAGGCCCACGGAAGAGGGTAGGAAGGGCGGAGAGGCGGTGCACGCTCCACCGACCTGCGGGAGGGAGGCAGGGCAGATGGGCGGCCCGCCAGCCAAGCAGATCCCCCAAGTTTGGCTAGCAAAAGCAGAGGGGCTGGACGGAGTGTGTTCCTACAGCAAAAGGGACTTGACATCTGGAAGGTTATAAGCTAATAGCTCTGCTTGGAGAGCGGGAGGGCGGGAGGACAACGGGAGGGAGAGTTGTTGAACCCCGGATGACAGAATGCAGCTTGGAGGGGAACAAAGGCGCTAGCCAGCGCCATCTCCCTAGCCCATCCCCCAGCCAAAATCCCAAAGGGAACCAGTTCCTGCCAGGGAACTTGCTTGCACCGCAAACCCCCAACACTGTGCTTCTGCGGATCCATCCCTCCGGCGGGTCTGACTCCCTCCCGGTGCCGCAGGGCCCCTCCCGAAGCAGCAGATCTCCTAAGGAAAAGCGAGCTGAGCCTGCCTCCCCCTACCCCCCCCCCCCCCGCAACTGGGCACCTTGCCGATCCACTCCAGCTAATATGCCAGATCCCAGCACCACAAGCCTGGCAGTGTGCAAGTAGCCCAGACGGGCCACGCCACCCCACAGTGAATCCTGCCCCTAGGAGAGGGGAACAGAAGGCACACACCAGTCTGACTGTGGCCCCAGTGGTGGGCTGGGGGCAGACATCAGGTCTGACTGTGGCCCCGCCCACCAACGCAAGTTATTCAAGACAGCACAGGGGAAGTGCCCCGCAGTCCTGCAACACTCCAGGGACTATTTCTGAAGAATTCCCCTCAGAAAAACGTCCAGGAAATAACAACAGCTGATGAACTGATCAAAAATGATTTAAACAATATAACAGAAAGTGAATTTAGAATAATAGTCATAAAATTAATCGCTGGGCTTGAAAACAGTATAAAGGACAGCAAAGAATCTCTTGCTACAGAGATCAAGGGACTAAGAAACAGCCAGGAGGAGCTAAAAAATGCTATCAATGAACTGCAAAATAAAATGGAGACAACTACGGCTCGGATTGAAGAGGCAGAGGAGAGAATAGGTGAACTAGAAGATAAAATTATGGAAAAAGAGGAAGCTGAGAAAAAGAGAGAGAAAAAAATCCAGGAGTATGAGGGGAAAATTAGAGAACTAAGTGATGCACTAAAGAGAAATAATATACCCATAATTGGTATTCCAGAGGAGGAAGAGAGAGGGAAAGGTGCTGAAAGTGTACTTGAAGAAATAATAGCTGAGAACTTCCCGGATCTGGGGAAGGAAAAAGGCATTGAAATCCAAGAGGCACAGAGAACTCCCTTCAGACGTAACTTGAATTGATCTTCTGCACGACATATCATAGTGAAACTGGCAAAATACAAGGATAAAGAGAAAATTCTGAAAGCAGCTAGAGATAAACGTGCTCTGACATATAAAGGGAGACCTATAAGACTCGTGAACGATCTCTCTACTGAAACTTGGCAGGCCAGAAAAGAATGGCACGAGATCTTCAATGTGGTGAACAGAAAAAAATATGCAGCCGAGAATCCTTTATCCAGCAAGTCTGTCATTTAGAATAGAAGGAGAGATAAAGGTCTTCCCAAACAAACAAAAACTGAAGGAATTTGTCACCACTAAACCAGCCCTACAAGAGATCCTAAGGGGGATCCTGTGAGACAAAGTACCAGAGACATCACTACAAGCATGAAACCTACAGACATCCCAATGACTCTAAACCCATATCTTTCTATAATAACACTGAATGTAAATGGACTAAATGCACCAACCAAAACACATAGGGTATCAGAATGGATAAAAAAACAAGACCCATCTATTTGCTGTCTACAAGAGACTCATTTTAGACATGAGGACACCTTCAGATTGAGAGTGAGGGGATGGAGAACTATTTATCATGCCACTGGAAGTCAAAAGAAAGCTGGAGTAGCCATACTTATATCAGACAAACTAGACTTTAAATCAAAGGCTGTAACAAGGGATGAAGAAGGGCATCATATAATAATCACAGGGTCTATCCACCAGGAAGAGCTAACAATTATAAATGTCTATGCACCGAATATAGGAGCCCCCAAATATATAAAACAATTACTCACAAACATAAGCAACCTTATTGATAAGAATGTGGTAATTGCAGGGGGCTTTAACACTCCACTTACAGAAATGGATAGATCATCTAGACACACAGTCAATAAAGAAACAAGGGCCCTGAATGATACATTGGATCAGATGGACTTGACAGATATATTAGAACTCTGCATCCCAAAGCAACAGAATATACTTTCTTCTCGAGTGCACATGGAACATTCTCCAAGATAGATCATATACTGGGTCACAAAATAGCCCTTCATAAGTATACAAGAATTGAAATCATACCATGCATACTTTCAGACCACAATGCTATGAAGCTTGAAATCAACCACAGGAAAAAAGTCTGGAAAACCTCCAAAAGCATGGAGGTTAAAGAACACCCTACTAAAGAATGAGTGGGTCAACCAGGCAATTAGAGAAGAAATTAAAAAATATATGGAAACAAACGAAAATGAAAATACAACAATCCAAACGCTTTGGGATGCAGCGAAGGCAGTCCTGAGAGGAAAATACATTGCAATCCAGGCCAATCTCAAGAAACAAGAAAAATCCCAAATACAAAATCTAACAGCACACCTAAAGGAAATTGAAGCAGAACAGCAAAGGCAGACTAAATCCAGTAGAAGAAGAGAAATAATAAAGATCAGAACAGAAATGAACAATATAGAATCTAAAAAAACTGTAGAGCAGATCAACGAAACCAAGAGTTGGTTTTTTGAAAAAATAAACAAAATTGATAAACCTCTAGCCAGGCTTCTCAAAAAGAAAAGGGAGATGACCCAAATAGATAAAATCATGAATGAAAATGGAATTATTACAACCAATCCTTCAGAGATACAAACAATTATCAGGGAATACTATGAAAAATTATATGCCAACAAACTGGACAACCTGGAAGAAATGGACAAATTCCTAAACACCCACACGCTTCCAAAACTCAATCAGGAGGAAATAAAAAGCTTGAACAGACCCATAACCAATGAAGAAATTGAATCAGTCATCAAAAGTCTCCCAACAAATAAGATTCCAGGACCAGATGGCTTCCCAGGGGAGTTCTACCAGACGTTTAAAGCAGAGATAATACCTATCCTTCTCAAGCTATTCCAAGAAATAGAAAGGGAAGGAAAACTTCCAGACTCATTCTATGAAGCCAGATTACTCTGATTCCTAAACCAGACAGAGACCCAGCAAAAAAAAGAGAACTACAGGCCAATATCCCTGATGAATATGGATGCAAAAATTCTCAATAAGATACTAGCAAATCGAATTCAACAGCATATAAAAAGAATTATTCACCATGATCAAGAGGGATTCATTCCTGGGATGCAGGGCTGGTTCAACATTCACAAATCAATCAACGTGATAGATCACATTAATAAAAGAAATTATAAGAACCATATGATCCTGTCAATCGATGCAGAAAAGGCCTTTGACAAATTTCAGCACCCTTTCTTAATAAAAACCCTTGAGAAAGTCAGGATAGAAGGAACATACTTAAACATCATAAAACCCATTTATGAAAAGCCCACAGCTAACATCATCCTCAATGGGGAAAAACTGAGAGCTTTTTCCCTGAGATCAGGAACATGACAGGGATGCCCACTCTCACCGCTGTTGTTTAACATAGTGTTGGAAGTTCTAGCATCAGCAATCAGACAACAAAAGGAAATCAAAGGCATCAAAATTGGCAAAGATGAAGTCAAGCTTTCACTTTTTGCAGATGACATGATATTATACATGGAAAATCTGATAGACTCCACTAGAAGTCTGCTAGAACTGATACATGAATTCAGCAAAGTTGCAGGATACAAAATCAATGTACAGAAATCAGTTGCATTCTTATACACTAACAATGAAGCAACAGAAAGACAAATAAAGAAACTGATCCCATTCACAATTGCACCAAGAAGCATAAAATACCTAGGAATAAATCTAACCAAAGATGTAAAAGATCTGTATGCTGAAAACTATAGAAAGCTTAGGAAGGTAATTGAAGAAGATATAAAGAAATGGAAAGACATTCCCTGCTCATGGATTGGAAGAATAAATATTGTCAAAATGTCAATACTACCCAAAGCTATCTACACATTCAGTGCAATCCCAATCAAAACTGCACCAGCATTCTTCTCGAAACTAGAACAAGCAATCCTAAAATTCATATGGAACCACAAAAGGCCCCAAATAGCCAAAGTAATTTTGAAGAAGAAGACCAAAGCAGGAGGCATCACAATCCCAGACTTTAGCCTCTACTACAAAGCTGTCATCATCAAGACAGCATGGTACTGGCACAAAAACAGATACATAGACCAATGGAATAGAATAGAAATGCCAGAACTAGACCCACAAACGTATGGCCAACTAAGTTTTGACAAAGCAGGAAAGAATATCCAATGGAAAAAAGACAGTCTCTTTTTTTTTTTTTTTAATTTTTTTTCCAACGTTTTTTATTTATTTTTGGGACAGAGAGAGACAGAGCATGAACGGGGGAGGGGCAGAGAAAGAGGGAGACACAGAATTGGAAACAGGCTCCAGGCTCCGAGCCATCAGCCCAGAGCCTGATGCGGGGCTCAAACTCACAGACCACGAGATCGTGACCTGGCTGAAGTCTGACGCTTAACCGACTGCGCCACCCAGGCGCCCCAAAAGACAGTCTCTTTAACAAATGGTGCTGGGAGTACTGGACAGCAACATGCAGAAGATTGAAACTAGACCACTTTCTCACACCATTCACAAAAATAAACTCAAAATGGATAAAGGACCTGAATGTGAGACAGGAAACCATCAAAACCTTAAGAGGAGAAAGCAGGAAAAGACCTCTCTGACCTCAGCCATAGCAATTTCTTACTTGACACATCCCCAAAGGCAAGGGAATTAAAAGCAAAAATGAACTACTGGGACCTTATGAAGATAAAAAGCTTCTGCACAGCAAAGGAAACAACCAACAAAACTAAAAGGCAACCAACGGAATGGGAAAAGATATTTGCAAATGACATATCGGACAAAGGGCTAGTATCCAAAATCTATAAAGAGCTCACCAAACTCCACACCCGAAAAACAAATAACCCAGTGAAGAAATGGGCAGAAATCATGAATAGACACTTCTCTAAAGAAGACATCCGGATGGCCAACAGGCACATGAAAAGATGCTCAACGTCGCTCCTCATCAGGGAAATACAAATCAAAACCACACTCAGATATCACTTCACGCCAGTGAGAGTGGCCAAAATGAACAAATCAGGAGACTATAGATGCTGGAGAGGATGTGGAGAAATGGGAACCCTCTTGCACTGTTGATGGGGATGCTAATTGGTGCAGCCACTCTGGAAAACACACTGGAAAACAGTGTGGAGGTTCCTCAGAAAATTAAAAATAGACCTACCCTATGACCCAGCAATAGCACTGCTAGGAATTTACCCAAGGGATACAGGAGTACTGATGCCTAGGGGCACTTGTACCCCAATGTTTATAGCAGCACTCTCAACAATAGCCAAATTATGGAAAGAGCCTAAATGTCCATCAACTGATGAATGGATAAAGAAATTGTGGTTTATATACACAATGGAGTACTACGTGCCAATGAGAAATGGCCCTTTGTAGCAACATGGATGGAACTGGAGAGTGTGATGCTAAGTGAAATAAGCCATACAGAGAAAGACAGATACCATATGGTTTCACTCTGATGTGGATCCTGAGAAACTTAACAGAAACCCATGGGGGGAGGGGAAGGAAAAAAAAAAAAGAGGTTAGAGGGGAAGAGAGCCAAAGCATAAGAGACTCTTAAAAACTCAGAACAAACTGAGGGTGGATGGGGGGTGGGAGGGAGTGGAGGGTGGGTGATGGGTATTGAGGAGGGCACCTTTTGGGATGAGCACTGGGTGTTGTATGGAAACCAATTTGACAATAAACTTCATATATTGAAAAAAAATAAAATAAATAAAATAATGAAATGTTGCTCATTAGAATTAGAACAGCAAAGACTGGAAGAAAAACCACAGGTGCTGTAGAAAGTATTTACATAGGATAGGGATTAGGATTTTATGTGTGTACATCAGCCTGTTCATTTTCCAAGAAAGGGGGTACATGATTTCATCAGACTTTGAAAAGGATCCGTAGCTTTAAAAAGGTTAAGAACCACACAAATACAATATTGGACTGAGATGCCTCAGTGAAACTTTTAAGGACCCAATGGCCAGTCAGTGTTCATAGATAAACACATAGATGTTTCAACCTTGGCATAAAAACTAATTTTCTTGTGGCATAACTTGATTTTCCTTAATTCATCACTCTGCTGGTCTTCTCTATTTTGATACCTATTGCTGTGTTTGCTTGTTTGCTTCATCTACTTCCTGTATTTTAATTCCCATCCTATCTTTCAGCATTTTTATTTTGTGAGGTTTAACACTTATCTCCCGACTTTTTAACTTGACAATGGCTTTTACACTGGAATGACTGAGAGCCTCCCTTCTGAACCTTTCTCCCAACCTCCCACACCCTCTACACTTTTTTCACCTAATCTTTTTATTGCTTTCAGTGACAGGTTTTACTTTGGTTGTCATCCTTTTGAAAAGGATATTTTTTTTTGGTCCAGCAATTGTTAAGTCATGAACCTTATCTGTAAGTCAAAGTCTGTTTTGGGAAAAAGAAAAAGATTCTGAAACACAAAGCAAGGTTAGAAGAGCAAACTGTGTCACTTTCATTTGAAAATTATCTTGACTTTGTATGCAGGGAGTTTTATTTTTATTTTATTCAGTTAATTTAAAGGCTTAAAAAAACATACACAAGCTATAAATCCAAATCACAGTGTGATACACTGAATCAGGCAGACCCAGTGGTATATTTCTCCAAAGGCTACTGCATTAAGATTCTCCTAGGGTGTTAGCATGTCTATGATACTTTACGTGACTCCTTAAATAATCAAGTTTCAGAGCCAGTGTATGGCTTCATAGTCCATAATAAATTTATAATCCTCTGTAACTCCTTTAGTGATCTGAAAGCATTCAGATCCCCATGCCCTTATATTCTTCCTAACCTTTAAAATCACCAATACTTAGCTCATTCTTGTCGATTCAAGACAAGTCAGACACAACGCTGTCTTCCATGAGTCAGAGTGACACTTTATCGAGGTTCAATTAGATTTTTCTCTTTACAACCAATGATTCAATACTCCTTTCATAAAGCAATGCTGAAATAATTTTTCCATACGGCCTCAAGGGGGAATGGAGTGGGTTACCTAAGCCATTCACTGACATTGTGGAATCAAAGAAAAACAGCTCAAAGATAGGGCTGAGAAGCTGATTTTACATGGAGTAGATAGTGTTTCATTTGCAACACAACATTTGATATATAGATTCATGGCATTATGTTTTTATCTTGCAATACTGACACTGCTGGCAGCTCAAACTGCTATTCCATTAGAACATCTCGTAGGAATTCTAGAAATTATCTGCTGCCCACATAAAAATAGATAAAGCAAAGAAAAAATATTAAGGCTTATTTTTATCACTAAAACAGCACTGTACCTCCAGAATCAAAGCTCTTAAACCTCTATCATGAGTAGTCTAAAAGAAAGCTCATGTATAGCAGAAACAAGTTGAGGGACAATGCAATGTATATGGACAGTATCTTTTTTATGTTGACACGTACGTTCTATTCAGTTTAATATTTCCCTTCAAAGTCACAGCATAGCAAAGAGTCTTATTTTGTCCCCCATTCTGAATCCATATCTATAATGCTCTGCCTAGAAAGTGGTAAAGACTGAAGATGGCTAGCGTCAAATCCCCTGAATTGCTTGGGGGAAAAGAGTCTAAGAGGGTATAGGAAGACAGACATATACTTTTAGAGAAGGTTCATCCAACATGCAGATTGCAGATCCTCTATGGCTAGTGGGGGTTGTATGGAAGAACCTTACTGAGATAATGTGAGTGAAGAGAAAGTTTATCTAATTAGCCACTAAGATATAAAAAAATATATTGTTTAATGGAAATTTATGAGATGATGGAAATGTTTCTATATTTCTACTATTCATAACAGTGTCCACAAGCCAAATGCAGCAGTTGAGCACTTGAAATATGAGTAAAGGAACCAAGAAACTACATTTCAAAGTTTACTTAATTTTACTTTATTTAAATTTAAATAGTGACATTTGGCTACTGTTATTGGCTATATGTTATTGTACAGAACAGATCTAACATATAACTAACTAAATACACTTATGAAACAGAAGTTTGTGACACTGAAGGGAAAAAGAAAAGTTCTAGCAGTGTAGGTAATTTAAAGAGTTTGATGAACCCACTTTCCATTGCATCCTTTTCCAAGTCAGTTTTATTGAATGTTTTGTGCCTTTAAGCATTACGTGCTTAGGGAATATTTGAAAGATTCTGATGCAGAGGGAGGCTTTTAAAATTTTATTTTAATGAAGTCAAATGATTGATAAAGGGACATTGTCAATAAAACTGACTGACCTACTTTCTAAGATCTAATAAGTATACTCTTCGTCTCAACTTCATGCTAGTGATCATAGGAGGATTAATGATTCTTATAGACCACTTGCTGAACTGTGAGTGCTTTTAGCTGAACTTTTTAATGATATGTCAAAACAATACACTGAACATGAAACAGAAAAAAAATGCAACATGGTCAAAAAGACTTGAATTCCAATTCAAATTAGTAATATGAACTGAAGACATGTAAATAAATATTACATTTACTTCCACTGTTAAAATACTGCAAGCTCTGTGGAATCCCAAAAGGAATAAGAGTATGAGTAAAGATGGCCAGATTTAAATAAGAGCCATGTTTTTAGTTTCTATAATTTCTTTTAGATGTGTCTGAGTATGACTCTGTTCCAAAAGAGAATAGCTAAGTTCCTCCTTTACTTTCATTTTTTCATTCCTTGCTCAATTACTTACTTAAAAAATGATGTTTAACAGGTGCCATACATATGTTAAATTGAAGTTGACCTATGCCTACCAAAGAGGTTCTTCACCCCTGATTATTCAAAAGAGTTGGATTTCCACTGGTTCTATTAAAAACAAACAAACAAACAAATAAACATTCCACTTTGAGGAACAATATGAAGTGAAATGATATAACCTGGATTTGTAAATATACTAAATTTCTTAAAAATACTTACTTGCTAAATCTTACACCAACTATTTGAGTAATGTCAAAAAGTGTACATTTTTAAAAACTAAATAGGATGCAAGCAAATTGGATACTCTAGATGACATGGAAGTATTCCTAGAAAGATGCAACTTAGCATGACTGAATCATAAAGAAATAGAAAATCTGAATAGATCAATAACTAGTATGAAGGCTAAATCATAATCAAAAATTTACCAAAAGTCCAGGACCAAAGGGCTTTATTGGTGAATTCCATCAATTATTTAAAGAAGTCAATCTTTAGATGGAGGCCGGTATTACCCTGATAACAAAGTTAGACAATATATTACAACAAAAGAAAACTACAAACTAATGTCTAAGTATTGATGTCTCAACAAAATATTACAAAACTGAATTCAACAGCAGATCAAGTGGATTATAACCTATGAAAAAGGGGGACAAGTCCTGGAATGCAAGGATTGTTCAACATATACCAATAAATAAATGTGATACATCACATTAACAGAATGAAGAATAAAAGCTATAGGATCTCAAAAGATGCAAAAAAAAAAAAAAAAGCATTTGATAAAATTCAATATCCATTCATGTTAAAAACTCTGAAAAAAATTAGGAATAAAAGGAATATACCTCAACATAATAAAGGTCATTACTGACAAGTCCACAGATAGCATCATACTCAAAGGTGAAAAGCTGAAAGCTTTTCCTCTAAGGTCAGAAAGAAGACAAAAGTGACCACTCCCATTACTTCTATCCACCATTATTGCAAGTCCTAGCCAGATCACTTAGGCAAGAAAAGGAAATAAAGGGCATCCAAATCAAGGGGGAAAAAAAAGAGTTAAATTGTCTCTTTGTAGATGACATGGTCTTATACATAAAAATATGAATTTAATACGTTGCAGGATACAAACTCAATATGAAAAAATAAGTCCTATATCTGTAAACTAGCTTTTTCCTTCAAAAAAAGGAATAAAAAAAAAAGAGGTTAGAGTGGGAGAGAGCCAAAGCATAAGAGACTCTTAAAAACTGAGAACAAACTGAGGGTTGATGGGGGGGGGGTTGGGAGGGAGGGAAGGGTAGGTGATGGGCATTGAAGAGGGCATCTTTTGGGATGAGCACTGGGTGTCGTATGGAAACCATGTTGACAATAAATTTAATATATTTTAAAAAAGGAATTAACAAAAACAATCCAATATACAACAGCATCACAAAGAATAAAACACTTAGGAATCAATTTAACTAGGGAGGTAAAATATCTGTACACTGAAACCATAAAACAGTAATGAAAGAAAGTGAAGAACACACAAATAAATAGACATTCTGTGTTCATAAATTGGAAGAATTATAGTGTTAAAATGCCCATAATTCCCAAAAGAATCTACAGATTCAATGCAACTTATCAAAAATCTTATGACAATTTTCATAGAAACAATAATTCTAAAATTAACATGTATCTACAAAAGACTCCAAATAACCAATCTCAAGAAACAAGAACAAAGCTAGAGGCATCACCCTTCCTGATTTCAAGCTACATTAAAAAACAGAAGTAAACAAAACAGTATGTATGGTATTGGCATAAAAATAGACATAGATCAGTGGAACCGAACAGATCCTAGAAATAGATCCATGCTCATATGGTCAACTAAATTTTGAAAAGAGCACCAACAACACACAATGAAGAAAGAATAATCTCTACTAAATGGTGTTGGGAAACTGTATATTCACACACACAAAAAATGAAACTGGACCCCTATCTTACACTATTAAAAACAAATAGCTTGAAATGGATTAAAGACTTAATGTAAAACCTGAAATCACAAAACTTCTAGAAAAAAAAAAAAAGAAAAACAGAGAAAAAATGTCTTGACATTGGTCTTGGCACTAATTTTTTTTACTATAACTTCAAAAGCATAAGCAATCAAAGCAAAAACAAACACGTAGAACTATATCAGATTTTTAAAAAGCTACACACAGCAAAAGAGACAACAAAATAAAAATGCAATCTAAGGAATGAGAGATAACATGTGCAAACCATTTACCGGATTAGAAATTAATATCCAACATAGGAAAGAAACACATACAATTCAATAGCAAAAATAACAATCTGAGGGAGAGCTGGGCAAAATCCTGAATAGATGTTTCTTTAATGAAGATATACAAATGACAACAGGTACAAGAAAAGGTGCTTAACATCTCTAATTATTAGGGAAATGCAAATCAAAATCACAATGAGATGTCACCTCACATCTGTTAGGATGCCTATTATCAAAAAGAGACAATAAGTGTTGGTAAGAGCATAGAGAAAAAGCAAACTTTGTAACTTTTGTTGGGAATGTAAGATGGTACAGCCGTTAAGGAAAATAGTATAGAGTTTCCTCAAAAAATTAAAAAGAGAACGATCAGATAATCCAGGAATTCCAATTCTGAGTACAACGAATTGAAATCATGTGCTCAAAACGTACCTGTACTTCCACATTTACTACAGTATCATTCAAGGTAGCAACAATATGCAATCAACCAAAGTATCCAGCAATGGGTTAATAGATAAGGAAAATGTGATGTAATAGAGTATTTTTGAAGCTTTAAAAAGATGGAAAATCTGCTATTTGTGACAACATGAATGGATTTGGAAGACATTATGCTAAGTGAAATAAGCCAGGCATAAAAAGCAAATACTACGTGATCTTACTCATAGGTAAAATCTAAAAAAACCTGAAACTTATAAAAACAGAGAACAGAATGTTGGTTTCCAGGAGCTAGAGGGTTAGAGAAATAGAGAGATGTTATTCCAAATGCACAAACTTACACTTATAGGATAAATACATTCTGGGAAATCCAATGTACAGCATGGTAATTATAGCTAACAATACTGTATATATATTGAATAGTTGTAATTTGCTAAGAGTATATATCTTGTGCTATGGACCTTAATATTAATGTATCAATACTGGTTCATTAATTGTGATGGATGAATAGGCCATACTAATGTAGGATGTGAAAACAGGAAACTGGATATAGGGTGTATGGGAATTCTTTATACTGTATTTGTAATTTTTCTATCAATCTAAACCTATCCTAAATTGAAATGCCTATTATTTCTAAAAGGTATCAAAATATACAATTTAAGTATGTGCAATTAATTATAGGTTATTTATACCATAATAAAGTTAAATTTAAAAAAGTATTCAAAAAATAAGTGAAGACAATAATGGATATAAATTAAAGAAAGTAGAAGGGAAAAACAATTAAAAATATGAGAAGACATGAAACAGGACACAAAATTAAAATAAAATTAACAAAACCAAATGCTGGTTATTTGAAAAGACTAATAAAATTAGTAGGCTTCAGGAATAATGGATTAAGAGAAAAAATGAAGAATAAACAGAGAAATATAAATAGGAAAATCTTTGTGTTAAAAGTTTGAAAACTTAGACAAAATCGTAGTCTCCAAACCTGTTACTTATTTTTTAAAAAAGAAGAAATGTAACATGAGTAGAATACTTAACATTAAATATGTTGAATTAGTACTTAGGATCAATCTACCAGATTTTAGATTGGTTCAAACAACTTTGGACAATTGTTTGGCAGATTCTATGATCCCATAATTCCTCTCCTATACATATCCAACAGAAAAGTATGTTCACACATGAGGCATGTACAAGGTTACTTACAGTAGCATTATTCATAGTAGTCAGAAAACATAAAAATCCAAATGTCTATCTAAGTGGAATAGAAAATTGTGACATATTCATAAGAAACACTGAGTCATGAAAATAAACTATTGTTAAAAACAACAAGGATGATGGGGCACCTGCATGGCACAGTCGGTTAAACATCTAACTCTTGATCTTAGCTCAGGTCATGAGTTTGAGCACCTCACTGGGCTCTGTACTGATGGTGTGGAGCCTGTTTGGGATTCAGTCTCTCCTTCTCTCTGGACCTCTCCCGCTTGTGCTCTCTCGATCTCAATATAAATAAATAAACAAAAAACAAACAAACAAACAAAAAAAGATGAATTCTGCAAACCTAATCATTAATAAAAAATACCAGATACTAAAGAGTTAATTCCTATGAACTTAAACAAAACAGAACAAAAACCAGCCTCAAGTAATCTATGTTGTTTTAGGTCACAATAGTCATTATCCTTGAGCAAGAGGAATAGTAAAATCTAGGAATGGGGTCCCAGGGGGTTCTAGATACTGGTAATATTCCATTCCTTTGGTGGTGGTTATTTGGATTTGTTCACTTGGTAAAAATTCAAGCACCCATATCCTTATAAAAGTATCTGAGTACATGCTCAAAAAACATGTCTTTCAAGTCTTCCAAATGAGGGGAGATTTTCCCACCCTTGATGTCAAATCCAATCAATGACAGCATGAAGGACACTTACTGGCCAATATCATTTTGTACACATTTGTGAACCAGCAATACAATTTATAATTGTTTAGCATAATTATATAATAGGAGTGCCTGGGTGGCTCAGTCAGTTAAGCATCTGACTTTGGCTCAGGTCATGACCTCACTGTTTGTGGGTTTGAGCCCCGTTTCAGGCTCTGTGCTGACAGCTCAGAGCCTGGAGCCTGTTTCAGATTCTGTGTCTCCCTCTCTCTCTTTGCCCCTCCCCCACTCATGCTCTGTCTCTCTCTCTGTCTCTCTCTCTCTCTCAAAAATAAACATTACAGAAGTTAGAATAATCATATAACTATATATCATAAGTTGTAATTATTTGTGATAATTTACATTGCTTGTTTATTTACATGGGAGAAGGAAGTGATACATTTTAAAATGGGTTAACAGATAGCTTTATTAGGATGGAGTGGTAGAAATATTAAAAAGCATTTTAGACAAAACTATAGATAGAGATTTGAATGACAGAGAACTAGCTAAAGAAATTAACCAGGATACAATACAGAGCAGTCAAGAAATTAAAAATAAAGAACTCAAGAGACATGGAGGATAAAATAAGAAGGTCTAATATTTATTTCTTCAAAAAGATAGAATATATAAATATATAGAATATATAAAATATATATAGAATAATAAAGATGCATTTAATGTTTGTTTATTTTTGAGACAGAGACAGAGCATGAGCGGGGGAGGGGCAGAGAGAGAGGGAGACACAGAATCTGAAGCAGGCTCCAGGCTCTGAGCTGTCAGCACAGAGCCCCATGCAGGGCTCGAACTCACCAACCGAGAGATCATGACCTGAGCCGAAGATGGGCACTCAAATGACTGAGCCACCCAGGCACCCCACGAAAGATGCATTTAAAGACTTGATTAGCATATAGTGTTTTAGAGAAATCTCCTATGAGTTTCTTTAGCTCAATAACAAAACTGGTCTTCTCTATGTTTACAAATGAAAGGAAAACTCAAGGATAGACTTATCCAAATGTTGGGTTATTAATGCTTAGAGACAAGCCACGTCTGTGGGACCTAAGACACCCTGAGGTGACACTAATGCCTCTATACAAACTAAATCAACCAGGTTTTTTTTATCTGCACCTGGGAAGGATATACTAGGGAATCATGCAAATGATTGGATAAGATGAAGGAAGTTAATGTTACTGTATGAATTTTTCTATTAAATAAAACGCTCTCACCAGATAGCTTAGATGTATACCTTATAAGTTCTCATCTTACATAAGATATGATAATTGCATTTTAACAAATAAAATATTACTGTATATAGCTAAGTATCATATCTAGTGTTTCTATTCCTAACTTCATTTATTCTAACCATTTCTTTGAAGTATATTAAACAAAGAAAATTTACTTTAGTGCTTAATTCATAATTTTCCCCATAATGAATTAGACACTTTCAGAGAAAGAAAGAAGGAACACTCTACTTGAGAACAACTTTTCTCATATATTTAACCAGAAAAAAGAAAAATAAATTTTGTCAGCATTGAAAAGTTATGGTGCATAAAAAGGTATGCTTTTGTTTGTTTTGTTTTGCTTTGTTTTGTAAAGCCATTAGCTACATTAGGGCTAATGGTTAATTAGGCCTAAACAAATCTAGTGGAATTGAAGTAAGATGAAGAAGATTAACAAAAGGCCTTTTAGTTCTGACTCAGAACTGAAGTTATAATATTTGTTTAATGAACTTGGGACTGTCTTGATCAATTGGAAAAAGTAAAACCAATATCATTCTCACCTAAGAATTATCAGTGTTTCAGTTAGAAGCAGTAATATATGAACACAGTTATTCTTAGGGAGAAGACACACAAACACACACAAAAATCAAAGGAAAGATTATCCCCATTTAATGTTTAACACAACAGTGATCTGTAATAACGTCAAATACACAATACTACTCAGTCACTCACTGAGGTTTTCAACAGCAGGCTCTTCAGTAAGTCTGAAATATAATCTTGTTCTTTGGAGCAAAGGTTTTCAAAAACTATGCTCCCTGATCATGGAATTTATTTGCAATTCTATCCATGATACATTTTTTTGAAATTCAGAAAACTGTTTTTGTATATACATTATTTTTGTTAAACACACATCTGTCTGTGTGTGTGAGAGAGGGGGTGGGGTGGGGTGGGGAGATATTTCCAATATAAAAGAATTAGTAATTTACAGGCAAAAAGTACATATTAGAAGCACCTCATACTATTTCTTAATTTCACATTTTACTTTTTCAACAGTAACATCTACTAGCAGAAACAAGGCAAATTGAAAATGAACATTTTCAATTATTTTGAATCTTGTTTTCTCTCAGAATTTAATAAGTTTTCAAGAGCAAACAACCTATACTATCACACTTTTCCTTCCTGTTGAGTTCTCATTTTTGATTCCCCAAAGGTGAGATAGAGGAAGAATTGCACTTCAGTTGAAAACACAGATATCAGGAAAAAACATACATTTCCTTCTTAAGAGTCCTTACTCTCTTAGTACTTAGAAATGCTTTCATTTATTTTGAGCTTTTCAAGCCCAATAACCTTTTGATTTCATTAAATGTAATGCTGATTTACATTGTAGATGAATGAATTTGAAATTACTAACATGTCAGAAGAAGCTGTCAGGGTAAACAACTTTGGTTACATACATTAAAAATGCTTTTTAATTAAAGCAACACTTAATTGTGATACTCATTAGAACGTGAAGTGAAACAACAGAAAACCTATGAGCCTTCCCAATTAAACTAAAAGCTTAATAGAGTTTTGTTATTAAATGTTTTTCATATTTGACATTCCAGGTAAATACACACATATTCAATTACATAACTCATTTTTTATTCATTCAGTAAAAACAACAAACAAGAAAAAATCTCAGAGACTAATATGTTCTATGAAGAAAAATGAAAGCAGTGTAACACTGAAGAGGGATGACCTTTAATAGTAAGATAAAGTCTCTCTAAGGAACTGACATTGAGTCAAAACTAAATAAAATCAGGGGTAAGCAAGGTAAGCAATGTGCATTTCTGAAGGAACAGCATTATGGCAAAAAGAAGAGAAGGTACAAAACTCTGAAACTTGGAGTTCACAGTGTGTTTCGGGGTGAGAAAACCAGGGTACCTGATGCATACTAAGAAAAGGTGAAGATAGTAATGAATGTGTTTGTAGGAGACAGACTTCATTGGATTTTATAGGCATTAGTTGGATTTATAGGCATTAGTAAAGAAATTACGTTCTTTTTTTAATTTGAATTTTAGTTAACATACAATTCAATATTGGTTTCAGGAGTAGAATTTCATGATTCATCATTTACATACAACACCCAGTGCTCATCACAAGTGACCTTAGCACCCATCACACATCTAGGCCATTTCCCATCTACCTCCTTTCATCAACCCACAGTTTGTTTTCCATAGTTAAGAGTCTCTTGTAATTTGTTTCCCTCTCTTCCCTTTCTCTTCCCTTCCCATAAATTCATCTATTTCTTAAATTCCACATGTGAGTGAAATCTTATGGTATTTATCTTACTCTGATTGACTTATTTTGCTTAGCATAATACATTATAGCTCCTTCCAAAATTAGATTCTATTTCAAGTGTGGCAAGTGTTGGATAGATTCTAGACAATGGTTGCAGACAGACTTGGAGAACAAAGTTCAACAAAGTTCAACAAAATTCAACAAAGTTCAATTCTTTAGCCCTTAGTTTAGGAAAGATAGACTAGGCTGCTAGATTCTCATTCATGAGAAATGACAGTTTTGTTCATACCTGGGATTATATACTTTCCCTAGTAAATATATTTCTATCTTTAATTTGGAAGTGATGACTCTGGTCCAGGTAAATGAGCAAAGATAAAGCTTACAAGATTAAATGCTAGATGATTCTGACATGTAGATATGGGCCTGATTGGAGACAATTAAATTTTCAGGAGGTGTAGTATAATTTTAACTTATTCACCAAAACTTTAAATTTAATTTAGAGAATATTTCTATGACCCTAAAGCTCACAGATCTCTTGTACTATGATTCTAATCTTTCTACCAAGAATCCTGACTCTACCGACTTCTCCGTGAATCATTTAGACAAGTAAACCTTGCTTACCTGCATAAATTATATCTATGTCTGGTCTATACATCAGTATGTACTTACTATTCACACTTGATACAGTCACCCAGCAAGAAACCATTAGAAGATAATAAGCTGGGAAGAGACATAATCTGACTCATGTTTTAAAAGACTATGTAACAAATGCAATGAAAAGAGTAAGAGAAGAAGCACAGACACAAGTAAAAGCTTTATTGTAAAATAAAGGCAAGAAATAATAGAGCCTGGATAAAAGGGTCAGTGGAGGGAGTGAGGATGAGAAGTCAGATTCAGGATATGTTTTAAAGGTAGAACCAATGTATTTTCTAAAGATCAATATGGAGTATGAGTTTAAAGAGCAGTAAAGGGTAACTCCGAGGTTTCTGGCTTATACAACTGGGTGAAAGGCTTATAGACCTTCCTCAACTTATGATGGGATTGTGTCCCAATAAACCCATCATAAGTTAAAAATAGTCTAAGTGGAAATATATTTAATATACCTAACCTACTTTGCATTATAACTTAGCTTAGCCAAACTTAAACGTTCTCAGAACACTTGTGTTAGCTTATAGTTAGGTAAAATCATCTCACACACAGCCTACTTTATAATAAAGTGTCAACTATCTCATTTAATTTATTGAATACTGTACTGAAAATGAAAAACAGAATTGTTGTATGGGTACAGAACGGTTGTAGGTGTATCAATTGTTCCCCTTGTGATCACATGGCTGAGTGGGAGCTGTGGCTCACTGCCACTAAACAGCATAAGAGAGTATCATATTAAATACAACTAGCCTAGGAAAAGATCAAAATTCAAAATCTGAAGTATAATTTTTACTGAATGAGTATTTTTTTCACACCATCACAAAGTTGAAAAAAATGTTAAGTTGAACCATCAAAAGTTGGGGATTGTCTATGCTATTTACTGAAATGTGGTACACCAAAGGAAAACAAAGAGTGTGTTTGAGCAATAAAAGTTTGGTTTAGGATATTTTATGTTTGAGGTTCCTAGTAAGATGCAAGTAGAACTGTTAATAAGTCAGTTGGACATGGAAGTCTATATTTCAGGGAAAAAGTTGAAACTGTGTCATCATTTTTATATATGGTAAACTAAAGTTGTAATATAGTTGTGAATATCAAAAGATAAGAAAAAATACTCTTCATCTGGAAGTGGTGCTATTACAACTTTTTGAGATGGAGAAAGGATTATTCGGTAAAACAAAACAAAACAAAACAAAACAAAACAAAAACTGAGAATAAATGGCCAATGAGTTTAAAAACAAAAAATAAAAAATACACAAATGTGTGTCACGGTAACTGTGTGATCGAAGTGTTTTGAGAGAGTGATCAATTTTGATCTATGCTTTCTCAATGTGGAAGCCAGTGGATACACTGATATCTTGTGAAACTGGCTGGTCTTCAAGACAGGAGATATTGAGAAAATCAGTCTGTTATACTTAACTTTTTGTAACCTGAAACCATAAGCAATTCTGAGCATTGCTGAGAGCAATTGGCTGGGGTAGAGGAGGGTGGACAGTGGTTGGCAAAGAGAGGAGAAGAGGAAAATATACTCTCTAAGGAAATGTAGTGTATGTCATGATGGCCATCTTAAGTTTTGTGGTTATATTTTAGAGTGAGATCACTGAGATTAGTTGTGTGTTTTTTTGTTTTTTGGTTTTTTTTCCAATCCTGGCCAGCTGTCCTGGTGCAAGCTGAGCATAAACAGATAGTAGAATTTATGGTTTAGCTAGCTTGTTCAAAGAAAGCAAGAAAGAAGTAAGGGAACTGAGGGTAAATGCAAAGAGTTGATTTTAGTAATAGCCCAAGGAATCTAATGTTAGCAATATGGGGAGTAACTACCAAAGTAGGGAGATCAACAATGAACTATTGGTTTCAGTGAAGAGAGAGCATGGTAGAATCAAAGAATTTGGAGAGTTGGGGTTCTTGAAGAGTTTATATTTTAATATAAAACTAGAAGGCAGACATTGGAATAGTTTTTAACATGTTCCTTTGAGTGGGGGAAGGGCATAAAGAGAGAGGGAGAGAGAATCTCAAGCAGTGGAGCAGAGCCTGACATGGGGCTTGAACTCACAAACTGTGAGGTCATGACCTGAGCTGAAATCAAGAGTTGGACACTTAACCTACTGAACCACCCAGGCACCCTAACACTGGAATATTTTTTAAAAATTTTTTTAATATTTATTTATTTTTGAGAGACAGAGACAAAGCGTGAATGGGGGAGGGGCAGAGAGAGAAGGAGACAAAAAATCTGAAGCAGTCTCCAGGCTTTGAGCTGTTAGCACAGAGCCAGACATGGGGCTCGAACCCAAGAAATGTGAGATCATGACCTGAGCTGAGGTCAGACGCTTCATTGACTGAGCCACCCAGGCACGCCTGGAATATTTTTAATTAAGACTTTGGAGGTGGTCCAGATATTGGTAATGATAACATCTGGAGGGAATGATGATGGGAATGGGTGATAGACATAAAGTGTAGGACAAGTTACTGGAGGTGAGGTAAGTACAAAACTAAAATTAGAAAGTGTTGGATACATTGCCTATATATTAACATCACTAAGAATAATAATATAAAACTGATCAAAGAAAGGTAGTAAGCAAGGTGATAGAACTCAATGATATTTTTTGTTAAGTGTTTACAACTATTCAGAAAAACATTCACATATTCTCCTGATATGTTTTAAGCAGATTATTTTGTATCCATTTGTTTGCATGATGATGGATAAAACTTATCCTAACTCCTGAACCATTGCTAGTTGAAGTGTGAGCGGAAGACTATTAGAGAGTGTTTCTGGGAAAGAAGTGTCCTTAGGTAATATCTAGAGTTCAGTTAAAACAAGAAGTGGAAGGCATATTGAAACACATGGAGGGTAGAGGAGATTTTCTCTGTTCGATGATCAAATGAAAGAGTTTATGTTGTTACAGAATGAGTTACTTCAATAGATATACAGAGTTTTGTGTATTTAAGAATCCAAATGATTAAGGAAGAAATGAGTTTCAACTAATTAGAATGCTGACATAAATGAGGATACACAGAGTATTTGAATTAATTTTGATGGTTTCTTATGGGGATGTGATAATTAGTTCCAGTTATGGTCTTCTATGGAGTTATCTTCTGGAAAGTCTGTAGTTCTAGGACAGGGAGGATGTGGATCAGAACTGGTGGTTTCACGATGTGCATGGGGGATTTTGAGATCAGTTGCCTTCAATCCTGGATGTGAGTAATGACAAAGCTGGGAAGAGGTAGTTTCAGCAGGACCATAAGTACTGTGAGAGACCTTTATAATTTCAAATTGGACTCCATCTTCCAACAAAATGCCCTTGATCATATTATCAGACTTAAATGAAAGCTCATTATTCACCTTCCTCCATTTTGTAAGAGAAAAAGAAAGAGCTTTGCCTCATATCATGAGACAGAATGATGGTAAGGGGAGGAAGCCCTCATGGTCAATTAACTTTTTGGTGGACTGTCAATAAAAAAATAGTCATATTTGGGGGCGCCTGGGTGGCGCAGTCGGTTAAGCGTCCGACTTCAGCCAGGTCACGATCTCGCGGTCCGTGAGTTCGAGCCCCGCGTCAGGCTCTGGGCTGATGGCTCGGAGCCTGGAGCCTGTTTCCGATTCTGTGTCTCCCTCTCTCTCTGCCCCTCCCCCGTTCATGCTCTGTCTCTCTGTCCCAAAAATAAAATAAAAAACGCTGAAAAAAAAAAATTAAAAAAAAAAAATAGTCATATTTGTTTTCTCCTATGAATGGAAGAATACAAATGATAAGGAAAGCACAAGGTCCTAGAAGCCAATATTGAAGTTGTAAGAAGTCATAAGTATTAATGCAAATTTAACTAAGATGTAATTTCCAAGTTACAGTGGACTTAGTAACAATAAAAAAATTTAGAATATTAAAGAATTTCAGAGAATGATATTCTTGTGTGATATTCCATAAAAATTCTTTCTATGTCCTTTGGGAATACCTTATCTAATATATGCATATCCTGGATTCACACAGTTTAAATTATTGTGGTTATAGTATCTTAGAATGTTTGCCATAAAGAGATGAATTTTCCTTTGTTTAACCAAGAGTTTCCCAATGTATTTGACTATAAAACTGTGTTTGCACATGTGTATGCATGTGTATGTGTGTGTGAATGTGTGTGTGTGTGAATACTTACTGAAATTCTGCAGACATTGCCCCAGTGATTAAATTCTGGGAAATACTGATCTAGGAGGCTATCGTCCCTCTGCCTACAACAAAAATTCAAACATATGCCAGGTATTACACTTAGTTTTTGACTCACCAGGCACAATGTCTGTACAGCTTTTCAACTTAAACATTTATGAAGTCATCTAAGAAATATGTGGTTCAAAGTTTAAGTTCAGTAAACTTGAATTTTCTGTTTAAGATGACACTGCTGGGGCACCTGGGGGTTTCAGACTGTTAGACCAACTCTTGGCATCAGCTAAGGTCATGATTTCACGTTTTGTGAGACTGAGCCCTGCGTTGGGCTCTGTGCTGACAGCATGGGGCCCGCTTGGGATTCTGTCTCTTCCTCTCTCTCTCTGCACCTCCCCTCTTCTCACACTCTTTCTTTCTCTCTCTCTCTCTTAAAATAAATAAATAAACATAAAAAAGAGGACACTGCTAATTGACATCTGACAATTTAGTCACCTGACTATATTATAAAATATAGTACATAGTATATAGCACCTATGTTCAAAACAAAGAGCATTAACATTACTTTTGAACTAAAGATAAATGTATATTGTCTCTTGATATTATGTGCAGAATTATGTTAGATTCTGGTTTACAAGCTTCTAGCCTTTTGAACACCAGGTTATTGAAATCATCAGCATATACTTTGTTGCCTTTTTTATTGCTGGGCACTGGGAAATAAAGTCATTGGTTTTTGAATGGTCTGCTAATCATAACACGTATCTATTAATGTAGATATATTTTTTACTTTACTTTTGAAAATTGCTTTTTTTTGAGACCAAAATAAGATCTCAAATAAAGCAAAAGCAAGACATAATTTTATACATCAGTGATATCTATCACTTGGGAATGCAAATCCCTTTGCATTTCCTTCAAACAAAAATAATCAAACTTTTTATTTAGGCCATCCATTGGAAAATTCTCATAATGATATCCTCCATCCAGGGATGTAAGTGATAGGCTACTATCCACTTATAATAATGACTTTCAACAAGATAGCATTCACAAAACTTAATGGCTCAAACAAACATTAAATGTATAATTTCCGCAAGCAACTACATGGCATCAGAAGAATAAGTATACACAAATTACCCAATATAACTAGTCCAGATATAATGCAGAAGACAAAGCATGGATTAGTATTTCAACATTATAAAACCTGCACAACAGCACAATATATCAAAGAAAAAAACATAAAAATAAACATTAGAGAGACAATATGTTTTATAAGTGTGTAGACATTTCAAGTGGTAAAATTTGAATACATACAATACATATACATTTGCTACTTAAAATTTTTAAGCAAATGACAAAAAATATTACATAATAAGACTTTCAAATGGGTATGGTGAATCTGCCAAGGTCAGTAGATTTATATTCAATTAGACGGCCCTTGACCTTAACATAATATACATTTATCAAACTTACATGATTATTTCAATTTGTCACTTTTTAAAATGTAAGTGATCCTCCATGCTGTATACTTGGGGACTCAGGGGGAACATAACTTCCATCAAGCTTAAGCTAAATGTAAAATTGTTAAACTGAGACAAGCATTTAGTAATATTTCAAGTATTTTAGTATTTACTATTTTGTGTTGGCTTTCATGTTTAGTAAGCATAAGAGCAAAACTGTACCACATATTATTCAATAAAGTCCATCAACCACGCTCCTATTCACTAGCAATTCAACTATACTTCACTACACAAGGTTTGGCACCATGTTATCTATCAGTTTGAAATAAGCTAGATATGAGAAAATAGAGATAGTCTTTGCTCCATCTTCTATTAAGTTTTCTATTTCCCATGGACATAATCATTGACAGCTAAATTCATATTGCAATCAATAACTCTCATGTCCCTTTTATCCTTTCTCCATAACATTCAAAAGTTTATATTTAGTCAGTATTAAGCAAAATACAGTAACAATGTTTGTCTGAATTAATGTTGGGAAATATGTTATTTAAACAATTTGATATTAAGTTCAATTTAACAGCTTTCAAAACAAAATATGAATATTTAGTGAGAAAATCAACAGCAAAAAAATGCTGGTTCTAATCTGAGTTGAAATACAGTGTTCTTGATTTGATTCAAAGAGCTATAAAACAGAACTACCATTGCTTGCTAATAATATCTATATTAATATACAAAATATATTATAAAATTGATCAACATTCTTGGCTATCTATATTAATATCCATATCTGATATAAAATATAATTTGCTAAAATAGAGATATTTTTCTTCTAAATTGTCTGTCCAAATACTGTTACTCTGAGATGAAGAGATACATTTATTAAAGTATGTCTTATAATGTAATAATATCAATTTTTACTCATATGACAATTTTTCCCTCAGGTGCTCAAAATCCACAAATCCTATTGTGTTGTCAACACCTGTAGGGAGGAGAGAATGCTGTCTGAACACAAACTCCACATTAAAGATTTATGTCTAAAAATACAAAGAGACAAACTGATACAAAATACGCAGTTTTGCTGATAAAGCGTCTGCTCCCTGCCATCACTCTTCGATGGTGTGATTGATTTTAGGAACTTGATTATTGCCTCTAGTGCTGAGTAAATGATCAAGCACAGTTGCTTTTATTTTCATGGTTCACACTTAAAGTTGAATGGTCACCTGCCCCTGTCAAAAGCACTCATCCTAGTACCCTCTACTCTTTCCTACAATGTATCCAGTTTAATTATTTATAAACATATTTGAAGTGTTTGAAAAGTCCTAATCATTAAGATTTACTTGGAAAGTAATTCATAAAACTGCTCTAGTGACATTTTTATCTTTTAACCATTTCTCAGAATGTGGCAATTTAGCAAATAAAAAGAGAATCATGAGGCCAGAAGTTACGTGGAGAAGTCACTGTGTTTCATCTGCCTACCCCACATAAAGCCATTGCAAATAGACAAGGCACTTAACAATTCCTTTTGAAATAAATCAAGGTCACAATAGGAAACAATAGAAAAAATAAAATTAGGCACATCAGGAAAAGGAGTAAAAAATACAATTCGTTAGCAATATAGGGCATTGTCAACTTTTCATCATCAAAACACAATGACCATTTTATTTCATGTCCAAGTGTAACATACAATTTATATTTCCTTTCCAGATATTTAAAGTTAGAACACTCATTTCTATCTATAGGGTTTGAAAAAAAGTCTACACATTTACACTCCAATGTTTATGAATCAATGAAAGTGAAAGTGGTTTTCATCAACATTACCTTTATTTTATTTAACTGAATTACTTCAACAGCATCTTAAAATTTTACATCTTAACTGAGATTAAAAACATGCAGTCTGTGGCATGTTAACATCCTTTCATTTTCAAGTGCAACTCTGCTTTTGCATGAAATCTTGCCTCTTTGTTTTTGCAATTCTATGAAAATAGACATGCATATATTTCAGAAGGAAGAATACATCTAACTGTACAAAGATTTCCATCTGCATTCCATTTAGTTGAAATCTATGCTCAATTATTTTATATGACCAAACTGAGGATTGAATATTCAGAATAATTTAGTTCTCTATTTTTAAAAGATTGAGATTGAATAGAATGCCTTTTCCTTTGTGTGTCCTGAATGTTTTCCACTCACCAACAATGGAAGAATCTCATTTTGCCCTTTATTTCAACCTAGAGGGTAGTAAGTCACTCCCTTAGGTATAATAACCAAGGCACTAACTGTGATTCAGTTAGCAAGATGGTGATAATGATAACAATATCTCAGAGTCTTGTCCCCTAGAGACTCTCAAAGACACCAGCAGTACTCACTCTCCACATTATGAGTTTCATGAACTGTACCTGAAGGTTTAAATGTAGCCCTAAGCTGAAAAGTATTTTTTTTTAAGTGGCACCTTGTTATTATTATAGCATACATCTGTTCCCTTTGTGCCTTTGCAGTTGTCGCTGCTTATGACAACAACAAGTTTTTACAACTGTCAGCAAGTGCCAGCAGAACTGGGAAAGGGCAACTGAAAATGTCTTGTACTTCATGTATCTGCAATATTACTACCCATATTCCTTTGCTGTAGATAGTGATGGAGTAAATAGACACTTAGTAGAGTCAAATGGTGCCAGGAAAAATTATCAGGGTCATGAAAAGGGGGAAAGAACTGAATGCTGTCAAGCTGTTTCATTTTATAAGAAAAATCTGGAATGTCATTTTTCCTCAAAGCAGTATGTTTCTTTAGTGTATAAAAGGTATTTCTGGATTTTTATTTGCTGAATATATTTGTATACCAGTCAACAGTGAACAGCATCTCTATAAGATTTCGTCTTTCATTCCTTTGTTTCATAAAGGGAAATAAAAGGGCACAAAAATAATTAGAAGAAGAAAATATGAATTTTTGAAAGAGCCCATCCTTGATCAAAAGTGGTTTTTACAATGATTGAATGGATATGTGATAGAAGACAACGAGAAAGGCAGATGTTAAGATAAGGTATTAGGAGTGTGTAGAACATTTTTTAATCAGAAATCTTTGCTAACTTTAAAAATAACGATCAAAGATTGTTGGGGATATTCTTTTTGCAAGGGGAACATATCAAATTGAGCTATAATTAGATCATTTTAACTATAAGTCTATTTTGACAGTCATTACAGACCATTTTTAAAAGAATATAACTGAAGTGTTTTTAAAATCATAGTTTTCGAGAACAAACAGGGTTGATGGGGGTGGGAGGGAGGGGAGGGTGAGTGATGGGTATTGAGGAGGGCACCTGTTGGGATGAGCACTGGGTGTTGTATGGAAACAAATTTGACAATAAATTTCATATTAAAAAATAAATTAAATAAAATAAATTAAAAAAATAAAATCATAGTTTTCAGGGGTGCCTGGGTGGCTCAGTCGGTTGAGCCTCCAACTTCAGCTCAGGTCATGATCTCGCGGTCTGTGAGTTTGAGACCCGCTGTAGGGCTCTGTGCTGATAGCTCAGAGCCTGGAGCCTGCTTCAGATTCTGTGTCTCCCTCTGTCTCTGCCCCTCCCCTGCTCATGCTGTCTCTGTCTCAAAAATAAATAAAGACATTAAACATTTTTTTAAAAATTTAAAAAATCATAGTTTTCATTAGTGAAATGTTTGAGCTGGATGCCCTACATATACATGTATGTGGGCAGGCACTTGTAAGCAACATGTAAGCTCATATAGTCATGATGACATGCATGAGCACAAGGTAGTGACCTACAAGGAGGTAAGAGAATGAACAATAAGGACTGGTGAAATCTTATTTTTTTTTTTTTTCTGAAATAGTCCTGAATATCAGAGCCTAAACATCCAATTCCTTTTAGGCAAAGAAAAAAGTGCATGTCCATTTTTGACAAGGTCAGTACTTACGTTTTCAATGGTAATGGAATTGTGGGTGTAAGACAGCATTCTATATGACTATCCAGATCTCCTTCACAGGACGGGGAGCACAATAATGGATTCGTCAATGTTTTTATTACTTCAGATCATCTCAGATATTCATGACCAATTTTCCCCCCCATGAACTTTATCTTCCATCCTCTTAACAAAATGCTATGTCAAGCTTTTTCAACAAATTGGCTCTAAAATCCTTTGTAGAATTTTAGCACAAATAGCGGATGTATGTATAACAGAGGAAGTAAATTTCAAATATATATTTTTTTCAAAAACCTGTGTTGATACACAGTAAGAAAAATCAAAAATTAAATTATTAGAATGTGAAACTTCTCCCAATCACAGTTTCTTAAATATAAGCTCTGATGCTGTTATATTACTATGGAACATGAGATATGGGAAATGCTCCTTTGCATAAACTGTCACTCAAAAACCCTCTGTGGTATAATTTAGTCACACTCTACATATGGAAGAAACTACTGCTTGAAGATGTCAGGTAACTTCACAAAATCATATCGTAACTTTAGAACTAGTTGATTATACTGATCAAATTATAAGCATAGAAACTGTAGTCTTGGTTCAAGAAAGGAAACTTATGAAATTTAAGATTTATGGAAGGTAGTGTACATTTGCACCAAGTTATGTTTCCATGAATATAGTCTCAAATAAAACAGCACGGGTTTCTCAGAACTATAGAAACTGACTAAGGTCTGTGGTTTGGGGCTATTAACTGACAGCATGCCTATAGGCTCATACTTGCTTTCATCTGCCTTGATTTACCATATGTAGCCAAATATTTAAACAGACTTTAATCTAAATGACTATAACAGCTCCAAATCAGTTATTATGAACTACTGTTGAGGTCCTCCTTAGTTCACAGATAACTGGCCTGGAATATGAGAACTACTTGAGTCATTTGTATCCATCAATCTGTTGTTACTCAGATCACCTTTTCCTCAGGACTGAAGCTCATATGTAATCTTCAATAAGTATTCAATGATTATACCCTATGGAGCATTCATGTGTAAAACACTTTTCCAGACATTTTTAAGTAGGGATGCTGAATCTGAATAACTTCATACATTCCTATTTGTAAAAACGTGTACTTAGGGATTTCAATCTGTAAAGATTAGTTGGCAAAACTCCAAACTAAATAAACCTCTTGTTTTGTGTACTTTTTTTTATAAGTAAAAGAAGGAAATATATATATAATTAATTCACACAGGTTACTCAGGTTATCACTGTTTTTGAGTTTATTTATAAAGTCATTTTCTAAAAATTAGTAGGCCTGCTAAAAATGTTTTAACATCATACTATCCTAGCAATGGTCAGAATCTTTCCACAGTATTTCCAAGGTATTATGGCTTAATTTAAAAGTAAATATTTCTAAATAAAGAAAAAAATAAAATTTTAAATTATTAGTATGAATTTTATGTTTATTTTTATATTGTGTAATTTCAGCTTAAAATGCAAATATTAAGAGCATTTAAGGCGCACCCGGGTGGCTCAGTCAGTTAAGCATGTGACTCCTGATTTCAGCTCAGGTCATGACCTCACACTTTGTGGGTTCTAGCCCTGTGTTACATGGGCTCTGTGCTGACGGTGCAGAGCCTGCTTGGGATTCTTTCTCTCTGTTCTCTCTCTCCCTCTCTCTCTTTCAAAATAAATAAATAAACATTTAACATGTACATGGAGTTACTGAATTTACACAATTCATAATATTAGTCTATATGTGCTTATGTATTTCACTCTTACAGAAAAATGAAATGCTCTACAAAACTAATTCAGCCACTATTTCATTTCCTGATATGAACATATTCTACCAACACTTCCTACCTCAGGCTTAGTAATGTGTAAGAAAGGACTGAAAGGAAAGAAACTATGGTCTGTCTTATCTCCTTTTCCTTCTTAAGTTATCATTTTCAACATAACTGGTTGGCAAATACAAGTAACTAACATGCTGGTGGGAATGCAAACTGGTGCAGCCACTGTGGAAAACAGTATGAAGGTTCCTTGAAAACTTAAGAACAGAGCTACCCTACAATCCAATAATCACACTACTGGGTATTTACTCAAAGAATATGAAAACACTAATTTGAAGGGATGTATGTACCACAATTATTGCAGCATTACTTACAATAACCAAGAAATGGAAGCAGCCTAAGTGTCCACTGATAGATGGATCAATTAAGAAGTAAACACACACACACACACACACACACACACACACACACACACACACACACTGGAATATTATTCAGCCATACAAAAGACTGAAATCTTGCTATTTGCAACAACATAGATGGAACTAGAGACTATAATGCTAAGTGAAATAAACCAGTCGATCTAAGATAAATGATTTATGATTTCACTCATATGTTAAATTTAAGAAACAAAGCAAATGAACAAAGGAAAAAAGAAGACACAAACCAAGAAACAGATTGTTAACTACAGAGAACAAACAGATGGGAGGTGGGTAAGGGATGAGTGAAATAGGTGAAGAGGATTAAGATTACACTTACCTTGAGGGACACTGAGTAACATATGGAATTGGTGAATCACTATACTGTACACCTAAAATTAATATAAAACATCGTATGTTAACTACATTGGAATTAAAAAAGTAGTTCAAAAATAAAATTATTGATAATTTCAAGATGGTGAAGCAAAACATTAAACCTTCTACTACCACATAGGTCTCACACCCAAGATGTCAGCCCTTAAAAGGTGAGGGGTTTTGCTAGTGGATTTCAGAGTTAGAATAGTTCTCTTCTACCTGGCTAAGAAAAGGCTCACAGGCTGATATGGACTTGAGCTAATTTACTTGAGAATACTGCTTCTTATTTCACCAGTATTTGCATGCATCCTTGCCCCAATGCCCAGCTGTTAGTATTCAAGTGTCTGACTTTCTCTAATTTCAAAAAGTGGCAGTGATGGGAAGAAACGCTTGGGGACTTGAACCAGCCATTGCTCTTTACAGAAAGGTTCCAAACTGATGAAAGCATGAATATCACCCATATGACTTTCTGCCTCTTCATACACATTTCAAAGATTGAACATGAAATTCCATAAAAATGCACGTGGCTCCTGATTTCTTCATTTTGGCCACTCTGACTGGCGTGAGGTGGTATCTGAGTGTGGTTTTGATTTGTATTTCCCTGATGAGGAGCGACGTTGAACATCTTTTCATGTGCCTGTTGGCCATCCGGATGTCTTCTTTAGAGAAGTGTCTATTCATGTTTTCTGCCCATTTCTTCACTGGGTTATTTGTTTTTCGGGTGTGGAGTTTGATGAGCTCTTTATAGATTTTGGATACTAGCCCTTTGTCCGATGTGTCATTTGCAAATATCTTTTCCCATTCCGATGGTTGCCTTTTAGTTTTGTTGGTTGTTTCCTTTGCTGTGCAGAAGCTTTTTATCTTCATAAGGTCCCAGTAATTCACTTTTGCTTTTAATTCCCTTGCCTTTGGGGATGTGCCGAGTAAGAGATTGCTACGGCTGAGGTCAGAGAGGTCTTTTCCTGCTTTCTCCTCTAAGGTTTTGATGGTTTCCTGTCTCACATTCAGGTCCTTTATCCATTTTGAGTTTATTTTTGTGAATGGTGTGAGACAGTGGTCTAGTTTCAACCTTCTGCATGTTGCTGTCCAGTTCTCCCAGCACCATTTGTTAAAGAGACTGTCTTTTTTCCATTGGATGTTCTTTCCTGCTTTGTCAAAAATGAGTTGGCCATACGTTTGTGGGTCTAGTTCTGGGGTTTCTATTCGATTCCATTGGTCTATGTGTCTGTTTTTATGCCAATACCATGCTGTCTTGATGATGACAGCTTTGTAGTAGAGGCTAAAGTCTGGGATTGTGAAATCAGGAGACTATAGATGCTGGAGAGGATGTGGAGAGACGGGAACCCTCTTGCACTGTTGGTGGGAATGCAAATTGGTGCAGCCGCTCTGGAAAGCAGTGTGGAGGTTCCTCAAAAAATTAAAAATAGACCTACCCTATGACCCAGCAATAGCACTGCTAGGAATTTATCCAAGGGATACAGGAGTACTGATGCATAGGGGCACTTGTACCCCAATGTTTATAGCAGCACTCTCAACAATCGCCAAATTATGGAAAGAGCCTAAATGTCCATCAACTGATGAATGGATAAAGAAATTGTGGTTTATATACACAATGGAATACTACGTGGCAATGAGAAAGAATGAAATATGGCCTTTTGTAGCAACGTGGATGGAACTGGAGAGTGTGATGCTAAGTGAAATAAGCCATACAGAGAAAGACAGATACCATATGGTTTCACTCTTATGTGGATCCTGAGAAACGTAACAGAAACCCATGGGGGAGGGGAAGGGAAAAAAAAAAAAAAGAGGTTAGAGTGGGAGAGAGCCAAAGCATAAGAGACTGTTAAAAACTGAGAACAAACTGAGGGTTGATGGGGGGTGGGAGGGAGGGCAGGGTGGGTGATGGGTATTGAGGAGGGCACCTTTTGGGATGAGCACTGGGTGTTGTATGGAAACCAATTTGACAGTAAATTTCATATATTAAAAAATAAAAAAAAAATAAAAAAAAAAAAATAAAATAAAATAAAATAAAAAAAAAAAAAAAAAAGAAAAAAAAAATGCACGTGGCTTAGAATATTCAATAAACTGTCCTTGCATAGTATCATTTATAGTCATTTTTGAAATAATATAAATTTTTAAGCATTCATAATACTGAATTATTTTATATTAAGTTAATGTGAAAATCAAACACACAAGACCAAACATTTTTCAATATGAAATTAAAATAAAATTACAGTAAGCAATAATTTTGTAGTTTTAAAAAATATAATTCTCTGGGATATATATATATATACACACATATATATGTATATATGTATATATATATGTGTGTATATATATATAGACATATATATATATATACACACATATATATGTATATATATGTACATATATATAGAGAGAGGGACGTCTATATATATATAATTCTCCAGCATTATTCATATACGCCAAGACCAGCAATGAAAATGTTCTTTCCACTATGAATATATCAAAATAAAGAGATTATTTGCTTATATATGAACATACTATTTCCACCTGCTTCTATTTTAAGAATCTAGCCTCATAAAGCTATAAAAATCATAGAGTTTTAGAAATGAAGAGAAATAAATAAAATACAGATGCATATGTTGAATAATGATGAGAAATATCTTTTTGCTGTAAATATTGAATATTATAAATTTTATTCAATATCATAGATAAATGGAAGCTGACCTTAATGCTAAAAATATTCTTTTGAAAATTTAACCTAAAATTAATAGAAAAAGGCAAGGTATATGTTTGAAGTAGATACATGGATGCAGATGTTCACTCAATCTGTGGAAGAAGATATAAAATCCTAGCTAATAACTGAAGAGGCTACCTATAATAAAGAAGCAGATTCATCTGGGGCACCTGTGTGGCTCAGTCAGTTAAGCATCCAACTTCAGCTCAGGTCATGATCTCACAGTCTGTGAGTTCAAGCCCCGCGTCAGACTCTGTGCTGACAGCTCAGAGCCTGGAGCCTGCTTCAGATTCTGTGTCTCCCTCTCTCTCTGCCCCTCCCCTGCTCATGCTCTGCCTCTCTCTGTCTCAAAAATAAATTAAAAAAAAATTTTAAAAAAAAGTAGACTCATCTGAATGGAAAACATTTACACTAAGACTGACTGAATTTTCCTTCCACCTTCATTTGGAAGAAGTTTGGACTAGGTATCTGTAAAGGTCTTTTCACCCCTTGAAACACATGGAGGGAAACAGTTTATTGGCCAGTCTTTCTCTTTGTTTCTCTGAATCTTTTCTATTTTATCTCAAAATAAAAGGAAGATTAACTTTTCCTCTTCTTTGTAGTACACGTTTGTGTCATTTCACCACAAGTAAAGCACGTTGTTCCTTTACTTCTGATCTCTCTTCAGGTGAAATGTGCTATTACTCTGGGAACATGAATTTGAGCTACTTTTACAAGAGTAACATAGAAGTTCTTACTTATATGACTCATGCTTAGTCATTTACGTTTCAAGTTAACCTATACCTTCAAGTAATTGAAGGTATAGTTTTTATAATTATATAATTGAAGATACTGGTTTTTTTCTTAGCAGTCCTCAAGGCAATTTTTCATTATAAACTTATTTGATAAACTATATTGGTTATGAATCCAGTTGTAGTACATATCCTTCATTGAGAGTCCATATTCACTATTCTTACAGTTAGATATTAATGCTGTACTTTATTTTCACCAAAGACTTCTTATTGTTGTTCCTTTGAATAAAAGCCCCTACCATTTTGGATAAAAGCCAATATCACTTTTTGCTTGATATGAAAACTAGATTGACAATATGACATGTTTAGAAAAACAAATAATTTTGACATTTTAGATTTCTTGTAATCTAAAGCTCTATTTAGTGTTTACTGTTAAAGAATGTTATCTCTTCAACTCAACTATCATGTCAGAAGATTCTCTAGTATCTGAACAAGGTTTGATGACTTAGGTATTAAGGAAACAAGGAAAACCATAGCACTAATGCACATGAAGTGTGGAGTTCCCTTGCTGTAGACAGAGATCTACGTTCTCATTCATTTCTGTATCTTTATCCATGCTCATGGACAAATAACCTACTCACTATAGGCTTCAATTTCTTAACTCTATAAAGGAAAGGGGTTGGGCGATTTGACCTTCAAGGTGCCCTTTAGCCCTACAATCCCATGGTTCTATAGCTTTCAATTGATGGACTGTACAGAGAGAGAGGAATACTTTAGGAATAATCCTCACAGCCTACAGACCAATGATGACACAGATGCTGATGTTTTTAAGGAGGTGATAGAAGATATTTGATCCCAATGGTTTGGAGTCCCCCCAGCTGTGATAAAGGAGAAGACCTGAGAAGCCTTACAACATTAGTGTTCTTTGTCTCTTTGTGGATGACCCTTTCACATTAATATCAACATCAGAAGCTCTGAATTCAAGAAAAGAAAGGGAGAGTCACACATTCTTTCAATAATCCTTTGTCAGTGAACATTTGGGAACCACAGGAAGCCAAATCAGACATCACTTAAAATAGTTTTTGGGTCAAGATTACAAAAAAAGGAAGACAGGAAAGAACAGTGGAATCAGCAGGAGTGTGTCCCCTAAAGTCCCTTAAACTAAGTTGGAACACAACCCAGAGCAAGTTAGCTAGAGCACTTCTCAGTGGGATTTTACCTACGGAAAGGCATTAACCACAAATTGTTCACTGAAAGTGTTTCCCCTCGACGCTGAAAATCATTGGGAAAAAGGAGGTTATTTGCTAAGGAAACTTTCAATAAACCATGCATGCCAAATCTTACTGCTTACAAAATTCATAATCCAACCTGAAAATAGGCATCTTCAATTGTAGAACATAAATCTGAGTGTGATCTTGTCTCTCAATCTCAGATCAAGATCACATATATGGCAAGCATATAGCTACTCTGCAACTATTGGCTATTATTCTAAAGTTTCACCAATGTATAAAGCTAAAAAAAAAGTAATAAACAGTAACTCTCTGTTCCTGGTTAGGTATTAGTATTTTTTTAGTTGTCAACAGAATTAATTTTAAAAGTCACAAAGGGACTGTGGCTATCAAAATGAACTACAGAGCTATTTATATGCAGAAAGCATTTCAGTACATACAATGAAGAGAAAAACGAAATTTCAGCACAACATGAATCTTTGATACATCACTGGTAAATTGTTCAAGTATAATTCACATATTCAGTGGATCACAATATTTAATATTTTCCTTTAGAGGTTTTATATTCACTTCCCTTCTGTCGGATTCAAATATTCAGGATATTTATTTTCACAATGTTTATCCAAACTAAAAGTTATACTTTAAAAAACAAAATAACATGTGTCTAATATTTTCACTACCAGTTAATTAAAAAAAATAAGATTTATTGTCCAAAAGCTAGTTATAAATCCCTATCATTTAAGAAACATTAAAGCAAATATCAATTGATAAAACTGACATATTAATATTTCCTATAGACCGCTTGTGCAAATTATCTTAGTACACAGAATGTGGGAAACAAAAAGGACTATAAAAATGAGATTCATTTTACTTTACTATTTCAAATATGTGTTCTTAAGTGGCTGTCTCTAAAATGAAAGTTTAAATTATAGGACTTTGGACCAGTAACTGTATTAATTTCTACTGCTACTAAATTTTATATAGAATTGGAGAGATATCTGGACTCTCAAACCATAAATAAGATTAGTTTAAAAAGATTTTCTAATGTATAAAAATTATCAAAAGAAGAAAAAAGTATATCTATCTATAGCCAGTATTGTCGGGATGAATTTTATTATAGTTTTCTCTTATATTGAACATAACATAAAAATAAAGATTATTGAATGTTTTGTGTGTCATACTTCAAAAGCCGTAAGAGATAGCTTCTACGTTTAATATATCACAAAATAATGCTATCCAAGTGATTGACCATGCAAGCAATATATTTTCAAGCTGACAGTTTTATGTGGCTAGAATCTATACTTATTTTTTTTTCCTTTCACACATACAAAAATTCATTCTAGGTTCAGTGCTTTGATCTATCTTATCACCCTCCCAGAGTTTAGTTCAGTATAAATTTCCTCTGAGGTTACTTCATCATTGTTTTCTGTTTATTTTATCTAGCATACAGCCTGTATTTTACTGACTGACTCACTTAGTTTTATAGATCTCATAGTTTTCAAAAGTAATTTGCTTTTAAGTAATATATTCACTAATATACATTATCTCGTCAAAATGGTTTTTATTAGGCTTGTATCTGATTATGTTTTTTTTATAATTCCATATCATGAAAAACCTTAGAGAGAGACAAGTATACTCCAGCAATGGAAGAAACTTGTAGTGTCAGTACAGTGATTCAACTGCAGAGGTATGTGTTGATTCATCTGTTTGAGTGTGAGACACAGCTATGGACTATGTTCAAACAATTTCAAACAAGCATATTAAAACTGCTAATAGATTTAAAATTAATAAAAAATGTCATCATGTAAGTATTAAGTCTGAACAATCTGTATTTCAAAGGCAATTTAACTGGAAAAATTTGAAAACTTATTAGTTGGGATTATTTTAAAAACCTCAATCTGGTGTATAGTATCTAGACACAGTGAAAGAAACAACAAAATTGTCATCTATCAACTAACATTTTTGAATAAACGTCTTAAATCAAACTATGGTCATTACATTTTTAACAGTACAATAGGTTTGATAGTTTTTATCGAGAGTGCCTTCTTAGCACTACTTTAGATTATCTGTATATATTTTGGCATGTCGTGTTCATATTTTCATTAATTTTGAATTATGTACGTATCAGAGCCCCAAAATATGTAAAACAAAAACTAATAACTGAAGGGAGAAATTAAAATTGAACAATTATTGTCAAAGACTTCAATACGTCTACTTTGAAGGACATCATTTTTTCAAGAAAAAAATCAGAAGGAAAAAGAAATAGAAGACTTGAAAATATTATAAATAAATTAGAAGTAAGAAATGTGTATAGAACACTTTATTAAACAACAGCAGGGCACACATTCTTCCCAGGTGCACATAAAACATTCTACAGGAGAGTCCATATGCTGGCTCATAAAACAAGCTTCAATAAATTTAAAAAAAATTGAAATCATACAAAGTATGTTTCTAAATGCAATGCAATTAATTTATAATTGAACAGCAAAAGGACATTTATGACATTTATAAATAAATGGAAATTAACACAAAATCTTAAAAATTAATGGATGAAAAAATGTTATATGGGGAGTTAAAAAACCTACTTGGAGATGAATGAGTTAGCAAATATTTTGAGATGAATGAAAATAAAAGCACTACATATAAAAAATTTCAATGCAGCTAAAGAAATTAGATCTTAAGGAATTAGAAAAACAAAAACTAAACTCAAAACAAGCATAGGAAGGTAGTAATACAGAGTAGTGGAAATAAATAAAATGTAAAATATAAAAACAATAAAGATCAATAAAACAAACAAAAAGATGCTTTGAAAATGTTGGGGCGCCTGGGTGGCACAGATGGTTAAGCGTCTGACTTTTGATCTCAGCTCGTCATGATATCACAGTTCATGAGTATAAGCCCCACATTGGGCTCTGTGCTGATGGTGCAGGGAGCCTGCTTGAGATTCTGTCTCTCCTTCTCTCTCTGCCCCTCCCCCCGCTTGTGCACTCATTCGCTCTCTCTCTCTGTCTCAAATAAGGAAACTAAAAAAAATAAAAGAAAAAGAAAAGAAAATGTCAACAAAATTGGCAAACTTTTAGCTACATTGGCTAAGAAAAAAAAAAGAAAGAAGACACAAGCTACTAAAATCACAAAAGAAAAATAATAATTACTACAAAATTATAAGGGGGGGGAAGATGATAGGAAATACTGTGAGCATCCGTGAGCTAACAAAATAGATAAACTAAATGATTGAACAAACTCCTAGAAAGGCAAAATCTACCAAAAGTGACTCAAGAGGAAGTATAATGTCTGAATGGAACTATAACAAGTAAAAAGTTTGAATTAGTAATAAGTAACTCTCTCAAAAGAAAAGCCCAAACCTAAATGGCATCACTGGTGAATCATCCTAAACATCTAAAAAAAAAAAGAATAAATACTAATTCTTCACAAAATCTTCAAAAAACTGAAAATGAAGGAACACTTCCCAAGTCATTCCATGAAAGCTAAAACTGATACTAAACCTAGACTAACAATATACAAGAAAACTACCAATCAATATGCTCTGCAAACGGATGCAAAAATCCTCAACAAAATCCAATCAAACCAATTTCAACAATAGGGTTAAACAGCATAACCACATGGGATTTATCTGAGTTATGAAAGTTTGGTTAAATTTAAGGGAATCAATTCATGTAACAGACCATATTAATAAAATAAATGGCAAGAAAACTACATGATCATCTCTTTTGATACAGAAGATGCACTTAGCAAAATCCAACATCCTTTAATTAAAAAAACTCAAACTAGGAATAGAAGAGAACTTCCACAACCTGATTAAGGGTATGTATGAAAATCCACAATTAAAATTACAGTTAATGGTGAAACTGAAAACTTTTCCTCTAAAATCAGGAACCAGACAAGGCTGTCTATTCACAGCCTTGGAAGTGAATAGAACTTAATGGAAGTTCTAGCTAGGACAATTTGTCAAAGAAAAGAAATAAAAGCAATAAAAACTAGAAAGTAAGGCATGAAAGTATCACCATTTGCAGAGAACATAAGCTTACAAATAGAAAATCCTAAGAAATTCACTAAAAACATTAGAACTAATAAACAGTTCATCTAGGTTGTAGGATAAAGGATCAAATTGAAAACTCAAATGTATTTGTACACAGTAACAATGAGAAGTACAAAAATAAAATTGAGGAAACTATTTCCAGCAGCATTAACAATAAAATTCTTATGAATAAACTTAAAAGAAATATAAAATTTGTACACTGATTAGTACAAAATATTGCTGAAAGGAGTTAAGGTTTAACAAGATGGAAAGGCATCCCTTGTTCATGGATTCCAAGACTTAATGTTGGTAAGATTGCAATTCTACCCCTAATGGTCTACAGGTTCAACACATACCTATGAATATGTCCACTGCCTTTTCTGCAAAAAAATATCAAATTGATTCTAAAATTCATATGCAAATGCAAGAGATGCATAAGTAACTAATACACTCCTGAAAAAGAAGAACCAATTGGGGAACTATGATAATTCAGACTGTGTGGTACTGATATAAGAAGAGACATATAGATCAATGGAATAAAATCGAGGATCCAGAAATAACAATTTAATTTATGGCCAATTGATTTTCAACAAGGGTACCAAATAAATAAATAAATAAATAGGTAAATAAATAAACGGAAAAAAGAAGTTGTATCCTTAACTCTTAACATACATAAAAAATTAACTCAAAAATGTATCTTAGATTTAAAGGTAAGAGCTAAAACTCTAAAATTTTTAAGAAGTAAACATGTGAGTAAACCTTGGTGACCATGGGTTAGGCAATATTTTCTTAGATATAATACCAAAATTGCAAACAGTAAAGGAAAAATAGGTAAATTGGACTAAATCCAATTTTAAAATGTTTGTGCTTTGGGGTGTCTGGGTGGCTTAGTCGGTTAAGTGTCCGGCTCTTGATTTCAGCTGAGGTTATGATCTCAAGGTAGTGAGACACAATCTTGAGTCCAGCTCCTCTGCACTGGGTGTGGAGCTCACTTGGAATTCTCTCCTTTTCCCTTTCAATCTGTTCCTTCCCTGCTCTCAATCTCTAAGAAAAATAAAAATAAAAATAAAAATGTTTCTGCTCAAAACAATACCATCAAGAGAGTTAAAAGATAACCTACAGAATGCTAGTAAATATTTCAAATCATACACCTAAAGGATCTTGTCTCCAGAATATATAAAGAACCCTTATAACTCAGTAAACAAAGACAATCCAATCAATAATTAGTCAAACAATCTGAATACACATTTCTTCCAAGAAGATATACAAACAGCTAATAAGTACAAGAAAAGATTCTCAAGATCATTAGTCATTAAGGAATTTAAACCAAAACCACATTGAGATACCACTTCAGTTTCACCAAGATGGTTATAATAAAAAAGAGACACAACAACAAGAGGATGTAGAGAAATCAGAATTCTCATTTGTGGCTGTTGCAACGTAAAATGGTGAAGCCTCTTTGGAAAAGTTTTTTGGCAGTTCCTTAAAATGTTAAACATAGACTTACCATAGACTTACCATATGACCCAGCAATTCCACTCCTAGATATAGCCACCAGAAATGAAAATATATGTCCATTTGTGAACTCATACATGAATGGTCATAAGCATAATTATTTCTACCAAAAAGTAGAAACAATTCAAATGCCTACCAATTGCTGAATGGTCAAAATGAAGGTAATGTATCAAGAGAGTATTATTCAGCAATAACGAAGAATTAGGCACTCATACATTTTAAAATATGGATGAATCTTAAAAACATATGTTTAAGAGTCCACTCATAAAAACAATATATGATAAAATTTTGTGATATGTTCAGAATAAGCACTTTATAGGGATGGAAAATAGGTTAGTGGTTGCCCAGACTTGGGTGTGGGGTGCTGGGTAGCAATGGGAGTGACTGCTAATGTGTACCAGAATTACTTTGGGGGTGATAAAAATGTTCTATAATTAAACTGTAGTAATGGTTGTACAACTCTGTGAATATACTAAAAACCACTGAATTATACACTTTAAATGTGTAAATCTTAAGGTATATAATTACATCTCAATTAAAGTGTTAAATATATATAAATAAAACCAATATTTTAGGATCATTTCTTAGCAAACTGTTTAATATAAATCATTCTGGAATAGATTTAAGTGTTAATTAAAGATGTTTAATTGCAGTTAATACACAAATTAAATATTGCAGAATTAATGTAGTCTTTAGACACCATTCTAATTGTCTAGAAGTATGCCTTTAATTCAGTTTCTGCAGTGTTATTTGTTTGATACCAGGCTTCCACAAATTCCCTGAACTATAATGTGCACATTACATCCTACTTCAAATACCTTATGTAAGTCCTTCCATTTACTTTTACTGACTGATAGCAACCTCCTCAATCCTCCTCCAAAAATAAGATAAGATTTCATATTTTAAAGCAAGCTAAAATTTTAAGATTACAAATACAGTTTATCTCACTTCCACTGTATTTTTAACAATGTGAATACCATACTTCTGAAAGCAACAGGGGCTCAAAAAAATCACAATGTGGACTATAAATCTCTAGAACATATCATGTGGCTATTTCTTTTATTAATATCTTTTGACAGGGAAACTGCATCTCTTCTCGGTTGTTTAAACTATAGAGGCAGGCACTGTTCTAACTCTTTAAAGATTATCTTTACCTACTTTTTTTTTTTTTCTCAATGCTTTCCTTTCATCGTCTTTTTCCACAAAACTTTAAAGTTTCTGCTGACTCCTCTGCCACTCAGTGTTTATTTTGGGACTTTAATATCCCTTGCTCCATCTAAAAATGTTTCAGTCTCTTCCACCTTTCCTAGGATTTATGGTCTTAAGAGTTATAATTTCAAATCTACAGAAGAAAGAAATGATTTTCACTTCATTTGTGTGTGCATAAATATGTTACATATTATATATTATAAATAAAGCAACACATATTTTAGTTCAGCAAGCTTTGACTATTAGCAAATCTTTCTTTCTAGAATCCATAACCAGTAATAGGCATCACATAGCTAAAGCTCCTGGGCATGGTCACATATAATTCTCAAAGATGACCACCATCATCTCTTCCATTCCAGTATGCAGATACTGTTCCTCTCATCAAGGTATCTCACTATTTCACCTATAATATTCTGGGTTGGTCTTGGGAATTATTTTTATCAATGGAGTATAGTGAAATTGACACTGAATTAGTCCCATCCTGTTGGGAAACATGATCAAAAGGACATGACCACTGATGGGCCTGTGCGCTGGGCCTGGACACTCTGAGTGTCCTCACTCCTTCCCTTATCCTTGGAACATGGGTTCCACTTACTTTCTCACTCCCAGAGGCTGCACCAAGGGCATAGCCTTCAGATAGTATTGTGGTGTCAAAAGCAAGTGCATGGTATATGTGACTGAGGCCAGATGGGTCCTCTTTATACACTTTTAAGATCTGTCAGGTGGTTGTGTGGATTCATTTGTCTTGCTGTCACACCAGACAAACCAGTATGTAAGTTTCCTTTGTTTATTCAAACTGCTACCTACCAATTGGGGTTAGCCTGCCTCTTTCTTTGGTCTGTCCCTGCCCTCTGAGTACATAAGCCAATTTCAGATTATACCAGGAAAGCTCATGGGAGGGTTGCAAACCAACATGCACCTCACCTTGCCCTAAAAAGGTCTGGCAGCTTCCCCTTTCAATCTCTTGGAGCCCTGAACTATCATGTAAAAAGTTCTGGCTAATCTGCCGTAGAAACCAATCAGAGAAAATAAAAGTTGCCTGGCCAGGCCATAGCTGTTCCAGGCATAGTCAGTGAGGCACATTCATGTGATCTAAGGCATGTTGGATATTTCAGCTCTAATCAAATTCCCAAACAAATGCAATGCATGAGAGACCCCAGCCGATTACACTGAACAAAAATGAACCTTGTTTCAGAATCATGTGCAAATAAATGGTTGTTATTTTTGCCACCTAGTTTTGGAGTGATTTGTATAATAGCAATAGATTAAGTAAAGCAGGTATAAAAAATCAACTCACAAAAGAAGAAAATACTCTGTAGAAAATCAGTGCAGCTGAAGTGTAATGGACAAAAAGGTATGTTGATATTTTACAAAAACTGGTATGTAGGTATGGTGGGTTATTAGTTATTGATCATAGTACATTGTAACAACTTTTTAATCTAGCAAGAATTAACAAGGAGAAATATTTAGATTTTAAATCTGATGATTGCTACGATGTATAGGAATATTAGAGGAGACAAGTGAGATCCTCTCCTTTATTATCTCCCTAGAAATAATAAGAAGGTATTTCATTATTTTCACAACTAGGCACTTTTGTTCATCTTTATAATTTTCAACAATAAAAACTAACAATTTTTATGGCAGTATTAGTTACCTATTGCTGATTAAATAATTGTTCTAAAACACAGTGAATAAATCAACAAATTATTATTTTAGTTTCTGTAGGTCATGAATCACAGCATGACTAGCTGGGTACCCCTGCTTCAGTGTCCCACAGAGGCCTGTGATCAAGGTATTAGCCAGGGGTGATTCTCATATGAAGGTTCGACAGGGGGAAGGATATGCTCCCAAACCCATTTACATAGTTTTTGGCAGGATTCAATTCTTGTTGAGTGTTGGACTAAGGGTCTCAATTCATGGCTGTTTTTCTGGCCTTTACAATCAGCTCACCTTCCTTCAGAGCTACCAAGTAAGAGGGCAACACTGAGACTACAAAATGGAAGCCACAGTCTCCTTGAGAAACTTAATCTAGGAAGTAACTTACAAGTACTTACAAGTAACTCACTTGTGCCATTTCTATTTGTTCAAAGCAAGTCAGTAATCCTAGACCTTACTCAAGGAGAGGAAATTGCAAAAGAGCATGAATACCAGAGGTGATGATCACTGAGGCCAGCCTCATGGCTGCCTAACACAATAGTTCACAAAGAATGAATAATGTCTTCTAATCATATATCACCAAATCACATAAAATATTTAGTTCAATTTAGAAAACAAATTAAAACATGATACTACATAAAATTTAGTTTATTTCAATAAGAATGGGATGTTATCTTTTAATAAGATTAGGTTTTGTTTATCTTTTTAACTGATCTAAGAATATTTACTTTTATATAAAAATTGATATTGATATAAATATATATCAATATCAATATATAAAACCATATCAATATTTTTATCATATACAAATATTTTATCATCAGAATTAATTTTGAAATTATATGTTATACATGATTTTTAGGTCAGTAAATTAAAATTATGAAGGCATTCAAACAAGAAGAAAATAGTCCTGTTTTAGGAATAATTCATTCTTTGATATTTATTACTTTTGATGCAGCAGGTGCAGATGGTGGGCAAAAAATAAACCCCATATTGTATTTTGGCACTTTTGGTTGCAAACAACAGAGGCACACTGAAATTATTTCAAGTAATGGGAAAATTTTTTTTAATGTTTATTTATTTTTGAGAGAGAGAGAAAGATTCAGAGCACAAGCAGGGGAGGGGCAGAGAGAGAGGGAGACATAGAATCTGAAGCAGGCTCCAGGCTTTGAGCTGTCAGCACAGAGCCTGATGTGGGGCTCGAACCCACGGACCACAAGATTATGACCTGAGTCGAAGTTTGACACTTAATGGACTGAGCCACCCAGGCGCCACAATGGGAATTTAAAAAAAAAAAAAATAGGCATAATAATGTTCATATTATCAATGTATATTAGGAAAGACAAATGTAGAAATATAAGAACCCCACTAGATCTTGTGAGGAGAGATCTCTTCTATTAAAATTGGAAGGATTCATTACAGTTCCAAAAAGTTTGACAGTAAGAATTTTGAGGCCTCCCAGCTGATGCTCTGCCTATTAATGTCAAGTTTTGACTTGAATATTTTCCATTTTTCAGTCCCTTATTTTCATTTTCTTTCCTGTATAAATGTCCCTTACTTCATTTTGTTTAACTTCCCTCATGATTTCTGGGTCTTCATAAATTGAACCTTTCTTCATAGATGTTAATTCTATCTCATATCATCCTTCCATGCTGAGTTTCCATGGCTATCTAACTTTTCTTACTTCAAATTGCTAAATGGGGTAATCCAACTGGTTCTCTTCATCTTTTCAAACTAGGGCAAGCTACAGATGACTTGTCAGTCTATAGACTTATTGATCTTAGGGAAGGTGCACAATGAAGATACAAGCATCTACGACTGAGAGCAGAAAGTATGGAGTTACATAACACCCTCTTTCCAGGAAGAGGAAACTATAGACAATTAGTTAGCAAAATAAGTGTAGTCCATTACTAGTTCTTAAGTTCTCTTGCTAATTTAAGTTGGGACCTGAAAATTAAAAGGCAGGAGTTAAGGCCTGAAATACTATTTATATATTTCTAGAGGGTCTATTAAATTCAACATATGAAGATGAGACTTAACTATTGATAGTGTGAATATTAGTTACCAGTTGTCTTCTAAATTAGATGTTAACAGAATGGCATTTAAAACAGGTACTAGAGGGTCAACAGGAAGAATATAGGCATTAAAACAGATTTGTGCACTGCCTGGCTAGCTCAGTTGGTAGAGCATGAGACTCTTGATCTTGAGGTTGGGAGTTCGAACCCCACATTGGGTGCAGAGATTACTTAAAAAATAAAATCTTAAAACAAACAAACAAACAAACACTTATTAAATGGGTAAATGATGAATGGATGTTTTTCTAAGCCAAGAGTATGAAGCAAGAAATATGTATAGTAAGAGCAAGCAAAGTGTTGGAAGATAGTATTAAAAATCAAAACCACCCTGTGAGGTGCAGAGATGAAAAATACAGGATAAACAGCCAAGCAAGGCATGGCAAGATTGCTAAACTCTATAAATATCAGAGAGCAGGAAAAAGGGAATATCTAAATAGGTAGAGTAAATGTAGCAGTATAAAAGGAAGAAATGGGCATCAACAGTTGGAAACTATCTCTTAGGTACAAGACACTGAGTTGGGTTATAAGATAAGAATCTACATGCTGGGACACTGGGATGCAAAATAGGAACCCAACCAAGGTTATGAATAGCAGTAAGACTGAGCAGATGCTGATACTGTTATTAAGCTGATTAGCTATAACCCAAAGCTCATTTCATTTCATATATACATAAAACCAGGGTTGTCTGGGCTGGAACTGATCCACCAGAGTCTTAACACCAATGTCATTTCCAAATTAGACGAACAGAGAAAAACCTTTGGGGTTGTTCTGAAAATACTTGGTAGTCTCAGTCTCTTTCTCCCAGCCTAATTTAGTTCCCATAGTACTATTTTTAGCATTGGGACAAGGGGACAGGTTCATATCAGATAGAACAATTACATTGGACATGTGCGGAAAGCACAGGAGACTTTCTGCACTGTGCAAATCTGAATTACAGAGAAAGCTGCTTAAAATCACAGCAAGCCTATTTGCATATTGCTTTCCAGTTGTCAGATGGTATCTCAGTTTTTAAATGTGAAAATCACAGCAGATTTTTCATCTGGATGTTAGACTGACTTATTGAAATACGGCACACCAATAAGCATCTCTTGAGTTTCCATTAACATTTTCATATAGTGAACCCTCTGTATAGAGTTGAAGAGGAGGAAAAGTCTCCCAAAGGACACCTTTTTCACACACACAAAAAAAATTAAAGTAATAATTGACATAAGCATTATGTTAAGAAAGAGATGAAAAATATTTTCAAGGAAGTAGTGTGAACCAACAGAAATGTAGAGAATATAATCAAGAAGCATTTTTTTAAGAGTTTCTCTTTTACCAACTGACAGCCTAGACTCTGTTTACAGCCTTCCTTCCACATCACTCTTGTCACACATTGGCTCCTGTACATGTTAGAACATGGCATTGTCTTTGGCCAACGTTAGGGGTATAGCCCCGGATTCCATGTAATTTATAGTCCAGTCAGGAATATAAGCATTTGAACAAATATAATGATTGGAGAGTAAAATATTCACATGGTTGATCAAATATAGGAGAGAGGTATAAATTACTAGGTGAGTATTAAAGAAAGACAGATTCATTCTGAATAAGAGGGCAGAGGAAGAATGTATGAAGACAACACTTGAATAGGACTTGGGGAAATTAACACAGGTTTTCTTCAACGTTTTTTTTATTTTGTTTTGTTTTTTTTAATTTATTTTTGGGACAGAGAGAGACAGAGCATGAACGGGGGAGGGGCAGAGAGAGAGGGAGACACAGAATCGGAAACAGGCTCCAGGCTCCGAGCCATCAGCCCAGAGCCTGACGCGGGGCTCGAACTCACGGACCGCGAGATCGTGACCTGGCTGAAGTCGGACGCTTAACCGACTGCGCCACCCAGGCGCCCCTAACACAGGTTTTCTAAGCCGCCTTATGGGAGGGGGTGGACTTTTAGTCAGTGAGAATAATATGAGAAAATGTACAGAGTTAGGAAAGTATAGGGTCTATAATGAAGTAAAGATCAGCTAGATATAACTGGAACAAAAGGTATAGGTTCATGTGGAGAAGGAAGGAGATATGTGAAGATAAGCCTAGAAAAGTAGACTGGGTAGATTATGGAGGGCTTTGATCACCTTGCTCAGAAATTATAAGAAATAGGATATTTTACTAAGTAAAATATATATTTTTTACTATTTACTAAGTAAAATAGATATTTTACTAAGGTATTAATATATCTGGAGCTGTGCTTTGGAAATACTGCATAAAAACCCTATGGGGTGTACATGTGCATAGCAGCACTATTCAATATTAAGGTTGTCTGAAGCAATGTTGTGATGTATTCATGAATACCTCTCTTTATGAACTTACACACATATATGGCTATAACGTTAAGAGTACATGTGTCTTTTACATGAGCGTTATATACACACATATATGTTTCCTGTACTTACACATGAGAATAATATTTTAGTCAAAATTAGTTTTAATTTTATCATGATGTAATGTACCACTTTGTATTATATTTCTGCTCAAAAGAGAACATTTCAATTTTGCCTCATTCTTATACATAGGGAAGCTTAAACAGTGCAATAGCAACCTGGGCCATATTAGAACTACTGGCCTAGAAATGAACATTGGCCAAAAGTCATTAGAAATGGATAGCTGTTTAGTGGTGTGTGGGAAATGAGTTGATGGTTACAGTCCAGTTCCTACTTAACAGGTGTCTACCTCATAAAAACCACCATCATAATCAGCACTTATTGGCACCCTTATTGTATGAGGACAGAAGCCAAGATTTAAGATTGCTTTCTCTTTTCTGTCAGGACTATGGGAGGAGTTTCCTTTTAACCTTCTATAGTGGCTCTATGTTATCTTCTAACAATATTCATTTCTAAAATAAATTTAGTGTCTAAGAAGCATCTCTAGAGATGGTCACAGAGTTCTTAAACAGACAGTAAATTCATTTTAGAAAATTATCTTGTTAAAAGGAAGAGATGGAGTCATTATAAAAGGTTGTTTATAATGAGAGCATTTGAAGAGGTATCATTTCAAATCAGCAGTTTTAAAGACAGACATATGTTCCCACCACAGGGACCTGTCCTACTGCTTGAACACCAGAAGAAAATTTATCACTTAACATAGAAGAATCACATTCAAACTGAATTATGATTTACAGGGTGAAATCCACAGCTTTGCTCAGCGTTGTTTGCTTGTGATATTGGATGCTACTCAATGGAAGGAGAATTTGTTTTTCCATGCTTGCTAACATGTCGTCTTGCATGGTTTGTTTTAAGCATGAAATCTTACATAGAAATAAGAAATATTCAAATAAATTCTTTTTAATGGAATTATTAAAAGGCTTCACTAGTATCGAAATTCATCTTTTTCACAAGGCTACATTCATAGATAAAAATATTTTATAAATATTCCACTGTGCAGAATTTATATTTGATTGCCCTCACTAATGAAAAAATGTTTACTGTGGTGAGGATAGGAAATAATATATTTATACAATGAGAAATATAAGGAATTTTAAAATGTCTCATTTGCAAATGAGAAAAATTATCCAAGGTCACAAAACTACTTAAAAGAAGAGTCAAAATGAGTATCCTGTTTTACAGTCTCCATTGTATAATAAAAAAGAAGACTTTTTACATCATATTAATATAGTATATTCTTCTTTTGAAAATGATAATAAGCCAAATTAGCAAATTCTTCCTCTGGTCTTCCATCAGTTCTTTAGTCTATTACTATAGATGTTTCTAACTTTTCTAAAGGTCTCTTTTATCTAAATCACAGTCAACTTATTTGGAAGTTTAGATATCTAGAAAAGAATGAATTATTATGTTCTTATTTTGGTATACATTAAAAAAAATTTTCTATTTAAACCTTTATTAACTGGAGTCTACTTACATAAGGACCCTAGCCCTGGGCCATGGCCTACCTATATTTGAGAAAATTTTGCAATGAACATGAGTACTGACTTTGGTAAAAATTCTATAATATATATATTAATGTTATATTAAAATGAAGGAATAAAAATACAGGAATTCTTCCAACAGTCACAGATAGCATTCCACATGAAAGAAGATAAACACATCTCCCTTGACTTTAAAATATTCCTAGGAGCAAGGATATAAACACATTTATCAATTTTGCTCTTAAATAAACTGAAGATAACAGTTAAAAAACAAGTTTTCCTTGGTCTAAAAAATAAGATCATGAAACTTTTATATAATCTATTTTGTGTTTGGTACGAATTGTCATTTTGATTTTTTTTTTTAGAGAGTCCATTGCAAATGTCATTTCTGTCTAATTTTTAAACTCAGTTTAGGAAGCATATTCCAAACAGTATGTTCCTACACTTAGTGGCTCATACAGAAAATATTTCATAATATCTTTATTCTGATTGTCACAATACTATCCACTGCACGGTTTAGTGTAATACTAGAAATAACACTTATCTGACTTCATGTGCATATCCTCCCCCCAAAAAAAACAGCATGAAAAACCTTTGATATGAGTATTCAGAGGTGAAGGTTCATAATGCACAAAGACACAACGTGAAAACCTGTAATTAGTAGAAATTATACATATGAAGTAGGAATACTTTATGCAAAGCTAGTAAGGTCACAGATAAAAAAGAAATCTTAACTTTGTGATACAGAGTTTTCTGTTCTCTTCAAACTCTTAATTTTGTACAATTACCATCCATCTTTTCATCTGAATGCCATTTTCTGCATTGCTGATCTCTGAAACTTTTGAAAAGTGGAAAATATTTCAAGGTAGTTTAAAGACATCTCAGCAAAGTGGTATGTTATGACACACTTCAATTTAACTTCCTGAGGTTTGTTTCACTCTCTACCCAAGCACACCTCAAATGCTGCACTATTCATTGCTATCACAGCAGCATACTCTATGACTCCTCAAACATTATCACCACCTGTCAAACCTGGCATGAAATAACTTGCAAGGTTTTTATGTTGATTTTAAGAAATTAGAAGCATCAAGCATGTTATTTATTCTGGGTTTATCTTCAGTGATGTATATTGTTACTAGCAGCACTAGACTGCATCCTGAATGGTCTTGTCAGGATTGGCTGCTAAAGTATTATATTGTTGTCTGGATTAAGGCTGTCTATATTCTGCACTAAAATTCACTTTTTTAGAGGACATCAGGCTAAGTTCAGCCAGTAATAAATCTAGTTTCTCAAAATAAAAATTTATAAGATCATATCCCAAAATTAATGCAGAAAGTTAGCATCCTAGTATTTTATAAATTTATTTACAAAATTAGAGTCTCATCTCCATCCTTCTTCCAATAAAATAAAATGTTACAGGTTTGCTTTCCTTGTTAGTGAACAACAAGAGGATATGACTATGCAACTATACAGAACAATTAGGGTAGAATTTTGCAAAAAAAAAAAAAGTTTTGGCAGTGTATATTTCACAGATGCAATTTGAATATCTTGAATATCAGGAAAAGTAAAATAAATTTCTGGAGTGAGGGCTAGAATTATGTAAGAGGAGTGAAGAGAGAGCACAGTAGACACCTGGGAAGTCAATGAAAGTCTGAGTTAGAGACGGTTTCTCCCACATGCTCTACTCATTGGTCTTGCTCCTTCAGAGTCCACTTTCTTTTCTCCAGACAGCACTGACTCGTTCTTCCATCAGGGGCTGCACGCTGGCCAAAGTCAGCCATAGCTGGACCATTCACATATCTAGCAACACATCTAGGTCTCATTGTTCTCACACGTAAAATTAGGTGTTTGGATTAGATAAATTATTCTTATGTGTTTTTGGTCAAATGTCCCTTTGAGAATTAAAGGAAAGATTTATTTATTTTTTTTTAATTTTTTTTTTTTAACGTTTATTTATTTTTGAGACAGAGAGAGACAGAGCATGAACAGGAGAGGAGCAGAGAGAGAGGGAGACACAGAATCTGAAACAGGCTCCAGGCTCTGAGCTGTCAGCACAGAGCCTGATGCGGGGCTCGAACTCACGGACCGTGAGATCATGACCTGAGCCGAAGTCGGACACTTAACCGACGAGCCACCCAGGCGCCCCAAAGGAAAGATTTAGAAACTCTCTCCAAAGAAGAAAAAGGAGAAAAGCACATAAAACCAGCTTTTTAGAGGTTCTAAGCCTCCAAATTAAGAATCCAGAAGACAGGATATTTTTTTAAATATTATACATGATTTTGTAATGTGCATGAGTACAGGGCTTTAAAATAGTATTAATAATCTCTTTGGGCTTTTCTATATTTATGAACCATCCACATTGAACATGCATTTAAGAGTGTTGCCTCAGACGCCAGACTACCCAAGTAGTGTTAAAATAATTAAATGATGATGTCATTAGACTAAGGGTGACTTTAATACTTTGGTAGCCTGCGTAAACAAAACAAAACCTAAGCCAGAGTCAGTGCATTGGAATCTGAGAAAACAAAACTTCAGAACAACCAATCACAAACAGCCAACTAGGCTTTCCCAAAAATGGCAACCACTGAAGCTGTAGCCAATGAAATAATTTCCTCACTTTGCTTCCATATCTTCTCTATAAAAAACTTCTCCCCTAGTTCCTATTGGTGGAGCACTCCTAACCACTTTTGGTTTAAGGCTGCCTGATTCAAATTCATGTTTGCCTAAAGAAACACTTGAAAATTTTAATATGCCTCAGTTTATCTTTTAACAGTATATATCTCCATTCAAACACATTCTTTCTTACCTTCATTTTCCTCATTGGTAAATCAGGGATAACAGCATTTATATCTAACTCATATGGTGACTATGGGTATTAAATTAGAAGTGTGTGTGTGTGTGTGTGTGTGTGTGTGTGTGTGTGTGTGTGTATAACCTTGCCTGGAATTCATATACTCATGCTTAGTTTAGAACAGGGTCTGGAACATAGTTAACTATTCAATTTATCTAAGATATTGTTTGTGTGATAAAGACAACTCTGAGTATGCAGAATAATAAACTAAAAAATAAATATTTTATTATTTGATTTAGGTGATTTTTTTTCTTTCTACAAATTCAGGAGCTTGCTTCTTATACACAAAAATCAACCATATTATCTAATTTGCAACGTGACATTCTGTACATTATCTGTACTCTTATGATTATGGTTTTAAGTGAATGCAAAAAGAAGAAAATTTTGATGTCACCATAAGAAAAGAGTGAGTAGCTGCTTCCCAGGAAGGAAATACTGGGAACAATACAATTAATAATGCTGAATGTCCAAGTACTAACTTCATTTGCACTTAGCATCCCTCACTGCACAATGTATCTTGGGATCATGTTCCTCTTCTCCCATTTCTTTTCAATAATGTGTATCAGGTTTCCCTCCTCATGAGGACTGATGGAATAAAATTATTTACATTCATATGTATATTCACAGTTTAGTGCATCTTTTCCAACAAGGCTTTCTTTCCTTGCTGAGCTAATATGTTCCTATTCTTAAAGCAAGTTTCAAAATAAGCTTTTCTAAACTGATTATATAAAATTAATATCAACAGATTTCTGATATATTTCTTTCTCTACCTATCCTTTTTTCAGCTGAAAAACAGATAATATTTTAGATAAGATTTGGTTCAAAATAGTTATACCACATGCAATTTACCTCTTAACCTTAAATCCTTCAATATCTCCCTTTCCTTTTCCTCATTCCTCCACTAGTGAAGTGTGACAGATAAAAATGTCATTTCTGTTAAACAAGAGAACTCAACATCACTGCCCCCATTCTTACACTTAATGATGAAACTAAGCAAAATATAAATATAGTTGTAAAGGGAAAGCCATATATTTTCTGTTTACTGAAACAACCTCCCCTCCACCTCCTTCTTTTCTTTTCTTTTTTTTTTTTTCTCACAGCACTGTTTCCTTGCTGATACTATATTCTTCCTTTTCCATAAAAAGCTGTTATATTCACTATGCAATTTACCAATTTTCCGTGGCCAAGTACTTTTCAAGTCCTACAATTCAGCCTTCATTGTCTCATCCAAATATGGACATATCCCTCCCCCTGACATGCACACAGACAGACTCTATTTTAGGTGTCATGGCATGTCAATAGCATCAATCACCACTCGCACCATCGATCATGCAGCTATGAAGCAGTTGGATGACATGTGCCATAACACCCTCTGTGCTACGATAATGCACTTGAATTTTGAAGCAGGAGGATATTGGTCTGCAGACTTATAATCAATCACAGTATCTTTTCAAGCAGGACATCTTGCAGATGTAACAGAGAGTTAATCACACATTCTAAGAATATATTTGGACATGAATAGAAGAGCGTTCCATATTGTTTACTAATATTAAATAATTAAAATATAATCTAGAAAGCTCCCAACAACTAATGTCATACTAGTTATTCCAAACAATATACTGCTCTTTCAACTTTAGTCCTTTTCCCCATAAAAATCACTATCTAGGATCTTTATTATTAGATTTTAGCAAGATTTGTGGCAATCTAAAATGGAAAGCATAAAGACAAAGTAATCTCATATTTAGTATTCCTGACTCTACTGCCATTTCACATATGAACATTTTATAAAGCAATGTAGTCCTTGCTTTATTGATGGTGGTCTGTGGTATACAGAAAAATCACAATATACCACAGCCAACGTGAATAAAATATAAGGAAAATTTTGTAAATGGAAATAATTACAATAAGTGAACAGTAAAATACATCTAATATAATTGTTTAATTTGATTTAATTTGAGACTAAGTCATTATATCCTAACCTGAAGCCCTTTATAACACTTGCTGATTTTTACATCTTTTAAAATTTCATCATCCTAGCATTTGGTAAATGCATTATTGATACTTAAATATATTTAATACAAAAGAAGTTTGCTACAAAGCTAGGACAAAGCAAAAAATACTTTTGGGTTCCTGAAAAACAGAAATTTTGAGAGAAGAGACAATGTTTCTTGAGACAGAGTTCTCTCATCCTTATTTACAAATAGCAGAAAATCTAGAAGAAAGCAGAGATTTTTTTCCCCCCCAAGAGGATGTTCCATTACAACATACTTCTCAGAAGAAAGAGTAGAAAAAAGAGAGGCTTGGAAGAAAGAAGAGTGTTAAGTATTCAGGTCCCAGGGTCTACCTCCCTTTCCTGGGGTGAGAAGCTTCTAGGGTGGAGTATGGGCAAAGGTATAGAGGGCCCTTCCCCTGACAGTCATAAAGCCCTGCCATTTGGAAAGGAGAGGCAGACTGCTTACAAAATGACACAAGATGACTGCTTACAAGATGCTGTAGGAGGGTTTAAATGTGGTAAAGCCTAGTGTGTCTAGATATTATGATTACTGAGAATTTTGGATTTTTATGAGAGATTTGATATTTAAAACTGGCTAATATTTCTAAACACTTTGAAGTTATATATATGTAACATATTTGGTTTGTAGGCCACCAATGGGTAACTTCAGCTCAAATTCCTAACAGTTTCCACAGCATGAAAAATCTTCCCTTTCTGCTTGGTATTTGGATTTAATTTCATGAATTGAGAAATATTTACTGAATAATGACTTAATGATTAGCATTAATTTCATATGTTCAATAATTGCCTATCTATCCATGGTTTTTCTCACAATTTTTTCTTCCCTCTCCAAACATCCTTTTTTAACTTATAATAACTTCCTTAAATTGTTCTCTTTAAAGACCATTTTAAAAGTATGAGCTCCATGAAGCCTTTTCTGTTTTACTCTGAAGAGAAGTAACATTTATTTTCTTTCTGTGTTCCCACCTTTTTTATTATTCACTTTTCAAACTCTGCCCTAATTTATCCACTTCTACTCCTTTAAACCATTCTGCTATTATACACTCAGAAAAATAATTATCAAATTGGACCAAACACTTGGATTAAATTTAAAAATATTTCCTAATAAAGTATTTTTTTGGCTTGTGAGTTTGTAATGAGTTATCCATGTAACATACATAGCTTAGAACCCTTCTGTTCACACATATACATGTTAATTCAACATTCTCACAACACCTTCTGTTTTAATCTTATCAGATAATGAAGGGGTTTAATTAATCAAATATTTGGTGTAATAGATATAATAAAACATGTCTGTATGTCTGCATGCATATATATAAATACACACACACACACACACCTACACACACACACACCCCAACTCATCATATCCTGACCATTAAATAACTGGATATATGAAATATACTTACCCATGCTGTATCCACTAATTATTTAAAGGAATTTCTAGAACATTATTCATGTGTACTATACACTGCACAAAGCAGTTAACATACTTTGTAAATGACTCCTATTTTATGGTTTGTCTTACCCAAATCTATGTCAGCCTCATTCTCAAATTCATCCTTTTTCCACCATAGTACACATCTATAACCATCACTTAGGAGTTCAAGCAACTGGTAAGGTCAAACAACTTCAATCAAGGAAGCATCCTCTTATCAGAGTGGGAAACTAAAGGCAAAAATTTTTTTTGATTCCAACTGGGATATGTCAATTTGGAATATATAAAATGCAAGATTAGCTAACTGGATTGAACTTGTAAGGTTTAGTGCTGAACAAAATGCTATAGAGACCAGGAAAAACCCTGGTCTGAAAACCAATCTGAACTCTATACGTAGCAGAGAATTTATTACATTATTATAATATTACAATATTAATTGTAATTGTAATTAATATTACACATTACAATTATTTCTCCATATATATATATACCCTGCTTTGGATCTTGAGCTATATGCCTAAATGTTGTTCATTTCTGAGCCTCCCACATCAACCTTAAGTACATGACTCTCATAGATACTGACCTACCCACTGAATAAATTCATAACTGAGTTAATATATAAATCAAGGAAGGTAATGGTTAATGATCAGAGAAAATTTCCTTTTTTTAAAGTTTATTTTAGAGAGAGAGAGAGAGTGTGTGAGTGGGGGAGAGGAGCAGAGGGATAGAGAGAATCTCAAGCAGGCTCCATACTCAGCACAGAGCCTGATGCGGGGCTCAATCCCACGACCCTGGGATCAGGACATGAGATGAAGTCAAGCGGCGGGTACTCAACCAACTAAGCCACCTAAGTGTCCAAGAAACTTTTCTTCTTGACTCTGTCCGAACACAACAGAACCAAGTTACAAATTCTACTCATTTTATAATTAAAACAATATAGTAGGAAAATAATATGTATCCTGATATTTCCATTGTTAATTTTATTCAATAATATATTAAGATATTATTTGCATTCATTCAAACTACAAGTATCTATGTTGTGCCTTTAATGTGCTAGACATAGTATTAAGTGCCAAGGAACATTATAATCATAAGTCAGAAAGATCTATATATCTATATGTGGATATACAGATACATAGATATAGATATAGCTAGATGATATAGATATGGATAGACAGAGATTGAGATATACAGATTTATTTAGAGTGGTAGTTCTCAACTGGAAACCACTTTGGCTCCCAGAGAACATTTAAATGTCTGGAGACATTTTCTGATGTCAGGATCAGGGTAGGGTGTCATTTCATACAGGCTGGGGATGCTGCTAAACATCTTAAAATGCTCAGGGAAGGCTCCCCGAAAAGAACTGCCTGACCCAAAACCTCAATAGCACTGAGACTGAAAAATTCTGATTTATAAGTATCATGAAAGAATATGGTAAATACTATACTTCATTGGTTCTGAAATGATATTTCATGTGGTCACAGGAAGACAACAGAAGAGGAACACATGGATTGGGGCTTCATGTATGTTTGCCAAGAATATAAGATGATGGAAGAATGTGATGTTTCTATAAGAGAAGAGAGAAAAGGAATATGTACAAAGGCATAGATGAGAAATCTAGTCTGTTTGGAATATATGATAGTTAACATTATGTGGAATTATGCTGAAGAGTGAGTCAGAGATTACCTCAAATGATGTGAAAAATAGTCTCCTCAGTGTAATATATTCATACACAGTCATATGACATTGAATCCTTTTGTGTCATATTCAGCAGAATAGATTTCACTCTATAGACAATGGGAGAGTGACTAAGAATAACTTTTAAACAAAGGGATATAATAATGATATGTGTTACATTTAAAGAATTTTAAGAGAATTTGAAGAGTTATATTGGAAGGCACTGGTACTGGAAGCTAAAAAAAAAAAACAGACTTTTGTTTTCTTTTTTTTTTTTTAATTTTTAAAATGTTTATTTATATTTGAGAGACCGAGATAGAGCACGAGCAGGGGAGGGGACAGAGAGAAAGGGAGACACAGAATCTGAAGCAGGCTCCAGGCTCTGAGCTGTCAGCACAGAGCCCGATGTGGGGCTCGAACTCACGAACCGTGAGATCATGACCTGAGCCAAAGTTGGACACTTAACCAACTGAGCCACCCAGTCACCTTCAGACTTTAGTTTTCAATGAAACCTATGAGAAATTATTTCCCAAACCTAGGTTTCAACAATGAGAATAGAGTAAAAGTAAAGAATTTAAGGATAATTAGGAAGATGAGTGAAAGTAGTTTGCAAACCTCATCTATGAGATGCAAAAGTGACAGAAGTGACACTTCAGGTTCTGGCTTGGCCTATTTGCTGGACAATACTCAAGTGGAAGTGCCCAAGTAAGTATTTGGATGTGGAATTTGGAAGGTAGTTCTGAGTGAGAGACACTGATTTGGGAGTCATCAGCATAAATGAACACAGGATTGATACAGTTATCCGAAGAAAAGATAGAGAATGAAAGTGTAAAAGAACCCAAGTGAAGTCCAACAAGTTGACTGCATCAGCTTCTAGAAATCCAAACTAAGCCTATGGAAGGGTTAGTAGGAAACTTGCTAAATGACACAAGAAGTTTGGTATCAGGAGGATAAACTTGTATGACAATTTTTTATTAAATGCATTTTTTACAAAAAATAACATTAACAATAAATTAATACAAGTCTGATCTGAGGGCACACTTGTGACATTTTGGACTTCTACTCATGAGATGAATAAAAGGTATAACCATCTCTTTGCTTAAAACACAAACAGATATATGTCTGACACATAGGAAGTGCTCAATAAATGTTTCTGAAATGTAGGAGTATCTGTAAAATGTGTGAAAGATACTGCAAACCCATAAAATTTCTAATAAAGTGAAGTGTGACTAAACAGAGAAGTTAGGTCAGCTGTGGCAGAGGCTCAAGGTAATTTCCTACCAGGAATCACCCCATGAATCTTTTTCAGTTGGTAAACACCAAAATTATTCTGGGAACAGAAGAAAAACTGTTTAGCATAAGAGCATTAAAAAGTAGATGAAGTATTTTTATTACTTCTTATTTATTATTTATTCTTCTTATTTATTACTTCTTATTAATCTAACCAGATTTATCTGGTTAGGAGAGAGGTGTGAGTGGGGGAGGGGCAGAAAGAGGGAGACATAGAATCCGAAGTAGGCTCCAGGCTCTGAGCTATCAGCACAGAGCCCAATGCAGGGCTTGGGCCCACAGACCACGAGAACATGACCTGATGCTTAACTGACTGAGCCATCCAGGCACCCCAAGCATCCATGATTCATTAAGAAAGATGTCCTCAGTCTACATAAGATTTATTTTTATACTTGATAATGAGCTTTTTATATTTCTAACAGATGTTAAGTGGCTCATTCCCAATACATTAAATATATAATCTAAAATTTATTTATTAAACAAATTTTTATTCTTTATTTTTGAGAGAGCAAGTAAGCAAGCACAAGTGGGGAAAAGGCAGACAGAGAGGAAGACATAGAATCTGAAGTAGGCTCCAGGCTCCGAGCTGTCAGCACAGAGTCTGACGTGGTGCTTGAACCCACCAGCCATGAGATCGAGACCTGGGCTGAAGTCAGACACTTAAGTGACTAAGCCACCAAGGCACCCCAAAATTTTAGACATATAGTATCTAATATGGAAACAGTGTGATGATGAAAATGTTCCACTGCACTCTCCAATCTGGTCTCCAGTAGTCATATGTGGCTATTAGATAGTTGTGATGTAGTGCAACAAATTAATATTAATTAATGCAAATTTATATTATATAGTCATGCATGGCTAGTGGCTATTGTATTGGGGCAACAAGGCTTGAGCTATGATCACAGATTCAAATTCATCAAAAAAATTACATATAGAGTACAGTTTTCCTTACTACCTTGTAGAGTATTTGGTAAAGCTAGTTTCAGAAAGGAATAAAAATAATTCACATACCTTCCCACACACACCTATAATTTACTTAGTGAACTAAACCTACTTTGAAAATTTCATGTAAAATTGATACCTTTATACGCATTATGATATCACGATATTCACAAAAACTACAACTGTTTATTGTCCTGTGTCCTCCATGTTGTTGTAATAGCCGTTATCCCAATTGGTTTCCTTTCTAACTAGCCACAATACTGCTAAAACTCAAATCCTATATATAGCTATATTTTTCAGCATAAAAGCTAGGTGTCATCGGTAGTATGTAATATTTTCCTCTCTAATTCCCTAGGCTGGAGTTTACTATTGAATAACTATGTTTAAAAAAAAAATTCCTAGGAGGGAGCCAAGATGGCAGAACAGCATGGAAGTTTTTGTGTGTCTCATGTCCACGAAATACAGCCAGACCAACGCTAAATGATCCTGCACACCTAGAAAACTGATCTGAGGATTAACACAACAATCTGCACAACCTGAAGCAAAGAAGTCAGAAGTGAACTTGGGGAGAGAGAAGTTGTGGAGGGCAGGGAGGTGCTTTTGCGTGCAGAGAGAGAACAGAGACGGTGGGGAGAATACAGGAAAAGCACCCCTCCCCAAAAGCAGCTGGAGAGAAAGTGGAAAATTGGAAAGAGCCACAGAGACTGAACTAAAAAAGGGAGGAAGGAGAAAGTAGAGGGTTTAAATTCCATTAAGACTGTAAACAGGGGGAGCACAGAGTCTGAAACTCTGTAGCTCAATACCTGGTGGTGCTCTGGTGGGAAGGGCGAATCCCCAGGAGCAGAGTGTGGTCTGGGAAGTTATGGGAAGAAGCGGTTCCACTGCTGGAAGGACATTTGGTAGAGGCTGGGAGGCAACCTGGGCCCAGGAGACCCCAGAGAACAGCGACATTTGCTGGTGCTGAAACAAGGTCGTTAAGGGTTAAGCCTGGTGCCAGATGTGTGTTGTGATTTTCCATAATCCCTGAAACGTTGCTGCCATACTATGTTGTGAACTTTTTCTGGGGCGGCCTGGCACCTGGCCGCAGTCTCTGGGCTTCGGCAGCAGCACAGTAATGCAAACTATCCTGGGTGTGGCCATTGCTCGATGAGACCCTCTGCAGTGAGGCAGAACAGGTCAAAGCTGCAGTCTTTCAGAAGTAAGGAGCCGGGGAAAACAGCCACATCTGAGACAAAACTCGGGAGAGAGGTGCCACCTGGGGCTTGGTCACAGACAGTGTAAAAGAGGGGAGTGGACAAAAGCTGAAGACAAAGGACAGGTGCACGATTGCTGATAGGGCAGAATAGAGTTCTGATACTAGAGACTGGGTACCTGGGTGACACCATTTTCACCGCTCCCATGCATACACATATACACCTACAAGCTCCACAACAATCCACCCCAGTAGGCTAGCAGCACCATCTAGTGGAGAACAGAGATGTTACACTAAGCCCTGCCTAACGGCCAACCTCACTCTTCAAGAACACAAGTCTTATTGCCTGCTTAGTTTATGGACTATAAAGCGCTTTATAGTCTCACTTCTAGGGGAAAACAAAGTAATTTCAGTCATATTTCAGTCTGTTAGCAAGTCCATCTAATCACCTTTCTTTTTTTTTCTTTTATCATTTTTTTCTCTTTTTCATTTCTTTTCTTTTTCTTGAATACAGAAAGAGAAAAAATTCATTTTACTTTTTAATTTTTACTAAAAATATTTTTCATTAATTTGTTTAGTATATTTTTTTACTTTTGTGTATTTTTTTCAAATTCTATATTACTTCCATCATTTTATTTTAGTCTACCTCAGTGTATTCCTTTTTCAAATTTTCAAACGATTTCCTTTTTTTCCTTTTTTCTCTTTTTCATTTCTTTTTTCTCTTTTAGTTCTTTCTTGAATACAAAGAGAGGAAAAAATTCGTCTTTATTTTTAATTTTTATTAAAAATATTTTTTATTAATTTTTTCTACTATGTTTTTAAATTTTGTGTAATTTTTTTTCAAATTCTAGTTTACTGACATCATTTCATTTTAGTCTACTTCAGTGTATTAATTTTTCAAATTTTCAAACTATTTCCTTTTTTTCCCTTCTTTCCCCTTTTTTTCTCTAATCTATCAAGTTACTTTCAACACCCAGACCAAAACACACCTAGGATCTAGCATTATTTATTTGATTTTTTTCTGTGTGTGTATTTAATTTTTTAATTTTAATATTTTAATTTTAATTTTTTTCAATTTTAAATTTTCTACCTCATTAATTTCCTTTCTTCCTACAAAATGACAAAGTGAAGGAATTCACCCAAAAAGAAATAGCAGGAAGAAACGACAGCCAGGGACTTAACCTATGCAGATACAAGCAAGATGTCTGAACCAGTTGGAATCACAATAATAAGAATACCAGCTGGAGTCAAAAACAGATTAGAATCCCTTTCTGTGGAGATAAAAGAAGTAAAAACTAGTAAGGATGAAATTTTAAAAAATGTTATAACTGAGCTGCAATCACGAATGGATGCCATGGTGGCAAGGATGGATGAGGCAGAACAGAGAATCAGTGATATAGAGGACAAACTTATGGAGAATAACAGAAGCATAAAAAAAGAGGGAAATTTAGGCAAAAGAGCACGATTGAAGAGAAATCAGTGACTCATTAAAAAGGAACAACACCAGAAGCACAGAAGTCCCAGAAGAGGAAGACAGAGAAATAGGGGTAGAAGGGTTACATGAGCAAATCATGGCGGAAAAATTTCCTAACCTGGGGAAAGACACAGACAGACATGAAAATCCAGGACTCCCATTAGAGAGGTGGGACTCCCAAAAGATTGAACAAAAACCGACCATCAACAAGGCATATCATAATCAAATTCACAATATACTCAGTCAAGGAGAGAATCACGAAAGCAGCAAGGGAGAAAAAAGTCCCTAACCTACAAGGAAAGACAGATCAGGTTTGCGGCAGACCTATCCACTGAAACTTGGCAGGCCAGAAAGGAGTGGCAGGATATATTCAATGTGCTGAATGAGAAAAATATGCAGCCAAAAATTCTTAATTTTTTAATGTTTTTTTTTTTTTATTTTTCAGAGAGAGAGACACACACACAGTGTGTGCAGGGAAGGAACAGAGAGTAAGGAAGACACAGAATCTGAAGACGACTCCAGGCTCTGAGCTGTCAGCACAGAGCCCAAGGCAGGGCTCAAACCCACGAACTGCAAGATCATGACCTGAGCTGAAGTCAGACGCTCAACTGACTGAGCCACCCAGGCACTCCCAAGAATTCTTTATCCAGAAAGGCTGTCATTCAAGATAGAAGGAGAGATAGAAAGTTTCCCAGACAAACAAAAATTAAAGGAGTTTATGACCACTAAACCAGCCCTGCAAGAAATTTTAAGGGGGACCCTCTGAGAGGAGAAAAGATGAAAATACAAATGAACAAACAAAAAAATAAACAAACAAATAAATAAATAAATATCAAAAGCAACAAAGATTAGAAAGGACCAGAGAGCAACACCAGAAACTCCAACTCTACAAGCAACATAATGGCAATAAATTCATATCTTTCAGTACTCTAAACATCAATGCACTCAATGCTCCAATCAAAAGACATAGGGTAACAGAATGGACAAGAAAACAAGATCCATCTATATGCTGTTTACAAGAGACCCACTTTAGACCTAAAGACACCTTCAGATTGAAAGTAAGGGGATGAAGAACCAGCTATCGTGCTAATGGTCAATAAAAGAAAGCCACTTATATCAGACAAACTAGACTTTAAAATAAAGACTGCATCAAGAGATACAAAAGGGCATTATATCATAATCAAGGGGTCTATCCACCAAGAAGACCTAACAATTGTAAACATTCATGAGCCAAATGTGAAAGCACCCAAATATACAAATCAATTACTGAGAAACATAAAGAAACTCATTGATGGTAATACCATAATAGTAGGAGACTTCAACACTCCACTCATAGCAATGGACAGATCATCTAATCAAAAAATCAACAAGGAAACAATGGCTTTGAATGACACACTGGATCATATGGACTTAGAATATTCAGAACACTTCATCCTAAAGCAGCAGAATATACATTCTTCTCCAGGGCACATGGAACATTCTCCAGAATAGACCACATACTGGGACACAAATCAGCCCTCAGCAAATACAAAAAGATGGAGATCATACCGTGCATATCTTCAGACCACAATGCTATGAAACTTGAAATCAAGCACAAGAAAAAATTTGGAAAGGTAACAAATACTTGGAGACTAAAGAACATCCTACTAAAGAATGAATTGGCTAACTAAGAAGTCAAAGAGGAAATTAAAAAGTATATGGAAGCCAATGAAAATGATAACACCACAATCCAAAAACCTCTGGGACGCAGCAAAGGCAGTCATAAAAGGAAAGTATATAGCAATTCAAGCCTTCTTAAAGAATGAAGAAAAGATCTCAGATACACAACCTACACTTATGCCTTAAAGTGCTGGAAAAAGAACAGGAAATAAAACCCCAAACCAGCAAAAGACAGGAAAAAATAAAGATCAGAGCAGAAATTGCTACTATCAAAACCAAAAAAAACCCCAAAAAAACAAAACAAAAAAAACAAAAACAAAAACAAAGAATAAAACAAAACAGTAGAACAAATCAATGAAACCAGAAGCTGGTTCTTTGAAAGAATTAACAAAATTGATAAACCACTAGCCAGATGGCTCAAAAAGAAAAATGAAAGAACCCAAATAAATAAAATCTAGAATGAAAGAGAGATCACAACCAACACAGCAGAAATAAAAACAATAATAAAAGAACATTATGAGCAATTATATGCTATTAAAATGGGCAATCTGGAAGAAATGGACAAATTCCTAGAAACATATACACTACCAAAACTGAAACAGGAAGAAATAGAAAGTTTGAACAGACCCATAAATAGTAAGGAAATCGAATTAGTAATCAAAAATCTGCCAAAAAACAAGAGTCCAGGGCCAGATGGCTTTCCAGGGGAATTCTACCAAACATTTAAGGAAGAGTTAACACCTATTCTCTTGAAGCTATTCCAAAAAATAGAAATGGAAGGAAAAGTTCCAAACTCATTCTATGAAGCCAGCATTACCTTGATTCCAAATCAGACAGAGACCCCACTAAAAGGAGAACTATAGACCAATTTCCCTGATGAACATGGATGCAAAAATCCTCAACAAGATATTAGCCAACCAGATCCAACAAAACGTTAAAAACATTATTCACCACGACCAAGAAGAATTTATACCTGGGATGTAGGGCTGGTTCAATATCCACAAAACAATTAACATGATTCATCACATCAATAAAAGAAAGGACAAGAACCATATGATCCTCTCAACAGATGCAGAGAAAGCATTTGAAAAAATACAACATCTTTTCTTGATAAAAACCCTCAAGAAAGTAGGGATAGAAAGATCATACCTCAAGATCATAAAAGCCATATATGAATGACCCAATGCTAATATCATCCTCAATGGGGAAAACTGAGAGCTTCCCCCTAAGGTCAGGAACAAGATAGTGATGTCCACTCTCGCCACTGTTATTCAACATAGTATTGAAAGTCTTAGCCTCTGCAATCAGACAACACAAAGAAATAAAATCGACCAGGGGGAGGTCAAACTTTCTCTCTTCACAGATGACATGATACTCTATATGGAAAACCCTAAAGATTCCACCAACAAACTGCTAGAACTGATTCATGAATTCAGCAAAGTTGCAGGATATAAAATCAACTCACAGAAATTGGTTGCATTCCTATACACCAACAATGAAGCAAAAGAAAGAGAAATCAAGGTATCAATCCCATTTACAATTACACCAAGAACTGTAAAATACCTAGGAATGAATTTAACCAAGGAGGTGAAAAATCTATACACCGAAAACTACAGAAAGCTTCTGAAAGAAATTGAAGAAGACACACAAAAAATGGAATAAAGATTCCATGTTCCTGGATAGCAAGAACAAATATTGTTAAATTGTCAATACTACCGAAAGCAATCTACATATTCAATGCAATCCTTATCAAAATAACACCAGCTAGAACAAATAATCCTAAAATTTGTATGGAACCAGAAAATACCCCGAATAACCAAAGCAATCTTGAAAAAGAAAACCAAAGCAGGAGGCATCACAATCCCAGACTTCAAGCTATACTACAAAGCTGTAATCATCAAGACAGTATGGGACTGGCACAAGAACAGACACTCAGATCAATGGAACAGAATACAGAACCAAGAAATGGACCCACAAACATATGGCCAACTAATCTTTGACAAAGCAGGAAGGAAGATCCAATGGAATAAAGACAGTCTCTTCAAAAAAATGGTGCTGGGAAAACTGGACAGCAACATGCAGAAGAATGAACCTGGACCACTTTCTTATACCATACACAAAAATAAACTCAAAATGGATGAACGACCTCAATGTAAGACAGGAAGCCATCAAAATCCTCGAGGAGAAAGCAGGCAAAAACCTCTTTGATCTTGGCTGCAGCAACTTCTTACTCAACACGCCACCGGAGGCAAGGGAAACAAAAGCAAAAGTGAACTTTGGGACCTCATCAAAATAAAAAGCTTCTGCACAGCGAAGGAAACAATCAGCAAAACTAAAAGGCAATGGACAGAATGGGAGAAGATATTTGCAAATGACATATCATATAAAGGGTTAGTATCCAAAATCTACAAAGAACTTATCAAACTCAACACCCAAAAAAACAAATAATCTAGTGAAGAAATGGGCAAAAGACATGAATAGACACTTGTCCAAGGAAGACATCCAGATGGTCAACCGATGCATGAAAAATTGCTCAACATCACTCATCATCAGGGAAATACAAATCAAAACCATAATGAGATCCCACCTCACACCTGTCAGAATGGCTAACATTAACAACTCAGGCAACAACAGATGTTGGCGAGGATGCAGAGAAAGAGGATCTCTTTTGCATTGTTGGTGGCAATGCAAGCTGGTGCAGCCACTCTAGAGAACAGTATGGACGTTCCTCAAAAAATTAAAAAGAGAACTACCCTACGACCCAGCAATTGCACTACTAGGCATTTATCCCCGTGATACAGGTGTGCGGTTTCAAAGGGACATATGGACCTCCATGTTTATAGCAGAACTATCAACAATAGCCAAAGTATGGAAAGAGCCCAAATGTCCATTGATGGATGAATGGATAAAGAAGAGGTGGTATATATATACAATGGAGTATTACTTGGCAATCAAAAAGAATGAAATCTTGCCATTTGCAACTATGTGGATGGAACTAGAGGGTGTTATGCTAGGGGAAATTAGAGAAAGAAATATCATATGACTTCACTCATATGAGGACTTTAAGATACAAAACAGATGAGCATAAGGGAAGGGAAACAAAAATAATATAAAAACAGGGAGAGGGACAAAGCATAAGAGACTCATAAATATGGAAAACAAACAGAAGGTTACTGGAGGGGGTGTGGAAGGGGCTAGGCTATATGGGTAAGGGGAATTAAGAATATATTCCTGAAATCATTGTTGCACTATATGCTAACAAATTTTGATCAAAATTCAAAAAAATAAAATTAACTAAAAAAAGAAAAAAAAATCCTAGATGATACTGATTCACCAGTACCTCATCTTTGCCTCACAATCTAATTCAATTTATTCCTCCCTTCTTTCCAACCTCACCTCCCCCTCCTTCCTACTCTTCTTTCCCTTCCTACTCTCTCCAAGTGCTTACTAATATACACCATATGCACAGTGACACATTGGTGTTTTAGTTTCCTTTTGCTGCTATAACAAATTAACACAAACTTAATAATTTCAAACAACACATGTTTGTTATCTTGTAGTTCTGGAGTTGAGAATTCCTAAAGACAAGGTGTTGGCAGGACAGCATTCCTTCTGGAATCTCTTATAAGGAGTCATTTCCTTATTTTTACAGCTTCTAGAGTTGATCTGCATTCTCTGTCTCATGGCTTTGTCTCACATCTTCAAAGCCTACAGAGTAGTATCTTCAAATCAACCTCCCTCTCCTCTCCTCTCTTCCTCTCTTTCTCCTCTCCTTGTCACATCTATCTCTCTGACTCTCGTTTCTTGCTTTTCCTCTTAACTAAACATTGTGACTGCATTGGAACCAGTTGGATAATCCAGGATAATCTTCCCATCTTAAAATCCTTAACTTAATCACATCTACAAAGCCCCCTTTTCTATGAAGTTAACCTAATCATAAGTTATGGGAACACATCTTTGGGAAGCCATTATTCTGTCTACCACAACACATATTTTATAACTCTTTAAAAAATTAAAGTTATAATAATGTTTTGAAAGAGCTAATTACAATTTTGAGTATATATTTATATTAATTCACAAATAATGCGCACACACACACACACACACACCCTAAATTATATAGATTAACACACAAATGAATACATTAATAACTAGATGTTGTGTGGTACAAAAAGATACTTAATGTAGCTATCTTTAGGTTTCATACATTTTCAAGCTTTTATCCAAAAACTGTACTTTGAAGATTCCTGAACAGCTCATGTATTTCCTGATATCACAAATCTCTTTTTTGGTTTTGCATCCATCCAATTACACTCTCATAAACAATTCTTAACACAGATAGTACTTAATAATTATTTTGCTAACAGTTTGGTAACTCAAGCTGTATTTTAACAAATTTATTGATATGTAAGTAATGTGGTACAACAGTCTTGTTACAGCCAAGATATACTACATTAATCACTACACCTCTATTATATCAGGCCTATTACTCTAATTTAGTAGGTTAAATTTGTGTCAGAATGAAAGCTTTCCATGTAAAAACCTACCAATTTAAACTGCCAAGCCAAGCTTTTCTTCACTGAATTTGGATCTAGTTAAAAGACCAACTTTTGTCATGAAAATTTATGATCACACACCTAATTCAATTTGCTTTAAACCATTTAACACTGTGTTGTACAAAGATACTAGTCTAGAATCAGACTGATTTTGGTGGCCAAATAGACTGTGACTTTTGGCTTATCTCTTTGGTTCCCTAAGTTTTGGTGCCCTCATCTGTAAGATGGAAATAATAAAAATTTATCCCTATGGTCCTGTAACAGTGGCTGCCTGATATAAAGGGATTCTAGTTCCATGATAGCAGGTTTTATCATAATCACCTGTAATAGTAATAAGTAAAGAACAACTCTTAGAACAAGTCATTATGTCACAAGTATAATCAAAGGGAAAATGAAAATAAAAACTCAAGAAATAGAAATATTCTTTATTATATATTAAACTGAGAAAGAACCTTTCTGAGTAATCAGATACTAGTTGCTAGGTAAATTTCTAATAATTTACAATTTATCTTTATAGAGATATCACATTCAGGTTTTTAAACTTAATAAATTTTGTTTACTTTTTTTTCTTTTTAAAGATTTTAGGTATTTATTTTTTTAATTTAAATTCAAGTAAGTTACCATATAGTGTAGTACTGGTTTCAGGAGTAGAATTCAGTGATTTCATCATTTATATGCAACACCCAGGGTTCATTCCAACAAGTGCCCTCCTTAGTGACCAACAACCATTTAGCTCATCCCTTACCTACCTCCCTTCATTAACCCTCAACCTGCTCTCTATATTTAAAAGTCTCTTATGGTTTGCCTCTCTCTGTGTTTATATCTTATTTTATTTTTCCTTCTCTTCCCCTACTTTCATCTGATTTGTTTCTTAAATTAAAGATCTACTTTTTCAAAGGACCCTAGAACAGATGACTTACAGGCTGACTTTTATCTAGCCTTTAAAGAACAGAAAGTACCAGTGTTATTCAAGATTCAAGGCCACAAGACAAAAGACAGAGAGGCTCCCCCCCCCCGTATGTTATTTTTTCTGAGTCCTAAGAAATTTATTAACTATTTCCTTTTCTTTCTTTCTTTTTTAAATTTTATTTAAATCCTAGTTAACATATAGCGCAATAATGATTTCAGGAATAGAATTTAGTGATTCATGACTTACATATAACACCCAATGTTCATCCTAACAAGTGCCTCTTTAATGCCCATTATCCATTTAGCCCATCCCCCCATCCAACACCCCTCCAGCAACCCTCAGTTTGTTCTCTGTATTTAAGAGTCTCTTATGGTTTGTCTCCCTCTCTTCTTTTATCTTATTTTTCCTTCCCCTCACCTATGTTCATCTGTTTTGTTTCTTCAATTCCACACGAGTGAAATCACGTATCTGTCTTTCCCTGACGAACTTATTTTGCTAAGCATAATACCTTCTAGTTCCATCCATGTTGTTGCAAATGGCAAGATTTCATTCTTTTTGATCACCAAGTAATACACCATTGTGTGTGTGTGTGTGTGTGTGTGTGTGTGTGTGTGCGTGTGTGTGTGTCTGTGTGTATTCCACATTTTCTTTATCCACTTGTCAGTTGATGGCCATTTGGGCTCTTTCCATACTTTGGCTATTGTTGATAGAGCTGCTATAAACACTGGGGTGCATGTCCCCCTTCAAATCAGCATAGTTGTATCCTTTGGGTAAATACCTAGTAGTGCAATTGCTGGGTAGTAGGGTAGTTCTATTTTTAACTTTTTGAGGAATCTCCATACTGTTCTCCACAGTGGCTGCACCAGGGTGCATTTCACAAACAATGCAAAAGTATTCCCTATTCTTGCCAACACCTGCATCCTTGCCAACACCTGTTGCTTCCTGAGTTGTTAATGTTAGCTATTCTGACAGGTGTGAGTTGGTATCTCAATGTGGTTTTGATTTGGATTTCCTTGATGATCAGTGATGTTGAGCATCTTTTGATGTGTCTGTTAGCCATCTGGATATCTTCTTTGAAAAGAAGATCTTCTTCTGCTCATGTCTTTGGCCCATTTCTTCATTGGATTATTTGCTTTTTGGGGTGCTGAGTTTGATAAGTTCTTTTATAGATTTTGGGTACTTTATAGATTCTGGATATGTCATTTGCAAATATCTTCTCCCATTCTGTCAGTTGCTTTTTAGTTTTGCTGATTGTTTCCTTCACTTTGCTGAAGCTTTGTATCTGTATGAGGTCCCAACAGTTCATTTTTGTTTGTTTCCCTTGTCTCTGGAGACATGTCTAATGAGCAGTTTCTGTAACCAAGTTCAAAGAGGTTGTTGCCTGTTTTCTCATCTAGGATTTTGATGGCTTCCTCTCTTACATTTAGGTCTTTCATCCATTTTGTGTTTATTTTTGTGTATGGTGTAAGAAAGTGGTCCAGGTTCATTCTTCTGCATGTCACTGTCCAGTTTTCCCAATACCATTTGAAGAGCCTTTTTTTTTTCTATTGGATATTCTTTCCTGCTTTGTGAAAGATTAGTTGGCCATACATTTGTGGGTCCATTTCTGGTTTCTGTATGCTGTTCCACTGATACATGTATCTGTTTTGTGCCAGTACCGTACTGTCTTGATGATTATAGCTTTGTAATACAGCTTGAAGTCTGAAATTGTTATACTTCCGGCTTTGGTTTTATTTTTCAACATTACTTTGGCTATTTGGGGTCTTTTATGGTTCCATACAAATTTTAGAATTGTTTGTTCTAGTCCTGTGAAGAATGTTGGTATTATTTGATAGGGATTACACTGAATGTGTAGACTGCTATGGGTAGTATTGACATTTTAACAATATTTTTCTACCAATCTATGAGCGTGGAATGTTTTCCCATTTCTTGTGTTTTCTTCACTTTATTTCAAAAACTTTCTATAGTTTTCAGCATACAAATCTTCTACCTCTTTGGTTCAGTTTATTCCTAGGTATTTTATGGTTTTCAGTGCAATTGTAAGTGGAATTGATTCCTTGATTTCTCTTTCTGCAGCTTCATTATTGGTGTATAGAAATGCAACCGATTTCTGTACACTGATTTATATCCTGTGACTTTGCTGAACTCATGTATTAGTTCTAGCAGTTTTTTGGTGGAGTCTTTTGACTTTTCCACATAGAGTATCATGTTTCCTGTATAGAGTGAAAGTGTGACTTCCTCCTTGCCAATTTGGATGCCTTCTATTTCTTTGTGTTGTTTAATTGCTGAGGCTAGAACTTCCAACACTATGTTGAATAACAGTGGTGAGAGTGGGCATCTCTGTCATGTTCCTGTCCTTAGGGGAAAAGCTCTCAGTTTTTCACCACTGAGGATGATATTAGCTGTGGTTCTTCATATATGGCCTATATGATCTTGAAGTATGTTCCTTCTATCCCTACTTTCTTGAGGGTTTTTATCAAGAAAGGATGCTGCATTTTGTCAAATGTTTTCCTGTGTCTATTGAGTAGATTCATGTGGTTCTTATCCTTTCTTTTAGTAATGTGATGCGTCACTTCGATTGATTTGCAGATATAGAACCACCTGTGCAGCCCACCCAATGAAAGAGGAGAGATCACAACCAACACCACAGAAATACAAACAATAGGAAGAGAATTACTCATATTATGAGCAATTATATGCCAACAAATTGGGCAATGTGGAAGAAATGGAAAAATTCCTAGAAATATATAAACTTCCAAAACTGAAACAGGAATAGAAAATTTGAACAGATCCATAACCAGTAAATAAATTAAAAGAGTAATCAAAAATCTCCTAAAAAACCCAAGAGTCCAGGTCTGGTGGCTTTCCAGGGGAATTCTACCAAACATTTAAAGAAGAGTTAATACTTATGCTTTTGAAGCTGTTCCAAAAAAATAGAAATGTAAGGAAAACTTCCAAACTCATTCTATGAGGCCAGAATTACCTTGATTCCAAAGCCAGACAAAGACCTCCACTTAAAAGGAGAACTACAGACCAATTTTCCTGTGAAGATGGATGCAAAAATTCTCAACAAGATAGTAGCAAATCAAATAAAAAATGCATTAAAGAATCATTCACCACAATCAAGTGGGATTTATTGCACCTTCAGTTTTTAAATGTACTTACACATTGTTTGCTAGATATCAATCTACTTTTTCATTCATTTTAAGAAATAGGCTAATCTGATTCTTTTCTTCCTTTTCTGAGCTTTTTTTTTTTTCATGTCAGAGTGTCTTTTTAATTATGTTATGCACTGGAACAGGCAAGCAAGATCATTTTAGTTCAAATCAAAACCTGGTACCCATTTTACCTTTTTTAATTATATAAACCTACACAAATATACACAGGAACACACATATAATGACAACTGACATAGGACTACTGAAATGTTTTACCTAATGATGTATTTGCTACCAGCCTTCTTATCTGTTTTATCTATTTTAATCTAATCTGCTTCTCAAACTGTCAAGATAGTGATATTTCTTACAGTGCATATTTAATTATTTCTCTTTGGTTCTAAAATTTTAGTGGAACTCCACTGATTATAGGATGAAATGATGGAATAATTCCTTGGCATGGTCTTAAAGGATCTCTATAATCTGGCCCTCCTGACATTTCCAGGTTAATCTCCAGGCCTTATCATGAATCTCACCACTAAAACTCTGAATGGTACTTTGGTATAACCCCTCCCCTCCAGCACCCATTGCCATTCAGCTGATTTTTGTATTTGTCTGACCTTCTATATTGACTATCCCATCTAACTGCCTGGCATAATTTCTATGTATCCACAAGACTTAATGTCACAATTCCATTCTTCTGAGATTCATTTAAGCAGTGTTCATAGTTTTCTCTTTGCACCAGAAGTTCTAATACCTTATTTTGTAGCACTTTTTGATTATTTAGTTATGCATCTCTAGAATAGTGCTACTGACATGGAAAATATACAGGAAATGCTTTATCAATAAGTAAATGGGGAAAAAAATGAAATTGGTACATGGGCCTTTAAAGTTCAATGTTTGAAAACTACCTATTATAATTACACTAATAGTATATAAACGTATGCTTATCTAAATAATGAAACATTATAGGAGTGCCTGGGTGACTCAGTTAGTTAAGCGTCTGACTTCGGCTCAGGTCATGGTCTCACAGTTCATGAGTTTGAGCCCCACATTGGACTCAGTGTTGGCAGCTCAGAGCCTGGAGCCTGCTTTGGATTCTGGGTCTCCCTGTCTCTCTGCCCCTCCCCTGCTCACTCCCTCTCAAAAATCAATAAACATAATATACGTATATAAAAAATATATATGTATACACACTATATATATATATATATATATATATATATATATATATATATATATATACAATAACACATTACAGAAATACATTGAGTGCAATGTTGTAGACTCTCAGCATCTTCCCCTACTGCACTGCTTTTCCTAGGGACACTGTTATAAACATACAAATAAGTATATAAATATGGACATTTAGCTTTTTAATAGTTACAAATCAGATTATACTCTAGAAAATCTGTGTGTATTATTCTTTTTGTTCAATACTAAATGGTTTTCTTGTGCTGTTACAAAGAAATCTGTTTTCCTTCTTTTATTTCCTTTTTATCAAGAACAAAAGGTACCATATTACATAATTAATTTAACTTATTAACCATACTCCATTGATAAACATTTAGATCATTTCTATGTTTGTACTACAACAAGTAAAGAAATCTACACACACACACACACACACACACACACTCACATATATGAAATTGTGCCCATGTGAAAACATATATTTTAGATTGTTCTACTATAGTTCTTACACCTGAGGGTATGCACTTTAAATTGGACACACACTGTCACATAGTCTCCAAAATTTTGAATAAGTATTCATTTCAGTTAAAGAACTTAAGAAAAATTAAATTTAAAAAATCTCAGATTCAATAAAATTCTACCTGTTACTTATTTACCCCAGAATATTGACAAAGGAGTTTCATAATTATAGTCTAAGAATTAAGTAATATTTTCCATATCCAAAACAATCTAAGTTTGCATAGTTTACTTAATGTCACCCTATGGTATAGTAATGAGTAAAAGTTAACAACATATTCATATGTCCTGAAGTTGGTTTTTGAATGCAATGGTAGTTTAAGATAAGGTGTTTGGATTTACAAGTATTTAAAACTAGTAGCTTTCTGACAAAGATTGTATAATAATCATTGTGACAAAATTGGAGAATTAATCCATTTTGGCATCCTGTATATTAAGGTCCTAAATGTTGAAACATATAAAACCGAAAGTTTTAGGAGATCTTTCACATTCACTACCTATGTTCAAGCAATTTGTTTTGAGCAGTATAGAAAGAATCATCTGAGTCAAGGAAAATATGTTAGCATTTATGATGAGAGTTAACACAAGTTATTTTTTTGGACATACTATATCAATTTTAAGAAGTCTAAACATATTAAGTGTTTTCTTCAAAATGAAAGAATGTTGATAAATTATATAATTGACAAGAAATGACTCACCTTGTGTTTGGGCTTAAAGACTAAATCTAATTGGCTTTACATGAAATTAATCAAACCCATTTTTTATCTGGCTTAGAAAAACAATTCCAGTGAAAAACAGCTGATTGATATTTGGGAGTTTTATCTTTTGTTATAATATTCAATTATATAATTGGCAGTCAGGAAACAAACTAGTGGATGCGAATATGAAAACATTACTTCTTACCTTGTTTAAATATAAAATTTATATTCAGTTGGCAGGAATGTTATTATGCAAAATATCAATAAAATAAGCATATTGGAAACAGACTGAAAATTCACATTCAAATTCAAGTTCTCAGTGTTCTGATTTGTTTAGATAATAACCAACCAGCTGCATAAGAATTGTATGGAAGATGTGGGTTAATAGTGGCATACATGAGAGAGACCCAATTTTAACCTTTACCGCAATATAATGCGTTTGACATTTAAAAAATATTTAAAAAATTTATATTGCAAAAGCAATCTGATTAGTAGTGAATTGCCAATTCTTTTTCCCTTTTTTTTCTGGCAACCATGAAACCCAGATGCTAAGCACTGGAAGATATTTCTTCCAATAGCAGCATCTGGCGTGCTGGCAGACTCCATAAGCAATTTTGTTTTACAGCTTTAAAGCAGCTTCTGGGTCTATTACATGGTTAATCTGATGGGCTGTCTGGGCTGCCTTGTCCTCCTGGATGCCATATGCCAACAGCTAGAGATGCAGTGAACTGTCTGCCCATTAGGACTGCTATAAAGAGCACACCTGAAAAAAATCAGCTGCAAAGAGAGTGCTCTACTTCTGTTCAGTCATTACAATACCAGTGATGAGTGACCTGGCTAAAACAGTGCTAAAAACTTGCCAAATTGTTCAATGCCCTCTGAGCACCAGAGAAGACTAGAAAACTGTAAATAATAAAATATTCAGGAAATTATTGTATCCTTTGATAATAAAACAAGTATTTGCAATTTTCCTCCATGCAAGAGAAGGAACATAAAATGAAGAGAATTGTGAGGGTAAGAGACAGAAATTTGATTACTGCTATTCTATGGCAAAATGGCTCATGAGAGGATAAATTTCTTGAGTGTTAGGATTGTGTCTAAATCATTCTTATATTTTGACAGCCTACTAGAGTATTTGAACATGGTATAAATGGAGTAAGTGGTTTTAAAGAAATAAAAGCAAATAATATAACATCATTGTAATTATATAATACATTCTATAATCTTTAAACACTTTGCACCAGTGTTTTTTCAGAGAATACTTTCTTTATCACCCAGACTAGATTGCCCAGCCTTCTGAATACCCCAGTATGTCATTGTTCCATTTAACACCATTTACATTTATATACTTGTGTGATCATAGAATACTACATCCCAGTCCTTTAACTGAAAACCTAGGTTAATTTTGTTTTAATCTAAAACATTTCAGTAAACCATAACGTATTTATTTTTTTCATAAGGGCAAAGGCATAGTCTTTGATTATACAGAGTTCAGGATCCAAACTCATTATTTACTGATAAATAAATAATACAAATGTTGGAGAAGAGGGAGTGCAAAATCTTGGTTAATCAAGTAAATGGGTTAAGTGGAGATTAATCCAAGAGTTTCTACTCTACTTCTCATGCTTGGAACGGCTCCTTCTTTTGTTAATCTCATCTTCTTAACCCACTTTTCTGTCTTGCTCTCCTACTTTTAAGAGCTCATGTGATTAGATGGGGCCTCTCAGATAATCCAGGATAATTTCCCTATTTTATTAGTTATCTCATTAGCGATCTTAATTCCATCTACAAAGTTCATTCCATATTTTCCTTGTAACAAAAGCTATTCACATGTTTGGGGATTTTGATATGGACATCTTTTTTTTTAATGTTTATTTATTTATTTTTGAGAAACAGAGAGAGAGAGAATGCGTACATGAGGAGGAGAGAGGCAGAGGGAAGAAGAGAAAATCCTAAGCAGGCTTTGCGTTATCAGTATAGAGTGTCAGTGTAGAGCCTACTGTGGTGCTCAGTATCACGAACCATGAGATCATGACCTGAGCCAAAATCAAGAGTCAGACACTTAACCCACTGAGCCACCCTGTAACCCCATAAGAAATGGACATCTCATTCTGTCTCCTATATTGCCCAACACCAGAATTTAAGGATGAGATAGAATTTAATCCTGATAAAGTTTCCCAGTTAAGCTCAGAGTGAAACATGGAAACCAGAGAAGGCTCATGGATTCATAACGTATTAATTTTAAAAAAATTGTAAATGCTTTAGCCATGTACCTTCACCTTATATAAGGGGACATCAACTCCCCAAGACCTATATTACACAGCCAAAACTATCTACTGAAAGAACTACAGTTTTCCAACTTCTAATTTAGTGTTCTTTATACTTTATATCATTCTACCTTAGCTGTTTCTAGTTCAGGCCAAAAGTACACAAGACTCTATTTCACAGGTGATATGATACTTAATAATTCATAAATATACATATATATATAAACACATATAAGATTATAGTAACAAATAAAAATTGTTATAAAAATTAAAATAAAATTTAATGGGTGAAGGCTGTAGTTCACAAAACCACATAAAAATGTACTAAACTAGCCATGTCCTTAGGAGCTTTGTTCAGGTATAGCCAAGAGAAGACAGTTGGAAGTTAATAAATCAGATTTAGGGAAACTCACTCTTCTAGGATTCATGCTTTAACCTTGTGTTTTGGGTTTTTTTTAAGAGTACTTTTCTTTTTTAATGTTCATTTATTTTTGAGAGAGAGAGAGAGATACAGAGTGTGAGTGGGGGAGTGGCAAAGAGGGAGACAGAATGTGAAGCAGGCTCCAGGCTCTGTCTGAGCTGTCAGCACAGAGCCCAATGCGGGGCTCAAACCCAGGAACCGCAAGATCATGACCTGAGCAGAAGTTGGACGATTAACCGACTGAGTCACCCAGGCGCCCAATGATTTAACCTTGTGTTTAAGGAGAATAATCCCTTCCTGCCAGCTTCCACCAAATAAATTCATAGTAAACTTCTTTTACATGTCTTTCTATTAGCATACCACACCGTCTAACAAAAAAGAAATGTGTTGAATTAACGAAGTAATTACAGATACGATTTGTCAATCCAGGAAACTCAAAACTAAAAACTCTACTGAGAATATATACCTTTAAACCTGAAGCACTCGGTTGTTAAATTCCTCTTTATTATTAGTAGTAGTAGTAACAGTAGTAGTAGCAGTAGTAGTAGTATTTGCTCTTGGGTTGTAGGAGTACCTTACATATTCTGGATAACCTTTTATCAGAAATATGGTTTACAAATGTTTTCTCCAATTCTGTAGTTTGTCTTTTCACTCTATTGATTGTTTCCTTTGCTGTTAGTTTGATGTAGTTCCACTTATTTATTTTTGCTTTTGTTACCTGTGTTTTGATTTCAAATTAAAAATATAAATGTCAAGACTAATGTCTTTTCTTCTGTGTTTTCTTTTTCCTGCATTTATATACAAATCTTTTATATTTCAGATGTTGTGTTTAACACAACATAGTCTTTAATCTATTTTTAGTTGATTTTTGTGGATGGTCCAAGATAAGGGTTTAATTTAATTCTTTTGCATGTGAGTATCTAGTTTCCCAGTACCATTTATTGAAGACATTATTCTTTCCCCATTCTATTTTCTTGGCACCTTTTTGGTGTTTTGGAAGATCAGTTGACTATATATGTGTGGGTTTATGTCTCTCTCTATTCTGTTTATCTCTATTCTGTTTCATTTGTTTGAGTAAACAATATTTTTAAAAAATTAACCAGTGACTTCCTATTGACATACAGAGATCATGAAATAGACAATTAATTTTGTTTTTAAGAAAATAGTAAATACTGCCAAAAAGATTAAAATTTCTTTGGCTTTACCTTGTCTCTTCAGCATCCTTCATTGTTGGAGTATTTTTATACTTTGCTATAATCAAATTCAAATTTTAGCTGTCAATGAATTAGATAGAAGTAAAAAATAACAAAAGTCCTTGGAATTCCAATGTTTATGAAAGTAATTTTAGGAATCTTTACTCTTAAGGTAAAAATCAAACAAATAAGCAATTAAAAGAACCCAGAAAACAAACAGTACAGTCATCTTATTCCTGTCCCTCATATTAAAAGTTATTGTACTAAAAAATTATTATACTAAATATTGCACTAAATATTATGCTAAATATTGTACTATGATATTGTACTAAAATATATAGAAAAAGAAAACCTATGGAACATTCACATTTGTTTTGTTAATTAAATAACAACAACAGCTCTTAGGCAGTTCAAAAGAGACTTTAAGAAAAGTTTATAGAAGTTTCCATTTAAAATGTTTGGAGTTTTAAAATATGAGAATATTCTTTGAAGCCAATTTTTGTGGAAAATTACTAAGATACATAGAAAAATCACGTCTTTTTGGATCATGGGTAGAGTTCACAATCTTGTATTACAACCCTCATGCTGTGCTTTGCCTATGATTGGTAGCCCAAAGGCATCATTTTGAGTGGAATCATATTGTTTAGGAGTAGTAACTCATGCTGATCAACTACAAAGCAATCAGTAACACAGAGATCAATTGGACAGGAAAGAAGAAAAAGGAAAGAGGCAGTTGAAATTCCATTATTACTGATATTAAAGATATTAAGAGGGAAGATATTGATAGTGGCCTGAATAGAAGTTAATATTGACTTTTATAAACTATTTAAAATACATATTCATGGCCTAACATCTTTAAAGTAAAAAAAAAAAAATCAAAGCATATATTTAGTTAGGTAGAGTACAGCATAAAACATGATGTGAATAAGATATGTAAGTATCATCATTATTCATCTGATTGAAATTGGCTAACACTGATCAACTGACTCTGCAAAGCTAAGTTACAAAACCCCCAAAGACGGTTCTACCATTTTCTTAGAGCATTCCTCAGTAAAGTTAAATGTAATCCATATGTTTTCTGGTTATTTTATGTCTATGTCCCAAAGACAGCAGTTTTATGATATGATTTTATTATTTGACACTTCTCAAGCTTTTTAATGTCTTTAACATAAACCTGAGAAATAATGTCAGGAAATCTTCATCTTGATGAAGATGAACAATATCCATTTTGTAGAGATTAAGAATTTGCTTAAAATTAAGTAATTTTGATTAAAGAAACTTGGTTCACAAAGCTTGAAAAATAGTGTTAATGGAGAATGAATCAAGAAAGTCTGGAGACCCCAAGAGCCAGTTTCGAATCTTGACTGTGGCATTTATAAACTCTGACTTTGTATAAGTACCTTAGTAACTCCCTGTGCCACACTTTTTTTCTTTTGTAAAAAAAATATATGTAGCTAAGTGATCTCAACTCTCTTCCTGCTTAAACAATTTCTTTATCTGGTACCCACCTGTTAATATCTCTAATCTGAGTTTCATGTACATTAATTCTGCATTTAAAGTCAACTGACAATTCATTTTTTTTCAGACTGCATAAACATGTACAAGGGCAATGTGGACTATAAAGATCCAATAGGCCAAAGAAGCAAGTTCATCTATCTATGTTTTTGCCGAATCATGCACTTTATTATTACATTTATATTGAAGTATGCTTCATCAGACAGCCTTTCCTAATATAAAGTCACTTTTTTCTTCTTAAATTTTTTAGCTAGTTAATATACAGTGTAATATCGGTTTTAGGAGTAGAATTTAGTGATTCATCACTTACATATAACACCCAGTGCTCATCACAAGTACTGTCCTAATACCCATCACCCATTTAGACCATCCCCTGCCCGCCTCCCCACCATCAACCTTCCATTTTTTCTCTATAGTTAAGAGTCTCTTATGCATCGTCTTCCTCTTTTTTTCCCTTCCCCTATGTTCATCTGTTTTGTTTCTTAAATTCCACATATGAGTGAAATCATATGGTATTTGATAATCATTTCTTTAAAACATTATCAAATAATTAATATATTATAATATAGTGTTTTGTTGTTTATTTGTTTTAATGCTATCTTAACCAAGTTTTGAGACCAGAATTTGGTTGGCTTTCCTTCTTGAAAGTTAAATCCACACCCAACCTTAAATGTGGCTTCTGCACTCTTGTGGCACTATGCACAAGCTGTAATCACCCTCAGGTCAGGTGAACTAGGTCCAGACAACTAGGGTCAGCCTCTATGCCCCAAAGACCAAGAGAAATTATAAAAGTTAGCCAATTCACAGGGATGTTGAGAAACTTAGCTAAGCTCATTCCCCTTGCCATACATAAGCCACCACCTGCAGCTCCAGCTTGCTGTTACCCTGTCCTAGGTACAACCTCTTGTTTGGGTTTGCTTGGCAGTCTTGACTCATTTGGAGTTATAAGTAAGAGTTTTGCCTTTGATTCATGAGTCTCATTCACTTCATTGTGTTCCACCACCAAAAGAATCTTTAAATCTTAAAACAACATACACTGTGAGAACAGGATGGCATGACCTTGACTACTAACATTTGGATAGCTTCATCCAAGAGTTCATTAATTGGTTGAACGAATTATTTCATTAATTGGTTCCAAGCTACCACATGAGCAGTGTGAGCTTAGCTAAAGCCTTGTTGCTTGCCACTGTGCCTGCAGGTAGGTGTCATGACTCTCCTTATTCAAATATCTTGGCCATGGGAATACTCAAAATGAATAGTGTTAATTGTCTAAACTTCTTGGGCTAGATATTAGCCCAGACGAAGCCTAACTTAGAGTGACAGAAGTGACAGGCCACTTGAGCCACATCTTCTCAGGTTAAGCATTCAGGTGTGTTTCAGATCAAGACTGCATTTAAGAGGGACCTATCCTAAGGGATACCATTTCTTTGGTATTGGTGTTTCTTTATGGTTATTCAAAGGCAGGGCTCTAGTGTGTCTGTGTGTTTGGAGTTGGAGGAAAGCATTGGTTAGGCTGCCCAACAGTAGAGAAATGGCACCCTGCTCTCCTTGTTGGTGCTGCTCAGGTGGAACTAATGGCCTGCCTGCCTTCTTGGCTGTTACATATATTGCTGCTATCATCAGCAAATTTCATGCACCCAGATGCTACACTAGAGGAGGTCACCCTTCCCTCAAACCCCTTGACAACCTGGAAAATCCCTTGGGATTAACTGAGTGACTAGCAATGTAGTTCAACAGAGTGTGTGAGTGGCACTGCAGCTATCATAAGTCACAAGAGGCTCAATGGAATTTTGTGGCTTTCTATCTCTTCATCAGGATGACTCTGACAAAAGATGGAAACCCAAAGGTCAACGTAATTGGCCAAACTTCAGGTAGTCATCTTAACATTTTCCTGGTCACTGGGGTGCCTGGATGACTCAGTCAGTTAAGCATCCAACTTTGGCTCAGGTCATGACCTCACGGTTTGTGAGTTTGAGCCCCACATCAGGCTCTGTGCTGACAGCTCAGAGCCTGGAGCTTGCTTCGGATTCTGTGTCTCCCTCTCTCTCTCTCCTCCTTCCCAACTTGTGCTCTTTCTCTCTATAAAATAAATGAACATTAAAAAACAAAAACAAAAAAAAAATATTGCCCTGGTCAGTAAATTGTCTCATCTGTACCTTGTGAGCTATAGCCAAAGAGTTGTTCCATTCATGGTGGAGAACTCTGGGAATCTCTTGCCTCACAATATCCAAAATATAAATCAAGGTCACCCATGTCTGTGCAAAGACTAAGGCCACAAGACAAGGTCTCATTAGAATACTGCTTACCCCCTATGAATTACTAGACATTACTAGTAGTTGTCAACCCACCATTTCACTTCTCAGAATACACAATGCCAGGTTTTTGAAAAAGATATTCTATGAAACTTTCATTTCTCTGATAGGTTCCAGGGAGCTGGTTTAATTGAAAGGCCCTAATGGGCTCCTTACAGAACTCCTATTTAAGTTCCACAATAACAAATGCATTGATAAATGGGTCTCTATCTTGCCCCAGGCCTTAATCATTCTTAATTCAAACCCTCTTGGCCAACTCACACTTCACATCAACTTTAGCAAAATCTTCCCATCATCCTTTTCTATATTTAAAGAGGGATACTCTTGCCTCTGTGTATATAAAGATTCATTATTTATGAGGTTCTTTAATACTCTATACTCCCGTCTTTATGGGTTTTTGATTCTGCCTCTATCTCAGAAGGGCTGGAAGCCAGATGGAGGGCACATACTCTTTTAGTATCTATTAACCATAGATCATCTCATAGCTGTCTGTTCCTGATGGGCCAGGCACCTGCACATCTATCAAAGGTTTAGCTAAGCTATGCTCCTTGTATTGGTGCCTTGGCATCCATTTTGTTTGGCCAAGTAGCTAACAAAATGTGTCATTGACCTTAAACTGACACCAACCCCCTCATCCAAGTGTATGACCTAGAGAGCAGCCCATAGAGTCGCAAGCAAATAAAAGTTCCTGAAATAACTTCCTCAATAGCCCCCCCCTGTGGTCAATAGTCTCCACTGCTTCCGAATGCCTTCACCTTACGTGTTCCTTATGAAAGACTCTCGTGAGTTTCTCAAATCCTGCTCTTTGGTTTGAATTGGTCAATCAAGCCTTTGCCTGGGAACCCCAAAGCACTTTACCCATTGATCCTAATAAAGCCATGTGCTCCAGGTACTATCGCATATCTTTCTGTACTCTGCCTTGATCTCCCTATGTGGCCCTTTGAGGCATGTCTGGTATTTCTTCTAGGACCTATGAGTAATAAACTTTTCTATTTCAACTCTTCTTATTGTATGCTGTTAAATAGTGGGTCACCATCTGGCACCCTGTACTTCACTAAATAAGTATTAATTTGACAGATTCATAACACCATCTTGTAGGAGGTCCATTTAAGACTAAATTTCTACTACTCAAAAAATCTTCTGTAATATTTAGGTTTTAAAATGTTCCCAGGCCATTCCCACAAATAGAATAGACTACCAAGAAGGGAGATTAACAGCAACAAAACACGCTACTTGTAAATAAAAATAAAATTTGGAGATAATAATGGAATCCACACCATATCTTATAATTATGAAGCCAAACAACCCCTCCTTGGTAAAAATACATGCTAGAGAAAAATCAGTATCAGGAAAGTCAACAAAAGCCTGTCAAGTGCAGCTGCACACCATTATGTTGACTGCTGGTCTTATTATTGGTCTGGGTACTCTCACTGATATGTGATCCAGAGGCCTAAACCCTCAAATAAGCTGTTGTTTCAACCAAACACAGCAAATGCTGAAGCTTACATAACATTAAAACCTGGCTTGCCTGCCACCAATCAAATCAATGACTGAAACATAGAGTTTACTGTCACTGACTAAATTGGAGGGCATGCCTATAGGCTAATGCTAAAGCTCCAACTTCAGCCAAAGATACTTTAACTGAAAACCTGACATTCTATCAAAAATATGCACCCGAATTGAGCCATACGATTAAAGTTTATTGTCAGCAGAATCCCTCTCATCATCCAACTGGGCAAAACCTGAGACTGTTGAGATCTTAGTTTGGCCACCCTCAATAAGAGTGTTAATTTAATTGTGTTAGGTTCCAGTGATTTTCTCTAATTATGGCAGTATCAAAGATGCTGGCATCATCTTTGATAGTTGGGTACCCACAAAGTCCCTTGACTTAAAAGATATTTGCAAGTCAAGCCCCCAGATCCAAAGCTGCCTTAAAATTCCACAACTGGCTCAGTCTTATAATTCCATGGAGACACAAAAATATGACCAACATCAAAGTAAAAATTCAGTAGAGAAGGATATTCTATTCCCATATCCCAGATGACAATGCACTGGGCCCAGAATTCATGTTTTCATCACCAAGGAGATAACTTCATTTCATAGGACATTGTCCCAGCCAAAGACCTCCCTATTGGAGATGATTTTTTTTTCACTTGCACCAGAAACACCTTCGTCTCAGACACTGACATCATTGACCTAGCAATGTCTACAGACTATGCCTCCTGAGACATTGACAAATTGGACTTGGTATATTTATTGTTTTTCTACTTTTGATACATAGAGATTCCTTACAAATGATGAATTCACTATTTATTTAGCCCGACTCTCTCATACTTATTCTCAGCCAAAATGTAAACACCTACACTCCTGTGCCTGAAAGGAAATCAGATACAGGTTAGTATTATCTATGCTATTCAAAAAATTAATGGAGGGATTCCTGGGTTACTTGGTTGAGCACCTGACTTTGGCTCAGGTCATGATCTCACAGTTTATAAGTTCAAGTCCCGCATCTGGCTCTGTGCTGACAGCTTGCTTTTGGAGCCTGTTTTGGATTCTGTGTCTCCCTCTTTCTCTCTGCCCCTCCCCGACTCTCTCTCTCTTTCTCTTTCTCTCTTTCAAAATAAACATTGAAAAAAATTTTTTTAAGAAAATTAATGTAGATTAGTGTTTTTCTGAGGGGGACCTGTTTCACATCAGTCATCCCTTGATGCTCTGGCAAGAAGACTCCCACTCTTCAGCACCTTCTCTTATTCCCAACCCCAGTTTCCACCATGACCTTTACCCAGCATTTCAGACCATGCCCACCACAACCACTTCTTCCCCTTGGTTACAAACAAATACCACAGATTTACCTTAGTAAACTATCAGTTCATATATTCATATCTTCCAACAACATAAGCCTGCCACTCTGACTCAAGGAACACACCAAAATATTACTGTAATAGTATATATATATATATATATATATATATATATATATATATATATATTACTTTTAATACATTTTACAAATCTACCAAGATATTATTGGAAGCTCTGAAATTCTTGACCTGGTTTTTCTTTGTTTGTTTGTTTTTTGTTTTTTGGCTAATGCCATATCATGGGGAAATTAGTTATGGGATGGCCTAAAATACTTCTTATACTTCCATTTGTCTTCCTCCATTTACTCTCACACTAAAATGTTTTCTACACCGTTTGGGCCAATTTATGATGCCATATTCTCTAAATTTCTCTACTATTTGGCCCACTCAAACACACCAAATAAGCTCAAAACTAATCTCAAGACATCAAGGGGTTAACTGCAATATAATTTTTGTTGTTATTTTCTTTTTTTTCAACACTGCCTTTATCCCATTTTGAGGTAATGCTTTGAGCTTCTGGTTACATTTCTTGAATAGCTGATTGTGGTACACCTACTATTTCCCTTATGTGGCTCTCACACATTCCAAAGCCACTATACACTAGCCTTCACTGTCTGGGAGTAAAATATCACACAACTAGGAACAATCCTCAGTCCCCAAAGTACGTCCTTGTCTTACAGACTTCTCTGTTTTGGATCTATAAGAATAATAAATTTTGTCTTTCATCTGTATGAGTGTCATTGTGTTGTGTTCTGCCATCAAAAATAATATTTTTAGTCCTGTAAAGTATGTATACAACAGACACTCTTGGCAATAGACTATATGTGGAATTAAGTAAATATATTCAGGAAAGTTAAAGAAAAAAATTGCCTATTCTCTAGATAAAATAAGCCTATGTTCTGTTTTGGAGAACCCTAAATATAACATACCATCAGTATCTCTCCTGCCAGGTAAGATTGCTATTTCTACAAACTAAGATGTCTTCAATTTAAAAGCTTTACATTTGATTTTCAAACTGTGCACACCACCCTTCCAATCTTTCACCAATGTGTCTTTCTGATGTAACTGTCTGCAATAAGGAATTGTGTTAAATTTCTGACTCGTAAATATCTATGATGAATTTAAGATTATCTACAAAAATTATATGGAAAATGAAAAAAAACTATAAAGGTAGCAGTTGGTTTTTACACCACTTCCAAATTAGGCTGGTGGCTTCTGTTCAGTAATGTGATAATGATAATAGTCTAGAAAGAAAACAGAAAACACAGGTGATATATATAATAAATACAGTTAGGCAGCTTTTTATTATTAATTTAAAAATGTTTACATTTTGAGAAAGTGATGAGCTTCTATAAACACATTGACTATATTCTTCTATTTGCAGTGTATTAGGCAAGTCAAATAACCTAATCTTATATAGAAGATATACAATGTCAATATATAGATGGTTACAGTAACTACCTCATGGGTGTAAGTATTAAATAAATACTGTATGCAAAGCATTTAGTGGGGATCATGTAAAATGGACTTGATAACTTATTGTTATTGGTAGTAATATTTAAATTATTAGAATATTAAGGGATATCAAGGCATGAAGTATTTAAAAAAATAAAATAAAAACAACCTCAGCTTGAAATACAATAGGTGTTTGAATCTAAAGTGATCAAAATGAGATATGTGATAAATTTGGATACAATATGAATCAGAAGGATTATGTAAATCATCCTCACATCTTTCTCCAAAAGTTGGGAATCTATAACAAAGTACAGCATTTCAAAGTGTTAAAATGCCTGCATTATTGTTAAAAAAAATTCCAAACATTCCAAATAACAAAACCTGTGAAGAATCATTCCTGTGCTCTTGAGAACTCTCCAAATTCTCAGATGTGCACAAACCATTTTACTCAACATAGTCTTTATTTCAAGTTACTTAAACATAAATCTAGCCTTTTCTTTGCTTTGGGTAGAAAAATCTGCTACTGTTTTGAGATACTTTTCAAGCTTTTATGTTACTTGAAGGATGTGTTACCATTGGATTTAACTAAATAAATTTCCCTTCACATTTTAACAGTTCATTCCATTTTTCAAACTATATTTCTAAACTATACATGTTTCCTTGTATTTTTATATTATTCACACAGGCTATAATTATTAGGAAATGATTATTTTTGCTATATATAAAAATCAGACCATCTAAGCAAATGTATTCATAGAAATTGAAGTCTTGTAGAACGAGTTATTAATATTCCATGAATAAATATATTCATGAAAACATGATTTGAAGGCATAGTTTTTCTTAAAAAAAGACAAACTGATGTTTATTCATTTTAGTTTCTACAGAAGAGTTATTCTGATACACAGTAGGATAAATGATCTATGTAAAAGTGCTAAAATGATATCTATCCAATTATGTAGAAGGCTTTTTTTCTGTCAAATCAATAGGTTCTATCAAGCCCATAAGGTAAAATGTTAAATGAAAGACAATTCTTATATCTATTCACAATTTCACAATTTCAACATCTCTCTGTAAGATATTAGACAAATGTTAAAGAATATTTATTTTCTAATATGTAATTGTGATGCCAGACATTAGAAAACACAAGGTATAAATCCATAAAGTAGCTAACAAGTAGAGAAAAGAAAGTAATACACACTTCTTTAAAGTACAAACTTTTATTATATAATTCATATATAAGTAACTTTGCTAAATTACACTTGATATCTAAATTATTTTTTTTAACTTAATGTTTATTTTTGACAGAGAGACAGAGACAGAGCATGAGCAAGGGGTGGCGGGGTGCAGAAAGAGAGGGAGACACAGAATCTGAAGCAGGCTCCAGGCTCTGAGTTGTCAGCACAAAGTCCGACGCAGGGCTCAAACTCACAGACTACGAGATCATGACCTGAGCTGAAGTTGGACGCTCAACTGACTGAGCCACCCAGGCACCCCTTATATCTAAATTACTTTTAAATGGGATATCAGAAGTAAAAATATATTGCAGCTTTTTACTTTTATCTTCCATTCACATAAGTATATGTCAATTTTCTTAATTTTATTACTTATGATTTAAACTCTACTTGAGTTAAATTATGTTTATGTAAATTCCTTCAATGCAGATATTATCTTATTGAATTTCATAATTACACATTTTATTAGTCAGGGTTCTCCAGAAAAACACAAATGAGAGAATGTATATGTGGGTGTATAAGTGTGTGTGTGTGTATGTGTATACATATATATCTATGTGTATACAGATACACATACACAAACAGATTTACTTTTAGGAGTCATCTCATGTGATCATGGGTGGCTTGGTAAGTTCAAACTCTAATGGGGGCAAGTGGCAGACTGGAGACTCAGCAAAGAGTTGCAGTTTGAGTACAAAAGCAGTCAGCTGGTGAATCAGGAAGAGCCAATGTTGTGGATGAGGGGCAAAGGTAGTTTGATGAAATCCCTTCTGGCTTGGGAGAGGTCAGACTTTTATTGTCCTAAGACCTTCAATTGATGGATTGAGGTTCATCCACCTTATGGAGAGTAATCTGCTTTATTCAAAGTCTAAAGATTGAAATGTAAATCTAATCCAAAAACACCCTCACAGAAACATCCTGAAAAATGTTTCACTAAATATCTAGGTTTCTTGGCCCAGCTGAGTTGACACATAAAAATTAACCATCACACATACACATTTCCATTTTCTTTGTAGTGAACATAATAAATGGAATGACTAGAAGTAAATACTTTTTATGTATTTTGATCCAATATTATACTAAGGTCTTGCTATAACTGATTATTGTGCTAAAACTAATAATATTAGTAATAAAACATATTTTTACCTCATATTCTACAGGTAAAAATGTCTTTTATTTGACAGAGAGAACGTGTGTGTGTGTGCACACAGGCAAGTGGATTGGGGGGGGGGTGGACAGAGAGAGAGAAAAGGGAGAGAATCTTAAGCAGGCTCTATGCTTAGTGAGGAGCCTGACATAGGGCTTGATCCCATGACCCTGGGATCATGACCTCAACCAAATTCAAGAGTTGGACGCTTAATTGACTTAACCACCCAGGCACCCCCAGGTAAAAATTTCTTAAAAGAGCTTCTCTCATATATAATGGAAACTATCTAAAATATCACAATACAATTATCGTGAATATTTAGTAATTCTTACTTCTAGTAGAAGAGTCTGGCTACAGTCCCACCAGATTACAGAATACAGAAGAACCTGTAATCTCGTTACCTCACGATTAGAATCTGCATTTTCTATTTCAGAGAAGAACTGAAAACTATTAAAATACACCACAACAAAATGTAAGGTAGTTCTCCCTAAAATGGCATCCCTCAAGCTGCTTAACTTCAAACAATATCAGTATTCTATTTCTATTTTTTTTTTAATGTTTATTTATTTTGAGAGAGAAAGCATGATCAGGGAGGGGCAGAAAGAGAGGGGGACAGAGGATCCAAAGTAGGCTCCATGCTGACAACGGCAAGCCTGAAGCAGGGCTTGAACTCATGAACCATGAGGTTATGACCTGAGCCGAAGTCAGATGCTCAATTCACTGAGCCACCCAGGAAACCCTCCTATTTCTACTTTTTTAGACTTAATAATTTGAAACACTTCACATAGCTATGTGTGAAATACACACATAATTTGAGTGCACTGTAGTGGGGGAGGGGCAGAGAGATGGAGAGAGAGAAAGAATCCAAAGCAGGCTCCACGCTGAGCATGGAGGTTGCCTCAGGGCTCAATCCCACATGCATGAGATCATGACCAGAGTCAAACTCAAGAGCAGGACGCTTAATCGACTGAGCCAGCCAGGTGCCCCACAATTTTTTTCTGTATAAGTTTAATCTCATTTTCATAAGCATGTAGTTCATGTTTCCATTTGTTTCTTATTTAAAATTTCTATATCTGTAATGAGATTTCCCATCAGACCACTCACTATGTGTACTTTTCCTTATTTTCTTGAGCATATTTATAACAGTTGTCTATTTATTCTAACTTCTACGTAATTGCAGGATTAGTTTTTATTGTCTTTTTCCTTATCTAAGGGTAGTATTTTTCCATTTTTTCACATATTAAGTACATTTTGATTGCATGCTGGACATTGTTAATGATACATCCCAGAGAATTTAGCTTCTGTTATATTTCTCTGAAAAGTGCTGACTTAGACTCTGGCAGGCATTTGAATTACTGGTACATTTTCTTCATTCTGTTAATCTTTTATTATTATTATTATTATTATTATTGTTGTTGTTGTTGTTGTTATTATTATTATGTTAGGGAAAATATGATATAGTTTTTGCTTAGTTCTACAATATGTCCTTTTTCTAGGGCATGTGTTTCATTTTTAAGATGTGATCTCAACTGAATACCTCATTGTTCAGAAGGTCTCTCTATTCTGGGTGGACTATAAAATTCCAGTGTCTTTCAGCAGTACTGTACTTTAGGAATTTTGATTCATTTTTTATACCAGTAGCACCTATTCTCTTCTCAACCTTGCACTCTCACCCGTGAGTGTACATCCAGAAATCAATCAGGACTCAAGGCTGAGCCCTTGACAAATGTCTAACTAATCGAATTCCTTCTGGCAACTTCTTTCTCTTCAGAATCTTGCCCATGAATTCCAACCACTTTGTATCATAAAAATGGTCTCTATGCCTCCTAATTGTAGAGACCATCACACTCTGTCAGGCTTCATCTCCCTGTGTGACAGTCAAGAAGGTAAACTCTGGGCTGATCTCACATGCTTCCCCTTCCATAGAGGATTAAAGTCGTATGCCGCCTCTCTTGTCCAATGCTTAAAATGAGTTGCCACACATAGTTTGTCTTCTTTTACAGTTTTTTGTTAAACTCTGAAAGATCTTATCTAATACCTGTTGCTCCATTGTGCCAGATATGAGCTGTCACTCTGATTTTAACTTAATTTTTTTTCTAATCAAATATTTCACCCCCTCCTCACAAAAACTTTCCAAGCTGTTAAAGCATGTCTCCTTCCTTACTCTATCTCCATTCTTCAGATTAAAAGAGAGATCATTGGAGTTGTTTTAATTATAGTATGTAAATATTCTTAAAATTCTTAAAATTTCATAAGGTTCTCAGACTATAACCCATGACTCTTATCATATATTCCTTTGCTTAATCTATTACACTAGAGTGTTTTCTACTTCTACAACACTGTATGATCTACAAATCATAATGCTTACAAATTACATCAGAAATAACTTTAAACACTTAGTTGCTTATTTTTTTAACTTTATTTATTTATTTTGAGAGAGAGAGAGAGAGAGAGATTGCACACATGAGTGAGGGAGGGGAAGACAGAAAGAGAGAAAGAGAGAATCCCAGAAAGGCTCTGCACCATCCATGCAGAGCCCATTGTGAGGCTTAAACTCAAGAACCATGAGATCATGACCTGAGCCCAAACCAAGAATCAGATGCTCAATCCAAGCACCACTATTACTTTCTTATTTTCTTCTAAATTTTTAGATAATGAAAGCTTCCTTAAGCTATCAATTTTTCTTGCTATTATTTGTTTGAGCTTTCTTTTTCTAAGTTTTGGACAGAAACGAAAATGGGCCATAAAATTCAAGAAGTATATCCATCTCTTTTTACACAATTCCTATAGAGAAATAAAACCAAAAAAATTAAACCTTTAATTCCAATGTTACCATGAAAGGGTTATGAACTGTCTTTTCTTTCATTTTATCTTGTTAGGTCTTAGCAATCTAAGATACTATAGTTACTGTTACATATATATTTTTATTTACTAAAGTAACAACAACCTCCTCTAGTAAAAAATTCCCACCCACTCATATTAAGAAAAATGGCTAAACTCCATCACAAACAAATAAGAAAAGCTGTCCTTGGTTAAAACAAACAAACAAACAAACAAACAAACAAAAAACCAAAAAACTCAACACAAGTGGTCTGCAAATTGTATCCCAAAAAACTGTAGGAGGTAATTGCAATTTCCCTATAAGTAAACAAATCCTTCTCTCACACCCTAGTTTCCAGGGATTTACTGTCAGTGGGTTTCACAGCATTGAGCTAGAAATACATAATGAAAGGGAGGAAATAAAGAACTATTTAACTTATACTGATCAAGAAATAAAACCATATTTTTCTGCACCACTGCTATTTCTCAGCAGGTTACATATGTACAGGCTGATATACATTCCAGATCCCACAGGCTCTTGAAACTTAAAGACCTCAGTGTCCTTGGCCTGCTTATGACTTACAAGAAACATAAATATGGTTTGGGGATTAGGAGTAGAGACATTACATGTTGCAAATTTTAAATTGTCAATTAAACAGCATCATTGAATCCTGAGAAGAACTGCCAAGGGCATGTTTGTCTAAAAAAGGATGGATTAACCACAGACAGTCCCCACTGACATTTAAGATACATATCTGTGATTCAGGACACTTGAGGATCCGTATCTAAACAATGCGATCACATTTCAAGTGCTGGAAGCAATTTTTGTCTTAGTAAACTGAAAAACCCTCAATCAAACAAAGAAAAACACGCAAGATATACTTAACTTTGGAAACTATTTGTCAGCAGCATTTATATTCACCTTTCATACGTGTGATATTAAGCAGGTACAAAAATACAGGTCCCTTGGATATGGTTGTATTGAATATAAAAATAAAAGACTGAGTACCATTTCTGTACTCTATAGCTTTTGTTGTTTGGTGAAGATAGTTTATTTGCTTTTATGAGAGGAGAGATTAATAAACAGAAAAGTGTAAACACTTGAGCTGACAGAAATTTAGAGTGTTTTATGTTTCAACTTATTATCCATATTAATTGTATTTCCTTTCACAAAGAGGTAAAATAAATACAAAAAATAAAAACAAAATCAAAATAATAAATCTCCGAGCCCTTATAAAAGACTACAATCCCTCCCCACTACTTTTTTAAAGAATTTCTTATAGCAATCTTTCCATGAATTGAAGGAAATTGAGAATGTTTATTTTAAACAATATTAATTATATTTTCACTTTTATTTGTGTAATTCAGTGATATCACAATTTTTTACACACACACACATACACACACACAGACACAAATACATGCATATCATGATGTTATGAATTATTTGCTCTCCACATTAAGAAGTACACTAGCATAGGGGTGACAGGCTGGCTCACTTGGTTAAGCATCCAACTTCGGCTCAGGTCATGATCTCATAGTTTGTGAGTTCAAGTGTCATGCTGGTCTCTGTGCTGACAGCTCAGAGCCTGGAACTTGCTTTGCATTCTAGGTCTCTGTCTCTCTGCCCCTCTCCCACCTGCTCTCTATCTCTCTCTCAAAAATAAATAAACATTAAAAAAAATTAAAAGAAAGTACACAAGTGTATCATTTAGCAGTTTTTAAAAGAAAATTATAAAAAATGCAACATTTAATGGAAAGTGGCATCAATATTGTTTTAAAAGGACTTGTAGAAGATGGCAAAGCAGCATGGAAACCCTGAATTTGTCTTGTCCCTGAAATGCAGACAGATCAGCACCAAACCATTACAAATACGTTGGAAAGTGATCTGAGGATTAACACAACAATCTGCATAACTTGAGCCACAGAACTCGGCAGGTACGTGGTGCAGAGAGATGAACTGGGGGAGAGAAAAGCCATGGAAGGTAGGGAGCTGTTTATGTGGAGAGAGGACAGAGAAAGACAAAGGGGAAAAATGCAGCCCATCAGGATGATGCAAAAAAAAAAAAAAAAAAAAAGCACTCAACCGAAAGTAGCTGGAAAGAGAAAGAGTGAAAACACTCAGAGTACTGAACAAGAAATCTGTTCTCCCAACCATTGACAGGAAGAAAGGAGAGTGTTTCAATATCACCAGGATTCTATAAACAGGGGAGCTCAGAGTCTGAAGTTTCAGAGCTTAGTGTCTGGTGGTGCTCTGGTGAGGAAACAGGGCGAATCCCCAGGAACAGGCAGCGGGGTCTGAGGGATCCCTGTGCCACATGGAGAGAGGCAGTTCCTCTGCTCGGAGTGCATTTAGTAGAGTTCATATGGCTTCTCCACAGGCAAAGGTCCCAATCGATCCAGGGAACAGCCATGTTTGCTGGTTTTGGGACAAAGATGACAGAGTGTGGCAAAAACTGGCACCAGCTGTGTGGTGTTATTTTCCATAAACTCTGAACCTCTACCACTGCACAATCGCAGGGATGTTTTCTAGAGCAAGCCAGCACCTGGTCATTGCTCAGCAAGACTCTCCCCTAGAGAATTGGCATGGCTCCAAGTCATGGGGGACTCTGAAGTGTGAAGTTCTGAAACACAACCCCATCTGAGATAAAACTCAGGAGGGAGGTGCCACCTGGCAGGCAGATAGCTTGGGAATGGACAGGGTAGAGTCAAGGAGTGGACAGAGGCCTGAGAAAAAGGAGGGGTACTTGATCCTTGGTCGTGAGACCACCAACTTCCTGTGTCAGAGATTAGGGAGCTGGGTGAAACCATTCCCACCTCTCCCACACTTGTGCATGCAGGCCACACTGAACCAGTAAACTAAGCTAAGCACCACCACCTAGTGGAGAATGGAACCACTACACCAAACCACGTCCAACTGCACCCACTAAGCACATCCCCTAGAAGACCAGCACAAGTCACTTCATCTGCTTAGTATACTGACTATAGAAGGCTTCATAGTTTCAGTCCTAGGGGAAACTGGATGTAACCTCATTTGGATTTCATTCTGTTTGTTGCTTCACTTATTTGTTCATTTTCTTTGCTTCTGTTTTCACTTAAATTGTTTTTTTTCCACTTTCTTGCATACAGAAGGAAAAAAATATTTTTTTTACTTTATTTTTAAAATTTTTTATTCTATTTCATTTTCTTTGTTTCATTTTATTTTATTTTATAAGTTTTTTTTTCATTTTTTAAAATTCTTTCTTTTATTTTTCTTTTCTATCCCTTTTTTTAAAATCTATAATATCAAGTTTCTTTCAACAAGTAGACCAAAACACACCTATGAGCTAGCTTCCTTTATTTAAATTTTTGTTTTGTTTTCATTTTCTATTTCTTATTTTATTAATTTTTTTCTTCCTCCCAAATTACAAAATGAAGGAATTCACTCCAACATAAAGAATGGAAAGAAACTGACAGAGGCTTAATCAACACAGATATAAGCAGAATGTCTGAACTAGAGTTTAGAACCATGACAATAAGAATACTAGCTGGACTTGAAAAAAAGTATAGGATCCCTTTCTGTGGAAATAAAAGAAGTAAATCTAGTCAGGACAAAATTAAAAATGCTATAACCAAGATGCAATCTTGAAAGGATGCCACGATGGCAAGGATGGATGAAACAGGGCAGTGAATCAGTGATATAGAAGATAAAACTATATCAATAATATATTGATATATTATGAATATATGAAGCAGAAAAAATGCAGAATAATGAATAATGAATGCAGAATAATGAAGCAGAAAAAAAAAAGAGGGAAACATCGGCAAAGGAGTATGATACAAGACTTAGAGAACTCAGTGACCTATTAAAAAGGAATAACATCTGAATCATAAGAATCCCAAGAAGATGAAGAAAGAGAAAAAAGGGCAGAAGGTTTATATGAGCAAATTAGAGCACAAAACTTTCCTAATCTGGGGAAGGACAAAGACATCAAAATCTAAGAAGCACAAAGAGCTCCCATAAGATTCAATAAAAACTGACCATTAACAAAGCATATGATAGTCAAATTCACAAAATATACAGATAAGGAAAGGATTATGAAAGCAGTAAAGGAAAAAAAGTTCTTAATGTATAAGGGAAGACAGATCATGTTTGCAGCTGACCTATCCACAGAAAATTGGCAGGCCAGAAAGGAGTTGTAGGATATATTCAATATGCTGAATCAGAAAAATATGCAGCCAAGAATTCTTTATCCAGCAAGGCTGTCATTCAAAATAGAAGGAGAGATATCAGACAAACAAAAACTAAAGGAGTTCATAACCACTAAACCAGCCCTGCAAAAAAATTTAGGGGGGACTCTTTCAGTGGAGAAAAGACAAAAGAAAACAAAAAAGACCAAAAGCAAGAGACTAGAAAGGACCAGAGAACATCACCAGAAACACCAACTCTACCAGCAATTCAGTGGCACTAAATGCACCAATCAAAAAACACAAGGTATCAGAATGGATAAGAAAGCAAAGTCACCCATATGCTGCTTACAAGAGACACATTTTAGACATAAAGACACTTGAAGATTGAAAGTTAGGAGATGGAGAACCATTTATCATGGTAAAAGTCATCAAAAGAAAGCTGGAGTAGCCATATTTATATCAGACGAACTAGATTTTAAAATAAAGACTGTAACAAGAGATGAAGAAGGGCATTATATCATAATTAAGGGGTCTATCCAGCAATATCTAACAACTGTACATATTTATGCTCCCAACGGGAAAGCACCCAAATATATAAATGAATTAATGACAAATATAAAGCAACTCATTGATAATAACATCATAAATGTAGGGGACTTCAACACCTGACTCACAGGAACAGACAGATCCAATCTAAGTAGAAAATCTACAAGGAAATAATGGCTTTGAATGACACCCTGGACCAGATGGACTTAACAGATATATTCAGAACATTTCATCCTAAAGCAGTAGAATACATAACCTTCTTTGGTGCATATGGAACAGTCTACAGAATAGCTCACATATTGGGTCACAAATCAGCCCTCAACAAGTACAAAAGTATTGAGATCATACCTTGTATATTTTCGGACCACAACACTATGGTGGTCTTTCAGACCCAAGAAAAAAAATTTGGAAAGACCATGAATTCCTGGAGATTAAAGGACATCCTACTAAAGAATGAATGGGTTAAACAAGAAATTAAAGAGGAAATTAAAAAGGACATGGAAGCCAATGAAAATTAAAACAGGACAGCCCACAACCTGTGGGATGTAGCAAGGGCGGTCAGAGGAGGGAAGTATATAGCAATCCAGACCTTCCTAAAGAAGGAAGAAAGGTCTCAGGTACACAACCTAACCTTACACCTCAAGAGCTTCAAAAAGAAAGCTTAAAGCCTAAAAACAGTAGAAGAAGGGGGAAATTTAGGGAAATTTACTTGGGGAAAAATCACTTTGACATTGTCATTATTTGTAAACCACAGAGTAACAACCTAAATGTTCATGAAGTTGTACAACAGATGGAATACTGCAAAACAAAGGAGCCCTAGAGAATTTATAGTCAAGTAGCTCTGATATCTCTAGTATTAAGCAAAACAAAAGCATGATTTGTCTAGTCTCTTTGATGTTTACCTATGAGATGTAATTAATGTTTTCATTCAAACACTTTTCACATGATTTAGCACAGCCTAATGCACAATTTTAAATCCATCCATACATGTCACAATTATTGTAACGTGATTTGCCCAATACAAGTCAAAATATAACTGTAGCAACACATAGAGTATGTTTCCCTGTTCCTGGGATGTTAGTTTCTCCATTTCCCACATTACTGATTTGATTACAAGCAGAGAGTGAATTTTATATTCTGTAGATAACTGAAATTTAGAAACTGACAGGAAAATAAGTTTATAATATAAAGGCTACATAGGAATTGAGAAAAATGGAATATCTTAGATAGGCTTTGAAAAATAAACTGTGCCCTTCATTTCCACCTTTTTTATTCTTTCCCGCCCAGGAAACAAAATCCTCCACAGAGTTTGCTGTGAAATTGAGCCATGTATCATGACGTACTGTTTTAGCCAGGCCAGTCACTGTCCAGGCACAAGTTGCAGATTCCCACTGCACCTTCAAACTGCATGACAAATAAAGAATCACCCTGTCAGGATTCCACCCTAGCTTACCCAAATTGACAAAAAATTTCTGAATTACACTGTTCCAGGGCTCCTGCATTGACAGGAGGCAGTCAAGCCTGACAGCCCTTTCCTTCTTGTCTGTTATCTTGAAATCAATTGCACAGCCTGATGCACAGAATAATGGCTGTGGACTATTCTGCAGGACTTGGCCCATCTGGTCACTGAGGAAGACAGCATTGCCGGCTTCCTATCGACCTGGGAGGAGCATGCTGCTACACAGAGGTGACCTCCATCTCTCCACCTGGCCCTGCTATTGAAGAAATCAGTTTCACAAGTGTGCTCATTCAGAAATAAAAACAACTTTGCACCAAGGTATATTCATCTTTGTCTTTAATTAAGAGCTCTGGCCACTTTGAGATTAAATAGTGAAGTGTAAGCAAATGAAAGGGCATGAATTCTTTGCATCTGGCACCATGTTTTGTGTAAATCCCTTGGTTAAATTCTTGAAAATATTTCAGTAGAGGAAAAAATTAATTTGGTTATTTTATGAAATCCCATATATTTTGCCTTTGAAGAAAATTCTTATATTGGTGATATAATACTTTCATTAGCAAAGTTGACTAATTTTACTACAAAGATTAGTATTTCTCAAGTTGGTTCTCTAAGGTAAAAGATCAATTTGCATTTAATTGAAGTTGATTACGTAGCCTACTTGTTTTACATTTAAAAAGAGTTGTGTTATTGGTGAATTATAACAAATGGACCTTGAATCTATGCTGGCTGCCAAGTGCTCCTGACTTCTTTATTGGAAAGAAAAAAGAAAGCAAAAAGAAAGCAAGCAAACAAGGTAGGAAGATGAAAGAAAGAATAAACAAAGACTGACTTATATGTTTGAGTTAGTGAGATTTATGGATGCTTGTATTTCCATTGTTTTATTTTTATAGTTTGTTTTTAGTATTTTTTTAAAAACCCACAATTAGCTGGCTTTTATGAAATTTCCTTGTGATTCCACTCCATAAATTGCCATATAGCACTAAACATATAGCATTACAAAAGTCTGTTCATTGGATCTCCTGCCCCATTCCTCCAAGAGCACATTCACTCAGCTTTCCAAAGTGATCTTTTAAGAACATAAATCAGATCATGCTTCTTTTCTGCTCAAAATCTTCCAGTACTTCCCATGTCACTCAGAATAACAACCAAACCCTCTCCCACTACAATGTTATAGGATTGGTCCTCACCTGTCCCTCTGACTTTGTTATCTAACAGTCTCCACTCCTGCTCACCTTGCTCTGAATGGAGCACTGTTCATGACCCAGGCCTATGACTTTCACATAAGGTGGTGTCATATGTTAAAATTCGTTTGGTCATAGATGTCTGTAAAAATGTTCAGTATAATCTCAGAGATCACAAACTTCATGAGGTTAAGAATTTTGTCTGTCCTATTTACCACTGTATTTCTAGTACCTAATAAAGCACATTCAATTAATGTGGTACTAATCATTTAATTATCTTACATAAGCACTATGAGGACACAATTCTAAAGGTAACTGTTTTGTTTTGTTCATCACCTTATTCATACTACCTGGGGGAGCTTTTGAATACAAAAGCCATTTAAAAATTTTCTGAATAAATTGACCTAAGAAAATAAATCTATTAAGTAAGTGTAATGTGAAACCGGGACAGATATAATTTAAAGTACTTATATCATGGTAAAAATTATGATTCTGCCATTTATAACTAGTTGTGACTTTGGGCATAATACTCAAGTTAATTCATTGCCTTCCTCTTCTACAAATGATAGGGAGTACCACCTCCTAATAGGTTACTGTGGCAACATTGGTAAAGTTCATGTAGGAATACTGGTAAATTGTAGGTGGTTAAAAACATTCATCTATATATTACCAACCTAAGTAGTATATGTTATATTTCTAGTCTGAATGATTGTAGTTGTATGTGTGAATGATTTAGAAGTGATTTTTTTAAGTTTATTTATTCATTTTGAGAGAGAAAGAAAGGGAAGGAGAGAGGGTGAGTATGAGCAGGGGAAGGGCAGAGAGGCAGAGAGGGAGGGAGAGAGTACCAAGCAGGCTCAGTGCTGTAAGCACAGTCTGACACAGGGCTCCATAACATGAATGGTGAGATCTTGACCTAAGCTGAAACCAAGAATTAGGTGATTAACCAATTGAGCCACCCAAGTGCCTCTAGAAGTGTTTTTGAAGCCTTCCTGCCCCATCTCTTTGCATCTATAGAACATAATTATCTTCTTCTGCATAAGATGGAATACTGTAAGATGAATCACAGTGAGCAACAGAAATAAATTCCTGGTATTCATACTGCTTACTGGGATTCTTATTCTTCCCTGCTCACTGCTATTCTTATTATGTACTAGACAGGACATAGATAGAAGAAAAATCAAAATCTCTTTTTGTTTATTTATTTTTAAAATCTCTTAGGAAAAAAAAAAGGTATTCTTTCTCTGCTTTCCATGAACTTCAGAATGAAGCCCCCAACTCTTAACTTTCATTAATTCAAATCAACTTGAAATTGTTAAAGTCTTAAGAAAATAGCCTACTGTGTGAGACCAATTAAGTTTTGACCCAGAGATTTAATGAGTAGAACTCTTGGCTATACATGGTCAATAAAATAGAAGAATCCAAAGTTTAAGAAGATTTGTGGTTGGGTTTGATATTACAGAACACACTCAGGCTATTGGTAGAAGCAGTCTCTACCTACTGTTTCATGAGAGTAAGTCAGGCAAAAAAAGTCAACTTTGACAAAAGAAACTCGTTAATCAGGATTTCTCAATTATCAAATTAGTTTATATCATACAAGTTCAATATTTTTCCACATCATAATGAAGATTAGATATTTCATATTCAAATAGTCTAATGTAAGACATCTCAAAATATGCCATAAATCAAAATCATATGACCAGCACTGAAATTGGAAAATCAAATATCATTGTGCTTTATGAATTAGAAAGGAAAAAACAAAATATCTTTGCTATTGAAAACCAAATAGTTCTGAGAGTTTACTAACAAGAGATTTTTTTTTAATGAATATCATTATTACTATATAGTTAAGTAAATCACAGATGTCAAGAATGCATTATTCATTTGTCTAATTTCCTATTCATTCTGGGAACTGGTCCCCTTCTCACCAATGTTTAACAAAGGAATACCTATTTAAATACTTTGACTCTGCTCCACTGGTGACAGCTGATTGGTTCAAAAATTGGTGGCTGATCTAAACTGGACTAACAAAAGTACCATCAGGGAATTTTGACAATGGAAGTGAGAAACAGAATTAGATATTCCAGGAACAAACTGGAAAGTCACAAAGCTTCCGCATTGACAGCAGTTATATCTGGTATAATATAAACTGGAAAGCCTAAGAAGAAAATGTGAAGCATCTGCACAGTGGAGATGACTGAATGGCTTTGGAAAGTCTATCTCCACTCAGTTGTTCTTGGTTCTCACAATAAACCATCCCATCTTTTAACATTTCCATTGTTACTTAAATTAGTTTAAGTTGGGTGTAGCAGATACTGCTAGTAAGCCTCGCAATAGCTCTCCTTTCCTTCCTTAGTAGCAGAACACATATGCAGAACTCTCACTAGACAAAAGGATAAATTAATTCCCCCACATTTCCTTGAAGCTTTATGTGACCATATCACTCCTTCTTTCTCATTTTTTGCAGGATAAAATGTGGATGTAATGGGTGAGGCTCCCAACAGCTATCTAGATATACAAGGTAAAAGTTGTGCATTGAAGTTAATACTATAAAATGTTAAAAGGAGGCAGGCTCTCTGTATCTTTGGAGCCACCACACCAACTCTGAACTTCTTATGTTTCTATGAAAGATAAATAACTTCTTTTTTATGAGGCAACTGTTATTTTGCATTTTCCTTATCTCACAGACAATCTTAATCCTAACCAATAATAATACATTGGCTTTCTGTCACTTGGAAACAAATATATAGCAAATATATCAACAAATATAACAAATATATCATCTTATAACAAATATATCATCTTATTATAACAAATATATTATAACATTATATAACAAACATTATAAATTATAACAAATATATCATCTTATTCATTTATAATCACAAATTCTGTTTCCATTTATCATATAAATAGATGTGATAGAAATGACTAACATCATTGCCATCTGTTAGCTAATATTTGCCATTTTACTTAAGCCAAAGTTCATTACTTCATTCCAAATTGACCCATCCTAAAACTGATGGCTTCTGACAGTAGCAATGCATTGTGGTCTGTGAGCTATAAACTGAATTTGGATGAACTGAATGGAGCGTCTTTATTCTCTGCACAGTGACGCCTACTAGTTTTAACTGAGGCTTCCCATGTTAACACTGGAAGATGGTGTCCCAGTAGAAGGTAGCCCTTGAAAAATTCTTTCATATGATATGAGATGACTGTGTTTTAACATAAGATTTGCATATTAAATAAAGTGACAAGCTAAATAAGAGGATATTATATTTATCTAAAGAAAGTAAAATGAAAAGAATCATTGTTTTTCTTTCGTTCATAGTATTTTCACCTTGTGTGTTCAAATTACTTAAATAACTTGTTATCCAAGGAGAAAACCTTTACTAGAGGCCTATATAGTTAAGTCTCTAGCTCCTACCAATTTCACCATCAGCAAGTCATTTTATCTAATTAGATATGTGTTTGTTATTGTTATTCCTTCAAAATTTATTTGTACCATCCTCTCTGTCTGTATAATGCATTTGGAAGAAATTTGTTACACCTTTCCCAAAAATGAAAACTCCAGTCAATCAGAACATTTTCATAAATCAGGAATGTATAGACAAAAGGTCATGTTGTTTGTATAAGATATTGAATGGAAATTTGTGTTTCCCTGGAATTGCTATTAAAGCATTCAGGTAAAAGAAAACCAAGGACATTGATTATCTGCATTCTAAAGAAAGCCACTGGAGCCATATATTCTCATTCAAGCCTTACGAAGAAGCAGAACTGGCCCTACCATAATCATAATAAATAAGCAACCTCCTCCTATTCACAACAATTGGCTAAAATATTGAAAGCAGAAGAATGAAGAGAAGAAAGAGAAGTGAAAAGGTTATCACCAGCTTGTTGGTAGGCACAATATACTCTATGAATGAAAATTACTTTCCTTCTAAATGGGAAAAGTAGAAGGGTGCTGTACTTTACTGGAAGCTAAATAAGAAAGCTTTCTGAGAATCATTCCTAGAAATTAAATGTTGGCTTATATAGAATATTTATTCTACCTCTGGGTCTAGCTGGGTGGGTATTGGTTGGAGAGGCGGGGAGGGGGCGGAAACTAGGTAAAACTGAAGAGAGAAGACAGTATAAATGAGAGAAGAGATCTTACACTGATAATACTTCAAAATTTGGTATGGACAGAGTGCTTGAATTTCTCACTGGTTAACTGGGCACCTCAGAGAAGAGGCACCCCTACTGACAGGCTGCCTGTCAGATAATGGAATTTTATAAAAAGCAAGATAGATTCTAAGAAGCATACTTTTGGTGGAAGATGATTAGTAGTGAAACAGAAAAGAGGTAAAGCAAGGCACTCCAAAGAATGCACTCATTCACCTCATAATCAGAACAGAGTGGGTATATGTGGGTATGGTAACTAATTTCAAAGACATGCTCCCCTCACACATACATCTCCCCCCAATCTCAATGAACCACATCTCCTGTTTCTTATGTCTTGTGTAGTTCTTATCCTCAGTGAATCTGGGCTAGTCCTCTGTAACCAAAAAAGTATAGCAAACGCGACACTGAATAACTTAAGTATAAGTCCTACCTTGGTCCCTTGGAATTGCTCTGGGGATGTCCGACCCCACATAGGAAGATTAACTATCATGGGTCAGTCATGCTGTGAGAAAGACTAAGTTAGACATATTGGAGAGGACACAGAACAAGACAGAGATTCCTTGCCACAGGAGTTCCAATCATTCCAGTTGAAATGTCAGACAAATGAATAAAGAAGTCATATTGAACTCCCAGACCCAATAGGTGTCACATGGAGAAGAAAAGTTACTCAGCAAAGACCAGAGCCAAAGTTTCAGACACATATGATTAAGTCATTTTAGCAATCTCTAGTCATTTGAGCTACTCTAATTTAGGCCATGGATTAAATAAGAGCCATCCCTGTGTGAGCTGTTCAAATTCCTAGTCAAAAGAATTGTAAGCAGAATAAAACTTTTTTTTTTTTTTTTTTTTTTTTTTTAATGAGAGGGAAGAAAGAGATCAAATGGGGGAGTGGCAGACAAAGATGGAAAGACAAAATCTCAAGCAGGCCTCATGCTCAGCATGGAGCCCGACTCAGGGCTCCATTTCATGACCCGGAGATCATGACCTGAGCTAAAATCAAGAGTCAGACACTCATCTGACTGAGCCACCCAGACACCCCAAAAACTATTGAACTACTGTTTAAGACACTAAATTTTAATTATTTTTTAGTTTATTTTTTCTTTTCCTTTTTTATTTTTTTCTCAGCATTATATTATAGAAACATATGATAACAAAATAGTGACAACTTATGAAAGAGAGACAATGAACGGAGACTGCCTGTAGCCATGGTGGTTAGTATTTTTTTTCCTTTTACCGTTATACCTTCAAAACTGGAAGAATCAGGAAAATGATACCCAATGTTATATCTTACTACAAATAGTTTGTAATAGTTTATTTGCTATTTTCATTGTGAAATGAAATTCTACTTAATTGAAAAAATATGTTGAGAAAATTAAATATTCAACATGGAAGAATTTTATTAAGATCTGAAAAATGAGTAGTAAATAATGTTCATACACTTTCACAAGAGTTGCTGGATTTTCAAAACTACTTTACAGAACATAGTTTGCTTTATAAGTATTATCAACAAAACTTCAAGGGACACTCTGGCATACCTATAAAGTATCACTAATACTAATGAAAAGACATATTAAACAAAGGTGACATTATTGACTCAATACCAATATTTCAGTACATAAAATTCTACATTAAGGAGGAAGAATGCACAAAATGAATGATTTATCAATAATATAAAGAATACTCTTCTAATATTTAAATTTCCCATTCTATAATAAATTTTCCCTAAATTATGAGGATTTTAATTCACCTTCGTATGAAACTTTTCAATATTATTTTGTGCTAAAGTACTGCTGATATATAGTTGTAATGGCATTAGTCCCATAGTGGTATTAGTTCCAATCAGTAGTCAAGCAGGATCATTTTTATTGTGAAGTAGTATTTCAGGTATGGCAGGATACCTACTGTCTCTCTAACAACTGCCAGTGGTGCCCAACAAATGTGATAGCTGATAAAAACTGCCCATATATTTCTCTAATGCTTTCCGAGTGTTGGCTGCCCTTTGTGAATGGCTGGGCTAGAGACTGAACAGAAAGGGGCATGTTATTCCCAGAGGTAAATTTCCATTCACTGAACAACACTTTTTTTTTTTTTTTTTTTTTTTTTCATATCAAGAGTCTACAATGGGAAAAGGAGGGAAAAGTAGATTATGGCACTACTATGTAGGACCCTTGAGCCAAGGTTCAGGTCTGGGGAGAAGATGAGATATAATCAACTTTGAATTTAGCATTTTAAACTGTACTTTCTATTACAACTGAACACAGAAACACAGAATCTATGCAAAATAGAAATTACACAAACCACGATTAAAAGCAATGTTTGGAACAATTGTTTCTCTTTTATTGTTCACTATATTGAAGCTGCTCAAAATTGGTTATATAAAGTTAGTCATTAAAATAATTATTTGGCCAGAATTTAGATGGGAATAGCACTGGATTCATTAGACTATTTTAGCTCTTCATCTTGCTTTATAATGTGCAGAGAAAACTACTACATTTATTAATTGTATCAGGAACTATAGGTAATTTACTATTTTATCTTGCAACAACAACACTGAATTCCATCAAATAGTCTTTGTTACTCCTACATTACAGGTTGAAAAACTGACACCCAGGGAGCAATGGTAACATCCTCAAGATGACATAACTAATAGATGATTAAGTCTGACATTCAAATTATTGTGTACTTGTTTATAATGTCTCTCAAGTTGCTTCTCATGTTCAATTCCAAAATTTAAAGATATTCTGGCTGTCTCTAAGAGAAATTATGCACATGCTTAAAAAAGACATAACAAATTATTTCCTTTCCTGGTACTCTTCCAATATTTAATTTCAAAAATATAAACAATACTTTCTGAAAGTTTGGTTTGGGGGCCAAAGTTTAAATTTATTCTACTAAGCAATATTGAAATCTCATGTTAAAGCATCCTATAAAAATAAAAATACTTTATATGGAAGTAGCTCTTATTAAGAAAAATAACACTTAACCAATAGGATAGAAGCAATCACGCTTCCATCAAGGTGAAGTGATAATTCAGACACAATAATTCACTTTAATTGCCCCACCTGCTCCATATTATATGGGTTCTGAAAAGTCTGTACTTTTCCCACAGGTGAAGGGAACAAATAGGAAAACAAAAAACAAACAAACAAAAAAAAAACATAAGTAATCTTTTACATGCAAAATTGATTACACAGGATATATTTTTTAATCAGTGTCTGCATGTGTGTATAACCTTATATATACATATATATATGGAATATTGTGGCCATGGATATAAAGAGTAAAATGAAATTTGACTTTAATACTTAACATGGTATTACATGGCTTTCTACTGAAAGAAATACTTTCCAAAAACCAATAGCTTTATATGGAAATATGTAAGGGACTTCAGTTGAAGAATCAGACTACGTGAAAGTTATACATAAAATATTATTTTCATTTTTTGAATAATAACAATGCTGTCTTGTTGCATCCACACAACTCCTGAAACAGAATGCTACGGGCACCAGTGACAGTTGCAACAAAGTTTATTACAATGAGAGGCAAGGCCGACCGATCGGGACCAACACTCTTGATAAGAGTGTGGCTGACCGATTGGTACCAACACTCTTGATAAGAGTGTGGCTTCGAACAGCCGGGGTACAGAGTTTTTAAAGCCGATCACATCGTTTTATCATTATCTGGGAACAGAACAGAGAAACAGTTCCCAGATGAGTTAGAAACAGTTGCCAGATGAGTCAGAAACAGTTATCGAATGAGGTGATTATTTCAGATTTTCTGCCGCTAAGTTGCAACCAGTGGATCTCCTTGACCAACATAGGGCTTGATCCCACAACCCTGGGATCATGACCTGAGCCAGAACCAAGAGTTGGAAGCCCAACCAACTGAGCCATGCAGGCACCCCATCTAATGATTGTTTCTTGATGACCATTTGGTAACAGAGAAGTCCTCTCTATATTTATTTAGATACTACAAATATTGAAAAACATATATATTATATTAGACAAAAGAAAGCAGAATACTTGAAAGTGTAGAGATCTCTATAGAAATATTAAGAAAGCAAATAATCCAATTAATAATTGGGCCAAAGACTTGAACAGAGACCTCACCAAAGAAGATACCCAGATGGCAAATAAGCATACGGAAAGATGCTCCACATCATGTCATCAGAAAAATGCAAATTAAAATAACATTGAGATATCACAATACACCTTTTAGAGTGGCAAAATTCCAAAACACTGACAAGACCAAATGCTGCCAAGGATGTGGAGCAAAAGGAACTCTCATTCATTTCTGGTAAAAAATACAAAATAGTACAGTCACAGTGGTGGACAGTTTGTAGTTTCTTATGAAACTAAACATTGTCTTTCCATATGACCTGGCAATTGTGCTTCCTGGTGTTTACCCAAAAGAACCAAAAACTTCATAAAAACCTACATACGGATGTTTACAGTGGCTTTACTCATAATTGCCAAAATATTGAAGTAACCAAGATGCCCTTTAGTAGGTGAATAGATAAATTGGGGTCCATTCTAGACAATGGAATGTTATTCAGTGCTAAAAGGAATGAGCTGTCAACCTATAAAAAACATGGAGGAAACCTAAATGCATATTACTAAGTGAAAGAAGCCAATTACTGTGTAAATCCAACTATTTGGCATTCTAGGGAAGGCAACACTGTGGAGGCAACACAATGAAAGGCACACAATGAAAAGAGCAGTGGTTGCCATGGTTTAAGGGAGTGAGAATGAACTGGCAGAGCACAGAGAATTTTTAAGGCAGTGAAAATACTCTATATAATACCATGATGGACACATGTCTATTCATTTATCCAAATTTACAGAATATGTAACACCAAGTATGAACTTAATTTAAACTTTGGACTTTGGATGGCTATGATGTGCCAATATACGTATCATTTTGTTTCCTTTTTAGATTTATTCTTCCAGCTAAAAAAGATCATCCACTTAAAAATTAAAATGCACTCATGTATATGATTATACATGTGTTCTCTTGTCCAGTAGACTGCACAACACAAAAGAATCTCTTTTTATCCTTTTCTCTTATGTGTTCAGAAACTGCAAAAACAGAATAATGATAATCACATAAATTATTCAAATGACTACATTTGATGAGTAACTTTTAAGAGAATTACTAAAGCTTCAGAAGTTCTTTCCTTAAAAGGACAGGGTCTGTTCTGTTTATCTCTCTCTTTCATGGGGCCTCACACAGTGACACTAGGAGATAAGTATCAAGAAATAATTCTAAGCATATGGACAAGTAGAGAAATTCAAACTCAGATTGGATAAAAATGGATTCATCATTAGCCGTTTACCTGTATATTTCCAACTTCTATGTTAGTAAGTGTTATGAAAATTAGAAGCAATATGGTAAAAGTCAACCATTTCTATTATTTTCTTTTTATTTTCTTGATGGGAAATTTCAGCAATTAGTCTAACTTCCAAGACACAAGTTCACACTTTTGTAAAAATGAAGGCATTTGACTCCTAAATGATCTTCATATTTCTTTCCAACTTTGAAACTTTATAATTCTTAACTCCAGCAATTACCCATGCTGTGTGTCCTGACTGTATTTTAAGAACCTGATTAAAAAATGCTTTATGTAATTAATGGTTTTACTTAACAAAACAGAGATAGGTTAAACAAAAGAAATGTAGTCTACCTTTTTACCCTTGAGAAAGAGAAGCACTTAAATTAACATTTTAAAGAAAAAAAAATGATATTGCAGTTAAATAGCTATTTCAATTTAGGTCTTAGAGATACAAGTGCCACAGGAAGTAGAAATTTGTGGAAACTGTGTGCCTTTTGCCCTAGGTTTTCTGAAAAGAGTATAATGAAAATGTTTCACTGTCCTGACCTTTCATTACTAAAATCTGGGTGTATTTCCTCTTTAGTCTCAGCGAATGGGACATAAATCACTCTCCTTGGCATTTTGCATGGTCTGCCATGCAGGCAGCCAACTTTTACAGATGCCCTTCCTGGCTTCAAAAAACAGAAGCCTGCAGGTAGCAGAAAATGCCAGGTTTCTTCTCACGCCTGAGAAGGTTCTGTTTGCCATAGAAGAAACCTGTGTGCTGTGATAAATGCCACTGTGCCAAGTCAGCATGGTGGACAGTTTAACTCCATGACCTTCTGCAGGTAGAGAGCCTCTCCCGTAGATTGTCTTTGACACAACCTATAACATAGAATGTCAACACCAGTCTAGCAACTGGGATCTGTATTCATTTTGCCGTGAAACAATCGCTTCTCGGGTCTGGAGCTCAGGTGTCTCACATTCTCCAAGATTATTTTCTTAAGCTTTATTCTTTTTTTCATTAGTCGTGTATGCATGAAAACTTCATCTATGAGTCTTCACTGGCTAACCTTATTCTGTCACTTTACATCTCAAGTGGGTCAAGGCCTATGACCTAGTTTCTAGAATCAGTTTATGAAAAAAGATAACTAAGTGTTGTCATCCTATTTCCTATCTTCACAGACAATGAAACAGCTCCTGATTCCATTACTCGGACTGTTCATTACTCAGAATAACTTAATCCTATATATCCCTTTCAAGTATCAACAACTGAACTGAAGAAAGAAGGAAGAGGAACACACTGGAAGAAGTTGATGGCCTCTGGAATTAAGAATTTATCTTAGTTTTTCCATATGAAGTTAAAGCCTCCAATGCGGGGCTTGAACTCACGAATCGTGAGAACATGATTTGAGACAAAGTCAGATGCTTACCCAACTGAGCCACCCAGATACCCCTAAAACTTTCTGAAATCCTGTGATTTTAAAAGAAAACAAATGTTGTTCCAAACCATTTAAAGAGCAGAAATCGAGGCCAAAGAAAGAAAAGGGTGGGGGGGAAATAAGTGCTTCAAAGATAGGTAGATTTATTTCATAAGGAAGAGCTAAGATAAATTCTTAATTCCACAGGCTAGAAACACTTATTTCCCCCCCACCCTTTTCTTTCTTTGGCCTGGATTTCTGCTCTTTAAATGGTTTGGAACAACATTTGTTTTCTTTTAAAATCACAGGATTTCAGAAAGTTTTAGGGGCACCTGGGTGGCTCAGTTGGGCAAGCATCTGACTTTGTCTCAAATCATGTTCTCACGATTCGTGAGTTCAAGCCCCGCATTGGAGTCTGTGCTGACAGCTCAGAGCCTGGAGCCTCCTTCAGATTCTGTGTCTCCCCCCCCTCTGCCTATGAGAGAGAGTGCCTCTCTCTCCCCCACCTGCACTATGTCTCTCTGTCTCTCTCTCAAAAATAAATAGACATTAAAAAAATTAGTTTTAGTATGCAAGGTATTAAATTACAAATGACTAAGCCTTTTTTATTACTGACTTAGAGTGTGAATTTATGTATAAAACTTTAATCTGAAAAAGAAAACTCTCCGGAAATTTATGTTGAAAATCCACTTAATTTGTATGTATTTTAAGATAACAACCTAAGAAGCCAACATAGAACCACACGTGCCATGTTTTCTTGTCTTACTTTCCTCCCTTCTTGCCTTTTAGCTACTACACCCCCAGTCTTCTTTACTTTCATCCACAAAACATGCTATAGTCTGTACAACAGAGATAATACTGGCTCTCTGTCTTATTCTGTATAACAGAGGTTGACAAACTACATTCTAAGGTCCAAATTCAATGTTCCACTAATTTTTTGTAAAGAAGGTGTTGTTGGAATAGAGTCAGGTTCATGCATTTATTTACCTATTACAATTATGCTTGACTGCATTAATTCTATAGATTGTTTTCATCTATTGAGTAAATGCAACAGAGACTATATGACCTACAAAGCCTAAAATGTTCACTGTCTGGTACCTCACAGAAAAAAAAGAAAAAGAAAAGAAAAAAAAGCGCCAGTCTCTGATCTAAGTTTCTGTTCTCTATCACAAAGTAGCTGTGTGTCCTTGGTAAGTTACCTCCTTTCTCCTACTCTTTAAAAAATAAGGTTGCACTAGCCAACTTCTCCTAGGTTATGGGATTCATTGAAATTTACACAAATGACAAATCTTATAGTCCAGCCTAAACCCAGTTCTTCTGCTTTGTGCTTCAGAGTTCTTTCCATCACACCATGCATTTATTTATATGTTACAATCTACTTCACATTTTAAATTTAATTAGTTTAATTTAACTTAACTCAAATTTATTATATAGGGATTTGAGATACTTGGTAGAAATATAGTTAAGCTAAATCAAAAGGATAAATAAGAACTAGGTAAGAAATGATAATGAGGAGAAAGTAAACATGAGCAAAGGCTTTTTCCAGAAATAACATTTTAATCAATATGATTGTATCTTAGACTTAAAGATGTCCTGCTTTTTAATGAAACATTAAGAAGGGTAAAATATGATTCAATTATGATACTCCCTTATTGTAAAATATATGTTCATTTCAGATTCTGAAAAAAATTGTATCTGAAAAAAGGCACTACTCATGACCTATGGCATTATGATACATTTGGAGCAGGCCAGTATGGTTACAGAACAAAGACTAAAAGGAATTCTAATAAGGGAAGAAATAAGAAGAAGCTCATCTGTAAAATCTGCAGGAATGTGAAGATTACAACAGAGGGATCTCTCAGAATATAGAGAACTAGCTTCAGGTAAGGAGACATATACTTTCTCTCTCCTAACAGGGGAGTTAGAGGAGACAATAGGTTTAGATGTTGGTATGGGTTGGGGGTCAGAACATGGATGGGAAAATAAACTGCTGCCTTATAGCATCTGTTTTCTCTGATGTATGGTATAATAACATAATGAAAATTTTGAGGGAAGTGGTAAAGTTTTAAAATCCTTGTGGCAGAGAGTAGAAGATCAAGGCAGTTAAGATATTTTATTAAGCTATCTAGGAAGTATTGGGATGCCCATATAATTTGGTAACTTGGGAATTTCTTATAGTCTAGATCTGCTGTGTTTCAAGTACATGGTATATGCAAAATGTATATGTATATGCAGAATGCAAGTAGTCTCAATGATTTTTATGTGTAATGATGTTAAATGTGGTATTTTCTATTGTCTTAAGAGCAGAGAAATAATTTATCAAATTATCATAGATTCTATAGATTAACCCTAAAGACCTTCAAATGAGTAAATATTTTATCTTGGTAGCATCGGTCCAACAAACACCACTAAAAATACCCAAATTAACTTTAAAAATAAAATGAAAAAAAAAAAAGAAACAAAAAGAAAGGAAGGAAGGGAGGAATAAATGAAGGGAGGATGTTAAGGAAGAAAGGCAGGCAGGCAGGCAGGTAGATATAAATCATTGGAAAATATGGAGACTGAAGGTAATATGCTTCTCTAAGGAAAGAGAGCAATGTACTATACACCTCCCTCAGGGAGGAAGAAAGAAGTGAATTACTTTCTTTTCTTAAACTTCGTCAAGCCGCCTCAAGTTAGGTTTTGAAATCATTACATGTAGTTTTGTACTTACTGTAAACCAGCTCTCTGGAAAATCAATCAATCAATCAATCAATCAGCCCTGATTTGTAGTGTTTGGTGATATAATTGATATAAAGATACCTAACAATATCAGTTCAGGAGACTAACAGTTTAACAACTTACTCACAAAATTCCTATTTAACAAACTGCTCCAGAGCCAGTATGAGCTGACTCCAGTATACTGCTGCCTGTGTCCACAATACTTCGAAAAAGAGGGACTGCAGTCTTTGGTGGTTTGTAATACCTGAGAATGAGTGGAAAAACCCCAGTAGTTCCCTTAGATACTAACCAGACCACCTAGAACACAAACAGAACAAGCCTGGTGTGTATCCAACTGAGTCCAACTTATTTACTAAACTTATTCACTAAAGTAGTAATGTTTATTTTATATAGTCAGGTTAAGTCTATCTTATACTTAATCAATAACAATTGCCAGAAAAGCCAATCTTGGTTGTTGCCATTGTCATGGTTCTCCTTTTCTTGTTGGTTGCACTACATAGAAGACTTAACTGGAGTGGTTTTTGAGACAAGCTGAACAAAGAACAGGAACTGAGACCATCATGAAAAAGATCTGAATTCTGGATAACAGAAATGTATTCTTTCAGAAAGTTCACATACATCTGGGCCACTGCACAAGCCTATCATTTTCTCCACTATTACGTTTTATGAAACCATGTTAGTTCACCATTAACTGACTAGTGGCATCATTGAAAAAAACATACCCTGGAGTAGAAGGTAGAGAAGGCAACCTTTATGAGTTGGTATCATGACTTGGCATTAAGGCTTGCGGATTCTACTGCTGTCTTTTTACTTTCTTGTCCTTAGAGAGGGCCAAAAAAAAAAAAAAAGATAGAATGGGTGAAGAGATTATTCTGCCATATTTGATCTTCATTATTTCTCCTGAATTTCACCTTATTATCAATGCTGTCATCTAAACACAGGTTTCGTCATTTTTCAGAGAAATAAAGAAAATAATGAAATTTCTTTCAAGACATTATAGTTTACCCTTGAACGATGCATAGGTTGGGGTGCCAAACCCCAGGCAGTCAAAACTCCACATATACCTTCGTAATAGCCTAACTTAGTAATAGCCTACTCTTTTTTTAATGTTTATTTATTTATTTTGAGGAAGGGAGGGTGAGAGAGAGAGAGACAGAGAGAAAGAGAGAGAGAGAGAGAGCTTGCGAGCATGCATGGGGGAGGGGCAGAGAGAAGGAGGGACAGAATCCAAAGCAAGCTGCACCACCAGCGCAGAGTCCAATGCGGGGCTTGAACTCACGAATTGCAAGATTATGACCCGAGCTGAGATCACAAGTCAGACTGCCCAACTGACTGAACCACCTAGGCACCCCAGTAATAGCCTACTCTTGATCAGAAGCCTTACTAATAACACAGTTGATTAATACATATTTTATATTAGTATAATACAGTGCATTCTTATAATAAAGTAAGGTGGAGAAAATTGAATTTCATTAAAAATATTATAAGGGAGAGAAAAAACATTTACAATACTTCATGGTATACATTGAAAACATCCACATATAAGTGAACCCATGTAGTTCAAATCTGTTGTTGTTCATGGGTCAACTATACTTTAAATATAATGCAATGAAGACATTGATATCACTATGTCTTAAACGTCAAGAGTCTAGTTTGGAATAGTGAGCCCTGACTCTCACAATTCTGTGTATCCACCCCCTCCAATATGCTGCTGGCTGAGGCCCATCCAAAGTGGTGCCACAAACCTGGCAGTGTGCAAACAGCCTTGATAAGGGACAGTATCACTCCAAGTGATTCCTGCCCTGGGGAGATGGGAAGATAACGACACATACCAGTCCAACTGTAGCTTCAACTGTGGGCTGAAAACAGACATCAGATCTGACTACAGACACCATCCATCAATGAAAGCTTCTCACAGGACAATACAGGGAAAGTGCCCTGCGGTTCAGTACTACTGCATCTCTGGAAAATGCCTTGTCTGACTCAACTCAAGCCCAATGTGGCCCAGACTGGCCCACTAACAAAACAGGGAACATACCTGCTCATAAAAGATAAGCAGAGTCATTACACATGAGTGTACTAAATGCAAAAGTGGCTCAGCCACAACTGTAGAGTGCACATAACACACATGGGAGACGTACCTGAAGTGCCAGGTTCTAGTGAACAGAAGACATTGCAATGCAGGGCACTACAGGACCTCTACTTCATAATGTCATTACATTCAAAAGCAGGAGACATAGCTGAATTCCCTATTACATAGAAACAGACACAGAGTTAGACAAAATGAGGAGACAGAGGAATATGTCCCAAATGAAAGAACAGGACAAAATCACAACAAGGGAGCTAAATTAAACAGAAATAAGTAATATGACTCATAGAGAATTTACAGTAATAGTCATAAAGATACTCACTGGACTTGAGACAACAGTGGAAGGCCTCAATGATACTCTTAATAAAGAGATAGAAAATATATTAAAAAAAAGATCCAACCAGAGATGAAGAACTCAATAAGTGAAATTAAAATAGCTTAGATTAGGATAAATAGTAGACTAGAGTATACAGAATAACTAATTAGCAACCTGGAGGATAGAGTAATGAAAGCAATCAAGCTGAATAAGAGAGCAAAAAAATAATAATACAAAGCAAAAATAGACTTAGAGAACTCAGTGACACCATCAAGCACAGTGACATCAATATTATAGGGATCTCATAAAAAGAAGAGAGAGGAAAAGGAACAAAAAATGTATTTGAAGAAATAATAGCTGAAAACTTCCTGAATCTGGGAAAGGAGACAGAAATCTATATCCAGTAGGCACAGATAGCTCCCCCAAAAACCAACCCAAGGAGGTCCGCATAAAGACACATGGCAATTAAAATGGCAAAAGATAGTGATAAAGAGAGAATTTTAAAAGCAGCAAGAGAATGGAGTGCCTGGGTGGCTCAGTCGGTTAAGTATCCAACTTTGGCTCAGGTCATGATCTCATGTTTTGTGAGCTCGAGTCCCACTTTGGGCTCTATGCTGACAGCTCAAAGCCTGGAGCCTGATTCTGATTCTGTGTCTTCCTCTCTTTGCCCCTCCCATGCTCACAATCTTTCTCTGTCTCTATCTCACTTTCAAAAATAAACATTAACAAAATTTAGAAAACAAAAATAAAAGCAGCAAGAGAAAGGAAAACAGTTATACACAAGGGAAACTCCATAAATCTATCAGCTGATTTTTCAGCAGAAACTTAGCAGGACAAAAAGTAGTAACATGATATATTCAAAATGCTGAAAGAAAAAAAAAAAAAACTTGCATCTAAGAATGTCCAGCAAGGGTATCATTCAGAATAGAAGAAATAAAAGAGTTTACCAGATGAATAAAAGTTAGAGAAATTCATGACCACCAAACCATTTCTACAAGAAATTTTAAAGGGGACTCTTTGAGTGGAATTGAGAGACCATAAGCAGGAGTAAGAAAAGTAGGAAGCACAAAAGCAGTAAAATAAAGTGTATCTATAAAAGTCAGTCAAGGGATTCACAGAACAAAAGGATGTAAAGTATGACACCATATACCTAAAATGTGGGACATACAGGAGTAAAGAATGTGTTCAAACTTAAATGACCATACACTTAATATAGACTGCTATAGTCCTAACATGTTATATACAAACCTACTAGGAACCACTAATTAAAAACCAGTAATAGTTATGCAAATAATAAAGACAAAGGAATCCAAGTATATCACTAAAGAAAGTCAGCAAACTGTGAGAGAAGAAAACAAAGGAATAGAAAACAAATGCAAAAACAACCATAAAACAAGTAACATAATGGTTATAAGTACATGCCTATCAATAATTATTTTGAATGTAAATGAACTAAATGCTCCAATCAAAATGGATCAAAAAGCAAGACCCAATTATATGCTGCCTACAAGAGACTCATTTCAGACCTGCAGATTGAAACTGAAAGGATGGAAAAGCATTTACCATGCAAGTGAAAGGGAAAAAAAAGGCTGGAATAGCAATATATATAAATATATTTATATATATTGGACAAAATATACTTTAAAACAAAGACCTTAACAAGAGACAAAGAAGTACAATATATAATCAGTAAGAGGACAATTCAACAAGAAGATATAACAATTGCAACTATTTATACAGCCAACATGGAGGGACATGAATACACAAAGCAGCTAATAACAAACATAAAAGAAGTAATTGATAGTAATACAGTAACAGTAGGGGACTTTAGCACTCCACTTACATCAATGAACAGATCATCCAAACAGAAAATCAACTAGGAAAAAGTGGCTTTTAATAGTACACTGGACCAGATGGATCTAAGATATATTCAGAACATTCCATACTAAAACAACAGAATACACTGTTTTCAAGTGCACATGGTACATTCTCCAGAATAGATTGCATATTAGGCCATAAAACAAGCCTCAGCAAATTCAAAAAGAGCAAACTTATTCCATGTGTCTTTTTGACCACAATGTTATGAATCTACAGTCAACCACAGAAAAATTCTAGAAAGCACAAATATATAGATGTTAAATAATATGCTACTAAACAATAAAAGAGCCAACCAAGAATCAAAGAGGAAATAAAAAAATACATGGAGATAAATGAAAATGAAAACCCAATTGTGCAAAATCTTTGGGATCCAGTGAAAGCTGTTCTAAGAAGGAATACATTATAGCAATACATGTCTACCTCAAGAAACAAGAAAAATCTCAAATAAACAACCTAACCTAATCTAAAGGAGTTAGAAAAAGAAGAACAAACAAAACTTGAAATCAGTAGAAGGAAGGAAATAAAAAAGATTAGAGCAGAAATAAAGATTACAGACACTAAAACAAAACAAAACAAAACAATATTAGAACAGATCAATGAAACCAGGAGCTGATTCTTTGAGAAGATCGACAAAACTGATAAGCCTTTAGCCACACTCATGGGGAGACAGAGGGTGAGAGAGAGAGAGAGAGAGAGAGAAGACTCAAATAAACAACATCAAAAATGAAAAAGAGAAATAATAATCGACACCATAAAAATACAAAGGATTATAAGAGAATATTATAAAAAGTTATATACCAACAAATTGGACAACCTAGAAGAAATGGATAAATTCTTAGGAACATATAACCTCCTAAAGCTCAATCACGAAGAAATAGAACATTTGAACAGACTCATTACCAGTATTTAGATTAATCGGTCACCACCACTACCAACAACAACAAAGAAAGTCCAGGAAAAGATGTTTTCACAGGTGAATTATACCAAACATTTAAAGACAATACCTATTCTTCTCAAATTACTCCAAAAATTAGAAGAGTAAGGAAAATTTTCAAATTCATTCTATCAGGCCAGCATTATCCCGATACCAAAACCAAATGAAGACACCACAAAAAAAGAGAACTACAGGCCCATATCTCTCAGATTAACATACATGCAAAACTCCTCAACAAATATTAGGAAACTGAATCCAAAAAATACGTATAAAATTCATTCACCATAATCAAGTGGGCTATATTCCTGGGATGCAAAAGTGGTGGAATAATGGCAAATCAATCAACGTGTTACATCACATCAACAAAAGAAAGAATAAAAACCATGTGATCATTTCAACAGATGCAGAAAAAGCATCTCACAAAGTACAACACCCATAAATGGTAAAAATCTTTTGTAAGTTGGTTTAGAGGAAACATACCTCAACATAATAAAGGTCATATATGAAAAATCCAGCTAACATCATACTCAAAGGGGAAAAATGACAGCTTTTCCCTTAAGATCAGGACCAAGACAGGGATGTCCACACTAACCACTTTTATTCAAAATAGTACTGAAAGTCAGCATCAGCAATAAGACAAAAACAATAAATAAAAGGCACCCAAATTTGTAAGAAGTAAATTTCACTATTTGCAGATGCCAAGATACTACATATAGAAAACTCTAAAGACACCACCAAAAAATTACTAGAATTGATAAAAGAACTCAGTAAGGTTGCAGGATACAAAATCATATATAGAAATCCATTGCATTTCCATACAATAATAATAAAATAGCAGAAATAGAAGTTAAGGAATCAATCCCATCCACAAATGCACCAAAATAGAAAAGTCCCTAGGAATAAACCTAACCAAGGAGGTCAAAAACCTGTACTCTAAAAACTGCAAAACATTAATGAAAAAAAAACTGAAGACGGCACAAATCAATGAAAAGATATTCCATGCTCATGAATTGGAAGAACAAATATTCTTAAAATTTCCATTCTACCCAAGGCAATCTACACATTTAATACAATCCCTATCAAAATGCCAACAGCATTTTTCTTAGAAGTAGAACAAACTATCCTAAAATGTGTATGGGACCATAAAAGATCATAAATAGTCAAAGCAATCTTGAAAAAGAACAAAACAGGAGGTATCACATTTCCAGATTTCAAGATATACTACAAGGCTGTAGTAATTAAAACAGTATGTATGGGCACAAAAATAGACACACAGAACAGAAATGAGAGCCTAGAAATAAACCCATGATTACATGGTCAATTAGCCTTTGACAGAGGAGCAAGAATATACATTAAGAAGAAGACAGTGTCTTCAACAAATGGTGCCGGTAAAACTAGACAGCTACATGCAAAAGAATGAAACAGGGCCACTTTCTTACACCATACACAATAATAAACTCAAAATGGATTAAAGACCTAAATGTGAGACGTGAAATCATAAAAATCCTGGAAGAGCGCACAGGCAGTAATTTCTCTGACACTGGACATAGCAATATTTTTTTTAGGTATGTCTCCTGAAGCAAGAGAAATAAAGCAGAAATAAACTGATGGGACTACATCAAAATAAAAAGCTTCTGCACAGCAAATGAAACAATCAACAAAACTAAAAGACAACCTACTGAATAGGAGAAGATATTTGCAAACGATGTATCCAATAAAGGGTTAGTATCAAAAATATATTAAAAACCTACATAACTTAACCCCCAAAACCAAATAACCCAATTAAAAATGGGCAGAAGACATGAACAGGCATTTCTCCAAAGAAGACATCCAGATGGCCAACAGACACATGAAAAGATGCTCAACATCACTCATCATTAGGGAAATGCAAATCAAAACCACTATGAAATATCACCCCATACCTGTCAGAATGGCTAAAATAAAAAAAAAATTAAAGAAAAAAAAAACCTCAAGAAATGAAAAGCATTGGTGAGGATATGGAGGAAAAGGAACCTCTGTGCATTATTTGTTGGTAGTATTGCAAACTGGTATAGGCAATGTGGAAAACAGCAAGGAGGTCCCTAAAAAAGTTAAAAACAGAATTACCACATGATCCAGTAATTCCATTACTGAGTATTTATCCAAAGAATATGAAAAGACTAATTTAAAAAGATATACACACCCCTATGTTTATTGCAGCATTATTTACAATAGCCATGTTATGGAAGCAGCCCAAGTGTCCATCGGTAGGTGAATGGATAAAGAAGACACATACGTATACATATAATGGAATATTATTCAGTCATAAAAAAGAATGAAATCTTGTCATTTGCAACAACAGGGATGGATCTAGAGAATATAACGCTAAGTGAAATAAGTCAGAGAAAGACAAATTACATATGATTTAACTCATATACATAATTTAAGAAACCAAACAAATGACCAAAGGAAGAAAGAGATAAACCAAATAAACAGACTCTTAACTGTAGAGAACAAACTGATAGTTACCAGAAGGGTAACGGGCAATTTGGGATACCTATGTGGTTCAGAATGAACCTTTGAGTTGCTAGCCTTATTTTCTTGGTGGTTCTCTATTCTTCACAATTAGCAGTTAGACCCAAGTGAACTAGGCAGTTTCTTCTCTGAAATTTGGAATTGCAAGACCATTAATTAGCTTCTTAGTGTTGCTACATCTTAATACATGAAATAAGAAGTGGCTGCCTAATGTCTGTATATCCATGTGGGTCAAACAGGAGAGAAACTTAATCCAAAAAGAAAGAAAATTTATAAAATCTAATACAGACAAAAAGGAACCTAATATACAGAAATAATACTCCATTCTCTGTGACCTTGGCTTTCAATTCTGCTCTTAGGTTTTGTCAGATACCTCTTGAATCATATATAAGTATTACATTTGATTAAAAGTACATACAACTGAAATATTTTGTGTTTAATATTCCAAAGTCTCACTACTTCATGATAAAGAAGGTAAGATTCCTACATGAATATGAAAATATTCCAGGTTTATCTTAAATTAATACTTATTTCATAATTCATGAACCTGTTTGATACTTAAATTTCAAGGAAATGGACCCAATGCATACTGAGAAATAGTCATACAGACCTATCTTGACTGATAAATTACTATTTACATTATAATTAAAAACTAATTTTTATAATAACTAACAGTATAGATATAACTCTATCAGCACAGTGTCCTGACCTAAAGTAATTATTATGTTTTGAAGAATACAAAACACATAAAGTTCAACAAATTCTCTAATATATTGCCATGCATTAGTCCTAAACTTCTCTTCTTGCTTAAGTGTGAACTCTAAGGGACCTTTCAAGTAAGCATCAGTGGAGAAATGGAGTTTCTGATGAAAAAACTTAAGGTTATTTTAGTAAATTTAAGAAGCAGAGGAGAGGAGAGGTGATCTTATTGGGAAAGCAAAGGAGGCAAAATTATTTCCTTCCATGAAACTCTCTTTCTTCTTTTCCATTTATAAGAGGTTACAACTTTAAGAAATAAGTATGATCAGAGTAGACATATGGGAAAAAAAGCCTGATGAGTAGTCTAGTCTGTACTGAAGTTTAGGTATTACATACACTACAGGAGTAACATGTATTTTTCAAAACATGAATATGAGGATTTTAGAGCAGATGACTTAACCAGCATTCTTGCAACAAGTATTTAGGGAGATTATATGCTAGAATGGATAGGTAAAAAATATGTTAGAAATTATAAATGCCATGAGTAAATTGAAAAGAGAAAATGGCAAGTTTTATTTTATCGGATCTGGGACTGGGTCTGGGTTATATAGAGAGAGTTATTAGGAAATGTCTTCGTATTTGGCAATATGTAAGGTAAGATATAACAAAGGCGAAAGAATCTCACATAAAACCCAAGAATAGAATAATAATGTATTACATGGTGGGGGGAGGGCGGTGAATTGTAAGGAAGAATAGAAGGGATACATTTAGAAAGGAGGTGCTATAATAAATGATTTTGAGGGTGAATAAAAATTTACTATTTTAACATCTTTGAGAGACTCTAGTAATGATGCAGATTGCACTGTGATGTTTTCATTAGATTTGAATCTTGTTTCTTTTGAATGTGAAATCATGTTTGAACCTAACCACAAGTTGACCCAGCTTTATTTGGGCTACATACTGATTGTTTCAAAATAAATTTTGGCAGATATATTACAGACTTCTGCACACCTACTGCTATTTATATTCACCTGCCTTTTAACTGTATTGATTTTTTTATTTCCCTGTTTTTTAATGTATAGGGCTTTATTTATACTTGTATCAATTAAACTTCATCTTGAGAGATGGTAAGTATGTAACTTCAGCGGATCAAATTCCTTGGAGTCTCGTTTCATCATCCAAATTACCAACTAAAGTTCATTTTTTCATATCCTGCGCAAATTCAGTAACATGAAATCTATATTCTTTCTCCCTAAAAAAATTAATGAAAAATTTAATAGATCTGACTATATACATAGCCAGGAGATACGTTTCTCTCAAAACTCACTTTCAGAGTGAAATGAAACTAATTACCAGATCACTAGTAAACTACTTCAAACATTATCAATGTCACTCACTCATTTTTCCATCTTACTCACAAGAGGATTATGGAAGGCTTTACCAGATGAGTTATTGAATTGTGAATACGCTTTTGATGAGGGAAGTTTGAAAAACCATTCATACTGAATCCATGATGGCTCGCAATGAAGAGTAATCCTTTTTGCTTTAAATGCTCTAAAAAGACTTCATTTCCAAATACTCCCTAGCATTGGGTCCAAGTTAATGGTCTATATTTAAATCAATCAAAAGTATATCACCTCTTTCCTCACCTAAATTTATCTTCCTCATTTTCCAAGACTTAGTAAATTTGAGTGCTTTAATAGCCTCGTCTATAAGACTGCATCATCAAAACAAGCTGGGATTTATTCAATATTTATTTGAAGCAGTTAAGAGCTAACTTAAAACTCTGCTTGTCTTAGGCATCATTTCCATATTACCCTCACTAGTTTTGCCTATTTCCATCTGCATTTCACCTTGACAGAAAATAGTACAAAATACTAAATGGATATGACTAAAAAGTAAAACATTTAACATTAACAAATATAAATAGAATAGGTCATTAGTGATCTAAGAGTATAAATTAAGACCATACAGATAACAAAATTATTCTAAAAGGACTACCTATACTTTATATTCTTTACTATTCTTTACTATCTTTACTACCCTATATATTTTTTTCATTTTTTTAACGTTTATTTATTTTTGAGAGATACAGAGACAGAATGTGAGTGGGTTAGGGGCAGAGAGAGGGAGACACAGAATCTAAAGCAGGCTCCAGGCTCCGAGCTATCAGCACAGAGCCCAACACAGGGCTTGAACTCACGAGCTATGAGATCATGACCTGAGCTGAAGTCAGACGCTCAACCAACTAAGCCACCCAGGTGCCCCTATAATATACTTTATTAGTAAAGTACTATTAGTATTAGTATTAGTATCAGTATCAGTATAAAGTATTAGTAAAGTACTGTTCTTTACTATCCTATCATATACTATAGGAAGAAAAGTTAGAGTTTATCAAGCTATAAATAATGGTTAAGTCTCAGTGCATGCAGAGATACCTAACAAAATGTCTGATCACAGAGATTTCCTATCTTCTGGCAAAACAGGATTTATGAAATTATTATTTTCTTCATATTCTGTGGAACAACAATTATTTAAAGAACTGACATATATGTTGTGTGTTGAAAAAGATTTTATGATTGATATATATTTGTAACTATAATTAATGCAGAACAAATATAATCCTAAACATTCTGGTTAATGACTTCTTACAGTATTTAAGACTTGATGCATCCCAAAAATCTACTTTAAAAATAAAAATCTGTATTTTGAATGTTCTTCAACTTAGCACAAGCATTTTTAAATATCCATCTTTATGCTGGAAAATCACTTGTATATAGAATAGAACATGTGTTTCCCCCAGAGCTGTCCTTGCCCTGGGCTTCTCACATAATTGCTGTATTCTTTCCCAACTACCTATCCCTGCACTTGTAGTTCAACAGATAACACAGGTTGCTGGAAAAAAGTCAAGTGGTGATGAAAAAATAGGGCCTGATAGCTACATGAAACTCCACAGTCATGTGAAGATCAAAGTTCCAAACTGTCTTAGTATATTTTTGATCTTTAAATAGGCACATTTAAGTTGTATCCTCATGGGACTAGAAGATTGACTATTTTGACTAAATTGGTGATGTTTTACACCATTTTTTTTTAAACTTAGCTGAGCCTCTGCTGCACAGACAAGGTTGGCTACAATCAGTTTTGTGTTTTTTGTTTGTTTTTGTTTTTTAATGTTCTATAGACACTGCCAGAAAATACCAATCTAGTTTCACATTTTGCAACTGGCTTTTTATTGTTTTTGTTATTTTTTTCTTAAGGCAAATCTTATTTACAATTACTGTAAAGATTTCATTTCAGTAAACTAAATTTTTACTTAACTGATGATTTTTACTTTCCTTGAAAAAAAAAAGAAAATAAACATGTAACTCCTTTTGAAAACTTCACCTTGTGATAAACAGAAGTTAAATGATTAAAAATGTTTCTGCTTACCAAAATACTTCTAGGTTTAGACTTCTGTAGGTAAATGAAAAGGGAGATATTAGTCAAGGTACTTTTTCCAAAAAGTTTTGAATAGAAACATTGTTAGCTTCTTCCTCACCCCATCATAAAAAGATCAAAGGATTTTTGAAGCTAAGAATAATGCAACTCACATTTAAGATAACTACTGGTCGGAGGAAGCTTGAAATCCATCTCTACAGTCTGGAAAAGGCTCTATTGTGCATGTACCCAAGGACAGTGATCTGCTTTCATCATATTGGCAGAAAATCACAGTGAAGAGATTAAAGTATGACTATCACAAAAATAGTTCTGCTTTTAACAGCATATTTTATATATATTTTTGTGTCATTTACAAATATATAAAGTTTGAGTAATATGGTAATTTAATCCTCAAAGGAGATAAACACACAAACCCACATCTTTTACAAAGTTCTTTATACCCATCAGAAACTTCATATCCCTTTCCTAAATGGAATTTAATCATTTATTTGATTTCATTTAAAAATGAAACTTTTAAAAGAGGTTAGAGTGGAAGAGAGCCAAAGCATAAGAGACTCTTAAAAACTGAGAACAAACTGAGGGTTGATGGGGGTGGGAGGGAGGGGAGGGTGGGTGATGGGTATTGAGGAGGGCACATTTTGGGATGAGCACTGGGTGTTGTATGGAAACCAATTTGACAATAAACTTCATATATTGAAAAAAAATAAAAAAATAAAAATGAAACTTTTTATCAAATTAAACATTTATTGTGTATAATTTAGAAATCATTGATACATAAAAAGAAGTACATATGTCCCATAAATTCCTAACTTAACCTCCATAAAAAAACATTGTGGTATGGACTTTGAGCTCTCTCTCCCATTATTTACACATACAATGCATATTATTTTTAAAGAAAATTATTATGCTTTAAACTTAAAATTTTTTATATAATAAGAACTATATAATGAATACTGTTCCATGTCATCAAATATTATTTTACAATATGATTTTAATTGCAGAATTTTAATTTACTTTATAAAGCAGCTTTAACTAACCATGTAACTTTATTTCAACTTTTGAATACAACTTCTTGTCTGTAAATTAAATCCACAGATGATGTTATAAGGAGATGATAAAAAGTGAAGCAGTTAGATTTTAATAAATACCATTGTTTCCTAACTTCTTCCTAAATATATTATACTGGTTGATTTAACAAATATTTAAAAAAAGATAATCTTACAAGCACTAAGGACATTTACTTTTCATTATGAATATACAATCCTTTTGACATTATGTAAGGAGCTTAGAGATTAAAAAAACAAAAGTTTTGGAAATGGAAAATAGCATGGTTACTTCAAAAAATACAGAAAGAAAGGAAATAAATTCAGCCTGTTTTTATTTACTGCATCCATAGGAATTAAATCTGATATCATCCCTAAAATTTATAAATTTGCTTTAAATAGCTAATTATAACACCATCTGATACCCTGAGAAGCTCAAACTCTCCAGTTCAAAACTTTCATCCAGGAATCTCAAAATTCAATGAAGGCATTCTCCTGCCTTTTCCTATGGGTTGATACCTTCCTTCTGCACAGTTGCAGAGAGCTGTCAGCAATTCTGACATCACTGATACTGTCTCCAGGTTTAGAACTCACAGGCTCACTGGGTTTACCTCTTCTAGTTATTTCTACATTGCCTTCTTCAGCAGTTCCTTTGGAATTCAGGTTCATGTGTAGACTCCAATCCAATTATCTCCTTATCCTTTTTTCACTCTTGTCTCCCTTTCTCTGTTTCTGCTTTTGTTCTGTCCATGTCTCTCCTCTGTGTTTTATTTGGGTCTCAGGTGAAAATACCTTCCTTAGTGTTTCTGTCCATCCATCTCTTAAGTTCAACTTATTTTAGACCCGTGTGACATTCAAACTAGATATGCTTATCAAAGCTCATCTTCACTTGGTATCTAAGGCCACACTTCTTTTATTGCTTTAAAACACACACACACACACACACACACACACACACACACACACACACACAATAGAATGAATGCTTCTACCAGTCTCCCTTTTCCAGAATTAATTTTTCTACTTATAACTTTTGCTACAAACTCTAGTGTATAATGAATGCTTTACACATTCTTGGATTTTATTTGTGGCCTGCATGTGTGTGCATGTGACTTATGTTTCTAATTTTAAATGGCTGGAATGCAGAGATTAAATCTCTTTTACTGTTTGCATATAGAAACTAAAAGACAGATAAAAATAATGTTCAAAATACAGTAAGATTTTTGTGTTTTTTGTCACCACTAGCTCACCCTCTACATCTACAATTATGAAAACTTAATTTAACCATGATTTTGAATTCTTGTAATATCAAAAATTCTCAGAGGAAAATATATTATCATCTAGATGAACAAATATCAAAGAATATTTTACCTTTTCCACAAGGATAGAAACAAAAGACTATGAGTTTTTCAATGGCTATCTTTTGATCACATTTCTTTATTCCTTCCAGAGACCCCCACAGGCTTCTGCAAGGGCAGGCAGCCAGGGAGGCTTTTTGTTCTCAGGGCTAGATACAAGGCAAGATCATTAACAAGATGCAGACAAAAACGAAGCAGCATATTTGTAAGATAGAAAGGGGAGTCAGTTCCTTCTCCTTCATGTCAGATCCAGGCCTTGGTTATCTGACCATAGTGCACATTATCTAGACCATTTATCATACAATATAGAAGCTGGTGTAGGAATGTAGGCTCTGTAGTCAAACTGGGCCAGATGAGTTACTGACTTACTGACTCTTAGTAGCTTCAGGAACTTAACCACATCACTGAACTTCTCTGTGGTTCAGTTTGGGCTCTACAGTGTTAGAATAGTAACAGTACCCACTTATTAGCATTGTTTTGAGAAGTAAAAGGGTGTGAAATACCTACAATAGAAAGTGCTCAGTGAATGTATCATTTGCCAATTTCAAGCAGAGAACATTCCTCTTAGACAGGTAAATATGTAAACACCAAATACTGGAATAGAGATAATTTTTGTTCACTTTCTTGCTTTATTTGCCTCTTAGTGATCTAAGTGTCATCATTTTGTTTCATTTTGTTTTTCAGTTGTAAAAAAAAAAACTTTTGCCAAATTTTAATGTCTTTAAATAATAATATTATTCAACAGTATTTTGCTAACTGCTCATCTTGCTCAATTTGAATCTGTTTTCCCAATGCAAGGTAGCCTTACACCTTTTCCCTCCAGTAAATTTTAATTTTGCTGTCAATACCATCATACAAGACCAAATAAATTAAATTTTTTAACCTCTTCCTACTGTAGGAGGACCCATATTTACAGCTATACTTACCATCTCTCACTGTGTATCACAATCACCTAGAAAGATTGTAAAAGCCCTTCTGCCCTGACCCAATCAGTATTTTTAGGGGTAGAGTCTGGACTGTGACTTGTTTTCATTTCCAAAGGTAATCCAAATGTGCAGCCAGAGTTAAGAGCTTGTAATGAAGGGAGCATTGAAAACACTGCCTCTCCTTTCAAGGAGGAGTCAAAAAATTTTAGCAACTGTTAATTATGCAAAAGTTTTGAGTCTACCAAGATACATACTGGGATAATGAAGAATTGGAAGAGTCAGGATGACTTTAAAAGAAAACTGTCCAAAAGAAAAACTCTTTAGGTTATTAGAAATTTTAAAATATTAATACAGTGCTCTCTACTTACTTCATCCATAATGCAACTAAAGTAGAAATAATAAAAGTCTTTCAATTCAATACAAAAACCTGCTCCAGAGCAACTTTCAGCTTATTTCACTTTCATGTTTTATGCTGCATTTGGCACAGGCTTTAACCATATATGTTGCAATTGCATTGTGACTGGTGTAGCTTGGTGTACAAGTGCATATCATAAATAATGGAAAAAGGACAAATTGACTTTATAGATAACATAATTACCTACTTTAGGATCAATTAAAGCAGTAAAGATGTTAAATTTACCTGATGTTCCCATTAATTTGGTACATGGTCCCAAACAACTAAATGCCACTGTACAAAAACATTCAATTTACCATATGTTGCAATTCTAATGTAATTGCCATTGATCACTAAGTCACAGTCTCTTTGTTGGATGATTAACAAGTGTAGTAGCACTCTATTACTATCCAATCACCACCAGTTATGTACAGTATAATGAGAGAGGCAATGCTTATATATTACCAAATAAAAACATATTAACAAACTACTCTGTTGATGGTGACTACAAAGTGCATTTCAAAACTGATCCATTTTTCTACTAATTTTTTTTGTCTTTGTCAAGAATTCTTTATTTCTCTTATTCCTATTTCTTATATTTGGTGGAAAACTGGATGACATTTCTTTGAATTTTAAGAACCCATTCTCAGTACATGTTTACAAGATATCGGGCGTCTTCTTAGAAAAACATTTCATGTCACAGCAATAACAAAATGATGCAACTCATCTCAAACTAAACGGGCCTCTGTTGCATCAAATATACACAGAGTGCTAACATGTGGCTAAGTCAATTCATGGACATGCTGCAATATATGAAATGTATGATTCCCTCCAGCTCCCATGCTTCTATAAAGCAGTTAATCTATGATCAGTTGGTACATTTTATAAAGCTTAGAACTAAAATTTAGGAAGTGCTAGCTAACACTGGATGTACCCTTCACCAGAAGATCTTTACACCAAATTGCTGCCATTTGCATGAAGCTAGTTGAGGAAGAATATCCATCAGCACTAGTGAGGAAAGGGTAATTGGCAACTAAGTGTGCAAGTGATCAGTGATACCTTTTGAGCAAGGTCACTCTTTATGTGCTCAACTGAGAATTCTGCAGTTCTCTGTTATTAGCAGGTGAGGGAGCCCAAAGAGGCCTGTATTAGGCCAGTTGGCTTCATTGAATCACCCTGTGAAGGTAACATCAGCTAGCAAAAAAGAATCCCTGACTTAACCTCTGTTCTGTAGCATTAAAAAAGAGACAATGTTGGATTCTAAAAGGTAAAAAAAGAAAAGAAATCTAGCAAGCTGTTCACCTAGCATCTAATGGAATGGTAGGACCTTTGTGGGGTCACTGATCCCAGAGTGCGTCCCTGGCTTTAGAGGCAATGAAATTCAGTTTAGTCAGTTCACCCAAGGATGACTCAATGTCTCAATTCCTTGATTATATGTGAGTCTTCAATTTCAAATTCCTGCACTGTGATAACTCTGGTCTAGATCCCCATAATCTTTGATTTAAATTACTGCAATACTTTGATCATTGCAATAAGTCTCTTTGTTTTATGCATGTCTTCCTCTCATCTATTTTATACCCTATAATAAGAATGAACAATCTGAATTTCAAATCCAGTTATGGCATTTGACAGGTTAAAGATGTACAATCATTAATATGCCTTTAGATAAAGGCCAAAAATATTATTAAGGTTTAGAGAGCCCTCTTGTTCAGTTTGTCTACCACTTCCCTACTTACCCTGTTTGATTAGATATGCAAAACCTTTTTCTGTCCTCCAGGCACACCATGTTCTCCCACGTGTGGGCCCTCATAAATGTTCCCTTGTCCTTGTCCTGCCATCTTATCTGTAACTCCTACTGATCTTTCTTATCTTCCCACCTGTTATTTCTTCAGGGAAACTACTTTGCCATGATCTTCTATGTAATTCTCCTTGCTCCTTCTATGTGGTTCTATAGCTCCTTGTGAGCCTATTGTAAAACACTTTCTGACTCTTTAAATGATATGTTTGAATATTTATCTCTATCTATAATTGTAATCTCTTGGATAAAAATATATACATATAAGTCCTTGGAGGGTTGTGTTTTCAGTAGCATATCCCTAGGACCTAGAGCAGAATATAGTACATAGTGGGCATTCAAAAGATGTTTGTTGAAAGCACAAAAAAAGAGTGAGCAAAATGTATTTGATAAGTCAAAATGTATCAAAGACTCTTAGGTTCAATATTTTTTGAAAACTTAATACATTTTATAAAACTGAAACTCATGTTCAAGTTATGTTCTTTAAAACATTGGTATATAGGGGTGCATGGGAGACTCAGTCAGTTGAGCATATGACTCTTGATTTTGGCCTAGGTCATGATCTCATGGTTCATGAGATCCAGACCTATGCTGGGCTCCATGCTGATGGCACAGAGCCTGCCTGGGATGCTCTTTCTCCCTCTCTCTCTCTCTGCCCCCTCACCTGCTTGTGCTCTGTCTCTCAAAATAAAATAAACGTTTTAAAATATAAAAAATGTGTATATATTTATAGGCCAGATATTTCTGTAGCCAAGAAGGTAAAATATTTTTATTCTAGTGAACTGTTAAATATAAAATATATTTTACCAAAAGAGGTAACATTGAATATATGCTCTTATTCTGCATTTTGTACCTAATATATGGTACTAATTTTTATTTTAAGCAAATATTATTGAAAAATAACAATTAATGGTTACATAATATGCTAACATATGGAAATACCAAACATTATTTTACTTTGTGTATGTTATTTACAATTTAGGTACCTGGGTGCCTGGATGGTTTATTTAGTTAAGCCTTCAACTCTTGATATCAGCTCAGGTTATCTCACAGTTGTGAGACTGTGCCCCATGTTGAGCTCCATGCTGAGTATGGAGCCTGCTTAGGATTCTCTCTCTCCCTCTGTCTCTGCCCCTCCCCTTCTTGTGCATGTGCGTGTTCTCTCTCCTTCTCAAAATAAACTTAAAAATATAAAAAATAAAATTCACATTCTTTACAATTTTGAACTATTATATTGTCTGTATATTCATTTCTTGTTTTAATAAAAGTAATTTGAAAATAATTTAAGCTTTTCTAGAAGATGGCATGATCTTGAACTTCAATTACTATATAATATTGTGATACAAATTATACTTTTGGTCAATAATTATGTAGATTTCTAAAGTTATTCTTGCGCTTTTTGGCTAGGAATTTGTTCAAGTCTCTATTGTGATTTTTAAAATAGCTTCTTTGATTCCATTCATAGTACGTGTCTTACCACTTCATGTTTCCCTGTGTGCCTGCCTATAATTTCTAATTCATTGTTTCCAACCTGCTGGAGGTTCAAAATCCAGATCACCAGGCTTGATAGAACTACATATAAACATAAATAAATGATCTGATTGGAATACTGGTATGATACTTAAGCTTTTACACATTACTGTGTACAGATACATACAGATACACTCATAGACATATATTACAGAAGTACATATTTTCAGGGGCATTGCATTAGGTTTATACATTTCTAAGCACTAAATATGAGTTGACTAGAAAAGTTTACAATAGTCATTTAAATTCACATCTGTTATGATATATATTTTAGAGCTATAGGCTACTAAAAATAACTTCCTAGAAATTTCAAGAAGATTCAATAATTTCCCAATGATAAAGTTTTTGTTTCTGAAAGGGTGTGCATTATTTCACAACTAATGTTGTCTAATTCTAGAAACACAAGTTTGACATTAGATCAACTGAATTATATTTAAGTCATTTATGAAATCATCATGTCAGTATAGAACCTTGTGGCTCTTAAGAAATCATGTATGAAATTTGCATCTTATTTTTAACATATAAAGTCCCCTAGGCTTTAGTAATGACTAAAGAGAGAAATTGCAGATAAGTTATGTTTGTGAAAACATCTCTATGCAGTTATAGTTCATAGGAGCACAACCACCTTATACCTATCCAACTAAACTGCAGTGACATGTGGCAAACGCTTGAATGAATGGGCAAATTGTACATCTTTAGTAAGTACCAAAAAAAGGTTGCATCCTACCAAAACAATGGACTTTGTTTTCATAAAGATCTGAAAGGAGAAATATCACCTCATTGTTCTTAACTTCTATTATCACAAAAATGCTTGCATTTAATTTTAGATCAGGATACCTCAGATGAATATACTACTAGCAGATGCTTTGTGTGCCTTTGCTGCCCCCTTAAGACAAATAAACAAATAAAAAGCTAGTAAAAACCTGCAGTATCCTGATTTAGTCTCTTCAGAAACCTGTTCCTGTCTCTCTTTAACGTATACACACACACACACACACACACACACACACACACACACAGAGGTATGTGAAAGGGGAAATTAAAGATTATTGGACAATTAAATCTGTGTTTTGACTCTTCTCTATAATCAATGAAAACATTAGTTTGTTTACCAGTATGAGAAAGCCATGTATATTTTAAGTTCTATCAAGTCTGAGTTCAGGACCTATTTTTGTTAGTACATTTTTGTGATTTTTCTTGAAGTAGGTAATTGAGGAAAATAGCTTTTTTTTCATTTTTATACCTTAATTATAACAACTGAACTCAAGACTCTATAAGCCTTAGCCATCTAAATAAAAATATATGGCTCATGAGTGTTTTCATAAGTATTATTTGAGGAAAAGAAACATCATATTTAAGATGATGCGTGAAATAGTAAATTTTAAATTAAAAAATACAGTTATGCTAACTGCTTATAAATTTTGAAAGGGGACAGATCATAATGTGATGTTTGCTATTGGCCTTATTTCTAATTCAACAGACATTAGAATAATTCTGGGTACAATTTATCCTTTAAACGAGGTTTTCTCTGTGGAGTGCATTAATTTTTAATGAGAGGAATATTTAGTTTTATTTAAAAGACATCAACAAATTTTATTCAATAAATAAACATTGAGCAAAGCATTACAGCCAAGACTGAGTTACTATAAGGCATATCTGCATTTATCAGAAACATGAAGCAATTATGAAGAGATGCAATCTGAAAATACTAACAAAAGATACTGAAATTTTCTAAACTCTGTAATATATTATTATCATGCTGACACAATAAAAAGACACAATAGTCTCATTTTTCTTTCAGCTTCAAGAATTTAACTCCTTATTAATCTCAATGAGAATATTCAATGGCCATCAATATCCTTTTTTTTAACTTTTAATTTTGATTATATAAAGGAAATATTAGATATTAGAGGAAATACTAATATTTTTAAAAAGTGCTTGCTGGGAATATGTAGTACATTATACTGAAGACTAAATAAGATGTATTATAAATGTGTACTTTGGTTTTTATTGCAACTGCCATATTTAAGCATAAAGGCTTCTGCAGCTTATGTATGACAAGACATTTCCTCTATCCTTTTTGTTTTATTATCCAAACAATTCTATCACACATAAAGGAATATAAGTTATTTATATCTATTGCTTAAGCAGAAATGTTCTTAAAATAATTTGTTTCATAATTCCATACTGAAAACAGATTGACTTGTAAAGAAAGGGAAGTGTTTGTGTGTGTCTACATGTGTGCATGTGTATGTGTATTTGTGAGTGTATGTGTGCATCTCAAGGAGTTAGTGTACTGAGCAGAGCTGGAAGAAGAGTGGTGTGGAAATCCTCAGAATGGAACATGTCAACCTGAAGGAAAACCCTTTCATTCGACAGAGGGAATGGAAGTAAAAGGTTCTAGAAGGCCAAGACAAGCCTGATTCATACTGGTCATAGGGGTTGATGGTACAAATAAAATCAGCTTGAATTATATTTGTCCTAGGTTTTCTGACTTTTAGGTTCAATTCCTGTGAAACCACTATCTCCTTACTGCTGCCATCGCCTCTCTCTTGCCATGTACAGAAGATTAAAAATGCTGTCAGAACTGGGCATACCCAATAACCATAGGCAGGCTTTGACTGCAAGCAAAAAGCTGTATCAATTCCCCTTTGCATCTGCATCAAGTACCAGAGAGCAATCAGATATATCAGTGAGAAGCCTCACCTCACTGTGAATGAACTGACCAGTTCAAGCAGGATGATTCCTAAGCTGCCTTGCCAGGATGTCCAGGGCATCCAGTGGGTTTTTCAGTTCTGCTACTAAGCTAGTACTCCTTAAAATGATCTGTTAGTTTCTTCAATGGACATTTTGCCTTCTATAAACACAACTTAAATGTTTCAATGTGAAACAAATGTGTTATCATTTAAGAAAATAGTACTTTTTGACCTATAGTTATTTTTATGACTATTATAATGTTTATTCAGGATTACAGAGTATAAAGGGTATTTTAAAATTGTTCTCATTTATCATCACACCAATTCTATGTAGCATAAATCAAAGTTACTATCATTGTTCAAATATTACGAAGAAGAAAAAATAGAAGCTTTTTAAAATGGAAATGTAAAGTATATCGTAAATGTTCGAGCTGATAGCCTTTAGAGTGGAAACCGCCTCCCTCAGTTTTGACCACTGCATTTGTCAGATTAAGATAAGCTATGTTGTGGTAACAAATAAACCCCCAAACTTTAATGGAAATCAGTGATATGTGATTTTGTTTTCTCCTTTATGTTACATATTTATGAACAGTCAGCTGCATGTTTTTCACTTTGAGACCAAGAGCTATGGAGTCATCTTATCTGCATTATTAAAAGAAACAAAAATGATGGAAGAAATTAATGACTCTTAAATATCCTGCTCAGAATGGCAAATATCTCTTCAGTTTATATTACACAGGTCTAAACCAGTCACACAGACAAAACTGTTATCACTGGAATGTGCTAAGCATTAACTTCACAGGGAAGGCACTACAAAGTCACAAGGTCAACGCAGCCAGACTTGATATCAATAGGGTGTGTAAAGGGTGTTTTCCCTTTCTTCCACAGGAAGACAGAAATAGTTGATGAGAATAATATAATCTTCCACAACCATCAAGGTGCCAAAATAACTAGGAGGCAATTACCGACTAGTACATGTCAGGATAGCATCCTAAATGTGAAGGCTCAGACTTAGACAAAAAAGAATCTGGGCAAGAGAACTCTTAAATTCATGTCTCAACTGCAAGCCTAATGCACGAATGTTTAATCTAGATAGTGAAATGAATCTGGTGTATGTATCTAGGGAGGAAGCTTGATATAATAAATTACAAAATTATATTTTGGAAGTCCCAATATTATATATATGATGTGTGCCTCATGCCTATTTTTTTTCTTGTCTTTAATAAAGTCCTTCAGAAGTTTTAGATGTCTCCTACTAAACAAAGGAGTTTTGTGTACTACCGGGACAGACAGTTAAAGCATGAGTTGTATGTGTTGGCAGTCTGCTTGTTAATGGCAGGGAAAGCGAGTGAAAGACCTCAAGGAAAGATAAAATTCAGAGTGAAAGAGGCAGTGCCACTTGTTCCTGCTACTTTATTTCTGGAAATACTCCTTCCAGTGTTAAACATCTGCAAATGAAAATTTTATTTTATTGAAAGAGGCAGCATGCCCCTGTGTACCCTCAGGAAGTAAAATTAACCCTATAAGCATGTGAAGATAAATAATTTTAATCACAGTAAAATATGAAATACATTTTCAGAATTATATTTACAAAAAGTTAATAAAAATGCATCTATATAATGGCTTTACAATAACTATTAGAAATTATAGGTTTCTCATAACAACTTCAACATCTCCTTTCTTTGTATGTAAAACAATGACTGCCAAAGCATAGGATAGTATAATTTAAGTGGCCAAAATTAAAGAAGATTCAAATAGAAAAGCCTATTTTTGTTATCACACATTTTTTTTTCCAATTAGAACTTGAGTCTCCATCACTTCCAGGCTCAAGGTTTCTAGAAAATGTGACAATCGTTTTTATCAGGGCCAAATATTCTCAAGTGTTAGTGCTAAGAGAGCTTCCTCAGCACAGGTCTGTTCCACTCTCAGTATCTTTCAGGTTTTAATCCTCTTTTGATACAGTAGCTGAACGGAATGGGGCTCATGAAAATGAAACCTGGGAAGGTCTTCATATAACTCACACTGAGGAGTATAATTGAGCTTAGCTGTTCACACTGTTCTAATTATATGTATTCAGTGTTCTTGCTGCTTGGAAAACGTGGAATTCTGAATTGAGGCTATTTTGCCAGAGAGATGGAAAATTCTCAGACACATGTATCATGATAAACAATTATGCATACATACCTCTGTATTAGGCATTTCAAAGTATAGCTATTTGATATTTAAAACATATAGACATTTGATATAGGTACTTGATATAGGCATCAATTACTCACATTAGAATTTTAATAACATAATATGCATATTTTTGTCACATGCAATCAAAATCACTTAATAGCACTATACAATAAAATTAAAATGTATTCATTTCATATTTGTACTTTTATTCTTTTGCTAATCTGAGTATGAGCTTATCATTTTATTAAGAAATAAATGTCATGAAAGACAAAAGTCTTATAATATGATTTGAAATTTCATAGTGATGTTTGTGCCAGTGTTTCTTAGCATAAAATGCTCATCAGTGTTGTGCAGGAAAATATTAATGTCAAATTCATTTAGGAAAAAACTGTGTTAAGTGAATATACTTTAAGTATATCTCAGAGCCTTTAATTTTTTTAATATACATTGTATTTTCTAAAAGAAGACATTCTGTGTAGTATTTCCCAAATTCTTCAGACCACTTCCTTCAAGGATTTTTTTTCTACAAAAAAATTGTTGAGGGGCGCCTGGGTGGCGCAGTCGGTTAAGCGTCCGACTTCAGCCAGGTCACGATCTCGCGGTCCTGAGTTCGAGCCCCGCGTCAGGCTCTGGGCTGATGGCTCGGAGCCTGGAGCCTGTTTCCGATTCTGTGTCTCCCTCTCTCTCTGCCCCTCCCCCGTTCATGCTGTGTCTCTCTCTGTCCCAAAAATAAATAAAAAACGTTGAAAAAAGAATTAAAAAAAAAAAGAAAAAAAAAAAAAGAAAAAAAAATTGTTGGTACACATTACACTGGGAATACACTGTGATGACTCACATTTCATATCCATACCCAGAGATGACCCTCCAAAGCCAAATCTGGCTACAGCTCTAGAGAGGGATAAAAAGTTGGTGAAATCACCTCGGCCCAGAGGTCTAGACTTAAACTAGGAAGGGCTAACTTGGATAAAGACAGATAAAGGAAGTAATTTCAAACTTTGTCTTCCTAACCAGCCTGTTTATTTCTCTAAAAGCTAACGTGAGCCTTCAGATTCAACCGAAAATTGGCCTTGCTCTTCAGTGTTTCCAGGATGGAACTGACCTTGCAATAGCTTTAATGCACAGTCATTCCTCCCTTCCTTATATTTCTGCTGTATCCATCTGTGCTCTACTCTGCTTACTCATTTGGACTTATCATATGTAATGCTGTATTCAAAATATTCCATTGCAATTAAGAGGGCATGCTGAGTTCACATAGTCTGACTCACAATCTTAGTTCCATCACTTAACAGCTTCATGGTGATAGATAAATTACCTAACCTCTCTAACCTCCATTTTCCTGTGTGTGAAATAGATATTCCTTTTTCAGTAGAAAAGATAAACTAGATGAACAAAATAAATGGCATTTTCATAAATGGCATTTTCATAAATACTGTGAAAGAACACCTTTAGATACAACAATATATGCTTAAATACTTACACCCAATAGACAGAATAAAGAAAGCTTCTTAATGGAAATCTAGGTGAATAAAGACTTCCATTATTTAACTATTGTAAAACTCAAGATATTTTCAGTTGCAAGCAAAATAAACCCAAGTTGAATTGGCTTAAGCCAAAAAAGAAGTAACTTAATGGCTAATATAAACTATAATTCATGGGTAATTCTGGTTTTAAATATGGCTTGATTCAGGTCTCAAACAAATTTGTCCATCCCCATCTGAGCTCTGATTTCTCTACAAAGGCAGCATTCCGGCTTTGTGTGGTCTACCCCAATCCTATCCCACTTCATCTACCTCTAGTTTCAGGCTCTCATGCTCACATTAATAAAGTAAAAAAATAAATTGCTTGAGAATATATGCCATCCATGTCCTAGAGTCACTTATTCTTATGAGAATTCACTTATTCAAATGAGTTCACATTCTTATTAATGAAGAATTACTGACTGCTTTAACTCTGAGTCTATTGTCCACCTCTGGAGTGAGAAATGTATTTAAACTCATATACAGAAAGAGACAAGGAACTGGTGCGGTGACATATAATGGGAAGGAAGACCATAGGTAGGGCCGTGAAAACAACTTTCCTGATCTGGTCTGCCTCCTGCCACATTTGCTTACAGGTAACATATAAGAAGATGATAAAGAGAGTTAACCAGGGCACCTGGGTGTTTCAGTCTGTTAAGTGTCTGACTCTTGATTTCAGCTCAAGTCATGATCTCACGGTTTTAAGAATTTGAGTCCTGCATCAGGCTCTGTGCTGACAATGCAGAAACTGCTCAGGATTCTGTCCCCCTACCTCTCTGCCCCTGCCCCACTTGTGCTGTCTCTGTCTCTCTCAAAATAAATAAACTTAAAAAAAAAAGAGTATACTTTCCCAACTACTCAATGTTTTGGCAAAAGTTCAGTTTATCTTCAAAATATTTAGCTGTTATTTTTGGCATGATGAGATATTTTTTCTAGATCAATTTTTCTCTGTTTAATATTTTAATTGCCTTGTATTGCTAAATTCAATAATAACTAGCAATGTGGAGGAAGAAGCACAGAATTATGTGTTATCAAGTATACCATATTTTAGTAGCAAATTTTTATATAAATAAACCTCAGAAAATAAATTAGTATTAAATTACCCTTTCAATCTTACATGGACAATACAATTCTAGGGAGCTTGGCTTCTCTATCATGACATGTTGTAATTTTGTTTTATTATTTCAAATACTTGTGAAACATAGACAAAGAAAAAAGTGGAAATTCAGCAGATGCTACACGTCTATTTATAAATATATTTGTGTATTAACCTAACTAAGGCAACATATATAAAAGGTATTAGTATGTAACAACTGTGGGAGACAAAGTTCTAATATAATATTTTTTATGAGTTATGAATGTTTTTCTGTTGCTATAATTTTGTATGCATACATATCTGATATCTATTTAAAATTCATAGGATATTTAAGTTAAGTATTCTATACTAGTGTGTATTAAAAGTTAAAAAAACGTGGAAACGTTTTGCTCAGAGACAGTCCTAACAAAGGGATCCAGAAGAATATAAAACAAATAGAAAAAAGTTCATTCATTCATGCATCCACTCAACAAAATTAATGAGCACTCACTATACAAAGTACTAAACATGTACAATAAATTTATCAGGATTGAGACATGCATGGTGCTTACCTTGAAGAAGTTTATTTTTTAGCGGACTGTTACTCTTTGATGAGTGCCTACCATCTACTAACGTAAGCCCTGAGATACCTAATAATAATATTGAATATTTGATGATAATAATAATAATAATGAATATTTGGAGGTGTATACCTTCAAACAACTGAAAATAAACATACAGTACTATTTTAGTGTGAATACATGACAAAAATTTTTTGCAGGGTCCTGTGGAGTTAATAAGAGATGCTCTTAAAGACTAGAATGATGGAATCATTTCCTGACAAAACTGAGTCATAAGGAATGAATAGCAATTCTCTAGGGCAAGAAAAGGGATAAATTGTTCTAGGTAATAGAGGAGAAAGAGGAAATAAAAAGGAGTCACATATTAACTCACATCATTAGGCAATCTTCAAATGTTTAGTATAATTGAGTCATGAATGGCAAAGAAAGAACCGAGAAAGGCATGACTGACTGATGTAGGCAGAAATCAAACCATGGAAACATTCCTAGCAACTCAAAGGGTTTTATTTGAAGCTATAGTAAACCGCTGAGATTTTAAAGCTGAATAGCATTTATTTATGTGAGATATCATGCTGACAATGGCATAGTGCCTAAACTGAAAGAGAGCAAAAATAAAGATATGGTTATTAGAGAGGTATATCAGTTATTTAAGTGACAAATAATTGGAGTGGGAAGTAAGCCAGTAACTGAGGAATAGTAAAAAAGGGGCTAAAATCAGGAAATATTCATGAATGAGAGTTGAAGAGTGAGGGTTGGCAAATAGGAAACGGTTGTTTCTAGTTTTATAATATGATAGAAATAATTCCCCCCCTTGTATGGCCATTAAAGAGCAATCGAGCATCTTGCATGTAGGAGCTAAGTAGGAACTTAGAGGAAATGTATTATTTACAACGATAGAGAACAAGGTTTATTAGTGACCAATTAGACTTGAAAGATTTTCTGCCTTCTGATTTAATATTATTTTATTAAAAATATTCATAACATATTTTTACTTTTTAAGTGTGACGATCAAAGAAATAACTTTAATAAGTTAAATTCCACAAAATAGTATTAAACAATTTAATATATTTAATCAAATCTAAGTATCCTTGTCCAAGGTGTCTTTCCTTTCATTGATCTGTTTAAGTTTAGTTCTTTGCCTTGAAGTCATATTTCAGATGTGCACACAGGTATTTTGCTTTTTCTTCTGTGGCAAAGACAACATTAAGACATGAAAGAAGACATTAGACATAAAAGAAGACAGGTAATAGTTTAAAGCCAATTTTATTTTCAAGTCCCTATTTGGAAGTCATTCCCCCTGACTGTTCCTGAACCACAGAAAAATGTCCAGGTGTGGGAGACAGCACCTGTGAAATTTCAAATGAGGATGAATGAGGGTGTGTAGCTTATGGAATATATCTACCCTCAAACCTACAGTTGGGGCCTTATTAGCAAAATATGAGTTAAAGCTAACCAAAAGTAAGTACAGCAGAGTTTTTATTTTTTTACTTTTAGAACAAATACTCACTATTTTAGATGGCTTAGATATGTAGGTTCTCTTTCATGGCAGCCAGGAAAGATAACAAATTCAATAATTGGTCTGAAAAAAAGGTTATTGGGCCAGGGGAGGCACTGAAGTATACCTTTACTATCCTTATTATTCTAGTGACTACTTGATGAGCATACTTATTTCAAAGTCAAAAAACTTGAATATAAGACCAAGGAGCACCTGGTTAGTTAGTTATGCAGTTAGGCGGCTGCTGCAGAGGAAAGTTCCATTCATGGTTCAATTAAGGAAGCAAGAATGATAATACAGGATCGGTGTGCTATATAGCAATTTATGGTCACTACAACATATTTATTCAGAGGGTTGTGTTAGAAGGAAGATGGATAAAGGTGTATGAGGAAAAAACAGATTTAAATAAGTAACTGATCATCAGCAATATGATTTTCTTGTCTTGAAGATGTTTATAAAGCATACATAGTTAATTTGATCAGGGACCATTGATCACTTGTCATTTTTTCAGGTGGTAGAAATTTGATCAGACTGAAGATTTCTGTAAGTGGCTCAAAAGACTTAAGAATCTGTGTTAAATGTACCTTTGCTCAAAGAATGTAATGTTAAAAACATGTTTTTACTCAGTAAATTTTCTATTCATGTTTTTAACAAAAAAAAATTTAGAATACCTAGTTCTGTGATGAATAACAAGGATTTGTTGTATCTTCTATACATGAAACTATGCAAATCCTTTATACCATACATAGAGTAGCAAATTCAATATGATTACAACAGTGTGAGTTCTAAATAATATTAACTTTCAGCTGTGAATGTGGTTAGACTACCTACACTTTCACATCCTGAAAATGTTGCCTCTTTTCTTCTGTAATTAATCTGCTTCATAAGTAGGTGCTCTCAAAGTTTATGATATCAGGATGTTTTCTCAAATTACATTATCACTTTTAATAGTCTAAGAAGAAGAAAGGAGTTTGCTACGTTTGTTTACCTCAGTGAATAATTATTGACAAACAGAGTTGGATTTCTAGAGAAACTGAGTGTATAATATTTGACAACCAATGAAACTTAAATTTAATTGCAAAATACCCTGAATCAAGTTGGGTCTGATTTGGTCCTATTTCAATATAATAAATACAACACTATTTTTTTGTTTTGTTTTGTTTTGCTTTATTATTCAGGAATAGTTTTCATGCCATTGGCCATTTCTATTACAAAGTTTCACTGTTTCCATTTTAATATCACTCAGACCAATAAAATGATAGCCAGACACTTGGAAATATTTTTAATGGCAAAATAATAAAGAATTTTAGAGCGGAAAGGTACTAGAAGAACAAATATTGTTTCAATGTCTATACTACCCAAAGCAATCTACACATTTAATGCAATCTCTATTCAAAGTATCAACAACATTTTTCACAGAACTAGAACAAGCAATCCTAAAATTTGTATGGGACCACAAAAGACCCTGAATAGCAAAAGCAATCTTGAAAAAGCAAAGCAAAGATGGAGGTATCACAATTCTGGATTTAAGTAATATTACAAAGCTGTAGTGATCAATACAGTATTGTACTGGCACAAGAACAGAATAAAAATCCAGAAATGAACCCACAACTATATGGTCAATTAATTCTTAACAAAGCAAGAACATATATGCAATGGGAAAAAGAATGTCTCTTCAACAAATGGTGTTGGGAAAACTGGACAGCAACATGCAAAGAAAGAAAGAAAGAAAGAAAGAAAGAAAGAAAGAAAGAGAGAGAGAAAGGGAGAGAGAAAGAAAGAAAAAGAAAGAGAAAGAAGGAAAGAAAGAGAAAGAAAGAAAGAAAGAAAGAAAGAAAGAAAGAAAGAAAGAAAAAAGAAAGAAAGAAACCAGACCACTTTCTTACAGAATACACAAAAACAAATTCAAACTGGATTAAAGACCTAAACCTGAGACCTGAAACTATAAAAATCCTAGAGGAGAACACAGGTATTAACCTCTTTGACATAGGCTGTAGCAACTTCTTTCTAGATATGTCTCCTGAGGCAAGGGAAACAAGCAAAAATAAACTATTGGGACAACATCAAAATGAAAAGTTTCTGCACAGTGAAGGAAACAATCAACAAAACTAAAAGGCAACGTACAGAATGGAAGAAGATATTTGCAAATGGCATAGCTGATAAAGAGTTGGTATCCAAAAAAAATATAAAGAACTTATAAAACTCAATACCCAAAACCACAAATAATCCAATTATAAATGGGCAGAAGACATGAATAGACATTTTTTCCAAAGAAGACATTCAGATGGCCAACAGACAAATGAAAAGATACTCAACATCACTGATCATTAGGGAAATACAAGTCAAAACTGCAATGAGCTATCACCTCACACTTGTAAGAATTGCTAAAATGAACAACATAAGAAACAACAAGTGTTGGTAAGGATATGGAGTAAGGGAAACTCCGTTGCACTTCTGATGGGAATGCAAACTGGTGCAGCCACTCTGGAAAACAGTATGGAGATTCCTCAAAAGTTAGAAATAGAACTACCCTACAATTCAGCAATTGCACTACCAGGTATTTACCCAAAGGATTAAAAAAAAATACTAATTCAAAGGGATATATGCACCTTGATGTTTATAGCAGCATTATCTACAATAGCCAAGTTATGGAAACAGCCCAAATGTCCATCAACTGATAAATGGATAAAGAGCATGTTATAAATACACACAATGGAATATTTCTCAGCCACAAAAAAGAACAAAATCTTGCCATTTGCAACAACAGAGATAGAGCTAGAGAGTATTATGCTAGGCAAAATAAATCAGTCAGAGAAAGACAAATACCATATGATTTCACTAATATGTGGAATTTAAGAAACAAAACAAATGAGCAAACGAACAAAGGAGAGAGGGATAGATGCAGACGAAGAAACAGACTCTTAACTATAGAGAACAAACTAATGGTTGCCAGATGAGAGATAGGAGGGGACATGGGTTAAATAGGTGATGGGGAATCAAGAGTACACTTACCATGATGAAAAGAGAATAAAGAAAAAGTAAAGAAAAATAACAAGTAATGAGCACTGGGTATTGTATGGAACTGTTAAATCGCTACACTGTACACATGCAATATATTTTATGTTACTAACTGGAATTTAAGTAAAAAGTTAAAAAATATTTTTAAATAAAATATATTTGGACAAAATTAGATAACTATTCACATTTTGGATAACCTTACCCTCACAGAGTCAGGGATTCTATAAAAATAGAATGTCTATTCTAAGACAGTAGAAGAGCCTACAGAAAAATCGAAACAAGGGCGCCTGGGTGGCGCAGTCGGTTAAGCGTCCGACTTCAGCCAGGTCACGATCTCGCGGTCCGTGAGTTCGAGCCCCGCGTCAGGCTCTGGGCTGATGGCTCGGAGCCTGGAGCCTGTTTCCGATTCTGTGTCTCCCTCTTTCTCTGCCCCTCCCCCGTTCATGCTCTGTCTCTCTCTGTCCCAAAAATAAATAAAAAACATTAAAAAAATTTAAAAAAAAAAAAAAAAGAAAAATCGAAACAAAAAGTCCCTTTGTTTAAAATGCTTAATGATATTGTCATGTTTACCACTTAAATTATTTAAAAAATATCTTCACTTTCCAACAGTAAACAGGTATTTCTGTGATTGTAACTATGTGCCATTTTATACATTATTATCCACAGACCCAAACACAAAGAATAATTAATCAAGAAAAAATGTTCTGACTAAATAATAAATAATTCCTTTACATTTTTCATTACCAATTTCTTCAATATTCTTATTGTCTTTAAAGGCTTAGACAGGTTCCACCATTTTGTTTATGTTTTAGGGCTTACTGATTTACTATTCACTTCTGAATTGAGATAATTGATATTGATCTTTATGCCTTGTAGATTATCATTGTCTAGGAAGGAAGTTATTCTAAGGGTTGTATATCTGGAATAAATAGCATTCTTGGTGGAAAAAAAATCAATATATAAACCTGAGGAAGCAGCTTTATTCTATCTTGTTATTCATAAAATGGTTGAACCAAAGAGAGCATAAGTTGGGTAGTTACATTATATGAAGCTTTTTAAAGAGCTCAAAGTGCTTTGGACATGAGGCTCACAAAGAAAAAGAAGAAAAAGGAAAACAATAAAGAATGAGAAAGGAGTCATTTCAGCAAGTAACTACTTGCCTTGGAAAAGACCTAATATGAAGTGGCCAGAGACTGAGTAGATCTTCAAAATCATTTTCAATGAACAAGGTAGCAAAGGAATTTTATACTTTAGAAATATGAATGAGAACTTCTTTTTCAAAATTTGTTACACTTCTCCTTTCTTCAAAATGTGCCTCTTTTTTTCCATCAGATAAAAATTATTTCTAGATTGTGAATGAAGATATTGTTCTTCCTGGTTCTTTCTCCCTCCATATACAATGATAAAGACGTTCAGTCTAGGGGCCCTTGGGTGAGTGGCTCAGGCAGTTAAGTGTCTGACTCTTGACCTTGGCTCAGGTCATGACCTTGCAGTTCGTGGCTCTGCCCACCACCACCCACACTGTGCATCTGTGTGTTCTCTCTCTCTCTCAAAATCAATAAATAAACTTAAAAAAAAAAAAAGAAAATTTTCAATATTATAAATAAAACATAGCTGAACGGTAATACTTCTGCTTTCGTATTTGGACAGAGAAAACAGATATATAAGCAAATGAACAAATAAAAGGGTTGGCTACACAATTATGGAATGTCCTTCCTAATTATCTGTAAAAATATAAATACCATGTCGCAACCTACAGTAAGTGCTGCCAAGATATCATAGATAATCTATAATTCAAATAATTACAACATCGGCATATGAGGGGCTTTAAAAATGTGTCTCCAGTCTCTCCCATTAAATCTCCTCCAGGAATATTTCCTACCACTTAAGTGTGACACTATCTGTTTGGTGCACTTTGGCAGCTTCCACTCTATTCAGGAAGCCTCATGAATTTGAGAAATGACACAAGAATCTAACTTAGAGAGTCATAATATTTACCTTAAGAAAATCCCTGTAGTCACATTTTACAGAAGAAGTCAGTTAGGCCTGGAGAATGTTCTAATGGTCAAATAGTGTTAATACAATGCCAGGAGTGACATTTTAATATTAAGTATTAAATTATAACATAGATATATCATAGAAATATTAACATAATTTCTTTCACTTTCTTGTCCAGGATTTAGAGCAGAACAAGAAAAAAATTAAAATGGTATTGCTATCTATATGCACACTAAAGCAACTAAAATACACACTGAACTAAGAAATGATATAGAAAGACTAACATGAGGACTGCATGATTTGGATTAAAGCAACAGGTAAATCAAAAAGGAAAAGAGGAAATCCCAAATTACTACTAAGAATATCAGGCTTTCTGTTATAATATATTACACTACCCCAACATATCAACATATGTTTTTCACTACAGCCACCCTGACTCAATAAATAAATTCAATATTTGTCCTAAACATTTTATATGCATAGTTTTTTTATAGTCTGGATATTATTTTTAGTTACTTCTATTACAGCATATTCTCAAAGCAATACAACTTTAACATATTACTGTGTTTAATAAAGTCACAATTTTTAAATTTTAATTAGAAATTTCATTTTGTGATCAGTGCAGATCCACACGAAATTACAAAAAGGTAATAAAGGGAGACTCATATATCTTTTACCAAGTTTACAATAATGGCAATGTCCTGCAAAATTACAATACAGTGTCACAGCCAGGAGTTTCACATTATAGCCAAGATACAGTACAGTACCATCCCCACCAAGACCTCTTCTGTTGTCCTTTTGTAGCCATACCCACAAGCTTCCTCTCCATACTGTCTCTAATCCCTGGCAACCACCAACTTGTTCTCCATTTCCATATTTTTATTTTTTTTTAATGTTTGTTTATTTTTGAGACAAAGCATCGGCAGGGAAGAAAGAGACACACAGAATCCAAAGCAGGCTCCTGGCTCTGAGCTGTCAGCACAGAGCCCAATGCGGGGCTCATAAAACATAATATCATGACCTGAGCTGACGTTGGACACTTAACTGGCTGAGCCACCCAGGTGCCCCATTTCCATATTGTCAAAGTCAATTTTAATAAAAGGCATAGATATAGAAATATATGAAAGAACAACTAAGCTTATAAAGTATCAAATGGAATTTTATATTACTGTTCTCTCAGTATATGGAGTTCATATTCTCTTAAACTTTACATTTAAGTTAATTTTTAAATTACCTAGTGATCTAGATTTATCGACTGATATTTCTTATTAAATAAGACTTCTTTATTGTTTATATTTTGTATGAAATTTTAAAAATTTAAAGGAAAATATCATGAAGGATAAAATCAAATAGTTGGCATTTAGAAAATGGATCATGCTATTTCTTAGTGATGTGTCCTTGAGAAAATAAATTATCTGAGACTATGCTTCCTCGTGTAGAAAATTTCATGATTCATGGGAAGAGGTAAAAAGATCAACATGAACAGGAGTTTGGAAGAAGTTGATTCCAACCCTCATGGATAACTTTGAAAAGTTCAGACTTCAGTGGATAAAATAAATGTAGATGAAGTAGAAATACCAAGAGAACTAACATTAGAAGTAAAACCTAAAGATGTAAAGAATTGCTGGATGAGCAAAAAAGTTGTTTCTTGAGATGGAAACTACTCCTGGTGAAGATGCTATGAAGATGGTTGAAATGACAACAGAGGATATAGAATATTTCAGAAACTTAGTTAATGAAGCAGCAGCAGGGTTTGAGAGGACTGACTCCAATTCTGAAAGAAGTTCTACTGTGAGCAAAATGCTATCAAGAAGCATCGCGTGCTGCAGAGAATTTGTTTTGTGAAAGGAAGAGTCAATTGATGTGGCAAACTTCACTGTGGTCTTATTTTAAGAAATTGCCACAGCCACCCCAACTTTCAATCAACCACCACCCTGATCAGTCAGCAGCCATCAACACGGAGGCAAGACCTTCCACCCGGAGAAAGATTATATCTCCCTGAAAGATAAGAAAGCTCAGATGACAATTAGCATTTTTTAGCAACAAAGTATTTGTAATTGAGGTATATAAATTTTAACACAGAAAGCACACTTAATAGACTAAAGTACAGTATAAACATAACATATTTACTAGGAAAACAAACAGTTCATTTGACTCATTTTATTACAATATTCACTGTATTGCAGTGGTCTGAAACCAAACTCACAGTACTTCTGAAGTATGCCTGTAATGTATCCTTATTCCTTTTTCACTGTCTATTTTTCCTTGTTTGTGACAACCAACATGATCTTAAAAGAAATGCTAAGGGAACCAAAATGAGGGTTAGAATTCCTTACTAGAGTAGAATCAATAATATACTAGTTGCATATATATGTGCTGGATACATCAATGTTCTAGTTTCAAATCATAACAATTTAGGAATCCAAATAAGCAATAAAGCAGTGCTTCTACCATTACTAACTTTAAGTGAAGAAGAGATATAAATTATGGGTGAGTCAGTAACTGTGAAGTCAGGTTGGTTATAACATACAGTTAATGAGATAATACATACCACTTCTTTGTAAGTTAGTTATCTAATAGGAATTTATTTTCTTGATCATGAAACCATGATGGATGGAATTCAGCTAACAAAATTGACAAATATTGCCTGAATTTGGAACTGATGGTAAATCAGTTGGAATTTATTGAGCACATTTTATAGTACAAAGAACAAGAAGGACATAAAAAGTACTATGATTCCTATATTTTATACAGTAGACACATGTTGCCTATGTGAAAATATCAATAAGACAAGCTATAGGTAATATATTACAAGAAGTATATAACTAGACACCTGGAAGTCAAAAGTAGGAAAGTTCAGTTCTAATGTTCAGAGAAGGAATGGTAAATAAAGAAGCATCTGTGATGAATATTTGCTGCTGAAGAGAATACTGACACACAAAACTGCTGTAGGCTTGAGAAGTGTAAGTGCAAGTTGCAGCAAATCCTCAGGAAATGATGAATCCATCAGATTAAATGGAATAATATACTTGCTGGGAAATGATTAGAAAAGTGGTTTGGGGCAAGACTATGAAATCCTTAAAAAATTATAGATATGTTACTTCATTCCAAAAGCAATGAAGAACATTAAATAGATTTTGATCAGATTAATTTTACCCTTAGATTTGATCTCTATATAGCTAGCCATAGGGTTAACAGGAAGAATAGTTTGAAATTGGAGGGAATTTTTACTTATGAGAATCACTAGAAAAACAGTACTTGGTATAATGAGGAAATAATTAAAGCCTATCCTTGAACTAAAAACAGAAAACAAATAGTAGTAACTGTTGTGTGAATGTAGGAGAACATATCCATCATGAAGCCCTGGAAACTCTGCACATCTCCACATAAGGCAGACATAGGCAAAGCTTAACCACAGTTTGAACAGTCTTGATAAAATGTCCCAAGATCATCCTTGGAACATGGTGGGTGCAATGTACATGTCACCTCCCTATCTTTCAGAAGCACTCTATGTGTGGAAAGCTGCCACAAGGATACTTCCCTTCCCTTTCTGTCCCATCCTCTTTGGGTATAAAACTGATTGGCTGTAATCTAGGGCTGAGTACTAAATGATAAAATGACCCACTGCTCATGTCATCTATCATCTAGCCCATCTGGTTTTGTGTCATTCTGTGAAACTAGGGATGCAGGGAGCTGACACCATGATCTTACATTTCTGTATGTCTAAGATCTTGCATATTACACAGTTCTTACATATCTGTATGAACTGTTTAACTGCATTTTTAAAAAAGGAAGTAAAAGAATGAAGTCATTAAAGAAATATGGAGTAAATAATTTAAGAAGGAGAATGGAGAAAGTTGATGATGGAAATGGCTCAAGATTGAGAATTGTCAAAATGGCAAGTATGGTACTTGGTGTTACTTAAGGGGAAGTACAAGAACAGCTACTCATGTTTCCCAGCTTGGAAAAGTGATGTGAATATCCTGCAATATATATAGATGTCTAACAGACTGAGTGATAGAGAAAGAAAATCAAAATACTAAAAATACTAAACCTTTTACAGGAAGAAATCTTTGTTTTTTATAATTAATAATATTTTAATGAGTTTTTGGAAAAAACTTGAACCATATTTTTCCAACACTCATATATATTATATGCTTGTGAGCACTGTCAAGTATTTGCTCAGCAATACTCATCAGTACTACTGTTAGAGATCAAGTATTTGCTCAACAATACTCATCAGTACTACTGTTAACAATAGAGAACATAAAGTCTTCAAAAAGTAAAGTTACTTTTATGACTCTTTCTTGTTAGTGATTAAAAATAAATGAGTTTCAGATTTTTGAATTTTACTAAATTATTTAATACACATTAATTATTATCTTTGACTTCTAAATATGTTACCTTGTGTCTAGGCATTTGATGCCTTTCCAAACAAGCTTCATACTCAAGTGCTGAAGTGAAAACAAAGAAGGCAGTAACGAAGTCTGCAACATGACAATGCAATCTGGTGTATGAGATGACTTCCAGAAAAAAAAAAATTCATACTTTCAATAGGCAAAATCTGAAAGTCAGTTTTTCTCACTTGCCAGGTGATCAGCATAATCAAAGTAAAGTCCTCTTTGGAGAACTGTGGACAAAATGGAAAAGAAAGTCCTATATTTACCATGCTGTAATAGAATATTTTATAATAACACTCATTTTGAAGCATTGCCAAGGCTTTTGTAAGAAGTAATGGAAATGCTGTGTTAGTATGAATAAGAAACGAAGATTCTCTCCAGCAATAAAATGAATGATAGAATTCTTTATTACCATTGCCAGAAAATTTACACTGACAAGTATACTCATATAATTCATGGCATGACACAGAACATTTTATTGTCTTGTCAAATAAGGGAGCATTTTCATTTAAGATAAATTGTACTTCACAAGCTGGTACAGTCTTCATAGATCACTTATCAAATTTCTAATCATTAAGACTAATTTTTAAAAAGTTAAAAATGAGTTTTCAAATACTCTGATGTTGGGGGGGGAAAGTTTTCACTGGTAGCCATGCTTTTAAGATTATAATCTGGAGAATTTAAAAAGATTTTTTTTAATGTTTATTTATTTTTGACACAGAGAGAGAGACAAAGCACAAGTGGTGGAGGGGCCATAGAGACAGGGAGACACAGAATCCAAAGAAGGCTCCAGGCTCTGAGCTGTCATCACAGAGCCCAAAGCTGGGCTTGAACTCACAAGCTGTGAGACCGTGACCTGAACTGAAGTCGGACACTTAACCGACTGAGCCACCCAGGTGCCCCTAAAAAGAGAGATTCTTTATTAAAAGAAGTTCTTTTGGTAACATTAATTTCTAAAGATTAAGGATGCTTCATGCTTTGATTAGTTTATGGGAAAAATAATTTTGACATACTCCACTTAGGAAAAATTGTGAATGAAAGTTATGGTGTTCATTAAGATATTCTAATCGCTTATTTTGAATTGTCTAATGAATGCTGTTAATATAAGTAATTCATTAAATGGCCCCACTCTGATTCAATAGGTATGAATCAATAAAGGATGAATTAAAAACAATGATATGCTGAAATAGATAGATTTTCATGCCTTTTTTCTATAAGAACGTTGAAATGAAATATTCCATGATTGACAGTCTCTTATAACCAACTATGTCTAGTTTATAATAAATTTCATTTCAGCTCTAAAATATTTATTGAATAATAGCAAATAATCCAGAACAAAAATAATTTAAAGTTCAAAACAATAAATTTGAGGGGTGCAAGTCTGGCTCAGTTGGTAGAGCATGCAACTCTTGCTCTCAGGGTTGTGAAGTTCGAGCCCTACATTGAATACAGAGATTACTTAAAAACAAAATGTTTAGGGGCGCCTGGGTGGCTCAGTTGGCTAAACTTCTGACGTCAGCTCAGGTCGTGATCTCGTGGTCTATGAGTTCAAGCTTTGCACTGGGCTCTGTGCTGACAGCTCAGAGCCTGGAGCCTGCTTTGGATTCTGTGTCTCCCTTTCTTTCTCTCTTTTTTTCTCAAAAATAAACATTAAAAAAATTACAAATAAATAAAATCTTTTAAAAATCAATTGGACAAAATGGAAAAGAAAACTTTACTATCAATAAATAATACAGAAAATTTTGCTAACATTTTATCTGTTAAGCTACCCAGCTCTTGCACTAAAAACAAAACAAAAAGTATTAGTTTATTTTTAAAGTTCTTATTTGGCAAATGTTGATTTGTATCTTTTTAATTTATTTTTTAATATTTATTTATTTTTGAAGGAGAGAGAAAGAGTGTGAGTGAGGGGCGGGGGCAGAGAGAGAGGGAGACACAGAATCTGAAGCAGGCTCCAGGCTCTGAGCTGTCAGCACAGAGCCCGATGTGGGGTTTGAACCCACAAACCGCGAGATCATGACCTGAGCCAAAGTGGGACCCTCAACCGGCTGAGCCACCCAGGCGCCCCAGATTTTTATAACTTTACACATTTTGATGTCAAGTTTTAATGAAAGACAAATCTCTTTTGGAATAAAAATAGCATAAAACCTGGGTTTTAATTTTTGCTCTATTATTAATTATGTAGGTGTTATTAGATAATCATCCACATATCTATAGTCATTTCCTTATTGGAAAAATGAATAAGTTTGATTAGGTGAGCTCTCAAATTTTTTTCTACTATTACTCAGTCAGCCTATGATTCAATTAGGTGTCAGACTTACAAACAAATCCTGTTTATTAGTAAGAGCAGAGCCTCCTATCCCTCCATCTTACTTTCTCCACTCCCAACCAAAAACATACCTTCACATATTCCACCCCCCAACACTTGCCCATGGTTGTGCCATGCTGAAGACTTAGAGACAGAGGCTGACTTTTCGCACAGATCCTTAGATATTTTTATTCAGTTGCTAGATCTCAGAAGTATGGCTGCTTAAACTGGCTGCCCAACAAAGTGAAACCAAATTGCATTTCAGAGTTCTTCTTTTTAAGTTTCCCAATTTCGCCAATGTCCCCACATTTGTCTAGAGTGCAATTAGTCATACTAACAAACAATAAAACCCACACAAATACATTAAGGCAAGCTAGGGTGATTTCTTATGACTAATCTAAAAATATTTCAATGAAACATAATGCAAACATGTATTTGTTTTAAGCAGTAAGAAAAAAATTTCAAAGTGCAATGCTAGATTTCCTAAAAATCCCCTGGGTAATTATGCAAACCTTAATTTTCACTGTTTAACACTTTACAGAACCACTAGCCCATATTAATTGTTAATTAAGTATGCACAAAGAAAATCATCCTCCTTGACCTCTAAAGAGGTTAAATAATGATCACCCAACGACATCAGGCTCTAATCCCTGGAAATTTAAAGGTTATTTTACAAGGACAAAGAGTCTTTCCAGATGTGATTAAGGATCCTGACATAGGGAAATCATCCTGGATTATCAAGATGGGACCTAAATCGAATCACAAGTGTCCTCATAAGAGAGAGAGATCATATATATACAGAAGAGAAGAAAGCAAAGTGACACAAAAGGACAGGCTGGAATCATGAGACTATAAACAAAGAAATGCAGACAACCACTTAAAGCTGGAAAAGGAAGGAAACAAATTGCTACACCTTCAGAGAAAGAGTACAGTCCTACTGACATCTTGATTTGTTCTAGAACCTGATGCTGAACTGCTAACCTTCTGCTAGAAAAAGTTCTAAGCTACTAAATTTGTGGCAATTTGTTAATGCAGTCACAGGAAACTATTCTATCCCCTAAAAGAGCTCTGCAATGTTTTATAATATTTAACAAATGCATTCTCTTACATGACTTGTAGATGACAGTTTGTGATATAAGGACTGGAGCTATACTTTAAAAACAAAGTAGAAAAATATTTAACTTAATAGTAATTCAGCATTTAATAACAGAATAATAAATGTGTTTCCTTTCAGTAAATGCTTAGGTATTATTTTTCTAAATTTTCTTGGTTTGTAAATTATTCCTATAACAAATATAACTTTTTAGTAGGTTTTTCTAGTACTCTAGGCTAATGAGGTAAGATTTAGTTGGCATTTAATGTCATCACATAGTAAATTAGTATATAAAATGTTTCTTTATATGTATAAACTCACTATTTTTTAAGAACAAGGAGTAAGATTTGTGTAATTTATAGTGACTTTCTTAACTATAATATTAAAGTCATTTTGAATACATAAATATAATGATAAAAGCTTTAAAAACTCATGAAAAAAATTGCCCAACCCAATTACTATGAAAAGTTTCCTTATTTATATAAACCTTTAATTCTAGTATAGTTCTAGAAATACAGAAAAATGCAAAGATAGTACAGAGTTCCAATATACCCACATCCAGTTCCCCTATTATTAATATCTTCATTATAATGGTACATTTGCCAAGATTAATGAACCAATATTGATATGCTATTAAGTAAAGGCCATAGTTTATTGACATTTCCTTAGTTTTTACCTAATGTTTACCTAATTACTAAAAATTAATGCTGAGGAAAAATAAAGCATATGTAAATAAATGGGGAGATATTCATATTCATGAATTGGAAGACATAATATTATTAGGATGTCAAGTCTTGGTCTATTGATTGAGTATAATCCCCAAAAAAATCCCAATAAGCTATTTGTACCTATGACAAATTAATTTTAAAATTCATATGGAAAGGCAAAATACCTAGCATAGCCAACAAAATATTAAAAAAGAAGAAAAAATTGGAAACATCAACTTGATTTAAGGGTAATTATAAAGGTACAGTAATCAAAATGGTGTGGTATGCTTGAAAAATAGACACAAAGTCAATGGAATATAATCAAAAGCTCAGAAATAGACCCACACAAATATAGCCAATTGATTTTTTTGACAAAGGTGCAAAGGAGACACGATAATCTTTAAAATAAATGGGAGGGAGAAGAACACATAAACCTTATACTTTTCATAAAAATTATATCAAAATCAATTACAGACTTATCTGTAAAATGCTAAACTTTAAAACCCCTAGAACAAAACAAGAGAAAGTCTACATAACTTTGTGTTTTGTGATGAGTTTTAGACACAACACCAAAAGCACAATCCATGGTAAAGACTATTGACAAGTTGGGCCTTATTAATGTCATATATTATTATACTTTCACTTCCAGTATTTATTTATAATTTTATTTACTTTGAATACATATAAATTCTACATGATGTGTTCTGTATTCCCGTTATTAGTATATATTTTTCTATATCATTACATAGCCTTTATGGGCTTGATATCATTTTTAAAAAGTGTTTGCATAATTTAATTACTTTTAAATGCAAATGTAGAAAAATATTTAACAAGTGCTGAACCAAAATATGATTAATATCCTATGTATACATAATAAAGGCTCAGGAGAAATGTAATCATAAAATTGTGGTAATTTTGATATTTCATTCACTTGAAAATTTATAGTATATCGCACACTTATATATATTAGTTCAAAATTAATAACCACAACACTTTTGTTTACATTTATTATCAAATACTGTTTAGAAGTACACTTTTGTAAAACTAAGATGACTGAAATAATGTTTCCTCAGAGAGCGAAGGTAACTCTGAAATCACAGATATAAATACAAAAGTGATGCTGGAAAATGTCTTATACTATATAGGGGTTTTGTCTCAAGAGAAAAATGATGAGATTCTAAACATCTGTTGAATTTAGGAATAATTTCAAACATGTCTCAAGTCAGACTCTCATGTGGACATCAAGTGGAACTGTGGCATTGTGGTAAAGAACATGGCTGTTAATAACACTTGAGATGAAATCCAAATTTTGCTAAGTGCTAGCTGGGTGACATTCTTTCTGTGCCTCAGTTTACTTAACTTCAAAATAGGAGCAATACAGTACCTTTTTCAGGAGGATGCTTTGGTTTTGTTGTTGTTTAAAACTTTTTAAAAAATATTTATTTATTTTGAAAGTCAGAGACAGAGCATGAGTGGGATAGGGGGAGAGAGAGGGAGACACAGAATCTGAAGCAGGCTCCAGGCTCTGAGTTATCAGCATAGAGCCTGATGTGGGGCTTGAACCCACAAACTATGAGATCATGACCTGAGCCGAAGTCAGACGCTTAACTAACTGAGCCACCCAGGTGCCCTTCTAGGAGGATGCTTTGGACTAAATAAGAGAATGTGTATTGTGTAGACAATAAATAAGAAACACCATAGTCATCCTTATTATCATTTGTAATATATTTATGATTTTTTAAAAAGTTTATTTTCGGGGCGCCTGGGTGGCGCAGTCGGTTAAGCGTCCGACTTCAGCCAGGTCACGATCTCGCGGTCTGTGAGTTCGAGCCCCGCGTCGGGCTCTGGGCCGATGGCTCGGAGCCTGGAGCCTGTTTCCGATTCTGTGTCTCCCTCTCTCTCTGCCCCTCCCCCGTTCATGCTCTGTCTCTCTGTCCCAAAAATAAATAAAAAACGTTGGAAAAAAAAAATTAAAAAAAAAAAAAAGTTTATTTTCAGAGAGAGAGAGAGAGAGATGTGAGAGGGGCAGAGAAAGAGGGAGAAAGAATCCCAAGTAGGCTCCGCACCATCAACGGATAGCCCGATACAGGGCTCAAACTTACAAACCATGAGATTATTACCTAAACCGAAACCAAAAATTGAATGCTTAACTGACCGAACCACCCAAGTGCCCTCATTTATAATATATTCATGTGTAACATATAATATACACTCAAAGTGCAAATACCTAAACACTGTGGATTTAATATAGCCAAAATTTATTAATTTATGGTCCTTTAACTATGAGGGGCACCTTATTTCCTATACACACACATCATAAAAAAGCAAAACATCCTCAATATGATGTGATTCCAAATAAATTAGTACTATCTATTGTAATTTAAGACCTACATATACTGTTGAAAAAGTTATGTGCATACAGTGACAGATAAGAATGCAGTTCACAGAAAATAATTTGATTATCTAAGATTCTTATATTAAATTATTAAATTGGAGTTTTGGTGACATACCTATATTAACTGGCATTTAAAATATTTTACAACATTTACATATATATGTAAATATATATACATTTTACAACATATATGTGTGTGTGTGTGTATATATATGTGTGTATATATATATACACACACACACACATATATATAATGTATCCATCCTAAATTGTGGCCTTTATGGTTTTTAAAAAATGTTTTAAGACTATTTTTTCAGTGCAGTTTAAGGTTCACAGCAAAATTGAGGGGAGGTACAGAGATTGCCCAGGTACTCTCTGCCCTGTCACATGCATTGCATTCCCCCAATACCATACCAGAGGATATATTTGCTACAACGGATGAACCTCCCTGGATTCATGATAATCACCCTCTGTCCATAGTTTACTTTATAGTTCTTTTTTGGTTTTACACATGGTATGAATTTGGACAAATGTATAATGACATGCATCTACCATTATGGTATCATATGGAGTATTTTCACTGTCCTACAAATCTTCTGTATCCCATCAATTCACCTTTCCCCCAGTGCAACCTATGGCAACCAGAGATCTTTTTCACTGTCTCTATAGTTTTGCCTTTTCCAAAATATCATATAGTTGGAATCATACAGAATGTAGCGTTTCAGATTAGTTTCTCTCACTCATTAATACATATTGCAGGTTCCTCTATGTCTTTTCATGGTCGATACCTTATTTCTTTACAGACCTGAATAATAGTCCAATGCCTGGATGTACCACAATTTATTCACCTGCTGACGTACCTTTTGGAGGCTTTGCATGTTTTAGCAATTATGAGTAAAGCTGCTGCAAACATCCTTGTACAGGTTTTTGTGTGGTGGTTTTAATGCCTTTAGGTAAATGGAAAAGACTATGATGGCTGGATCATACAGTAAGATGATGTTTTAGCGTTGTAAGAAACCACAGAATTCTCTTGCATAGTGGCTGTACCATTTTACATTCCATCCAGCAATGAATGAAAGTCACTGTTACTCCATATCATAACCAGCATTTGGTGTTCTCAGTGTTCTGTGTTTTGAACATTCTAAGGTATAATGGTATTAATTTGTACTTCCCTTGTGAGTATGATAAGAGGCATCTTAATATGCTTATTTGACAGCTGTATATCTTTTTTTTTTTTTTAGGAGAGAATGAGAGAGAGAGAGAGAGAGAGAGAGAGGGAGAGGGAGAGAGAGGGAGAACATGTGAGTCAGGGAGAGGGGCAGAGGGAGAGAGAGAAAGAATCTTAAGCAGGTTACATGCTCAGCAAAGAACCTGTCACTGGGCTCAATCCCATGACCCTGGTATCATGACCTGAGCCAAAATCAAGAGCTAGACACTCAAATGATCCACCCAGGTACCCCTCTGTATATTTTCTTTTAATGACATTTCTCTCAGTCTGTTTAGGCTATTATAGGAAAAAATATTATAGACTGGGTTCCTTAAACAACAAACACTTATTTTGCATAATTCTGGAGGCTGGGAAATCCAAGATCAGGGTTCCAGAAGATTTGGTGTCTTGTGAGAAGCAATTTTCTGGTTCATAGATGGCCATCTTCTCACTGTGTCCTCACAGGTAGAATGGGGAAGAGAGTTCTCTGAGGCATTTTTATAAGGACACTCATTCCATTCATGGGGGTTCTACCATCATGACCTGATCACCTTCCCAAAAGTGCACCTCCAAAATCATCATATTGGGGATCAGGTTTCAACATATGAATTTTGGGAGGTAGTTAAGGTTTGGCCCATTTTTTAATTAGGTTGTTTGTTTTCTTATTGTTGAGTTTTAAGAGTTCTTCACATAGTTTGTCTAATATACTTTTAGCAAATGTGACTTTTGCAAATATTTTCTCCCAGTCTGTGGCTTGTCTTTCCATTCTCATGACATTGTCTTGCCAAAGCATAAGATTTTTAATTTTAATGAAGTCCAACTTATCAGTTCTTTCTTTCATGGATTGTACCTTTGGTGTTATATCTAAAAAGTCATCATAATACCCAAGGTTTCTGATGTCGTCTTGTAGGAGTTTTACAGTTTGGCGTTTTCCATTTAGATCTATGATCGATTTAGAGTCAGTTTTCGTGAAGGATATAAGATCTGTGTCTAGAGTCATTTTTTATTGCATGTAGATGTCTAGTGGTTCCAGTACCATTTGTTGAAGATATCATCTTTGCTCCACTGTATTGCCTTTACTTTGTGAAAGATCAGTTGACTATATTTATATGGGTGTATTTTGAGGCTCTGCATTCTGATCCATTGATCTAGTTGTCTATTCTTTTGCCAATACCTCACCATCTAGATGACTGCAGCTTTATAGCAGGCCTTTAAGTTGTGTAGTTCAGCCTTTCAACTTTATTTTACTTCAGGATTATATGGGCTGTTCTAGCTCTTTTGCAAACAAATATTTTTAACTGTACCATTCATTAAAATATTTCTACATGGAACATGCAATCATATCACTATGACAATTTTTACATATTATACAAAAAATTAATTATACTCAGTTTCACTGGAAATGATTCTTTCTCTCTTTCCTTCTACTTCTCACTCTAGTTCTCACTCTTGTGCTTACTCTCTATCCCTCTGAAATAATAGGCCCACACTCATTTATTAAAATAGGTAAAATGAGGAACACCATTTTTTTACCTTTTAAATTTAATTCCTAACACTTATGAATACTATCAGAAATGTAAAAAGTATAAATACCATTCTCTACACAGAAAGACTGGCTTTCTAGTTGCATACAAAGACACATATCAAAACAAACATAACTCTATACTTTCCTGATTTTGATCTAATGCTGATGTTAGGATGTTGAGTAATCAAAAGAAGGAGATATAGCAGTATCTTACACTCTGCTGTCTCTCACATTTTCTCTGAAACAGAAAGTACATTTTCCCCTTTATCAGAATGCTACCAGAGTGTAGCTTTAATAGTCAAAGATATGAAACATTATTAAATATTACATTTTTTAAATTATAGGTAAAATCACTAGATAGTAAGATAACCAAATTTTGATAGTCATGCATCCCTTTACATGACCACTATATTTATAGAAACACAATTGTCCTACAAATTAAAGTCTGAATTTTAAAACCACATAAGCCCCATATCAACAGACTGGTTGAAAGAATTTAAATTATATAGCTTTTGTGAGATGTTTTGCTCCTTTACACTTTGCCAAAGCTGAGATGTAAAACAACAAATAACATGGCTTAAACTGCACTTGAAATTTGTATTTTGCATAAGGCTAGTTACCTTTACCTAGATTCAGATTGGTTAGAGAAAATCTGAAATTTTGACTTGACAAACAGCTATTGCCCCAAGAGATAATGGAGATTAATTCAGGTTGCTCATAGAATATTTACACACTAATGCCATAACATTTTCCATTTTCCAAGGTGGAAGAAAAGCTCCCAAAATAATAGATAACAACATATAAAGATGGTAACTGATTAGGAGGGGCTTAAAGACCTTCAAAATACTATGGGGCTATTAAGTATTTAGGAAGATGTAACCAGATAAATTTAGAAGGATTACAGTGTATCTTTAATGAGCAAAATTTTCCTGCCATAAAATGTGGAATTCGTTCCAATAATTGACTAAAATCTCCTGGTTACTAAAATTGACAGGCGTATTTGACTTTACAGCTCAAAGGAAATACAGAAAGGAAAGGAAAAGATAGTTTTTCATGACAGAGTACCATTAAATAATTTATTGAAAGAAAAAAGTACAATACCAAAACCTGTGTGCCATTATATCTTTGTTTTTAAAGAATCTATATACAAGTGAAATAGAGAAAGTCCTATAAATTTAAACAATACCAATTGTTCCCCAATAGTGTGTATAGACACTAAGAATACTATTTCAGGGGTACCTGGGTGGCTCAGTTGGTTGAGCGACCGACTTCGGCTCAGGTCATGATCTCACAGTTTGTGAGTTCGAGCCCTGCGTCAGGCTCTGTGCTGACAGCTCAGAGCCTGGAGCCTACTTCGGATTCTGTGTCTCCCCCTCTCTCTACCCCTCCTCTGCTCACGCTCTATGTCTCTCTGTCTCTCAATAATAAATAAACGTTAAAAAAAATAAAATAAAAAGAATACTATTTCAGTAACAAATCAGTTTAAGGCTCAACTGCAGTGGAAATTGTTCTAGACTATGTTTTTTATTTAATTTCTATTCCCACTTTTCTTTGGATGGCTAGTTGTGTTAAGGATATGATTATTTACTCAGAAGTTAGTTTAAAAGCTAGGCTTTAAAAATTATTATGAAAGATTTAAAAACTAATTTAAACAAATTAAAATGTCCTTGCAACTATCATTACTGCTTCCCAGAGGCTTGATGTACACTTTCCCTTCCTTATATCTGCTCTCCAGTCTTTGCTTTGGGGAGTATTCTGCAAGACAACTCCAGCTGATGAGAGCTTCTGCTTTAGAATTTTACATGGAATGTTTTCTCTGTGTGTGTTTGCTGTGAATAATTGATGGGTCTAAGTGATTCTAGATTGGTAATGTGCAATGTAGTATTCACTCTCTTAATCTCCTTAGATTAAGAACAGGATGCCCCATAGGCTTCTGGCCCCTGGAAACAAAGCACAATAATGTACATGGAAATTGCTTACTTAATCAGTAGTCTCATAGAGGGCTGTGAAAGTTAACATCATAATAATCCTAAAGAAGCAGGATATTATGATGACTTTGTTAAAGATAGGGCTAAAACCCCACATGTTAACCAAATATTTAGGGTTATAAAGCAAAATAGGAATTGGAAAGTGATACTTCTTTTTGCTTGTATTAATGATACAGTGAAAATTAAATTTGTATCTGTTATGCATTTGAGATTTTTATTCTGACAATAGTGAAATCATAATACCACAAAGGTTATTTGCGGTGTGTAGACCTCTATAAGACCATGTCTTAATGTTGCAAATAATCAAAAGGAATTAAGTGGATGTAACAGAGGAAAAGAACTGAAACTAAGGAGATTTTACTGAAGTTTAGGCCCTGTATCAACAATGTGACGAGAGCTAGGATTCTAAGCCAGGTATACTGGACTAAAACTACACATCTATACCATACTCTCTGTGGCAAGACAGGAGATTTGTATAAAACGCTTCTCTATTTTCTAGCTCATAGGAAGAAGGCTTAAAGAGATTATCACAATAGAGACTAACATATTAGTGAAAAGTCTAAATCTAGAATACAGGTTCCTTAGAATAAAAGAGGACATACTGAGCTTACTTGAAATTATGAATCCTTAATTATGTAAATTAAAGTAATGCTAAATGGTAAGAAACAGGTGTCAAACTCTCTCACATTATTTTACCAGCAGAAGAAACAACCAAAAATTTTACTTAGAAATGCAAGAGAAATGAAATATTTAAAAATAATTATTTAAAAATTTTTTTTTCACAGTAAGCTCTACACTCAATGTGGGGCTTGAACTCTTGACCCCAAGATCAAGAGTCACGTGCTCTACTGACTGAGCGAGACTGGCACCCCATAAGAAAAATTCTGTTGGAAATGTTAATATAAATGAAGTAGAGATGAAATAATAGAATTTTAAAATATATTTATCCATCATTTTTATATTTAATATTATCACACTGAAATGGCAGACATAGAATATCATTTATTAACCATTTCTTAGATTTTTCCTTACCTCCATTTATACTTAAATACAGCTTTGTAAAATGAATAGCTTATTTGTAAACTGAATATATTCTGTTTTTGATTGACTTGCTTTCAAAAAATCCATTTTACTTTAATTGACAAACACTATATGCTGCTCTGACCAAAGCTCAGATATTAAAGAGCACTGTTAAAGACATTTAGCACAAGTTAAGGTTTTCTTCCTGATATATCATGAAAATTCAAATATCATTGGAAATGGAAGAGTACTGGATAAAAAATTACTTTTAATAGTATGTGTCAATAGTATGTTAAATTTTAAAGATTTTAAAATTTAAACCCTCCATAGAATTTTCTTTTCTAAAAATGATGGGTAATTTATACCTCAATATTAAGCTAAATTTGTTTTGGAAAATAAATTGGTGGGTAGGATTACAGATGTGAATTAAAATGTATTGATATGAAATCTGACCTAGTTTTACACTTAGGTAAGTCCACTTATCGTAAGTGTAGTGACTTGCACAAAAATATTTTTACTACATAATATAAAAATGTTGAGAAGTCTCCAAATAATTCCCATTTCATCAAATGATTGTGACATGTAAATCACTACTGTACATAACCTAGAAAGTTCAAGTGAACTCCCTCTGAAATAAAGTTTTTACCAATCTGAAGTTTCCTGAAGGTATCATAAAAAATTTGGTGCAGTCTATGAATATCCCAAAGTTTAGGTACCAGGTAAGTGTGCTTGGATTTGTATGGGGAAGTTTTCCCAAAGATAACACTACTGTGGATCACAGAAAAGAGGCTAATAACCTAAAAACATGCAAGTTATGATATCAGTTTTCATGTTCTGTTAAAAATAATACTGAGAGGTATGCCTGGGTGGTTCAGTTGGTTGAGCATCCAACTCTTGTTTTTGGCTTGGGTTGTGATCTCATGGTTTTTGAGTTTGAACCCTGCATCAGGCTCTACGCTGACAGTGTGGAGCCTGCTTGGGATTCTCTTGCTTCCTCCTTCTCTGCCCCTCCTGCTCTCTCTCTCTCTTTCTCAAACAACAACAACAACAACAGCAACCAAACGAAACCAAAACAAAAAGAGACACATAAATAAGAAAGTCATATTGTGTACATAGCTACTATACTTGTGTATTCCTGTCTTCCTTCACCCTACTCTCCAACTTACTGGCACTTCTGAAATGTAATTCTAGATATTTGATAGATAAGACTCAATAAATGATTAAAAATGCCTTGATAGGCCTGATAAATTCACCTTAGGGGAGAAAATAGGAATATATTCCCATCAATGGAATAAATGGAGATGAACTCCTTAAAGAACTAGAATTTTCACATTTATTTTAAACTCACATATAACTAAACATTTAGCATGTCTGAATAGCACCTAGATTAACTACTTCTGCAGATGGGAAGCAATTCAATTTTTTTCTTATCTCCAAGGAATTTTTTTATTCCACATTATAGCTTTTCACCTGCAAAATTTGATTTCAAAAATTACCTCTTAATGAATAAGAGATAAAAAACAAATAATGATCTTTAACTGAAAGTATTAGCCTGCACTTTCTTCCAAATTTGGGACATGAGACTAGTCCACTTTTTTATTGCCAATTTGGAATATAAATAATTTTCCCCTCTCTCTTGTGAAAGTCTGTCATAGTAACTTAGATACCATGAATGTTAACATTAACCCTTTCACCACACAATAATCTTTAATATACTGTTGTTACAAACACTTGCCTGCTATAATAAAAACAAAAGAAATGAAGAAATTGTGATTGCAACTATGCTTTAGTAAAACCACAAGGAAATAGAATATGTCACCTTTTGATTACAATAACTAGAATTACAATATTTATAAGCATTTTTGCTTTACAAACAGCTCTTAATGCATTTATTTTCTTTCTCCTTATGGTTCAGCAGCATTATTCCCACATTCCATTGAAAAAGTCCAACAGGCAGTGAAAAGAACTTTAAAGCAATCTACTGCAATGCTGAAGCCAAAGTATCGACTGGAATGGTATACATTTGGACAGTCATAACTATGATATTAAAGAAGACAGGCCATGCCTGACCTGCTGTTGATATAACCATAGGCTAGCAACACATTCCTTAAGAGCCACACAACCTTCTATCATTCAAGATTCGTAGAGGACAGATGTTTTCCATCAGTGTGATAGTATTTTTACACTGCTTTCATTAAACTGTCATTTCTTAAACTGCTTCAATTTCAGGCCCCTTTTATCGCTTTGTTAGTTTTAATGCATCTCTCTGTACCTTGGGTGACAGGAAGGTAGCCCTAACTTTAATTGTGTGTATACTTGCCAAAGATTGGGCCAGACATACTCACAGTAGCCCTCTGTGGAATTGTACCTAACTGCAAAGTGAAAGCAATAATGGAACAAGCAGCAGCATAAAGATCACTAGTTATTCACGGCGAGCAGACTGAGAAATATTATGTATGTATTAAGGTGCTTTGAAGTGAAATATTTATGCAACTCACTTTGAAGGAATCAATAACTTTGATATATTAGTACAGTTGAAAATATTGTTCATTTAACAAAAATGGATATAAGACAGAAATAAAATGGACGTTCAAAACCAAAAGCTATCTGGCAAACTAGAAAACACCCTCAGTACAACTGAACTAAAATGATCCTTTCTAAAAGTTCCTTTTTAATGCAAAAGTTTAAAGATGTGTATTTTACATTATTTTGATATTAAATGGCAATATTTACTTGAATTTCCTCATTTATATTTTATTTTATTATTTTATTTTATTTTAATTTTATTGTTGAATGACTTGAGGTACACCCATCAGGACATTAGTTCAAACACAGGCTTAAAAGAAGGAATTTTATTCTTAAACCATAATTATTAGAGAATGGTGGATGTGTCACCCATGAGTACAAAAGCCAATTGATAAGAAAACCAGTTATACATCAGTTCATTCTAATTTTGTTCTGATTTCTCCTGCACCCTTGTGAGGAAATCAGGAATAAAAATTCTGAGACGGTTATTTTGGAATGCAATGAACATTCCCTGAATTTGCGATCTGCCTGCATGTTTTAGAAAACTGTACAAGATACAAATTAAAAGAAAACTATGTTTCAATTTTAAAAGATCTGCACTTAGATTTCCTGAAATTAATATAAAGATAATAAATTACACTCTTGATCACTATGATGAGTCATCATTATCCAGGAATTTTTTTTCCCTGACACTCCACTGTTTCCTTGCAAATCACACTTCTGGGTTATTATCACAGTAATGAGTAGAGTTGTTAATGTGGACTCTAATCTTTTGGTAATAAATTTGTATTCCATTAAAAAAGAACAGACAGTAAGTGAGAGGTCAGTTAGATATTATCACAATATGAATTAGGTTATTTGATTGAAATTCATTTTCTAGATTATATTTTTATTTTGTTGAATGTTTCTAAAAGCAAACAAAATTTTGTGATGCTTCTATATTTGCTACATAGGCACTAAACAAATAATCAAGAAATTATCTCTATGAAAAAAGATGTGTTTTCCTCCATACTTACTAATGTACACCTCATAATATGAAATTTAATCAGCCAAACTCAATAATTCACAAAGCTGGAAAAAGAATAATAACGGACAATCACAGCCTAAGCACAGGAACACTATGTACAGATATATTTCATTAATGGAATTAATTTAGCATTGTAATTAAATAGGTTACTTACTAGCCCACACTATAATTTCATTAAACTAATGATAAAGCTTCATCACCAAACATCAATTAAAGAACCTTTCCAATTGTGGCATACATGGTAGAGTTTTCATACAGTCAAAATAGACTGACAAGTTAAAAAAAATCCTTCTTTTACTTAAGTTCATGGAAGTTTTTATGCAAAACAGTTAATAAATCTAAACAGTTTCATGTGAAGAGAATTATTAAAATTGCTCAAAATTTTATAAAATGAATCTACCAGTAAGTATACAGAGAATTTGAAAATTATTCTCCTCTATCCTCCCTGTATAAACTTAAAACTGTGTCTGTGTGTATTTGCACATGTAATAAAAGACTAGAAAAGCTCTGATTTGTATATTTCCTTCAATTATAAACAAACATTCATTGACTGCTTACTATGTGTCAAGTCCTGTCCCAGATGCTTGGTATATAATAAAGAATTAGAAGACAAATATAATATTTATCCTCACAGACTACACTTAGAATTTTGTAGAAAATTTGTGAAGATGAACAAGATTATGTGAAATTTTATGGTCATGTATAAAAGTTATTTATCAAAGTTAAGTTTAATCCCTTTTTTCAGCTAGACTAATATAGAAATTAAATATTACTTTAAATAATTTTCTTTAAAATATCAATGAATGATTTACTTTAATTTACTTAATCTTCAACTATCACATACTGCGTGCCTGGCATGATGCAAGATTTTCACTTCAAGGGAAAAAAAAAAAGTTTTTTTAAGTTTTTACAAAAGTGGAGAATAATCATTCCTTTACTTTTTACACATGCATGCTGTTTGGCTCATATCCACTGTCAGTAATATTTAACCATACATTTATACTAATCACATATAAATATACATTTTAATGTATATTTTAAAAAGTAAATCATACATGTCTACAAATCCAAATCCCTTGGAAATATTCAGGCAATACATTATGGAATAAGTCCTGTTATTTTTTTTTTTTCACTAAAAATTAAGCCTAGAAGAAGAAATATCTCAAGAGTATCTTCAATAATTTTATTTGAATAGGATTATGACCCTTTTTAAAATATAAGGAGAACATACTACATGAGTATTTACTTATCTTTTTAATTCTTCTTGGAACTTGTCTTATTCCAAAAATTTACCTCACTATGATAAGCTTTTTGGAAAGCACTAAAAAATCATGCAGGTGAAAAAACATTATCCATTACTTATTATATTATTAAATTTGCACTTATCTCCAGCATTCAAAACAAACCAAGGGGTTGGACATTTCTTTTTCTCATCCTCATTCTCAAATGATTAAATGAGTAAGTCTTTTCTTCCTAAATACTACAGATTTAGATGAATTTAATTATCATCTTCTATACTATCTTAAGACTGTGCATTTATAATCTGTTTATGAAATATGATAAATTAATTTTGTTGCCAATATTAAATTTTATGGTTATATGCTTTGTATGTTTAACAAATGAAAACTTTGCTAAAATTAAAATCAAAATGAAACATTTCAAAATGTTTTCAAAGTTCTGCATCTAGAGTTCATCAATAAGCCTCATTCTTTGTATTTTATGGATATATGCAGTACACATACAGGTTCTGTCACATAATAGAGTCTTGATTAACCAGGACATTTTTCTGTAGTATCAGAGAAGCAGCTGTTTCAGAAACAAACCCTAAAGACTAAAACTAACTTAACATTTGGAAAAATATAACTATATCGTTCAATGTTTTTTTTTTTTTTCTGTTTAAAAATAGAACTTCATGTGGTATTGCTCTTAAACTCAAATACCACATGCGAGGAAGATCCTGACCCCAAATTCTATGCTAAACTGAAATATTTACAACCTCTATGTTTTAAATTATATTTCTTACCCCTAAATGCCTAGAAGGCCATGTAAAAAATCTGCTAATAGCTTGGGTAGAACTGAAAAAAAAAATTATATACAAACCATGTACAATTTCAATAAGTACAAGATACATGAGAGTAAAGTTTCTAAAAGTAGATTACTAATCTATGATAAGTGGGATAGATATATATTTATAGAACTAGGTTTCACTAAATGAAATTAAAGGAGAATAAGCTTTGAAGTAAAGCAGACATAGATATGATTCCCAATTCTCTCACCTCTTGTCTAGGCAACCAGCAAGTTATCCTCAGCTTCATCACTGAAGTTGGAAGAACAAAATCCACTTCACAGGATGAGTATGTTTAAAATGCACCTGGCATATTTTAGACTTCCTATAAATGTTATATCTGTTAAATTATTTGATAAAACTCTTCAGTATCATATCTGCGCATTAATTCAGCAGATGTCATATAAAAATCAAGACTTTAACAAATAACTTACATTAGACTACCAGTCATTATATCTATACACTGTCTACTTTTTAATTCATTTGAACGCATACAGCAAACTACTTATGACATAATAACAAATATCCATAAACGAAAAATTAGAAAACATTAACATTTTGTGAATTTACCTTCATGTTTTCTAAATAAAATTATTACAACTTTATAAATAACTATTCTATTCCCTAGACCTGTCCCTCCTTCAATTCTCAGGGACATCTACCATCATAATTTCATATTTATCATTTAATATATGGTTTCACATATTCACTATATACATAAGCATCAAATTATTTATACCATTGTTTTGCTTGTTTTCTTTCACATAAATGCTACTTAATTGTCCATATTTTTCTGTTCACTTATTTTACTTTTCTATAATATTTCATTTTGATAGAAGCTGATATTTACTGAATATTTCCAAGTTTTCTAGGTGATCTCAGTGTCAACTGCTGTGTTAAATACTTCACATATATTAATTTGCTGTACTCTCACAATAGTCCTATGGGGGAGACTTTTATTACTGTGATATTATGTTTTATGTTATATATTTTATTTACATTTTTATAATTTTGTTATTTTACAGACGATCAAAATGGAAGACAGAAAACTTAAGGAATTTATAGAATGCTACACAGGTAGTAAATGGTAGAGCCGGAATTTGAATCCAAGCTGACTGGATCCAGGGCCCACATGTTAATCACATTACCCTGTGTTCAAAATCAAAGAACAGAGCATACATTTGTATGTATTTTCCTACTGATGGAGAAACCAGCTGTTTCCAATTTTGAACCCTTGTAAACAATGATGTAATAAATGTCCTTGAATATGTCTCCTGATTTCCCTTCAAGAGATCCTTGAGGGCAGAGACTCAGGTGGATTATTTGGGAGTCTCAGGGTATACATGTATCCAACAGTGGCCTTTCTTGCTTAACATACTGAGGCTCAAGAAGACCAAGGTATAATTAACAATTTTTTTGCTAAAGGCTTCTGGTGTTTGGAGGAAAATACCCTCTAGGCTCGGTATGTCTTGTATCCTTTGCTCATCTTGTGTTAACACATGTTTCTATAACAGAAGAAAATCTATGCCTATTTAAGAGACTTCTAATATCCTAATAAGAAATTGCTAGATAAAATACAGAATGTTCAGTTAAATTAGAAATTCTGATAAACAATGAACATTTTAGTACAGTGCATGGGATATACTGTGCTTAAAATAATGTTTCATCTGAATTCAAATTTAACTCAGTGTTTTTTTTTTATTTTTATTTGCTAAATTTGGCAACCTCACAAATAATCATCCACTGGATGGCTAATCAGCAAAAGAACCACCCCTATTTACTGGTAGGCACATTGAGAGGATGTGACTAAACCAGTGTCACGTAATCTAGCTACAAATTAAATGTGACTACAGTCTATTCTCTGCCTTTCCAAACTCCTTATGTTTTATTCAAGTGGAAGTAGATGGAATGTGTATATATTTTATCTTTTTCTTTTTTTTAATATGATGTTTATTGTCAAATTGGTTTCCATATAACACCTAGTGCTCATCCCAACAGGTGCCCTCCTCAATGGCCATCACCCACTTTCCCCTCACTCCCACCCCCTCGTCAATTATCAGAAACCTTTCCATAGTTATATATAAGTGCTGCAATACCTTTCTCAATTCAGGTTATCTTGCTTCATTTATTTTTTTCTTGTATAATGACACACTAAGGTACCTTTTTTTTAAAAAAAAAAAAACACCTTATTCCTGAGGATATAACTAGAAGGATCATTAACCATCTGCCAACTTCTGCTTTGCCTCCTCAACCCCATGCCCATATTCACTTCCTCTCTGTTGTATGTCATAAAAATGCACTCTGGTTGAATAAAAATGGGTAGCAGAACACAAAAGGTGTTTCCATGAGCTAAACTGACATTACATTAAATAATGAGGAATTTGCAAGTGGGAGAACCCTATATGATCACCCAACACCTCATTTTATGATTACAAAAAAAAGAAGAGGAATTAAATACAAATTTAATCATCCTCCCTATAAAATGAGACTCTCTGAATAAGCAGGAACAAAGGACAGCCAGTGGGTCTTAGGTATTACAGCTGCCAAAGATGAAATCTGTACTCCGGGGCATATTCATTTCACTAGTTAAGTGCTACTTGAACTAATAGCAATTTCTTAGGTGAAAAGAATTTTGATATTTTTCTTATTTTTCCATTATGGAGCTTTGGCATTTCATCAATTGGCATATCCTACCAATTGTGCTGAAATGCTTCTAAGGTTCTGCACAGAATATGGAGGGATGCTTTTGTCTATAAAATAAACCATCAGTTTAGACTGAGATTTTTTTTTCTAAAAGAAGTGAAGTTGATTACTTGGCATCAGTCCTTCATCACAGATACTACTGAAGAAAAAAGGACTGTGAAAAAAAAAAAAAACTGAAGGACATGAAGTCCGTGGGGAAATAACGAAGTATAAGTGCTGCAGAGAGCAGCCAGAAATGGAATAATATTTCTTCTGTGAGGACCTCAGTAATAACAACCTATGAATGATGAGACTTATTGTAAATGGCAAGAGTACTGTGGGAGAATAAAAAAATGCTACCCTGTGAAGGATACCGTTTCACATGCCCTATCTCTTTCCCCTTCTTCACAGATCATTTGAGCTCTCTTTTTTATTATTCCTCTTTCCAAACAACAATAAATATTTAGAGTGAGCCAAATATGTGCCACAGACTAAAAGTACAGCTATGGGGAAAAAAAATGACATCTGATTCTTACCCAAATTTGATCTAATAATAAGTAGGCAATTACAAAACAAATATAGAAATACCAATAATGTTGATGGAGGATCCATAAAGAAAGGAGGAAGTAATTGTAATCATGGACTTGGCTAGAAAAATATTCCCATAGGAAAATGACATTGATGTGTGTTATAATGGAGAAATAGGGTTACGTTAGGCTAGAAGTGGAAAAAAGGAAATTCCAACTAAATGGGCCAGCCAAAGAAACATATAACAAATAATCTGATTGTTAAGACGATTTGCTATTTCTAATACTGAAACTTGAAAAATAAGCTGTGGCAAGATTCTGGGTAGTCTTTTTTTTTTTTTTTTTTAATTTTTTTTTCAACGTTTTTTATTTATTTTTGGGACAGAGAGAGACAGAGCATGAATGGGGGAGGGGCAGAGAGAGAGGGAGACACAGAAGCGGAAACAGGCTCCAGGCTCCGAGCCATCAGCCCAGAGCCTGACGCGGGGCTCGAACTCACGGACCGCGAGATCGTGACCTGGCTGAAGTCGGACGCTAAACCGACTGCGCCACCCAGGCGCCCCTCTGGGTAGTCTTATAGATCTCAGAGAGGAATAGGACTGTTATATGAACACAGGGAATAGGAAGAAAATGTGGATGTTTAAGAAAGAATGCAACATGATTCAACGTGCATTCTGGTGGCACTGTGAAAAATACGTAAGAGGAAAAAAAAAAGTTAGAGGTAATTATCAAATAGGAAATCATTATAATTATCCAGGTGAAATAAATGATGAAAACTCAAATAAGACAGCGGCAGCACAGACAGAATGGAAAAGCAAATTCACTTAGAAAGTAGAGTTGACGGGATTCAGGGAAGGGTTGGGTGAAACAGAAGCCAGACCTAAGATTTTGTGCTTGAAAGAATGGGTATATTCTGATTCCACACAAAGGGATTTTGGCAGATGGAGGAGCAACATAAATGTTAAATTTTGAATCTCGAAGTGAAACTTCTAGAATCATATCTATTCTTTATTCAATATGTATTATCACAAATTTAGCTCCATACCCTTCATAGAAACAGGAAAAATAAACTATAATGTAGAAAGTCAATTAACTGTATACATCATATATATTTTTCTTAAGTGTTAATAATTTTAGGTTCAAAGCCTAGAAAGCTTGAAAAGTTTTAAATAGACTAAGATCACAGTTACTAGACATATGTACCTAATTAACAGACTTTTACTATACCATGTTTTTAGTTCTGAAAATAACTCAAGAGACTGTAATATTAAGGGGACACAGTGTATTCTGTCCTTGAATGACCTACTAAACTTCATCAATGACAGAGAACAACATATGCTTAAAAATTAAGTCAATTTCAATTAACCAATTGTTAAAGAAATGTAAGATTAATTATGCAAAAAAGAAACCTCAACCCATTTGAATACTTATCCATCCAATTTTATATTCAAGTGATAATAATTGAGACTTTGAAAATTTGGGTATAAAAGGTACTTTTACAAACTTTATTTATTTATTTACTTTTATTTGCGTATAGTTGACAATATTACATTAGTTTCAGGTGTGCAACATAGTGATTCAACATCTCTACATGTCATGCTATAATCACCACAAGTGTAGCTACCATCCATCATCATACACTGTTATTTTAATACCATTGAATATATTCCCTAGGCTGTACCCTTTATTCCCATGACTTACTCATTCCATTCCTTTCACCTGTTTGCCTATCATCTCACTTTCCTTCCCTCTGGCAACCATAGGTTTGCTCTCTGCATTTGTAAGTCTGATTTTGCTTTTTGTTTGTTTTTTTATTCATTTGTTTTTTAGATTCCACGCATGAGTGAAATCACACAGTATCTGTCTTTCTCCTTCTGAGTTAATTCATTTAGCATAATATCCTCTAGGTTCATCTATGTTGTTGCAAATGGCAAGATCTCATCCTTTTTATGGTGGTGTAATATTCAATTGTGGGGCGTGTGTGTGTGTATACCACATCTTAGTTATCCATTCATATACTGATGGACACTTAGGTTGCTTCCATATCATGACCATTATAGATAATGCTGAAATAAACACAGAGGTGCAAATATCTTTTCAAATTAGTTTTTCATTTTCTTTGAGTAAAAATCCAATAGTGGAATTATTGGATCATGTGGTATTTCTATTTTTAATTTTTTGAAAAACCTCCATACTGTTTTTCACATTGGCTGTACTACTTTACATTTCCGTCAACAGTGCACAAGGATTCCTTTTTTCTACATCCTCACCAACACTTGTTATTTCTTGTGTTTTACTCTAGCCATTCTGACAGGTGTAAGGTGATACCTCATTGTGGTTTTTATTTGCATTTCCCTAATAATTAACGATGCTGACCATCTTTTCATGTGTCTTGGCTATCTGTATGTCTTCTTTGGAAAAATGTTCATATCTTCTACCCATTTTTTATTTGGATTGTTTGGGTTTTTTTGGTGAATAGTATATATTCTTTATATATTTTGGACATTAAACCTATATCAGATATATCATTTGCAAGTATCTTCCCCCATTTGCTTAGGTCACCTTTTCATTTTGTTCCCGGTTTCCTTTACTGTGCACAAGCTTTTTATTTTAATGTAGTCCCAATAATTTATTTTTGCTTTTGTTTCCCTTGCCTCAAGAGAAATGTGTAGAAAAATGTTGCTACAGCCAATGTCAAAGAAATTACTGCCTGTGTTCTAAGAGTTTTATGGTTTAAGGTCTCACATTTACATCTTTAATCCATTTTGAGTCTATGTTTGTATATGGTGTTAAAAAGTGGTCCAGTTTCATTCTTTAGCATGTTGCTGTCCATTTTTCCAGGCACCAGTTGTTGAAGAGACTGTCATTTCCCTATTGCATATTCTTGCCTCCTCTGTCATCGATTAACTGGCCATATAAGTGCAGGTTTCTTTCTGGGCTCTTTATTCTTTTCCATTGATTTATGTGTCCATTTTTGTGCTAGTAAAAACATTATTTATTTTAAAATTATTTAACTTAATCTCACAGGAACCTGGCAATACTCCTATATAATATCTATTTTGTAGATAAAGAAGTTGAAAATTAAAAATGAACAGTCTCAGAAAAGTGACTTAGTTTTATCAAAAGTCATGCTTCTTTAGGTAATGGTATTAACACAAACCAAATTCCTTGACTGGAATCAACTCACTAAGCCTACAGTAGCAGTCTAAGACAATTCAGAAAAAAACAAATACTTGTTGAAATCCCATGTTGTTTTCTCTTTTAATGCCTTTATAAATCGAACTCTGGTAAGATTTTATAAAATTAAGACTATTAAAGACATTCTTAACAGTAAGCAATAAAGTAAAAGCAAGAAATAATGACCATGAAAATAGAATACAGAATATGGCTTGAATTTATGGTATAGATTTCTATTTATGAGAGACTAAATATAGTGTGTGATCATACTGCAGGGAAATTTTATTATCAGTTTAAGGTATGACTATATTAATAAAAGGGGTCAGAGAGTTTTTTAAATGTTTTACAAAGATAAATATTATTTTCAAACAAAATATTATATAAATAATATAAATCTTATATAAATATAAATCTTATATAAAACCCTAAAATATAAGATATATTTTACATACAATCTTTAAATACAAGACACCTCAGTGGAAGCAGGAACAAGGAGTTAAGTTTTATCTGCTTACTCTGATATGATTACATTAAAATAGAAGTTTTGTGCCACAACTATCCCTTCAATGTAAAAGTTATCTGATCAAAGAATATAAAATATTTTCAGCAACTATGATAGACACAGAGTTACTCATTTAACATAGAAACATGGTTTGAATTTATAAAAGAAAAAGCACAAGTACCAAAATAAATGAATAAAAGTGCAGAATAGGAATTCATACACAAAACATATATTCATAAAATAGTATTCAACATAATTAGGAGATTCAAATTAGAACCATATTAGAATAGGGGCACATGGGTTGGCTCAGTTGGTTAAGTATCCAATTCTTGATTTCAGCTCAGGTCATAATCTCACGATTCTTGGGTCCGAACTCCATGTCAGGCTCTGAGCTGACAATACAGAACCTGCTTGGGATTCTCTCTCTCTCTGTGTCCCTCTGCCCCACACTCGCATTCTCTCTCTCTCTCTCTCTCTCTCTCTCTCTCTATCTCTCTCAAAATAAAGAAACTTTAAAAAAAAGAACCATGTTAGAATAAAATTTTCCCTATAAGATTAACAACTACTACACAGTTACGATGCATAATAAGGAAATGAAATAAGCACATCTATAGCACAGATGAGGAAATAAATCGCTGACTTTCAAAGCGCAACTAGGAAATTAATTAAATTCAAAAGGCATCCGATCTTTGATCTACTAATTCTTCTTCAAATATTTATCATACATATATGCTTTTACTGGGTGCAAATAATATTTTACTATCGTAAAATCCTGGAAACAGCACGTCTGTCTAACACTAAGGAATCCTTTTTGTTTAATAACGTACATCAAAACCATCAAATGCAAGGCTGTCTTTTAAAAGTGCACCTGGTGGCTCAGCTGGCCAAGCATCTGATTTCAGGTCAGGTCATGACCTCCTGGTTTGTGGGTTTGAGCACCACGAGGCTCTATGCTGACAGCTCAGAGCCTAGAGCCTGCTTCTGATTCTGTGTCTCCCTCTGTGTCTTCCTCTCCCCTGCTCACACCTCTGCCTCTCTCCCCCTCTCTCTCTGTCTCTGTCTCTGTCTCTCTCTCTGTCAAAAATGAATAAACATTTAAAAAATTTTTTTTAAAAAGGTGAACTGATAAGTGCTTTGTTTTGGAAAATTTTCAAGGATGTACAGAAGTAAAATAAGTACTAAGTATCATATTCTCCTATTTGTATAGTTATATTTTATAAAAAGCATAAAGCTGGCTATTACAGTTGTATTTTCATACATTAGCTATCAGTACACATTGAATTTTTGTCAACTTATGTATTTCCTTATAAGGAAATAATAACTGGTTCTAATAATTATGTATAAGTCAAAGCAGAATGAATCAATAAGGTATAAAGAATAACAGCTATTCTAAATTAAGAAAAACAACAACTGAAATGCAGGTGAGCCTATGTTACAGTAAGAAGAAAGACAACATAGATCTTTATCCAGGCCCTATGATACCTAGGTCAGAATATAAAGAGTTCCTCCACTCAAGGTTCCACAGCTGGGGGCAGGAAGGGCTGGGGAAAAAGTAAGCAGTGCAAAGTAGGAAGACAAGAACCACAAGCAGAAAGTTGAGGGGTTTTTTTCTTTGGTTGTTTAGTTTTGTTTTTTGGTCTCAGTGCTGATCTAAGAAACCACTAAACATGAAGAAAGAATAAGATCAGCATTTAAGATAGTTCCCCATCTTGAATAAATAAAATAGATTTTAGCTTTGGACCCTTGAAGTCTTCCCAGAAAGTAGAATTGAAAAGTTTCATTTCCTATAAAGTTACGTATATTGTGAGGTACATTTCAGCCTGCCGAGAATGTTTATTAAAAATTCCAGGTATTCCATGGGGCACCTGGGTGGCCCAGTTGATTGAACGTCTGACTCAGTTTTGGCTCAGGTCTTGATTCCAGGGTGGTGGGATGCAGCCCAACGTCAGGCTCCATGCTGAGCTTAGAGTCCCCTCAAGATTCTCTCTCTCCCCCCTGTCCCTCTCCCCAGCTCATGCTCTCTCTCTCTCTAAAACTAAAAAAAAAAAAAAAAAAAAAAAAAAAAAAAAAAAATTAAAAAGAGAATTCCAGGTATTCCATCAATAAATTCCATTCATCAAGGACTTACTAATAAGGCCATAATCACTTCAGTGAATATCAGAATGCAGCCTCAGGTGATCTACACTGGAAAAAAGCTATGGAAAATTTTCTTCTCCCTTTAAAACATTATCTGTCAGAAGAAAGACAACTCTGGTTGCCAGGAAAGAAATTCTCATATACTTTCTCTCTCTCTCTTTCTCTCCTCGATTCCCTCCCTTCCTCTCTTTTACCCTCCCTTCTCTCCTTCCTCCCTCCCAGACTCTTTGTCTGAAATGAGTGTGCCTATTACCTGATGTTAAACCTGGCTAGTTACACTAGGTAAGTTCCATCCTTAAGAGGAACCATGAAAACAACTTTGTGACAACAAACTTTCAGTTTCCTGAAACTGATTGAGTTCTCCCAATCTTGTACTGTTCTTAGGTGGGTGGTAAAGGCTAAGTGGTAAAATGGAAAGAAACAATAAAGTTTTCTCCTGGTAAAGATAAGAAGACCCACCCTTTGTTCTATGTACCAAATCGATTGCTATGAAAAAAAAATCCCTTATGAATATTAAAGCATTGGCTGGTGTCATGTAAAACCATTTGGTTCAATAATAATAAGACTAACTATGATGCACTGAATGAACATTCTCTAAGTGCCTGGCCTTGTTCTTAGATTTTTACTCATTTTCACACTATTCTGCCCACATCTGGCCTTGGTTTTATTCCACAGTGGACATGACTTTTGCCTTGGACTTTTCCAAACTTTCACCCTTTTTCTAGAAAGTGTAATCTGCTATTAATAAGGGGAGGTTAGACTCTTCTGGGAAGCAAGTATCACCAAAATCAGCTGAACTCTCTTGTTTAAGGGGAAATTATTCAAATTTATATTTATAGTTTCTTTACAATAGATTTTAGTGATCTAAAATCTTGTAATGGCTGCATGCTAAGTGAAAATGAGACTGAATGTCTTGGTGGCTCTCTCCTTTGGCATTCTTCTAAGTCAAGGGAGAGAGAAATGGAGATACCTGACTCCAAGAAGAACATCAATCTACTATGTGTCCCAGAAAGCACGAGTAGGGTTAAGAAATGAGAACAGACACCAGCCATTATCTAGGTGCTAAGAATAACAGATAATGGTTCTCATTTGTCTTTTTTTCCCCATTCTGATATATTCAACACTGATTAATATTATCAAGACTCAACCAACCCCTGAATTTTTTTGCAAAGATGACATCAAGGCAATTTAACTCCATTTTTTTCAAGGACAAAAAAAATAAGACAACCCCTTCAAAAAACAAACAAACAAACAAACAAACAAAAAGACCACTTCTATAGTACCACAAGAACTTAGCAAAATAATTTTAAGATTTAACTTCATGAACTCATTGTGCTGAAGAGTCCTCATACATTACTGACTGAACTAATTCATACAATGAGATTATCAAACCAGAGGGGAACTGTCTAAGATCCTCAACTTGAAATAACAGAGCATGTTTATTTTTAAGACAGGCTTGTTCCATACCATGGTTTTATTCTACATTGTGTTTAGTTTGGAGTCAGACACATAAATTTTTCATAGAATATACCAGAAAAATATCATATAAATCTGATTCTGATAAGCCAATGCTCTATTAACATAAAAAAGCAGAATAAATTAGAAAACATATGAAAGGAAAATATGCAGGTCAGCTAAAAAATGGAAAACAAAAAAGAGAGAAAGAGAGAAGTCCCCAGAGGTCACAAAATAAAGAGAAAGTAAAATCAGAGTGCTTAGGAAAAGTGTTTTTAGGCTACCAAAGTTTTCAAACTGAAAATTGGCTCTAACGTTGAGAATATGTACTGTCTCTTAGATAACAAAAGTTATATGTTAAACATAAGCCTCCTTTATAAAACCCTTAACACTGAAATGTTTCCTATCTTATGAAAAATCCAGAGAAACAGCATGAAAGATGACAATCTCTCTGGACATTTTGACAAAGTTGATCATGTTCCGGTCTTCAAAGCACTTTTTTTTCACTAGGTATCAAAGTAATACATTTATCTGGCTTTACTCCTACAGTGCTGGATATTCCTCAATCTTTCTTTTAGGTTCCTCCTTACATCCTCAACTTCTGTCCTGGGATCTCTTCTATTTTCTTTGTGTCTACTCTCTTGGTAACCTCATCCAGTCTTATGGCTGTAATTTTATATATAGGCTGAGTGTTCCCACATTTATTACTTCAATCTGAATCTTTCCCTGAACTCTAGGTCCTTGAATTCATTTCCATAATTAGGATATACAACTGAATGCCTATTAGGCATATCAAACTTAGAAAGTCCAAACTAAAATTGTGGGCTTCCTCCAAGAAAACATGTTCTCATCTCAACAAAATGTCAAGTAGATAAAATGTCATCTCTTATTTCTTTCTCTCAAACCCAATATCCAATTTGTTAGAAAATACTATTGTTTCTATTCCTATAATAGGGAATCTAGTACCTTCTTGCTACTTCCACAGCTACCAAACTGGCTCACATTACTTATGTCTTTTATTTCAAAAACTTTCTAGTTTTTTTTTTTCTACTTACGCACTTAATTCTTTCACAATCTCAAAATAGCAACCAAAATTAGTGTGGTACAACATAAGTTGGATCATAATACTTCCCTCATCAAAAAACTTTAATGACTTTCTATCTTACTCATGTTAAAAGCCAAAGTCCTACTGATGGTCTACAAAACTATCTAAGACTTTTTACCTTATCTCCTATTGTTCTTCTCCTTTCAAATTAGTCACAATTACATGGGTTTCCTTGATTTTCTCACATATGGCAGGCATATTTTTACTTCATGGTCTTCCAACTTACACATGGCTCACACCCTTTGTGCATTCTTTTCTCTCCACTGTAGAATGGAAACTGCTTAAGGGCAAGGATTTTTGCTTCATTAACTGCTGGAATCTAGTATCTTGTATATTTCCTTTTTCATGGTTAGCACCAAATAAATATTAGCAGAATGGGTAGGTCAATTCATTCTCTGATGATTTAAACAGCTGTAATAGTAGGGATTCACTGCAGTATAATCATAAAAGAAATGAACCCAGAATCTGTAAGCTTGAGTTCAGATTCCATCTCAGTCCTTTTGTATTACTCTCAGTTTAAAAGTCATTTATTCTTTCTTAGGTCCAATGGTTCTCATGTGTACAATGTTTTGTTTTTTTTTTATTTTGGTTTTCATTTGTGTGTATATGTGCAGCAATTAAGAAACAAGGTATGAAGCATCAGAGATGTATAAAGTATTATCCACAAATAAGCTTGTCATTATTTCATCCTGAGTCCTATCATTCCAGACTAATGGCAAATACAGAAACAGATAATATTGCCATAATTACCATACATCTAAAACTCTACCTAAAATATGAGCTAGATTAATCATTCCATCTACTAAAATATGGAAAATTGAGTCTCAGAATTATTGAGCAACAACCCCAACACCACAGAGTACTTACTAGAGTAGTTAAAGTAGTATTTACTGAATGATGTCCTTAGACTACTTGGATCAGATTTCCATTATTATAATGCATGTATCTGAGCCCCAGCCTACACACAGTATTTGGAACCTCTGAGTTTGAAGCCAAGGGACATACACTTTGAAAAAGCCCCTTATGCCACTGTTAACATATATTAATATGTAAGAAGAAATGGATTATAGAAAAAACAAAAGCAACACTTTTTGAGCAGGATGCCAGTATTTGGGATAACAATAACATTAAAGGAGTTTGCACACCAGGCAAATTAGGTATTACACTTTATGTGTAAATATTAAGTTTCATATGAATCTTGGAACAGTATCTTTCTATAGTCAGCCTGTTTCCTAAAAAGAAAAGTGTACCTGATTTGGAGTTCTATTTCTCAAAATTTGTAGACTTCTAATTGGTATTCTGATTATAAACCACCACTCAGGGAATTTAGTCATAGTCACCAAAATTTATAAACTGAGGTAAGATTTCTCTTTTATACTATTTTACTGATTCTTACTAGGCTATGTATTTTTTCCACACACTGAAAAGTAGCTTAAAATAGTGTACATATTTCTTGTAGGAGGACTTTGAGGACCAGGTAAGTGATGTCATTAAAGTATGACAAATATGGTAATTTCCCATATTTTTTTTTTACTATTTTTGCTATTTTTTACTAGTTTTACTATTTACATTATTCTTTGGGAAAATGTACAATTTTAGAATAAATATTAATGTATTGTGTACATTTCCTTATTAGAAATCAAGCCAAATGTAAAATCTGATTAATTAAAGCCCCAAAAGTTCAGGCATAGAAAGGAAAAAGAAATATATTTTTTCAAACTGTGTCATATGGTTACCAATAACTGAATGAACCAAAAGACAAATCCTGTCATGTAAAACTAACAGCTGCATGGTGTTTGGGTGGCTCAGTCCATTAAGCATCTGACCCTTGATTTTGGCTAAGATCATGATCTCGTGGTTTGTGGGATCAAGTCCTGTATAGGGCTTGGCATTGTCAATGTGCAGCCTAGTTGGGACTTTCTCCCTCCTTCTCTCGCTGCCCTCCCGCACGCTCTCTCTGTCTCAAAATTAAACTTTGAGGGGAAAAAAGTTAACAGCTTCAGTATTAGCTTGTTAACCTAAAATAAGTTTAGAAACCTGTTCCATGTAGCACTAAAATGTGAACTGGAATAGAACACTCTATGTTTATTTGATCTGTTTTTGGCATACTCTCCACTAAGTAGTTCATGTTCAAATTCTAATTTTCATAGAATGTATGCCTCTCAGAGATTCTCAAGGCTCTAATTGACGGTTCATAAAAATTAAAGGTTTTGTGCCTAGATCACCATGGAATTTTCATAGTATACACTTAATTATTTTGTATGCAAATTAAAAATCAACAAATGAATGCATGCCTTTGTGTCAGAAGAGCAAGATCTTTGTATTATCAGAAATGTGGAAATGGTCTCAACACTGATTCTAGTATCTTGGTATATTAACTGACTATGTTGTAATGTTGTAAAATACAGGAACTAAAGAGAATGTTTGATTTTATTCTATCATCTATTCTATAATACACAGTTGATATATTCATACTTGCAGTATGTTTATATCATATTATATAAAGCTAAAAAGGAAAGGCCCTAAAACAATAAATCAATGAAAAAGTGGAGTATTCTAATATGGGGTGAAAAAGGAATTGTTTTGGATCATTAGAGGCTGACGCAATGTATCTGAAGCATTCTACTCATAAGAGAACATGCAGGTGTAGAGCCAGTGAAAAATTTTGGCAGTGTTTCTTGTCATGCCTATGGGAGAATGAAAGATTAAACTGTTAAGACAAAGACTGATTCTATGAGAGCAACCGAACCTAATGCTGCTGAACAGGGATGAGGTTGAACCAACGGATACCTTTCACATACAGAAACTTAGGTCTGAACGTGATCTGCATCCTGGGTAAAACTGCTAATCTTGCTAATTCCATATAAATGAAGAAGAAAACTGTTCTGAACTTTCACCCAAACAGCAACAGTCATGATCTAGAAGCTTATTTCTCTCATTATATACCACCATCACCAGGACAAACAACAGGGAAGAAGGAAGGGAAGGGAAGGGAAGGGAAGGGAAGGGAAGGGAAGGGAAGGGAAGGGAAGGGAAGGGAAGGGAAGGGAAGGGAAGGGAAGGGAAAGGAGGAAAAGAAGGAAGGAAGGAAGGAAGGAAGGGAAGAGGAAAGAAAGAGGAGAAAGAAGAAGGAGGAGGCAGAAGGGAGCAGGAGGAGGGAGAGGATGAGGAGACAGAGAAGGGGAAAAAGAATTTTTTTGAAAACTAACAAATATATAAAGAAATTATTTTAAGGCATTGGGCAATAATCAAATTTGGGTCATAATTTATGAGAGAGGATAAACTTAGAAGATGAGGCCAATATTCACAGCAGCTTTCTCCCTGAAAGAACTGTCCAGGGAGGATCCAAGATGGCAGAACAGCATGGAAGTTTTTTGTGTATCTCACATCCATGAAATACAGCCAGACCAACACGAAACCATCCTGCACACCTAGAAAACTGATTGGAGGATTAACACAACAATCTGCACAACCTGAACCACAGAATTCAGCAAGTACGCGGCACGGAAAGGTGAACTTGGGGAACAAGAAGCTGCGGGAAGGGAGGGGTTTTTGCAGGCGTTGAGAGGACAGAGATGGGGTGGGGGTAGAATACAGGAAAAGCACCCCTTCTCAAAAGCAGCTGGAGAGAAAGCAGAAAATTGCAAACAGCCACAGGGCCTAAACTAAAAAGGGAGAAAGGAGAAAGGAGAGGGTTTAAATTTCATTAAGACTTTAAACAAGGGGAGAGAAAAGTCTGCAAATCCGCAGCTCAATACCTGGCAGTTCTCTAGTGGGAAGGGCGAATCCTCAGGAACAGAGTGGGGTCTGGGAGGTTCTCGGCCACATGGGGAAAAGCAGTTCCACTGCTGGAAGGACATTTGGGGGAGGCTATGAGGCAACCTGGGCCCAGCAGACCGCAGAAAATGGCCATATTCACTGGTGCTGGAACAAGGTCATAAAGGGTAAAGCCTTGTACCAGATGTTTGTTGCAATCTTCCATAATCCTTAAAACGCTGCTTCTACACTATCTTGCAAACTTTTTCTGGGGCCAGCTGGCACATGGCCACAGTCTTGGGGCACCGTCAGCAGCAGGGTCCAGCAAGTATTCCTGGGTGCAGCCAACATTTGGCCATTGCTCATTTGGCCACTGCTCGGTGAGACCCTCCCACAGAAGGGTGGAACGGATCAAAGCTGCAGTCCCTCAGAAGTAAGGGGCCGGGGAAAACAGCTGCACCTGAGACAAAACTTGGGAACAGGTACTGCCTGGGGCTTGGTCATGGACAGTGAAAAAGCAGGGCGGGGACAAAAGCTGAGACAGAGGATGGGTGCACAATTGCTGATTGGGAGAACAGAGTTCTCCCAGACTGGTTCTCTCTCAGCCTGAGTAACTGAGTGCTGCCATGTTCACGCTCCCACACATGCAGATACACACCTATGAGCACCACAACACTCCACCCCAGTAGGCTAGCAACACCATCTAGTGGAGAATGGAGCCATTACACTGAGCCCCAACTGGGCCAACCCAGCTCTTCAAGAACAATCTGCCAAAAAACAAGAGTCCAGGGCCAGATGGCTTTCCAGGGGGATTCTACCAAACATTTAAGGAAGAGTTAATACCTATTCTCTTGAAGCTATTCCAAAAAATAGAAATGGAAGGAAAACTTCCAAACTCTTTCTATGAAGCCAGCATTACCTTGATTCCATGACCAGACAGAGACCTCACTAAAAAGGAGAACTGTAGACCAATTTCCCTGATGAACATGGATGCAAAAATCCTCAACAAGATATTAGCCAACCAGATCCAACAATACATTAAAAAAAATTATTCACCACAACCAAGTGGGATTTATACCTGGGATGCAGGGCTGGTTCAATACCCACAAAACAATTAACATGATTCATCACATCAATAAAAGAAAGAACAAGAACCATATGATCCTCTCAATACATGCAGAGAAAGCATTTGACAAAATACAGCATACTTTCTTGACAAAACCCTCAAGAAAGTAGGGATTGAAGGATCATACCTCGAGATCACAAAAGCCATATATGAATGACCCAACGATAATATCATCCTCAATGGGGAAAAACTGAGAGCTTTCCCCCTAAGGTCAGGAACAAGGCAGGGATGTCCATTCTCGCCACTGTTATTCAACATAGCATTGGAAGTGTTACCCTCTGCAATCAGACAACACAAAGAAATAAAAGGCATCCAAATCTGCCAGTAGGAGGTCAAACTTTCACTCTTCACAGATGACATGATACTCTATATGGAAAGCCCAAAAGACTCCCCCCAAAAACTGACAGAACTGATTCATGAATTCAGCAAAGTTGCAGGATATAAAATCAATGCACAGAAATCGGTTGCATTCCTATACACCAACAATGAAGCAACAGAAAGAGAAATCAAGGAATCAATCCCATTTACAGTTGCACCAAAAACCATAATATAATACCTAGGAATAAATCTAATAAAGAGGTGAAAAATCTATACACTGAAAACTATAGAAAGCTTATGAAAGAAATGGAAGAAGACACAAAAAAATGGAAAAAACATTCCATGCTCCTGAATAGCAAGAACAAATATTGTTAAATTGTCGATACTACCCAAAGCAATCTACATATTCAATGCAATCCCTATCAAAATAACATCAGCATTCTTCACAGAGCTAGAACAAATAATCCTAAAATCTGTATAGAACCAGAAAATAGCCCGAATAGCCAAAGCAATCTTGAAAAAGAAAACCAAAGCAGGAGGCATCACAATCCCAGACTTCAAGCTATATTACAAAGCTGTAATCATCAAGACAGTATGGGACTGGCACAAGAACAGACACTCAGACCAATGGAACAGAATAGAGAACCCAGAAATGGACCCACAAACACATGGCCAACTAATCTTTGACAAAGCAGGAAAGAATATCCAATGGAATAAAGACAGTCTCTTCAGCAAGTGGTGCTGGGAAAACTGGACCACTTTCTTACACCATACACAAAAATAAACTCAAATTGGATGAAAGACCTACATGTAAGACAGGAAGCAATCAGAATCCTCGAGGAGAAAGCAGGCAAAAACCTCTTTGATCTTGGCCACAGCAACTTCTTACTCAACACATTGCTGGAAGCAAGGGAAACAAAAGCAAAAATGAACTACTGGGATCTCATCAAAATGAAAAGCTTCTGCACAGTGAAGGAAACAATCAGCAAACTAAAAGCACCCAACAGAATGGGAGAAGATATTTGAAAACGACATATCAGATAAAGGGTTAGTATCCAAAATCTATAAAGAACTTATCAAACTCAATACCCAAACAACAAATAATCCAGTGAAGAAATGGGCAAAAGACATGAATAGACACTTCTCCAAGGAAGACATCCAGATGGCCAACCAACACATGAAAAAATGCTCAAAATCACTCATCTTCAGGGAAATACAAATCAAAACCACCATGAGATACCACCTCACACCTGTCAGAATGGCTAACATTAACAACTCAGGCAACAACAGATGTTGGCGAGGATGTGGAGAAAGAGGATCTCTTTTGCATTGTTGGTGGCAATGCAAGCTGGTGCAGCCACTCTGGAAAACAGTATGCAGGTACCTCAAAAAATAAAAATAGAACTACTCTACGACCCAGCAATTGCACTACGAGGCATTTATCCCCGTGATACAGGTGTGCTGTTTTGAAGGAACACATGCACCCCCATGTTTACAGCAGCACTATCGACAATAGCCAAAGTATGGAAAGAGCCCAAATGTCCATCGATGGATGAATGGATAAAGAAGATGTGATATATATATACGTATATATATATACATATATATATATACACACACATATATATATGTATATATATATATACGTATATATATATATACATATATATATACATATATATATATATACACACATAGATACACATACATATATATACACACATATATATACACACACATATATGTGTGTGTGTATATATATATATATATATATATATGTATGTATATATAATCGAGTATTACTCAGCAATCAAAAAGAATGAAATCTTGCCATTTGCAACTATGTAGATGGAACTGGAGGGTATTATGCTAAGTGAAATTAGGCAGAGAAAGACAAATATCATATGACTTCACTCATGAGGACTTTTGAAACAAAACAGATGGACATAGGGGAAGGGAAACAAAAATAATATAAAAACAGGGAGGGAAACAAAACAGAAAAGACTCATAAATATGGAGAACAAACTGAAGGTTACTGGAGCGGTTGTGGAAGGTAGGATGGACTAAATGGGTAAGGGGCACGAAGGAACCTACTCCTGAAATCATTGTTGCACTATATGCTAATTTGGATGTAAATTTTTTTTAAGTTAAAAATAAAATAAACAAAAAAAAAGAACTGTCCAAATCATACTGTGGGGAAAGAAAATACACAAAAGGGAGATCTCAATTGGCAGAGAAGACAGATATTACAAGTCAAAGTTGTTTAGGCAAGTGGCATGTGAGGGGATAGTCTTAGAGAGCAAAGGGCCTCAGAAAAAGTTCCTGATATTTGTGCATGCTTAGTAGAATATAGTCACTTGGGAGGCCTGGGAAATGTGAAAAATATTTTAGAGGCAATATAAAGCTAAGAAATGGAGTTTGGAGTTCAAGCCCACCAGTACGGAGTGACAATGGTGACTATTCTGGAACTTTAACTGAAATTTCAGAAAGACCATTAATTTTGAAAAAAAAAAGTATACCCACAGAGTAATATTTTCAAATATATACCAAATATATGCCAAAGTAAAGGATAACCTGTGATAATCTGTCCTGAGAATATTAAATAAAGACTTCATAGGATCAAGGTAATAAATAATAAATTTTAAGTGCATGAAAGAATATTTAATTCTATATTTAGTATTTTTTAGAAAAAACATCCAATATTCTATAATATATAATACATAAATCTGAAAACACAAAATTACTAGTTATAGACTTCTGGTTCACTGCCTTCCAGCACTGCATATTCAGCCCCTAGATGGTTGGGTCTAGTGAGGGACAGGCACAGGTGGCAGTGAGGTAATTTATTTTGAAATATTAAAACATACAAGTATTTTATCCCCTATACTAATCTCTAACTAGTGGAAGATTCTGGCAAAATTAATTATCAGTGTAGCTACATTTGTAATATTTTTTACTTGCTTTCTTATTAACAACAATCAGAAGTTTTTTAAACCTCAGAGCAAGTTTTCAAGATGTAAAAATTTCCCCTGCTCATTAATCCTGGGCAAGCTCTGATATGTTTTGACAATGGATTAGCCAAACTTTCAATTTGGTTGATTGTGTCCTTTGCAGATCGAGATGTTCTGTATATCATGCCTTTAAGCTCTGGGCTTTTGGCTGTTTACTAAAGGAAAAACAAATACATGGTATTTATTTAGCATCTATAATCCCTTTGTTAGCACCGTGTATTATAATCTTATTCTATTGAATATCATAAGACTTGGCCTGGATCCCTAGAGGACTAAATGGCCTTAGTTTGATTCTGCTTCCAAGCTTGCAAAAAATGACTTATATTCAGAAGTAAGTAAAATGTCAAAAAGGTTTTAAAATTTACTTATGTTTATTACTCAATAGCAACAGAACCAGAGATGATTCATATATTGGATGAAAAGCAAAGATTTCCCAATAATATGATTAAAAATTAAGTAAAAGGGAATAACATACAGTCAATATGAATGTAAAGAGAAATAATTTCAAAATATATTTGGACATCAATAAAAATAAGCATCTAATGTAAACCCTATATGTGCCAATATACAACTATCTGAGGTTAAGGTCTTGGTGGAAGCGTTCAACAGAAGGTTGAAACCAATGGAAGATGGGATTAGTGATTTCATAACATCCATGAACATGGATGAAAAACAGAAAAAGGGGAAGAACAAGAGATATACAAAGAAGAGTTCAAAATATTTAAAATATATGTTGTTGAGGTATAGGAGGAGACAAAAAGAGAATACTGGAAAAATATTACAGAAAAGTGACTAAGAATTTTCTAAACCTGATGAAAGATATAAAACCACAAATGCAAGCAATTCAGTGACCAAAAAGCTAGATAACCACAAATAAAATCACAGGTAAATGCATTGCAGTGAAATTTCTAAAATAAAAACAAAAACAAAACAGACAGAGATAGAAAATACTTAAACAGCTGAAGGAATAAAAAGACAAATTACGTTAAAAATACCACTCAAAGTTGGCTTTTCAACAGAAACTCTAAAATGCAGAATAGAAAAGAATTATAGGTTTAAGGTATTGGAAGATACAACATGACAATAAAATATTATTCAAATATATAGAAAAAAATTAAGATACTATAAAAAAGAGAAAAGTCAAAAGATTTTGTCTCCAGGAGATATGAAATATAAAAAACACTAGAATTATCTATGCTAAAGGTAAAGCATCCTAGATGAAACCATAAGCCTTTAAGAAAGGCTTAAAGTTTCCAAAAAGAGTAAATAAATTAATAAATATAATGAATATTGACGTCTTAGAGTACAATAAGAGTTTATTGCGGACTTTATAACATATATAACAGTAAAACATAGACAACAATAGAACAAATGGTACATAAAGGATAAAGAGAGTCTACCTGTGGCAAAATTTGGGAAGTGACTCATGTATTGTTTTAATATAGTTTTTAATAAATTAAAACATCCATACTGTAATAAACAGAGTAACTATGAACAGAAGTAAGCACAACCAAAATCTAAAAGATCATAAAATAGTAAAGTAATTTAAAAACTTATTCTAAAAGAAAAAAAAGGTTTGATAACACAAAGAAATTCAAAACAGTAGCAATATGGTAGATTTAAACCCAATTCAATTCCCAATTACATTAAAATTAAACAGTAGAAAACTCCTAGTAAAAAACAAAGATCACCAGATTGATTAAAATAAAATCACACACACACACACTCCACTCTAAATATGAGGACACATAGGCTGAAAGCAAATGGATGAGAAAATATGTACCATGTGAACAAAGGAATCCAAAGTGGGTGCTACTAATATTTTCAGATAAAATAATCCTTAAAGCAAGAATTTCATTGGATATAAAGAAAATATTTTACAGGGATAAATGGCTGAATTCAACATGAAGATATACAAAACCTAATTTGATATGCACCAAAACATATAGTTTGAAAATACATAAAGAAAACAACTTAGAGAGAGAGAGAAAGCCATGAACAATCCTATCTGGAGATTTTAGCAAACACATATCTCCAGTAACAGAGATGATGCAAATGCAAGATATCAGTAAGACAGATTTGAATAATAATTAAATAACTTACTTTGATAGATGCTTATAGAACACTATGACCATGTGGTTAAAAAAAAATGTACATCTAAAGTACACATAGAACATTTACAAGAATAGATCTTACCTTAAGTCATAAAGAAACTCTCAGCAGTTAACAATAAACAAAACTGTACAACGTAGCACACAGTAGTATAATGATCTACTATTACCTTTTTGCAAGTGTTTGGAAATTAAGGAAAAACAACAACAACAAATACCACAATAGAAATTAAGAAATATTTTGAGCTGAATGATAATGAAAATAAAACATATCAAAATTTGTGTAATGTACCTAGACTAGTGTCCAAATGGAAATTTATATCTTAAAAGGCATATATTACCAAAAAAATAAAAATAAAGCTTAATGATAAATTACCTAAGCTCCCAACTCAAGCAGTGAGAAAAGAGTCAATTACAGTGAAAGTATAAAGGAAGCAAGAAAAAAAAATTTTCTAAGGAAATATCAAAGAACAAAAAGAGACTACAATACAAACAGCAACAACGACAACAATAAAAAGCAATACAGCCAAATGGTGGATCTTCGAAAAGAATTACAAATTGATAAACACCTAAAAGAAAAGATTATTTCTGGATGGAGATATATTTTAGTTATTTTGCTGATTCTTCAGCTTGCTTCTTAAAATAATGTTTAGGTAGGGGCGCCTGGGTGGTTTAGTAGTTAAGCGTCCAACTTTCATTCAGGTCATGATATCGCACTTCTTGAGTTCGAGCCTTGTGTCAGGCTGTGTGCTGACAGCTCAGAGCCTGGAGCCTGCTTTACAGTCAGTGTCTCCTCTCTTTCTGACCCTCCCCCACTCCACTCTTTCTGTCTCTCAAAAATAAATAAACATTAAAAAATATAAGAGATCAAGAATAAATGAAAATATACAAATGACCATTATTGAGAATGAAAATAGGGACATCACAGCTAAAAATACTAAAAATATAATAATAGGTAATTATATATGACTTTATGCCAATAGTTTAGAATTTTTAATAAAATAGACAAATTATTACAAATTCAATTTACCAGTACTAATACAAAACGAATAGAACATCTGAATAATCTTATGTCTGTAAAAGAAATTTAATCCATATATAAAATCCTTGTCAAAAAGAAAATAACTGGGTAAGATGGTTCCCTGATACATTCTTTAAAATGCTTAAGGAAGAAATATCAAATGTTCCAAAACATCTCCCAAAGAATAGAAAAACAAGCAACATTTTCTATCTCATTTTATGTAAGCAGCATAATGCCAATACCATAACCTGACAAGGACATTACAAAGCAAAATTAGGGACAAGATATTCCCATGAACATGGACATAAAAATTCAAAAAAACAGAAAATATAATCCAGTGATGTGTCAAATGGGTAATATCTGATAATAAAGTGGGATTTATTTATGGAAAGCCATTCCTTAAAATTTATCATATTAACAGAATAATGGACAAAACCAAAGAGATAGAAGAAAATGTTGCTAAAATTCATTACCATTTCATGGTTAAAATTATATTCTCATGAAACTGGGCATAGGAAATAACTTTTTAAAACTATAAGGAAGAGAATCCACCAAAAATAGCTGTCTGTAATACTACACTGTAAGAAAATGCTGAATGCTTTCTAACTAATTAGATACATTGTTAAAATTTAGACCAAATTAGATTAAAAATTAAGATACACTGTTGACACTACCATTCAAATTTTACTAAAAGTTTTAGCTTTTAAAATAAGGTAAGGAAAAAAAATGCGGGTTTGGTTTTTGGCTTTTTCCAGCAAAGCCGAGGACTACAGAAAGGATTACTCAAGAATCCACAAGTTAAGAGAAGTGAGGGAGGCTAAGGGAAGTCTCCCAGAGCTGCTCTCAAGCTCCCATATTTATTGAGCATAAATTTAAGAAAACAATATGCAATACAACAGTGGGCTACATGCCAATAAGAACATATAGAAAGCATGCAGAAAAAGCAAGTTAAAACAGGATAAAATATTCCATGTGAGGGGCGCCTGGGTGGCTCAGTCGGTTAAGCGTCCGACTTCGGCTCAGGTCACGATCTCTCAGTATGTGAGTTCGAGCCCCGCATCGGGCTCTGTGCTGACTGCTCAGAGCCTGGAGCCCGTTTCAGATTCTGTGTCTCCCTCTCTCTCTGACCCTCCCCCGTTCATGCTCTCTCTCTATCTCAAAAAAAATAAATAAATGTTAAAAAAAAATTAAAAAAAAAATTCCATGTGATAACATATTCTAAAGAATTTATGAGTATAGGCAGGACCTACCCTCTAGATATACATTAACTAGATAAGCGAAGTAAGTGCCCCCTACATATACATTAACTAGATAAGCAAAGTGTGGCTGCTGTTTTTAGCAAGGCCAGAAAGCAGTGTTCTGCTTTACAACGTGTTCCCTATAATCTCCTAGCCTAGGACATAGCTATTTGATTTCCCACACAAAAAAACAAAAAAACAAAAAAACATAGTAATTATGGCTGGAAAAAAGAAAATACATTAGTTTTACTTTTTTTTTTTTTTTTTTTTTTTTTGAGAGAGAGAGTGTGCATGCAAGTGGGGGAGAGGGACAGGGGGATAGAGAGAATCCTAAGCAGGCTCCACGCTGAGTGTTGAGCCCAGTGTGGGGCTCTATCCCAGGACTCTGGGATCATGACTTGAGCCAAAATCAAGAGTTGGATGCCACTCAGGTGCTGCTAGTTTTACTTTAGATGACATAAATTTTACAGAAAATACAAAACAATAAAAATATAAGATATTGACAATAACAAGTAAATTCAGGAAGGTTCCCAGTCATAAGGGCAACATGTGAAAAATCATACAGATACAACATACATAACATACAAAAAAGCACGTATATTCACACATGTACGTACAGACATAAGAAGCAAGAAAAATGTGATGAAAGCATCAGTTACACTCATCTACAAAAATATCAATATCAAATATTTGGAAATTATATAATGAAAATAAGTAAGATCTTGAAATTGGAAAATACAGAGAATTATTGAAAGAAACTCAATAACAAAATCAATGTACATCAAAACCACATTATATATTAAAAGACCCGGTCTATCTATAATGCTCATTCTGTTCAAACTGATATATGGTTTCAACACAATCCTAAAACACCCCCCACCCTGGCTTCTTTTAATTGACATGTGAGTTAAAAATCTACAAGGAAATGCAAAGGATCTAGAATAACCAAAGTGATACCAAAAAAAAGAACATAAGGGTGCAGGTCTTTTACTATTATAGTTCAAGACATTTCTACTATTTCCGACAGTGCAAATCATGTAAAAAATTACATTATCTATATATGACACTACATATATATTGGGGGGAAAGTGATCTTTTCAATAAATTAATTAAATAAATAAATTATATGGAAGAAAATGAACCTTGGCTTCTCCTTTATACCATAGTAAAGCAAAACAATCAGTTTTCTAGAATATGACACTGGAGACTTCATGGTTTAATGAAGTAAAGGTTGACTATAGAGAACTCTAAAATCAGTAACCACAAAATAAGATTGCTGAAATTTACTAAAGGAATTTATTAAACTTCAATACTTTTCTGCTGAGAATGGGGTAACTAAGTGCCCTGGGGTTTCCAGGATGTGGGATTTTAGTGCTAACCAGGACAGTCTGCAAACAAACCAAGACAGACGATCCCCTACCTGCAGACAGGATAATTATATTTGTGCCTGTTTTACCAAAAAGAATAGGATGGAAATAACATTAGATGACTTCCAAAGCTAGATTACAAAAGGTGATTCAGCTTCTGACTTGATCATGTGAACACTAACATTGGAGCTCTGAACTGTTATGAAAAGTCTGACTGCCTTCAGGCCACCATGCTGGGAGGACTCCTATAAATGGTCTACCTGAAGAGATCACATTTGAGAAACTATATAAAAAAGGAGATGTCTAGCAAAGCCCCTAGCTTCTCCAATCACCAGCTCTTCCAGCTCCAACCACATCTAAGTGCAATTTTAAGAAAGACCTGAAGCCTGACTATGCTATTCCCAAATGCCTGAACATAAGAAAATGGGAAATAAAATGATTATTGCTGCTTTAAGCCTTTAAGTTTTGGAGACAACTTTTATGCAGCACTAGTAACTGAAACAACACCTCAATAAAAAAAAAAAAAAAGAAAGAAACTCAACTAAGTTTTCCATATATTTTTATCACATTCAAATCCTAATTTTTGTCTATATGACATATTAAATTCAAAATTAAGAAAAATAGCATAATATGATACCACAGGTATATAGATATATATGTACATTACTGAATAAAATTTCGATGGAATCTGCATCCAACACAATTTTTACACATAGTGCTTAATTTAAATCTGTATATATATATATATATATATATATATATATATATATATATATATGTGTGTGTGTGTGTGTGTGTGTGTATACACACTATTTGCATAATTTTTAAATGAATTTATTTTAATAGGAAAATCTTTTAGGGCCAACTATAACATGAAGGTTAAATATGAGCACCAAAAGTTACAGAGAAGGCTTTACAAGGAAAAGCTAAAATTTCCCTCTTAAAGATATATTTCCTTGATGATATATTGGAAGTAAAATAATGAAAAAGATATATTGTAGTTTATCATTATGATACTCTTTTGCGTATAATCAGTATAAATTAACTAGTTCACATGATTAAGCTAAACAATAATTTAGGCAATCATGAATAAAACTATTTCTCTAAATTTTTCATTGATTCTCAGTTCATAAGTATAATAGTTAAACATTAAAACATTAATTTATTAGTGAACATCTATTTTCTCTAAAAATGATAACAGTCTTAAAACTAAGGAGATATTATAGCAGAAAATAAAAATGCAGTAAAAAGTGGATTGTGAAGTACATATCCCTAAGATTCTTCTCCATAAATATTAAGTGTAATAATTTATGTAATTCATCATCAGTTTCACATTTAATATATTGATGCCAAAGTGTTTACCATTGTTTTAAAAACATTTAAACTTTATGAAAATTCTTAAAGCTTAACTTATATAGTATTTCAATAAAGTGTCCATGTTTCTTCAGAAACAAAATGGAGGATATTGCCTCTACATGTTGACTAAATTCTGGATATAGTTTTCCTCATGGCTTTTGACTTTTCTGTAAGGTACAGCAAAGTGACAGCTTTGGGTTAAGATAGACTTGTATGGAAACTGGAGGTAATCCAACAATAGTTCCTCTGCTATACAACGACAATTTTTGGAGGAAGAGGAGACCTGAGCTACGCAGAAGGAAACATACTAAATACAATTTTGGAAATATGAAACTTTGAGTACCTTTAGGGTATGCATCAAAAATAAATGAGGCCAACTGCCAACATTAGTCACGGTTTCGTATCTTCCTCTTTGTACAATTCCCAAATTGTACAAATCAAGACAGAAAACAATAAGCTACCACTTTAAGTAATTTATGTTCACCTAAATATTTTAATTACTTTATGTCTCATGTATAATATCTAAGCCCCTGCTTACAATAGATCATAGATATCTTGGAAAAATATCATAATAATTGTACTTCCTAGGTACAAGTTATTATAAGATTAAACATAAAACTCACTGTTTCCCTCTCTCCTTTGTTCTCTTTCATTCACTGAAGCAGCCTCTGAAATAAACTGGACTTCCATTTTACCTAGAAGAAGAGAGAGGAAATTACTTACCGACTGCACAGAAATCATTACTTGATAGAAAAATAATTTTTATTATCTCAAAGATATTAAAAAAGCAAATAAATGAACAGTGTATGTGTGAACATACACTCTTTATGCCCCCACAACTTTGTTTTGTTAATAAATATTTTATTACTTTTTTTATTAATAGATTTAATTTTTTTAATATTTGTTTATTTTTGAGAAAGAGAGAAAGGGAGAGAGTATGAGAGGAGGAGGGGCAGAGAGAGAGGGAGACACAATCTGAAGCTGTCAGCACAGACCCTGACACGGGGCTCGAACTCATGAAGTATGAGATCAAGCCCTGAGCTGAAATCACTTAACTCACTGAACTACCCAGGTGCCCCAGATTAATAGATTTTATTTATTTATTTTTTTAAAAATTTTAAGTTTATTTATTTTTGACAGAGACAGAGTGTGAGCATGAGCTGGGGAGGGGCAGAGGGAGAAGGAGACATAGAATCCGAAGCAGGCTCCAGGCTCCAAGCTGTCAGCACGGAGCCTGACGCGGGGCTCGAACTCATGAACTGTGAGGTCATGACCTGAGCCGAAGTCGGTCGCTCAACCAACTGAGCCACCCAGGAATGCCCCGGATTAATAGATTTTAAAACAAAGTTCTGGAAAAATGTTTTGTCATAATATGCAAGAAAGTTCTTTAAGGAAAATAAATTCTATTGGTTATTAGTAGAAATATAGTTAAAAATGTCATTCAGTGCAATTAACTTAAAACTACCTACCACCAAAATCAATTTATATTCTACTAATAAGATAAAAGGGGACAAACAGAAGCTTTTTGTTATTCCTTTGGCTTCAAAACAGAACCTGAAAAAATGTGGAGACTCAGATAAAAATGATCCCCCTCTAGATAATTTTTTAAGTGTGATCCACCTCCATCTAATTGAGACTTTCTCATGCCTAATTTCAGTTTTAGTCCCATTGCTTGTTTTCTTATCCTTTATAAAGCATTATACAAAGTCTCAGAGCTATTAGGACTCAGGACTGGCTTTCAAGACAGGCTTTTCTTTTAAGAAACAGCTGTCAGAAGTGACAGGATACATTGTTAAAACATCTAAAATAAAGGCTAAATAAATGCCTACATACAAAGTGGTATTTTTCTTCTAGGTCTATGTCTTCTATGTTTAGACACAGAGAATGGACTTTCACTCCATTCATGTTGCTTGCTAGACTCAATACGTCACCTGTCTCATTCTTATTAAAATGAATTACCAGTGCAATGCTGTACATGATCAGTGAAATCCAAGGGAAATTACCTACACCACTTAAAGAAACAGAGCAGAATCACTGCATGATTTTAGTATTCCTAAAGAAACACACTGTGATCATTTTACTGAATGAACATATTAGATTGGGTTTTATTTTGGGGGATGGAATGTATTTAATTCAAAGGTAGGGATTTAACACACAAATTATAAAGTTTACAGATCTCAATTTGAGAGCTGACAGGGGAGCGTAAACCCTAAATATAATTCAAGAGAGGTGTTGGAAAATAGGAAAAAAATAAAAGTAAAATTTCAGGACAGAACAGGATAAACTAAAGGAATTCAATGGGAACTTATTGTCTAGTAATCTAAAATGGTAGGCAAAATAGTGTGGAAACAAATAAAGAAATGCCAAAATAACATAAGAATCAGAAAGCAATTTTCTGCCTTAGATCCCAGGCTTTCATAGATTAGGTCACTGAGAAACATGAAGACAATTAGAGGCATTTCAGAATCATGACCAATAGTAAAATGAAAGACAGATGGATAGATGCACAGATAGTTCAAATACTAGATAAAAGAGATCTTGTCTCCTGATGAACACAGCTTCCACAGTAAAGAGTTAACACCAGTGGTATATACATGGGACATCTAGGGCTGGACAATGACCCCTTCTATTTGCAATGGTGGGTGGAGACTGACCCTCTGACAAGGTCTTCTTGGGACGGAGCTACAGTTTGCTATGCTTAGGAAATGTAGGAGCTGGAGGAACTTCACTGATAAGGGGTCTCTGAGAAACTGGATGGGAAGTTCTCAATACCATCTAGTAAATAATCTATGCATTATCTTGGATCATATCTGTACTCCCAGACTGACAAAGTTTGGAGGGATAACTCTTACTAAAGAAACAGCTACATCCCAAGTCTAATTGTCCTTATTTTAGTAAAATTTCTGTCCAGTAGCTGAATATGGAATATGACTTTATTTTTCCCTTGAATATTATCTTTTTCCATTCCTTACATGTATGATTCAATATCTTCAATGCCACTTTGTCCTGTTCTTCAAACTTCCAAAACAAAATTCCATTTATACGGGTGAATTAGTAAGAAATATATAAATTATTTAATATTTTGTCAATGACACAGAGGAAAATACTTTTATCATATACACAGAACAAACATTTTAATCAAGCCCACAAATCCTTTATCACCACTGTCACCTAGAACTTTCCTATAATCTGTCCATCCTTCCCTTGCACAGTGCTCTGCTTTCCACTCCTCCCTGTATTATCAAGTCCCTTTTCTTCCTCCCCAAGGCTCCATTTCACCTACCACTATGAGTATCACAGTCTCCTGGAGTTTCTCTCACTACAAAGGAACCCTCACAATTGGCAAACACATTCTCCATATATTTCACATAAAAGCTTTTTAATGATTATGCTATAATAAAAATACTCAATTCTGCCCATGTAAGAAATGGCTATTTTTATTTCAACAAAACAATGAAAATAAAGTATATAGTTAGCAGCAATATGTATCAATATATTCAAATATAAAGACTTGTGGTGTAGCATACCAGTATAATTTGAAAAAGCCTACCATGAATGATGAACACATTTCGATAATGAGACACATTTCACTGGAATTACAGGAGTATACTCTGTCAAGCTGTCCCATGGCGTACTATTTAATAAAACTAATGTATAAGAGAACTTCTCATCATATTTTTTGAAAACTTGGATTTCCACACAGAATAGTACATTAAATTGGAACATACCTATAGCTAAGTATATAAAAGGTGGGAACAATGGAAAAAGTACAGAGAAGAGGCTCCTCTTTCTGGGATCACATCCTGGTGCTTTTGCCCCCTGCACCTTCCTACAATATTCCACCTACCATATGAATCTGAGCTTATGATGTTTGTTCTTTAAAAGCTTTCTATGAACAGCTCTTCCTTTTCGTCTTTCATGATAGGACCTTTTACAACCTTTCCAGGAACAGCTAAATAAATGAAAAGTTTTTCATTTCTTCTTTGGTCTGCAAAAATAGCTTTTGTTGATGATGAAAAGTGCCACCTCCCAAATTTCTCATTTTTCCATGAAGCAAAAGGTTTACTTTCTGAAGGTTTCACAAGTACTATGAATCACTATATTTATCTTTCTTCTGGATGTAGAAAAATGGGTGGCAATTTAAGCCCCGGCCTTGCATGTTTCTCAAAATATGGCACCATGACCATGTCCAGATTTACTTACTTTACTTAGACTTTTATTTTATTTTTATCAAAAAAGCACTCTTAATTGTAGTTACAGTTGTATACATTTTCTTGTCAAAAGACACAGAAGATACAGTTTAGCAAATCATTCAAAACTAACCTCTGGATATGAAAATTCTAACAGCTGCAACTAAAAATAAGGGTATTTTTTAAACATGCTAACTATACCTCCAATTTATCGAAATACTATATTTTATGGTTAAGACTACTGATGTTCAATAATGCATTTTCAACCCGTGATATCATTATACATAACTGTGAGGGTTTTCAAATAGATATTTGCTTTTAGTGTATCAGGAAAATTCCACAAAATAGCTTTGCATCCCAATAAATTATTGCAATTTCACTGATACACTCGCAATTTTCTCAAATGTTATTGAGGTACACAGCCTTAAAACAGGGAAAACAATAATGTAAATGAGACTTTTCATTTTGATGTTATAAAAATAAAACTTTGCGAAGTATTTAATATTATCGCCATTTATCGTTAGCTCCTAATATCTATCTTTAAAATGACAGGCTGTTGTTTAAGCAATTGAAATCATCGTTTGTTTGTAACAAGTCCTGTACTCATGGAAAAAAGTTTATAATTTTTATAAAAGTGGGAATTTATTCATAAATCCATTTGTAATGGATGTTTTAACATAAGTGCTAAATAAATATTTTTAAAATCCATTCTATGCACAAATATGTGTGCCCTCATAAGTAAGAATAATTAGCACACTAATTCACTATATTGTTTATACTTCAATTATAAAGGCAAATAAAAAACTGTTCATGTTCTGCTTGAACAGATTTGCAGCCTATGCAAGTGTTGTCTGACCTTAGTTTCCTTTTAGAAACTGAGGATATTTAAAATGAAAACGTCTGAAAGGCCATCATAAACGCAATGCATTAAGTGACTAAGTGAAGAAATTAAACAATAGGTAAACCATAAAAAAGTAGGTGTACACCCAAAACCCAGCTATTTGACCAAGGACGTTCTGTACTCCCAGAACACATGCTAGTGAAAATGAGTCATGGTAGTGTGCATACATACAGACACATAGGTCAGTTGTGCACACAAATGAATTAAAATTTGTGGCAACACACTTATCGCTTGACATTAGGCTGTGTCTACTGTATCATTCACTTTAAAAAAGATTTTTAAATTAAAGTTATTGGATAACAAATGGGTTATTCATAACTTCATGAATTCAGTAACAAATTCCACTTTCTTTACTATCCTACTTACTAAAACAGTTTTGCCCTCAGGGTCTACTTGAAGAGTGAACATCCATATTTGTTTTAATTCACTATCCTAGCAAAGGTGTCAGGCTCTAGTATTTTAAGACAAATTAAAATAGGTACTGATTTTGATGTGGTATCCCAATGGAACCAGGCATTACAATTTCAGGCTTTCAGGCCTTTCTCAAACACAAACCCACACACACACACACACACACACACACACACACACACAAATTAATTTTGTATGATTTTCAGTTCTAGTTAGAGCCTTTGTCCCAAGGGCTTGTTAATCTTGTATCCCATTCCTGCCCTGTTACAATTTAAAGATTGTCAAAAGAAGGATAAATTTCATGCCATTTTCTGTTCTCATTACAATCTTCAGATTGTTATGAGAACGGATTAATTTTGCTCAATTTTCTGCCCTCGTTACAGACTGTTATGAGAATGGATTAATTTTATGACATTTTCTTCTTTCATTATAATCTTTGTTATGGGAATGAGAATATGTAATGAGAATGAGAGCATATCAAGCATTAAAAGGTCTGTGAGAGCTCATGACAAAGATTGTAACAAGAAGAGAAAACGGCACCCAATCCATTCTTGTGACAATTTTAAGATTGCCAAGCGAACCCAGAGTGACACTGCATTTATCCACTCTGAAGACAAAGATTGTTGAGAAAATGGGAATAAGAGCAAAATTAATCAGTTTTTCTGACAATCCTGAGACTGTACTTAAGCGTACAGTATTTTTTTCTGTGATACAGTACTTACTTGAAAACATGTGCATTGCAATTAAATGTTACTTACTGGAAAATGTCATTTTAATATTTTATTTTTTCTATTTCTTTTTTTTCAATTTCTCTCTCCTTTCTCACTCACTCTTTCATTCCCTCTTTCCTTTGTTTTCTCCTATTCTTCTCCCTCCCTCCCTCTTTTCTTCTTTATCTTTGATGTGCATTATGACCTGTATTTTTAAAATATTATTACATTTAAATGGAAATCAGTATCACTTAAAATGATAATACAAAAAAGAGAAAATAACACACACAAAAAAGAGCCACAATAAGAGACAGAACCTCAATCAGCCATTGCTTTAATTATTTCAAATCATTTATTTGAATCAACTGTCTCCAGGTTCCCAGAAAAAAAATTTATTTTGTTTTGCTTTGTAGAAGTTACTAGAGCAGTCAACATAATGAAACTATCCTAGGTCTGCAAATATATGCTACTTAATCGTTTTATTTGCTAATAAATAGGTCACTGCCTTGTAATATGCTCTCAAAAACTTGAGTGGATATGCCTACTACCATATCTGAATAACATCAACGTTCCCATGGGATGCAGATGAAGACTTCTTATAAAATCTTGCAATTTCAGCCCCATGCATATCTTGTTCATACTTCTTAATGATTTCACCGTAATCATCTCCTTCTTACTACCTTTCTTTTCAACCTTTTTCTGCATGGGGACCATTGTACATACTCACCCAGATGCTGACTACAGTACAGTATTACTAAACTTGTCTTATACTGTATTTAATGTAACTGGCAATAAGGCAGCAGAAGAAAGGGTCTATATCTGCAGGCAGCTTGACCTAGAATGAAGCAAAGCATTCCTAAGCTTACTCTTGTATGGAAAAGCAAAGGACTGTCCATAGGTGCTCTGAAGTGACAGAAAATACACTAGTGCCAGTTGTGTGTACCTTCCAACGTTCTGAAAAATCACTGATTTCTGCTAAACACCGTGGCCTGAGACCGAGCATCCGAGCATGGGAGATGATCACCCCCAATCTCACAGAGAAAGAGAGACAGAGAAGAACCACTGGCTCAGTTGTGATCATGTGACATCTGGCATCATGTATGACTTGTATTGCAAGATATCGTTCATTTATCAAGTTAAAATTTATTAGAAATGTTTTCTTATCTTAAGGAACACTCACAGAACAAGTTACTTGTAATCCGAGGTTTTACTATTTATGTATTGGGTATACATATATATGTATTTGTCAATATAGGTCTATATATACTTATATAAACACATACATGTGTGTGTATGATGTTGCAACATCTTTTTTAATAGCATATATTAGATAAATGACACTAAAAATTACTCATTTTGGCATAATCAAATAAATACCACAAATAATGCCTGTAGTATTATTATTGAATACCTTTTTAATAACAGATAAAATATTCAAGAATACACAATTTACTGTTATTATTTCAGGACTGTACATGGAATTTCATATATGCATTTTATAAATGAAATACGTCTTTTCAATTAAAACCCAAGAGGTAAAGTTCTCACAGAATCCTGAGATCATTAATCCTGAGATCATTAAGCTGTATTTCTTACTTCAAACCATTCTGTTTATTCTTATACATGGCAAACATTGCTAGAAACTAATATATACAGAGGGGGTAAAAAAATAAATGTTTTGCATTGATCAAAATTTGAAATCATATCCATGAAAGCTGATTGACCACATGCTAAAATGACTTCATTAATGTGTTTTTGATGAATGAGTCTCATTTCCATTATCAGTTGCAACCTTAATGATTTCAATTATCAACTCACTTCATCCTATTTATTTCATTATTTTTTCTCATGGCCCAAAATCTTTAGCTCTTTTCTTCACTAGTTGGGACTTACATTGTTTACAAACTTGATGCATAGTTTTATTTGTGTGTATATGTAACATCATCATAAGCAATATTCTCTAGAGTATTAAGCTGAGACCAGACTCATGGGCTAATGACAACTGGGAAGGCCTAGAGATCGAATAGTTAAGTCAGTAGGCAAAGGCCGAGCCGACCCAGAAGTGCAAGGAGTATTGAGAGTCAAATACCCTGAAAAGAAGGTGATCTAAGGCCTCATGAACCTGGGAACCTGGAAATTGGACAGAACCACTAGCTCAGGCACTTCCCAGCCACAGAAAGCAGGCCTCTCAGGTGTGCTTATGGTACAAACCATGTGAGCCCAGCTGGATGGGCCAGACACGTCTCACATGTACATAATGAGGGCCACAGTAAATTCTATTTCAGAGATGTTCCATCTTTCTTGTTCAACTTTCTTTCCCTCATTAAATCAAATATTTTGTCAACATTAGCTCACATTTTAGCAGATGTTCCCAAATAGATAACATTTCACTGATTGGTTCGGCTCTTTACTTCTTCTACAGAAATCTTCTTTTGCTTTTAAATTTGATTTGTTACCAACCAGCAGAAATGGAACGTTCTCATCTTCCTTTACTCTTAAAATCTGCTCCCTGAAGTCAGTTGTGGCTGCAAACTAACAAGACACAGAAGATACCCGCCCCACTCTGGCAGTACTGTCTCTAATTGCAGCCTAGTCCTCCTGTTCAGCTGATTTAGGTTTAAATACAGCAATATCAAAGTGCTTCAAAAGAGTCAGAGACATTGAAAAAAAAAAGATACAGTTTTCTTATAGTGGCATCCTTGAAACCAGTTAATTATGAAGGTGATTTCAGGTGAAACAGTAACAGTATCTGATGGATAGGAGGAACATTCATGGTACACGTACTGTAGGAAAAGACGGTATCTGTATTTGTCCTTTCAAAAAAATTAAAAAATGGGCTTGACATACTAATTTAACCTCTATGACTGAAGTTCTTGACCTAATTCATCTACTACTACGAAGATTAAGGCTCTCATCCATTGCATTATATCCAAGGCAGTTATACCCCTGCATTATGCTATTTCTACCTGTGCATTTGATAATGCTAATAGTTCTTTGTTTTGAACATACTTCCAAGTCAGTCTCCTCAATCCATACTTCTTCATCCTCTGTATCACAAGTTGTCACCATTTGTCTAGAAAGGGCTAGGCACCCAAGTCACTGTGGGTGTTCTTCCATAATGTTGCCACAATATGTACTGAAGCACTCCATCGCTGTGTGTTTGTGTGCCTGCAGCATTCTTTGCCCCATTCGAAAGTCTTGGTTCATAATTTGTCTTAACTTAGTTCATAATGTAAGCTCCCAGCATATTATAGTTCACTCATAATTGGCACCCAAGAAAACATTTATGAATGGGAGACCAAAGATGAGTTCTCACAGCAAAAGAGTATTTACAGATATGATATCTTGAAAATTACATTTCAACAGCTAGTCTAGCAGTTACTAATATTTTAATGTAACATAAATAATTTTAGGAAGGGCTGACATTTTAAACTGATACTTTTCTCCAACATTATTATGGAAGCAACAAAAAAGATTTTTTTAACTTTTTGAGTTTTTGTTTTCAAAATAATGTTGAAATTATATAGAGACAAACATTAACTTCAGGACAGATAATATGGAAGTTGAAGTAAAAAAATTAATAATTTTGAGGGTATTTTAAGGGAAGCTAAGGGATTTTCAATAGTATGGATTGGTAAACTTATACAACTGGTCAGATAATCATTTGATTCCACAATTCATATTACATGCATATTCATTATATATGTTACTCTGCCAATTAAATGTGATAGGATGATTAACCTGTAGAGTCAGCTCTATTAGGGGGAAGTTTTGTGTGAGTGAATAAATATGCATTTGATATTACGTGTAGAATCATTTAACTTCACTTTCAGATGTTCAGGGCCATTGAAGAATATCTTATGGGATTTAGGGTGTTGGTAATGATGGAAGAGAGGAATCTGCTCCAAAACGGTGGCTGGAGAAAGTCTTGCCTATTAACTAGAAACTTGATGATTGATTAGTTTCATTTGGAGACTAACTCCTATCAATTATGTTTTCCTTTGTTTCTAAAAATTAGTTGACTTAAATGAAGTGCTTAGAATTTCTCTGATATGCCTTGAAAAATAATAACACACATATATACACACATATACAGGCACAGACAATACATTCCATTCCTTTGGTGGCTGGGGGGTGAGGTTGGGGATTGTGGGGGGGACAGTAACAACAAGAAAAAGCATCCCAACAAAGAGCTCTGGAAAAAAGCTAAAACTTACCCTGTTTTATCATGGTCTGATGTCAGATGTAAAATGAATAGGTCTGTTCTGAGGTCAGAATGAGAAGAAAAAGATCAACATGACCTCTGGGAAATAAAGGTTATTTGACATTTGGGGGATTATCTACTAAAGGCATTGGCCTTGTATCAGAGTAAAGGCTTGACAGGCAGAGAAGACTTCATTTTCCCCACAGTGAAATATAAAGGCAAAAGTTAAGCCCATGCCTCCCCTCAGCAAGAACAGTTGCTGAAATCAGTAGCCTTGATCGATGATGTATTTTCAAAATCAAAACAAGCATCAGTGTCTCCAATCTAATCACATCTCCTAAAGCTACTGCTTCCTGTGGGAATTTAATTGCTGCAACATTAGACTCCAGACAACAGGCACTTCTCAAGGCTACCTATCAGGGCAGGGACAAAAATCTGTGGGATAGTGTCAAAGCTGTTAGACGCAAAACCTGTTAAAGACCCCATGTGTATAATTTTCCTCCTTCAATTTCAGCAGTAAAATTTTACAGATCCTCTATAACAAGTTTAAAAATGCAGCAGCATTATTTATACTGACCATGAAAAGGACAAAAATATTTTAGTCTGGTAAAAACTCACCTTTATTTTTTTCATGTTCCAAAATGTACTCTGAAAAAAAAATATTACTGCTTTGCTGTGATTTGTTTTAATCATCATTTCTATATGAAGACCTGGAAGTTAGGTGGTTAACTTTTATTCACAGGCTTATTAAATTTTTAATTAAAATTTTCAAAATATCTCTGCATATTAACCAAACAGAACAATTTTTCTGACCAAAACAAAAAAAAATTCTATCAGATCTCATGCTCATTAAATCTTCTTAATACATGGCACTCTTTTTTCTACTATTCTCTCAAAGACCCTTCTGCCAAGAGAATTACTTTCTTCCTATATCATCACAGGAGCTACAAGCTGTGTATTACTTTTTCTGAGTTATTCTTTTTACATTACCCATATCACAGAAAATGAGCAAAACAAGAAAACTAATGAGAATTTAATGCTAAGAGCAATGTAAATCTTGAAATTTTAAAATACTAAATTGAAAGATCCACAGTGAAATGTAATGTGGAAGAGCCTCATGAGGTCTAAAATAATTTTATGGGTTTTCTTTCAGTGAACATGAAGGGATGTATCTTGACATTATACAAAGTATCTTAGCGTACTTAGCTAAGCTAGGAATAGGATGTGTTGCTTTTCTTCCCTATTGTGATAGAAGTCAAGATTTTACTAATAAACTTTTATGGAAATCAATGGCAACTTTCATCTCTATCTAAACTTCCCCTCTTTAATAAGATTCATATTATAAATAAGCATGTTGTTATATGTACATTTTAATAATAGTATAACAATGATTATTCATTTATGACTGACATAGTAATATTTTCCTTGTACCACTGGAGTACTTTGTGGTTTAAGGTCATACGTGTCACCTTATCTGAAAATTCTCAAAATTTTGTTAGATACCCTAGTATCCAGTTTATTCATGAGGCAATAACACTAACTGATTGTTCAAAATCTCAGAGCTAAAAAGTAAGGATCTGGAGCTTAAAAATCAGCATAGTGATTGCATGTTAAATACATTTTCTACCACACACAGTATTTAATATTTAGACATTTACTTCTGAGTACTTGCTGACCTTTTGCCACTAGTTGTTTCAATTATCCAGTGATGCATAATAAACCAATCCTAAATTTAAAGGATTAAAACAACCACCATTAACTATCTTTCATGATTCTATGGGTAGACTACTTTTTAGCTTAATGTGGTGTGATCAGGGGACACAGTCAAGGGCCAAAATGTCCCAAATCGCTTTTTACAAGGGTATCAGTTTAGATTAGCTGCTGGTTGGGAGATCAGCTGAGGTTGCTGGCCTGGGGCCTTTGTTTTCCTCCATGTGGACCTCCTAATATGGCTTCTTTGGTTTCCTCACAGAAAAGTGACTAAGTCTAAGAAAGAACATTCCAAGTAATTAAGGCAGAAGTTACAGATCTCTTAAAGCCCAACCTCAGGATTTACAGACACTTATGTTGCATTCTATTGTTCAAGATTGTGGGGAATAAGTTTAGCAATTCCTGGAGCTTGTGCCAATGGGTTAACAAGGCTTAGACCAAAACGTCCAAGATTAGGTAAACAGGGCGAAAGTGCCCCCAGCATGAAACAAAAGCGTAGAGCGGAAAGCTGCTTCCACAGGATGAAAGCATCCAGAATAGGTAGGTAAACAGGGCAACAGACAGCTGCAGCAGGGTGAAATTGCCAAGAGCTAATTAGCAAAAAAAAAAAAAAAAAAAAAAAAAGTGCCTTGTTGACCCTGAGGTAGCATGCTCTATCTGTCTTATTCCCTAGGCAATTTAAGATAAACAGACACGGTGCCTGGTACCTGCCATGAACAGCCATCTGTTCAGCTGTTCAGCACTGGGATTTTGTTTTGTATTGACTCAAACCCCTAACACCACATATCTTTGAAACCCCCTTTCTCTCACACACTTGAGTTAATGATCACTGTTTCATTGTCTCTTTCTGCACATCCAGCACGATTGTAAGCCTTCTGATCCTAACAAATATGGAGCAAGGACCCTTACTCAGGGCTCTTGTCTCCTCCCAGACATTAGCCTCTCTCATATTCAATTCTGCATCTGCTCTCTTGTTGGACAAGAGAGAACTCCAGACTCAAAGTCTATGATACAAAATTAATCATAGGGATAGTGAGGGTCACCAACCATCTCTCTTTGTCTGGGGCCAATTTGTGTACTGCAGCACAAGACTTTCAGCTAATTCCAGGGCATTCCTGGGAAAATCTGGAAGGCTGGCTATCCTAGACAGCCCAAACTTAGGGGTAGAGAAAACAGATTCCACTTTTGCTGAGGAAAGGAAAAGGTCACATAATAAAAAAACAGAAAGAGTAGATGTAGTTACATGTTTCGAAATGCAATCTACTCAGTCACTGAGCTCTGGGGGAATTTCATTCCTACCAGTTACATTTAAGCTTAGTAAATATCCATAAATCTGACTAAATTATTTATTGGATTATTTACTGTTTCATTGTTTAAATAGTTTGAATTTAGAGATGTGCCAGTAAGGATATATGGTCTCACTCACTAGAAACTTTTGCCAAAAAAAAAAAAAACAAAACAAAACATGTAAGGCCCAGAGAGACTTGAGAATGCTACTGTTGATGATTAATACAGTTCAGTAACTATTAAACAGATTTTGTGGACTAGACTGAGAATCTAACCTACATCTGCAACCTTTGTTTTTCTCTTTGTGAAAATTTATTCTGAATTTTCAGCCACCAATGTAACTTCTTTTAACACATGTTACTTCTTTATTGGAAAATAATCATAAAAATATAATAACCTAGTTTTTTAGAAGTAATCATATAGGTGAATAGAGTATTTTCAGTTTACAACAACACTGTCACTCTACAATAACACTGTCACTAGAACTTTCTAGAATGATGGAAATGTTCTATATTATAGTCTCTAGCCAAATGTAGCTATTGAGCACTTGAAATTAGGGTATTGTGACCAAAGACATGAATTTTTAATTGTTTCTAATTTTAATTAATTTAAATTTAAAAAGGCAGATGTTATATATATAATCATCTTTACCTGTTCTTAAAACACTGCTTATTGTCATCATATATATATATATATATATATATATATATACACATATATATATTTCAGAATGGAATAAAATAAACTTGTCTAAGTTATCTAGAAGTATTACATATTGGTTTCTCCCTGACTTTACTCATTCTGGTCTATGCCATATAAAATTTGGAGGACTCATGTCGTAAACTAAAAGTGATAATGAGAAATAATGTAAAATTGTAAGCTCAGATCCCCATGGACATAGCCAGAATATCATTCTCTACTTCCCCAATAGACTGCATTTATATAATTCATTCTGTTTTGACAATGCTAAGCAAGTTTTTTCCACATCCCCTTTGTTTCAGAATCTTCATTCTCACAATAACTCTTTGGAGTTGACTTCTCATCAAAATAGTCAATTATATCCCTAGTAAAATAGGCATTTACATTCCTGAACTTTTGCTCATTTTAAAGAAAATTAAGTAAATATCTATATGTATAATATTCAACCACCTGAAGCTGCTGAATGTAAACATCTATCTTACAACTTCTGTCCTTATAAAAGGGAAAGAAATCATAGATCTCAGAAATCATTTATCTCATTGTATTTTTCTGTTGAAGAGCAATGAATAGAGATGACAGTGGTGTCCATTTAAACAGATCCTATGTACCAAAAGCAAGGTTGGCTAGCCCCAATTAATTTTATTACAGGATAAGAATTTTTGGCTCCCTACTGTATCAGTAATTTTTAAACCACAAAATACCTTTCTCAGTCGACTTTTTCTTCAATAACTAATATACTGGAATTTCTAACCATCTAAATAAAAAGAAGTCTGTCCTATAAAAGGACCAAGAAACTCTTTGAATTATTTTTTTTTTCTTTTGGCCTGGGATTAAGGTATGAGTGGAAATATTGCATCATTGTGCATCACAGAATATGCAGGAATTTATATTTGCTTTAAGAGAACAATTTCTACATGAAAATAGTCCTCCACTTCTCAAATCGTTTGGTCTAGAAGTCAACAAGTCCATGGAGAGATGCTGGACATCTGTCATTTCTCACCTCCTTTAATTTTGAACAGTGCTAGCCTAACATGTTGATGAATCCACTTCTTTATTCTGCTATTTAGAAAATGAAGATAACTAAAGAAGACTTATTTTGCAGTCCGGTCACTTTCAAGAGACTTAGTTACATGCACAGCACCAGTAGTTCCCCATAGGTACTGACACAGGATCATAAATTACTCTCAATTTTCCCCCAAAAATTAAACCCACATACTAATTCTTAATTAACCTAGAATAATAGCAATTTTCCCCTCTAAATCATTGGTAAATTACTCCTACATGCTATCTTTGACTCAGAAGAACACTCAGTTCATTTCTCTACTTCTTCCTATCTCCAACTTACTTGACTATCTAGATTCCATGATCCAATCAATTCTTCAGACTCCTTTGTAATAGCACCCTAAACTTCCCAATTTCTTTGAGAGCAAAATCCTCAGACACAACTTCTCAGCTAAAACAGTCAATTATTTTCCTAAAAATTAGACACTAAGTCACTAGATAAACATCAAGTCAATCACTATGTTTCACATCTTGGAGGCATATGTTATTTTATTGAGGAGGAAACTGATACTCCTTCAGACTCCTTACTTTCATCTGTCAATGGGGCTCCTTCACATTGATGATACCACATACGCATATCAGGTTCTGAGCCTGTTTTTTCCTAAACCACCACTGTTACTTCTCTAAGGACCTACGAATCCTTCATGATGCCACCCTCTCCCACATTCATCATATCTAATCAAAGCTAAAGTCTGTCACATCTCTAAACTAAGTGTTTCAGGAATATATCCATATTTCTCAAAAAAAACCTACTATTTTACTAGCATGAGGCATTATTTGATCTCAGCTAGATGACCTTTACAGTATTTTAAATCATCTCCTCCACCAGATTTGGCCCCTCCAAGCTACCTTCCACTGAGCAAACAGTGATCAATTTGATTATGTAACCATGTGAATCTTTTGTTTAGATCATTTCAATGTTTTCTAATTATCTTACAAGCCTTTGAAAATCTGGTCATCATTTACCTCTCTAGCTTTACCTCTTCATTCTTCACCTAGCAATGGTGAGCATTTTTCCTCTATATTCCATCACATTCAGTTCTTCATATCTGTTCTCTCTGTAATCCTGCACCTACTTCACTGCCAAACATTTTGGACAAACTCTTTTTATTCATCCACCATTTATTCCATAGGTTTTTTTTGTTGTTTGTTTTTTGTCTGCCTATTACATGTCTAATATGTAGAATACTAAGAGTTGAGACATGCTAAGTGAATAAAATAAACATTATCTGTTAAATCATAATGGTCATACTCTAGTATATTTTAGGTCTCAGATTAAAACTTCAAATGTCCTACAGGCTAGGTGAGTTAATGTTTCCTGGTAATACTGTACACTTTTCATAACACTTATTATTCTTTATGTATGTAATTTTTTATTCCATGTCTTTCATACAAATTAAAAACCAGTTCTATGAGGGTAGAAACAGAGCTGTCTTGTAGACACAGCATCTGGCATATTTTCCAGCAAACATTAGGCACTGGAAAATATTTCTTAAAATAATGAAAAGACATGTGGATACAGTTGAACAAATTATGCCAAGATGCATGTACAAGTGATCTACTTATCACTTTACACTTGTTATTAGTGATAATCCTAGAAACATTGAACATACATTTTAAAAACTTAATCAAAAATAGAATAACTTAACAAAATGTGTAAGAAGTTTGTATGTGTTTATGTGAATTTGCTTAAAACCAGAATTCCAACTAAAAAAAAAAAGTTTAGATATTTCACATATTCAAAGAATATAAAAATAGTAACTAGTCTTTATAAATACATCATTCATATATTTAAATGTACTGTGAAAACTGGTAGAACAATTAAGGAATTAACAGAAACAAATATATTTTAGAGATGAAATTCTCTGCAGATATTAAGTGTTCATGTTTTGGTAACTGCAATTTTCACCATGAAAATAGCACTAGAAAATATATCTGGTTGACAAGGAAAAAAAATTTTTTTTGTTCTAACAAACCAACCATTCAACAAGATTCTTATACACATATATTTCATTTTCAGCAAATTTACATTTTCACACCGGTTTTTATTTTTTTTTTATTTATTTTTATTTTTTTTTTTTATTTATTTTTGGGACAGAGAGAGACAGAGCATGAACGGGGGAGGGGCAGAGAGAGAGGGAGACACAGAATCGGAAACAGGCTCCAGGCTCCGAGCCATCAGCCCAGAGCCTGACGCGGGGCTCGAACTCACGGACCGCGAGATCGTGACCTGGCTGAAGTCGGACGCTTAACCGACTGCGCCACCCAGGCGCCCCTCACACCGGTTTTTATGTGTGAATATGTTTCTCCAATTTTGCTCCATTATATGTATGAGGTATGAGACTAGATTTACCAGAGTTAGATTTTCACCATATACTCCCAATAATTTAGATCATACATGCTGGAAATATTTCCAAAGGAGAGACCTCACAACACATTCTCTCTTAAATCCACCCAGGAGCTCAGTTAACTCTAAGAGACTATGTTCTTACAGAACAAAGTTGAAAAGCACAGGGGAAACAGAGTGGGAAGGAAGAACAGAGGAATCCATTCCTGGATAATAAGAGTATCAAGGCATAGCACCATTTTATGAGAAAACATAACAGTAACTCAACTAGTCTTAAAGGTATTTGAGGTGTTAGCTGAGACCTAAAATACACTAGAGTATCATTATGATTTAATGGGTGATGTATGTGATTCAATTTAAAACTCAATTACCCAACTCAAAGACTGGCAAAAATAAGTTCAGTATATGGTTATTTTTGACTTGGCAAAGAACACATTTATTTTTGCTCTTAAGGAAAATACTTTCCCACTCGAGATAATTTTATGTAAAAGTGACTTTCCTATAATTTCATTATTATTATTTTTAAATTTCCCCACTGCCTAGAGTAATTTAGTAATAGTATCTTGTTGAAGTACTTAGAGTATCATTAATTTATTTCCTAATATATTACACTCTATTACCATATAGTCTATTTCCTCAGCTTGGTATCAGGGGATAACATTTGCTATGGAAAAATATTACAAAAAGAGCAAGAGCAAATATAAGCAGTGAGTTCACTTTTGAAGATGTTTGGATAAATTGAACAAAGCATTTGATTCTAGTGAACTCAAGCCTTTTCACAGAGCAATTTATCCCAGAACTAATCTTTTAGTCAATTAAAAAACAAAAAAAAATGTTTCATCTTTGACCAGGTATTTGAAAGCATGTTTTAACTTAAACATATTAAATCAGATTAATCTTTTCAACAATTTCTTGAAAACTTTTAAAACATAAAAATCTTATCAATTTGGTCCTTACCTGTGCCATTTTTAGAGTTCTTGATTATGTATAAGAGTTCAAATATAGAAATATTATTCATAGTAGCACAGTTAAAAGGTTTCTGATGAAGAAAAATGAAACAAACTTTTGATGAAGACATCTTGTATTTATTTCTTTTTCCTTAAAAAGGGGGATTTATGTAATAAGTTATATCAAGAACTATGTTTCTCTTCCCAGTAAGAAATTTTATATATTGCAAATCCAGAATACCTCAAGTTGCCAAATTCCTATGAGAAGTTTTTCTTTGTCAAGAAACTATATTTTCATGCTTTATCATGCTTCCAATAGAGAACAGAGATACTTGGCCCTCAGTGTCCCAAAGGAGGTAATAAAATAGTAACCATGGTAACTATTAGCACTAACTTCAATGATGTAAGGATGTTCAGATGGTCTATCCCCATGGGTCTATCTTTCCTACGCTAAGTGAAGTAATAAAACAAGTCAGAACAATTCCCCCCATTGGAAGTCTCTGTGTTAGTCATTTGTCCTGTTGATCCAGGCCAGATCAGCAACTACTCAGGTATTATTCATATATCAATATTACCTTAGCATTCACCTTGTACTCATACTGTTTAAGGCACTAAGGACATAGTACTGAATGGAACAGACAAAAGTGCCTGCTTTCCAGAGTTCTGAACATATCATGGGCCATTATAAGGACATCTGTCACCAACTAGATCCCCAGATCTTATCTTTAGTGATCACCTGCTTACACCCACCTACATTTGTTCCACATTTTTCCTTAAGCTCTTCTTTCCAGCTTTTCTCTTAACTCAAGCAAAAAGACCTAAGGGGCATAGCATACTGTGACAGAAACCAAAGCTGTCCCCTCAAGCAGTTACAACTGACAGGGCTCAGACCACCCAAATCATTTTGAACTTAATTTCTGACTGGACTCGTGTCTGCACAGATGGGCCATGGAGTGACCCAAGAAATGACAGTTATTTTTACCTCATTATAATACTAAAATCTGCTTCCAAGGAGAAGCACAAGCCCCATTTACATAACATACAATGTATGTATAGGCATGTTTCCTTAAGGCACATGCAGGACCTTATGCCTGCCTCTACCTCCAATGACAAGGCTCTACTATCCAAATATCCATCCTAACCCTAAGTAAAAGGAACCCATTCATTCTTGCTCAGGGAGTCATGGCTTTGGAAGTTATTCCTCATGATTTCCTTGTTTTCTACAAGTAGTTTCCTTTGTGCGACAACTCCACCTGTTGTAGCTTCCACCTATAACGCAGCAAGGAGCAAACTCCTGTTAGTGCAAACTCCTGGCACTAAATCTGAGAAAAATGTGAGGCACTATAAGGTCTTGAACAAAAAGACATGATCTAAATTATGTTACAGCTCATGATCTGGTTTCCAAGTGGATATTTAACAGTGGAGGAAAAAAGTGAAAGCAAGGAGATGAGTTAAGAGGATATTAGAAAAATCCCAGAGAGATAATCAGGAAAAAAACAGTAAAGAATAAAAATCACACAGGGTATATTTTGAAGATGTAAACAATAGGATTTTCTAACGGCCTACATAAGAGATGAGAGACAGAGAGAGAGACAGAGAGACAGAGATGGAAGTAATTCTCCCTTCGACTCAGGGATGAAAGTAGTGTGGTATTTAAATGTGGTGGAACATACAAATGGAAAGAAAATGATGGGACAGTGAAAATCCTTTGACCAGTCTTTCTCAGCACTTTAAAATTCTGACTTCATTTCATTTATAAAAATCCTGAAGTAGAAACAAAGTTGACTCAAAATTTGTTCAGTTTTAAAATAGCATCATACTCATAATCACTCACCACAGAGAGTACACTTAGAGTCCATTGGCAGCAATATGAAAATGACTGGGTATTTTATGAGCAGAAAGCTCTTTTGCATTCTGCCCACTTCATTCTGATGTGGGATTCTGAGGTAGGGGTGTGGGGGAGGGGGTCCTACACACCAACAAACAATTCTCCAGACACCAATTGTGTGTCCTACAATTTAACTCAATTCTGACACTATTTATCTGGCGACAGCATCAGATTCCAGAGCTTAAGGAGATTCAGTCCTACAACACTGCCTTCCTCCCACGACACTTCAGACACCAGTCACAAGCCCAGGTTGTCGCTGTGCTTCTGACCAACTGGTTATAGATTGGAGGCTCGCAAGGCACCCTCCTTGGGTTTAATTTGCTAGAACATCCCATAGAACTCAGAGAAACATTTTACTTAAGAGATGACCAGTTTAAGGGCGCCTGGGTGGCTCAAGAGGTTTCGGCTCATGTCGTGATCTCATGGTTCATGAGTTCAAGCCCTGTGTCAGGTTCAGTGCTGACAGTGTGAAGGCTGATTGGTATTCTCTGTCTCCCAACTCTCTCTTCCCCGACCCTTCCCTGCTATCTCTCTCTCTCTCAAAAATAAATAAACATAAAAAAAAAAAAGAGAGATGACCGTTTATTAGACAAGCTAGAACTCAGAAACAGCCAGATGGAAGAGATGTGTAGAGTAAGGTTATAGAGTAAGGTATGTGGGAAGCGCTGAGGAGCTTCATGTCTTCTCCAGAAATACCATTCAACCACCTGACCATGTGTTCATCAACCTGAAAGCTCTCAGATAATCCTGTCTGTCTGAGTTTTATCGAGGCCTCATTTCAGAGGCATGGCTGATTAAATTACTGGAGTTTAGCAAATGACCCAACCTTTAGCCCCTCTTCCCTTCCCAGAGGTAAAGGGTGTGGGACTGAAAGTTCCAACCCTCTAATCTCAGCCATTGGCTCCTCTAGCAGCCAGCCCCCACCCTTAGGTGCTTTCTAAATGTTACCTAATTAACATAATCAAAGATACCTTTATGGTTCTTATCACTTAGGAAATTCCAAGAGTTTAGGAACTCTGCCAGAAAGAGGAAGCCATCCCAGCTTCCTCCAAGAGATCAAGCCTTCTAATGAGTGTGTAAATCTGAAGTTTTCTGAAAGAAAGCATACTAATTCATCATGCTATGCAAAAACACTGAGCATAAACTTATAATTTTCACAGTCTGTATAATGTAAACAGAAAAGGGAGGAAAATGTTTTACTAGGTCACCCATTCTACATACTGTCCAATACTAGATGTTCCTGTATGTAATCACTGTAGAGATTTAAAACTAACTATTGAGGGGTATGAGCCAAATGAGTAAAAATGATTCTGTCACTAATTCCTCCGTAGGACCATAACCCATTTATCACTGAAATGTTCACATCAATTACAATTTCTGTATATCAGAAATTCCAACACAGTTATTCTGAAACTGCATTTATGTAACACATACACTGAAGAGATATTTCCTTACTTGTGTTTATCAGTCTCTCCGGAATCATAAGAACACACTATGTTACTTTTTGAAATATAGTTGAGCCCTAAAAATCTGTTATTATTTCTGTATATAATTACCCAATTAATAGTCTGGTTATCTCAACCATATTTTTTATTAGATGTGGTTACTATTGTAAAATTGTTTACACTGATGACTGTCCTGATCATTTAGATAACTTACAGTACTCCACACAAGAGGCCAATAAAATCCAAGTATTTTAGCTATGTGGCCTCTATTTAAATAATCTGAGCTAAAGTTCATTTGGCTCTGGGGAATGATGGAGCTGAAAAATGGCTTAGAGAAGGTTTGTGATCCTACATCCTCATGTAGTAAGAAGACTGAAACCAGGGTGGCTTTGGAATGAACCTATAGACAGACACTGGGTAGTTAATGAAATCATAGTACTTGAATTCAGACATCTTGAGATTTTATACTTAATGCTTATTTGACATAGTATTTATAAATGTATAAAACCATCTAACAGAAAAGAAAGTAATTACCCTAAACAGTTCCTGAAGATGCTATGAAAACATATATGTAAGAGAACCTAGAAAGTCATTCTTTTTCAATTTTTCTACTTCTCTACTCACCCTTCACATACATCTCTCACATACTTCTCTTTTACTCAAGAAATGAAGGCATTGCTCTGCATACCTCTCAAAAGTGAACATTAAAAATGTCAGCCAGAGTTAATCTTTTGATATTCTGATTCCCTCATTCTTAATCACTAAGGGAATACTAAATACCAGTTTGAATCTGATGATCTTTTCCTACCACCTGAGCTTTTAGAGGTACATGCTACTATTACTTCAAGTCAGTCTTTACTCCATCTCAGAATGATGACAGTAGTAGGAAAATCAGACTATCATACTATCAAACACACTTTTATTAAAGAAGTGAAAATCCCTTTTCAAATCTACGGTCTACTATTGGGAAGAAATATCAATATGACAGATATAAGGCACAATACAGTGGCTAGTAATCAAACTGCTGATTTGCCAGGCCTATAATAAATGAATAAATGAATAAAAAACTATGCCTGACAGAACATACAAGTCATAAATATCTGAGGTGAAAGATCCTTAGCACAAGCCTATATTCTTTTTAGTGCTGATGGCCACAGGCTCACAGCTAGTGAGGCAAGGACAGAAAGAAATGGAAGAACACTCCCTGTCCCAATTAAGCCAGAGTGTTCGGGATGTAGTCACTTCTTGGGTATCCCTCCAATGCCATCTCACCCACATCAATGTGTCCTTATAATTGTTCAAATAATGGCTACTTTAACAACCACAAAGAACCCATATCTTACTTAGCAAAACCATTTAGTATTATTAGTAGTAGTAGTAGTAGTATTTTGAGAGAGAGAGCAAGAGAGAGAGAGCAAAAGGGAGAGAGAGAGAGAGCATGAGTGAGCCCACACATACACATGCACAGGAGTCCAGGAGAGGCAGAGAGTGAGAGTGACAGAATTCCTGAGGCGGGGCTCCATCCCAGGACTTGGGATCACCAACTGAGCCAAAATCAAAAGCCTGAAGTTCAACCAACTGAGCCACCCAGTGTTATTATCAATGGAAATCCAAATCTTCTTAGTAGTTATAACCTATTGAGACTGTAAAAAAAAATTGTTTTAATGTTTATTTTAGAGAGAGAGAGAAATAGAGCATGAGTGGGGAAGGGGGAGAGACAGAAGGAGACACAGAATCAGAAGCAGGCTCCAGGCTCTGAGCTATCAGCACAAGGCTCAAACTCATAAACCACGAGATCATGACATGAGCCAAAGTCAGATACTTAACCCACCAAACCACTCAGGCACCCCACTATTGAGACTATTTTATATGGCACCTTTTTGTCTTAGATTCAATATACTTTCTATGCAGAGAAAGGGTTAGTTTGATTAGTTACAGCAAAAATCAGGTTGTCATGCAAAACCTAGTTCATACAGAACCTTAGATAATATGTGATATCAAATAGATTTGAATACAGTGACTAATAATTCTTAATGTCTGTCATGGAGTAACATATCACTAAAAGGAAACCATGTAATCTTATAAAAACAGTTCTTTATTTTTGACTCTTGGGTTTAGGAGGAGTTAGATAATTAGTTTTGAAGTTGCATGAAAGAGAAAAGCCATTTAGCCAGCTTTCAAAAAGTTTCCAGTATTTTTTTATTTGTGCTAATCATTTTTAAATGACTTTAGGGGCAACCAGGTGGCTCAGTCAGTTAAGTGTCCAATTCTTCGTTTCAGCTCAGGTCATGATCTCATGGTTCGTGGGTTTGAGCCCAACGTGAGGCTCTGCGCTGACAGCACAGAGCCTGTTTGGCCTGCTTAGGATTCTCTGTCTCCCTCTTCTCTGCTCCTCTCCCACTTGTGCTCCCTCTCTTGCCCTCTCTCTCAAAATAGATAAATAAACAAAAAAATAAAAATAAATAAAAATAAAATGACTTCAGAGCACATCTCATTATATACAGCAGTACATTTTCTGTAATTGTTAAGATACTGGCAAATAATTATTCACATGTGTAAGTATCACTATAAACCAAATATGATTATTTTGACCCCTGGGTGATGTGATTGGATTAAGGTGTGAATAGTTCTATTAGTCGGCTATTTCTTTAATAATGTTTAATAAACATCCCTAAACATTCAGTGGCTTTATGATAGCATGTGGTTACTGTCCTTGCTCTTGTGTTGTCTGAGGTAGCTCAGCTTAAAGGAGTAGGATCCAAGTTTTCTTGGCAAGTCTCTCATTCTGAGACGAGTAACTGTTTCTTAAGGTAGATGACCAAAAGCAATAGCTATTTGGGAAGCAGTGATAAAAATTTTCTGAGCAAGTGAAAAAGTATTCCACAAAGGAATAGTATTGATAATACTTAATCTATTCTTAAAAGATAAAAATAATAATATTCCAGAAGGAGAGAAACATATATTTATAAGATAAAAATATAAGAAGAATTTCATATTTGGTAGTTTTTCTTTAATTTTTAAGTAGACATCCAATTAAAACTTTAAATCACTCATTGAATTATTAATTCAATCAAGGATGATTAATTGACAACTATGTGCCAAGGAGTGTCCTAATAATATGAATAAAATAAAAAAAAAAAAAGATGTGATCTTTAGTGTCTCAGACAAATGACAGAGATAATCAAATAATTATATTAATGAATAACATTACAGACTCAGATAAGGGTTCTAAAGGAAATTATCACAGATCTATGAAAATACGTAATAGAGAACCTGGTGTAGATTAGGGGGAAGGGGGGCACTAGGCACAACTTCCCCAAGGAGGTGACGTTTCAGGTAAGGATATCAAAGAGATAACTGGAGGGGAAGAAGTGTTTAAAGCAAATAAAAGATGTGTGCACAAGCCACAGGACTGAGAAATGATTGAAAATTGCATACATGAAAAAGTAAGGAAGGAGGAGTTGCTTTATGTTATTTTATATCTTTTCCCAGTTTTCCCCCCATTTCAATGGCATACACATGGTCTCTCAATTGTGTATGAAGAGATGAAGAAATCAGACAAATCACCTTCTGAATAAAGCATCTGTTGCCTTTATTTTATAGCTTCTTATAGTAATTTCATTAACAACTGATTCTGGAGGATAGCAGAACATAAAATCCTGATTTATTCAGGGCCTTAAAATTTGCAAATATTTATTATAGTTGTGTTTTGCCTTCTCCAAAAGCATCATGATGTGGATGTAATTAATGTTTAAAAAGGAGAAGACTACTTTTTTGGGTGAACAGGTGATAGCACTTTGTTTCCTGGGTATGTCCTTCATTATATTTCATTTACATGTAATTTAATAAATGAATAAAGACTTACTGCAGTAGATAGCATTTAAACCAACAAATGAACAAATGATGAACTATCATATCCTTATACATAATCCACAATAAAGTGAACTTTCTCAAAAATATCTACTTTATTTAGCTTAGTATTCAGAATACAAGACAAAAAATTTTCCCAGGCTATGAGTCTGTCTGCGTTATAACAGGGTTTCTCAGCCATGTATCTCTCTTAATACATGACAGCTGACATCCACAGTGTAAAAATTATATACTATATATATTCATGATAAAGACTACACCTGTGTTTTGTGTAGTAAATATTTTTCATGAGTAAACAGTATTGTGCAAATATAATGTTGATTCCAAATAGTTTCTCATGTCAATTGTTAAAAGCTGTGGTCAGATATATTTCATTGCACTATATTCTTCTAAATTCCTCCTTCAAGCGATTTTTCTAATGTCTAGTCATGACACATACGCTCTAGTTTGGCTTATGTAAAGTTAAGCAGAACCTCAGTGAAAAAGTTAAGAAAATAACCCTGAGTAACACAAGGTCATCATCCTTGATAGTCAAAGACTTATTAAAGATTTTGTTAAAACTAATTTTGACTGTTTTTCAAATCTCCTTAATAAACCTAGACCTAGAATTCTAGAACAATATATAAAGTCTTATAGACCTAGATTCTCTGCTCTAATTAGTCCTGAGAATCAGAATAAAAAAATGCAAAACCACTGGAAAAGTAGGATGTCATAGTAGCTTTGGAATCAGAAAAACCTGTATTCAAATTCCAGCTCTTCTACCTACTAGCCTTGACCCTGAGCAAATGTCTTAACCTATTTTAGTGTCAATTTCACAACTTTGGAATTGAGTATTGTATTGCCTGTGCAGGAAGCTGTTATGAAGAATATAAACTCTAAAGTATGTAAAATATTTAATACAGTTTCTGACATTTGATACATATTTGGTAATAATAGCTATATTATAGGAATAATATAACAGAAATTCAGGTGTGCTCTAGCATAGGACTAGTTAATCCCCAACCCTAATTCTGAGTACTTTGATTTCTCTCGAGTTCATCTGGTTGTTGATGACCCAGAGGTTACACAGAAGTTTACTTGATGGTACAAACATGTTTCAAATGCAGATATTCTTACAGATTTTCACAACGTAACTTTGCAGTCATGGCTTAACATTAATTGCTTGATGCTGGCAGCCACAACTGTCAGCCTGGCAACAGGCATCCTTGCCTACAGCCTTGTGGGAGTCTTCTGGAACTCCAGCACTCCACAGTGCTTGCCTAGGCAAGGACGTACTGCTGCCATTGGAAATCCTGGGCATTCTGGCATGGCAGATGCTTAACTGCTACTCCAACAGAGCCCAAGGCTGTGGCTCCCAAAGCCCATAAATTGGGGAAGTCTTTTGCCAAGAGCCCCAATGTTATGGCAGACAAGCCAGTCCTGATTATCAAGGGACATCTTTAAGGGGCTGTGTGCTGAAGCCTGGCAGGCAGCCACTTCAAGAGTTTCTGTAAACCTGACTGTGGTATTATCCCAGAATTAAAGAAATACCCATGTACTCACAGTTTGAAACCAATTTTATTAGTCATGTTCCCTTTCAAAATATGCCTTGTCACATTGGTTTAATGACACAAATACCTGAAGCTTAAAAATAGTTTGGTTTTTATAAGAGAGAAAGAGTGAGGGGGGAAAAAAAGTAGCTGAGTTCTAAAATTCAGCTTCCTCTGAGAAAGAAAGAGAACTAAGAATAGAAGCAAAAATATAATCCCTATCTACAAAAATAGCAGAGATATACTGACACATTATTGTGGACTGAATCAGGGTTATATACCAGATATTTGGCTTCATGTCCCTTTTAAAATAGCATTCCTGTCCATTCTTATTAAGTGTGGATTGCTCCCAAGAGTTCCTTTGTGGCTAATTTAACATCTGTGAAGTCATGGTGATATTAAGTATAAATTCATTGCCTACTGCATGGATAATTTTATTTTACTCTAAAGTTATTGTAATAATTAGTGAAATTTTGTAAAAGTTCATATTGGTTTAAATCACTTTATTCATTTTTTCCATCAATTAATTAGAGAATAATTTTATGACTTAAAAAAATTCCTTTGATTTCATATATTAAAAAGCTGCTTGGAAACAGAACTATTTAACTATATAAAAAGCACCTAAAAGAATGTCTTAAAAAGAACGGAGTTCAATTTAAAACATATGAAGTCAAGTTAAAACCTAATGCCTTCTTTTCAATCTTCATTTTCACTTTTCACTTTATCAAATGCATTTTTACTCTATCAGCATACTATGTAAAACATTGTTGGGATGGATGTTACAAAAATTACCCTATTATTTAGATAAGCCTATCAGGACATATGACTATATAGCAATACACATTGAATTATACAAGCTAGTTTTTGTCTTTATTTTCTTGTTGGTTATTTTAGATATGTAATATTTTGGACTCAGAGCAGAAATCAGCAAGAAAGTACCTGGTTATAGCCCATTAGAATAAAAAAAGTTGGGAAAAGCTAAACACAATAGATGTTGAAAATGTAAGTTATTATCATTTATGGGATTTTAAGTAAATTCAGAGGATTTAAAACTATGTTATTATTAGAAGTAAACTAGGATTAATGATAAATCTTTAATGCATATTTAATATGTTAAAGTCTTTAATTGGGGGTTATATTCATATAAATTAGAAACTGCAGGTTAAAAATAAAATGTGTCAAGAACTTAAGCATTGTGTATTATGTTACAAGATACGTTTTTTTTAATTAAGCATACATATCTCTATGCATCTGGAATTCAAGTAGAATTATATTCTACCAGAGTTGTCCTTACTTGTAAGAAAAATAAAGAAAATCAAATGGATGTTATTTGTAATTAATATTTATTTTGTGACTACTTTTTTTCAGATCCTTTTTTTCAGTTAGGCCAAATAAAGTATCATCTAAACTGAAATTATTAGATTATATAAATAATGAAAGTGAATAAGCAGAACTGATGAAAAACTGTAGGGACTGGTCAGGATTTGTGAAAGAGAGTTATGTGTTCAACTGAAAGGGTTCAATCTTACAAAAAATATACAAATATATATAAATATATATATTATATATATGTTATATATATTATATTATATATATAATATATATTATATAATATATATATATATACATATACATATAAATACTCTGTGAATTAAGACCAATATATTTCAAGGCCCACATGGTTAAAAAAAAACAGGAAAGAACTTCCCTTCCAAAAGGAACTTACACAATTATTAATTCCTCATTAGGAAAGTAAAATACAAAAGCATTTGCAAAATTTGCAGCAAAACTTAAAGTAAAACAGGGCAAATAGGTTCAACCATTCTATATATTTATTCAAAATACCTTTGAATGATTTCTGTGGGTTAGATATCGTGCTACACATAGAACAGAAAAGACAGATTTGGCCCTTAACATTTTAAAGCCAATACTTAACAGACATGGATGTAAAATAGTGTATAATATGATTAAGGAGAAAAGTAGTTCCAAATGACTTCATTTCCATGAGCTGTATCCATGGATCCGCTATACATATATGCACCAGTGGTGTCTACCTCCGAAGTACCTCAGGACAGGTTGGCAAACGTGTTAAGGGTATTTAGATATTGTAACGGAGGGATGCTTCTAGCAGTTAGCAAGCTGGGGCCAGGGAAGCTAAGTACAATGTGCTGTTAAATTACACACAATGGAGACTTGTCCATCCCAAAATACCAGTGGCGAGAGCACTGTTGCCTCTAACAGGAGCACAGGCCTTGCTATATCTAACAGGAACACCAGATCCAAATTCTTTATTACAATTATCCTACTCCTTGACCATAGCTTATTTTTTTAGGTCATTTTAGTACCCTGATTGTATTCAATCTTCAGCCACATCAGTATGTAAAAATCCCTCAATTTCTTGTCCAGTACCTCCTTCACATTCTCATTTCCTTGTTAACTAGATTACTTTTCATTTCAATCCTTCCTTTTCATATACACTTCACTCTCTTACCCCTTTCCTTAATTATACTCTACTTGAAAAGACAATTATGGTTTAGCCCAATTTTTCTCAGATGCCCTGCCTATGCCATATAAGAGAACATGAAAATAAAATACTTTTCACTTTATTTTACACTCCCCAATCTCAAATTAGTCCTCAGTACTAGCTGGCAACACTAGTAGAATTCCCCAGGAAATGTTCTATTTAACGAAAACATTTTTTGGCATATCTTCTTGTCATTAAGCTTTCAATACCTACTCTAGTTGTACCTCTCAATAATGATGACTTTGCTTCCTAATTATGTTAAAAAATGAAGGTGGTAAGAATATACCTACTTAATTTTCCTACCAATAGTGCCCAATATGTTGTATTTTTCTCTGGTTAAAATAGTCCTGTTTCTCTCCAAATCTGAACTATAACTTGTATCCTGGTTCTCACTCCAATTAATCATAACAGAAGGTTCTTTGTTCTCCTAATGTTCATCTTCTCTAATCTACCAACATTCCCACTCTGATGGATTACTTCTACTAACTTACATAGATAATGCAAGTGCTCTCCCGAACGAAGGTGCTACTTCGTTTTCTGTAGCCCTTGTTAAAGGGAAATAGAATATTTAATATCTTTTTAGACTTACATCCCATTTTCTCTTGATAACCTTCCAATTAGGTATTTTTTCAGGAGTCTTTTAAAACCACTCTGCAAGGTCACCAATATTCACTTTGCAAAATATAATAATTTCTTGCCCTCATTTAAAATTTTCAGCAGCTTGTCATATTTTATCTCCTTCCTTCTTAAAACATGTCTATTATTTATTTTCTAGCATACCACAATCTCTCTCATCTCACCACACAGTCCTTCCAAGACTTTTTTGCCAGCTTTTTCTTTGTTCAATAGTTTAAATATTTGAATGACTCAGGACTCAGTCTTTGGTCATCTTCTCTTGTTTACCTAAACACCCTGCCCAGCTAATTCTATCCAGTCCGATTTCTTTAGTTTCTACATGCTGATAACTCTTAAATTAATAACTTCAGACCAGAATTCTCCCCTGAACTCAAAGCACAGATATCCGACTTCCTATGCAAGGTCCTCTTATATGACAGTTAGGTGTCTCAAAGTTAATGTCAAATAACGTGATTCTTCCCTTCAATCCCACCTCCCAAACTTGTTCCTCTTTAATTAAGTCTATTTATTTCAAATAATAATTTTACCGTTTACCTAACTGCTCAATTCCAAGAATTTAGTTAGCCTCGAATTCTCTTTCATTCCATATTCAACTCATCAGAGAGCGTTGCCACTTCTCCTTTTATTATCTCTCCGCCTACTAAGCTCTGGTTCTCATCTCTTCCATTCTTCATTTAGATCATTTTAAGTATCTCAAACACAAACTATTGAAATCTTTGCTCAGAAGTTATCATTTAAAATGTCCATTCACTGTCCTCCCTAACTAATGTATTCGTTACCTCAAGCACTCTATTTAATTGTCTTCTAATATTTAACAGAATTTGAAATTATCTTAATCATATTTTTTTAGTTAACTTGTTTATTCTTCATCTCCTCTAACTTAAAGATCCATTAAAAAAATAGCAAAGGTCTTATCTTCTGTGTCAATAATACATTCAAAGTGATAATAACAACCCTTGGAATGAATGAGTAAAGGTCTGTAAAATAAAATAATGGATTGGTTTGTAAAACCATTCTTGTTTGAATCAGAGAATTTACTCATTATCAAGCAATATCAATATTTATGAGGACATAACTATAAAGATAGTCAAGAGGCACCTGGGTGGCTCAGTCAGTTAAGCATCCAAATTTGGCTCAGATATAATCTTACAGTTTGCGAGTTGGAGCCCCTGTGCTGACTGCTCAGAGCCTGGAGCCTACTGCCCCTCACTCACTCACGTGTAGTGTGTGTGTATGTGTTCTCTCTCTCTCTCTCTCTCTCTCTCTCAAAAATAAATAAACATTAAATGAAAGAAAAGAAGGAAGGAAGGAAGGAAGGAAGGAAGGAAGGAAGGAAGGAAGGAAGGAAGGAAGGAAGGAAGGAGGGAAAATAAAGAAAGAAACTCAGTCAAGCAAAGAGGCCTGGAACACTGATTGTGGTTCCTCCCAAATTCTCCATCCTTGCATTGGATGTGCACTTTCCGGCCCAGTGTAGATGGGGTCGCTAAGTGTGTTACATAGATATTAACTTACATCATGGAGAGATATTAGTTCATGAAAAATCTTTATTTTATATTCCAGTTTACATGACCTTATCCAGGCAGCATGAATTATAAAACCATAGATTCTGGTTTTTAAATACTATACACAATGTTTAAAAAAAAAAAAAAAAAAAAACACCCTATGAAGAATTTCACAGATAAAAGCTCTCCTCTCCATAAATATTATGTGACCATTTACCTGGAGATCTAGAGATCATGTGGACAAGTTTAGACTGGTTTGTCTGCCTCCTTTACTTTCAGCTGGCAATGTACCCTGGACAATCACAGAAGTTGATCATACTCCCGCTGCTTTACCTTCCTCCTAAGTATGCCTAGCTAAATCATAGAGGATCGAGGTTCAATTAGGGGTCAAGAGAAGTAAACAATTACCAGATCACGAAGGCCTTGTAAAACAGGCTAAGGAGCTTAACTTTATCCACCAAAAGGTTCTGAACAAGGGAATGATTTAATCAGATTAAGATTTGGGGAAAAATCGTCTTTAGAGACTTTTAATTTGTTTCTCGGGCTTTAATTTCATCCCTCTCTGTAATGTCACGAAGGTCTCCAATAGGATTGGGGTCTGCAGACATTCTAGTCTCTATCCCAGTATAAGGAGAAAGATTACAGAGTAGGATGCTTGCTGCAAATTCAGTGTAGCTACTCTATCACATTTACAAATTGTCTTTTACTTCTAGGTTTCTAGGAGCTTGGCTTGTTTTATTACAAATGGGTACTATATATTATGAAATAAATTTTCTGTATCTAATAAGATGATCATATGACTTTTCACCTGAATTTTATAAAAGTGAAGACTTAAATTGTCTTTTCAAATGGTAAATTAATATAGTGTTTCAGGAATAAATCTAAAATCATTTGAGGTGTTTTCATTTTCTTTTTTTTTTTTTTTTTTTTAATTTTTATTTTTATTTATTTATTTTTTTTTTTTTTAATATATGAAATTTACTGTCAAACTGGTTTCCTTACAACACCCAGTGCTCATCCCAAAAGGTGCCCTCCTCAATACCCATCACCCACCCTGCCCTCCCTCCCACCCCCCATCAACCCTCAGTTTGTTCTCAGTTTTTAACAGTCTCTTATGCTTTGGCTCTCTCCCACTCTAACCTCTTTTTTTTTTTTTTTCCCTTCCCCTCCCCCATGGGTTTCTGTTACGTTTCTCAGGATCCACATAAGAGTGAAACCATATGGTATCTGTCTTTCTCTGTATGGCTTATTTCACTTAGCATCACACTCTCCAGTTCCATCCACGTTGCTACAAAAGGCCATATTTCATTCTTTCTCATTGCCACGTAGTATTCCATTGTGTATATAAACCACAATTTCTTTATCCATTCATCAGTTGATGGACATTTAGGCTCTTTCCATAATTTGGCGATTGTTGAGAGTGCTGCTATAAACATTGGGGTACAAGTGCCCCTATGCATCAGTACTCCTGTATCCCTTGGATAAATTCCTAGCAGTGCTATTGCTGGGTCATAGGGTAGGTCTATTTTTAATTTTCTGAGGAACCTCCACACTGCTTTCCAGAGTGGCTGCACCAATTTGCATTCCCACCAACAGTGCAAGAGGGTTCCCGTTTCTCCACATCCTCTCCAGCATCTATAGTCTCCTGATTTCTTCATTTTGGCCACTCTGACTGGCGTGAGGTGGTATCTGAGTGTGGTTTTGATTTGTATTTCCCTGATGAGGAGCGACGTTGAGCATCTTTTCATGTGCCTGTTGGCCATCCGGATGTCTTCTTTAGAGAAGTGTCTATTCATGTTTTCTGCCCATTTCTTCACTGGGTTATTTGTTTTTCGGGTGTGGAGTTTGATGAGCTCTTTATAGATTTTGGATACTAGCCCTTTGTCCGATGTGTCATTTGCAAATATCTTTTCCCATTCCGTTGGTTGCCTTTTAGTTTTGTTGGTTGTTTCCTTTGCTGTGCAGAAGCTTTTTATCTTCATAAGGTCCCAGTAATTCACTTTTGCTTTTAATTCCCTTGCCTTTGGGGATGTGCCGAGTAAGAGATTGCTACGGCTGAGGTCAGAGAGGTCTTTTCCTGCTTTCTCCTCTAAGGTTTTGATGGTTTCCTGTCTCACATTCAGGTCCTTTATCCATTTTGAGTTTATTTTTGTGAATGCTGTGAGAAAGTGGTCTAGTTTCAACCTTCTGCATGTTGCTGTCCAGTTCTCCCAGCACCATTTGTTAAAGAGACTGTCTTTTTTCCATTGGATGTTCTTTCCTGCTTTGTCAAAAATGAGTTGGCCATACGTTTGTGGGTCTAGTTCTGGGGTTTCTATTCGATTCCATTGGTCTATGTGTCTGTTTTTATGCCAATACCATGCTGTCTTGATGATGACAGCTTTGTAGTAGAGGCTAAAGTCTGGGATTGTGATGCCTCCTGCTTTGGTCTTCTTCTTCAAAATTACTTTGGCTATTCGGGGCCTTTTGTGGTTCCATATGAATTTTAGGATTGCTTGTTCTAGTTTCGAGAAGAATGCTGGTGCAATTTTGATTGGGATTGCATTGAATGTGTAGATAGCTTTGGGTAGTATTGACATTTTGACAATATTTATTCTTCCAATCCATGAGCAGGGAATGTCTTTCCATTTCTTTATATCTTCTTCAATTACCTGCATAAGCTTTCTATAGTTTTCAGCATACAGATCTTTTACATCTTTGGTTAGATTTATTCCTAGGTATTTTATGCTTCTTGGTGCAATTGTGAATGGGATCAGTTTCTTTATTTGTCTTTCTGTTGCTTCATTGTTAGTGTATAAGAATGCAACTGATTTCTGTACATTGATTTTGTATCCTGCAACTTTGCTGAATTCATGTATCAGTTCTAGCAGACTTTTGGTGGAGTCTATCGGATTTTCCATGTATAATATCATGTCATCTGCAAAAAGCGAAAGCTTGACTTCATCTTTGCCAATTTTGATGCCTTTGATTTCCTTTTGTTGTCTGATTGCTGATGCTAGAACTTCCAGCACTATATTAAACAGCAGCGGTGAGAGTGGGCATCCCTGTCGTGTTCCTGACCTCAGGGAAAAAGCTCTCAGTTTTTCCCCATTGAGGATGATGTTAGCTGTGGGCTTTTCATAAATGGCTTTTATGATCTTTAAGTATGTTCCTTCTATCCCGACTTTCTCAAGGGTTTTTATTAAGAAAGGGTGCTGAATTTGTCAAAGGCCTTTTCTGCATCGATTGACAGGATCATATGGTTCTTCTCTTTTTTGTTGTTAATGTGATGTATCACATTGATCGATTTGCGAATGTTGAACCAGCCCTGCATCCCAGGAATGAATCCCACTTGATCATGGTGAATAATTCTTTTTATATGCTGTTGAATTCGATTTGCTAGTATCTTATTGAGAATTTTTGCATCCATATTCATCAGGGATATTGGCCTGTAGTTCTCTTTTTTTACTGGGTCTCTGTCTGGTTTAGGAATCAAAGTAATACTGGCTTCATAGAATGAGTCTGGAAGTTTTCCTTCCCTTTCTATTTCTTGGAATAGCTTGAGAAGGATAGGTATTATCTCTGCTTTAAACGTCTGGTAGAACTCCCCTGGGAAGCCATCTGGTCCTGGACTCTTATTTGTTGGGAGATTTTTGATAACCGATTCAATTTCTTCGCTGGTTATGGGTCTGTTCAAGCTTTCTATTTCCTCCTGATTGAGTTTTGGAAGAGTGTGGGTGTTTAGGAATTTGTCCATTTCTTCCAGGTTGTCCAATTTGTTGGCATATAATTTTTCATAGTATTCCCTGATAATTGTTTGTATCTCTGAGGGATTGGTTGTAATAATTCCATTTTCATTCATGATTTTATCTATTTGGGTCATCTCCCTTTTCTTTTTGAGAAGCCTGGCTAGAGGTTTGTCAATTTTGTTTATTTTTTCAAAAAACCAACTCTTGGTTTCGTTGATCTGCTCTACAGTTTTTTTAGAGTCTATATTGTTTATTTCTGCTCTGATCTTTATGATTTCTCTTCTTCTGCTGGGTTTAGGCTGCCTTTGCTGTTCTGCTTCTGTTTCCTTTAGGTGTGCTGTTAGATTTTGTATTTGGGATTTTTCTTGTTTCTTGAGATAGGCCTGGATTGCAATGTATTTTCCTCTCAGGACTGCCTTCGCTGCATCCCAAAGCGTTTGGATTGTTGTATTTTCATTTTCGTTTGTTTCCATATATTTTTTAATTTCTTCTCTAATTGCCTGGTTGACCCACTCATTCGTTAGTAGGGTGTTCTTTAACCTCCATGCTTTTGGAGGTTTTCCAGACTTTTTCCTGTGGTTGATTTCAAGCTTCATAGCATTGTGGTCTGAAAGTATGCATGGTATAATTTCAATTCTTGTAAACTTATGAAGGGCTGTTTTGTGACCCAGTATATGATCTATCTTGGAGAATGTTCCATGTGCACTCGAGAAGAAAGTATATTCTGTTGCTTTGGGATGCAGAGTTCTAAATATATCTGTCAAGTCCATCTGATCCAATGTATCATTCAGGGCCCTTGTTTCTTTATTGACTGTGTGTCTAGATGATCTATCCATTTCTGTAAGTGGGGTGTTAAAGTCCCCTGCAATGACCACATTCTTATCAATAAGGTTGCTTATGTTTATGAGTAACTGTTTTATATATCTGGGGGCTCCGGTATTTGGCGCATAGACATTTATAATTGTTAGCTCTTCCTGATGGATAGACCCTGTAATTATTATATAATGCCCTTCTTCATCTCTTGTTACAGCCTTTAATTTAAAGTCTAGTTTGTCTGATATAAGTATGGCTACTCCAGCTTTCTTTTGGCTTCCAGTAGCATGATAAATAGTTCTCCATCCCCTCACTCTCAATCTAAAGGTGTCCTCAGGTCTAAAATGAGTCTCTTGTAGACAGCAAATAGATGGGTCTTGTTTTTTTATCCATTCTGATACCCTATGTCTTTTGGTTGGCACATTTAATCCATTTACATTCAGTGTTATTATAGAAAGATACGGGTTTAGAGTCATTGTGATGTCTGTATGTTTTATGCTTGTAGTGATGTCTCTGGTACTTTGTCTCACAGGATACCCCTTAGGATCTCTTGTAGGGCTGGTTTCGTGGTGACAAATTCCTTCAGTTTTTGTTTGTTTGGGAAGACCTTTATCTCTCCTTCTATTCTAAATGACAGACTTGCTGGATAAAGGATTCTCGGCTGCATATTTTTTCTGTTTAGCACACTGAAGATATCGTGCCAAGCCTTTCTGGCCTGCCAAGTTTCAAAGGAGAGATCAGTCACGAGTCTTATAGGTCTCCCTTTATATGTGAGGGCACGTTTATCCCTTGCTGCTTTCAGAATTTTCTCTTTATCCTTGTATTTTGCCAGTTTCACTATGATATGTCGTGCAGAAGATCGATTCAAGTTACGTCTGAAGGGAGTTCTCTGTGCCTCTTGGATTTCAATGCCTTTTTCCTTCCCCAGTTCAGGGAAGTTCTCAACTATAATTTCTTCAAGTACCCCTTCAGCACCTTTCCCTCTCTCTTCCTCCTCTGGGATACCAATTATGCGTATATTATTTCTTTTTAGTGTATCACTTAGTTCTCTAATTTTCCCCTCATACTCCTGGATTTTTTTATCTCTCTTTCTTTCAGCTTCCTCTTTCTCCATAACTTTATCTTCTAGTTCACCTATTCTCTCCTCTGCCTCTTCAATCCGAGCCGTGGTGGTTTCCATTTTGTTTTGCATTTCGTTTAAAGCGTTTTTCAGCTCCTCGTGACTGTTCCTTAGTCCCTTGATCTCTGTAGCAAGAGATTCTCTGCTGTCCTGTATACTGTTTTCAAGCCCAGCGATTAATTTTATGACTATTATTCTAAATTCACTTTCTGTTATATTATTTAAATCCTTTTTGATCAGTTCATTAGCTGTTGTTATTTCCTGGAGATTCTTCTGAGGGGAATTCTTCCGTTTGGTCATTTTGGACAGTCCCTGGAGTGGTGAGGACCCGCAGGACACTTCCCCCGTGCTGTGGTGTATAACTGGCGTTGGTGGGCGGGGCCGCAGTCCGACCTGATGTCTGCCCCCAGCCCCCCGCTGGGGCCACAGTCAGACTGGTGTGTGCCTTCTCTTCCCCTCTCCTAGGGGCGGGATTCACTGTGGGGTGGTGTGGCCCGTCTGGTCTACTTGCACACTGCCAGGCTTGTGGTGCTGGGGAGCTGGCGTATTAGCTGGGGTGGGTAGGCAAGGTGCACAGGGGCGGGAGGGGCAGGCTTAGCTCGCTTCTCCTTAGGTGAATCACTTCAGGAGGGGCCCTGTGGCAGCGGGAGGGAGTCAGATCCGCTGCCGGAGGTTTGGCTCCGCAGAAGCACAGAGTTGGGTGTTTGCGCGGAGCGAGCAAGTTCCCTGGCAGGAACTGGTTCTCTTTGGGATTTTGGCTGGGGGATGGGCGGGGGAGATGGCGCTGGCGAGCGCCTTTTTTCCCCGACAAGCTGAGCTCTGCCGGCCGGGGGCTCAGCAGCTCTCCCTCCCTTTGTCCTCCAGCCTTCCCGCTTTCTGAGCAGAGCTGTTAACTTCTGACCTCCCAGACGCTAAGTCGCGCTTGCTGTCGGAACACAGTCCGTCCGGCCCCTCCGCTTTTGCCAGCCTGACTCGGGGGCTCTGCTTGGCCGGCGAGCCGCCCCTCCGCCCCGGCTCCCTCCCGCCAGTCCGTGGAGCGCGCACCGCCTCGCCGCCCTTCCTACCCTCTTCCGTGGGCCTCTCGTCTGCGCTTGGCTCCGGAGACTCCGTTCTGCTAATCCTCTGGCGGTTTTCTGGGTTCTTTAGGCAGGTGTAGGTGGAATCTAAGTGATCAGCAGGACGCGCGGTGAGCCCAGCGTCCTCCTACGCCACCATCTTCCGGAACTCGAGGTGTTTTCATTTTCAAGACTTTTTACATCTACTTGTTTAAAAAGACTGACCTATAATTTTATGTTCTTATATATTACTTTCAAGATTTGGAATCAAGATTATGCTGGCTTTACAAAATAAATTATAAAATACTTTATTACTAAATTAGCATTATTTCTTCCTTATATGAATACACTGAAAAAGTCATCTGAATTTAAACTCATATATTGGAAAAACCCCACTGAAAATTTCATCTTTATTTGTATATATGTATTCTATTATGTATTGCACAGTTTTAATAATATAGGGCTACATATGTTTCTATTCCTGCTTATGTCTGTTTTCAGAAGTTGTGTTTAAGAGTTTTCCATTTCACCTAAATTCTAGTTAATTAGTATAACTTTTTCATAATACCTATTTTTCTATGGGCTCTAGAGGGACATCCTCTATATCATTCTAGTGGTTTATCAGTTATATTCATTAAAAAAAAAGTTTTAGACATTGTTGACTTTCTACATTGTGCATTTTCTGTTTTATTTTCACACTTATTTTTTTTAAATTTTTTTTTAACGTTTATTTATTTTTGAGACAGGGAGAGACAGAACATGAACAGGGGAGGGCCAGAGAGGGGGAGACACAGAATCCGAAGCAGGCTCCGGGCCCTGAGCTGTCAGCACAGAGCCCGACGTGGAGCTAGAACTCACAAACCGTGAGGTCACGACCTGGGCCGAAGTCGGATGCTTAACCAACTGAGCCACCCAGGCGCCCCCATTTTCACACTAATTTTTAATGGATGACTTATTACCTTTTTTTTTTTCTAATTTATTAAGGTATAGATTTAGATAACTGATTTTCAGTATTTTTGTCTCCAATAATTCCACGTAACAATATAAATTCCCTTGAAGTATGGTATTACTACATTTCACTAATTTTGCTGTGTGATAATATGTGAACACTAGGTTAAACATATACATATATATGTATATTATTATATTACATATATAATATGTATGTATGTTTAATGTTCATGATAATTTCTACTTTGATTCAGATGACTTGGAAGTATATTGCTTAATATCTAAATTTTTGTGGATTTTCTATATATCTAGATTCTGTTAAGCTCTAGTGTTCAATGAAATTTAAAATTTATTTCAATAGCATACCAGTTTTTAGAGAGCTAGCAATATTTCTCTTTTTATTGACATTTACTGACTTATATTTGTGGTAATTCCTGATTTTATCAGTATTTATTTTTGCTATCAGTATACTATTTGCTTTTTGTTTATCCCAGCTGTTCTTTGTTTTGTTTTCTTCTATCTTGACTTCTTTTGGATTAATATCTTTTGCTCACCTTTCTCATCTACCAGATCTTATGGTTTATTATTCTTTGAGTAGTTAGCCAAGAGATTATAACCTATATCCTTGACATACTCGCATCTATTCTGAAACAGAACTTTTACCATTTCTAAAACAACGCACAAACCTTAGAACTTTTTACATCTATTTAGCATTTGTTTTGTTTTGTTTTTGCAGGAATTGGATAGATTTGATTGTACATACATTTTAACTTTCACAAGATTTACCACAACTTTCATTCTGCCAATATTTTTGTTTGACTAACGTTCCTATTTACAGCTTACAAGGGTGTTACCTCATTCTGCATTTTCTTGCTTCTTTCCAGGAACATCTTCCTTCATTCTGATGTATACTGTTTAGTATTTCTTTTATTACTAGTTGGTTGTGACAAATGCCCTCAGTTTTTGCTTATGAGAAAATGCTTCTCTTTTAACTCAATTTTGAGAGAATTTTGCATTCAACAAAATAATTCCATCCTAGCGGTTACCTCCTTTTATAGTTCCAAAAGATATTCCACTTTCTTCTACTTTTATTTTGTGGAAAAGTTACCTAACCAATTTCTTCTATTGCATCTTTGTGTTTTTTCTTCTCTGGGTTTTATTCCTTCTTTATCTTCAGTTTTCAACCATTTCACTATGATGTACCTAGTTTTCTTCCCTCTTTATTTATATTTACCAAGAATGCTGCCCACACAAGTGTGTGTGTGTGTGTGTGTGTGTATTTTCGTCCATACATTCTACATATTTTTTTCTGTTCTTTTCTCTAGTTTCTATATCCCCCCAACTTCCTTGCCCCAGTCTAGATAACTTTTACTGATGTATATTCTTGTCACTAATCATGTCTTTCTCTCTGTCTCTTCTGTTGTAAAGCCCCTATATTGGTCACTGAATTTCAATATTTTATTTTCTCAGTTGCTTATAAAATATTTCATCTTGTAATATATTTTCTTGAATATATTCAACATCTTTATTTCAAAGACATTATTGTATAATGTGCATATATGTAATTCCTTATATATTTCCTCTTTTGTTATTTTTTTCAAGTTTTTATTAAATTCCAATTAGTTAACATACAGTATAATATTAGCTTCAGGTGTAGAATTTAGTGATTCATCACTTTCATACAATACCCAGTCCCCTTTTGTTATTGTCTGTCATGTCTTTCTGCCTCTTACCATGCCTGATCATTGTGTCTGAATGTTGGACACTGTGTAAACAATATTGTAGAGGTTCTGAATTATGATATTCTCTTCCAGAAAGGTATTGGTTTTATTCTATCAGAAATTTAGAAGACAAAAAGACATTGTGATTAGTTTATCCAGTTATGTACCTAGTGTCAAGTTTTACCAGCACTTTCAAGGTTATGGGCAATCAAGGCAATCAAGAGGTTCAGTGAAAAAGATCTGGGATATTGAGGGTAACTCCCCAGATTTGTTATCTCTGCATTGGCCATGTACTCTCCACTTAAGTCAAATTTTTAAAACATTATTGTCCTGGGGTGCCTGGGAGACTCAGTCAGTTAAGTGTCCGACTGGTGAGTTTGGCTCAAGTCATGAACTCAGTTTGTGAGATGGAGCCTTGCATCTGGCTCTGTGCTGACAGTATACTGCTTGCTTGGGATTCTCTCTCTCCTTCTCTCTCTGCCCCTCCCCCACTCATGCTTTCTCTCAAAATAAAGAAATAAGCATGGAAAAAAAAAGTTACATATCGTCCTTCCAATGGTAGCTACACTTGTGCTGAGGTTAGCATAACATATAGAGTTGTCAATCACTATGCTGCACACCTAAAACTAATGTAACACTGTGTTTTCAATAATAAAGAAAATAAATAATTGTCCTTTTTCAAAGAGGCTTTTTTTGAACTCTCTACCTGGAAAAGGTCTTCTCATGAATAACAGTTTCTCATCATAGTACTTAGTACTGTAATTTAATAAAGACTTTCATAACAATTTATCTCTTCTGTGAAACCTCAAGCACCTTTTGTGGCATGCATGATTCATTCCCTCCTTAAAGGAGAATTCTACATCTTATATTAATTTATATGTAAAACCCATTTGTAAGTAGAATATTTAATTATATTAGCATTTAGAATATAGATATTCAACTACTGGTCTGTATGTCAGCACCAATTAAGACTTTTCCAAGGACTGGGTATTACTTTGAAGAGAGAAAAGATGGACAGACATTGGCAGTAAAAATTATTCTGAATAGAAATTTCTCTAGTGAGCATAAGGCCAAGGATATAAAAGAGTATTTAAATGCATGTTGTCTTCACAAAGCTGAAATGTGGGCAGACAGCTTATTGCTGTTTTAATGGCACCTTGCAGAGATGAAATTAACATTTGATTTACATGAGTGTCCTTGGGCAGAGGCAATTGTGACTACTCATATCCACTGATAGGAGCTGAATTAGTTTTAACCTCTCAAAGAAATAATCTAGAAGTCATAATGAAAAGCTAAATGCAGATGTCCACTTAATACACAGTGGTACTTCAAGCAGTAAGAAAGAGATTGCAGCATAATAGTATTTTATACCTATTAAATAGATGTCCTTTAAGGAGTCAAATAAATTTATAACATTTTCAAATGTGATAAACTAGTCACAGAATGTGACTTTATAATTTTGAAAATAATCTGTAACTTAGTAATTATGAGACTATAGAGTTAGAAAACTCTAGGGTCACAACTCAGATGCCTTTGGAGGTCATCAAGGTTCTAAATATGAAGTAGCCAACATGAAATTTTAAAAATGGATAAGGAATGTGAATAACTGGAGAGTACAAAATCTTGCATAAAGGCAATCAAATTCACTGTTTTACATTATTCTTCTGGCCAAATAAAATATGTATAGAGATTAACTGACCCACAAGATATTGCTTTTTCATCTATCATTCTAGTTCAACCTCTTTATGTATGAATCATGCAATTTTTAGGTAGGCAGGGGACTCATCCAAGATCACGTAAGAGATTACTAGCACAGATGAGAATTGTTATTCAAATGATATTATTAAGTTATTGAACTTCGTTAGGAGTTATAAATTCCTGTTTTGTATGGTCTCATCATGAAGTAGAATGCAATGGAAATTATTATCTTCCATATATATAAATAGAAACTTTAATGCTCTAAAATTCAGTTAATTACTGGTACATCCCAGGATAAAGAATAACACAACTAATTAATTGAGCATCAAAGTTCCATGTGGATTATACCACCAATAATTACAAAACTCTCAGAAAACCTGAGAGTCTTTGCATGTCCCCCCCCAAATTTATGTCCACCCCAAAACCAAGAATGTGGAGCTTATTTAGAAATGAGATCTTTGCAGATGCAGTCAGTTAAGATGAAGTTATAATGCCTTAGGACAGGCCCTAAATCCAAGGACTAGCATCCTTATAAAAAGAGGACACACACTTGGAGACACACAGAGAAGAAGGCTACATGACAATGGAGGAAGAGATTGGAGTGAGGAAGCTGTAAGGCAAGGAATGTCAAAGATTACCAGAACCACCAGCAGTTACTGATAATTTCTTTAGAGAAAATCCTGGAACAGCTTCTCACTCAGAGCCTCCAGAAGGAATCAATCTTGCTAAGCATGATTTCAGGTATCTCCCCTTTTGAAAACTATAATAGAAAAATTTCTATTTTTCTGAACCATCAGTTTGCCATACTTTGTTTGCCCAGGGAAACTTATTACACTCAGGAAAAACATGTCTTATTTACTAACAGAAATACTGAAGAAAAAAATGTTATGGCAATTTCATTACCTAATTTAGGAATCTTAGGAATACATATCAGCATAAAGGGGCATCATGTATGTAACGACCACAAATTAATTTAACATATTAATGCTTTTCTCTATGTTAAAAGATATATGTTTTATATTGATTTCAAAGTCATCTTCATTCATTTTAAGATATATAGTTTAAATACTATTTCAAGAGGGATACTTTTCATTCAAATAGAAGACATATTTGATTATAAGCATATTAAAAATTATCATAGCCTACAATTGTCCTCCACTAGTGCACAGGTGCTGATAAACCAGCAAAAACAGAACCACAGTTTTGAAAATACCTCAAGGAGTTGGTCTAGTAAAAAGGTTAAACTCTTTTTTTAAGTTCATTTATTATTTTGAGAGAGAGAGAGAGAGAGAGAGAGAAAGGGGCAGAGAGGGAGAGAGAATCCCAAGCAGGCTCTGCACCAATAGCATGGAGCCCCATGTGGGGCTTGAACATATGAACTGTGAGATCATGACCTGAGATGAAGTCCTATGCTTGACTGAATGAGCCACCCAGGTGCCTCCCAAAACTAAACTCTTAATGTAAGTGACAGCTAATATAAAGACTCTATCAAATCAAGTGTCTGGATCTTTGATTTTTTAGACTAAGGAATCCAAGTTCTAGATAAGTTGGCATTCTTCCTGGGTACACTTCACCTGAAAATGGTGATGTCTCAATGGAAAAACTAAAGTGACCCAGGGAAGGCAAATGGGTATTAAAATTATGTGTGACAACCTTTTAAGTGAAAGAGGAAAGGAAAATAGCTAAACAGATATGATGGTGATTAATATGCTGAAATTGAATATAACAAAGGAAAGCTGACAGATGATCTTACTACATTCTTTAATTAAAAGGGGAAATACTACTACAACATTCATTCATGATAAAAACCCTCAACAAAGTAAGTTTAAAGGGAACACACTTCAACATAATAAGTCTATATACAAAAACCCAATAGCTAATATAACCCTCAATGGGAAAAAATGAGGGCTTTTCCTCTACAGTGAGGAATAAGACAGAGGTATCACTCTAATCACTGTTATTTAACATAATACTGGAAGTCTTAAGCACAGCAGTCAGACAACAACAACAGCAACAGCAACAAAATAAAAGGCATCCAAATCAGTAAGGAAGAAGCAAAACCTTCACGATTTGCAGTAGGCATGATATTATATGTAGAAAACCCACAAGACTCCACCCAAAAAAACTGCTAGAACTAATACACGAATCTAGTAAAGCCACAGGATACAAAATCAATATAGAGAAATCTGTTGCATTTGTATATACAAATAATGAAGCAGCAGAAAGAGAAATCAAGGAATTGATCCCATTTACAACTGCACCCAAAGCAATAAGACACCTAGGAATAAACCTAACCAAAGAGGTAAAAGATCTACACTCCGAAAACTATAAAACACTGATGAAAGAAACTGAAGATGACACAAACAAATGGAAAGACATTGCATACTCATGCACTGGAAGAACAAATATCATTAAGAGGCCTATACTATCCAACGCCATCTAAATATTTAATGCTATATTTATGAAAATACCACCAACATTTTCCACAGAACTAGAACAAACAATTCTAAATTTTGTCTCAAACCATAAAAGATACCAAATAGGCAATGAAACCTTGAAAAAGAAAAAGCAAAGCTGGAGGCATCACAGTTTCATGCTTCAGAGTCATATTACAAAGCTGTAGTGATCAAAAGAGTATGGTACTGGCACAGAAATACACACATAGATTGATGAAACAGAATAGAAAATCCAGAAAGGAACCCACAACTATACAATCAATTAATCTTCAACAAAGAATGAAAGAATATCTAATGGGAGAAAGAATGTCTCTTCAACAAATGGTGCTGGGAAGACTGGGCAGCAACATGCAAAAGAATCAAACTGGGCCACTGTCTTACACTATACACAAAAACAAATTCAGAATGGATTAAAGACCTAAATCTGAGACCTGAAACCATGAAAACACTAGAGGAGAACATTGGCAGTAACCTCTTTAACATCAGCCATCACAACTTCTTTCTAGGTATGTCTCCTGAGGCAAGGGAAACAAAAACAAAAATAAACTATTGGGACTTCACCAAAATAAAAAGCTGTGCACAGCAAAGGAAATGATCAACAAAACTAAAAGTCAACCTACAGAATGAGAAAAGGTGTTTGCAAATAACATATCTGATAAAGGGTTGTTATCCAAAATATATAAAGAAATGATGAAACTCTACACCCAAAAGACAAATAATCCAATTAAAAAATGGGCAGAAGACATGAATAGACATTTTTCTAAATAAGACATACAGATGGCCAAAAGATACATGAAAAGATAGATGCTCAACATCACTCATCATCAGGGAAATACAAATCAAAACTACAATGAGAGATCACCTCACACCTGTCAGAATTGCTAAAATCAACAACACAGGAAACATCAGCTACTGGCAAGAATGCAGAGAAAGAGGAACCTTCTTGCACTGCTGGTGAGAATGCAAATTTGTGCAGCCACTTTGGAAATTAGTATGGAGGTTGCTCAAAATGTTAAAAAATAGAACTTCCCTACAGTCCAATAATTACACCACTAGGTACTTATCCAAAAATTAAAAAAAAACTAATTCAAAGGGATAAATGCACCCCAATGTTTACAGCAGCAGCATCTACAACAGCTAAAGTATGGAAACAGCCCAAGTGTCCACTGACTGATGAACAAAGAAGAGTAGCATATATACACAATGGAATACTACTCAGTCATAAAAAAGAATGAAATCTTGCCATTTGCAATGACGTGGATTGAGCTACAGAGTAATATGCTAAGTGAAGTCAGTCAGAGAAAGACAAATATATGATTTCACTCACATGTGGAATTTAAGAAACAAATAAACAAGAAAAGGGGGAAAAAGAGAAAGGAAAATCAAGAAACAGATTCTGAACTACAGAGAACAAACTGATGATTACCAAAAAGGAATTGGGTGGGGGGTTGGGTTGATTAAGGAGGGCACTTGTGATCAGCACAAGGTGTTATATACAAGTGTTAAATTACTATATTGTGCACCTAAAACTAATATAAGACTGTAAGTTAACTAACTGGAATTAAAACAAAAACTTTAAAAAATAAAACAGTAAATAATATTTAGTATGACTATAATAATCTTAAAAGATATGAAGTAAATATTAAATGAGTAATTATAGTTTGCAGATATAATAGGCCCATTAGGTATTTTTAATTCTATAGAAACCCATGTTCTATATTTGCAAAACCCATGTATATGAAAAGTATATTACCACTGTATTATGCAATTATGTTCATTCAATAATCTTCATACTATATATTTTTAACAATAAATTTGGGTAAAAAAATCTGAATTTGAATAAGTGGTCTCATTTTAATTCAGTAATATAAACTCCTTTTTTATGTATGCTTAGGTTATGACTTCATGAATTCTTTGAGACTAGGACAGATGTTATATATAAAATTATTGTAATTAGTATTAATACTCCAAATATAAAAAGGCTCCAAATCAGGAACAGATGCAAAATATGATTTATAACTCACTAAGAACTACTAACACTATTCATAAGATCCAACTTAAAACATAATGTAGCCAAAATATAGGTTACATAAAATATAATGGTTAAAAACTATCATAGCATCTCCTCCTTGGGCAGAATCACCTTCTGTTTTTAGTCGATAAACTTGTCTATTGCTCAAAGTATTCTCCATGGAAGGTATTACCCCTGGGAGACTTCCATTGTCATTCGTACCCATGTTAAACTCTCCTTAAGCCTCCTGCTACAGGGTCTGAGAAAAACTGTAATTGGTGCAGCTACCAAGTTGGGGAATTTGGGGATTTGTTTAACAACAACAACAACAACAACAACAACAATAATGGTAGCTTTTATTAAACAAAAATTTCTCTCAAAAATCCTTCTTCAATAAGGTATAGTCCAATATTATCAAAGCATTAACCTCCCAGGAACATTTATATTTTAGTTTTGGCTTAATGCTAGCACTTTTTGTAAGATAAATTTTAATTCTTACATTGCACACCACTACTAGATGATGTTGGAAATCAACATGTTAGTTTATCTACTTTTAGACTTATCCAATAATCTATGTTTACAATCCCCCAAAAAGTAAGTGTCCTATGGTCTTACCCAGAATTTTGATTGGATGTAAAAAGTTAAGTTACCTGACCAGTGGAACTACTGAATGAAATAGTCCCTGAACTAGCTGAGAGGAGTATTTCAGAGAAAAAATAAATAAATAAGGTCAGTGACTAATTCATATATATATGTGTGTGTGTATATATATACATATACACACACACACATATTCAATATATATTCAATATTCAAAGGAATATATGCACCCCTTTATACACACACACACACACACACACACACACACACACACACGCACACACCTGTATAGGGGCAAATAATTGTAAAGGGTAACAGCCAAGTCTTGGAAGCTGTGAAAAGTGATATTCCAGAAAAGACTACATCTTGTTAGTAAAATCCACATTTATTTAATTTCACTCAAATTTAAATTTGAGATTGCCAGCTTTTAAAACATGTAACCCATTTCCACTCTCTATATATCTATTATCCTGAAAAAACTTTTATTATATCAACTATCTCTTTACTATAAATACCTTTTTCAGCCATCTCACTCCACAGGCATCTGTTAATACATGATTGTGGAATAAAGTCATCATAGCAGAATAAAAGGAAAGAAAAATAAAGCAGGAAATTTTAAGGGAAATTTCTAGTGGGACAAGTATTATAGTAGTCATTGGAGATAGCTGTGACTCAGATGATCTCCAGTAAAACCTGGGTGAACCAATAACATTGCGTCTATGAGCAAGTTCCATTATATAAGATCATTTACCCTTTTTAAGTGGGAAGTATAGATTCATTTACATTTTATAATTCATTTATAAATTCCTTTGAGAGGTAATCAGATGATCCACATAACGTACTCAGACCTATATCTATTATATATTGCTAGCTATCTTATTACTTGATGAGCAATTCTATAGGAGAGGAGAGTAAATGTTGATATAAGTATTTCAAGTATTAGTGCCTATAACCCAGATTTGGAAGTGTAAGAAGATGTATTTAGTTTTTTGGTCTTAGTGAATGTTAACAGTGGAGCATCTAAATAGAATCTACTGATATCAATTGGAGATTGAAAATCAAAGCTTAGCTGAAAATATAGTATCAGAAACATTGTAGCATATTAAACACTTGTATAATGGAAAAACAAGCACTTTATTAAAAATGAGACATAGTTCCGGTTTGTTGGACATTTATTCTCGAACCACAATTTTTTTAAAAATATTTATTTATTTTTGAGAGAATACAAGTTGGGGAGAGGAAGAAAGAAGGGGACAGAGGATCTAAAGTGGGCTCTGTGCTGACAGGCTGACAGCAGTGAGCCTGATGTGAGGCTCAAATTCATAAACCACAAGATCATGACCTGAACTGAAGTGGCACGCTCAACCAAATGAGCCACCCAGGTGCCCTGAACCACTATTTTTTTTCAACTACGAGAGCAAATTTTTAGATTAGACAATCACTGAGGTATTTCCACCTTTAGAACTCTATGGCAATGCAGATCTTTATGGCTATGTGTCAATAATATTCTGTTTTATAGCAATCTTTAAGCTCTTTAACTTGAACCATTTTAGTTGGACTAATGATATAAAATTAACTTTAAATAATAATAGCATAGGTGTGGTTCACTGCAATTATATCTGTGAAATTACTGCTTGAGGGAGCAAATATTTAAAAATTAATGTCTTTGCCAAGAGAGTTATAGAAGTCAGTTCAAATTATTGTTGAACCAAAGTCTGTAGAGGTATCATCAAAATTAACTTAATTAAGGAAAAGAAAGAAGATGGTTGGAACAAGTTTTGGGAAATAAATTACATTTGAATTTAAGTATTTTAAATGGTGAGTTATTGATATATTAAGTTTTGGGAAACACTTTACTCACATTACCTATTATGGGTCCAAATTTGTACAAGAATGTAGCAGTTTTCTAAGAAACTATTAGGACAAGATAAAACTATCCCAAATTTTACATGTTTAGAATTAAAAAAAAAATTGTACATCATCTCACTAATAAGATTTCTTTCCTTGTTTTATATCACTTTTTCAAACTAAAAATAAAATTTTACTGCTAATAGTTATGAAAGCTCAAAAATGGAAATGAAGAACAAATGACTTGAGCCTGTATTAGCATTTAATACTCTAAGAATTTTAAAAAATTTCATAATCCAAACAGAATGCAGATTTAAAGATATTTCATTTGATTACAGATTTTAAAATTCATTTTGTCATTTACTTTCAGAAGTAATAATCCAATTAATATGAGGGTGCACATACTTTGTGTAGTATTTATGAAGTTTGATACAGGGTGGAAAATCATTTGTAAATAAGTGCAAATACTAATAAAATTAAACAATATTTAAAAATTGTTAAAATATACTAGATAATGTTCTGAAATCATTTTAAGCAAGATGGTCAAAAATAATTTTTCATTGCATCCTAATACTGCTACATAATTGTGTAAGTCCTGTCTGGGGTGCCTGGGTGGCCCAGTTGGTTGAGCATTTAACTCTTGATTTCTGCTCAGGTCATGATCCAGGGTCATGGAATCAAGCCCTGCATCAGGTCCTGTGCTGAGCCTGAAGCTTGCTTGTGATTCTTTCTGTCTCTCTCTCTCTACCCCTCTGTCCCTCTCCCTCACTCACATGCTCTCTTTCACTCTTTCTAAAAACTAAAATAATAAATTGTATAAGTCCTCTCATTCTTATACATTTATTCACTGACATTTTTGTGAATATAATTTTGAATTCCCACATGAAAATTTATATTTAAAGTATAAGCCACAATGTACAAAAGGCCAATAGATTTCTAATATATTACTGAAAACTTTTCCTATGTAATTATCAAATCGCCTGACTTTTTAAATGTTCCTTTGGTTTGTTTTTTGTTTGTTTTTGTTTTGCCAGTTCACTACACGTAAAACTTAGGAATGTGGAGTCGCAGCTTCATCATCAAGGAAAAAAAAAGGCAAATATATTCCTTTCCATTTACAACATAAAGAATGGCTTTTACTGTTGATAGTTTCAAACCTACTTTTCATATGTTAAGCAAAAAACAAATCAATAAATCACACCAAAAAAGCCAGAGCCTAATTTGCTAAAAGAATTAATTCTAGTGAAAAAAAAGGGTCTCATACACTCAAATTTACACACATATGCCCTTGTTTAAATATAACACTAGCATATTTACTCATTCAATTCATTCTATAAATATTTAATAAGTACCCAGGTACTGTGATTGGGATTGAGCATATACAGTGTTGAATTAGAGATGAAAACTGGTCTGTGTATGCTAATATTTCAGCAGGGAAGACAGATAAATGAATTAGAGATTATTGACCATTGTGATAAATTATATGATAAAATCAGACATTTAATTAATTCAAAGAAGATTTCTGGGAGAATATTTTAAACTGCCACAATTTATTTTGCATTTTCAATTTGGTTTAAAAATCTTTACTATTTACTGTTTAAAGATCATATATAAAAGCTATAATAAAACTCTTGTCTATTTTTCTTTTTGCAATTTTTCTTTTGAGGAAACTACCCCTAGGGAATTCCTTAAAAGATTATTACTGGAATACACCCAACATTGTTAAGTCCCCTCATGCTCGTACTGCTATAATTCTCATGAATCTGTAGGCCACCTATTTCATCTCCAGAAAGTCACAAAAATCCTTTTAGTAACAACTCAATCCCTTATCTCAGGATTATAAAGCAAGAGTGGTGGAAGCTATGAAATCTACACAGAAAATACAAGAATAGCAACATGTACATCGATTTTGTATGATCTTATCCATTGTCATTTTGGACAGCCAATGACATGCCAACACGATCTCAAGAACTTACTGCATATTCTTGCTGAGGCAAAGTAGGTTTCTATTATTTTTCTCATATGACAAATATCCTTATTTTGTATTTTTTAAAAAAGAATATGAACTACATATAGTCTTAATGCTGACTTAACATATTGCCAAAAAAAGTATAACTATCTTTTTATTACATCAGATAAGGACATTTTTCCATTATACTTAACTGCATCAATTTAGAATTTATGGTAATTTAGGTAAAATCTGAAGTACCGTTTTATTCTTTAAAAACTCTTAAACAGTAAGTTTGTATTATCTTTGTACATATTAAAGTTATTTTTAAGCATACACATAACTGATTCTTTTTTGCCTTCAACACTTTTGTAAATATAAATTAAGAAACTTGAAGTCAATTTTATCAAATAATTTCATAATATCAAATATGATACAAAAAGATGATTTAGAAGTGAAGAAAGGTTTATTACTGACAAAGCTTTGTTAACATATTTGAACCATGTGAAAGCACTGTTTGTAGGTTAAAAAATAACAAAAAAAATATTAGCACTTTGCCTAATATATTGGTGAAGCTATATTGTACTGGATGCTAAAAAGCATATATACCTTTATATCTATTTAATGAAGAAATAAGTTGTTTTGATCTTTTGGTACATTATTTATGTAATTCAAAACATTTTAACATCTGAATATTCTATTAACGTCTTTAAAAAACAAAAGGGAATTTAATGCTTGGAATGTTTGAGCCCTGCATTGGGCTCCTCGCTGAAGGTGTCCCTCTTTGCCACAAAATACTACATCAAAGCTAAACAACTATTGCTAACAGTTCAAAAACCTGCAAATCCACAATCACTCACTTAACTTCTCACTAATCTCTAACAGCAAAGATAGCATTTCGTATTACATACAATAAAATTTATTCAGAGGTCAGACCACTGAGAACTTTAGGAACCTGAAGGTATGCAAAATTTGTAGTCTTTTCAAAAGCACAGTTGTCATTGCTAACTGCTAAACGGGAGTGACTATATGTGATACACAGGTACTATTTAATTTCCCTGTCTAAAGGAAAGATAACATTATTTCTGTTGATAATGGTGACTCATGGACCTGTTAATAATGCAAAAGAAGGTTATTTAGAAGAGGCAGAAGCCTCACCAAATGATTTTGAATTCTAGGAAAGAAAGGTCCTTACACTCTTAAGGAAGATTTTAGAGAATCACCAAAGGGATCACAAGAAAGGTACTAGGGAGCAGCTCCTAGTCTAAGGACAAAGTGCTCTAGCGGGATCCCTCTGTATGACAATGATATGGTAAGCTTCATGGATGCTCCATCACCAACACACATGCATCTGCTATCAAACTACAATGAAAAGTACTTGCTTTTTAGGCAAGTCTCTGGTTTGTGGCTTTCTAATGCTATCCGATCTTGATGGAGAGAAAAAAATATCATTTACATAGGATACCTAACATGTTGTACACTCAATCAATTTTATCAGTCTCCAGCACAAAAGAGTCACCCAAGATAAGAGAGGAAGAAAATATTAGAATTTCTATTTCTATTTTTTATATCTCATCCTTAATTTATATTTTTGCATGACTTATAATTTATCATTATCAGTAGTTATACATGTATATAAATTTCTCAAGTTTAATACACATAATATTGAGTTGAGGTGTCATATTCTTGGGTATCATAATCTAGGGATCATGTTCTTAGTGAATATGACAGGTATCATATTCTAGGTATCATATTCTTAGTGAATACCACTCTAGGTATCATATTCTTAGTGAAAAAAATATAGTATAAAAAGAGCTTGAAATCATCTGCTCTAGTACTTTAAATCATGGTTTAAACTAGGCTATTGAGTACTTGAGTATCTGACCACACATTATGCTTTTCAGAGACTTTGCTTTTGGATAATACTATTTACAACAGTGAAGGAACACTATATACAAACATAGCATCCCATCTCCCAGTGTGCTTAATTGTGCCTACATTTTCTACAAAGGGTTCACAGTATTGTGATAAAATGAGAATTGGTGGGGCTGTCCTTCAAGTTTTCTTGCCTTTTCCGGGGTAAAGTGTGGGCACATGACCAATATTAATCAGACTCCCTCTCCCTTGTGAATATAAGCCATAAACAGAAAAAATAACAATGTCTGAACATACCTGCAGCTAGCCCATCCAGAGCTTTACCTCCAGTAGAGCTAACCCAATAATGCTTTCATTCAGTGTACTTGCTCTATACATATAATAAACTCATTTTATCTTTATTTGATAAAATATAATTTTTTTAATTTTTTTATTTTATTTGTTTATTTTGACAGAGAGGCAGAGTGAATGCGGGAGGGACAAAGAGAGGGACACCTTCAGCGAGGAGCCCAATGCAGGGCTCAAACTCACAAAGCATGAGATCATGACCTGAGCTGAAACCAACCAAGTTGGTTAAATGCTTAACCAACTGAACCACCCAGGCACCCCAAAATTATTTCTTTTTCAGTTAGAATGGAAGGTTGGAATTTGATGCCAGTAAATGAGAAAAGCGTCAAATTTTCCCAGGAGACAAAATTTCACAGAAGTATAGAAGTCCATATATTCATTTCCATCACCTCTTTGTCAATTGAATAAGATGACAAGTAAAATAAATCAACAGTAGTATGTAGTGGGCTCTTTCAAAAGACCTAAGTATGTACCAGCATTTGGTTAATGATATAATACGCTGACATTTCTCACATTATTGCTACTTGCCAAACACAATTTGAAGTTTTGTATATATATTAAGTCAGTTGATTCTCTTAATAAGCCTGAGAATTAGCTATAATAAAATAGTGATTTTATACATAATGAAACTGAGGCAACTAATTATGATAGTTATAAAAGGTCACATGACCAGGGATAACATTCTTAAGATTTAGGTACTGCCTTCTTCTTGGTACAGTGAGGGAGACACCCTTAAAAATAGAGATTTCCCGAAAATAAGAGAAGATGGCGGCGTAGGAGGATGCTGGGCTAACCGCATGTCCTGCTGATGACTTACATTCCACCTACACCTGCCTAAAGAACCCAGAAAACCACCAGAAGACTAGCAGAATGGAGTGTCTGGAGTCAAGCGCAGACGAGAGGCCCACGGAAGAGGGTAGGAAGGGCGGAGAGGCGGTGCACCTAACACGGACTGGCGGGAGGGAGCTGGGGAGGAGGGGCAACCTGCCGCCCAAGCAGAGCCCCCGAGTCTGGCTTGCAAAAGACGAGGGGCCAGACGGAGTGTATTCTCACAGCAAGCGTGACTTAGTATCTGGGAGGTCATAAGTTAACAGCTTTGCTCGGAAAGCGGGAAGGCTGGAGGACAAAGGGAGGGAGAGTTGCTGAGCCCCGGGACAACAGAGCTCAGTTTGGCGGGGAACAAAGATGCTCGCCAGCGCCATCTCCCTCCCCCATCCCCCAGCCAAAATCCCAAAGGGAACCAGTTCCTGCCAGAGAACTTGCTTGCTCCACGCAAACACCCAACGCTGTGCTTCTTTGGAGCCACACCTCTGGCAGCGGGTCTGACTCCCTCCTGCTGCCACAGGGCCCCTCCTGAAGCGGATCACCTAAGGAGAAATGAGCTAAGCCTGCCCCTCCTGCCCCCGTGCACCTTGCCTACCCACCCCAGCTAATACGCCAGATCCCCAGCACCACAAGCCTGGCAGTGTGCAAGTAGCCCAGACGGGCCACCCCACCCCACAGTGAATCCCGCCCCTAGGAGAGGGGAAGAGAAGGCACACACCAGTCTGACTGTGGCCCCAGCAGTGGGCTGGGGGGCAGACATCAGGTCTGACTGCGGCCCCGCCCACCAACTCCAGTTATACAAAACAGCATAGGAGAAGTGCCCTGCAGGTCTGCACCACTCCAGGGACTATCCAAAATGACCAAATGGAAGAATTCCCCTCAGGAGAATCTCCAGGAAATAACAATAGCTAATGACCTGATCAAAAAGGATTTAAATAATATAACAGAAAGTGAATTTAGAATAATAGTCATAAAATTAATCGCTGGGCTTGAAAACAGTATAGAGGACAGCAGAGAATCTATTGCTACAGAGATGAAGAGACTAAGGAATAGTCAGGAGGAGCTGAAAAACGCTTTAAATGAGACACAAAATAAAATGGAAACAACCACGGCTCGGATTGAAGAGGCAGAGGAGAGAATAGGTGAACTAGAAGATAAAATTATGGAAAAAGAGGAAGCTGAGAAAAAGATAAAAAAATCGAGGGGTCTGAGGGGAAAATTAGAGAACTAAGTGATACACTAAAAAGAAATAATATATGCATAATTGGTATCCCAGAGGAGGAAGAGAGAGGGAAAGGTGCTGAAGGGGTACTTGAAGAAATTATAGCTGAGAACTTCCCTGAACTGGGGAAGGAAAAAGGCATTGAAATCCAAGAGGCACAGAGAACTCCCTTCAGACATAACTTGAATCAATCTTCTGCACGACATATCATAGTGAAACTGGCAAAATACAAGGATAAAGAGAAAATTCTGAAAGCAGCAAGGGATAAACGTGCCCTCACATATAAAGGGAGACCTATAAGACTTGTGACTGATCTCTCTTTTGAAACTTGGCAGGCCAGAAAGAATGGCACGAGATCTTCAATGTGTTGAACAGAAAAAAATATGCAGCCGAGAATCCTTTACCCAGCAAGTCTGTCATTTAGAATAGAAGGAGAGATAAAGGTCTTCCGAAACAAACAAAAACTGAAGGAATTTGTCACCACTAAACCAGCCCTACAAGAGATCCTAAGGGGGATCCTGTGAGACAAAGTACCAGAGACATCGCTACAACCATAAAACATACAGACATCACAATGACTCTAAACCCATATCTTTCTATAATAACACTGAATGTAAATGGATTAAATGCGCCGACCAAAAGACATAGGGTATCACAATGGATAAAAAAACAAGACCCATCTATTTGCTGTCTACAAGAGACTCATTTTAGACCTGAGGACACCTTTAGATTGAGAGTGAGGGGATGGAGAACTATTTATCATGCTACTGGAAGCCAAAAGAAAGCTGGAGTAGCCATACTTATTTCAGACAAACTAGACTTTAAATTAAAGACTGTAACAAGAGATGAAGAAGGGCATTATATAATAATCACAGGGTCTATCCATCAGGAAGAGCTAACAATTATAAATGTCTATGCACCAAATACTGGAGCCCCCAAATGTATAAAACAATTACTCATAAACATAAGCAACCTTATTGATAAGAATGTGGTCATTGCAGGGGACTTTAACACTCCACTTACAGAAATGGATAGATCATCTAGACACACGGTCAATAAAGAAACAAGGGCCCTGAATGATACATTGGATCAGATGGACTTGACAGATATATTTAGAACCCTGCATCCCAAAGCAACAGAATATACTTTCTTCTCGAGTGCACATGGAACATTCTCCAAGATACATCATATACTGGGTCACAAAACAGCCCTTCGTAAGTTTACAAGAATTGAAATTATACCATGCATACTTTCAGACCACAATGCTATGAAGCTTGAAATCAACCACAGGAAAAAGTCTGGAAAACCTCCAAAAGCATAGAGGTTAAAGAACACCCTACTAAAGAATGAGTGGGTCAACCAGGCAATTCGAGAAGAAATTAAAAAATATATGGAAACAAACGAAAATGAAAATACAACAATCCAAATGCTTTGGGACGCAGCGAAGGCAGTCCTGAGAGGAAAATACATTGCAATCCAGGCCTATCTCAAGAAACAAGAAAAATCCCAAATACAAAATCTAACAGCACACCTAAAGGAAATTGAAGCAGAAGAGCAAAGGCTCTTCTGCTAAACCCAGCAGAAGAAGAGAAATAATAAAGATCAGAGCAGAAATAAACAATATAGAATCTAAAAAAACTGTAGAGCAGATCAATGAAACTAAGAGTTGGTTTTTTGAAAAAATAAACAAAATTCACAAACCTCTAGCCAGGCTTCTCAAAAAGAAAAGGGAGATGACCCAAATAGATAAAATCATGAATGAAAATGGAATTATTACAACCAATCCCTCAGAAATACAAACAATTATCAGGGAATACTATGAAAAATTATATGCCAACAAATTGGACAACCTGGAAGAAATGGAAAAATTCCTAAACACCCACACGCTTCCAAAACTCAATCAGGAGGAAGTAGAAAGCTTGAACAGACCCATAACCAGCGAAGAAATTGAATCGGTTATCAAAAATCTCCCAACAAATAAGAGTCCAGGACCAGATGGCTTCCCAGTGGAGTTCTACCAGACGTTTAAAGCAGAGATAATACCTATCCTTCTCAAGCTATTCCAAGAAATCTAAAGGGAAGGAAAACTTCCAGACTCATTCTATGAAGCCCGTATTACTCTGATTCCTAAACCAGACAGAGACCCAGTAAAAAAAGAGAACTACAGGCCAATATCCCTGATGAATATGGATGCAAAAATTCTCAATAAGATACTAGCAAATCGAATTCAACAGCATATAAAAAGAATTATTCACCATGATCAAGTGGGATTCATTCCTGGGATGCAGGGCTGGTTCAACATTCGCAAATCAATCAACGTGATACATCACATTAACAAAAAAAAAAAGGAGAAGAACCATATGATCCTGTCAATCGATGCAGAAAAGGCCTTTGACAAAATCCAGCACCCTTTCTTAATAAAAACCCTTGAGAAAGTCGGGATAGAAGGAACATACTTAAAGATCATAAAAGCCATTTATGAAAAGCCCACAGCTAACATCATCCTCAATGGGGAAAAACTGAGAGCTTTTTCCCTGAGGTCAGGAACACGACAGGGATGCCCACTCTCACCGCTGTTGTTTAACATAGTGCTGGAAGTTCTAGCATCAGCAATCAGACAACAAAAGGAAATCAAAGGCATCAAAATTGGCAAAGATGAAGTCAAGCTTTCGCTTTTTGCAGATGACATGATATTATACATGGAAAATCCGATAGACTCCACCAAAAGTCTGCTAGAACTGATACATGAATTCAGCAAAGTTGCAGGATACAAAATCAATGTACAGAAATCAGTTGCATTCTTATACACTAACAATGAAGCAACAGAAAGACAAATAAAGAAACTGATCTCATTCACAATTGCACCAAGAAGCATAAAATACCTAGGAATAAATCTAACCAAAGATGTAAAAGATCTGTATGCTGAAAACTATAGAAAGCTTAGGAAGGTAATTGAAGAAGATATAAAGAAATGGAAAGACATTCCCTGCTCATGGATTGGAAGAATAAATATTGTCAAAACGTCAATACTACCCAAAGCTATCTACACATTCAATGGAATCCCAATCAAAATTGTACCAGCATTCTTCTCGAAACTAGAACAAGCAATCCTAAAATTCATATGGAACCACAAAAGGCCCCGAATAGCCAAAGTAATTTTGAAGAAGAAGACCAAAGCAGGAGGCATCAAAATCCCAGACTTTAGCCTCTACTACAAAGCTGTAGTCATCAAGACAGCATGGTATTGGCACAAAAACAGACACATAGACCAATGGAATAGAATAGAGACCCCAGAACTAGACCCACAAACGTATGGCCAACTCATCTTTGACAAAGCAGGAAAGAACATCCAATGGAAAAAAGACAGTCTCTTTAACAAATGGTGCTGGGAGAACTGGACAGCAACATGCAGAAGTTTGAAACTAGACCACTTTCTCACAGCATTCACAAAAATAAACTCAAAATGGATAAAGGACCTGAATGTGAGACAGGAAACCATCAAAACCTTAGAGGAGAAAGCAGGAAAAGACCTCTCTGACCTCAGCTGTAGCAATCTCTTACTCCACACATCCCCAAAGGCAAGGGAATTAAAAGCAAAAGTGAATTACTGGGACCTTATGAAGATAAAAAGCTTCTGCACAGCAAAGGAAACAACCAACAAAACTAAAAGGCAACCAATGGAATGGGAAAAGAGATTTGCAAATGACATATCGGACAAAGGGCTAGTATCCAAAATCTATAAAGAGCTCACCAAACTCCACACCCGAAAAACAAATAACCCAGTGAAGAAATGGGCAGAAAACATGAATAGACACTTCTCTAAAGAAGACATCCGGATGGCCAACAGGCACGTGAAAAGATGTTCAACGTCGCTCCTCATCAGGGAAATACAAATCAAAACCACACTCAGATATCACCTCACGCCAGTCAGAGTGGCCAACATGAATAAATCAGGAGACTATAGATGCTGGAGAGGATGTGGAGAAACGGGAACCCTCATGCACTATTGGTGGGAATGCAAATTGGTGCAGCCACTCCTGAAAACAGTGTGGAGGTTCCTCAGAAAATTAAAAATAGACCTACCCTATGACCCAGCAATAGCACTGCTAGGAATTTACCCAAGGGATACAGGAGTGCTGATGCATAGGGGCACTTGTACCCCAATGTTTACAGCAGCACTCTCAACAATAGCCAAATTATGGAAAGAGCCTAAATGTCCATCTACTGATGAAGGGATAAAGAAATTGTGCTTTATATACACAATGGAGTACTACATGGCAATGAGAAAGAACGAAATATGTCCCTTTGTAGCAATGTGGATGGAAGTGGGGAGTGTGATGCTAAGTGAAATAAGCCATACAGAGAAAGACAGATACCATATGTTTTCATTCTTATGTGGATCCTGAGAAACTTAACAGAAACCCAAGGGGGAGGGGAAGGAAAAAGAAAAAAAGAGGTTAGAGTGGGAGAGAACCAAAGCATAAGAGACTGTTAAAAACTGAGAACAAACTGAGGGCTGATGGGGGGTGGGAGGGAGGGGAGGGTGGGTGATGGGTATTGAGGAGGGCACCTTTTGGGATGAGCACTGGGTGTTGTATGGAAACCAATTTGACAATAAATTTCATATATTGGAAAAAAAAAGTCACATGACTAATTGGATAGTAGAGCACATGTATAAACCTAGGCACTGTGTATCCAAAACCAGTCCTCTTTTTATTCCATACTGTCTCTCATGTAATATTAAAAGTTAAACCTTTTAGATTTTATTTATTGGTACAAACAATCCCACTGACTTTGAATGTAACTTCCCACTCCTTCATTCATCCCTACTGGAAACACAAGTCAAACAAAGGAAAATTTACTTGTGCAAACCCTGAATATTCACAGAAGGTTTAACCTTGCATAGCTCCTGGGAGATAATCTTAGCTCTTAGAATATCCTTTGTAATAAGATGCCTTTGTTTACCTGAGTACTTGGGCCATCCAGATATTTTAAACTAACAATGTGATTTATTGTGGCAGCCATGGACCATGCACTATCAGTGTTCTATCTAGAGGGGTTAGACATTAAGTAACTAAGATCATCCAGGTGGGCGGTCAATCCTGTCTATTGAACAATGCCCAGTAAAAATCCTGGACACTAAGGTTCTCAGTTGATGGGAAGCTCAACCTCAATACTCTGTGTGTATTGTCACACACGGTCACTAAAAGAATTAAGCCTTATCTGTAAGACTCCAATTGAGGGAAGATGACTGGAAGCCTGCATCTGTTCCCTCTGGACTCTGCCCTATGTGCCTTTTACCTTTGCGATCTTAATCTGGACCCTTTTACTGAAATAAATCATACCCATCAGTTTAACAGCTTCCATGAGTTCTTTAAGTGCTTCTAGCAAATCATTCCTGTATTTTTCCCCAGAACTCCTTCATCTTATCCATGTCTAAACATGGTAATTCATTAAGAGAATCATCCTTATATCCTAGGTATGATTTACTGTTTTCAGGAAGAAAACTCTTAACAGATTTAGACAATTATTCAATGGAAGGTCGTCGTGGGGACTGCCCAATTCAATATGACATCTTTTACAACTTCTTTTTTTTAACGTTTATTCATTTATTTTCAGAGGAGAGAGTGTGTGAGCAGGGGAGGGGCAGAATGAGAGGGAGAGAGAGAGAATCCCAAGCAGACTCCATCCTGTCAGTACAGAGCCCTATGTGGGACTCTAACTCACAAACCATGAGATCATGACCTGACCCAAAACCAAGAGTTGGACTCAACCGATTGAGCCACCCAGGCACCCATCTTTTACTACTTTTAAAACATGACATTCAAACATGGAAAGAAAAATAAGAACTTTTAAAGGAGATTAGGAAACAATGATGAAAACTTATTCATAAATGTGGAATTCTGTGAATCCTCTAGATGAATAAATCAAATATTATTTAAAATAGTATATATATTTCTAAGTATGATTATATAAACTAGGCAGTCATGTACTTTTGGCTGAAAATGTAGAAAACACTAAAAAAATACAATGAAACAAAATCACCCATAATACAACAATCAGGGAAAAGCACTATTTAAAGATGATGTATGTACTCCTTTCTTTCACATTCCTCCTTTATATATGTTATTTTACATGTAAACTCATTTTCTCCAGAGGGTATCACCTATTCTATCTGGTAATGTGCAATAAAGAAATGCCAAAGAATATGAGGATATCCCCATGTGTTCTAAGATGGAGAACCCCAAAGGGATAAAAAACATTATTGAGACAAAAACCACTGTTGATCTTTTCCTTTCAGACAGCTCTACCAGGCAATCACACTAATCAAGTTACATGGGTTTTACATCTTCAAAAAATAGCAACCTTGGAGAAATAGCCTGCCTACATTGTAATCTACCAGCCCTAAGGTTTTGAAGGGGCTGAGGTGGAGGAGAGAACACCCATGGTAGTAGATCAGTCACCTAGTTACTATTGCAATAGGTAACTATGCTGTGCAAATGTCTTTGTGAAAAAGCAGGTGATCAATGTTAACCAAGAAAAAAATCACACCTTAAAAACAATTCCTGTAACCAGTTCTCTGACTAAACTCCATCTCATGCGTCAGACACCACACATTTTCTACACACACATGCACACAGAAACACACACACACACACACACACACACACACACACACACACAGTCATGACAGCATTCAGATTTGCAATAGTATTTCTGTGGTTTGGTTTGGTTTGGCTCAGCACTTCAAGTTAATGTTTTCCCCTGCTATATATTTTGTAGTGATGACTGTGAGGAAGGCATTCAGAAGTTTTTTTATATAAATTTTTACATACCCACATTTTTAATAATTATAAAAGTGCTCCATTGGGTATTTTTATGTAAGTATATAATAGCACAGTTTTTTTATTAAATATTTTGAGTAGATTCCTATAATTAGAATTATGATCCAGTAAATATCAGTTATTTTGTTCTTTCATCAATCAGTTTAAGAAGTTTTTAGTAGCTTCAAGATATAAATACCATATGTTATTTAATTTTTATAAAGAACACTTGTGGAATAGTATTTTACAAATTGTGGAATAGTATTTTACAAATTCTTTTTGAGTATACTCATAAATTTAATATAAAAAACTTAAACTTAATAAATTCTTTAAAGGTAAATGGCATAAAAATATTTAAGGTATTTGATATATTTTCTCAAATTGTCCACCAGAAATGTTGAATTTTCCATCTCATCAACAAAAATTCAATTCATCCTTAAGTCTAATTGACATAACTTGTAGAACTTACACATTTAAGTTGATAAGGACAGTGATAATATTTAGTACATACTGAGCATATACTTTTTTTATTTCCTGTCACATTTGATCCCCATAACAATCACCAGAGATACATGTTGTATTATTCCCATTTTTGAGACAAGAAAACTATGGTTTAGGCTTATCATTTAACTTTCTCAAGGTCTGATGACTAGAAAGGAGAATAAATACTTTATAATCGTAAGTCATCTGAGTTTCCTTTGGAGTCATCTGAAACACTCCCAAGACAATAAGAGCACATTTAACAACCTAATATTAACAACAACGTTAAAAATAAGTTCAAGTTGAGGCACCTGTGTGGCTCAGTCGGTTAAGCTAAGCGTCTAACCTCAGCTTAGGTCATGATCTCGCAGTCTCCGGGTTCGAGCCTCGCATCAGGCTCTCTGCTGACAGCTCAGAGCCCAGATCCTGCTTCAGATTCTGTGTCTCCCTCTCTCTCTGCTCCTCCCCCACTCACGCTCTATCTCTCTCTGTCTGTCAAAAATAAACATTAAAACAATAGATAAATAAAAATAAGTTCAAGTCGAATAGTATCTACAATTGTGTATGTGTGTTTATGTGTGTATTGGATCTTCCTTGGAATTCACTAAATTAATGACAAAAAATATAAAATCTATTTTTAAAATAGCCATTTACACAGTCAGTTAAACAAACAAGATTATAAAAGAATCATAAATAAATATAAATTCTTACCCAATAAGGAAATATAGATTTGACTTTTTTTATAATTCCTAATACTGTCTTAGCCTTGGAATTTTTATTAGTCATGTATGTTGAAAACCTATACCTTTCATGTTTCCAATTTCATCCTTTTTAAGAATCTGTATTTTGGTGTTGATAGATTATTTTTGTCGGAGCACAAGGGTGGCTCAGTTGTTTAAGCATCTGACTCTTGGTTTTGGCTCAAGTCATGATCTTACAGTTTGTGCTTTTGGGCCTCACGTCATTATCAGTGCACAGCCTGCTGGATTCTCTTCCTCCCTCTGTCTCTGCCCCACCCCAGCTCGTACACTCTCTTTTTCTCTCTCAAAAATAAATAAATAAACATTAAAAAAATATTTTTGTTCTTTTGATTGATAAAAGCTGTCTGAGACATAAAGCAAGTTGACCAAATGTGTTTCCACATGAAACACTGTCAGTGGATTCTAGCATGATGAAGTATATTTATATGCAAAGATATATGCTATCACAAGAGCTACAATAAAAAATTGCCCCATCTATCACATAATAATATTTATTTTATTCTTAAAATGCCACACTGTCTTTCTGCTCATACAGAAGAGTCTATAATTTGCACACTGTTTTTGAAATAATACACTTCTGAGTTTTACTATGAAAAGGGTGAAAAACTGGTTTAGAAAACTAATTCCAGGCTTATTTCTGCTACTTATTACCCGTGTCATATTAGACAAACAAATTAGCCTCTTTGGTTCTTGTTCTCCACTATATAAAATAAAGTGATGGTTGCATTACATTATCTAATTCTATATGGTCTTCCTAGGTTCAAAATATCTATGAATAAATTACTCTGCAAGTGATTTGTTTCTCATAATTTTCACTTGATTTTTCTCAATGAGAGTTGTGACAAGTTGTGAGAAGAATCAGCCACTTACACTGTAACTTAGTTTAAACACAATCAGATTTGGAAGAATTTGTGGCCTTTGAAGTTTGTGGACTGAAAACTACAACTGTGTTCTGAATCCTATGCAACTTGCAATCTTACTCAATAGTAGATGTTGTTCATCATATCACCTCTTTGTGCTCCCCAAATGAGCTAACTTAAGACATGTTTAAAGATTTAAGCATGATTACCACAGGTTAAAAGGTTAGAGATCAGATTTTTGTTTCAGAAAACAATCATAAAAATATCTATTTTAGAAAATAGTTTTAGAGATTATCCAGTATCCGGTATCCAGTAATCCTATTGATGCTGGATGCATTAAAATAAACTTTTTCTTATTCCTCCTTTCATATGTTAACATTAGACCAGATCTATTTTTCATCATGATAGCTAATTATTAAATGCAATATAAACCAGGCATTGGCCTAAATTCTCTCCATGCAATACTTCATTGTTTTTATATAAACTCTACAGGTATATAATTTTGCTTTCATCCCTGTTTCACAGAAAGGATAGTAGAGATTTAGAAAGTCAAAATGACTTGTCCAAAGTCAAAAAGCAAGTAAGGCAGAGGTATCCAAACCCAAGTCATTCTGCCTCTAAAGTCTATGTTCTGAAACACTACATTTTATTTCCTTTAAAAGAAAAGAAAAGAAAACATATCCCTTAAAAGGCACAAGCTAACTAAATCAGTCTTCTACTGCTCTTAACCCCTGTCGTGATGCCCAGATTCACAATCACAATCCCTTACACGTAATAAAAAGTAATGTTGAGAACAAACAGATGCAAGGTGGGCGTTTATATCAACATAAGGCATTAAACTTGAATTAAATTCAAGTTATCTCACATGAAATTCTTGGGGAAAATGTGTCAGAATTTGGATTCACTGAAATTTAAGAAAGATAATAAGGTATATATACTATTTATTACATAACTTAGCATTAATGTTTCATCAGCAAAACTTACAAACATTTATATTAAGGGGCATTAAAAAAAACCTCTAAATAGGCTAACATTGTTACAGGTCAGGATTTGTAACGAAATAAATTATTAACAAGTTTTCCTTTATGAAGCTCTTTAAATTTTAGAGATATGAATAAGAAATCATGTACCTACACTTCTTTCTATTAAAAAAAGACAAGCAATATAATCTTAAATTTCTACTATTTATTCTATTTTCATTTCAGTTTTTAGTTTTGCTCTATTTTATATGCAGCAAATTTCATGGACTCTTGATTACACTCTGCTTAAGTAGAAAAAAGAGAAGTCAAAAATTTCATTTGAAAAACCTTATACCAATACATTTCTTAATTGATATAACTTGAGGTTTTCTAAAAATTCAGACTTGGTGTTATCCAGAGTCTAATTTGTATCAATCCTACATTATAGATCTTTCTCTCTTATGGTTTCCTAAAGGCCATATGTTAATTTATATTTGTTCAGATTTCATATTTTCTTTTAAGGCTTCCTAAAAAAAATATAAATATCTTAAGAAAAGGAATTATATTCATTATTATTATTTTTTTTTATTACACAAGGCCCCTAAGAATTTGGAGTACATTGTGATCCCCTTGCAAAGTAACTTACTGGCAATTTAAAAGTCTTTAGCCTTGATTGTTTCAGATTGTTTTTCTTGATGTTTGTTTATTTTTGAGAGAGAGACAGAGAGAAACAGCACAAGCAGAGGAGGGGCAGAGAGAGGGAGACACATAATCTGAAGTAGGCTCCAGGTTTCAAGTTGTAAGCACAGAGCCCGATGCGGGGATAGAACCCACAAACCACAAGATCATGACCTGAGCCAAAGTCGTATGCTTAACCAACTGAGCCACCCAGGCACCCCTGCTTCAGGTGGATTTTAACTCGCATATTCAATCATCTTTGTTTTGAACATTCAGTATATAATGTTATCAAAATATCAATTCTAAATTTATATTGCTCCATTAATTTGAGTAGCTTAGATAACTAAAAAACAAAATCAAATTTGAAAATGTACAGGTGTCTTCTCTTGAAATTACCCGAATCATATCTCAATTCATCCAAGTGTAGTCAAAGAATCAGACAGATCTTTCTTCTAAATTCCTTTCTAAATAGAAATAAAAACTTTGAAATTATAATGTGCCATAAAATCATGGGTTGCCATTAATTTACTTGTAGAAGAAAAGTTAAGGACGTTTTGCCTAGCTGATAGAAGAGGATTTTCAGAAATTCCCCCAGTTTCTTGTTATCCATCGAACTCTTCACCATAAATCATATCCACATGCTGCCAAATAATACAAAGACAAATTCTGCTCCAAGTAGAAAATAGAACAAGAGAAAGGGGGAAATATACCATTTCATTGGGCTAACACACATAATGCTGTTATTTTACGTCACTGGATCATGCCAGTTCCTAATTATGACATATCAAAATCAACATTACAAGCTAGAAGGAGCAAGTAACAGTAGCAGAGTCATTTGATGCCATTTCAAGCTATTGAACAGTTAGGGACCTCGTTTTTAATGGCCTATACCTCCAGACATATTCTTATTTTTTCCCTCAAGACATATTCTTATTCCTCCTCCCAATTTCATTTATTTCAGTGAATTTGTTATCAAAATAGCCACTGAAATATCAAAGAGGCAAAAACATTGCTAGGAGCATCAAAGGCTTAAGGTGAAACCTAAAATATCACTTTCTTTGATATCCAATTGGTAATTAAAATAGTTTTGTTTCATATTGGCAGGGGGGAAAAACCTTCAAACATCCATTTATTTTAAGGACCTAAAATGTGACATCATATATTGAAGAGATGTCACATATACTTAAGATCTTCTAACTAAATTCTGTCCATAAAATATGAAATATTAAATATGAAAACAGAAAAAAAATGGTCTTAAGTGACACAAATGTGTTTTGTGGGGTTCTGTTGTTATTTAAAGATGATTGTATAAATAGGAATGGTCATCTCAAAAATTTACCATACAGATTAAGAACAGGAACGACAAATGTGGTTTCTACAAAGAATAAATCTGTGTATTCTGCAAGGATCAGTTTAAGTATTTTCAAATGGTTTACTGCCAGAGCCTAGTTTGATTAATATAAAAAATATATTTATATATCATCTAAATGTCTTTAAAAGATCTGTGGGATGGTTTTCATAATTGGTTTTAAATTTCTTGTAAATAAGAAAGCAATGGTATGAAAATTACAAAAAGAGTCATCAAGTTACATGTTCATAAATAACACTGTTCCACTTGAGAAATAAGCTTCCCACAGCATTGATTCTATCTCAGCACAAATAACTCATCGCAAAATACTACACACACTTGCCAGACCTGTTTTCACAGCCTTTGGAAATAGAGTGCTTAATAACTAGACTCATTAATGCTAATGGTAAATCAGTGAGATTAAATATTTCTATAAATCATTTCATTAATAAAACAGAGGGGCCATTAAAGAACTATTGAACTGTTAAGCTGCAATATTTCAGAATCAGCATTTTATAAACATTTCAATTAGCACAGGTTGACGATATCCATAAAGACACAGCACACCAATGCCAGAGGATAGAAAAGTGTGCGTGGCCAAGCAAATCATAAAGAATGCAATTTTGTAATGCAGAACAATAATCTATGTAAACATAATGGATTTATATATATATAAATAAGTATATATATATATACTTATATATATATATATATATATATATATATATATATATATATATAGAGAGAGAGAGAGAGAGAGAGAGAGAGAGAGAGAGAGAACCACGTTCTGTCTCATGTAGCTTTCAAGAACCTTCTGAAGGATGGGATGGATATTCACTAGCACACTATCATTTTGCTATTACCCTGAGATGGATCATGAGCAACATCAATGATATTTGAGCAGTTGAGACTAAAGAACTGAATATTTAAACACAAAAAGAATAATGATAACTTACTATAGCCCTCAGTAAGAATGTTCAACATATGTAAGAGATGAAAAATGAGAACAGAGAGTATGCATTTCAAATAGTGCTACCAAAAGCACAAAGCATGAATGACCACAGACTAAATGGTACATAAAAGTATGAGTGGGGTCTTTCATACATGAAAACTTTACTCTCTGTTTAGCTTGTATTTCCTTTTTAACTGACAGCCACGTTTACACACACACACACACATACCTACATACATACATACATACATACATACATACATACATTTTTAAGCCTCCAACTGTACATTTTGATTAACAGGGAAACTATTCAGTTGGTAGAGTTAATTTTACCCTCAAGCCACAATCTCTGCTCAAGTCCAGAATGCTTCTAATTTGCCAGGAAGTGCATATTAGCTCAGGGGAGGTGGGGAGCCAAACTGTAAGAAAAACAGCAGAACCCCTGGCAGAGGATTGAGGCAAAAATGAGCCCAGGATTCAGAGAAGCTGGGTAAATATCTAAATTCAAATCCCTTGTTTACTGTAATGTTTTCTGTGTTGGGAAAACAAGTCCATGCAGCTTAGGTTCTGTGTATCAAAGAGAGGAATTCAGGTGACTTTTTGCCAGGCTAGTGTTTGTACTGGCATTTGGGGATTGAGCTTTTTGAAGCTTTCTCATTAGAAAGTGTATGGTGAGCCATATGTTAACCAATGCAGCACTGGCCTGAAATAAGGAAATCAAAACTAAGAAGTAAAGCAGTATTTCTAAAGTGTCTTTTTAATAATTACATACCTCAAACTACATATCACCACAAATCCTTTGACTCTATCCCCAAAAAGAGGTGGAGGTCTTTTTTTCCCAATTCCTTGAATCTGTACTGGATTGAGACGGCCTTAACCAACAGACAGTGGCACAAGGGTACATGCCATATCCTGGTTTAGGAATTAAGAGGACTGGCAGATTTCACCTTTGTGTCCAGGGGCCTTGAGCCACACTGGAAGAAATCCAAATATCCTGAGGTTGTTACGCTTAAGAAGTCTAATCTCCAGGGGAGCCTTAAAGGATGATTTATTTTGTAGAGAATGAGAGAAAAAGATCTTAGGAGAGCCGGACTTAGAAATACATTCTCTAGGACCAGACACCTCAAAAGAGCTACAGCTATCAAAGACAAAGCATCCAGCCAAATCCTTCACAGATTTCTGATCCAGAAAGTTACTAGCAAAATGAAATGGTTGTTTCAGCCATGTGGTTTCAGTGCTTGCTTGTTACAAAGCTACAGATAACCAAGACATGAGAATCTTCCATGTCTACAAATTTTAACTTATTAAAAACCCCAGCAATGTACCAAAGTTATTTTTTTATCCCTCCAGACTGATGCGTCTTTTTGTTGTTTTTAATAAGAGTCACTAATTATAGCAAGACATCCAAAGTCATACAAACAGTTTGGCACTCAATAAATAAATCATGCAATATTTGCATTTATGCTAGCAACTTATTCCTAGGTGATGATTTTTACTAGTTGGGAAAATTACTTTATACATATCTTCTCAGGCTTTAAAAAGCAAAAGCCTAAAAAAATTGTCCATATTTCAGGAAAAACTAATAAAATTCTCCTGTTCTTTAGCTTAATTTTGCTTAATCTTTTATAATGAATTACATTTTTTAATGGAATGGGCTATTACCAATAATACATATTTTGAGAAGGATTATAGGGATGGATATGGGTCTCTAGGATGCTGTGGGCATAGATGATCACAGTAGTTTTATTAATTTAGAATATTTGTGCTTGATGAAATATTTATTTCAAAGAATTGCCCAATGATTAATTTTCAGTTTGCCATCACATTAGTTGCATATATACTGTATTTATAAATGGATTAAAAACATTAGAGAGAAAGAAATAAAATTGAAGAATATATCAACAAGTATTTTTGTCTTAAGGATTTGCAATCTGAAAATATACTAGAGTTTTTTTTTCAATTATTGAGTAGAAAAGAAGATAAAATGTTTTAGCTTGGTAGAGGAATAACACTAGTAACATAGTTATTAAGTAAAATGAAGATGTCAGATGTCATAAGATAAAACCCATACATGTGATCTTTTGCTAAACTCTGCATACCTAATTTAATCCATTCAATAATCACTACTGAAGTTGCCCTAAAGTGCAACATTTTTTCAACTATCCTTCGTGATTAAGGTTTAATTTTATAAATTTATGATAAGTACAGTTACAAAAGGTAACTAGCAACTGCTATCTAAATATTTGATACAAAAACATATGGATTAATAAAACTACATTTTTATCAACAACCAATAATCTGGATTATTTAATTAAAAATTGGACCTATTTTCTGAGGAATCTCCATGCTGTTTTCTGTAAGTGGCTGCCCCAATTTACATTCCCACAAACAGTGTATGGGGTTCCTTTTCCCCACATGTTTACCAACACTTGTTATTTTTTATCTTCTTTTCCTCAAAAAATTAAAAATAGAAATATCATATGATCCAATAATTCCACTACTAAGTATGTACCCAAAGGGAATGAAAACACTAATTTGAAAAGAGATATACATCCCTAAGTTTACTACAGTATTATTTATAGTAGCCATGATACAGAAGCAACCTAAGTGTCCACGGATAGATAATGGAAAAAGAAGATGTGGCGCGCGCGCGCGCGCACACACACACACACACACACACACACACACACACAAGGATATATTGCGGTCACGAAAATTAATGAGACTCTTCCATTTGCAACAGCATAGATTGACCTAGAGAGTATAATGCTATGTGAAATAAGTCAGACTGAGAAAGACAAATACCATATAATTTCACTTACATGTGTAATCAAAAAAAATAAAACAGATGAACAAATAAACAAACAAAAAGGTGAATCAGACCTATAAATACAGAGAACAAACTGGTGGTTGCCAGAGGGAAAGGGGATGAGGGGACAAAATAGGTAAAGGACTGTGGGAGATACAGATTTCTAGTTTGGAATGAGTAAATCATGGGAATAAAAGGTACAGCACAGGGAATATAGTCATTGATATTTAATACCATTGTATGGTGACAGATGGTATCTACACTTTCAGTGAGCATAGTTTAACATGTGGAGATGTTGAATCACTATGTTGTACACCTGTAACTAATGTAACATCATGATTCAACTCTACTCAATTTAAAAAACTAAGTGGACATTTTGATCAATATAAAGGTGTCATTATTTTAATTATATGTTATTTAGTAAGAGATAATAACAGATTTGTTAAAAAAAGAAAGTTTTAAGGCCAGATTTCCTGGGTTAAAAGACTGATTTCACTGCTTCTCAGCTGTAACATTTTGTGGCCTCACTTTCTTTAAAATAAAATAATTTTAATACTACTTCTTTACAGAGTTACTATAGGCATTAAACAAGTGCCTTTAAAACACTTAAAAGTTTCTAGAAAAGCAGAAGATTCCTGTATATATTATATCATTATCATTATTATGAGCATTATTGTAATTATTATTATTTGTATATGTAAATCACAGCCATCGACACCTTCACTCATGGGGAGTTGTCATTTTTCTCAGAAGCCTGCTTGAAGTACTCCCACAAACTCCCCTGTCTTAATTTACATTCTTGCTTGAAATTGCTTCAATAATAATAGCAAGATTTTTGACGGGACATTTTCTGATTCCTCAGAATTGTTACTATATCCCTCCAAAGCTGAAAGCAACAAGTGCAAGGTATATCCCCATGTTTTAAAGAGGAAGGGAAGAAAGACAACCCCTGCAAGGTTTGGTAAGATGTGATTCAGCTCACTGTACCAACATCAACACACCCACCTGATGATCTGTATGAGCAGAGACTTGAGAAACATGAAGAAATGTTGAGACATTCATAGACAGTGAGTGGTAAGGGTTTTCTCTTCCTTTTTGAGAGATCTGCGGAAAATACTGAGCTAATGGGGAAGATATTTCTAAAGGGGTGGAGCCAAGAACCAGATAGGAGAAAAACCTGAGGGAAGAAGAAATCCATGGGAAGCAGTTATAGAAATTGGGGCCACTTGCTGGAACGGGACACTGGCATCATTTATCTCATTTTAGAGTTAGACGTCACTGTTATATACTCTGTTTTTATTTGAGCAGGGGGAAACTGAATAAAATTACTAAAAGAAGTATATAGACTGTGAGAACAGTCTGTGGTGAGGTAGGCTGTTTTCTCCTGTGATTTCCTATGAGCTCAGTGGATACTGTGGTAACAAAGAAGGTTGGCTTGCTGGTAGCCTGCCAAGAGGACTACTAAGCAGCAAGAAGATTCGAAGCAACGAGAATTTGGGACTCCAGCAGAATATGGCTGAATACTTCTAAACTAGTCAAATGTGTGAGACACAATAGAAGCTACTTTTGGATGCGTAAAACACAATGAATCTCCTTGAGGGAAGGCACAGCAGCACTAATTTAAATAAGACAACAATGTTGATTATTTTTTCCCCTCATTAAGTTCAGGCTATGAAATACATCAGTTAAATTGTAGTTCTTATAAATTTACTGCATATGAAGCACTTTTACAAAGAGTTTCAGAAAATCCTCCAAAGAGTCTAGAAAATTTATACTCAATCTAGAGAAAACAAAGGAGAGGCTCTGTATTTCTTTGAGTAATTAAAATAATTGAAAATTTTAAAATGCATCTCTTTTTACTTTAAGTCATGTTCAGCCACTGTATCTACTAGTTTAACTGGCAGAGTAGCTATGGGGGACTTAGGCTCAGGTCAAATCTTGTCACTATTGATAAGAACTGCAAAACTGTGACAGGAATAGGGAACCATTTTCTGAAGAAAGGCAAAAACGAAGAGCAATGGTCTCCTGAAACATTTATGTAAGGGGACAATAAAAAAGCATGTGATTGGGCAACAAAGATAAAATTAATTTTCTCCCATTTTAATTTGCTTGGACTCTGGTATTGTTTTTACATGTTCCAATACACGACACACCTTATTTTTCCATCTCAACTTTCCAACTGCTGGAATTAAGGATGCTAAAAATAATTAATCATAGTAGTATAAATATAGTATACTATTATTATAATTAATAGTAGTAATTAACAGAAAATCCAAGAAACCATCCATGTTGCAAGTAGACCTCTAGTCCATAGTTCTTATTTAATGGTATAGAAGTGACTATGTAGTACAATTTCATGACAGTTACAAAACAATACATGATAAATTGTGGTCTTATTTGAGTTCTCTTTGGAGAGACAAGCAACTAAATGCTCTAATTTTTAGTTGTTACGTGTGCAATGTAAACTAGCTTGGTAAAAATAATCTAATATTTTTATTCTACTATACTTTTGATGTCAATATTTAAAGAAAAATACAAACAGAGTACTAGGAATGTAGCAAGGAAAAATGCAAAGTCAAATACCAAAATGACATTAGGATTAATACTTTTTGCTGTAAAAGGCCAATCTAAAGCAGAAAAAAATTAAACACAAGAAAACAAGGTACTTCTCTTTAACCTTTAATCACATTATTTAAGAGAAAGCAAGGAAAGATAAAAAATGATATAAAATATAATAAAAATTTTAAGAATCAGAAAGGAAGAAATAGGAAGGCTTTCAAATTCAGCATCTAGAAAAAGTAAAATATCAAAACTAATATAAAATCCAGTTGTTGGAATCATAGGGATGGAACTTAACAATATGGAGGCAAGGAAAATTATCCCTTTGAATTTTAATGTATAAGTTCATGTGAACAGATGAAAACAAGTAGTTTCCAATAAGGCTGCTTTCTCAGGGGAATTATGTGAAAGGAAGCTTTGGGCTTCTGGCATCCAAATGACAAATGAAATTGAGAAGATGGCAGTTTCAACTTATAAAATGTGCCATTAAACATTCAGTATGAAACCATTAAAATGCATGATGTTATTTAAGAGGAAGAGACTAGTCAACTGCAACTGAGTTCTGCTATCACATTCCAAATGCCACATCAGCTGCCACCTGGCTTTGATTCCATCCCAGATCTGGATAGTTGTGTATGAGACAGTTTTTGTCCTGCAGATCCAGTTCTTCTGCTGACCCACATTTTCTATTCTATCCTTGGGCTCACTGTCCTCATTCTTCCTTTCTAGTGACTTGAATATCCATTAAAATTCTCTTTCTAATGCCAACAGTACATACAAGCCAACACAGAGAATGCAGGTGAACAACTCTGTGTGGTTAAATATTCACTAACTGAAATGCTCAGGAAATGGGGCATCATGATTTATTGAAAAAGCCTTATTACTATTCTACAGAAAATACTTACATAGTGCTTACCATGTGTCAGACATGACTGTTAAGAGCTTTATGTTTATTAACTCATTTGATCCTCCCAACAACCCTACGAATTGAGGACAATTATCTCTATTTTGCAGATGGAGAACTTCAAGAAACAGAGAGGTTAATAACCTATATAAGGTCATATCTGGAAAAAGGTAGAGGCAGGATATAAATGCAGACAATTTGGTTGCAGAAGTTGGGCTCCTGAATATATGAATCCCAATGCCTCTCAGTCTCACTAAACATATTTCTCAAGTATTTGTTTATTTACTGCTATGGTGAGTCAATGGATTGTTTAATTCTATTCAACTACCTTGGTAATTATGCAGTATTTGGGAATCATTAGGCTGACGATGAATCCTCATTATATAATTCAATAATGCTGGAAAAAATATATGGGATATTGAACACACACTTATATTCTATATAAAGTTTCAGTTATATCATGTAGAATGACAGGATATGAAATAACAAAAATGTAGTACTGCATCTCAAAAGTATACATTTTATGAAGACAAACATGTGAATGTATCACTACAAAATTATGACACAGAAAATGGTAGAGGATAAAGAAGATATGAGAGAACCAAGAATAAAACAAAAGAATATCTGGAGGCTGATGAGATAAGGCTCCACAGAGAAGGCACATTTGAGCTGAGTATAAAATGATGACTATGTCCCAAAGTCTGCAGAACATATAGGATAATTTAAAATGAAATCTCCATAAGTTGATCAACAGATACCTGTTAAGAGTTTGCTACTGCAACAAAGGTAAAGGATACTGGTAAAAAATATAAGTAATTGCCCCAGGTCTGAAAATTCTGAATCAAGAAAAAAATTTTGAAAAGCTAAGCAATACTGTAGGTGTTACACCTATACCCCTTTCTTCTAAAAAGTTGAGTGTAACTAAACAAATATATATTAAATAATTACTGTGACTGCAAAGTATTATTGGTAAATCACAAAGGAGACATAAAGCCTGCTATGTAAGAGCTCAAAACCTCATTAAGACAACAGATAAATTACACAGCCCCCTGATTAAAGGCAGACTCTGATAAGTCCCTTAAGAGGACTTTGGTTAAGCCCTATTTGAGAAAAGATAAGGAAGAAATTAACTCTAAATGGAGATATATGTGGTTAGTGAGCTGGGGTAAGATAATTTTAAACAGATTTATCAAGTGTTCAGGTTCTAAGGACTTACTGAATATTCTTAGCAATGCTATATATAGATATTACTAAAGTCTCTGTTTTAGAGATGAGGAAACTGCAAGGTAGAGATGTTTCAGTAACATCCAAACTCCACATAGTATGGGGGAACCTGGGAAGTCTCACTACACTGCCCCACTCCTAACTAACTTTACTAACTCATGAGTGCAATGAAAACAAGATTAAGAAATAAGGAACATGTTTACATTGAGCAGAAACAAAATAACTATACCATATTTGATAATAATGATTAGAAAGTTAATCCATAAAAATAATGTAAATTGTTACAGTACATTAATAAATAATGGGTACATAAAATATATTTCCTCAGAAAGTTGGTTACTGTATGGGAATGTGGATCTGCATGCTATTCACCATGTGAGTAGGCATGGAGTATGCCAAATCTGAGCACTGCATAGCATTCAGGAAGATATTCGGAGGTCCAAGCACCAATAAGAGGAAAAGGCTGCTGACAATTTTTATTCTTATGATTAGAAGAGCAAGGTGAGCTAAGATCTCAGTTCCAACCTAGGGGCTTCATTTTCCTGTTAATAAAAGCTACATGCAAATGAAGTGACTACAAAAAAGAAATAGTCTAGATCTATATTCATTTCAGCTAACTCTACCTGAGTGAGGGTTTTGAGATAGAATTTCTGAAGGATTCAAGTGGAGGGCTTTGTTGAAATCATGTGAGGAATGCCTACCTATGAATAAAAGGGTGAAAAGACTGTACTCTTGAGACCTCCTAAGTACTGCAAATGTGTTCTATTTCCTATAGGTATGTTTTAAAAGAGATTTCATAAACCGCTTGATCTTATCTACTCTACCAGGGAACACTGATACTTGGATAAAACCTGGACCAAAAGCAAGTTAAGTTTTTATGAATGTTTGTATTACAGAAGGATTGGTAATTTGCTGCCTATATATTTGGCCTTAACTTTGACACTCTGCAGGAAAACTACCTCCACCTAAAAGAGTTAGCATGTACAGACATAGAGTCAAGAAAACATAGCAGAGACAGCACAGTGTGGAGTAGTTGTGTATGCTTCTCACCCTGATATTCATGGTCCCTTTCATAAGTCATTGACTTACATACAGAATGGTCTGTGGACACATGGAACGGAGACTCAGTTTCTAAGTTCCCTTTGAATACAGTATGTTCTCAAGCCTGAGATACAGCTAAAGACACAGAAGTAGAAATGTTCTATGACATGTCTTCTTTTTTCCTCCTTCCCCTACCTACATTCTGCTTAGAGCATAGATATCAACACTTGAGATTCATTTGGATTATGAGGATGGACGCCACACCATGCGGGTGGCAAAGCATAGAGCTAGAAAGAGCTCAGGTCCCAAAAGACTTATATATAGTAAAGCTGCTTCATCATCATCTGATTTCTTGCTTCAAGAATTATACATGAGGGGCACCTGGGTGGCTCAGTTGGTTAAGCGTCCAACTTCGGTTCAGGTCATGATCTCACAGTTTGCGAGTTTGAGCCCCGCGTCAGGCTCTGTGCTGACAGCTCAGAGCCTATAGCCTGCTTCGGATTCTGTGTCTCCCTCTTCCCTGTCCCTCCCCGACTTGTACCCTGTGTCTTTCTCTCTCAAAAATAAATAAACATTAAAAAAAAAAAAGAATTGTACATGAAAGAGAAATAAAATTCTCTCTTCTTTCAGTGGTTATTTTGGGCCTCTTATTAAAAACAAAGAAACAAACAAAAAAGAAAAACAAAAAAAGAAACACCTAACTCTAATTGATACACTTCATGTATCACAGAAATGTTGGCAAGGTTAATCACTACCATATCAGAAAGAGTTTTGATAGCTAAACTTATGTTTCTGTATTTATGTCCTGAAAAACCAAAGACAACTAATGAATGATTCAGTGTTAATTGGAGGATCCAACACTTCAATCAAGTAGCTAGCTAAGAGGCTATTGTAATAGACCAGGAACAAGTAAAATAAGCATAAAATATGGAAATTGGATATTAAAAATGGCATTGAGAAATCCCTCTACTCTATATTGTATATTCATCTCTATATTCTCTACTCTCTATTCACCCCTCTCCTCCAGTCTGGAATTTAGTTTATTTACTTTGAAAAGTGATTTTTTCAATCACTACAAATATCTAAAATAATGCTTTCTTTAAAGCATTTGAAGTAAAAAAGACTAATTTCTTTTTTTGAAATAGTACATTTTCCTCCAGCTTTCTCTCAGACCTTGAACCTCATTCTTCTTTATTCTGAAAACAACCCTGTTTAACTTGCCTGGGATGCTGGACTGAAGGAGAGCAGCAAAGATAATTGTATATTTGTGTACAGGATTAGCAAATCTTGGGCAAGCTTAAAGGCTTTATGCCCTATTTAAAATTCAAGGCTGGTTTGTATGAAAATAGTCCACAAAGTGTAAACAACTAGGGGTTAGCTTTTATTATAACAACATTTTCCCACAGAACTGTACTCTCGTTACTTTATATATTCTGAGAACTTCTATAAGAGGTGGTGTTATTTAAGACAACTTTCTCCCTATTTTTACCCCTTTAAATGCAACTTCCATATAACAGGAACATTATTTTGATTTCTTAAGTAGTAATTAACACATTGCATTTTTAAAAATTTAAGTAACTATAAGGGGCACCTGGGTGGCGCAGTCGGTTAAGCGTCCGACTTCAGCCAGGTCACGATCTCGCGGTCCATGAGTTCGAGCCCCGCGTCAGGCTCTGGGCTGATGGCTCAGAGCCTGGAGCCTGTTTCCGATTCTGTGTCTCCCTCTCTCTCTGTCCCTCCCCCGTTCATGCTCTGTCTCTCTCTGTCCCAAAAATAAATAAAAAACGTTGAAAAAAAAATTAAAAAAAAAAAATTTAAGTAACTATATAAAATATATAACAAAAATTTTAAGTGCAAAGAAAACTTTTTTCCAGCTTAATAAGCACACACATTCTGTGATTTCATATCTGCTTTAGCCTAATTATTTTTACACTAAAATTATTTTTTTAATGATTCAGATAAAGAAATACCAGTTTTGACTCCCAAACTTCATAGATGAATAGTTTACTTATTTGTTCCTTCAACAAAATGAATAAGTCCCTGTGTTAAAAATCCCAAAAAGATAACTAAGATGTCGCTCCTTCTCTCTCAGGTTTCATAATGTGGAGATAGATCCCTGAGAGAGGCAGGAACACCAGGCTGTGGCAAGTCTGACGAAAGAAAAGAAGGGAAGTCTAAGAAAAATTCATAGTTTTTTGCTAGTGCCTGAAGCAGAAGTTGTTTTGAGAGTAGGAATAAAAAAAAAAAATACTAAGGCTCAGCATGGCAAGAGTTTTGTCCCAAAGTTTTGACTTGAAAAAAACAAGAGACAGAGACAGAGACAGAAAGAGAACTGTCTGCAGTGTGAAGAATGAAATGACAAGGGAAGACCTTAGAAGGAAAGGGAATAGTCAAGAAGCTATTTCAACTGTTCAGGTTAAAAATGATGGTCCCCTGAACAAAAGCAGTGGGAGAGTACATTTGGGGAATGAGACAGAAGGGAGAGATATGAAGGAGGTGGAATCAACAGAACTTATGCTCAAATGAATATTGTGTACACATCAGGAACTAGACAAGTAAAAGAATACTATCAAGATTTCTACTTGTGATAAAGGAATATATGTCATGTCATTAATGGAAATGTAAAAATGAGGAAAAGAAGCAAGTTTTAAAGTTAGGTGGAGGATGAAAACTTATTTTTTTTTTTTGACATGTTGAGTTTGAGGTACATGCAAAATACCCACAAGGAGATATCTCGTAGGCTTGCAGATACACCTATCCAACAGTACAAAATAACTCTGTCCTAGGAATATACACAATAATGGCTTATAGAAAATACTATGTTTCTCCTTCCTAGCTTTCTATGATACTGGGCTCACTAGCTTTCATTCTAAATCTCTGCTTCATATCAGTTATAAAGTTTTTAGTCCATTCATCTTCAAATACTAATATGACTTGCTATTCTATTCTAAACTGGAGTGATTCTCCTACCCACATGATCTCTTTTCAAAAACTGAAATGCGTTTGTCATTTTATAACTATTATTATGGGGGCACCTGGGTGGCTCCGATGGTTAAGCATCCAACTTCAGCTCAGGTCATGATGTTACGGCTCATGAGTTTGAGCCCCACATCGGGCTCTGTGCTGACAGCCCAGAGCCTGGAGCTTGCTTCAGATTCTGTCTCCCTATCTCTCTGTCCCTCCCCTGCTCACACTCTTTCCCCCTCTCAAAAATAAACTGTAAAAATTTTTTTAAAAATAAAAAAATAAAACTATTATAGGGATAACATTAAGTTGAACTTGCCAATATTTGAATATTTTGACCTATAAAAATGGCAGCTATATATCTTTTTTGGTTTTTCTTTATTAAGAGACAGAGAGAGAGAGAGAGAGCAGGCACGTGAGTGCATGAATGGGGGGAGACGAGCAAAGTCAAAGGGAGAGAGAGAAAATGTTAACCAGCCTTCACCCCCAGTGCAGAGCCCAACACAGGGCTCGATCCTATGACCATGAGATCATGACTTGAGTCAAAATCAAGTAGTACTCTCAACTGATTGAGCCACCCAGGAGCCCTTCTATATGGTTAATTCTAATATATACATATTATAGTATTAAACCAATTGTAAAATACATAAATTAGTACAATTATTCATAAAGTGATTCAAGATTACAGGATTAAATTATGGTGATATTTTCAAGTTTTTTTCCATTAATACACATATTGACAAAAGTAATATCATAGTATATATACTATGCAGACTTGCTTTTTTCATGCATTCTATCATAGAAATCTTCTCTTATCAATATCTACCTTTTAATGCTTGTAAATAATTTCATTATTGTCTCCCTTATTATAAAAATGCATCTAATTTTTTCTTTTGCATTTATATTTTGTGCATGTGTCCAATTCTCAGGATAAATTCCATTCTCATGATAAACTTCAGTCAAATGCATGTGCTCTCAGAGCTTCAACATGCTGAAAACTTGAAGACAGGAACATCTATTCTAAGAACATCTATTACCTGAACTGTGCTTCTCTTTTTTTTTTTTTTTTTTAACTTCTCCATCTTGGTGTCTGAAAGTTTCTTCAATGCAATGTGTCCTACACAAATTTTTTTCATCAAGGTATTTTTATTTTATTATTAGATTTTTTCTTTGGTTTTCCTTTCTTTTTAAATTTAAATCCTAGTTAACAAATAGTGCGATAATCTGTTTCAGTAGAATTTAGTGATTCAACACTTACATAGAATACCCATACTCATACCAATAAGTGCTCTCTGTAATGCCCATCACCGACTTAGCACATCCCCTCACCCAAATCCCCTCCAGTAACCTTCAGTTTGTTTTCTGTATTTAAGAGTCTCTTATGGATTGTATCCCTCTCTGTGTTTATCATATTTTTCCTTCCCTTCCCCATGTTCATCTGTTTTGTTTTTTAAATTCTACATCTGAGTGAAATCATATGATATTTGTCTTTCTCTGAGTTATTTTGCTTAGCATAATATATTCTAGTTCCATCCACAATGTCACAAATGGCAAGATTTCATTCTTTTTGTTTGCTAATATTCCATTGTATATATACACCACATCTTCTTTATCCATTCCTCAGTTGATGGATATTTGAGATCTTCCCATAATTTGGCTATTTTTGATAGTGTTGCTACAAACATTGGGGTGCATGTGCTTCTTCAAATCAGCATTTTTGTATCCTTTGGGTAAATACCTAGTACTGCAATTGCTGGGTCATAGGGTAGTTCTATTTTTAACTTTTTGAGGAATCTCCATACTGTTTTCCAGAATGACTGCATCAGTTTGCATTCCCACCAACAAATACAAAAGTGTTCCCCTTCTATGCATCCTTGCCAACATCTGTTGTTTCCTGAGTTGTTAATGTTGGCCATTCTGAGAGGTATGAGGTGGTATCTCATTGTGGTTTTGATTTGGATTTCCCTAATGATGAGTGATGTTGAGCATTTTTTCATGTGTCTGTTAGCTTTCTGGATGTCTTCTTTGGAAAAATGTCTGTTCATATATTTTGCCCATTTCTTCACTAGATTATTTATTTTTTGGTGTTGAGTTTGATACTTGATAAGTTCTTTACAGATTTTGGATAATAACCTTTTATCCAATATGTCATTTGCAAATATCTTCTCCAATTCCATCAGTTGTCTTTTAGTTTTGCCAATTGTTTCCTTCACCGTGCAGAAGTTTTTATCTTGATAAGGTCCCAATAGTTCATTTTTGCTTTTGTTTCCCTTGCCTCCAGAGACATGTCAAGTAAGAAGTTGCTATGGCTGAGGTCAAAGAAGTTGTTGCCTGTTTTCTCCTCTGGGATTTTGATGGATTCCTGTCTTATGTTTGGGTCTTTCATCCATCTTATTTTTTGTGTATGGTGTAAGAAAGTGGTCCAAGTTCATTCTTCTGCACGTGGCTATCCAATTTTCCCAACATCATTTGCTGAGGAGACTTTCATTTTTCCATTGGATATTCTTTCTTGCTTTGTCAGAGATTAGTTGGCCATATGTTTGTGGGTCCATTTCTGAATTCTCTATTAAGTTCCATTGATCTATATGTCAGTAGTGTACTGTCTTGATGAGTACAGCTGTCTAAGCAGATTTTTATTTCTCAATTTTGTTCAAGAGCACTATCCTCTTGCCAAATATTTATTTATATAATTATATAATTATATTATTTATATAAACCAAAACCAAAAAAATCAAACAACCAAAAACCCTGGGAATCATCCTGGAACACTCCCTATCCTTTAACCTGTATCCAAAATAGAGGCTTTCTTGACCACTTTCTGTACATTTTACATCTTTGGATTGTCATTAAACTGTGCCCCTTATCTACAACCCTGAGGTCTTTAAGCCCCTTATCAGATCCTTCCTGCATTCTTACTCCCTCCAGAGACCCATCTTTTTTTTAATACTGTTAAAGTGATCTCTGTATACTTAAAATATTTGTTGACACTCTATTTGCTATAGGGTAAAACCCAAATCTTTTAAATTCCATATAAGAGCTTATATTTCCTGGACCCTGCTTTTCTTTCCTAATCCTTGCATCATGATTCTCCTCTTCACTCCAGTCATACTGGACTAAGAGACATTCCCAAATGCTGGCATTTCTTCCTCGTTGGGTTTCATTCGACTCCCTCTACCTTCCTGACCACTTGACTAGCACATATAATTACCCCTCAATATTCAGCATGTTTCTTATGTATCCTATCCCTTATCTTCCTAATAGAATAACTTGGCTCTTCATGGCCAGCATCCTACATACACTCTTTTATATCAAAAGCTATCATGAATATTTAATTACCTATGTGTTTGCATGTATATATGTGTGTGTGTGCATATATATATTTTTTCAATTGCCTCCCTCTCTCTCTCTCTCCCACTCTCTCTCTCAGAATATATGTGACGTTTCTACTTCTCTACAATGAAGAATGAAATACATCTAGTTTATATCCATATCCCTAAAATCTAAGTAGAGATTCTGACTGAATCCTTGCTGGCTGGCTGGCTGGCTGGCTGGCTGAGTGATGGATGGATGGATGGATGGATGGATGGGTGGATGGATGAATGATGGATGATGAATGGATTAAAAAGATGGGTGGAGAAAGTGAAAAAATCATGAAAATAAGTTACCTGATGATGAAGCAGGAGTGAAAATCTAAACGTTCGCAGAAAAAGGGAGCGAAATTAATTAACGGTGTTTGTCAAAATAAAAGTGTAAAAAAAGCACATAGAGTGGTGTATTACAAACGAATGAAGGGGAGATTTTTAAGGAGAAAATGGTCAGCTTAGATTAATTCATAGAGATGCCAGATAGGATTACAAAAAAGAAATTTTTCTAGTCACCAGAGACTACTTTGTGACTTATACATTTGGAGTGAACGTGTATTCTGAGTTTTAATGAATATTTTAATTGGTAAGATTAAAAGACTGTCATAGACATTGTCTCATTTTGGGGAAAAGAGAGTAACAAAAGTGTGACTAATATTAAATATTTTGCAATTGTTGCTTTAAACATATATTACCACATACCCACACATTTCTTGTGTCTATTCCTTAGAAGATAATTAGTTAATTTCAACTACAAACACTTCCAAACTGCAATATGTATTCTTCTACACAAAAATAGTTTTTTTCTCCTTGGAGATTACTACATATTTAAGCATGGTCATTTACTATTTTAATACTATATATGACACTTAGGTACCTATCTAGATAGATAAACATAGGTACGGACATACAGACTTACCTACCAATTTGTCAAATTCTCTACCTTGCTATCCTGTATCCATTTAAATAGCCATTATTTTATCTATCTGTACTTTGGAAAATGTTATTATTTTCTCCATGCACGTTACACTGTTTGTTTTTTCAGTTTTTGGGGGGAATTCCACTGCTACTTCAGCACCATGTTGTATTAAATATTGTACTGATTCTCAAACTGTTCAACTGACTATATGTTCTAGTTAAATTTGGCTTTTACATAACAGAATTTCACATGGACATTACATCTCTGTTGATTCCCAACTCTATGCCCAAAAAGATTAAGTTATTCCACAAGAAGATATTTAAATGATTTAATGTGAAGTTTGTCAATTTATTAAGTATTTTACCAAGGAGTTTAAAGCCAAATTAAAATGTAAACATTACATTAAGAATGAAATTCTTCTTGGGGCACCTGGGTAGCTTAGTTGGTTAAGCATCTGCCTTTTCGTTTTGGCTCGGGTCATGATCTCACATTTCGTGGGTTCGAGCCCTGTGTCAGTTGGGATTGGGATTTTCTCTCTCTCTCTCTCTCTCTCTCTCTCTCTCTCTCTCTCTTTCTCTCTCTGCCCTCTCCCTTTCTCTCAAAAATAAATAAACATTAAAAAAAGACACTCTTCTTCAGACTATTTAAAAATATACACATAGATACACGTAATATGTGATATACATGTAATTATATATACATTTATGTACATAATTATATATACATATGTAATTTTTGAGCATTAAATGAAAATTCACAGGATAGCATTCATAGAACACCATCCTCCGTAATCCTTTACATAGAATAAGTTCCCTGAAAAAGCTGGTGCACTACATATTTCTTTTTTTTTTTTTTTTTTTTTAAATTTTTTTTTTCAACGTTTTTTATTTATTTTTGGGACAGAGAGAGACAGAGCATGAACGGGGGAGGGGCAGAGAGAGAGGGAGACACAGAATCGGAAACAGGCTCCAGGCTCCGAGCCATCAGCCCAGAGCCCGACGCGGGGCTCGAACTCACGGACCGCGAGATCGTGACCTGGCTGAAGTCGGACGCTTAACCGACTGCGCCACCCAGGCGCCCCACTACATATTTCTGAAATTGACTTAAACATTTGAAAATCCGTGTTCTGTATTTTATTTTTAACATATATATATATCTATAGATCTATAGATATATATATATATATTAAACTGGTATCAACACTTTACAATGGAAAGATAAATTGACAAAGGCTACAAAATAAGTATTTTGTTTTCTCCATTGGTCTTGATTTTCATATATTTAAATTTTTACATTAAATTAATCTTAAACACAATAAAATATATCCTTTCCTTCAGCAACTTTAGTCACTAAGAAAACACCAAAACACAAATTAAAACAAAAAATAAACACATTTTTCATCATTTTCCTTTTTTTTTTTCCATTGTTTTCCCTAGCAATAGGTAAACGTTTTCACTTTGAAATTCTTTAATGGCTTCAATTTGGTGATTATGGTCACGCTGAGGAGATAAAGTAATTCTTTCCCTACACTGCTTTCATTTGTTTACTCCTTAACTGAGACATCATTGTCATTCTGGTTACAACATCACAGAAAATTTACCTTTGCTGTTTCTTAGTTTCCATTTATCCTCCCTCATCTCTTTCCTGACATAAATACATTGATACTGAAAAAAATATAAAAGGCTAGTGGTAAGAAAAAGATTGATGTAGGGAAAGAATAACACCATAGACTCATATGTTTTTGTCACCTTTTACAAATATGGGGACACACACACACACCCCTCTTGAGCTTCAATGTCCATACATACAAATTCAGATGTAAAGCACCTGGCCACACACAATAAAAATTTCCTACAAAGCTTTTTGAGAAAACTCATCTATAATACTTTTTTCTTAGGCTTTCTAATAATTATAGGTTCTTGTTTTTAGATACCAGGCCCCAATAATCTTGACCAACCTTCCAAAGAATATTGACAATAATGATTATCAATTTTTTATTCTCTCAGTATCAAACTCCCTTATCTTTTTCTGCTATTATATTTTGATTGTAAAAAGAATGTTTCAGGACACCTGGGTGGCTCAATAGATTGAGTGTCAGACTTTTTCTCAGGTCATGATCTCATGGTTCATGAGTTCAAGTCCCATATCAAGCTCAGTGCTGTCAGCACAGATCTGGCTTTGGAATCTCTTGTCCCCTTCTCTGCCCCTCCACCGCTCACACACGCGTGCTCTCTCTCTCTCTCTCTCTCAACCCACCCCCAAAAGCAAACTTTAAAAAAAAATTAAAAAAGGAATGTTTCAAAGTTCAAGATTCAAAAAGTTCCAGTTTTTAACAAATTATTCTGTAATAAGCTAATAAGTCAATCAGATCTAAAATCCTGCTGGAACTTCCCAGACCCCTTGGAAACCACAATGGACTTGATCCAAAGGTTCAAGAGGCCACTCATTCATAGGAGGATGACTGCTTAGGGCTACCATCTGTTTGTATATGTTCATTTAGATACAGTTTAAAGATCTAGTGGGGATTTTCCTAGTATAAAATCTTTTCAGGAGTGCTTTACTTGATGATGTAGGTAACATGGATCTATTAATGATGAGTAATGAGGTGATTAGATGCCAAAATGGTGAAAAAAACTTTAAAAAGAAGGAATGGAGGAAAGAAGAAGAAGGAAGACTGATTTCCATCATGTCCCTATCTTACATCTGGTAGTAAGTGTGAGGCAAGTAGCCTTTGTATTTATAGATAAGGAGATTAAAGCTCCTAAAATCCCAGAATGGCAGTCTGTTATCCAAACAAAATTCACATGGCAGGAGACCAGGAACAATCATATTTCCAACCTGCAGGATTATGGACTAGATCTTTTAAATAAAACAAAGAACCTTTTTTTGTAGGATATTGCAGATTTGTCTATAATAAATGCTAATACCCACAACCCCTAAGTGTGCCACCCAGAAAATACTTTCCCTATGCTGATTTCTAGACTCGAAAAGAGAGCAATGACTTAAATCAGCATGAAACAACAGCATTAAAACTCTCTTTTCTAAAGTGTACTGATCACCACCCCACCTGTCCCAGGTCTCTCTTCACACTTTTAACCTAAAGATTTGAAATGAAAATGGCCAGATCCTCACCTTCAGCTTTGTGAACAATATACTAAAAAGTACACTCTGTTTCACAAGATTTATCCTTATGTGAAAATCGTCATTATGTTGTTCTATTGAGTAAATAAGTCTATTAGTTTCTTAAAAAGAAGGTAAGGCATCTCAGTGATAAGGAAAGCCATGGCAGCTTTTCTTATCTATAAACATTGTTGATTATGATAGTTTATGGGCATGTGACTCACCATGCCCGATCACACTGCAATGGGGAGATTTAGGGAATCCTTCAAGTACTCATATACTTTTATTTCATTATATGGAGAATAAATCTTTAAACAATACTTTTTCACAGAAATCAAGTGAAAAATGCCCTTTGCCTACGGTACTCTGGGGAAATAATAGATACTTTCTTTTGAATCCAATTAAACCATGCACTAATATGCTACTCACATTCAGAAAGGGGATGTAATATCCCCTTTAATTTGTTTGATTTCTCATTTCAATGTATAAATAATTTGGGGAAAATTATTTTATAAGTAGCCACTTAAAATTGTGTGCAATTTATTTTAGCATTTAGCTTTCACATGTCAAGCTAATTTGAAAACTTTAGGTATAAAATTATGCCATAGTTATTTTGTTTTTACTTCCATATTCTCAAGTACTAGGAAAATTAAAATATTCCACTGTTTTTCTTAGTATTCAGATGTCAGTAGCACTCTGATAAAAGAGGTACAATATAAACAAATAGGAACCAGTACTGAGAAGAGGTATATGTTTTCAAAGGCAACATAAGGTACTCTGTGGATATAAACATTCTTATTATGTAGAAAATATTCTTTATGAAACTCATGGGTACAGACAGAAAAAATTTAACACTGTATTCAAAATTCATTTAAGTATGGCATTTAGTCTATGTTTCATCATACATACAAGAAATTATGAAAGTATGCATAGAATATTTGCAGTTATGAAAGATATAAGGGTCCTAAAGTCACTAGTAAATTATTATAACCATTAATATTGTGATATATCTTCTGTTGTTTTTTCTATGCCCAGATATTTGTTAAAAATGTAGACAAATTGGTTTAGGTTATATATATTACACTTCTATTTATATCATCCCAAATTATTCTTCCAAATCACCATTTTCATGACTGTAAGATTCTGTAATATAGATATATCATAATACACTTACCCACTGTATTATTTTTTTGGCCATTTGTGCTTTTTATAAGTCATAATTACAACTTACCCAACTTCTTGAGAAACATACATTTAGGTCAAACTTTGCCTGTGTTTCTCCACTGTTCAGTTACAGAGTGGTAATTATGTTTTCATTGTAGAAATTAGTAAACTGTTGCTGGGATCTGCAAGGTTATCCGGTATTATTCTGAGTTTTCAGTGGTATTGCAGTTTGAAAACTTCTTACATAATTTCATGAATATTTCAATAGGAACATGAAACAGTACAAATTAGGGGCAGCTAGCCAGTATCTTCATTTGAAATCAATCTTTGTAATGTGAAATCTGTACTTCTTGACTTTGTTCTAGTCACAATAGTTCAATCAACTTACTCTTAAAATATATATCAGAAATTCCTACAGAGAAAGACATGCTTACATATAACTTAGAAGAACACTTTCTTATGGTTTCTAACAGTTGGCTCTCTCCATTACAGTAACTTTGACAAATGCTACATTGACAATATTAACGCATTAATATCATCCATATCAATCATATCTAGCTTGAAGGGTCATTTTCAAAGTTAACAGCTTATGGCAAAGTCATCAAGTGTTAAATGCACTTAAGTAGTAACTGTTAAGAAAACTGTAGACTTATGCCACATTTAATTATATTTCAAATAGTTTTCAATTAGTTTTGAGAAATAGTTATTAAGACTGTTTCAAAGTACTTCCAAAATGCATAAATACAGTTGGATATGTGCTTTATCATTATTAATTATACTTATTCCAATTCTGAATGTTAAATTGATATTCTATTTTTAAAATATTTTACTACCATGCCAAATCTCAAAAAAACCACTAACTTTATATATAATGTACTTCAAATTCTAAATAATTTTCAATTTTTAAATAGTAAGTAATTTCTAACTAAAACAATAATTTGATATAATATATAACCTGGCTGTGCAATGAAAAAGTTACACTAAAGATGCATTTTAAAAGAATACAAGAAACCAAAATAAAGTGTTTTGCAGATACCATCCACTGTTACATCTATCATTAGGATTACAATATCATAACTTATATTTTGTGGAAATAAGCTATTTTTAAGTATTATTGATATAATTTTAAACCATTTTTTACTACATGTGGAAACCAAATTAAATCTTAGAAAAATTTTAAAATCCAAGTAATTTGGATCCCTCAAATAATCAGCGGTTCACACTCTGTTCCAAATGAGAAGTTCTCCCTTCAGCCAATTGCTGCCGTAATATTCAGTGAGTTCAGTGTTAGACGGGCACAGTGTATTTTTGCCACAACTTAGATAGGTTTAGCTTTCAAGCACAGAGTGAAAGAAAAATTATATGGGAAAAAATACTTATGAACAATTTGAAAGCATTAAAACTCTTATTTTACAGCATAATGATAAAACTGCCTGGGGTGAAATTCTGCACTGCTACTTACTAGCTCTGGGACCTTGTGAAAATTACTTAAATCCTCTGTGCCTCAGGTTTTTCATATGTAAAATGGTGATAATAATAATCATTCAGGGTTGTTAGGCTAATTAAATGTCATAACAATACAAGAAGGATTTAGAACAGTTCATGACACAGAGTGCTATATTAGTATTAGATGTGATTATTATTGTGAGGCTGGCTTTCCATTATGCTCCACCTACAATCTACTGCCATGCACCCACGACATTCAACAGGACAAGAGAAGAAAATGGATACCTGAAGCTTATGTGTATTTATGATTTATAATGTCTATACAATTAGTGTCAACAGGAAATAAAACAGATGTGAAAAACTCATCAAGCTCCCTAGCATGGACAAGTTTAATATTTTTTTATTCATAATCCCTATTTTACTCATCTACTCTTGACACCACCCTTAATCTTCTGCACCAAGTTATCCAGATCACTGCTCAGGTGGTGGTTTCAGAAACGTATGTGTCATGTTGTTCCCTTTCTCTTTACTTTGGTTTTCCTTTGCTCTTCTAGTTTCATAAGGTAGAGGTTAACACTACTGGTTTGAGGCCTTTCTTCTCTTCTTACATAAGCATTTAATGCCATTAATTTCACTCTCAGCCATCTTGTAGCTGCCTTCCACAAATTTTGAAAAGATTTCTTTTTTTATTCAGTTCAAGATATTTTTAGAATTTCCTTGAGACTTTTTATTTGACCTATGGGTTATGTGCAATCATATTGTTTAATTTATAAATACTTAGGACTTTTCTAGGTAAAAATCTATTATTAATTTCTAGTTTAATTCTGTAATAATCTGTGCATATATTTTAAAGGATTCCTATTCATTAAAGTTTACTGAGCTTTGTTTTGTGGCCTGGGATAGGATATCTATAGACATAAAGGTAGAGATTAATGTTTTATGTGCATTTTTAAATAACATACATTTGGCTTTTCTTGAATGGACTGTTTTGTAAAAGGCAAATTGGCCTACTTAGCAGATAATGTTGACCAATTCTTCTATGAGATTAGTGATTTACTACCCACTTTCTGAGAGAGCAATACTCAAGTCTCCAACTACCATTTTAGTTTCTCTGTTTTTCCTTTTTTCCTCATGTGTGTTGAAGCTCTGTTGCTAGGTGCATACACATTTAGTACTGGTATGACTTCCTGGTCAATTGATCCTTTCATCATTTTGAAATGATTATTTCCATCACTAGTACTATTTTATACTCTGAAATGTAGCTTGTCTGATATTAATAAAGACATTCTAGATAGAAATGTTGTAGATGATCAAGTTTCTCATGGTTAGCTTTGGAGTACACTATCATGACCTTTTACAACCTATGGGGAAACGGAAGCTCTGACCCTAATTATTTTAATTAAAGCACAGTATCTGAAATTCCATTTTCTGGTAAGTCCTCCCAGGTTCTGACAATTATTTGTTTGTCAAACTTAGTTTCTTTTGATGCTATGAATAGTTATCTGTTTTCCTGGCTATTTTCAGATCTTCTAGCAGATAATAAGGGTTTGGTGTGGGAGCTAATCCATTTTATACTATTTACCATTTTGACTTAATACTCATTAGAACCTGGTTTTGATTACACATCTTTATTGTATAAAACATATTGCCATTTTACATAAGGAATAAATGTAAGCCACACAAAACTGAATGTATTGGAGTGATCTTTCACACTCAGTTGCAAATGAGTACACCCTTAATAAAAAAGGTTATCAAATATATCTGGATTTAGATGTTTATAAAAAATATCATTTAAGAGTCTACTTAAGTTTCAGCATAGTATAAAGGAAAAAGCATATAACTGGAAATGAGAAGAGTTATGTTTGAAACCTTTCACAACTTACTAATCACCTTAGGGAAGAAATTTAGTAGTTAAAATCCCCAGTTGCTTAGCAATTAATAAATGGATACATGGAAGAAACCTAAGTATCCACTGACAGATAAATGGACAAAGAATATATATATATATATACACACACACACACACACACACACACACACATATACATAAAGTGGAATATTACTTAGCCATAAATAAGAATAAAATCTTGCCATTTGTGACAAAATGTATAGACCTAGAGGATATTATGCTAAGCGCAATATGTCAGACAGATAAGGACAAATACTGAATGGTTTCACTTATATGTGGAAAAACAGCAACAACAACTGAACAAACAAAACAAGAGATACAGAAAACAAACTACTGGTTACCAGAGGGTGTTAAGGGTTGAAGAGAAGGGAGGTGGGTGAAATAGGAAGGGGATTTAAGATGTACAAGCTTATAGTTATAGAAAATAAGTCATCAGGAGCTAACTTAACACAATGTTAATTCAGACAACATTGTAGTAACTTTATACAATGATAGAAGATAACTGTACTTGAATGATCATGGAAATCATTTTGTAATTTATAAAAATATTGAGGTACTATACACACTTGAAACTATTAGGATACTGTATGTCAAGTATACTTTAATTTAAAAAAAAAGAAGAAAGAAATGGATACAGTAAGATTACCTGACATAAGTACCAAGAGATAAAGACTTATGTCAAGGCACAAATTAAATACCTAGAATGAGAGCACTATAAACTGTTACATTATTTGCTTTTATTATTAACTTGATTTTGTTTTAGGTTCTTTAACAAATGCTGTCAAGTGCCAGTTTCACCCTGTTAGGCACTAAAGTTTTGAAACTGCAGTCACATATTGAGGTACACAATACTATCTAAGTTATAATAATGAGGAGTGTTGGCAACGTCTACTTCTACAACCCATGACTTCAGAAAGGCACTACTTATTTTTTTCTTTATGAAAGTAGTATCACAATCAAGTGTTAATAGAATTTTTTCCAATATCTTTATTTTAATATTTTGTAATCCCCTTGTCCCCCTCCCTTAGGATGTTATAACTTATAATTTGACATTGATGAGTGGTACTAGGATCAGGAATAGCATGGTTAGTTTTCTGGCAGTTTCATGCTGTCAATCGCATCAGTTAATCTCTTCTCTCACATGCCAGCTTAACACTGCACAGTCATTTGAAAGCTCTATGCAAGAGTCTCCCACCTTCTTTTCTTGTTATAAGGAAGTTCCCCGAGTTTCTCTGTCATTATACATTCTTTAATCTCTTTGAAAGTAACATGACCCACTGTATGGTTTCCCCTTTATTAATGCAAATGTTCCAGACAGTATCCTTAAATGTCTAGAATTAAATATTTTCTGTCAATTTCAGCAGATGGAGTTCTGTTCAGATAATGAGAATGCTACTAAAAACCTTGCTTTAATTGCTGTATTATAATCTCCAGACCTGAAAAGCCCCAGAGACCCCGATACATAAAATGCCTTTCAGCTATGCAGGTGTGGAATTCATTACAAGTGTGTTTTAAGTTAGGAATATATCTTGAACTCACTGAAAGACTACCACTGCCCTTGGGGTATTTGATAACTTGAGCTATTATTTAAAGTGTAACAATGCTGACATATTAAAAGAGAGCAAAATGTAAGATAGCATGTAATTATAATTATGAGGACACACATACATACACACGGCTTTAAGAGAAATAAGTATATTCTTAGATCTTTTTGTAAAAAGCAGGGAAAAGAAGAGAAATCTAAGATAAAAACCATTATCAGTAAAATGACATTATTTTAACAGGCTTCATTAATAATAAGGGTAAAAGTGGAAGTTCCTACCTACAGTAGCATTAGTGGTCCACTTTGTTATACATGTTTTAAGTGAAATTTTCGAAAACAAAAGTATAAATGTCGTCTAATAATATAGGCGTGTAAGTAACATAAGTGAAGCACATTTATACACTGAACCTTAAGAAATTTTCTCTTCAAGGGGCGCCTGGGTGGCGCAGTCGGTTAAGCGTCCGACTTCAGCCAGGTCACGATCTCGCGGTCCGTGAGTTCGAGCCCCGCGTCGGGCTCTGGGCTGATGGCTCGGAGCCTGAAGCCTGTTTCCGATTCTGTGTCTCCCTCTCTCTGCCCCTCCCCCGTTCATGCTCTGTCTCTCTCTGTCCCAAAAATAAATAAAAAACGTTGAAAAAAAAAAAAAAGAAATTTTCTCTTCAAAATACATTTATCATGAACATTAAAAACATAACCTTTGTTTTGTGGTCCCTATGCATTATATTCATAGCTAAATCACTGGCAAATGCACATCCTGCATCAATCAACAGACTACTGATTCAAAGTTCACACATTTCCACAGTAACAACAACACAACGTGTGGTATGGTTTTCTCATCCCATTGAATAATACTGAAAATAATTTCTAGGGCCAATGCAGGGACAGTCTTAGATTAATGGATTTTTCTCTTTTTTCCTTTATCACATTTTTAATACTTGTCCTCCAAATTAACTGCATGGGTCAGGATGAAAGAAAGAAGACGGAGCACAGCCATGTCAGTGAGTATATTAATTGGCCTCTGTGTATTATTTTTTTTCCTTGATGACTTAATTTAAAACCATTTTTGCTGAGAAATCTTTTGAAAGGGAACATGCAATTTTCAAAGAAAAGTTGTGAGACAAGTTGATCAAAGTGCCCATCAGCTATAATAACACTTAACTGTGGGTGACCTGAAAATCCTCATAATGGGGCTTAATCACATAAAACGGAAAACAGGATGAACAGTAAACATGAACATGGCGAGATAGCCTACTTTGCTAATCAAGCAAACGGTGTCTCAACAGTTCAGAAAAAAAGACACCAATCAGTCTGCTGATGTGAAGTCCAACTTGGTACTCCCATTGACCTCTTTATACCCTGCAGAGATGAGGTTGGAGAACAAAGCATGGACACTGAAATACAGTAACAATAAAGCATCACCAAGATTCCTTCAATGCTCACATTTATGTTGATATACAAAAGGACACAAAAATAAAAATAGTACAATGAGTATAACTTAAAAGCAGAAAATGACAAAAGCACATATCACCACTTGGAATATACAAAAATGATATCAATCAAACTCATTTATTTTTACATTAAAGTATGTATAAAAGTTATGTTCAAGATTGTAAGATTTTATTCCAGGTTTTGTTATGTGTTTCTATGGAGGTAGTTCCAAAATTCATTATTTATAGAAAATTATATTGCTTTCTCCTAAATAATACACTCCAGTGGAAATCCCTATCACAAACACAGAAAAAAAAATGCATCCTCCAAGTGAAACCCCTAAAGTCAGAAAGAGAAGTTTCCCAAAGTGTCTCCCTTAGTATGTCCTACACATTGCTGGAAGGCATAAAATAGCTTCTTTGAGAAACCTTTATCAGCATTTCTGTGTCTCAAGTACAGAATATTGATGGAAATTGATAGACACAATACATCTGACTCAATCTGCTCTACATAATGGATTATGCAGAAACTGTGTGGATGCTGCCCATATATCCTCACATATTTGCTCAATCAGAACATCTCAAGGTCTTTTCTTAAACTATGTATATCTGATTATACGATTCAATTACTATTCAAATAATATCATGTGGCCAAGGGGCACCTGGGTGGCTCAGTCAGTTAAGCATCTGACTTTTGATTTCGGCTCAGGTCATGATCTCACAGTTCGTGATATCCAAGTTGGACTCCATGATGATGGTGGAAAACCTGCCTGGGATTCACTCTCTCCTCTCTCCCTGTCCCATCACTCTCTCTCTCTCTCTCTGTCTCTCTCTCTCTCTCTCTCAGGTAAATAAACAAACAAACATAGATACATAGATTATGTGGCCAGGTTGATTTATGTCTAAAAATCAGATTTTCTTTCTTTCTTCCTTTCTTTTGTTCTTTCTTTCTCCCCCAACCTTTTTTTTTTTTTTTTTAAATAAGGAGAAGGCTGTAACATTTTTCATAGACTTGGATACACAGGAATCAAATGATTTGCTCAGACTCTCCTGAGCAGGTATAGATTTTCCTGCCAGTTCATTGCTATGTGTTAGTTAGAAGGCCATGTTACCTGTTAACCCATTTGGAATAGTCTAAGAGAATCAGTACCGTTAGGGGCATGGAAATTTACTGGGTATTGATTCTGAGTAAATTTTTGTACTGTATAACACAACCATAACAAAGTAAATTAGAAAAGAAAATTACTATTTTTAGTGGTGCTACAGTGATTGAGAGGTTTGAAATTATATTAGATTTAGGTTAACTGAGTCATTAATACAGGCAAAATAATCCTCTGAATATTTATTAATAAATCTTATTAAGTCAAAGAAATGTTGTGGGACAAGACTTGTTTTGCATTTGCAAAATGGATTATGTTTTTAATATAATCCAAGCAAATAAGATCAATAGGGGTAATTTTAAATGCCCACTCATCACAAGGAAATGTTAGTCCTATTCTTCATGGTAAAGGAATAAAATGACAGAAACAAGCACTAACTTGAGACATCCTCTAGGAGAAAAAAGTGACCTTCTGGTATGGGGTTGGGGGAGAGGAAAGGTGAAGTTTCCAAACCACAGTAACTTTTTTTTTGTTTTGAAAGCTGGTTTCCTCCATTATGAAATGAGCGTGTTTCATATTTTATGCTCACAGACTACAGAAAGCATGCTTGTGGTAAAACCATAGCAATGGGAAGCAGTTTATGTTCTACATTTACGTGGGAGTAACAAATCAAAACCAGACATATTTTGGTTTCAAAAGTACGGTTTTGTTATAGAGATTTACTTAATGTTTGAAATACTGAAGTGCTATTAGCCTGGGGTTTGGATAGGAATAGACAAAAGCTAACAGGTTATATTTTTGCCAAAGTATTGATTTACATTCCATGGAAAGCCACTTGCTTGTTTTATATATTTATTTTCTATGTTCATGGAAACAAATCTGTGCTAAGTATAAATATCAAGTTATAGTACAAATGATTAGTATAGGGTATTGAGAGCCTGAATATCCAAGAAAACTTGAACTTAGTTCTAAGACCAAGATATTTCTAAAACACGCCATATATAGGTCATTCCGGGCATAATTAAAGTTAGCAACATCTAGTTTAAAAGTGTACTCCTATCCTTTAGACCAGAACCTATTTTACTGGTTGCAAAGTAAAACTAAACTCCAGAGTGACATCAATTACTTTCTCTTGTAAACAGAAAATAAGGTAAATCCAAAGAAAACTTTTTATTCTGTCCTCCTGTTATACCTGCATTATAGAATTAGTAAATTACCTCTCCTTTTCGTTTGCTGATTTAAATTTTAAAAAATAATTTCTAAACATTAGCAGTATTTTTTAAGTTATTGAGAAAAATTCAGTGTTTTGTTTTCTTTTTGACATAAATCTTACATTAGATCTTTTATTTTTCATGTACAAAAAACATTGAGAATTGCTTCTCTCTACAGCAGTCACTGGACTGTGCAAAGTGAAACACAATGAATAAAATAATTGCATTATTTTATGACAAAAAGAAATGTCATTTTACATTTTTCCCCTTGTGTGGACCATTTCCTGATATGGCACTTGGTGTCATATGGATGAATGGAAAAATATAATTTGGAAAGGGATCTTCTTGATCCCCATTTACTGTGCTTTTCCAATGCACTTACCCATCAGTCTGACTCCTTGTGGTACCAGTATTTCTCTATATGAATTTTTATTTAGGAGATACTAGATCTGTTCCTTAAATATTCTTATTTTCCAGACTTTGAATACAGATGTGATTCAAAATCACTTAATTTGCAATTCATCTTTTATTGTCATTAGGTAATACTAAGAAGTCTGACCTAAAGATTATTGAAACTTACTAAACTTTTATTCAACGAATGAAATGATACGAAAATTATATATATATATATAATGTCAGAAGCTGAAAGCATTAATATTTAAAATATTTAGAAATGGGGCGCCTGGGTGGCTCAGTCGGTTAAGCGTCCGACTTCAGCTCAGGTCACGATTTCGCGGTCCGCGAGTTCGAGCCCTGCGTCGGGCTCTGGGCTGATGGCTCAGAGCCTGGAGCCTGCTTCCCATTCTGTGTCTCCCTCTCTCTCTGCCCCTCCCCCGTTCATGCTCTGTCTCTCTCTGTCTCAAAAATAAATAAACGTTAAAAAAATAAATAAAATAAAATATTTAGAAATGTAAAGTCTTTCTTGTTTATTAAGTATGGTGTAGCACAGGTTTTTCCATAAAAGAGAAACGCAGATTCAGTTACATCAAATAAGAAAAATTATGCTGGGCTTGTTGTGCCAATTCAAAAGAACACTAATTATTTCCAGCTTTTAAGTAAATTATTGGCAAGCAAATGGACTGACAATTTATTAATTCCAAATTGGCTAATCTTAATTCAAATACTTTATTAAAATAAATGTTATTTGCTAGTAGAGATTTAAATTATACCTATTAATTTAAATCCTACACTGTCTGAAAATGATTATTATTAGGGTATAAAGAATATTTAATAATATTGTAGAATTTTTCATCCCCTACATTTTCTTACTATTTTATGGAGGGATATATAACCTGGGTGAGTTATCATTGAACTGGAAAAAATAAAATAAAACTACTTGCTAATGAACTAAACCTTAAGTAGAAGTCTGAAAATGGTGATATAAGTTAGAATCTTATATTTTTTATAAACATTGTGATGTGTTGCTTGATACAGCTCTTGCTCTTAGCTTTCTAGAATTCCTAGGAAACTTACACAAAACATGATTTGAGTACACTGTTGTCTATGAACACATAGTTTAAAAAAAAAAAAAAAGGGTGCTATGGGTTTGTGTTATCCCCAAAATGCATATGATCAAAACCTAATGACCAATATGATGGTATTAAGAAGCAGGGCTGGGGCGCCTGGGTGGCGCAGTCGGTTAAGCGTCCGACTTCAGCCAGGTCACGATCTCGCGGTCCGTGAGTTCGAGCCCCGCGTCAGGCTCTGGGCCGATGGCTCGGAGCCTGGAGCCTGTTTCCGATTCTGTGTCTCCCTCTCTCTCTGCCCCTCCCCCGTTCATGCTCTGTCTCTCTCTGTCCCAAAAATAAATAAAAAATGTTGAAAAAAAAAAAAATTAAAAAAAAAAAAAAAAAAGAAGCAGGGCTGGGGCGGGGGTGGAGGGGGAGTGTCTAGGGGAGGTGATAAGATCATATAGGTGGAGCACTTATGAAGGAGATTAATGCCCTTATAAAAGAAGCAGAAGAGAGCTCCTTTGCCCTTTTAATCATCAACACAAAGTCAGCAGTGTGCAACCCTAAAGTGTTCTTTCAGCAGAACCTCAACCTGCTGGCACCTGGATCTTGAATTTCCAGCCTTTAGAAATAAATTTCTGTTGTTTATAAGCTACCCAGTTTATATTATTCTGTTATAAAAGTCCAAACAGGTAAAATGACAGACCAGACATACATGATTAAAAACAAAACAAACAAACAAAAATTCACGTAATTGAAGACTGACAAGTTGACTCACCAAAACAAGTTTTATACTTAACTTTATAAAATATTTACTTTTCTATATTATGCACATCTAAAATAATTATATAGTTTTTTCAAATGGTTTAAACACATTGATGTATGTCTCAAATTACTTTAATACTCACTTAACAAAATATATGATTTTGAAATCCACATATTTGTAGTATTGACCTAGTTTAAACTTATATTTAACAACTGACTGCCTGTTGAATGTTCTTGTTTTCCAAAAATCCATGGTTGTCTCTTTAGTCAGTCAGTTTATGACCGTCAAACATGTAGGTTCCCATGAAGGCATGGATTTACAGTATGCTTTTTCAGATTTCATAGAAGAGTTCATATTAAATTGTATGAAAGAGTTAATCTACATATTAAAAATACTTAAGTTAATTTTCCATTGGATACTTTTTATTATCAGGAACACTTTTTAAAAATCATGTTTTCTTTTTACATTAGTACATAGTACTACATTTCTTTGTATTTTTTAATGAGTAAATGGTAGTTTGGAGTTTTTCTTTTTTCTTTTGTTTTACAAGAAAGAGTACAAAGGCAATGACAGTCATAGCTTGTTTTATTTTTAAAAATTTTTTTTTTCAACGTTTTTTTTTATTTATTTTTGGGACAGAGAGAGACAGAGCATGAACGGGGGAGGGGCAGAGAGAGAGGGAGACACAGAATCGGAAACAGGCTCCAGGCTCCGAGCCATCAGCCCAGAGCCCGGCGGGGCTTGAACTCACGGACCGCGAGATCGTGACCTGGCTGAAGTCGGACGCTTAACCGACTGCGCCACCCAGGCGCCCCAGTCATAGCTTGTTTTAGGACACAAAATTAAGAAGCAAATTTGTATGTAAATGCTCAGGATATTTTATGTATTACATTGGTTGATACTGCACATATAATCAAGTTTACCTCTGGCCAGCAGGAAAACATCATTCAGATTTTATTACTTCATTTTTTTTTTTTCTAAAATGTGAATACTAGTCAATTCCAGGAAATATAAAATATAAAAGATGTAACAAATTATATTATTATTTTAATATATTTTAAGAAAAAACTTAAGGGTAAAAATGTTAGAGAAATTATCAGCCGAGGAGAAAGTTTACTCAGCTATAACCCAAGTTTTAATTAAAGCCATGATTGATGACAAATGCCATCTTGCAATGTGACCTCTAGCAATATCTACAGCTGTTAGATCAATTGACAAGATGGTCTCCACTGCTTTCAAAGTAAAGCAAAAAGAAGATAAATGATATTACAATTATTAATCACGTGAACATTATATTAATGATTAGAAAATCAGAAGACAAGCAAAAAAGTAGCTCTAAAAAATGAAGTAAAAGAGCTTTAGGGATGCCTTATTTGGGAAGCCATAATTTCCAGATTATTAACCTCATCACTTATAAAGAACTTTTCACTGCATTAATCCCATTTAAGATGGAAACACTGAATAGAGATGAAGACCTATTAGCTGCACAATGTGAATCAAATACTATAGACAGAGCTGGAGATTTAAAAAAAAAAAAAATGGCAGCAAGCAGAGTTTCAAAAGACATCATTAAACAATAAATTTCTAGCTAGAAAGATATTTGCACTGGAGAACTTCCTTACCCATCAACTGTGGCTATATCCCATACTCACATTTGAATAAGTCATTAAAAGAAAGCAAGTGATTAGATGAGAATCATAAAAAGGGAAAACACACAGAAGATGCTCATAGTGTTTTGACATTGTTGATGAGGACCACAGGGCAGGTATGGATTTTTTTGTTTTTGTTTTTAAGGAATTTAAACAAAAGTCTCAGGAAAGCCAGCAAAATCAAGGTCAAACCCCTTCTAGAACTTCCTGATCTAAGTCCATTAATACAAAACAAAAAAACAAAAACAAAACAAACAAAAAACTCTAATGCTAAGAAGAAAAATAAAAGAGAACTAAAGTTATTGAAAAGTAAGTTTTTAAAATAAAAGTTAAAAGGATATGAATTATAAAGTTTGAAGAAGAAAAAATTTTTAGTAACTATCTTTAAATACAGGAAATATTGTTATTTAGGCATCACTATGTATTCTCAAAACACAGAGCAAAAGGCAACAAGCTTAAACAGCATTGAGTGGGATTTAGGTTATAAAAAAAAAAAAAAAAAGATGAGATTTCCTGCACTAGAAGTTGTTAAATCCAGAAATAAGGGACAGAAGGAAGCTGTACTTTCTTTTGAAGGTGTAGAGAATTAAGGTAGCTCTTCATCTGTCAGGAAAGTTTAACACAGGGTGAATGGATTAGGTGACCTTTCAAAATTACTTCCATCCCAGGATTTATGATGTCAATATAAACCAGCAGCCCAAATGGAAACCCAGGCAGGAACCAATGACTCTTGCACTTGTTTCTGCTGTTCCTTGAACACAGGCATAGTCAAGTAACTTTCTAGAAAAACTTATAGTCAACAGTGCAAGCTTTGAGGTCAGACAACTTGGCTTCCAAGATTCTTGAGTATCAGCTTCTTCAGCCACAAAAGATGGGTAACAGTCTACCTATATCATTGGATTGTTGAGATTCAGTGAGATGATGTACAAAAGGAGATAGTATGCAGAGGTACGCAACAAAAGTCTTCTCATCAAACTATTCTGCACTACATCAACCATTAGGGTAGAAAATGGTATCACTTTTAGGACACCTTCATCTTTCCCCTTGTCTACTTCCCTTTATATTTTCTGTTCATCCCCCCTCTACACTCAATAGAAGGTCCTACATTTATCAAACACACACACGCACGTACACACACAGAAACACACACACAAAAACTTTTAACCACGAAATTTCATTACAACATAAAGATAACAGACTGTTTACAAGGAGTAGATGAAGTAGCCAACTAGGAAAATCATTGAAATATTGGAAAATGTGTTAAATATCAAATTAAGACTTCTTTTGAATGAAATGCATCATAAAAATGCTCATAAAATGCATCTAGCAAAATATCTGTAAAAATATTTAATGACATAGTAAACTGCTATAATGTAAATAGATAAAATTTGGTAAAAAATACAATAATATAGGGGCATATGGGTGGCTCAGTTGGTTAAGTGTCCAACTTCAGCTCAGGTCATGATCTTGCTGTTTGTGAGTTCAAGCCCCACATTGGGCTCTGGGCTGACACCTCAAAGTCTGTGGCCTGCTTTGTATTCTTGTGTCCCCCTCTCTCTCTGCCCCTCTCCTGCTCATGCTGTGTCTCTTTCTCTAAAATAAATAAAACATTTAAAAAACACCACAATAATATTAAAAGATATACATCCAAATACAATAGATTTGAGAAGATAAAGTACTCCAAAATATTATACAATGCCTCTTTTTTATATGCCAGCAACTTGTATTTTTTTAAATGTTGACAAAGATATCTATGTATACATATACAAGTATCATGTGAAGATCCTATGACAAAATGTTAGTGATGAAATGACCATAAATCTGACCTTGATTCTCCTTTATCAGACTTTTATTACAGCTCTATTAAAAAAAATCATTTTATTTTTATTTTGCATAAAATCTAGAATTCATTCAGAGTTTTGCTAGTCACTGGTATTTTACTAAATAAACCAATGACTACATGGATATAAATACAAAATCATATATGAAAACTCTACAAATAATGTTTTTAAAGTATATAGATATTTTTGGCAATTATTCTGAATAAACTCATTAATTTCTTGTTTACATGTACATTTTTCCTCAAATAATTTTTTTTTCTTTCTTTTGCTCAGTACTTTATCTTATTAAGAGCATTTTCTTCTCTGTGTCCACTGGCTATTTTTTTTTTTTTTTTTATGTTTACTTATGTAGTCTGAGAGAGAAAGAGATCTGGGGAGGGGCAGAGAAAGAGAGGGAGAGGGAGAGAGGGAATCTCAAGCAGGCTCCACACTGTCAGCATAGATCCTGACAGAGGGCTGGATCCCAGGAACCATAAAATCATAACCTTAGCCAAAATCAAGAGCCGGATGCTTAAACAACTGAGTCACTCAGGCGCCCCCAACTGGCTATCTTAGAATAGAAGTGAGTCATAGAAGTTTCTCTACCCTTATTTTCCAATGATAATGCCTCATTCACAGAGATTTCAGAAAATATTGTAATAACCATATTGAAACAATATGAGTGATGATAAGAAAAAAAAGCAGCTAGCAATAATAAGGGCCTCTTTTTCTTTTCTTTCACTGTGATTACAATATCACTAAAGTTTATTGATTGTTTCCTTCACTCCAGGAACCAGGCTGAGGAAACAAAACCAAATATGACATCTGTATTTCCACAGCACATAGCACTTTTTTTTAGTATTTCCACAATTTATTAAAGATAATTATACTTCTCCCAGCTAGACTGTAAGCTACTAGAGAGGAAAAGCTATACTGATCTTTTATCTTTTTATTTCTACTGCCTGACAAACATTCAGCTTTTATGAATGACGGAGTCAATGAATGAATGAACATCGAGCTACAGAAGAGTCTGCCTTCTAAGAAAATTGTTCTCTATTTTTCTAATAGACATGTAAAGGCTTCAATAAGAATGTTGAATTTCCTATTCCCAACAGGAGTACTAGATCTCATTTGCTTTTAGTCTTTGCCTGTAACTTATAATTTTAGGTAAACATAAATGAGAGGAGCACAGTAACTACTTATTCAATTTTAACTTTTAAGTTAATTTTATTTTTTTTTGGGATTAAGTGATTTTGGAACAATCATCACATCATTTAAGTTATCCTCAAATTACTTTTCCCTTTCTGGGTTTTTGTTTGTTGTAAGTTTTTATTAAATAAACTCCAAGTAAATACTGGGTAACAGTATTTATTTATTACATAAACTCCAAGTAAATACTGGGCAATCTCTATTGGTTGTTAATTTGTAACAACATGTCCTTGAAGCAAGGCAGAGATAATTCATCAAGTAATTCTTGTATTGTCCCTTTTGTTGTTAATAAGTTCCCCAGATAATCACATCATTATTGCTGTTTTCACAGTGAGGACTGACATAGTGGAGGAAACTGCATGAATATAATAACAAACTGATAAAAAAAAAACAAAAACAAAAGAAAACCTGGTGAAAAAAACAAAACAATTCTGTCAGTCACCTTAAGAAATGTCACCCCCAGGAAAATAAAACAGCATGTAGCGCGTACTGCATATATCTGCTTACATCCCTTGGGCCAAAAAAAAAAAAAAAAGACTTATTTACGTCTTTCACAGCTCTGGCTTACTGATCTTCTCTGGACCTCTTGACTGTCAATATTTTTGTTTGGGGGGAATACTTTTTCTCTTTCCAAGCTGAAAGAAAAATACAAGCTTGTTTTCTCCTTCCCTCCAGGATATAAAAGAAGAAAAACTGCAGTTAAAAAGAAACTCTTTTAAAAAGCAACTGCCATAAAAATAGGAGACACATGGCATGGGAAGAATTCAAATGTTTGCGGATTTCATGAAAAAGCTAATGCTTCAGAATGTTGACTACTTTCCCCAAGTACTCTTTCTGTATTTATCATTAAGACCAATCCTCCCTGATTAAAAAGGTAAAGAAAACTCCAAGATCTTAATAGCCTGTATTAAATAGAGCTGTCTCATATATTCATAAAGACTTGGGTTTGATTTTCAGGAAGAGATGATAAGTCACTTTGATTAGGACTTCTCTAAGGATGCCTGTTGATCAGCTAGGTTATTATGTTTCTTCTCTCCTCTCCAACTCAAACCAGTTAAGGCTATGGAATTGCCAGTACATCTATTGTAAATGCATCATTGTATTTTGAAATCACAGATTTCACAACCAAATTACTTCTAGTTCACACATACACATATACTATTTTAAAATCTCTATCCATTGTACAATAACATCTTATTTGCCTACTGATTTTATAGTGTATAACAGATCCTATACAATCAAAAGAATTATGCGTACTTATTCTGCTGTCTAGAGTCAAACTAGCCACTTCATACAAATATAATTTCTGATCATGTTTTTACTTTATTCCAAGTATCTGAAAGTTAGAAAAAAAAAAACCCAGATACATACACATGAATTTGCCATGCAAAATAATAGGTGAATCCACACTTTCATTGTTTAAAACTGGCATGTCCTGGTAATCAACCAGAATTTCCTATGTTAAACATTCATATACACTATACCTTAGACACCAACACATTCAGAATGTGGTTTTTTCCCCACTAATCTCAAAATGCCATAAAGATAGAGAGAAGTTCTGTGATTTAAAACAGAAAACCTTTTTATGTGTCCTTCCTTCAATCCCTTGTATCATATAGATGCTTACACATTTCTCACAATTACCTAAAATGCAAATATAAAGCTGGTACATTTGAGTACATTCCAATCTTATGTGTACTACTCTGAATTAAAAACAAATTCCATACTCTAAATGTAAAACTCTGCTATATCAGGAAAGAATTTTAATATCTCCATGGGTTTTTTTTTTTAAATTCAACAATGTACTTGCTAACAAAGAAGTCCAAATGCTCATGAGAGAGTGTATGTGGGAAGAAGAACACAAAGAGAGTACAGTAGCATTTTTACTCAATATGAAGAAAACACAAATATCTCAGGTCTGCACATATATTCAAATACTGATTTAGAAACTTTAAGAATAAGTTCAAAGCACAGAGGAACAATTACAGCTGAATCAAGTGAGCTACAGTTGGAGCTCTGTACCTGTTAAAATTGTTAGGGTTTAACGGCTTGGCAAGATGAAGAGTTTTCTTGGTAAAAACCAAATATTTTGGTCAGGAGTTTAATAATATCAATGAGATTCTTTACATGCTCAAAAAAGTGCAGAGAACATATGGCACTGGTTGTTACAATGATAGTTCAAGGCTTGTTCTGAATGTTATGTAAAAAAGCCAGCAACCTAATAACATCTACTTAAACGGATAATTATAGGAGGTACTAGAGGTGTGAAGAAAATATTGTCCCCAATTTAGAGTCCAGATAATACTCATACTTTTATTTTTTGAAAGCATAAATACATTATTTTCCCCTACATTCTTCAGGTCAGAAGCTCTTTTATGAAGACAAAAAAAAAGTAGACAAAGAAATCTGACATTTCTTAGCCTCTAGTAGGTTATATTTTTAGACAGAGTGGTCAATGAAATAATCATTTGTTTTAAAAAATACTTAAGCATGGAATTATGAAGCATGCAATAAAGGTGAAAAATAAATGCCAAGAGGAAAATTAGTAATCGTTTACTGGAAATTAGAAAACACATTTTTAGCACAACTGCAAAATATATTTGGAGAAAGTCTGTATTTAGAATACTTAGTCAGAAAATTGAACCAGATAAGGAAAAATAATGTTTTCTCTTGTGATCAGTGCTACCATTTTTGCTTCTCTGAGTTGGCTGTGGGGTTTACATCTCATTAACCGACCCACACAATCATTAGGGCTGGAGGTCTAATAGATGCTTCTCTGTCTCACAATGCCTATTAAAGCAGTAGACACATCTTTAATGTGGTGTAACTTCCAATTAATTTTTAAGGTCAGCCTGTCGCATTGAAGTCAGCAGTGGTGCTGTCAAGGCTATCAGCTTGTGAGTGTATGTCTAGCAGACCTATGATCTGCCACTCGCAAGCTTAGGCCTGGGCTGTGACGGCCTTGGCCATACTTGCCCTCATTCTTTCAGAAAGTTTATTTGGAAATATTTTACAATAATAAATCATATACAGCACTAATATAAATATAAATCAACATAATGAATTTTACTATCACGTGTCTCTGTTTTTATAGCCTAGAAGATTTAATAGCAATTCAGTAATACTGATTTTATGTAGTAAATTATTTCTTATTTAAAAATACGTAGAAGAAAAATGACTACTGTATTAGCAAGCTTTCTTCATAGGATATTTGGTGTTTTGTACTTAATAAGATGTACTGATGTGTCTTCTAGAAACAGGCAAAATAATGAGGCTGATAGCCCATATGTACTTTTGACTATTTAAGTTGAGTAACTTAAAAGACATCCTTAATTGCCAATCTTTGCAAATAAAGTTCAAAATAACTGTAATCTCTTTAAAAATAATTACTGCAAAGTATAACTAGAAATCAATCACAAAGAATTCATTATGTAAACTATAAAATAATGAACAATATCTATGTCATAAGATGTCTTCAAAACATTTGTGGCTGTGATCACCTATATAAAAAGCAGCATCAAATCAAAATGTGTAACGAAATTCTGAAATGCAATTATAACAGTATGGTGAACAACTATTTATCTTACATTATTTACTGCAAAACACCTGAATCGTCTCATTAAAACATGTCTTCTTCTAAATGACAACATGTATGTGGTAATTAACCACAGCTAGGGTATACCTGACAGACATTCATCTTTTTATTCTTTTTATCAACAGATTGACTAACAAAATTGCTTTTTATACATCTGTGCTTATCACATATATACTAAATTCTGCCTGTAAAAGTTGGGATTCTCCTTATGGGAGTCTTACTTTTTTTTTTATTCTTTGGGGTTCTTACCATGTTGTTTTTAAAAATCTCAGCAAATTCAAGTTGTTTTTAATAGAAATGTCAAAATTTAAAGTGATGAAAATTCTACAGAAAACTTGGAAGATTTGATTTTTGTCCTAAATTTGCAAAACATGAAAGTGGTATACTGTAATAGCAATAATTCTATGTTCTTTGCTGGTATACATGTGTAAATCTCAGGATTGCATCATGAAGATTTAAATAGATTACTTTAACAAGTCCTTAAATCATTTATCAAGCCTTAAAATAAATTATATTTATGTGGAAAGAACAATATTATCTACATAGACTAAGTGAATGGCAAAATTAAGGGGGATTGTTACAATTAATGGGAAACTAAATACTCCAAATGGACATATCTACTCAATGTAAACAAATTCACTTTGTATTTCACAAGTACAAAATAATAAATTATTTTATTCAATGTGTGAAAATAATTTTATGTTTAAAAGGAGCCCTCTCTTTGGGAAAAATATAATTTATAAGCAAAAGAGTCATTAAAAGCAGTTTGAATTTCAGCTTTCTAGGCTTTGAGTTCATGGTGACTTAAAAAAAGCAAAACAATCAAAAACTTGCTTTAATTTAAAAGTTCTGATTCATGATGAGTATAAGTTACAGGCACCTGTCAACTCCAGAAAAAAAAAAATATATAACAATTCTATAGTCTGCCTGCAAAACAGGAAGTATCCTCAGTGAATGAGAAATCATGAAGAACCCTTGAAAGATCAAGAGCAGATAGAACTGGATTATAAAAGGAAAACTCCGTTCAAACATAAGTAAGAGAACATTTCTGAAACAAGGCAGAGATTGCAAAGGGGGCTCTCTTCTCTGTTGATTCCATTAGGTAAAACCTGCCATGTTTATAATTAATATATAAGTATCTGTGTGTGTAATTATATATTACAATTAATATATAAGTATCTGTATCTTGTATATGTATATATCTTGATCATCAAACATCTTTCATGGGTAAATAGGGGAAAGGGAGAAAAAAATGGAAGTGAAATGGTGCTTTATAAAGGCAGCTCAAGATTTTAATTAACACTAGCCACTGACTGAAAAATTAAATATTAAAATTAGTGAATACTCACTATTGAAAATACTGAAAAATGCAGTATTTAAAGTGTATTAAAATATGATGACAATTCATTTTCTGTAACATTGGAGTAGTCATCTAGTGGGTTAGAATAATCATTCCTTAAAAACAAACAGAATACCCTTATATCATATATATATACACATATATATATATGTATATATATATACACATATGTATATATATGTGTATATATATATATGTATATATATGTGCACATACCTATTTGTATGTGAAGGAAAGGAACATATTCAAAGGAAGTAAGGAATTATGAAGCAAAGATGTCAGAGAGTAGAGATAAACACATGTGTACTCAGGATTTGGCACTGCTTTTCCTAGCAGATATTTGGCGATGCATAGCTGGCAGGTTAATAATATAAACATAATTTTGAAATGAACACATAACTTTAAGTAGAGGGAGAAAATTGGACAACGCTTTATTCATTTCATAGGCTTTGGCTGAGAAGCAGAAGTGCTAAATCTTAGGAGTAAGGTTAAGTAAAAAATAAAGCATTCTTCTCAAAGACAAAAATGCATCTTCAAATTACTTCAGTCTTCTATTCAATTTAAGTGATCTGGTATTTCTAGTATCCAATCTAACTAACATCCAAAGGAAGATAGTTGAGAATATCAAATAACCTTTAAATTGTTTATTTAAAACTTCCAACAAATAAGGAAATTAAACCATGGGATTGTAAACCATGAAACAAATCAGAACATATAAGCACATGGGTATGGATAAGGAATATTTCAGCCATAAACTTTAAAATAACTATATTACATAAATTTATGTGAACTAAAAGATTACAGAAGTATTAAAAGACTACATTAAGAATTTTGTCAGAATATGATAAAATTAAAAAATGAATATTGGATACTCAAAAAACATAGTAACTGAAATTAAGAATAAAAAAGAATTTTTTTATAAATATTTTTAATGTTTATTTTGAGAGAGTGCACATGTGGGCGAGTGGGGAAGGGGCAGAGAGAGAGGGAGAGAGAATCTCAAGCAGGGCCCGCACTGTCAGTGCAGAGCCCAACACTGGGTTTGATCTAATGACCACAACATAATGACCTGAGGTGAAATCAAGTTGGAAGCTTAACCAACTGAGTCACCCAGGTGCCCCAATACAGAATTATTTATAGAAGACTAGATATAGCTGAAAAGAGAATTCAAATTAAAAGATAAATCTGGAAAAAAAAATCTTTAGAATGAAACACAGAAGACAATAGAATGGAAAATAAAATAAATAACTAATACAAAAATGGAATATGGTGAGAAATGTAACAAATATGTAAACAGCAATCCAGGAGACAAGAGAATGAGGGAAAAGCAAATGCTTGAGACAATGGCAGGGAAAGTGGCAAAACTGATGGAAGACATCAACCCAAATATTAAAGAAATTCTAAAAATCATGTGAAGAAACCATACAAAGGAAACAATACTGCAGCACTTCTAAAACAACTGAAAACCTAAGACAAAGAAGGTATCATACAAGTAGTGGAGAAAAGAAAAGAAAACAAAACAAAACACAGTGGAGGCTTAGGAAGCTGGCAGAATATTGGAGTAGTAGGAGGACCCTAAGCTCACCTCATTCCATGTTTACAACTACATATCATTTACACCCCAGTACATAAACTAGAGAATGATTCAAAGACTATCAGAGCAAATTCCACAACTAAATGTAGAGAAGAAGCCACACTGGAGAGGTTAAGAAGTGTAGAAATGGTGGCCAGAAGGAAGGGAGCTGTGGTCAAGGAGAGGGAAAAGCATCAGAGCGTTCACACAGAGAAAGTGGATCCCCCTAACATCTGGCCTTGAAAACAAGAGGGGCTGAATTCCATAAATTTGTATTACCAGTAGCTTTTGGATCCTGGAGCTCTAAAACTCAGCCAACTCAGCACTGGGCAAGCAGAAAGGGTGAGTGACACCCAGATCCCACCCTTAAAGAGACAGGAGCCCAGGGAGAAGCAATATAGAAGCAACAGCTTACACAATGGGAATGAAATCTGTTTATACTGATTTCAGAGCATGTTGGGAGATTTCTCTGGGAACAAAGGGATTGACAGGTGTCATTTTCCTCTCTCACCCCCCCAGGATAAACACAAAGATACCTGCTGGAGGAAGTGCTACACAGACACTTGCTACCTAACTGCTAGCAGTGCACTCAACTCACAAGTTCTCCTGAGGGCTTGTCAACTCCAAGCTTACCGGACCTAAGCAAAAACTTTCTTAACCTGGTCCACAACCCCCATCCAGCTGCCCTATATGCAGACTCCTCAATGCCTGGTCAATGCTGCTGCTGCACACCCAGCTGTTGCTGCATGTCCAGGGATCTGACCTAGGACTAAGGACTCAGTGCAAATTTTGCAAACATGCTGTCCTATCCTCAAGCCCTTCTGTGAACATGTCACATCACAACTGGCCTACCTGGGTCTCACTAACATCACAGAGAGTAAGCATAGCCCATAACAGGCAAAGAGTCACTGAAAACATCAGGACTAACAGGAAAAGCAATTCAGATACAATAACCGGACACAAGAAACACACATAGTAGACTCCCCTGAACTGTCAGGTTCTAGTGAACAGGGTATACTGCACTGCAGGGAACTACAGGACCTCTTCATCATAAATCCACTACTTTGAAGAATAGAAAACATAGCTGACTTTTCTAACAGAAACAGACACAGGGAAGTAGACAAAATGAGGAAACAGAGAAATACATCCCAAATGAAAGAATAGGACAAAAATTACAGCAGTTGATCTAAGCAAAAGAGAAACAAGTAATATACCTGATGCATAATTTAAAGTAATGATCATAAAGATACTCACTGAACTTCAGAAAAGGGTAAAGGACACCAGTGAGATCCTTGACAAAGAGATAAAAAATAACATTATCAGAGATGAAGAACTCAATAAATAAAATGAAAAATATAATATATGAAATAAATAGTAGACTACAGGAAGCAGAGAACATATCAGTGACCTGGAAGATGGAGTAATAGAAAGTAATCAAGCTCACCAGGAAACAGACAAATACTGCATAATGAGACAGACTTAGTGACTCTATCAAGCGTAACAATATTCACTTTATGGGGATCCCAAAAGAAGACAGAAGAAGAGAGAAGGGGGGGGGGGGGAGTGCAGAAAATGTATTTGAAGGAATAAAAGCTGAAAACTCCTGAATCTGGAGAGGGAAAGAGAAATCCACATGCAGGAGGCACAAAGATCTCCCAACAAATTCAACCCAAGGAAGTCTACACCATGACATATAACTATTAACATAGCAAAAAACAGTGATAAAGAAAGAACTTTAAAGGTTGCAAGAGGAAAGAAGTCAGTTATATACAAAGGAAACCCCATAAGGCTATCAGCTCATTTTTCAGCAGAAACTTTGAAGGCCAGAAGGGAGAGCTAGGATGTATTCAAAGCGATGAAAGGGAAAAATCTGTAGCCAAGAATATTCATCCAGCAAGGCCATCACTCAGAATGGAAGGAGAGATAAAAATTTTTCCAGACAAACAAAAGTTAAAATAATTCATGACCAGTGTAACCAGACAGACTCCCTGAGTGGAAAACAAAAACCATAAGTAAAAGTAACAGAAATGGAAAGTACAAAAGCAAAAATAAAAAAGTGTATCTGTCAAAATCAATCAAGTGAAGGAAGCACAATATAAAAGAATATAAAACATGATACCAAGTATCTAAAATGTAGAGGGGAGAAGAGTAAAGAATGAATTCAAAATTCAGAGACCATCAGCTTAATATTGACTGGTATGCAAAAGATGTTCTATATACACCGAATGGTAACCACAAATCAAAAAACAGTAATAGATAATGGAAAAATAGAGTAAGGAATCCAAGTATATCACTAAAGAACACCAACAAACTATGAAAGAGAGAAAGAGAAGAAAGGATCAAAGACCAACTATTAAAAAACACACAAAACAAGTAACAAAATGGCAATAAATACATATCTATTAATCATTACTTTGAATATAAATAGACTAAATGCTCCAATGAAAAAACATATGATGACAGAACGGATTAAAAAAAAAAAAAGAACCATCTATATGCTGCCTACAAGAGACTCATTTCAGATTTAAAGACACCTGCAAATTGAAAGTGAGGGGATGGAGAAACATTTGTCATGCAAATGCACTTCAAAAGAAAGCCAAAGTAGCAATACTATGCCAGAAAAAAATAGGCTTTAAGACAAAGTCTATAAAAAGAGATAAAGAAGGACAGTATATAATAACAAAGGGTAAAATCCAACAATAAGATATAATAATGGTAAATATTTATGCACCCATGATGGAAGCATCCAAATACATAAAACAGTTATGAGCAAAGATAAAGGAAAAATAATCAATAGTAATACAATATTAATAGGGAACTTTAACACACCACTTACATGGATGGACAAATCATCCAAACAGAAAATAAACATAACAATGATTTTGAATGACACACTGGACCAGATGGACTTAAGAGATATATTCAGAACATTCCATCCTAAAACAGCAAAATATACATTCTTTTCAAGTACACACAGAATATTCTCCAGAATAGATCATGTATTAGGGCACACACACACACACACACACACACACACACAAACCCTCAACAAACTCAAAATGATCAAAGTCATATCATGTATCTTTTCTCACCACAATGCTATGAAATTAGAAATCGACCACAAGAAAAAATATGGAAGGACCTCAAACACATGGAGGTTAAATAACATACTACCAAACTATGAATCGCTCAACCAAGAAACCAAAGTAGAAATTAAAAAAGTGCTGGAAACAAATGAAAATGAAAACACAATGCTCCAAAAGATTTGGGATGTAGCAAAAACAAACCTAAAGGGATTATAGCAATACAGACACACCTCAAGACGTTAGGAAAAAAAATCTCAAATAAAAACTTAACCTTATACCTAAAAGAACTAGAAAAACAACAAACAAAACCCCAAACCAGAAGAAATAAGGAAATAATAAAGAACAAAACAAAAATAAATGATATGGAAACTAAAAATAAAGTAGATAAACAAAACCAAGGGCTGGTTCTTTGAACAGCTCAACAAAACTGATCAAGTTCTAGCCAGATACATGAAACAAACAAACAATAAAGAGAGAGATAGAAAGAACTCAAATAAATAAAATCACCAATGAAAGAGGAAAAGGTAACAACACCACAAAAATACAATACTGTAAGAGAAAATTGTGAAAAACTATATGCCATCAAATTGAACAACTCAGAACAAATGCATAAACTCCCAGAAACATACCTATCAAAACTGAAGCAGAAAGAAATAGAAAATTTGACCAGACTGATTACCAACAAGGAGACTGAATGAGTAATCAAAACCTCCTAACAAACAAAAGTATAGGACCAGGCAACTTCACAGGTGAATTCAACCAAACATCTAAAGAGTTAATAACTATTCTACTCAAACTATTCCAAGGAAGGAAGGAAGGAAGACAGAAAAAAAGACAGACAGACAGAAAGAAAGAAAGAAAGAAAGAAAGAAAGAAAGAAAGAAAGAAAAGAAAAGAAAAGGAAAGAAAAAAAAAAACAGAAAAGGAAAACTTCCAAATTCATTCTGTAAGGCAAGTACCACTCTGATATCAAAACCAGGTAAAAGCATAACAAAGAAAGAGAACTACAGGCCAATACCTCTGATGAACATAGATGCAAAAATCCTCAACAAAATGCTAACAAACAGAATCTAACAATACACTAAAAAAAATCATTCATCACAATCAAGTGGGACTTATTCCTAGATGCAAGTGTGGTTCAATATTCACAAATGAATCAACATACTACAGCAAATCAATAGCAGAAAGGACAAAAACATGATCATTTCAATAGATGCAGAAGAAGCATTTGACAGAGTACAACACTCATTCATGATAAAAGCCCTCAACAAAGTAGGTTTAGAGGGAACATGCCTCAACATAATAAAGGCCATAAATGAAAAACACAGCAAATATCATGCTCAATGGGGAAGAACTAAGAGATTTCCCCCCACAGTCAGAAAAAATACAAGGTTGTCTACTCTCCCCACTTTCATTCTACATATTACTACTGGAAGCCCTAGCCACAGGAATTAAATAACAAAAAGAAATAAAAGGCATAAATAAAGAAATAAAAGGCATCCTTGTAAGGAAGAAGTAAAACTTTCAATATTTGCAGATGACATGATATTTTATGTAGAAAACTCTAAAGACCCCACCAAAAAACTACAACTGGTAAATGAATTCAGTAATTCGCAAGATAGAACATCAATGTATAGAAATCTGTTGCATTTCTGTACAATAGTAATGAAGCAGCAGAAGGAGAAGTTAAGAAAAGAATCCTGTTTTCATATGTACCAAAAATAATAAGATACCTAGAAATAAACCTAACCAAACAGGTGAAAGACCTGTACTCTGAAAGCTATAAAACATTAATGAAAGGAACTGAAGATCACACAAAGAAATGGAAAAAACATTCCATGTTCATGGATTTTAAGAACAAATATTGTTTGTTCTTTGTCTCAAAGCAATCTAAACATTTAATGCAATGACTATCAAAATACCAAGAGCATTTTTCACAGAACTAGAACAAAATCCTAAAATTTATATGGAATCACAAAGGACCCCGAATGCCCAAAGCAATTTGGAAAAAGAAAGTAAAGCTGGAAATACCACAATTCTAGATGTCAAGTTATATTACAAAACTTTAGTGACCAAAACAATATGATACTGGCAAAAAATTGACACATACGTCAATTAACAAATAGAAAACCCCAAAATAAACCCACAATTATATGGTCAATTAATCAACAAAGCAGCAAATAATTTCCAGTGAGGAAAGGACAGTGATGTTGGGAAAACTGGTTAGCTACATGCAAAAGAATGAAACTGGATCACTTTCTTATACTACTATACACAAAATTAAGCTCAAAATGCATTAAGTGCCTAAATATGAAACCTGCAACCATAAAAATCCTGGAGGAGAGCACAGGCAGTAATGTCTCTGACATATGCTATAGCAACATTTTTCTAGATGCGTGTCTTGAGGCAAGGGTGATAAAAGCAAAAATAAACTATTGGGACTACATCAAAATAAAAAGCTTCTGTACAGCAAAGGAAACGATCAACAAAACTAAAAGGCAACCTTCTGAGTGGGAGAAAATATTTGCAAATGACCTGATAAAGGCTTGGTATCTAAAATATATAATTTTTTTACAATTTAACACCCAAAAAAGAAATAAACTAATTAAAAAATGGGCAGAAGATATGAACAGGTATTTCTCCAAAGAAGACGCTCAGATGACCAACAGACACAACAAAAGATGCTCAACATCACTCATCCTCAGAGAAATGCAAACCAAAACGATAATGAGGTATTATCTCATGCTTGTTAGAATGGCTAAAATAAAAAACACAAGAAATTAGTGTTGATGAGGATATGGAGAAAAAAGAACCCTCATGTACTTTGGGTAGAAATGCAAACTGGTGCAGCAACTGTGGAAAACAGTATGGAGTTTCCTCAAAAACTTAAAAATAGAAATACCCTAGGATCCAGTAATTGCACTACTCATTATTTACCCCCAAAATACAAAAACACTAATTCAAAGGTATACATGTACCATTATGTTTATTGCAGCATTATTTAGAATAATACTAACCAAATAACCAAACTATGGAAACAGCCCAAGTGTCCATCTACAGATGAATGAATAAAGAAGAGTGTCATTCATACACACATATACATATACATATATATATACACACATATACATATATACATATATATATATATATATATATATGTATATATATATATATATATATATATATATATACACATATACAATGGAATATTATTGTCATGAAAAAAAACCAGAATCTTGCCACTTGCAAGGACATGGATAGCGCTAGAAAGTATAATGCTAAGCAAAGTCAGTAAGAGAAAGACAAATACAATATGATTTCACTAATATACACTAGTATGTGGCATTTAAGAAACAAAACAAATGAGCAAAGGGGAAAAAAGAAAGAAAGACAAACTAAGAAACAGATATTTATAGAGAATAAACTGATGGTTATCAGAGGGGAGGTGGGTGGGGGGAAAATGAAATAAATGTCATGTCAAAAGAGCAACAATAAGAATGAAGGTTGAATTTTCAACAGGAATAACAGGTCAGAGAACAATAAGATGAATTTTATACTTAATGTGATAAAAGAAAATCATTTCCATTTTGGAATTCTATATCATACAAATTTCCAATTTAAAATTTATATGCAGTATAAATACCATCCAAAAAAAGAAAGCTGAAAGAAATTTCAGGACAAAAACTGAGATAATTTATCATTAGCATACCAACACTCAATACAGTATTAAAGTGTTTTTTCTAAAGAAGAACATAAATAATCTCAGATAAAATCTTGTAGATACAGGGGGAACAAAGAACAATATAAAAAGGGCGTGTATAAGTAAAACAGTAAATAGTGATTGTCTGAAATAAAACAATATTGTTGAATTAGATTGAAAGAATAAAAAAGTATACATTGAATATATTAACAAAATAAATTTAGTCCCACTATATGAATATTAGGAAAAGTAAACATTGTGGCCAAATGAATTACTAGAGAAAAAGAGAAACAAGTTAATAAGAAATATTTGAATCAAAATAATCAGAAATCAAAGGAGAAAAGACAAGTCTGTATTAATGTGGTAGATGTTAACACATTTTTAGTTATAAGACAACCAGAGCAAAAACATTAAACACATTCCTTTCAAATGCATACAAAATTACCATAATTACCAATATTCTTAGACATAAAAGATGCCTATGCAAATTTCAAAGGCTTGAATCATAAAATGGAAAATTTCAGCAGTAAGTCAATAAAAAATTATACTAAGTAATTTTATTCTTGGATTTCAGGAAACTATGCTTAATTATCCAAGGCTCAAAGAGTAAACCCAAATGGGAATTAACCAAAAATAATTTTATAAGTTAGTATAATTCAAAAAAACGACATAAAAAAGATAATATGATAATGTATCAAACCTTAAGAGCTAAAAGTAGAGCCACAATAAGACAGAAATTATATGCTAAATGTTTCAATTAGACAAAAGGTTTCCAATCAATTATATAATTATCTGTCTCTGATATAGAAAGATGAGAGCAAATATAACTCAAAGAAATTACAAGATCTCACATACAGAAGCAAAAATATTAAAATAAAATTTTGAAAAGAGAGTAAACAAAAATTATTTTTACTTACATTTGTCTTTGTGTTTTTATAAAGATGAATTAAGTTTCTAAAACTTTGGTACAATGAATTAAAAAAAAGAATTTGTGGGAAGCCTGGGTGGCTCAGTTGGTTAGGCGACCGACTTCAACTCAGGTCATGATCTCGCAGTTTCTGAGTTCAAGCCCTGCATCGGGCTCTGTGCTGACAGCTCAGAGCCTGGAGCCTCCTTCAGATTCCATATCTCCCCCTCTCTCTACCCCTCCCCTGCTCATGCTGTGTGTCTCTCTGTCTCTCAATAAAAAATAAATGCTAAAAAATTAAAAGAAAAAAGAATTTGCAACATCAATTTCAAAAGGAAACAATAAAAGGGAATATCATTACAAAATTTATGAATATTAAGAAGAATCTAAGATGCCATTAACAACTATAAAATACCAATAAATTTGAAACTATTAGATGCAAAAAAATGCAGATAAGTTTGATTTGTAAATTGCACAGGAAAGAAAAGAAAATCTAACTAATATTTAAAGAAAGAGCGTTTGTAATTAAAATCTTTCCCACTTTGAAACATCTAGGCCAGATAGCTCCAGGAGTAGGTTATGCCAAATGTTGAAGGAAAAGATAAGATAGATATGACACAATGTCTTCCACAGAAAGAAATTAATGCAGATAGGTCTAATTGTTGTATGAGGACATCATTACCTTGATATCAAAACCTGACAAAGATTAGAAGGAAGGAAAAGTATAAAAAACATTTCTCCTGCAAAGTTAGTTTAATTTTGTAAGTTTCATATAGTTCAAAACTATATAAAAAGGAGAAAAAGAAACATATAATAACATTAATAATTTTTCATGAAGACAATTCACTGCTTATGACCAAAATATTTGTCTACTAAACTGTCATATTTCTTAATTTTAAACAGAGTGTATACCAAAATTTCTTTCAATACAGAAAACATTAGCTTTAATTTTTAAATGCTGAAATTGTTTCCTCATTTCTAAAGGAAATACGTTGTCAGCACATGTATTCAATACTGAAATAAATGCTTCCACCTATCTATAATTAGAAAAAGGAAGTACACATATGATGCTGGAAAGCAAAAACTAGCAAGAACACTAACAAAAAAATATGAAAATTTTGTTATTTTCAGACGATGAGACTGTGTTGCATGAAATACAAAAAAATTTATATATTATCTATAAAAATTAATAAGTGAATGCATAAAGATTACTAAATACAAAAAAATCTCTGCAAAAATTAACTTTACACTACATTTTAGCAGAAGTATATGCATACATACACGCACCTGCGTATATGTGTGTGTGTGTGTATATATATATATATATATATACATATACATATATATACATATACATACATATATATGTACATATATATATACACACACACACATATATATATATAGTTTTACACACATACAGTATATGTATATAATTTAGATATATAATATGAAATATATACATATATATATAAACAGATTATATATCTGTTATACATATACACATATGCAGGCTTGAAAGAAATTAAGAAAATCTAAAACAACATGTCTGGATGTGATGTCCATTTTGCAGATAAGAATACTGAGACTCCTGGGCCACCTGGGTGGTTCTGGCAGTTAAGTATCATGTTTTGGCTCAGGTCAAGATCCTGTGTTTCGTGGGTTCAAGCCCCATATCGGGCTTGCTGCTGTCAGTGCAAAGCCTGCTTCAGATCCTCTGTCCCAATTTCTCTGCCCTCTCCTCTGCTTGAGATCTCTCAAAAATAAATAAAACTTTAAAAAAAAGAAAAAAGAAAAAGAAAAAAGAAAAAAGAATGTTGAGATTCCCAGGCAGGGTAAATCACTTTAGCTTAGGTTGTAATTCAGGCTACCACCTCTCAAAATGTCTGGAAAAGTTCTGTTTAATGATCTTAGTGAAGACTATCAACATGTTCTTCAGAAATATAAAAAAAAATAATAAAAATAAGTTAAAATTTTGTTTTGTATCTTGCTGTATTTTTTTCAATTAAAAAAACTTACCAGGAACAAGATCTTCTAAACCATTGAAAACTACACCTTACTTTCATTTAATTGTTTCTTATCAATAAAAAAAGGAATCGCTGAATCAGAGCATGAGTAGGTTACGTCTGAAAATGATTCCTTTACAATTATGACTATCCATTAAGGGATCTGCATTTCTCTACTGATTGTACCTTGAAATTATGACTTTGTTGAAATGTTTGTGGTGATGGATAGGAAAAATGTAGTATAATAAAGTAAATATTCAAGCAAACATTAAGTGTTGAGGTTGAAAAAATCGAGGTTATATATTTGGCATCTATGGAAACAGAAAATTGAAAATGGAAAAGAAATGTTCTTTAAAACGAGCAATATGTGTAATTCTGACTCTTATTAGTAAGAATTGCTAAGATTTCTTCCTTTTCCTTAATTTTATCTGGACTTTCTCTTTCCTTTTCTCTATTGATTCTATTGATCTAGGCTTAGATTCTATTCCAATTTCTCCTCAACGTGAGGATTGTTCTAGAAGTGAGCCTTGGCTTCTTAAGTTTGAGGTTCTTGGGGCCTAGAATGCTTCATCTAATTTAGATATTACTGTGACCCCTTGCATTCTTCTATTATTGGAGTGGGCAAAATCTGCCTGTTTTTCACTATCCTTATATTATTCTTCCATATTTTCCTTTAAGTAACTGTTGACTGTTCTGGAGTTCTCAAGTCCATCTGTTGGCCCATTTTTTCTTGTGCATTTGTATGTTCCATTGTTCATATTATACAGGTGTTGAAACTGCGGGTAGCTTGTCCCTAGTTGATCACATATTGAGATTCTTAGAGATTCTTTGTCATCTATTTGTTTTGTTTTGTAAATTATGTCTATGTGATTATTGTTTTGCTACCATATTTGCACTCACTGCTTCTATGGGGTGTTCAGAAATATTTAGAATCCTTGCCACTACATTCTTCTTCTCAAAATCTTCCCCCAATGAAGAACAGACATACATTTTTAAACAGTTAAATCTACACCATCCAATAAAATAGTATCTAGCCACATATGACTTATTAGGTTTAATTTAAATTAAATAAAATTAAAACAGTATTTCCTCAGTCACACTAGCCATGTTTCATGTGCTCAATAGCCATCTGGACCTAAGGACCCCTAGTGAACATAAAGAATATAGAATATTCCCATCTTCACAAAAAGTTCTATTGAATAGTGATGAATTAGAAAAATGCAGTTTTTTTTAAAGTGCCTTTATTTATTTTTTAACTTGTTTTATTTTTTTAAATTTACATCCAAATTAGTTAGGATATAGTGCAACAATTTCAGGAATAAATTCTTTAGTGCCCCTTACCCATTTAGCCCACCCCCCCTCCCACAACCCCTCCAGTAGTAACCCTGTTTGTTCTCCAAATTTGAGTTTTGTTCCCCTCCCTGTTTTTATATTATTTTGTTTCCCTTCCCTTCCTTTCCCTTCTCTTCTGTTTTGTTCCCCTCCCTGTTTTTATATTATTTTTGTTTCCCTTCCCTTATGTTCATCTGTTTTGTCTCTTAAAGTTCTCATATAAGTGAAGTCATATGATACTTGTCTTTCTCTGACTAATTTCACTTAGCATAATGCCCTCCAGTTCCATCCATGTAGTTGCAAATGGCAAGATTTCATTCTTTTTGATTGCCAAGTAATACTCCATTGTATGTGTGTGTGTGTGTGTGTGTGTATACACACACACACACACACACACACACACACCATATTTTCTTTATCCAGTCATCCACCAATGGACATTTGGGCTCTTTCCATACTTTGGCTATTGTTGATAGTGCTGCTATAAACATGGGGGTGCATGTGTCCCTTTAAAACAGCACACATGTATCCTTTGGATAAATGCCCAGTAGTGTAATTGCTGGGTTGTAGAGTAGTTCTATTTTTAGTTTTTTGAGGAGCCTCCATACTGTTTTCCAGAGTGGCTGTACCAGCTTGCATTCCCATAGAAAAATGCAGTTTTAAATATTTTTTTTCCCTATCTATGTTACGGTTTTCTTCCTGTACATGCAATCTATTTTATTTCATTTATTTAAAATAAGTAACAAATTTTATGAGGTGTCTGGGTGGCTCAGCCAGTTAGTTAAGTGTCTGACTTTGGTTCAGGTCAGGCTCTGTGCTGACAGCTGAAAGCCTGTTGGCTTCAGATTCTGTTTCTCTCTCCTCCTCTCTCTCTGCCCCTCCCCCACTAGCACTTTTTCTCTCTCTTTCTCTCTCTCTCAAAAATAAATAACCTTAAAACAATTTTAAATAACTAACAAATTTTATAAACATGATGCTTTATAATGTCTAACTCATAGCTTCCTCACAAAATGCTTTGAAGTAGAGATTATCAGTGTTGTTATTGTTATTATGTTTGCTATTATTTTATATAAAGATACTGACGAAAAATCCACAAACCTCTGATGGTTTTTGGCTAGCCTAGATAGTAAATTGTCTATTGGAAATGATAAGCTCTTTTTGTTCTATTCTGCAGTCTTTCACAGAGTAAAGCAAAGAAATTCAGCTATCAAAATTTGATGGTTACATTCCAAAATAAAGTTCAATTCCTTTGTGCTAATTCTGTTGTCAATTTATCATTTGCAATGACCAATTATAATTTAAAATAATATTCTAATAATATTCTAATGTGCCCTTTGTAAAAGCACTATTCTATAGAGATATTTGGTTGCCTTATTCAGAACAAATATTGCTTTCACCTCCCTCCTTATTTCGACCCCACCACCAGCTTAAAATTTATAACTTAGTTAGCTAAAATAAATTTCTCTGTAGCAAGGAGTTCCCCCAGAGTCTGATAGTCTTAGGTAAATGGAAAAAAAAAAAAAGAATTTAGAAACATGCAAATCGAAGGACTTCATCATGGATGTTGGCAACTCACTTAAAATGCATCAAGTCCCTGAGGTCAATCTTGAAAGAAATGATGATGTGTTCAAAGTCAGTGTGACCAAGTCTGAGGTCATATTTTCATAAAGTATTCAATTAAGTATTCCAAGGTGTTCTTTTTTAAAAGTTAATTTGAGAGAGCTCTTTTTAAAATGTTCAAATATTTAAAGTATTTTTCTCTTCTCCAACTTAGAGAGTTCAAGCCAAAACATATTTATTATTTTTATTTCTATACTAGATTATATTAAGTCTACAAATTCATTTTGAATAATCTTCTGCAATATATGTAGACACAGATTGTGCAATACATTTTATGTATATAATTCCTAGGCCTATGAGTATGGTGGTAAAAGCTTATACCATAGATGCAATGCATGTGCATTAATGTATTATAAATAAAAGAAGATAGCTCATTCTAGGTCAAATGGTTTTTTTCAAAAATATTCTTTATCAGAATATTAATATTTAAGATGATGTTTATCAAAGAAATAACAAAATTTGGTGAGGATCTTCAAAATATAAAGCTAATTATTCAGTTTACTTTCAAGGTATTATAGAAATGAAAAATTAAAACATTTTAATTGAGCAAGATTTTATAGCAAAATTTGCTTTTGAATATTTTTATGGGCATTATAGGAAAAAAATACCTATTTTCTTTTGTCATTTGCCATGGAAATCTCATTTTAAATATAGTAAGAACCAAAATTATTTTAAAAGTATAATTTGCCATTGTAAATGGTAATGTAAGAATTAGAACAATATTTGGGACCTATGAGTAAAGGGCTGGTTCTCAGGTAAAGAATAAATATACTAAATGAATAAAAATTGAAGGAGCAGTCATTTTGATGATTTAAGGTTTTTTTTGGTAAAAATCTTTTTGAGAATCTACAAATAAATTATTGAATTGGTTTTTTATTACTACTTTTTATAATAGAAGTTGTCAGAAAATCATAAAAATGATTTAGAGTTTAACTGCTTATATAAGGAAATATAGGAAAGCACTAGATAGCATGCATTAAAGAAATAAATTACATGATATATTTTTAATATTTTGCTTACAACTCACACTAAGGAAAGTCTAATAAAGTGTGCTCATTTCATGAAAATAATAAAATAATTAATATTTACAAATTAACTACTGAAGCTTGAAAAAAATAATAAAATAATTAATGTTTACAAATTAACTACTAAAGCTGGGATGCCCTGTTTTCAGATAGTTATTTCTCAGTCACAGGAGTGTTCACGTAACTGTTGTGGAATGAAAAAGAATCCTTTCATATTTATCCTTTGGATTTTCCTTTTGAAAGCTAAAACAGTAAAATGGAATTTAAAGAGTAAGATAATGCTCAATAAATTTTAGCTATGCTATTCAAAGTATCTACGTGTGGGTTAAGAATACTTTTCCATCTCTTTTCCATCCCCATATGTTGTTTTACTTAATGTACAGTTCACTCACTCACTTGGAAAAAAACTCTTTAAATGGAGAAATACAAATGGTAAATTACACAAAATTATTAAACAGTTAATTCTGTTTTTCTCTCACATTTAAAATTAGCTTTCCATTACTAAAAACACAGTGATTTTTTTTTACATTTTATCGTCTTATTGTATTATCCATTAAATTTTGTAGTAAGTCCGTGTGTTAAAAATTATATAATACAGTTATAAGAACACGTAATCTTTGTACCATTCAAAAACGTATTAAAAGAGTTTCAAGTCATCTATAAAGTATCAAACAAAAAAACTAAAGTTTATTTTTTCTCTCCTCAAAGTTAGCATAACGGCATTCTAGATATCGAGGGACTGCAGGGTCAAAGAACAGAAAGTACTCTTCTACTTTCCCATCAAAACTCTATTCTCTGACCTCTGAGACAGAGTAGGACCTGAAGCATTCTGCAGCTATCCCTGAGTTAGTCCATTGTGCTTTTGGCTTTCATTTGTTTCCAACCTAACTGAACTGATGTTTACTTACAAGCTGTTGTGGTTTTTTTGTTTTGTTTTGTTTTGTTTTTCCTAATATATCTGACTTTTGACTGACAGAAAGTTTATTTAGTATCTGAACTTGAATGGCACTGAACGCTTCAGATACTCTTTTCTCTTTCCAGGTCTCTTCTTGGAAGAAGACGAGAATCTCTGACTATTGATTTTGAGGGAAATGCTGTCTATGCACATGTGATTTTTACTCATTGAAATGCATGACAAATGTTGAATAAATAGTATCTTCAGATACAATGTGTGCATTTGTTCAATGTATACAACACTCTGAAACCTCTAATATCGTTATGGTTCTTGAGCATGTTTATATACAAATGAAGCATACTCGGTCAGTCTCGGAAAACTGTTTATTTAACCTCAAAAGCTTGACTGCAACCAATAAAAGCAAGATAATTCACAATAAATAGTGAATCCCCATTCTGACACTTCTATTCATTCTACAGTATTAAACTTTCCTTTTTCATTCTACTTTTAAGGTATAGTTATAGAAAGGCTTGCATAGTTAAAATTCCCTACAAACAATAGCTCTAAAATAGCCACCATACAATAAAGTCAGGAAGTTTAAGCATACTTCCCTATAGCACAGGTAAATCAGCAAGTAGAAGATTAACATTTAATGTGACAGATCCCTATCTGTTTACTGTGCTTTAGAGCAATGGTACTTTAAGTTGGGATTTTTTTTTCAGTGCATTTTATGCAGAAATATCTCTGGAATTCACATATTTTAACATGTAGTAAAAACAGTAACCTAGGTTAATATACATCTTTCTGCCAACATTATGCAATTCTTAGAGCACACAGCATTGTGAATATCCACAAAGAACATTTTGTACGCAGCATTCAACAAATTTATTTGAAGAAAGAATACTTTTATAACGAAGAATCAGTGGAGATTATTATTCACCCGAACACAGTGAAACAGTGGACTAAGGAATGGTATAAGAAGATTTCACATTAGTCCTCATATTCTTTATGTGTCTCACTTGTGAATTTTACTGTTCTTTCTCTAAGTTTCAACTATTTGACTAGCATCATGGGGACTTTATGAGTAAATGGGTCTCTGAGATGTCATCCTTGTATTTTTCTTTTATGACTTGTAAGCAGTATCGTATATTTTTTGTATATTTTTAATTTTTTTTTAAATGTTTATCTTTGAGAGAGACAGAGCACACGCAGGGGAAGGGCAGAGAGAGAGAGGGAGACACCGAATCAGACTCTAGGCTTTGAACTGTCAGCACAGAGTCTGATGCGGGGCTCAAACTCACAAGTTGTGAGACCATGACCTGAGCAGAAAACAAAAGCTTAAACGACTGAGCCACCCAGGCAACCCATATATCATATTTTTGAATGAATGTTTGTAAAGTACAGTGTGTAAACACTGTTATGGACAGAAATTTGTCCCCCAGAGCCCACATGTTGAAACCTTAACCCTAAAATAACTGTATTTGGACACAGGACCATTAAAGACATAATTAAGGTTAAATGAAGTCATAAGGGTAGAGTCCTAGTCCAAAGTCCTTGTAAGAAGAGCAAGAGACACCAGAAGTGCACTTACACAGAGAAAAGTCTGGGGGCACACAGCCATAGGTGATTACCTACGAGCCAAAAAGAAAGGCCTCACAAGAAATCAACCCTGCCAGCTGGACTTCTAACCTCCAGAACTCTGAGAAAATAAATTTCTGTTATTTATTTTCTATGTTCTATGATATTTTGTTATGGCAGCCCAAGGAGGCTAATCAAATTCCCAAAGTGAACTTAAAGTACACATAAACACTTGTGTTTCTCTGAATTTGTTTTTAACATTTCCCCTCTAATTTTTCAATTTCATTTATTGAATTAGACTAAATGCTAGAGAGCTGTGTCCAAACAATACAGAAATTAAGATGACTTTTCAAATAAGAGATAAAATTTTATCTTACTATTCTTTAATTTTCTAATAATGTCCAATTCGAAAATCTCAGAGGTAGTAAAACTGGGTTTTTTTCCTACTTACAAAACAGTTGTTACTTACATAGCAATTGGCACTGTTCTAAAACATCTTGAAAAGAAAATAAAAATCCTTTACTCAATACTTTTCTATTTTAGTAAACTCTTTACATCCTTTCTGGTAAATTTTACATAATTATTTCATACAGTTTTTGGTAAAGATAGTGAATAATGGTTCACTAAATTGTATTAAGTTAATCAGCTCTCACCAAGTAAAACATTTCTACAAATGCAAAACATTGTAACTCTACTTACTACTTCCGTTGCAACTGCTAATGGCCAAGGACTTGGAGGGTAGGGAAGAGAATCCAATTCAAATTGAATTATTTCCAAAGTATTGGTGGTAGTTTGCTATTGATAGTTAAACACTGACTATATAAAAAGTTTGATAGTATGTTAAATAGTATAGCAATATTTTCCCATTTTTTATTTTAGTTATTTACACTATTTTTATTGAATTTATGTATTAGTATAGATTAGTTACTAAAAACTACATACACCCTGTCAGTTTGGATTTTAAATATAATGAGGAAGACAATTTATTAACAGAATATAAATATATGACTAACATAAATCAAGGGAGCAAGTTCCAATGTCCAGATCAGAGATGGGATACGGGTGAGCCCTCCCTGATATTTAGAGTGAAATCACAAATTAAGAAGGAGCAAGACACCCGAGGAGACAAGAAAGCTGAGAGAAATATCATGTTTAAAAACCCTAATAATATGGGGAACAAGTGGCCCTGTGTGAGAAACAGAAAGGAGGTCAACAGAGCAGGACACCAGGGGACAAAGTTAAAAAAGCTTAAGATAACGCGACGAGAAGGGTCTCAACACGTGGATCAAAGTCCTCAAAAAGAGCTTGGATATTAATGAGAGTACAAAGAGAAGCAAATTTTAAAAACCACATCACTGCCAGTAGATGGAGGATGGGGAATCTTTTCTCTCCTTATATAATAGTCAGGATGTCAATTTAAAAAAAAGGCAAATAAAGAATTTGTTAGATCTCCTAATATTTTTATTAACAATTGACAATTAGACTTCCTAAAATTTAGCTTTGGTTGCCTCTTGTCAATTGTCCATACGATAAAGAGAAGAAAGAAGGGAAAATACATGATACATTATAGTGTGTCTTAAGGTAACCCATCATAGATCATTAAAACTAGAGATGATACTGCACTTTTTATGGATTCCATGCTAGTAAAAACAGCTTCTTGGTCTACAACTTCCATAGTATAAAGGATCTAAAATAAATTGCAATTTTCCTGGGAGAGAAAAAGAAGTCCTAATGCATGTTCACTGTAGCTTAACATAAAGCACACCATCTGGTGCTTGCTTTTTATTTGGCAATGATCTATAATGACATATTATAACAGATTTTATCTTTTAATTACTAAGTAGCAAAAGTGATTCCACTCTCAAATTCAACAGAGCAAAATAAAACAGTTACAGTAATAGGAAAAGTGTTCCTTAAGAAGGGAAAAATTACTTCAGAATTCATAAGTCTGTTTTGTACAATATTACTATTACTCATTGGTATAGAAATTTACAGCAGAGGTTTAGAGTGTTTCTTACTGCCTGCATTTCCATTTTTTTAATTTGTAGATGTTTTTCTGGTGGGAAAGTCCTGACTATGCATTAAGGGTAAACATTTAAATATGTATCTAGAAAAAGAACTAAGAGTTGCTTTATTTTTTAAAATTTATGTAGATGCATCTTAATAAGGCTGCGTCTGTATGTTACAACATGGGAAACAAACTACAAATGTGGAATGTGTATTTTTCCCTACGACATACCAAATGTGAAAGAATGTGAAGAATCAAATTAGAAATGGGTAACAGATGATATCAAGACGGTTGATCCAAATGGTCCCTCCTCAGGAACATCTTTAAAAAACAGTTTTGATCAACTAAACCACTCATAGCCCTGGAGGTCTGCTGTTTTATCAGAAGTAATATATAGGTTGGAAATATATTTTCTTCACATGAAGCTGGATGGCTTGAGGAACATTCATAGAAATGCAGGCCAACATTTTCACTCTTTTAAAAGACATCAGTGACACTGATGTGTACCCTATCTGCTAGAAGTTGTCACTTGCAGATTCAGGGCAAAGTAATTTTGTCTCCTTAAACCTTTAAGTTTAAAGGGTTGAAAGAGAAATCATAAATTATATAGACAAGTAGAAGGGGTTTTCAAAAATTGTATGTCCAATCAAGCTTAATTTGATACTGGATCTGCACTGTATTGTAATAGCAGACTACAGAATAGGATTTAAAATTCTTCTGAACATCAATATATATATATATCTCAATATATATATCAATATATATAGATATAGATATAATCGATCACACATTAGAGCTGAAAGAGAGCTGAAAGAGATAAGCACTTTCACCAGACTGTGACTCAAACAGCAAGATGAGAATAACGTTTTGCTGCTTGTTCTGGGATTATGGAGATGCAGCTTTAATCTAATGTAGCCATAGGCTATCAGATGGTACTTCTTTTTCATTGATCTGAATCTATTTGTGATTTTCTTCTTGGTCATAGAACTCCCAGTGCTCATTCTCAGTATGAAAAAGCTTATGATGAAAACAGTATTGTCTATCCTCCCTTGGAGCTAGCTAGGTTTAATCAAGATACTAACTTCTATTCAAAGCAAAGTAAGCAGGTTGCCACAATTACAAAATAACAAATATTTTATTTGCATTCAGAATATAAGTTTTATAATAATGAACTAGCATAACGCTGTGAATAATTTTTTTCTGTATATTGTGAAATCAGTTGACTAAAGTCAAGATGAAAAAGAGAAACCACACTGCTTTGACATAAACAATATCATTAATACATTTTTAAAAATCTGTTGATTCCCCTAATCATAAACAAGAGTAATCTACATCTGGGAATGCTGTACTAGTTAATTTTCATTTCATAATAAGTAATCAATCACAAAATATTCTAATGATAGAGAAACAGATGTGCTGTCCTGTGGAAGAGACGACAGACACTTAAATATCTATTTTCCACTTAGTGTTTTAAAAATACAACTACCCTTACAGCTCAGTGTGACAATAAGACGAGAGGCTCTGAGAGGGATGAACTTCCCAAGAAGGAATTGCCTTTCGCTCCACATCTGCTTGCCTTTTCCTGCCTCCAAAGAATGGTAACAGCAGGATTAGCCTCCCTGGAGTCAGATATGGAAGCCACATGTTAAACCTGGCAGAACTACATTACCAACCCTGACCTCTTAGCCAGTAGCCAGGGGATATAAACTGTATTTTCCTCAAGCCACTTCATTTATTACACCAGCTTCTCTGCATCAGAGAGAGAGAGAGAGAGAGAGAGAGAGAGAGAAAAAGAAAGAAAGAAAGAAAGAAAGAAAGAAAGAAAGAAAGAAAGAAAGAAAGAAAGAAAGAAAGAAAGAAAGAAAGAAAGAAAAGGAAAAGAAAAGAAAAGAAAAGAAAAGAAAAGAAAAGAAAAGAAAAGAAAAGAAAAGAAAAGAATAATTTGAAAAGCCAAATATCTGATTCTTGTAATTCTTATAATTTTATTTGTGGAGAAATTCATTCAGGATTAAGATTGATTTTAGGATTAATGTCCTGGAGTTCTCCAAATTTCCAGAGTTCATTATTCTATACCTCTTCTCCACTGCAAAATTTTTAAACCAACAAAAAAAATTAATAATTTGCAACTGTTTAACATTAAATATCATTTACTGTTAATGATATTTAATGATCTAAAATAACATTAGTTATCAATATTTAATGATCTAAAATAACATGAGAAATCAATTAATATCTGATTAACAGAGTAATATGTTAATCATTTATGAAGGTGATATTTTCTTGAAGTATGCTTGATATTTAATACAAAATATATATGCAATAAAAATACTGAATACTGAATTATTCTGAACTTTTACATTTTTAACTTTACATCACAGATGAAAGTAAAACATAATATAAATCTAATTTGAAAGCCATACCTTCCAAGGTACCTATATGTAACTAAAGCACTAAAGCAATCATATATATATCTATCTATATATATATAGATAGATAGATATATGTGTGTATATATCTATCTATCTATCTATATATGTGTATATATATATACACACACACATACACACACACACGCACATGTGTATATATATATATATATATATATATGTATATAAAGTGTATATATATGTATAGAGAGTATATATATAGAGAGAGAAAGAGTATATATATATATATATACACACACATATTTAGAGAGAATACATATATATATATACACACACATATACACACACACACACTCTATTAGTAGTAGTTATTACTAATAAGCAGTATTATTTCTACCACTAATATTAATAACATGGGGCACCTGGGTGGCTCAGTTAGTTAAGCAGCTGACTTCGGCTCAGGTCATGATCTCACGGTTCGTGGGTTCAAGCCCCGCATCGGGCTCTATGCTGACAGCCCAGAGCCTGGAACCTGCTTCAGATTCTGTGTCTCCCTCTGCCCCTCCCCTGTGGTGCTCGGTCTCGCTCCGTCACTCGAAAATAAACACGTTAAATTTTTTTTTTTAAAAAAAGGAAAAAAAAGCATTTAAATAACAACGTAAACCTTCTATTTGAATATGTGTTCCTTAGGTGTAAGTTATTCCCAGAAAATTAATAGCAATTTTAACAATGTGTCCCTTAAGAGAAAGCATTTTAAGGATTCTAATATATATTTAAATAACATTTTCAGTGGTCATTGACGGTATCAGACACTTGTGATATTTTTCCTTCTGTTTCAGCAGCTATTTTTTCTTCATTACGTACTCTGAATTTATGCTTTCGTTCATTGGTCTTTATTAAGTCACCACATAGTTTATCTTTTTAACTTTTTTCAAGTAATAATGTTTCAGATATGAATGTATTAAACTGTTCTATATTTTCTACCTCAATTTATGTTTATATTTATTTCTTTTTTTAATTATTTATTTATTTTGAGAGAGAGCACGCACATAAACACGAGGAAGGGCACGGAGGGAGGAAGAGGTACTTTTACACTGTCAGCATGGAGCCTCACATGGCGCTTGATCACACGAATCATGAAATTATGACCTGGGCCACAATCAAGAATTCGATGCTTAACCAAGAATTCGATGACCCACCCAGGCACCCCTGTTTTGTCATATGCTTTTTTTTTTTAGCATTTTGAACTGGGAATGGAATTTATTTTCCAATTTAAAAATTTTTATCATGATATCTTATTTTGCTATGCTCCATTCTAAGAAATTTCTCTTTAAATTTATTTTATACTGCTTTTATTCTTGCTTTTTTTTATCCTTTTATTCCATGATCCTTACTATTTTTTTTCTCCTTAAAACCACTTTTGATATACTGAAAGTATTTACAAATCAGTGGTAAATATGAAAGTTAATCCAACAACCAATTGGAAAAAATATATGAACAGATAATTCACAACGGAGAATGAAAATATTTCTAAATTAAAGTATCAATGACGACATGGCCTTGAAAAAGTATGTCCTATGAAAGATTATTACTTTACAACTATGTGGAAGAATATCAATTAACAGAAGAGAACTTGTGACTGATTAAGGTGTTTATTTTTATTTAAGACAGAGAGAGAGTACAAGCAGGGGAAAGGGGCAGAGGGGGGAGAGGAGAGAGAGGGAGAGAGAGAGAGAGAGAGAGAGAGAGAGAGAGAGAGAGAGAGAGAGAGAGAGAGAAAGAGGGAATCTCAAGCAGGCTTCACGCTCACTGTGGAGCCCAACACCAGCAGCTCGATCTCACCACCATGAGACCATGACGTGAGCTGAAACCAAGAGTCGTATGCTCAACTGACTGATTCACCCAGTACCCCTGGTTAAAGGTGCTTAAACAAAAATTAAAAGTTGTTACAGTTTAAATTTTCTGTGGCTTTTACCCCCCTAGATTGTGAACCTTAAAGCTTATGGGAAAGGATACCAGTAACATTTATGTACCCTGTACCCAGATTCATCTGTTGTCACCATTTTACCCATGTGTCTGTTTTTGCTTGATCTTCTCTCCCTTTCCCTCTGTATCTTTTTCTTTCATCTGCTTATATATGTATCTATCCTTATTATGTTTCATGTTTCATTCAAATTTATTCTTCCTTGATCCGTTGCAGTTTCATATTCATTTCTGATCTGATTTTTTTCAGTTCTTTCATTCCTTTCCTTGATTCAACCAAGTTTGTTTTATTTCTTCCTTTTTTTTATTTTTTACATAATAGTTTTTATTTTGAATTTCTGATTCAAGTTGATTTTTCAAATCCAGAAATGTCTGGTTTAAGATACATAATACACTTTCAAGTGTTGTGTTACAGTTTTCCTCTGTCTTACCACTGTTTTTTTTTTTTTCTGGAAAATTTTTTGCCAGCTGAATTGTATAGCATCACATTTTTTTTTAATTCTGTCACGTTCTAATCTCTCTCATCGTTTTAATTGTCTGACGCTCTGCATCATTGTGGGCAAGGACTAGCAATCTCTAATGCTCAAAAACTGGTTCAAAAGTATCCACTTCTGTCTCTGTAACCAAGTATGGTTATTCACCAGATTTTTTAAAGAGGGAATGAAGAAATAGGGGATGGGTGGTATGACTTTTGATTTAAAAAAAAAAAACTATTTTGCCTTGAATATCCTGAATATTTCTTTCTTTTTGTTTTCACCAAGCTGATTCCAAAAATGTCCTTCTCTTTCTGTTCTCTTCCCTTTCCTCTACCCTCTCCATTGCACATTAGCATCCAACATGTCTTCATAATTCTTGTCTCTGTAATCTCTATTTTCATATAGGAAGTGATCTCTCATTTCTGATGATGGTTTGAGATTAATTTTAGACTCTCTGCTGGCTACCATCTCTCTTCCATGCACATTCTTTTCCCCTAAATTTCCTTTGCACTTCCCAAAGGCTCACACCTGTGAATTTGTTTATTTATGTCATTTCTTGGTTTTTTTCAACCCACAGGTAATATCAAATTAAGATTATCTTTTAGGTATGATGAAGATATGGATTTTATATAATTGCATTTGTTCTTATTTCTTATTGTGCTTTAAATAAGAAGTTGAAATTTTTTTTTGGAATTAACAACCGTCATTGCCTCAGCTACTGAGAACTCATGCCAATTTGCTAGCTGTTGTAGCTGTATGGGTAGAAACTGGAAACTGGTTTTGGGAGCCATGAAGGGTAGAAATGTATTTAATTGTCTTCCTTGTCTCATTTTTCTTCTCAAATAGTGTCTTGTGAGCACAAGCTCTTACATGTAAGGAGATGGATTAATCTCAGACTGACAGAAATTGGCTGTATTTTGGGTTCCAACTTAGGACTTTGCAGTGGAAAATATAGAAAGATAAAATAAGGATATGTAATTAAGTAAGTTACAGGAATTTAGTTCCACAAATATATATGTAATGTGTGTTTGTATACATATGTCTATGGATATGTGTATGTATATACAAAATAAATATTAATATAGGGTCTCTAGTTTCCCTCATCATTAATTGACTTTTCTGAACAATCTCAAAAGAAACCAAAGCACTATTCTTCACAATCCATTTCTTAGGTTGAGTATTAAAATAGTTTGGTGAATGACTGCAAGCACTCTACTAATGTTTCAAGTCTATAACAACTTCTTACAGAAGCGCATGTTCATTGTCCTAACTCACTTTATAAATCAGGTTCAAGGCAAGAAACATATGGTGCACTGAAACTGGGTGCTTTGAGGAGTTAAAGGGATAACTATTTATTCATGGGGAAGGATTAAGGAGACCTAAAAAGGATAATGTGGTATACCAGGAAATAATAAGAACAGGAAGACTTTACAACATCTAGGCAAATCAGAGAGCTTTATGGGTTAGACTGCCTGACACAAACTATGGCTGTTAGTAGAGGGAACAGCAAAAAACAAAACAAACAAAAAACCAAAATATGAACTATTTCTATCTCAGAAAGAGAAACAGATAATAACTAACCCAAATCCAGTTTTCACCCTCCTTTCCCTGTCCCCCATCTCCTGCTGGTTCCTCTGATTAGTCAAATCAAATAAGAAACTGAAGGGCAAAGCGGCCCGTTGATGTAGTTCATGCAATCAACATCCTGAGGGAGAAGCAGGTCAGGGGAAACAAATGGAAGAGATCCAGTACACCCATACAAGTTCATATTATCATGAAAAAGCTTACTGTGAATATCATAACAACACCAAACAAAATAAAACCTCTGGTCAGAAGAAAACTTTGTAATAAAGCAAGCATTATATTTTCCCATGTTGCACCAATGAATATTACCATCAGATTTACTTTACATCTTCATTCTTTTCTGTTCTGAATAACTTCTATCCAATATACCTTTAAATTTATGACTGAACACAGCACACTCATTTGCAAGCTAATAGGGCTAGTGATAGGCAATATATGTTTAGAATTGGAAAAGAAACTCTTTGCAGAAACCATATACGAAAACCAGTTCAAATTTTTCCATTTTATTTTGAAAAGAATAACTTCAATGATGTGAATATACTTTGAATTTATTTGCTAGTCATTCAATACCAAAAACTCAAGCTCTCTTGGAGAAAATAACTACACGGTAAAGAAGGAAAAAAAAAAAAAACATTGTCACCTTTCTAACTTGTTTTTACACTAAAAATGAAGATGAAAACAAGGCATTTTATGGCATGTAGTACTCATAAATTCTATGTGATCTATATCATATTATTTCCAATTATTTAGAATGATTTGAAATCCATCAATAATTCAGGGTAGGAAACTGAAAAATTATACTAAGGCTTGGAAAATGGATGACAAAAAATGGTTGTTACAGCCTAGATTTGTGTTACTGTACTTTTGTAATGCATCTACTATAGTTATAACCTGCTATAATTTTATCTGCTACCTTTTTCTGCTTGTTTACTTATTTATTTAGTTTTGGTTTCGTTTCACCTAATATTCACACATGTAAAACTGATTTGGGTGAGACAAGTGTGGACAATTTGTGCTATAGTAAATATTCCAAAAGGATAGATTTCTGAAACAGCAAAAATAACTCAACAACTGTGATAAAATATGCTAATTAAGGGATTGAAAAATTATAAAGAGATAATACTTTCTATGAAGGTGAAATAGAAAGAATATCTAACAATGCCTATGGAAAGAAGAAAACCACATAGGAAGCCCATTACAAAAGATACTGCTTTGGGGTCCCTAGGTGGCTCCTCCTCCCTCTAACCCTCCCCTGCTTGCACTTTCTTTCAAAAATAAACATTAAAAAATACTTTTTTTGTCTCAAATACCTACTTTACTAGTAAAATAAAACCAAAAAAAATTTCCTTCCATTACTGTGTCTCTGAGATACTAGAGACCGGTAAGAGAGTAATTTGGGTGTGAGGCTAGATGCTCCTCTTCTTACATGTACTCTAAATTACATTCCACTCACCAAAGCATTTTGTGCCTCTTCTACATCCCTAAATAAATTTTTCATCTGAAGGATAAATATAAAAGTCATGGATTATAATGGAGAAGCAGAGCGTAGGTTATTATTTGCCTAGTGAATCCGTTTCAACTGTATCATGTTATGAATAATTGTTACATTATATCAAACAATTGATAAAAGAATGATCCACAATAAAAATCTCAGGTATCACCCCATTTAAGCAGTATTTCAAATACACAAATATTCAAAGGCCATTTTTATTAACAGTATTATATATTCTTTGTGTGTGTGAGTGTGTGTGTGTATGTGAAGTGCACTACTCATAAAGATTTATGAACACTTCAATTTTCTTTGGAGATTTTAAGATGAAAAAAAGGGCAAGTTACCGTTTTACCTTTTATATTTCATTGCAGATTTTTATATCTCTATTGACTGTATAGAGATGCATCATGACATAACAAAAGTTTCTCTTTTTGTGTGTAATTTGGCTCCATAGCCAAAGTAGAAACTACATCTTTTCTATATAAAAAAAATTAAACAATATATTTTACACACACACACTATATATATATATGTATACATAATTGTCTATATATATGTGTATGTATATGTATATATGTGTATATATGTATATATATATGTATATATATGTGTATACGTGTGTATATATGTATATATGCATGTATATATACATATATACACACACACATATCAAATACACACACACATAGACTGAGCTAATTCATTTTACTAATGGGAGGAAAATAAACAAGACTTCGTTTTTAGCCAAAAGCCAAGATCAGCTATAGTAACATGATTATTTCTAAAGCATGCATGACTCCAACTTTATTTAGATTAAATAAACAAAATCTAAAAGTGAATAAACATATATATCTTGAATTTAAAAAATGGACATTTGTCCAGGTGTGGCAGAATTGGCCTGGGTGGTGGGCCAGTGGGGCAGCAAGAGTGGGGGTACTGGGAGAGATATCTCTTCCTGCTGCCTACCATCAAATTCTTGATTTGCAGTTCATTTTGGTGTTTAGTATTTTAGGGATCCCTCCAAATTTCACATTTCATATCAAATCTTTGTTAGAGGAAGAGTTGTTCATTGCAACCCAGATGGATAAAGGAAAGCTGACAGAAAGCATAAGTGAAGATACAGATGCCCAGCAGATAATCTATGCTGGTCTTCCAACCCACCATTGGACATAACAGTCCCTGCAGATATCGCACATCAAGATTTGAATGTGGGATAAAAAGGACAAAGGGAAGACAGAATAAATGACTTCTGAAAACAAAATTAGTTAAGCTTATATTTGTCCTCTAAAGCAAAATTTGAGCTTATTAAAAATGTTTGAGGATCTCCTGTTAGTAAGAGGCTGGCACAGTGCCCTATATTCAGGGACAAGAAAATGAATGTTGTGTGAATACAGGGATTTTAGAAGAGTGTTGAATGAAGGAGAAAAGCACTACATCCTGACTTCTCATTGGACACCAGCATCAGAAAGTTCATTGGCTATTTGAAGGAATTTTTTGAGGTGCCTTGAAGCTTCATTGTCAGATAGTATTAATTAGGAATTTAAAAAACCAATTCTTGGATTAGGAATTTCACTGGGCTTGGGATACGGTCAGTTCAGGGCTACTGACAATACTTAGGAGTCTTGGTCCTCAGGACCTGTGGCAGGGTATTCAAACTGTCTGTTGGGTTATCAAGGGGAATAGTAGCAAGAACTTAATAATGTCCTAAAATCTGTATATCTTCAGGAGCTTTCTTCTAAGTTCCTAGCCCTTCTGTGACTCATAGCATGGAAGCTGCCTTACCCTAGGCAAAGAATCCAAGGGAGAGGGTTCAAGAGAGAATGACACAAGGCTGAAGCCTTAGTATTTTAATCTAATCTTGGACATGGAATTTCTGTCAAGTCTACTATATATTACTCCTTTGAATTCAGTCATTAAGTCCAGGACATACACAAATTGAAGGGGTTCCACAAGGGTATAAATTCGAGGGAAAACTCATTGATAGATTTCTTAGACTTCTACAGCCTCTTAGAGAATCACATTTTAGTTCTAATTTTATAAAAATAGCCTAAAGTTATTACTGTAGGAAGTAAGGATATAATGATAAAATTAAGTGGACAAATTATCTCTTTACTTTTCTTGGCAGAAAATCCCAAGCAGGACACTCAGAGGAAATAGTATCTTCAGTGGCTAAGAGGTATGAAAGAGAGTGGGGCCCATTGCAGATAATGAAAACTAGAGCATGTATTCAGAGTATAGCCTGGGTCCCAATAAGCAAAGAACATGAGGCTGAAAGGTTAAGTTAAAATACTGAAAAGTGATCTCATGTGTCACCCTAATGATTTTGGACCTACAGGTTTGGTACTAATACACCTAAAGCTACCAAGAAAGTGTATGGGGGAACGGGGAGGTTATTTAGCAGATGATTAATTGTAAAAAATTTGGATCTTAGGAAGATCACTCTGTCAGAATAAAAGAGAATGGATTATAGGGAAACAGATAAAATGGTAAGGGGAATGATAGGTGGTGAAAATTCCAAAAGGAACCTAACAGCTCTACAAAGAGTAAGTGATAAGAACTAAAGATCAGTTTGGGGAGGTTTTTTAGTTTGAGGAAGGGATGAATACAAATGCCAGTGACTGAGAGAGGAAACACTTTTAAAGGAGCAGATGGGGATAAAGGTAATCATATCAATTTTGTACCTACCCAGTTTGCTGTACCTTGGAATATCAAGGTGGAAATATCCAATAGAAGTTTATGGCTCAAAGATAAAAATATATGAGTTCTTATCATATAGGCAATGCTAAAGCTAAGAAAAAAAAGGGGGGGGGCACTTCCCAGTAAAGGTTAGGAAGGTGAAAGAAAGCTGAAACTCTAACAAGTAAGATATGACAAAAATGAAAGAGTGTTTGAGGGACTATAAAGCTACCATAAGAAAGACAAGACTAGAGCCAGGAATGCATGTTGAAGTCAAAGGTATAAATAGAATCTAGTAACACTAGAGAAATCAAAAAGGACAACAGAAAGGTTAAGAACATAAACAAAATGGATTTGTATTGTAATAAGAAATACTGTAATAACTACTTGGGGATAGTCCCTAAGGGATTATTCAGTGTAGGAATGGATGGAAAGGGACAGTAAGAAAACAGAGTTTAAGTCTTTTAAAGTTTGACAAAAAAAAAAGAAAAAGAGAGAGAAAGAGAGAGACAGAGACAGAGAGAAAGAAAGCTAAAAATTAACCTTGAGCAGAAATAATTCAAAAAATATTTATATTTTCTTGGTTGTTATATGCAATTTATTATGTTTTATTTTAAAAAATTAGTCATGGTAGACCATTTCTGCATGAAAAAAAAAATAAAAGGCTAATGGAGAAAAATAAAAGATTAATTGAGAAATACATCAGGTAAGACAAACAGAAGGGACATATTTTCGATGTCCATCTTCTAAATCTTGAATTATTCATTTAAAATACTTCTTTCTAACTTAAAGCATATATGAGGACTCAAGTGCTATAATCTTCACACATCTTGATTGGATAATTCATGTAAAAGAAGAAAAAAGAGGGGTGATGTCAGCAGTATGGCAAAATAGAAAGCACCAGGCCTTCTCATGGTGAGGATGAGGACCATACAATAATACAAGGATTGATTTCTTTTATAAGAAATCCAGGGGTGCTTGGGTGGCTTAGTTGGTTAAATGTCCAACTCTTGATCTCAGGTCAGGTCATGATCTCTCAGTTAGTGAGATCGAGCCCCCCATTGGGCTCTGTGCTTGCTCTCTCCCTCTCCCTCTCTCTCTCTCTCTCTCTCTCTCTCTCTCTCTCTCTCTCTCTCTCTAAAAATATATAAACTTAAAAAAGTACTCTAAAGAAATCCATATATCAAACATGAGGCTCTTGCATCCCAGATGAGCATGAAACCAGCTACATCAAAGCAGGTAGGAAAATGTGGAATATACACAATGGAATACAATTCAGCCATAAAAAGAATATACTGTCATATGCTACGGTATGGATGAAGATGGAAGACCTTATGGCCAGTGAAATAAATGGTCACAGAATGACAATACTGAATGATTTCATATATATGAGGTATCTTATGTAATCAAACTCATCAAAGCTTAAAGGTGAATGGTGACTGCCAAGGGCTGTAGGAGTGGAGGGGGATGGTGAGTTGATGCTCAATGGTGGTAAGTTTTAAGGCCTGTGAGATGAAAAACTTCTAGATATCTGCTATATAACACTCTACTTATCATTAATAATACTGTACGTATACTTAAAAAAATGTAAGAGAATAGACATAAGATTTTTTTAACCACAATTTAAAAAATAATGTAAACCTTAGGTGGGGGCAAGAAGAAATGAGAAATATCTAGTATATTCTGAGATTTCCAAGAGGGAGAAATATTTATTTTGCAACAGACAACAGAAACCAAGCCTGATATTTCTTAGATAAGATCTGAATCATGAAAATGTCTTTTTTTATATAGTTTTTAAATTTAATGTTTATTAATTTAGACAGAGAGAGAGAGAGAGAGAGAGAGAGCGAGCGAGCGGGTGGGGGGGGGGCAGAGAGAGGAGACAGAGAATCTCAAGCAGGCTCTGCATTGTCAGTGCAGACCTTGATGCAGGGCTCCATCCCATGAACTGTGAGATCACGACCTGAGCTGAAATCAAGTCAGTCAGATGCTTAACTGACTGAGCTACCTAGGCACCCCCATCAAACTGCCTTTTAAAATGTTCCTTATTTCTGTGTATGTGTGTGTATGAAACTGCTTATTTATATTTAAATGGTGCATTTATATTTTACTTTTCTACTAGTACGTAAAAAAAAAATGGAATGATTCTTAAACTTCAAGGTAATATACCTCAGTCCAATCACTACTAATTTTTTACTAATTACCTCAGGAAACAATGGTCAACCAGATGGATTAAAGAACTAAATGTAAAAAAAAGAAACATAAAAATAGAATGTCAGCATGAATATGTTTGTGATCTTAGAATATGAAATTAATTCTTACACTGTATTGAACAGTGTCTTGCAAAAATGCGTGTCTATCTAGAACCCATGAACCTGATTTTATTTGGAAACAGTGCCATTGCAGATATAATAAACTTAAGATGAGGCTTAAGATGGGCCCTAAATCCAACATGATTGGTGTCCTTATGTAAAGAAGGAAATTTGGACACAGTCCATACACATATAGGAAAGAAGGTCATGCAAAGATGGAGGCAGAGACTGAAGTGATGCCAGAAAAATCTACAAGCCAAAGAATGGCAAGAATCACTAGCAATCACAAGAAGCTAAAAAAAAAAAAAAAAAAAAAAAAAAAAAAAAAAAAAAAAAAGCATGGAAATGGATTCTCTCAGATCCTCTAGACGGAACCAACCTGTCAATATCTGGTTGACTTACAGCCTCCATGACTGTGACAGAATGCATTACTGTTATTTTAAAAATTTTTTTCAACGTTTTTTGTTTTTTTTTTTTTATTTTTTTTTATTTTTTTAAATTTTTTTTTTCAACGTTTTTTTTTTTTATTTATTTTTGGGACAGAGAGAGACAGAGCATGAACGGGGGAGGGGCAGAGAGAGAGGGAGACACAGAATCGGAAACAGGCTCCAGGCTCCGAGCCATCGGCCCAGAGCCTGACGCGGGGCTCGAACCCACGGACCGCGAGATCGTGACCTGGCTGAAGTCGGACGCTTAACCGACTGCGCCACCCAGGCGCCCCTTTTTCAACGTTTTTTACTTATTTTTGGGACAGAGAGAGACAGAGCATGAACGGGGGAGGGTCAGAGAGAGAGGGAGACACAGAATCGGAAACAGGCTCCAGGCTCCGAGCCATCAGCCCAGAGCCCAACGCGGGGCTCGAACTCACGGACCGCGAGATCGTGACCTGGCTGAAGTCGGACACTTAACCGACTGCGCCACCCAGGTGCCCCTGCATTACTGTTATTTTAAAGCCACCTTCTTTGTGGTAATATGTTACAGCAACCACAGAAAACTAAAACACTTTCTAAATAAAGAAAACGAAAAATATACACAAAAAGATTATGACACAACAACAAAAATTAAGCATTTGCTATACAAAGACAAAAAGTGAAGAAAATATTTGAAATGTTTAATCCAGATATAGGGTTAACATCCTTATGGCATAAAGAGTACATAAAAATAAGCAAAACCCATTTATAAGAATATGAATAGACACTACAGAAAAGAAACAAAATGTCTAATACATATATGAAAATATGTTCCATCTCTCTAATAATTAAATAAAATGAGAAAAAATTTTACTATTATATTTTAAAATTATAACAGCAAAAATGTTACTTTCCATATCACTAACTCATTTAATACAACAAACCTATGTGGTGACATAGTTATTGTAAGGCAATAATGTTGTCTTCATGTTATAAATGAGAAAATGAGGGCATAAAACTTGGCAAGAGCATACTGAAACGGCCATTTGTATGTACCACAGACTGGAGGGTAATTTGGCAATGTGTTTCAAGAGTTTTGAAAATAATCATAACTTTTGATGCAGGAATTCCACTTCTATGAATTTATTCTGAGAAAAAGAAAGGAAAAAAGGAAAAAATAGTTATTTCAAATAGAGCTGAAAAAAAAACCTAACAGAGTCAAGTAGTACTGACAGTTTAGGCAACAATAATTTTGTAAACACTCCCCAAAATTGGTAAAAATAATGGCTGCTGCTTTAAAATGAAAAAAAAAAAATTACATCTACACGATAACACACACTTGTGTACACACACAGAGAGGAAAACATCTAATAAGTTAGGCTTTGAACTTATTTTTAGAAATATCTTAATCAAACCACCAACCAACCAGTTTAGTATGTCCCACAGAAGTGTTTTGTTTGGTAAACATACGCTGGAAATATTTCAAAATTTAAATATAATTACACTGGGTGTGCATTCTCAAGTTGTTCATAGACCATAACACTTAAATATTTTGTGTTAAAATCTACCCAACTCAAACATTTGTGTCACTAGGTTCCTGCAGATAGCTTACATAGTAATTTCTAATGAAAATATGCTACATTAAAAAAATAAATTATTTGGGGCGCCTGGGTGGCTCACTTGGTTAAGCATCCAACTTCAGCTCAGGTCATGGTCTCACAGTCTGTGAGTTCAAGCCCTGCGTCGGCAGCTGTGCTGGCAGCTCAGAGCCTGGAGCCTGCTTCAGATTCTGTGTCTCCCTCTCTCTCTGCCCCTCCCCTGCTCATGCTCTGTCTCTCTGTGTCTCAAAAATAAATAAAAACATTAAAAACAAATTTTAATAAATTACTTAAGTTGAATAAGGACTTCAATGATTAGTATAGCAAGAGACTGATGAATAAGATAAACACCTTATAATATTTATTTTAAAAGAAATAATAAGATGTAACTGAAAAGCCAAAGAAGTTTAAAAGTATTCTTTCATAAATTATTAGTTTGTACTTTTATTTTGAAAATAAATTAGACAAAATTAATAAATCATGAAGAGAACAAAAAATGAATAAATGGCACTTATTAGAAAACAGACAACCCACCCTTATATTATGAATATGTCACCCTTCAAAGGTAGAACAAGGAATGGGATTCAATGAATCTAGCTATTGGGAATGAGATACCTAGCCTTCAAGAAACGTTTTCATACCAGTTCTAGTTTAATACAAGTCACTGCAGTAACTAAATGTCAATGGCATCTGACAGCTATTCCAGTATTGACAGGACATGATATGGCTGCCTCTCTTCACCAGCTCCTTGCAAACAGGTGTTTACCTCATGAAAACCATATCCAAGATGTCATGCCAGTATCACTAAGATATCATATATCCTTCTCATCAATCAAATAATAATGTGTACTTAAATTAAATCAATAATAATTGTCTGAGTGGTTTGTATGGCCTTTATAAATGAGGAAGGAAAAAAATAACCCATACCATGTCCTGGAGAAATGAAAATAAATTCAATAAAATTGTACTTCTATTCAGGGATTTTGGCTTATCTCTCTCTTATAGACTCTTCCCCACTACTAACTCAGAGTATCTAAACATAGGTCAAATTGTGAATGTTGTAAAGATATTGTCTGACTGGATGTTGAATACTGGAATTCAGGAGTTTGCCAAGGACATATGAAATTTGTCAGTATTTTGTTAAGCACTTACACTGAACAAGAAAATTAGGAAAATATCAGATATTGGTCAAGAGACTTAAAAAGATGTTTTCTAAAATAAAATTTCTTGGGGCGCCTGGGTGGCTCAGTCAGTTAAGCGTCCGACTTCAGCTCAGGTCATGATCTCACGGTCCGTGAGTTCGAGCCCCGCGTTGGGCTCTGGGCTGATGGCTCAGAGCCTGGAGCCTGTTTCCGATTCTGTGTCTCCCTCTCTGTCTGCCCCTTCCCCGTTCATGCTCTGTCTCTCTCTGTCTCAAAAATAAATAAACGTTAAAAAAAATTTAAAAAATATAAAATAAAATAAAATTTCTTTGTGATGATGGCAGATGGTTGTACAATTCTGCAATGATGTCAAAAACTAAGACAACTTTGGGGCGCCTGGGTGGCTCAGGCAGTTGGGCGGCCGACTTCGGCTCAGGTCATGATCTCGCAGTCCGTGAGTTCGAGCCTCATGCCGGGCTCTGTGCTGACAGCTCAGAGCCTGGAGCCTGTTTCTGATTCTGTGTCTCCCTCTCTCTGACCCTCCCCCGTTCATGCTCTGTCTCTGTCTCAAAAATAAATAAACGTTAAAAAATTTTTTTTTTAAATAAAAAATAAAAAAAAGTAAGACAACTTTGTACGAACCGTCTAAAAAAGTACTTTCAAATGTAGTCCACGTGTTTTCTTTATTTTCTACATTGCGAGTGAGGTTATGTATTTATTTGACCTATTTTTAGGGTACATATAAGAAAATTTTCCCTCCTTTTATCTAGAGAGCATAACTGCATAAAAAAGGAACCAACTGCAGTTTACTGCCATAATGTTACTTGAAAAAGAAACAATTCATCTGCTATGCATTCTAACACTATGAATGTAAATTTGAACTTCTGAATGCACAAGGAGAATTTGAAACTCAGTGATCTCCTATTTAGGAAAGAATCCAGAATGTAGGTTAGATGGAAACTATTCTTCCCTGCATCAGTGGCAGTGAGAAATAACAAAAAGTATCAAGCACACTATCTTCAAGCAAATTCTAGAGTATTGAATCCAATATGAGTATGTTTGCCCTACAGAGACACTGTTCAAATGATGCATTCACCTGCTTCAACTCATCACTGCCATGCACACCTTCAAAACTTCTCCCAGGCTATATACCATTATTGAAATTATACCCTCCCATCTGTTTTTATTCCACATCCCCCAGATAACCTATAATCATAAATTAATGATCTAACAGATGAATTTCCTAAAACCAACACTTTAACTCTGAATCTGCTGAGGTTCTACAGGTTAGGTAAAATCTAGAAAGCCCAAAGTTTCAATTATTATCAACATGCAAAAAGTTCCAGTGACAGCTCTATTTTATTTTGTTGACTGACACACTGTAGATGGAAATCAAACTTTTTTAAAACAAAAGACAAACACAGAAGTGTCATCGTGGCTTAGTTGGTTAAGTGTCTGACTTCAGTTCAGGTCAATAACCTCAGTTGCTGAGTTCAGGTCCCACGTCGGGCTCTGTGCTGACAGCTCAGAGCCTGGAGCCTGCTTCGGATTCTGTGTCTCCTCTCTTTGCCCCTCCCGTGCTTGTGCTCTGTGTCTCTCTCTCAAAAAATAAACACTTAAAAAGTTTTAAAAATAAAAAAATAAAAAAGACATACACACACGTATAAACACATTTTCTTTAAAACTGGAAAAAATTTTTTTCACGTCAACATTGTTCACTAAAAAAGAAATCCTACAGCCAAGGGAAACAGTCAAATTCAGTCAGGTAGCAGTTGGCTTTGTCTCCTTCAGAATGTTAGCAAGGTATCTGATTTATAATTCAGTGTTGGAAACTGGTAAGAAACTATAAGATTTTAGATGATGGGTTAACATAAATTTGGATATTTTATTAAATATTTCAAAGAACAAAGGTTTGGACATACAATACAAAATTAAAATTTAAGATTCTAATAGAATTATACAATATATTTAGACAATACCATGATGCTTAAAAAGAGAACTGTGTGTATATCCCAATATTGAGAATTGTTTTCATATACAATCTGGACCACAAATTAGAGGCCTACATTTTTTGGGAAGTCATGAAAAAATTAACTGAGAAATATATTGTTCTAGAAACTTCATATAGATGTTGAGCTTTCCTATTTGTGTTGAAACTTGTTTTACTTAGTATTACAGGAATAAACATTAAAAAAACTGGATTATTTTTAGAGACATTTGACTTTAATTTAAATCCTTTTCTTCATTATGTTTCTCTACACTTACATGAAATTATACCAGTTAGAAAATTCCTACCAGATCTAGTAAAATTAAATTCAATCTGATTTATTCTTTAACTCTCAAAAGGTATATATCTAGAGGCTTGTCCAAATTGCTTTTAAATGTTTAAATTGGCTTCAAGGAGCAAACTTTGGCATTTCCTTCTTCAAGACAAAAAGCTGAATGACTTGGACCATATACATATTATTTATTTGACACAAACATTTATTAAAAACCCACTGTTTGCCAAACACTGTTTAAGAGTTCTCAACAAATGAAAATTAAAATGACAGTCCTCCCTCAAATGATCAAGATGAATGGAGACAGAAACACAAGAAATACTAATTACAATGTACTCAATCCCTTAATATAATAGAGATATGAGAGAATTGATATTGCTTAGTCTGGCAGTTTTCTTCAACAGAAATGCAAATGGAATTTTGGGTGGGATGATTCTTCCCTGAATTCATTAGACCTTGTTCCTCAGACATTGTGGAATTTAGCCCTGCAGCAGCATTCTTCAATCATTATGACATTCATCTTAACAACCAAAAAAGCTCCATTCCATATTTCCAAATGCCTCCTGACAAAGTGGGATCACCCTCTTTGAGAATGCTATTACTAGACAGTATCTGCTGATGCTGTCAAACCTTTTAGTAGCAGTTCTTTGAAATCAAAGGATCTAGAAACCCAGTTAAGTCTACCAAGATTTTCATGTATACATGTAAGACTACGTGGTTTATGGGCATCTTATTTAAAAGGCAAAGGCTATAATTAAGATAGCTGTCATTCACTTTAAAATATTTCAGCACAGGCAGCATGATATTACATATATATTAATGATTTACACTTACTGATTTATTGATTGATTGAAAGGGAAAGAGGGAGAGGGAAGAAAGTGAGGGAGAGAGAGAAAGTGCACACACATTCCCTAGCAGCAGGGAGGAGCAGAGATAGAGAGGAAGAAGGAATCTTCAGGAAGCTCCACACCCAGCAGTGATGAGGGCCTGGGCTCTGGGCTTGGGGCTGGATTGCAGCATCATGAGATCTTTACCTGAGACAAGTCTAAACCAACTGAGCCACCCATGCTCCCCTTAATGATTTACATTTAAACTAAATTCTAGGTACAGTCATTTGCATTAATCAGGAATTCACACAATAAATATTGTGGGTTATATTTCTTTTCAGAAAGTCCTTGTTACAGAGGTAGATACAAGAAGAGCTTCAGTTACCTTTAGCTCCTATTAACACAACAGGCTTTGCTGAAAAACAAAGCAGCCTGAAGAAGTAGGTTATCACAGTGCAAGAGTGGACTGGCTGAAATATTTTGGAGATACTTACAATTCTTGTGGAATAGGGATGATCTCTACAGGAAACAGACCTATGCTAACCAGGTCATGCCTAATGCAAACACTGGAAAACTTTGAAGAGGGCAAAGATTTAGCTATTTCATCACCACTTCCCAACTATGCTATAATGAAATCATGCCTCAAAGCAAATTCTGTCACACATACGAACATTTATTAAACAATCACTCATCAGCAAGCAGGCACAATTTATAGTACCTATTCTGTCAGGTATATTACTTTCTAGTTCTCTATCCTTTTATGTTCTCTGATCAACTCTTTGCATGAAATGTTCCCTAGAGTTATATATGACAACATTCCAGAGGCAGAATTCTATTATGCTTTATAGGACACATCAGGGAGCCAGAAATTCTCCTAACCCAATAGTGGCACAGACACATTTAGGAATCAAACTTTGGGTACCGGAGCCTACAGGAATTTTACAACATGGTCATATCAGGTTGGGAAGTATCCAGTACACATATCTAGAATACCTCTAATTATCTATTCCAGTTTACCATGCTGGTTCAACATTCAAAATGATTGCTAACATCACTATTTCCAACAATGAAAATCAACTTCTGGCATTCACTCTTTTAATTTAAAAAGCAAAGGAGGATGATGAAGGAGACAGAAGAAGCTCCTGAAACTCCCTATTATGAAACATAATACTAGTTGATCACTTATGTAATATGGGTTAGGAAAAATGACTAGAAATAAATTTAAACTAAATATCACATCCATGATATCACACTTGCCTATGTTGAATTATTTTAAGGAAAATTACTGAGATCATAGAAACACTCTATAAATGTCCCTGATATTTCTGTATCTAGTTACACAGTTGGACAATTTAGTTGTCTGATATGAACTTTAAAAATGCTGATTTTAGAATATTTTTAGGTATGTCTTCTATGAACTTTTCATGTAAATTGTAATTCAACACCTTAACAGAAAGCTAAATATTCACCAAGGTTACTAAATATTTTGGATGAATTTTTTGTGGCTGCTCACTAATAAATATTTATGTGCACGGCAGAATTTGTCCTAAGCCTTGATAACTTCAAAGTAAGATTGTAGAGAAATAACCACCATTCATTTACTTCTAATTATTGGCACCAATTTTAACTAAGAGAACCTAGATATGGATAACAAAATCCTTTAATATTAATCTTCCTGTTTTCCTGATGTACGTTTTCCCTGATTTTCCTTTCCTTTTTACCCCCTCCCTACTCTTTGTCTCTTTGGTCTCCATCTCCCTACTCCCATTCCCAGTTCTTTTGTCTCACTAGAGACAGTACTCCATCATCATTTCTCTTTATCCAATCCATCTCCTCTGATTCTTTCTCCTCATCCTATAAATAAAATCTAATCTTAGTATTTCACAACCACTTTCTAAATCCTGTGTCTATAAAAGAAAATCTACATTATTTCTTTTATTCATTTCCAAACTTTGAAAGAGAAGTTTCCACCAATTCATCTCTATTCTTTGCCTTCTCTCAACCCTTCCATTGTCTCTGAAATAAAAAATTCTAAAATTTCTCACCAAGGTCTCCTAATTAGATTTTCTGACCTCCTCTGTGTCTCTACCTAAAAATCTCTCTTTACCTTCCCACGCTGTTTTCCACCATCTTGAAATGTTAATCTTTTCCTGTCTTCCCTTAAATAATCTTTTGAATCTCCTCTACAATTTGGGCTAGTGTTTTGAGTTTTATTCCCCAATTGCTATTCTTTTTCCCATCTCTTAAATTTTAGCATCCCCAAGTGCTTTTAATCTCGGTCATCACTATTCTCTATACTTTATCTTGTTTTCTTACCAATAACACATTAATTAACATTGTTTCAACTATCAACATTATGATGACTTTTAAAGCTATATCTCCTGCTGTAGACTCTTTTAAACTCCAGACCTGCACCGTCTTCCTACCACACCATTAAAACTCAAATAAGCCAAACAGAATATACTATTTCCTAACCATATGTGTTTTAATTTTTTTTTTTCCCAATGGTTTTTATTTATTTTTGGGACAGAGAGAGACAGACAGAACATGAACGGGGGAGGGGCAGAGAGAGGGAGACACAGAATCGGAAACAGGCTCCAGGCTCCGAGCCATCAGCCCAGAGCCCGACGCGGGGCTCAAACTCACGGACCGCGAGATCGTGACCTGGCTGAAGTCGGACGCTTAACCGACTGCGCCACCCAGGCGCCCCCTAAACATATGTGTTTTAAATGTCAAGCCTGTTGAACAGTTGCCAGAAAGCCAATCTCAAAAATATATAGGAAATCAAAATATCATTGTAAATATAACAGATGAATAAACCTGTTTCCACAACTCTATATGATTGGAAGTGGTAACTGCATAAGACTCTTGAGAGTTGAGCAAAATTTCCATTAGAGGTGCATTTTCAGTAGTAACTGATATTTGTTAAGTACCTCCTGAGGTAAATGGGTCCAGCTAACTACAAAATTCATTTAACTCACTAGGATGGGTAAGCTAAGGCAGAACCACAAAGAATCTTGTCTCTTTACTGTGTCCCAAGGTACCGCTTAAGGTCTTCTCTAATTAAAATGTAAAACGAAACAAAAAAATTAAAGAATATCCATTTGAGAGGATATCAAATTAAATTTTCAGGGTTCTAAGATTTTCCTCTATTCTTTCTCTGTCACAAACCTTCTCTTCTATAATTTTCCTTGTTAGAGAATGGTATCACTATCCATCAAACCAACCAATACAGAAAACTACTTTGTCTTTAACTCTCATTTTCATCATCCCATAATCATTCAACAAGTTTAATTGTACTTCTAGAACAATACTAATTCCTTTCTATTTTAATGAACAATTCCTTACTGCAGATACTTCCTTAATTCACTGTTCTTCTTTTTTTATTTTTTTTATTTTTTATAATTTACATCCAAATTAGTTAGCATATAGTGCAACAATGATTTCAGGAGTAGATTCCTTAATGCCCCTTACCCATTTAGCCCATACCCCCTCCCACAACCTCTCCAGTAACCCTCAGTTTGTTCTCCATATTGTCCCCCTCCCTGTTTTTATATTATTTTTGTTTCCCTTCCCTTATGTTCATCTGTTTTGTCTCTTAAAGTCCTCATATGAGAATTCACTGTTCTTCTTTCATACCCTCCCCCCCCAGTGGCTATTTCTTATATTTTCAAAAATGTTATCTTATTAAAAAAAATAAATGTTGTGGAATACCCCCACTTAATATCTGCCAATGATCAGGGATGCCTGGGTGGTTCAGTTGGTTAAGTGTCTGATTCTTGATTATCACCTCAGGTCATGATCTTATGGTCATGAAATCGAGCCCTGCATTGGATTCTGCACTGAGCATGGAGCCTGCTTGGGATTCTCTCTCTCCCTCTCTCTGTGTCCCTCCCCTGTTCGTGTTCTCTCTCTCTCAAAATAAGTAAATAAACTGAAAAATATCTACCAATGATGAAAAATTGTCTAGAGAATTACGTTCAAATGTTTTCAATGTTCTCTGCACCTCCTCTTTGTATGCAAACAATACCCTGATCATGTCCAACCTTAAGAAGGACTTTCTATACAGATTAATATTTTCCCCATTAGGAAATAATCTCACCCTCTGCTAAATTCTTTAAAATTTACCTTTTCCCTTCTCATGCTTTTCACTTTCAATCATATATTATAACTACCTTGTACATTTTCTATGTACCTAAGTCAAAATGGTAAGCACTTTCAAGGACTGTGTTTTAACTCTCTTTATGGTCATAAGAATTTCTTGAATAAATCAATGCTTAATTCTGCATTTAGGATACATACATATGTAGAATTAAAAGCAGAGCATGGGGCGCCTGGGTGGCGCAGTCGGTTAAGTGTCCGACTTCAGCCAGGTCACGATCTCGCAGTCCGTGAGTTCGAGCCCCGCGTCAGGCTCTGGGCTGATGGCTCGGAGCCTGGAGCCTGTTTCCGATTCTGTGTCTCCCTCTCTCTCTGCCCCTCCCCCGTTCATGCTCTGTCTCTCTCTGTCCCAAAAATAAATAAAAAATGTTGAAAAAAAAATTTTTTTAAAAATTAAAAAATAAAAGCAGAGCAGAATGATAGATATACATGATAAGTAGAAAATTATAGGTACAGAGACCAGTTTGGAGGCTACAAAAACACTTCTGGTAAAGGGTCACGAACAAATATATTAAAAAAAGTATGAATCTCATCTCATCATCCATATTTTACTGCTCAGTTGCTTAAAAAGAAATATCTTTATCATAAATTGTCCCATAAATTTAAAGAACTGATATTATTATGCTTGGAATGTTGACTCGAGTAAATTACACAGATCCTGGTTGTCATTCTAAGATAGGTTTAAGTTTTGAGGAAATACCATATTTTCTGATGTTATATATCTTGGCAACCAAATGAGGACTGTAGTGGGAAATCATCACCCCTGTCTCAAACTCTGTAACTCTCTGAAGTCTGGCTCATCTTTTTTTCATTGCACAGCAGGTAAGAAAACTGGAAGGCTAGGTTTATAACTGTTATATCATAACCATTAAGAGGAAATAAGGCAAACTATTCATCAAAGGAATGATAGACAACAACAAAAAGTAAACGACTAGGTTTCAAACTGTCCAAAACTGGTAACCCAAGTAGAAAAGTAATTTTCCAATAGTCTTCTCCTCTTGAAATTTCACTTTACAATAAGAAGAAAGGCCAAGCTAGTAAATTTCATGAGTGTGATGTTTCTGAGGTGTATATATTATATAATTCACATTTTTCATATGGATGTTACATGCATTAAATACTTCTTTTGTGATAATGAAGGTAACAGGCTCAACTGGATTAGATACACCATATTTAAAATGTTAAACAAAAGTACAGATGTATGAGTTAATTAAAGTTGCACAAGTTGCCATAAAACAGTAAACTAGAATCATAAATTTGCATGGAAACACCTCCTATAATACATATATTACTGAATCAGAGCCAAATCTAAAATCCCTCCAATATCCACTTTAAATTATACTATATTATAAATCGCTAGTTCTGTAGGATCTATAAGCAGCTATACCCACTTTATATTTCTACCATTTCACTGGAATCAGAGAAAGTACAGAAGAACTATGACAAGAATAAAGTGATTTCCTTTTCTTTCTCTAATTCCCTCCACAAAACAAAAACAAAAACAAAAACAAAAACAAAAAAACAAACAAAAAGATAACTCTGATCTTCCGGTAGCAAAGACAATGCCAGACCTCCATTAAATGCTAAATTAGTACCATATATCATTATCATAGATCTTTTCCTTTTTTACATAATCCTAATGTTCATTTCTGTAATTCTATTTCAACCACCACTCCTAATCCCTAGAACTTGTAAATCTTTATAAAGAAAAGTATTGTTGCAGATGGGATTAAATTAAAGATCTTGACATGGGGAGGTTATCCTAGATTACCTAGGTAGGCCTTAAAGAGCATGGCAATGGTCTTTATAGGAGAGAAATAGGAAATTCAACACCACACACAAATGTGGACAGAGCTGAGTGATTCAGCCACAAAGGAACACCACCAACCACCAGAAACTAAAAAGGGCAAGGAATGGATTCTCTTAGCTTCCCAAGAAGCACAGCCTTGCCAATATCTCTATTTCAGAGTTCCTGTCTCCATAACTGTGAGAGAATAAATTTCTGCTCTTTTTCACCATCAGGCTGTGGTAATTTGTTATAGCAGCCACAGGAAACTGATACAATAATGTAATGAATAAATTTTTGCTAAACCACTCACGACAAATCATGGCTTAATATCTTATTCCTTATCAAAATGGCAGAGACTCCTAGATAAAATTTTTAACTTAATGGAATAAATTTCATATTTATGGGAGTTTAGCTGTATTACTCACCTGGGTGGGAGAATTTCTGAGTAAGAAGACCTTTTCAGTTAGAAGCAAGCAGGTATCCTTTAAACTTCTTTATAGAATCAAACCTGGAGACAGTCTCAATCATGTAATGGCTAACTGTGTATGATTCTTAGAAGTGTTTCCGCCATTTCAGTTAATTTTCTTTCCCTGTTATTTCTTCTAACATATTCAAAACAGCTAGAAAACTAAGCTGAAAGGTGACAATTGGAAAAAAAGATTCTAAAGAGTTTAAGGCACTATATCAGCCCCAGCGGCATTTGAACATTCACCCACCAGCTAAATCCTGGGTATTGGAGTAGAAAATGTTTTCTCCAATTAGAAGGGCACTATTGTACAATTAAATCAAGTTTAGAAGAATTATCTGAATGTTATTAAGTCAAGATTTATTTTAAAAATTAGTTCTAAAAAAGAAAAAACATGTATAAACTGTTGAGGGTACTTGCTTTCAGAAAGCGTATTTTATTTGAAATAAGAGTAAGATACTTTCTATGTGTGTATTTTTAAATAATAGAGAAACTTCTGTTTAACCCTGCTTTTTCTCCCAACCATTGTTCTTTCTCCTAACTATAACAACATCTATGTCTTGAATATTTACCCTTTAATTTCTAATTTTGTGGAACTTGTGCTCTCTGGGCAACTTTTTTTTTTTTTTAACTTATTCATTTTCAAAAAAAGACAATAGACCAGAAGGGCAATATTCATTTTAAATGTGCTGTTATCAGATTAATAGTTTAGTAAGGAAAGAAAATTAGAAATGTTATAAATCTTAATTTTGGCTGCTATGTTATTAACACTTATGGAAGTATACTATTCACTCAGAGAAAGGCACCCAAAAAAAAAAAAAAAAAAGAGCTCAATTTATGACCACAAAGCACAGAAACATGTGTAGCTAAGTCAATCAATGAAATTTTTTCTGTACCTCAAAAGCTCTCATTGGTATCCTTCCTATTTCCTTCCTTCTCTGTAAAAGTAGTCACTCTCCTGACTTTTAACACCATACGGTAATTTCACCTGTTTTGCACTTTATATAAATGAGACCAGCACAGTCTATACCACTTCATGTGTGGTCTCTTTGGCTCTACATTGATATAAATGAGACCACCACAGCCTGTACAACTTCATGTGTGGTTTTTTTGACTCTATGTTCTATAAAGTTATTAATTCATATTGTTTTAGCAGATATAGTTGGTTTAATTTCAGTGTTAAATAGTATTCCATTGAATGAATTTACCACACTTTATATATCCATTCTATTGTGGATGGAGTTTTAGGATTTTTCTCATTTTGTAGTGTTATGCCATGAATTTTCTTGTGCAGGTTTCTGGTATAGTGGCCTAAAATTTTGTTGGATATATATCTTGATAACTGGGTATGTAACTGCTGGGTAATAGTGTATGTATTATCTGTTTTACTAGGTAATAACTACTCTGCAAAAGGGGTTCTAACAATTTATACTCCCATCAGAAATGCATTTTTATATTACTCTAGGTAAATTTATTTATTAGTTTTTGAACCTTATCTATCATGACAAGTGCTATTCCCTTATATTTTTAATTTTCTTTCTGATGAAAGAAGGTGAGACATTTCTCATGTATATATTAGCCACTTGTATATCTCTGTGATGGTCCTGTTCAAATTGCAAAACAATAATTCTCTTAGGTTAGCTATGTTTTCCAGTGGGAGGAATTTACATATTCTTGATATAAACTTCCCCTTGCTGATATGTATTGCAAGTAACCAATCACTGTCATTGTTTCTTTTTATTAGTTTCTACATGGATATGCAATTGTCAAAATGCATTTTACTGAGTAAAGTTTCACTCATTGCTCTACAATGATACCTTGTCAAAATACAAATATGAGAAATATTTTGGACTCTTAATTGGGGTCCATTTTCATATTTATCTATTGTGTGCCAGTACTACTATGTCTTAATTATTGTGGATTGATAATAATCCACTATTAGTATGTCCACTAATTTTATTTTTCTTCTAAAAGAGTGTTTATCTTCTTAGTCCTTTGCATTTCTTTTAATTTAGAGTCAGCTTGCCAGTTTATATACAGATGCACATTGCTGGGATTTTGATTGAATAGAGTTTAACGTGTAGACCAATTCCAGGAAAACTGATCCTACAACCCTTGGATGTATTAGATCCTTTCATTTATAGGGATCTTCTGTATAGAGATTATGCATACCTTTTGCATTCATTTTTCACAATTACACATTAACTGACATAGTGATTCTTTGGTGTGAGTAAAGGAAGATATGGAAATAAAGATATCTGACTGCACTTGATGATTTATTTTGAAAAAAATTTTAATTTTATGCTAATGTTATTTAATATTCAAACATAAAATTAGATATGAACCACTTATGATTGTAGCTCTCTTGTAACAAATGTAGATACATAGTAAATTCATAAACAAAACTACTAAATTGATAAAATTTGAGTCAGGAAAAATATTTCTAAGGTCTTTATATTATATATGGTATTGTAAAACATAAAATTTTGAAAAACTGTATTTTCTATTATGTCTGATTACAGACATAAAACAATTTTTATAATAAAAATATGGAACAGCATAATTAGTAATTTAGTAATTTACCAACAATTCTTTTGGATTTTCAATATACACAATAACATTTACTGTAAATAATGACAGTTTTACTTGTTCATTTGTTAATTGTTACACTATTTTTTTCTTGCCTTTTGATACCACCTAGACCCCCTAGTAAAATACTTAATAATAGTGGTAGCAATGGGAATTCTCTTTGCTCATTCAGAATATGAGAGCTTTAAAAATACTATAAACATGGGGCGCCTGGGTGGCGCAGTCGGTTAAGCGTCCGACTTCAGCCAGGTCACGATCTCGCGGTCCGTGAGTTCGAGCCCCGCGTCAGGCTCTGGGCTGATGGCTCAGAGCCTGGAGCCTGTTTCCGCTTCTGTGCCTCCCTCTCTCCCTGCCCCTCCCCCGTTCATGCTCTGTCTCTCTCTGTCCCAAAAATAAATAAAAAACGTTGAAAAAAAAATTTAAAAAAAAAATAAAAATACTATAAACAAGCACAATGTTTAGCAACAATTTGTTTAAGGTTCAGTTTTTATAGTTAATTTTTATCAAATTAACTTCTATTTCTACTTTGGTAAATGTCTATAATCAAGAAAGATTTTATCAAATGTTTTGTCTTAAACTATTGACACGAGTTAGTTTTTCCATTTTTTTGCTATGTGTTTAAATACATTAATTGATTTTCAAATGTTAAATTATCATCGTATTCATGACAAAACACAAATTGTGACATTATAGTATCCTTTTTACAAGTTATTACATTTGATGAGTAATATGTTGTTTAGGATTTTGCATCTATGTTTCTTAATGAAGCTGGTCTGTAATTTTACTGAATTGTAATGTCCTCATCAAGTGAGTCTCAAAGTTATGCTGATCTCATAAAACCAGTTAGCAACTGTCCCACATTTTCTATTCTCTGGAAGAATCTGTGTAATATTTTCTTCATTTGCTTCTTAAATGCTTTGTAAAATACACTTCTGAAGCTATCCTGATCTCAAATTTTCTTCCTGTGAATAGTTAAGTCTTTGATAGTTACAGATAACTCAGATTGTGTATCACTGTGTTAAGTTTTGGTAGTTGCATCCTTTGAGAGGAATTTGTCCATTTCATCAAAATCTTAAAATTAAACATACTTCCCTCATTAAAAGATGAAATGATACTTCCTGACATTTCATTTCTCAGCCAACATATCTATTTTTGTAGTTAGGAAAATAGATTTTTGCAGTGCCTCGGTGGTTCAGTCGATTAAGTGACCAACTCGATTTCAGGTCAGGTCATGATTGCACGGTTTGTTGGTTCAAGCCCCACATGGGGTTCTGTACTGTCAGTGTGAGCCTGCTTGGGTTTCTAACACCCTCTCTCTCTGCCCCTCCCCAACTTATGCCCTCTTTTCTCCCTCTCTCTCTCAAAATAAATAAACTTTTAAAAAAGAAAGAAAACAAATTTTTGTTCATTTGTTACATTCCTGTTAAGTTTGAACTCATATTTTTATCAGCTAGGCTTAGTTTTATCCTACTGGCCATGATTCTTTCTTTTTGTTTTATTTTTTTAATTTAAATCCAAATTAGTTAACATATAATGTAATAATAATTTCAGGAATAGAATTTATTAATTCATCACTTACATACAACACTCACTGCTTATCCCAAATGTCCTCCGTAATGCCCATCACCATTTAATACATCCCTCCCCCATTCCAACACCCTACCAGCAGCCCTCAGTTTGTTCTCTGTATTTAAGAGTCTCTTAGGGTTTGTCTCCCTTTCTCTATTTATATTATTTTTGCTCCCCTTCCCTTACATTCATCTGTTTTGTTTCTTGAATTCCAAATATGAGTGAAATCAGAGGATATTTGGCTTCCTCTGACATTTTTCGCTTAGCATAATACCCTCTAGTTCCATCCACAATGTTACAAGTGGCAAGATTTCATTCTTGTCGATTGCCGTGTAATACACCACATCTTCTTTACTCATTCATCCATCGATGGACATTTGGGCTCTTTCCATACTCTGGCTATTATCGATAGTGCTGCTATAGCATTAGGGTGTATGTGCCCCTTCGAATCAGCACTCTCGTATCTTTTGGATAAATACCTAGTAGTAAAATCGCGGGGTCATAGGGTAGTTCTATTTTTAATTTTTTGAGGAATCTCCATACTGTTTTCCAGAGTAGCTGCCCCAGTTTGCTTTCCCACTAGCAGTGCAAAAAAGATCCTCTTTCGCCGCATCCTTGCCAACATCTGTTGTTGCCCGAGTTGTTAATGTTAGCCATTCTGACAGGAGTGAGGTGGTATCTCATTGTGGTTTTGATTTGGATTTCTCTGATGATGAGTGATGTTGAACATCATTTCATGTGTCTGTTAGCTATCCATATATCTTCTTCAGAAAAGTGTGTATTCACACCTTTCACCCATTTCTTCACTGAATTATTTGTTTTTGGGGTGTTGAGTTTGATAAGCTCTTTATAGATTTTGGATACTAATCCTTTATCTGATATCATTTGCAAATATCTTCTCCCATTCCATCAGTTGCCTTTTAGTTCTGCTCATTGTTTCCTTCACTGTGCAGATGATTTTTCTCTTAATGAGGTCCCAATAGTTCATTTTTGCTTTTGTTTCCCTTGCCTCCAGAGACATGTCAAATAAGAAGTTGCTAAAAAAAAAAAAAAAAAAAAAAAAAAAAAAAAAAATTTAAAAAAAACAAAAAAAAAAAAGGGGCGCCTGGGTGGCGCAGTCGGTTAAGCGTCCGACTTCAGCCAGGTCACGATCTCGCGGTCCGTGAGTTTGAGCCCCGCGTCAGGCTCTGGGCTGATGGCTTGGAGCCTGGAGCCTGTTTCCGATTCTGTGTCTCCCTCTCTCTCTGCCCCTCCCCTGTTCATGCTCTGTCTCTCTCTGTCCCAAAAATAAATAAAAAACGTTGAAAAAAAAAAAAAATTTAAAAAAAAAAAAGAAGTTGCTGTGGCCAACATCAAAGAGGTTGTTGCCTGTTTTCTCCTCTAGGATTTTGATGGTTTCCTGTCTTACATTTAGGTCTTTCATCCATTTTGAGTTTATTTTTGTGTATGGTATGAGAAAGTGGTCCAGGCTCATTCTTCTGCATGTGGCCATCCAGTTTTCCCAAAACCATTTGCTGAAGATACTGTTGTTTTTTTTGTTTTTTTTTTCCATTGGATATTCTTTCCTGCTTGTCAAAGATCAGTTGGTCATACATTTGTAGGTTCATTTCTATGTTCTCTATTCTGTTCCATTGATCTATGTGTCTTTTCTTGTGACAGTACCATACTGTCTTAATGATTACAGCTTTGTAATACTGCTTGAAGTCCAAAATTGTGATGTCTCCAGCTTTGGTTTTCCTTTTCAGGATTGCTTTGGCTATTTTCGGTCTTTTTTGGCTTCATAGAAATTTTAGGATTGTTTGTTCTAGCTCTGTGAAGAATGCTGATGTTATTTTGATAGGGGTTGTATTACTGGCCGTGATTCTGACCATCTGTTCTTTTCAAAAGTATAACAGCATTATTACTAAGTTAGTTATTTTCATTAATTTCTTTTTAAAATTTTTAAATTTACATTTATTTATTTTTGAGAGACAAAGAGACAGAGCTCAAGTAGGGAGGGGCAGAGAGAGAATGAGACACAGAATCCGAAGCAGGCTCCAGGCTCTGAGCTGTCAGCACAGAGCCCGACATGGGGCTTGAACTCACAAACCATGAGATCATGACCTGAGCCGAAGTTGGACGCTTAACCAACTGAGCCACCCAGATGCCCCTATTTTCATTAATTTCTGAAGACTCATTAATGACTTTTTGATATTTTATTTTTGGAGCAGTATATGAGCAGTCTACTTTTTGATTCTTTTCCTTTTTTTTAAGATCTAAATTCATCCTGTAGGTTTTATTTATTTTTATATTTTATACACATTGGGATTCTCTCTTGCTTTCTGAAATGACATCCTTACTAATGAATATAGACATTTTAGTAACAAAAAAAAAAACATCTAGAAAAGTAGCTACAATTGATTTATAAAAAACCAATGTCATTCTTGTATTTCCAAAGAAGAAAAAAATTTGGGGGGCTACTATTTTTTTGTTTCATTTTGCCTATTTGCTTATTTTTTTCTCTGATTTTAGAGATTTGAATAGCTTATATTCTCTCTTACAGTTGATTTTTTCATGGAAAATGATAAAAATAAAATCACCTCTTATAGGGTTTTTTTTTTCCCCTTTTATCTCTACTTCCTATTATTCTGTGTTCAACAAGGTTCCTGTATTGGTTATTATATTCACCCAAAGATACAAAAGAAGAATTACTAATGGGGAACACAGAACATCATAAAAAGATGTGATGAAGTTCTTGAGCTCTTGCACAGCAGGCAAACAGTAAGACAGTTTAATGGTCCTGAGTATTAGCTGGCTTCTGGCATAGAGACAGGTGGGAATAAAGTCAGATATATTAGCTTTTTACTCTTCATCCTAACTGGTTTTGTTCTCACTCACTTTTGTCCTCACTCAAGACCTGCAAATGGTATGTGAAACCTGTGTTCCACTGTGAGTGGCAGTAAATAGAACATTAAAAGAAAACAGAGTAACACATACTGCCATTTTCTAGGAGCATGGTCACGTAATATTATTTAACTTCTCTAAGCGTGAGTCTCCTCTCCTGTTAACTGGCATGATTATCAAGCTATTAATTCCTATTATACAGTAAGTAATCAATAAATATTGACCATTTTTTAAATTTCTGTTATATTCTATTATTGTTGTTATTATTAACATCAGAACCACAATTTGATTTTTCACTGAAGCCTAATTAACATAGTGTTATATTAGTTTCAAGTGTACATAATGATCCAACAATTCCACATATTACTCATTGCTCACTATGGTAATGTATAATCACCACCTGTCACCAAATAACATTATTACTATCTTATTGACCATGTTCCCTACACTATACCTTTCATTTCTGTGACTCATTTATAACTGTAAGGTTGTAACTCTGAATCCCCTTTATCTATTTCACCCTTCCCCAAACCAACCTTCCCTCTGGCAACCATCAATTTCTTCTCTGCATTTAAGAGAATGTTCTTTTCTTTCTTTCTTTCTTCATTTGTTTTGTTTCTTAAATTCCACATAAGAGTGAAATCAGACGGTATTTGTCTTTATCTGTGTGACTTATTTCACTTAGCATTATGTCCTCCAAGTTCATCTAGGTTGTTACAAATGGCAAGATATCATTCTTTTTTATGGCTAAGTAATATGCCATTACACACACACACACACACACACACACACACACACACATACACACGGCACTCTTCTTTAACCGTTCACCTACCTATAAGATATTTCAGTTTTTTCAACATATTAGCATTATAAATAATGCTTCAATAAACACAAGAGTGTCTATATCTTTTTGAATTAATGCTTTTGTTTTCTTTGGGTAAGTACCCCAGAGAATTATGGAATCATATGGTGTTTCTATTTTTAATTTTTGTTTTCCACAGTAGCTACATAGATTTACCTTCCAACCAACAGTGTATGAAGGTGTCTTTTTCTCCAAATCTTGTCTTTTTGATTCTAGCCATTTTCATAGGTATAAGATGATCATCTCAGTGAGATTCTGACTTGCATTTCCCTGATAATTAGTGATTTGGGGCACGTTTTCATGTGTCTGTTTGTCATATGTATTTCTTCTTTGGAAAAATGTCTACTCAGGTCCTCTGTACATTTTTAACTGGATTCTTTATTTGTTGGTTTGGTGTTGTGTTGTACAAGTTCTTTGATACTGAATTTTGAATATTTTGAATATTATCCCTTGTCAGATATATCTTTTACAAATATCCTCCCCCATTATGTTGTCTGTTGACATTATGTTGACATTGTGACAAGTATCTTCCCCATTATGTTGTCTGCAAAAGCTTTTTACGTTGGTGTAGTCCCAATAGTTTATTTTTGATGTTGTTTTCTGTGCCTCTGGAGACATGGAGACACGCCTATAAAAATGTTTCTATGGCTGATATCAAGAAACTGCTGCCTATGTTTTCTTCTGGAGTTTTATGGTTTCAGGTCTCATATTTAGGTTTTTAATCCATTTTGAGTTGATTTTTGTGTATTCTGAGAAAGTGGTCCAGGTTCATTCTTTTGTATATAGGTGTCCAGTTTTACCACAACCGTTTATTGAAAAGACTGTCTTTTCCCTATTGTATATTCTTACCTCTTTTGTCATAGATTAACTGGCCATATAAGCATGGTATTTCTGAGCTCTTTATCGTGTTCCATTGATCCTATGTGCTGATTTTTGTGTCAGTACTATATTGTTTTGATTACTACACCTTTGTAACTTATCTTGAAAAGTGAGACTGTGATACCTCCAGCTTTGTTCTTTCTCAAGATAGCTTTGCTTATTCAGGGTCCTTTGTGGTTCCATACAGATTTTATTATTTGTTCTAGTTCTGTGAAAAATGCTGTTGGTATTTTGATAGGAACTGCATTACATCTGTAGATTGTTTTGGGTAGTATGGACATTTATCAATATTTGTTCTTTCAGTCCATAAACATCAGATATATTTCCATTTGTTTGCATCACCCTTGTCTTTTTTCATCATTGTTTTATAGTTTTCAGAGTACAGGTTTTTCACCCCCTTAGTTAAGTTTATTCTTAGATATTTTATTCTTTTTGGTGAAGTTGTTAAGAGAATGTTCTTTTCTTTCTAATAGTTTGTTATTAGCGTATAGAAATGGAACAGATTTCTATATATTAATTTTGTGTCCTGTGACAGTAGTGAATTCATTTATCAGTTCCAGTAGTTTTATGGTTGAATATTTACAATTTTCTATATATAGTATTATGTCATCTGGACATAGTGACAGTTTTACTTATTCCTTACCAATTTGGATGTCTTAATTCTTTTTCTTATCTGCTTACTCTGGCTAGGACATCCAGTACCATGTTGAATAAAAGTGGTGAGAGAGAACATACTTGTCTTGTTCCTGATCTTAGAGGAAAAGCTCTTAGTTTTTCACAATTGAGTATGATTCTGGGTGTGGGTTTTTCATATGTGGTCTCTACCATGTTGTGATATGTTCCCTCTTAACCTACCTTGTGATGAGTTTTTATCATGAACAGAAATTGTACTTTGTCAAATGCTTTATCTGTTCCTACTATGTTTTTTTTTTAATCCCTTCTCTTGTTAATATGATGTGTCACATTAGTTGATTCGCAACTGCTGAATGACCCTTGCATCCCTGGGATAAATCCAACTTGGTCATGGTGAATGATTTTTTTTAATGTATTGTTGAATTTGGTTTGCTAAAATTTTATTGAGGATTTATCCATCTATGTTCATCAGAGATTGTGGCCTGTAGGATTATTTTCTGTAGGATATTTTTGAATGGTTTCAGTATAAGGGTAATACTAACATCAAAGAACAAATTTGTAAGTTTTCCTCCCTCTTCTGTTTTTTGGTTTTGTTTTTTTTTTTTTGGAATAATTTGAATAGAATACATATTAACTTTTCTTTAAATGTTTTAGGGCTGTTATTTTTTTTAAGTTTATTTATTTAGTTATTTATTTTTGAGAGAGTATGTATGCATGAGCAGAGGAAAGGCAGAGAGAGAGGAAGAGAGAGGGAATCCCAAGCAGCCTACATGTTGCCAGCACAGAGCTCGACAAGGGGCTTGAACCCATGAACCGTAGATCATGACCTGAGCTGAGATCAAGAATCAGAAGCTTAACTGACTGAGCCACCCAGGCACCTCCAAAGACTTTTCTTTTAAATTAGGTGTACTGTTGTAGTTAGTGAAGACTTAACAGGTTGGTTGTGACTCCCAATATTTATTATCAATTATTATAAATAGTATTTACTAATTTAGGGGTTATTTTAGTGCTTAGGGAGGTCATTGTTTCTTAAAATAGAAACTACTTAATATAAAGTTTTGTTTCTCCAAAATCTGGTGATTTATTTAAATCTTACAACTAGTTATTTAAATAAATTTCAGTGTCTTCTCTATAAAAATAAAAGTGATATTCATCCTCTGTCTCTTTTACTCAGATTGTTTAGAAGCCTCTTTTTAACTTTAGGAACTGGTATATTCTTTCCAGAATTAGTAGACTCACTTATGTAATTTTACCTTTCTATAAACCTTCTGGATGAGCAGTGGAAAACTGTCCAACTGATGATTTCAGCTTCAAGTTTTTCTTCTGGTTTACAAAGCTATTTCCCTATCACCTGGCATCATTCACATTACATTTCCTAATTCTTGGACTATCGCTGTAATATCAGTGTGATCTCCCACTTCTAATGTCACTTTCCAGACTTCATGCTAACCCAAGCAGTAATACTACAATTCCATAGATGAGCAAATGGAGAGTACTCAGGTTATTTAACAGCTAGTGAGCTACAAATCCAAGATGGAATCAAGTCCTAACTTCACAGGCAGCACTTTTATCCATGTTACTAATCCTCTCCCATTAAAGTCTATGATACTCAAAGCCCTGTATGAATTGGCTCCAAATGTTGTTTTTTTTTTTCCTTCCAATTTTAATTTCAGTATGTGAATTTGTATTTTTTTATATTTTAGTTCAAAGTGAAATGCTAATCCTTGAGCACCTTTCTGATTTCTTCTTACATTACTCTACTATCATTATTTAACTCACCTTTTATTGTCCTTCTTCACATTCCCTAACTTTTAGAATCATTCTCAAATGGGACATTTCATAAATTGTTTCTTCAATGAAAGACTGACTGCTTTCCTTTTAAGAAGTAATTAGTAACTTTTACTGTTCCTTAGTACTTTCTTTTATAGTAACCTATATTAGATTTATTCATATGCAAATCTTCTTTCCCCTAAAAAAACTTATACAGTACCGTAGAGATATAACTTAATCGTATGTGTACCTAACTTTGTTAATTATCAGAGTGCCTGACACAGAATGGGCATTCAACAGGTTAAGTTTTCTTGACGTAACCAAAGCAAAATATCACATTAATGCCCACTGGGACTAGAACTGAAGACTTCCTATACCAGATTCTTCTTTACCTGTACCCTGCCTTGCAAAGTTATTACTAACTTTTTATATAAGTTCAATGTGATTAACTTTATAGACAATTAGTAAAATTGATAGAAATTATGAAATAAATACTATCCCATAATATGTAATACCTAGCTCTATTATTTAACACAAATACTATTTTCCCTTCTACATCCTTTCAGAAGAGAGACAGTGGTCCCTGATTATTTCAGAAATCATTATCCAGTTTGTAATTTATCCAGGTCATTGACGTCTACTCCCTTCTGCTGAATGACTTTTGCCCATTTCTCCCTTCATTAACACAATGAAGTTCAGAAAAACAAAAAATCATGTACTTCAAAACATTCAATTTTGCTTTTTCGAGTAGAATAAATAGTAAAGGACAAATTTCAATTATTTGTCAAAATAATGCTGAGAATTTTTAGTGTTCCATCTCTTCATTAATACAGTTAACTGACAGGTGACTGTACATTTGGTATTAAAAATAAATCAGCATTCTTTATTGCAGCTCCAGCAGAAATACTGTTCATTTTGATGACTGGTTATTTGTAAGAGTAATCAACATGCATGTGCCAAAAGCTCTATAAATTACTGTGATATTCTTAAGTATATAAGAACTATAAATATGAAAGCTGTGTCCAATCACAATACTCCTCAGTGACAAGATTTTACCTTAACAGCTGAAGAGTCTGTCTTCCCAGTTGTCTTAGTAAAATGAATATTACTTAAGGCAATGACCTACTATATACACAAGTTTCATTAAATATGTGGTGTAATACCCTGATTGTCCCACAGAGTATGAAGTGAGCCCTGGGAGAGAATGAAAAAGTTAATTAGGTAAAATCCAATGGGGTCTCTTAGGTAAGTCTTTAATGTTCAGTTCATTATACTCCAATGACACCTAATATCAAACTATATACAGAAAGAAAAAAGAAAGTTCAAAGATCTGATGCCTAGTACAAGGAGACACGTTCAAATAAGCACTGTCGGTGGCACAAAAGGTAGCTCAACTGTGTAAAAGAAAGAAATTGAATGATGGATATTTGTCCTGACTAGCTCTAAAATCTTTTGATTTTAATAAAAGTAGTTCCCTCACAAAAAAAGCAGCACTTCTAACCATTGTTATTATCAGACAATTAGTGATTTTACTCAAATGCAGATGCCTAATAAATATGTAAAAACCTAAAGAAGATGTGGAGAAAAGCACCATTTCCCAAAATATCAGTATGTAAAAATGCATAAAGAGCACATCAGATAATACAATTAAATCTAATTTAAACCACTTAGAGAATGTATGATATAAGTTGGATAGGGGAGAACAAAGAAAACCATTTAAACAAGTAACTATGGATTTAGAACTGGAATACAGTAGCCATACTTTTGCCTGAACTTCTGCAAACTCTTTCATATTATTACTGGGACCTACCCCTCCCTCTGGCAGGCCTATGAAGTAATGCTCTTCCTCTTCTGCCACACAGGAGTCGCTAGACAGACCCATCCTAGTGAATAAGAGCACTCGATTTATGTGACCTAACAGAACCAATTAAAATCCTTTACCTGGAATTGAAAGTGCACATTTTTCCCAGATTCATTGAGATATAATTGACATATAACAGTATATAAGGTTAAGGTGAACAACATGTTGATTTGATACACTTGTATACTGAAAAATGATTACCACCTTAGTTTTAGCTAATACCTCCCTCACGTCATATAATTACCAATTCTGTGTGTGTGTGTGTGGCAAAAACACTTAAGGTCTACTCTCTTAGCAACTTTCAATTATATAATACAGTATTATTAACTGTAATTGTCATGCTGTACATTAGATCCCAGAACTTTTTCATCTTACAAAGGAAAGTTTATACATTTTGACCAATATCTCCCCATTTCTGTCACCACTGCCACCATACCCCCCCAGGCCCTGGTATACACCATTCTACTTCCTGTCTCTATGAATTTTTTTTCAGATTCCACATATAAATGATATCATACAGCATTTGTCTTTCTCTATACGACTTATTTCACTTTGCATAATGCTTTTAATTTTAAGATCTATTTAGGTTATCACAAATGCCAAGATTTCCTTCTTTCTTGTAGTTGAATAATATTCCATTGTATAGCTATATATCCAGAAGTGAGATTGATGTATCATAAGGTAATTTTAATTTTTTAATTTTTGAGGAAATTTCATACTATTTTCCATGGTGGCTACACAAATTTACATTACTACCATAAATATGCAAGGGTTATCTAACTTCTATATCCTCACAATTTATTATCCTTTATCTTTGTTGATAACAGCAATCCTAACAGGTATGAAGTGATACCTCACTGTGGTTTTGTTTTACATTTCCCTGATGATTAGTGAAGGTGAGCACGTTTTCAGATACCTGTTGTCCAGCTGACTATCTTCTTTGGAAAAATGTCCATTCTGTCCCTCTGCCCATTTTTTAATTAGAATGTTTTTGTTTTCTACTTAGTTGTATAAGCTATTTACATATTTCATTGAATATTAACTCCTTATTATATACATGGTTTGCAAATATTTTATCCTATTCCAGAGGTGCCTTTTCATTTTGTTTCTTTTGCTGTGCACAAACTTTTCAGTTTGATTTAATCTCACTTAATAATTTTTGCTTTTAGTTGCTTTTACTTTTGGTGTCATATCCAAAAAAATCCATGTTAAGATCAAAGTCAATGAGCTTTTTCTTTATATACTCCTCCAGGCACTTTATGGTTTCAGATCTTATGTTAAAGTCTTTAAACTACTTCAAGTTCATTACTGTGAGTAGTGTTAAAAAGAGGTCCAGTTTCATTCTTCTTCATGGCTACACAGTTTTCCCAGCCCTATTTATTGAAGAAACTATCCTTTCCCCATTGAGTCTCTTGTCAAATATTAGTTGACCATATATGGAAAATTTATTTGTGCATTCCTTATTCCCTTCCATTGGTCTATGTGTCTATTTTTCATGTCAGTACCACATTGCTTTGATTACTATAGCTTTGTAGTATGGTTTGAAATCACGAAGTGTGATGTCTCTAGCTTTGTTCTTTATCAGGGATGCTTTGGCTATTTGAAATCTTTTGTTGTTCCATTAATATTAAAATTATTTTGTCTATTTCTGTGAAAAATGCCACTAGAAGTTTGATAAGGATTGCCCTGGACATACAGATGTCTTTAAGTAATATGGACATTTTAACAATATTAATTCTTCTGATCTATAAACATGGGTTACCTTTCCATTTGTGTCTTAATTTTTGAGGAAATTTCATACTGTTTTCCATGGTGGCTACACCAATTTACATTACTACCATCAATACACAAGAGCTATCTTTCCATTTGTCTGTGTCATCCTCAATTTCCTTTATTAAACTCTTACAGTTTTTAGTGCACAGATCTTTCATTTTCTTGGTTAAATTTATTTCTAAGTATTTTATTGTTTCTGATGCTGCTGTGAATGAAGTTTTTCTTCTTTTCCAGATATTTCATTCTTACTGTGTAGAAACACAGCTGACCTTTTTTACATCGATTCTATATTATGCAACTCTACTGAATTTGGTCAGCGTTTTGGTGGAGTCTTTAGGATTTTCTATATATAAGAGCATATCACCTGCAAAGAAAATTTTACTTCTTGCTGTACTATCTGAATGCGTTTTAATTTCTTTATTGCCTAACTGATCTGGCTCCAGTACTATGTTGAAGGGAGTGGTGATAGTTATCTTGTTTCTGATCTTAGAGGAAAAGCTTTTAACCTCTCACTACTAAGTATGATGTTAGCTGTGGTCTAGTCATATTGACCTTTACGATGTTGAAATATGATGTTTCTATACCCAATTTGTTGAGCATTTTTATCATGAAATGTGTATTTTGCCAAATGGTTTTGTGTAGCTATTGACATTATCATGATTTTTATCTTTCATTCTATTAATGTGGTGTATATTTATTGATTTGCATATATTGAACTACCTTTGCATCTCAGTGGCAAGTTCTGCTTGATCATGATGTCAGCTCCTTCTAATGTGCTGTTGAACTTAGTTTGTTAATATTTTGTTGAGAATTTCTAGATCTAATTTCACCAGAAATCTTGGTCTATAGTTTTCTTTTTGTGTGGTGTCCATATGTGGTTTTGGTATCTGGGTATTGCTGGCCTCATAAAATGAGTCTGAAATACTCCCTCTCTTCAATTTTTTGAGGGGGAAGAGTGTGAGCAGGACTCGCATTAATATTCTTAAATGTTTGGTGAAATTCACCAGTGAAACCATCTGGTACTAAGGTTTTCTTTGTTGGAAAGTTTTTGAATTACTGAGTGAATCTTCTTATTTGTTGTTTGTGTGTTTAGATTTTCTATTTCTTTATGATCAAGCTGTGGTTCTAAAAATTTATCCATTCCTTCTAGGTTACAAAATTTGTTGCACAAAATTGTTCATAGTTTCTCACAATCCTCCGTATTTCTGTGTTATCAGAAACAGTCTCTTCCATTTCTGATTTTATTTACTTCAGTATCCCCTCTCTCTCTTCTATGTTAAATGTCTGTCAACATTTTTACCTTAAAAAAAACTGCTGTTGGGGCGCCTGGGTGATTCAGTTAGTTAAGCATCTGACTTCAGCCCAGAGCATGCTTTTGTGGTTCATGAGTTCAAGCCCTGTGTTGGGCTCTGTGCTGACAGCTTGGAGCCTGGAGCCTGCTTCTGATTCTGTGTCTCCCTCTCTTTCTCTGCCCTTGCCCCACTCATACTCTCTCTCTGTCTCTCTCTCTCTCAAAAATAAAAATAAACGTTAAAAAAAACCCGCTCTCAGTTTTGTTTTTCTTTCCTATTTTTTGTCTCTATTTCATTTTGTGTGTGTGTATGTGTGTGTGTGTGAATATGCACACAATTTTAATGAAACCTCTTTGAATTTCAGGCATTAACAGCCACAGAAGCCTGAAATCTTAGCATTCATCTTTGCTAGCAAATGAAAGGGACATGCCTAGAATCAGTAGGCATAATATTCAATGGTATGAGACTAATTCTAGTTCAAAGGGTTCCATGCCTACCTTTGAAATTAGCAATTATGTGAGCCCATATAACTCCACACTGATTAATTCCTCTGCTTTGAGAGGGTTTGTTCTCATGCAACCAAAGTACAGTTGTCCACATGCATGTACGAAGAGGAAATGCAAAGGTAGCTAAAGCTGGTAAAGACATAGGGTGTCAGAATGGATAAAAAATAAGACCCATCTAGACCATCTAGATGCTGCCTACAAGAGACTCATTTCAGACCTAAAGACACCTGCAGATTGAAAGTGAGGGGACAGAGAAATATTTAACAAGCAAATGAACATGAATATAAAGCTGTAATAGCATTACTTGTATCAGACCAACTAGATTTTAAACCAAAGACTGTTAACAAGAGATGAAGGACACTATATCATAATAAAGGGGATTATCCAATAAGGTCTTAAATATATATTTTAAAACATAAACAAAAAACATAAAATAAAAACCACCTATAATTTTATTACCTAATGAAGCTACTTGTCATTCATTGATGTATCTACATATATCCATTCATATAAGTAACCACACTCCTATTTTGGGATATTTAGAAAGCCTTCAGTTTCACTATTAAAAGTAGTATTGCAGTAAAGGTGCTTTATTCTTGTTAATTTCCTTGAAGTTGATTCCTAAAAGACAAATAGTTAAGTCAAGTATGAAAGTTCCTTTGATTTATAGTTTGAAAGATGAAAATGACATAGCATTATCACAGTTTTCTTTTTCTTTACTTATTTATCCAGGTTAAATATTTTTATGTATTTGCTGGATAATTACTCCCTTTATCATCATACCATTTTTTTTCTCCTAGATTGTATTTTTCCTTTTTCTCATATGAAGCATCTCTTAATATATTTAAGATACTGACTTTTGGTCTATTATATATGTTTTCTGTATGGTTTCTTTTGCCTTTTTATTCATAATTAGTTTTCATAAAGAATAATTTAAAATTTTAACTTGCCACATTAGAGTACATGAGCAAAATTCATGGCTATAAAGATAAAATGAAATAATGAACAGAATCACAGGGGAACAAAAGGATGATCCTATGATGCTTAGAGAAAATACAGAGGAAAATGACCTGAAATAACACCAAGTTAGCTTGGGGCACTGGGTAGTACCACAGGTACTATAGAGTAACTGAAGAGAAAAAAGATGAAGCTGTCCGACTTGTGACTATTTTGAAGTAAATGTGACTTTTTTTTAATGCGGAAAAAAAAATAAATAATGTAACTGAATTACTGAATTAAAGAAAAATTTTATTTCCTGTTCCTTTTCCCTCTTCCCCAGCTTCTTCCCTCCTCTACCTCCTCTCATTTCCCTAACTTTTCTCATTCATCCCCTCTACCCCTTCTACTCCTACTGTTCCCTCTTCACCCCTCCTTTATCATCCCCTTAAAAGTCTTTGCATAATATACTGTGAATTGCCACAGCTCTAAAAATAAGTACTGCATATTATGATTTTATAAAAATGTTTGCTTTACAGCATTTCATCAATGTAGCATAGATATGAACTCTTTCTCTTATAAAATGCATGAAGGGGAGAACTGAATAATCCTGAGTTTTCTTATAGAGGTAGAACTAGATTCTTGGCAATTTTTGTCTTAATTCATTGCTCCTATTAAAAACTTGGATGCTTTTTACACAAATTTCTCACCTTTATCCTGTTCTAATACGCATTCTTGTTTGTTAATTGTCTTTAATGTAAATGTTGGCACAGTCTACTCTAGTAGAAACTATGTATGTATATAGATTCATTCTTCTAAAGCCTTTCCTATAAAGAAAAACCCAATTAAAGACAATATATCTAATTTGATTCTATCTGACATGATTTCAGATGTTGCTCACAGGAGGTGAAAGCTTTGGTATGCTTCCAAAGTAAGTATAGTAAATCCCTCTTAGAAAATTTATATTCCCTTGCTTTTGCACATTTCAATTTATGTCATTTAGAGTTGCTCTATATATTTCATTAGGGATGCTAATTGATCTCAACACATTATTTATAAAAAACACCTTTAGCCTACAAAGTTCCATTGTAATTACTTATTAAGATGTTATTTGCATTGTTCAAAGCACCTTAACTGGTACAAACTAAAATAGAAATCTAATTTATTCTTCCATAAGGCTTAGTTAATTCTTAATTCCTACAAGAGTATTTTAATCTTCCAGAGCAGAGACACCTTTCTAGAATATTATATATAAGGAATATTGTTCTGTGTTTGTGAACGTCGGTTGACATCATTTCTGTCAGTATTATTTAAAAAGTTTTCAGAGTATAATTGATTTTACTGTCAAAAATGTTTTCAGGGAAAATGACAGAAATGTCTCAGGGTCAAAGAAATGATATACTCTTTTAAAAATCAGAAGGATATGGCTCTAATCATAAAGACATTTAAATGTAAGTTGTCTAATTCATGATAAAAATACAGGAATTATTCAGTTCTCAGTTTTCATGCCAGTAAGAGTGGGAGAGGTGAAGAATAAGACGATATTCATTAGGAGAAACAAACAGCATCAATCCTAAGAATTCACTGGCATTGGAATTAAGTTTGCATACCGTTCTGACACTTAATGGTTCTGTGACTTTAGAAAAATTATTTCATGATCTAAGCTTAAGTTTCATTTGTTTAAAAATATTTACTCTTTTTTGAGAGAGAGTGTGAGTGGTGGAGGGGCAGAGAGGGCGGGGGGGTGGGTGCGGGGCAGAGGATCCAAAGTGGGTTTAGCACTGATATCAATGAGCCTGATGCGGGGCTTGAACTCCTGAACTGAACTGTGAGATCATGACCTGAGCTGAAGTCAGACGCTCAAATGACTGAGCCACCTGGGCACCCCTGAAGTTTTTTGTTTTTTTTTTTTTTAAATAGTAATAGTGCCCTCTGTCTCTTAAAGGGATGTATTGAATGCTTAATGAATAACATCCTTTAAAAATTAGTACTATGTCTGGGATACGATAAATTTACAATAAGTGATATCTATCACTTAATACTTTCATTCTATATCATTTCATCTATAAAATATTTTTTAAATATGACCAAATTATTGATTACTCTTACTTGTAGTCCTTTAAACAGGAATTTATTAATGAATAATCCAAGCTGCTTAACATCTTCAAAAACTATTTAACATGACTATAAATTCTAAACTATGTAAAACTAGATTATGTTCTAGAATCTGTGTTTTCATGTTCTATGTCACCAACCTAATGAACAGTTTGATTATTTGCATTTTATAGAAAATAAGAACATAAATGTTCTTATTTATTGGATGTGACTTTATTATTGCGACCTAGAGGTAGAACTAAGCAGGGATAAAACTTTCTAGCTATATGAGTAGCTTAGTGATGCTCTCCAATGTTAAAATTATCAAGTCATATCCTACAGCTAAGTTCATTCAAAGACAATACTCAAGAGGACACTAAAATTCATTCATTTTGGTGGGGATGTTGTCAATGGTCTTAAAAATCAGATATTTCTCACAGAAGTACTAAATTTTTCTAAAACCTAAGTTGGCTGCCTGTCAATACTCATCATTATAGACCAAAGTCTCTTTTGTACTAGCCAGTGCAACCTGTTGGGGTTTCAACTTTCTAAGTTCACAAGTTATTATGAAGATACTACTGGAAGAAAATATCAAACCTCCTTTTGGGGGATCTTAAGGTCAACTCTCTCTTAAAAAATTATTTATCATGGAAGAAAGACAGAAACTGGATTCCTAAACTTGAACAAGTATCACGTGGCCTTTAGGGCACATGTAACCTACTTAATCAACAATACATTGACTAGCAGGAGCACAATGGTGCCATCAACCGAACACAGTCTTCCAATCATGAGTCACCTGTAACTTGCTCAGAAAGATAGCCACAAATGTGTGAACTATTTCGTCTTCCTTTTTTACTAAGTTTTTTTCCTCTGTATATAAGAACATCAAAAGCAAGGCACTTAAAAATACATACCATTAAAATGCTTATATTTTACAGAGTGGCATTCTTAGTAATGAGGCAGTAGTGAGGTATTTTGAGGATCCTCTGTTACCTACTTCTCTGGCACTGCTGTAAACTGAGTGTTTATGCCCCCACTCCCACCACTCCTCCCAAATTTATTGTTGAAATCTAATCCCAGTGTGACGGTATTTTGGAGGTGCAGCCTTCGGGAGGTGATAAGGCCATGAAGGATTAGTGAGTACTCTTATAAAAGGGACTGTACAGAACTCTCTCTCCCCTTCCACTAAGTGAGGACAAAATGAGAAGACAGCCATCTATGAACCAGGAAGCTGGCCTTTATTAAGACACTGAATCTACCAGCACCATGATGTTGGAATTCCCAGCTCCAGAACTGTGAGACATAAACTTCTGTGGTTTACAAGCCATCCAGTCTGTGGTATTTTGTCATAGCATCCTGAAAGGACTAAGACAGGTACTTTTGTATAATCTATCTTTAGCACAACAGCCCTTTGAGGTAGGTATCACTATTCATGTTGTCACTGGAATCACTGAAGCACATATTACTAACTAGCTTAGGTTGAAGTTCCAGGAACTCAATTATTTCTCTTTTTTTTTCTTTTCTTTTCCTTTCTTTTTTCTTTTCTTTTCTATTCTTTCCTTTTCTCTCTTCTCTCCTTCCTTCCTTCCTTTCTTTAAAGTAGGCTCCACACCCAACATGGGGTATAAACTCTCAACCTTGAGATCAAGAGTCAGATGCTCTACCGACTGAGTAAGCCAGATGCCCCAATTTCTTAACCTTGATCCTGTACTTTTTTGTAATATATAATAATACTTAAAGAATCCTTCAAAAAGGATTTTTTGAATGTCAGTGAGGTATACTAAAATGGGCATAAATGTTGGAAATTAATTTTGTCAAAGATTTCTTACATATCCATACACATGACATTTTATAATTTTGCATTTCTCATAGATTAATTCTATATTTTACAAGTATTAAAGACAGACTTTATAAAAATAGCATGTGTACCTTTAACATATTAACATACATATTCCGTATTTTTAATTACTTGGGTCTGGGGAAACACTTCAAATATATATAAGACCTACTATATCAGATACAATCCCTAGTAACTAACTTAGAATGAACTGCTTAGTAACCAAACTTCTCCTTTCTAAGGACCCTGTGTTTCATAACACTTGTCCTCTCAGTTCTCTGTCTTCTCTTGGATTCTTGCCATTCACAGTGATTTCTCCACAGTTTTCTTAGGCTCCAAAGAATGAAATATTTCCCTTGGCTATTGTCTACATTCCTTAGGAGGTCACATTTGTGAGTACTCTCCCTAGGCCATTCAAGTAACTTGGACTCATTGTAATAGCAGCTGCTAATCAAACACAATGAAATCAAAACCTGGAATCAAAATGTGTTCTCCTGAGAGTACTGTGCATCTTTAAATCAGCTTCTGAAATAATGGAGAAAATCAAAAGGACTTATACTTGATAACTATTTCAAAAGCAATTATTTTCCATTTAATCATTTAATTTTGAAAATAGCTTGAATTATATGCTTGTTGTGAATTTGAAATTACTGCTTCTCTTCAATTTGTCTGTGTAGAAATCTCAAGCCTATAACTAGGCACCATCTTATTCTAGCAAGAATCTCCTACCATATTGAAATAAAAGGCATTTCCTTAAAGTTGCAGCACTCATTCTCAGTGAGAAAGAATACTGTGATTACTTCTTCAAGGAAGGAAGGTTTTTTTGTTTTGTTTTGTTTTGATTTTTTACCATTCAGATACACATGTTGGTAGTATGTTTATACATCCTTTACTTTAAAGCCTTTCTTAATTTAGGTACAAAAAAATCTTTCTACAATGGCCAGGAATATAACATGGATAAAGGGACTTTTTAACCTATTAAAGAAATATTTTTTTTTCCTGAAAATGAACTAATTAGAAACACTGTGCTTAGTATCCAAAGTCTATAAAGAACTTATCAAACTCAACACCCAAACAACAAATAATCCAGTGAAGAAATGGGCAAAAGACATGAATAGACACTTCTCCAAAGAAGACATCCAGCTGGCCAACCGACACATGAAACAATGCTCAACATCACTCATCATCAGGGGAATACAAATCAAAACCACCATGAGATACCACTTCACACCTGTCAGAATGGCTAACATTAACAACTGAGGCAACAAAAGATGTTGGTGAGGATGCAGAAAAACAGGATCTCTTTTCCATTGTTGGTGGGAATGCAAGCTGGTGCAGCCACTCTGGAAAACACTATGGAGGTTCCTCAAAAAACTAAAAATAGAACTACCCTACGACCCAGCAATTGAACTACTAGGCATATATCCAAGGGATACAGGTGTGCTGTTTCGAAGGGACACATGCACCCCCATGTTTATAGCAGTACTATCAACAATAGCCAAAGTATGGAAAGAGCCCAAACGTCCATCAATGGATGAATGGATAAAGAAAATGTGGTGTGTGTGTGTGTATACATGTATATATGTGTGTGTGTATACATGTATATATGTATATATATACATATATATATGTGTGTGTATATACATATATATACATATACATACATACACACACACTCACACACACACACACACACACAATTACTCAGGAATCAAAAAGAATGAAATCTTGCCATTTGCAACTACATGGATGGAACTGGAGGGTATTATGCTAAGTGAAATTAGTCAGAGAAAGATAAAAATCATATGACTTCACTCATATAAGGACTTTAAGAGACAAAACAGATGAACATAAGGGAAGGGAAACAAAAATAATATAAAAACAAGGAGGGCGACAAAACAGAAGAGACTCATAAATACGGAGAACAAACTGAGGGTTGCTGGAGGGGTTGTGGGAGGGGGGATGGGCTAAATGGCTAAGGGGCATTAAGGAATCTACTCCTGAAATCATTGTTGCACTATATGCTAACTAATTTGGATGTAACCTTAAAAAAATAAAAAATAAAACAAGTTAAAATAAAATAAAAAAAAAAAAACACTATGCTATTCAAGGGACTTTGATAGTAATTAATCCTAAATCATCACTTTTTCTTTAGAAGTTATTCTATCTCATGAAATACAGAGAAGTGCATGACAATGTAATTTTTAAAACTGGTTTCTGAACTGAAAAAATATATACAGCTTAGGAAGATGGTGTTTAAAATCTCAGTTTTTATTTTATGATGAACTTTGGTTATATAATTTGTTATTAAGTCTGAGTCAGCAGAGAGGTATTAAAATTAATAAGCATCACCATGGTGAGTGCTGTAGAAATGGGGCAGGAAGAATGGTACATCACCTAATGACTTTCTTGCCTCCCTGCCCTCAACACTTTCACACAGGTCAGGTTAAACCAAGTGATAGTTCCACAAAGGAGGGAGGAAATAACATAAAAGGGCTCCATTGTTCAGGGGTTATACTTTTACTTTTGCCTTTATTTTGTGACAAATGTAGAGTTACAGTGCATCAAGTTTTATTATCCTTGTTACTGTTAATTGTTGTTCTTGTATTAAGGGGTTACTGTACAAAAACAACTACATGATAGCAACTAAACATATAGGGCTCTTATACTCCGGACATTAGAAGATACTAGATAAAAATGATATTCAGATAATTACAATTTACAATAAGTATAATAAATAGGAAAAAAAGAGGCCAACAAAAAAGAAGGGGAGAGAGGTGTTAATATCAGGTAGACTGAGATGGCCTCTCATGGAGGGCACATTTCAGATAAATCCTGATGAATAAGAAAGACCCAGACAAATGGTTACAGAGACACTTCTTATGCCTTGTTCCTAAGAACAGTGTGAGCAGTGTGAGGTTCCTAAGCCTATAGCCCCTGTGTTTTACTGAGGTTGGAGCAGCCATGCCTAAGGGTCCAATACACTAACAATTATTTACTTTGGATTTCTATCTTTAAGGGGTCTATTTTTAACACCTTGTGTGCTAAAAGTCTAACTCCTCTTGATGTGGGACGGGGCAAATCTAGTTTCTCAAAAAGTTAGAACACTTAATAAAGATAATCAATATCCAGGTCTCTAGGATATATAACACATTACTGAATATGCCAGGGAGTCCTGCCATGAGTTCTCCTATTTTTAGTATTTCAGATTATAACCAAGTCTTTTGTATTTCAGATTATGTCAATCTACTTTGAAACAATGCACTCATGTCGACTCCAATCTTCCTTTGCCCTCTTTCCTTATATTTTATCATGTGCATAAAGAAATAAAAGCTGCCTCCATGTTTTTTATTTATCTTAACTTCTTTCTGTCCATGATCATAATCATGATGAAGGCACCTAATATTTATTGAATGTTGGCTATGTACCAGGCATAGCTAACTACTTAGTAAGAATATCTCAATTATTCCTCATACAAATACTATGAAATCAGTCTTATTATTATACCTATTTAACGTATTAAGAAGTATATTAGGCATTCATTCAAAGTTGCCAGAGTTACCAAGCCAATGAAACGGGAATAAGACCTATCCATCTGATTCCAGAAGCTGTACCCAGGAAGGAGAATTGTGACATTTATCCAGACAGCATTTTCTAATAATACAGATTTTGAATAGGATTGAGTAGGATTCATATATATTCTCTATATTCTCTAAGGTCTTTTATATCACAGAGAAAATATGATTGGTATTGGTATCCAAATAAAAAGACCATGACAAACCACTACAGTCTCTTAAACTAGTTGAACAACGGGACCACCTTCTTGGAAAAGAAAGAGATGGCTTAGGCTTCTTAGGGAATCAGTAATTCATAAAGTAAAAAGCTCTGAAACTTATGCCAAGCTTGGCACTAAATTCTTCTTTGACAACCATAGAACAGAGGAATTGCAAGTTCTCTCCTGTTGCAACACTGCCAATGTCAAAATTGTCCACTATTCAAGCCTGCCAATCTTCCACAAAGCTCTCCATTCAGTTTTAGGGAAGAACATAGATGGTAATCAAATGTCTTTCATTCAAACAGCATTACAGCTGACACATGAAAAGATTCAGAAGAAAGGAAAAATAAACTGATTTCACAACTTCCATAGTCTTAATAAGAAAGACTCATTGCTCAATCAAATACACATTCCCTATGGCCCTGATAGCCAGACTTTGAAACAGTCACTACACATTTTTGTACAGCCTATTGAGATATAAATCTTCTTGCATGCTATTAAACACGTGAAAGTAACTTGAGTTTTCTAATACTAATTAGTAAAGTGGAAAGTATATCATCATTAAAGGCCTCAGTGGACATAAAAAGTGATCAGAGAGGTTGTACATAGCATGGTGGTTGAGCATATGGATTCTGCAGTCAGAACTCCTGAATTTAAATCCCAGCTAAGCAGGTTTTACTAAATGTTCTAGAACTTGCTATCTTTTATATTTTTTATTTAATGTATTTTTCACTAGTGACTGCAGGTTCTTGACACATAGCTCAATTGAAAAGGCTTCATTTTATGACTACATTGTCTCTTTTTTTCCCTCTGTACCTCCAGATGAACACAGGGGATAATGTGGATTCTAAGTGAAAAAGTATAATTTAGATAGACAAAATCTGATTCAGAAAATTAGAATTTTGTGAAAATATGGGGACATAAAAATAAAAAAAATAAAAAACATAGTCATTGTCAGGATAGACGTTATTCTATCCTTTCCTCATCCCTTGTTTCCAGATGTTTTCAACATACAGATACATGTTATAGTTAAAAAAATAAAGGCTGGACTTACTATGCAAAAGCTAAACATATCTTTGTCAATGAACAAATCCAATAATCTACTTGCTTGTGTATTATAAAATTAGCCTTTTTCTGTATAACAAACTATCTGTGTCATAACTTTAATAAGTACCAAAAAATGCATGATTAAATTGTTGCTTAAATATTTGTCTTTTCTTATGTGAAGTCCTCAACACTGGCTAAAGAAAGATATTTTATCTAACATTACTTGAGTAATTCCATTTTAGCTAAACTAATTTAAAATGAAGCCTTCATTTGTATTAGCAGAGGCAGAATTGTGCTGAGATTCTAATGTTATTGATCTATGTGAAAATTACACTGTGAGGCTCTCCTTAATTGTATGTCAAAATCTAGTTGGCTGCAAAGAATATTTATTGTCAACTTCCACTACAAGATCAAGTTTTATTGCCAATATTAAATTCAAGCTAAATACAGAAATATATGTGACCTAAAAATAGGCCCATCATATATAACACATTAAGGTATGAATGCAAAATGTAAAAATTACTTTGACAGTATTCACTTTTGAGGCAGTCAGAGACAGTTACAATTTTTCACATTTGTCACAAAAATAATGCAGTTTATAGTTAAATGCAATAATATATAAGAAGTTATTATCCCTTTTAACTACAGCAAATATTATTGACTTAGGACTTCCTTAAGTAAATACCAATTCATGGGCTTGTCATAAATTAATTATATTGTGAATTATATTTGTATTATAATTACATACAAATAATAAATATAAATTATTAATATAAATAATTTTACTTAAATTATAAGTATAATTTAAATATAAATTTATTTAAACTTGTATTATAATTCTCATGTAGTTTAATTTAAACATAAATTTAGAAAGGTCTTTATATAAAAGGTATGTTTTCTAATTGTTATTACTCTTAACGCTTCTCTCATTTATTATTGCCTCCTAGTAAGGCAAGCATTACATTACTATGAAAACACATTGAGGTGTTGACACAATGCTACTAAAATATACTAAGTGTATCTCTCTTCAACTGGCACAGTAGCAAACTGTGTAAAGAAATAGGATTAATATAGAGCTATACTCCTTACCCAATACTTTTTTCAAAAATTAATTACTGAACAAAAATTTGAAAAAAAGGCATGTACTATTGTAGATGTTTCCAAACTATATTATTTGGAGAGAGGTATATTGTTATATGCATCTCTAAATGATGAGTACACAATAGACCAAATTTCTAAAATAACTAAAACATAAACACTGCTATTGTTTAATTCCTGAGGTATAGATGACTGGAAACTTAAAATACATTGCTCAAGGATCTTTATTCTGGCTACCTATTATTTGTCAATTTTAGATTTACATAAATAAGAAAAAAAAGTCGCTATTACAACAACAATCATAGAAATATTTTAGTGTGCTAGAGGACGTGGCAGTAGTATGATACCAAAACATTTAGATTCAGACAGGTTCTACTTCATTTACTCCCCAAACTTACTTATTTTTGTAATTTATCATATACTGGGTATGATTCAGATCCATTTTGGGGACCTTAAGAATATGTTAGAGGGGCGCCTGGGTGGCTCAGTCAGTTAAGCATCCGACTTTGGCTCAGGTCATGATCTCACAGTTCATGAGTTCAAGCTCCAAGTCAGGCTCTGTGCTGACAGCTCAGAGCCTGGAGTCTGCTTCGGATTCTGGGTCTCCCTCTCTCTCTCTGCCCCTCCCCCACTTTCTCTCTCTCTCAAAAATAAAAACATTAATTTTTTTTTAATTTTTTTTAACGTTTTTATTTATTTTTGAGACAGAGAGAGACAGAGCATGAATGGGGGAGGGTCAGAGAGAGAGGGAGACACAGAATCTGAAGCAGGCTCCAGGCTCTGAGCTGTCAGCACAGAGCCCGACGCGGGGCTTGAACTCACGGACCGCGAGATCATGACCTGAGCCGAAATCATACGCTTAACTGACTGAGTCACCCAGGCGCCCCACATTAATTTTTTTTAAAAAAGAATGTTAGAGATACATCTCTAAGAGCTACTTTTATTATAATGAAACATAAAATTTTACCAGTATTTTTATTTTATATACAACATAAATCCAATTAATGCTGCACTATTATTATTCACATTTGAATTTAATTGACAGTACTTGAGTACTGATCACAATTTCCTTTCAGGCTTCCTAATCACACTACAATTGACATTATTATGTGACTTGTGGATCTTCAATTCTTTCTAGGATGGCACTTCTCCAGGTTATTAATATATAATTTTATCAATATAGATATTTGTTTAAATATAATAGAATTAAAAGCAGTAAAATATAGTGTATTGTTAAATATAATCATATGATGACAAAAAAGTGAAAGCATGATCATGGTTTTCAAGCCAGCAGCATATGACTATTAGCCTCTTCTACTTTCTCACAAAATAACCAAGACCCAAATAAGGGATTAAAAACATCAATAGCATGAAACTTAATACCAATAGACAATCAAAAATCTGAGAAGTGAAAAAAAATTAATATTGAGAAAGTTTGATTGAAGAAAAAACAAGCCACCATGAAACTAGTATGGGGGTTCCTCAAAAGGTTAGAAATAGAAATACCGTATGATCTGGTAATTCTACTTCTGGGTATTTACCAAGGAAAATGAAAAAAATATAATTCAGAAAGATATATGTACCCCTATGTTTACTGCAGCATTATTTAAAATAGCCAAGATATAAAAGCTACCTAACTGCCCATCAACAGATGAATGAAAAAGAATATACATATACAATATACATATTGTATATACATATACAAAAGAACACTACATCATAAAAAAGAATGGTATCTGGCCATTTGCAACAACATGGATGAACTCAGAAGGTATTATGAGAAATGAAACGAGTCAGAAAAAGAATGTTAAATACCATATAATTCCACTTACAAGTGGAATCTAAAAAACAAAACAACACACAGAACATGATCATTGCCATAGGGCAGTGGGTGGGTGGTAGGGTTGTAGGGCAAAATAGGTGAGGGGGACTAAGAGGTATAAACAGACAATTATAAGTAAATCACTGGGATATAAAGTACATCAAAAAGAATATAGTCAATAATATTGCAATAACTTTGTATGGTGAGTGATGGTAATTACATTTATCACGGTGAGCATTTCATAATGTATATAAATGTCAAATCACTAGGTTGTAAACCTGAAACTAATATTGTACGTCAACTCTCCTTCAATTACAAATTAATTAATTAATTTTTTTTTTTTTTTTTTTTTTTTTTTTTTAAATTTTTTTTTCAACGTTTTTTATTTTTATTTTTGGGACAGAGAGAGACAGAGCATGAACGGGGGAGGGGCAGAGAGAGAGGGAGACACAGAATCGGAAACAGGCTCCAGGCTCCGAGCCATCAGCCCAGAGCCTGACGCGGGGCTCGAACTCACGGACCGCGAGATCGTGACCTGGCTGAAGTCGGACGCTTAACCGACTGCGCCACCCAGGCGCCCCAATTAATTAATTTTTAAAAAGCCACTCAGACTTAAGGTACACAAGTCCATGATATGGGCAGTTCAAAGAACTAAATCTGACTATCTAGGAAAAAATAACGGAAGACATGCTTTCAACCCTCACCTGTTCTCTGATTCACAGACTATACACACAATGGAAAAATGGACAACAACTCTTCTTCTCCCTTGGGCATTATTCTGTACTTCCATGCCAAAATACAATCCTAACACATACATGTTTGTATCCCGTATCTACACACATCATTTTTCTCAAAATATATTAAATTCTAAATAATATCTTTTGGTTGGGGCGCCTGGGTGGCTCAGTCGGTTAAGCGTCCGACTTCAGCTCAGGTCACGATCTCACGGTCCGTGAGTTTGAGCTCCGCGTCAGGCTCTGGGCTGATGGCTCAGAGCCTGGAGCCTGCTTCTGATTCTGTGTCTCCCTCTCTCTCTGCCCCTCCCCTGTTCATGCTCTGTCTCTCTCTGTCTCAAAAATAAATAAACGTTAAAAAAAAATTAAAAAAAAAATAATAACTTTTGGTAACATAAGAGTGGCAGAGTGTTTATTCATCACAATCATTTCTCTGGGGGCACATTTTTCGTAAAAATTCCAGTAGAAATTCTATTTTTCTCATGTAACCCTATTACTCTGAAGAAGATATGTGATGTATGAGGTTAAGAAATAAGGTTTTTAAAAGTCTAAAACCTCAATTTGCCTTGAAGTTGATCACCTCAATCTGCCTTCCAAATATACACTGAGGCATCAACAGTAAGGCCAAAGGCAACCTATTCACTCTTACCTTTGTTAACTACTTAGCCTCGTATCATAATCTCATATAGAGTAAAAAGTATTAGGAGAAACACATGGAATCAAGAAAATCTTGAAAAACAAGTACATAGAAAACAATATGAAGATTATTAGAGGAACAGCATGCTTTAAAAACTTACCTACTGTGAGATGCAGAAGATAAAATAGCCAGATTATAGTTATTTTCTGAGAAATAATAAATTATGACCTTCCAAGGTCTCAATTTAACAGAGCAAAAAAAGAGGTATCCACATTAAATAAAGTATCTACATTAAACAAAAATAATGAAACAAATCAAGAAAGAATACTAAAAGTATCTCCAATGGCTGTCAGGGAAAGAATGAAAATTAGAAGGAAAAAAAGGTTAAAATGCTTTTAAAAAACTGAAATGTCACCAGTAGAACTGAACATGAAATATATAATTCCCAAAAACACTAAATGATTAAAGCATAAAAAAAAATTATGAAGCAAAAGACAGAAAGCAAAGAGCTAAGAAAGGAAACATAAACAAGAGAAAGCATATATAATTAAAATAAGATTTTCAATTTATGTTTTATTTTTCAGTACTTTTCATTCTTATCTCTTTATCCCACCTAATCTAAGGCAGATTGATCATATCCAGGAAAAGTACCCAGAGCAGAATAAAAATGAACTGGAGTTCTCAGTTTTCAAGAATCAAAACACACTTTTGATAGAAATGATAGGGTAAGAGAAAGGGTTTTTGAATTTCAAATGTGAATGTTAGTGCCAAAATCTATATACTTTGGAAGAATAACAAAAATATAACAGCCAGTTTTGAAGGGCAGGCTTTCCTGTCTCTGTGAGAAAGTGGACAGAGAGAAGTGTAGTCCTCACACAGGGCTTAGAGATGGGTTCTGCTACCACTTTTATTTTCAGGGTTGGCTTCAAAAGGCAAAGGTAGAATATAACTCTCCAGAGAAGTTTGGAAATCTGGAATTATGTGAAACTTAATTCTCAGTGTTTGTCCAGAGTACTGGAGATATATCCTACATCACTGGATGGAATCAGAAGCAAAGATGGCTGATGCTATTCCACCTACTCTCTCTTGGCTCTCAACTTCTATGGAACAGCAGCCTTAGGGACCAAATGGAAAAGAGACTGTTAGTATGTGTTGGTTGCAACTGGCTGAATTGGCAAGATATTATACACAGTAATACTGATCACAAAGCGTAATTAGCCAGTTAGTAAATAGTAGTGAAAGATAATACCAAGTTCTCAAATGCAGAAACTTATAGTTTTGGGGCACCTGATTGGCTCAGTCAGTTAAGCGTCTGATTTTGGCTCAGGTCATGATCTCACGGTTCATGGGTTGGAACCCTGCATCAGGCTCTGTGCTGACAGCTCAGAGCCTTGAGCGTGTTTCAGATTCTGTGTCTCCCTCTCTCTCTGACCCTCCCGCACTCACTCTCTCTCTCCCTTTGTCTCAAAAATAAATAAACGTTAAAAAAAATTTTTTAAAAAGAAACTTACAGTTTTGAAAAAGGTAATTTCTTTTTCAACTATAACTACTAAAGATTAAACTGAAAAGTCCTAAGGGAAGCAAAAGAAAAAGTAATAATTATATCTCAGGCTTTCACAAAGATCACATCAAATCAATCTATGGCTACCTATCACACTTGGGTCAGCCAGGTTATAAGATTATACAAATAATTTCTTCCCTTGGTATTCACACCCTATGTAATCACCTTCCCTTGAGTTTGTAAAGGCCTATTATTGGCATCTAAATAATGACAAAGGTAATGGATGTTACCCATTATGTAAGATTATGTTACATAAGATAGCAACTACCATCTTGCCTGGAGACTGTGTTTCTTGCAGGTTTTAGTTGAGCAAAGTGCCATGTCTGATATGTTCATAAAGTAAGAACTGAGAGTGGCCTCCTCCAGTCGAGTCAATAAGGAAATGGAGCCCTAAGTCTAACAGTTCTTGAGAAACGGAATCCTTTCAACAACCATGTAAATGAGAATAGTTGGTCATTCCCTCAAATGAGTAATCAGATGAGACCTCAGCAGCAGCTGACAACTTGAATGTAGCCTTTATCAAAGACCATGACAAAAGGTACCCAGCTAAACCATATTCCTGGTGCACAGAAATGATAATAAACGTGTGCTGTTTAAATCCAAGTTTTAGAGTAATGTGTTACACAACAACAGATAACTAATACAACAACATCTACTGTTAAAACTTCTGAGGGGCACCTGGGTGGCTCAGGTGGTCAAGCATCCCACTTCAGCTCAGGTCATGATCTCAAGGTTCGTGAGTTTGGTCCCCATATCAGGCTCTGTGCTGACAGCTATGAGGCTGAAGCCTGCTTCAGATTCTGTGTCTTCCCCTCTCTCTCTGCCCCTCCCTCACTCACATTCTGTCTCTCTCAAAAATAAACAAACATAAGAAAATTAAAAAAAAAAAAAACAAACTTCTGAATGAATTAAGATGTCTTGGAATACTACTAAGATTGTGCTACCAAGTAAATCATTTCAACTGAGAAAACAGCTCAGGGAAAAAAGGCTAAAACTATCCAAGAAAAGAAGTATTCACTCAAGGTAACTGCAACTAAATGATAAAAATGAAACACAGAGGCAAGAAAAAAAAGAAAGTTAGATAAATCTAAGAACTCTCATTACACTGAACTGACTAAAATTTAAGGGATAATAAACATACTAAGTTTTTAAAAGAATTATACCTCCTAGAGAATGAGCTTAGACTCAATAAGTCTGTGATTCTTTGCACATCAAAATGATCCTTAGGTCCCAAGCTTGTACAAGCTAGAATCAAGCTGAGAAAGCTGCTCAGCCCCCAAGGTCTGATCCCTTATGCTCACTTCAGATGTGGCCCAGAAAGATAATGAACAGAAAAATCAAAACAAAACTCCCAGAGGTCACAGCCAAGGGACTGAAGATGCCTAGAAGAGAGCAAAATTCAGACCTAATTAAGAAACTTTACCCTTCCTCAGTGTAGGATTTCTCATCATCTCTGCCAAGCAGCCTTTCAAAACTGAAGAATTAGTTACTGCTGGTGTTTCCCATCCTCTCCATTCAAAACATGACTATTTACTGTGGTTTTGTCTGTTTTTTAGACCATATATTGGGTAGGTAGGGGGCAAAGAACTTGCATTTTAAATTTACAAGACTCCCTATCAAAAGGCTCTGCATTGAACCTAATGTTGAGGCACTGCATATGATGTAAAGATAGTGAATTTTGAGATAAAGCTGTGAGTGAATGGCTTGTTTTGACTTTGCCTCACAAGAATAAGTGTATTTTGCCTGTGGAAAGGTCAGCTGAATATTTTCTGAACAGAATATAAACAGCAGTAGCCATTTATGCTTATATCAGAGAGTTTTTCTTCTCTTTTTAGGAATTGGATAGGATTAGACTTCAATGTCCCCTATGAAATTAAACATGACTATGTGACTTTCCTTGGCCAAGGAAATGATGCCAATATATGAATGGCATGTGTTATTCCCTAGCTGAAATTGTACGAATCTGTGCATAGTTTACCACATATCTTCCCACTTCTATGGTGACCATGGAAGACTATATAGGAATGAGCCTCTATTTGCTTGGACCTCTTTTTGAATATAAAGAACCAAATTTTAAGGCAACTCATGTTGGTGTATCATGACCTGATAGGTCATGTTGGATTATTGGCTTATTTACCATTAATACAGCCTATGCTGAAACATGCAACCATCCTTGATTTCTGGATAATAATTTGAAGAATATGATTCCAATTGCTTAAGTATGATAGGAATGGTTTACAAGAAAGAATTTGGCCTCTGTAACTGAACATTCCTAGCTTTAATTCTAGCTCACTCATAGTCTCTAAATTCCAGAAAACTGCTAAAGCTTCCTGAACCTTGTTCTTTTACAGAAGTGATATAAATACACAACCTAATAAAGTTATTTTGAGGAATAAGTGAGAGAGGTCTGGGAAGGTAGAACCATAAATAATATGCAAACATAGTATGCACCTTATAGCTTTTACCTCTCTTTCCTACTAAAATCCATTAAATACTCTAAAAATTAAGAGATAAAATACCATATGTATATAAGATGTTTAGGAGAAAACTTCAGAGTTTAACGTATGAGCCATACAAAGAGAAGTTAGGAACTACCTGAATGGGTTTTATCTACCATGATTAAAACAATCTTGACAGAATGTGGCAGCACCTGATTGATACTAACTCATTAGAATGACTCTCACTGATTCACTTACAGTGAACTTTGAGATTATATATATATATATATATATATATATATATATATATATACACACACACACACACACACACACACACACATCAACTTGTATGCACATTCATTTCATGAATGTTTTTATCTATGCTAATTTCTAAATCCCTGCAAAATCCACTTTGATTTGGATCCTTAAAATAAGGAACTCTAAACATTAAGAGCCACCAAAAAAGGCAAAGTTTATTATGTTTAATGTCTTTGTTGACTAGTATCTTACCTATGGTTTTAGTGAGAACTTACATTATTTTACTGCCATGCAATTTTTGTGTGTGTGTGTGTTTTAGAAATCAGAGTCTAGGGGCACCTGGGTGGCTCAGTTGCTTAAGTGTCCAACTCTTGATTTCAGCTCAGGTCATGATCTCACAGTTTGTGGGACTGAGCCCCATGTTGGGTTATGTGCTGACAGCATGGAGACTTTGGGATTCTCTCTCTCCCTTTCGGCCCTTCCCCTGCTCTCTCTCTTTCTCTCAAAATAAACAAACATTAACAAAATAAAAAATAAAAATTAGAGTCTAATTTGTTTATCAGATACAATGCCCAAAGAATAAACTGGTGATTCAAACTGTTTTACAAGGAAGAAGAGGAGGAGGAAGAGAAGGAAGAGGAGGAGGAAGAAGAAGAAAGGAAGGAAGGAGGAAAGGAAGGAAGGCAGGAAGGGCACAAAGAGAGAGAACCTAATATAAGGTATTAAGTATTATAGGAGGTAACAACCCCCAAATTGATAGCATATTCCTACTAGTCATATAAAAGTTACCAAACTTTTTATTCAACAACCATTATGTTTTGGTAATATTGCACCATTATCTGCCAAGTAGGCAATGAAAACCATTTACTGTCAATATAGATTCCAAATGATTATGTTGCAATACACACAATAAATTATTTACTTCACTTAATGAACAAGTGATTTTACAAAAATCACAAAGAAAAAATATATATCTAAATTTAAAATAATTCTAAAATTCTCTATTAAGACATCACTTAGGTATAACTTGTGCCTGATACCACTTTAATTAAATCCTCTCTTTTGCACACAGTGCACACAATGGCCATTCTGAGGGCTAAAACAGTACTTTAGTCTTGATCTTATTTTATTAGTTTCATCTTGCTTTTTGTCCCTATTTCATATTATTTTCCCCTATAGATTTCTGCCAAGATGAGGTACTATGTTTACATAAAAGAAAAAAAAATCACCAGTGGGTCAGTTTCAAATGCCAAAGTATGTTCTTAGAATAAAAATATTTTTAGCTAGGGGCATCTGGGTGGCTGAGCCGGTCAAGCGTCCAATTTCAGTTCAGGTCGTGATCTCACAGTTAGTTGAGTTTGAGTCCTTCATTGGGCACTGTGCTGACAGCTCAGAACCTGGAGCCTGCTTTGGATCCCTCTCTGTCTCTGCCCCTACCCTGCTCTCATTCTGTCTCTCTCTCTCTCTCTCTCTCTCTCTCTCTCTCAAAAATAAATTTTAAAAAATTAAAAATATATATTTTAAGCTAAATTTGGAAGCAAAAATGCATACATACCTACCATAAGAAATGGACAGGTCTAGGTGTATCTGTGTGTTTTTGAAGTTACAGTCTACTTGTCAAATTTTTTTGAATTATGCAATACTTCACACAGATAACTTTCTGCCTTAATATTTAAACTCATTTACTTAAAGAATAAAAATAGGGGCGCCTGGGTGGCTCAGTCGGTTAAGCGTCCGACTTCGGCTCAGGTCATGATCTCACAGTTCGTGACTTCGAGCCCTGCGTCGGGCTCTGTGCTGACGGCTCGGAGCCTGGAGCCTGGAGCCTGTTTCAGATTCTGTATCTGCCTTTCTCTCTGCCCCTCCCCTGCTCATGTTCTGTCTCTCTCTGTCTCAAAAATAAATAAACATTAAAAACAAAATTTTTTTAAAAGAATAAAAATAGATGAATTGCTGATTATCTCTCAATATATATTTCCTAAATAGCTAAGGGATTGTGTGAATGGATATTATATAGCTCACTAGCGTTGCCTGAGTCTTACTATGAGAGTTTTCATAAACATGTTTAAGGATTTCCTCTAGGGATAAAGATGATTCTAAGCACTGATGGAAAAATAAATTAGGGTAATATAAATTTTAAAATATGGATATTGGGGCACCTGGGTGGCCCAGGCATCCAACTCTGGCTCAGGTCATGACCTCACAGTCCATGGGTACAAGCCCCACATTGGGCTCTGTGCTGACAGCTCAGAGCCTGAAGCCTATTTTGGATTCTGTGTCTTCTTCTCTCTCTGCCCCTCCCCTGTTCACACTCCATCTCTCTCTCTCTCATAAATAAATATTAAAAAAAAATATTAATGTGGATATTTTCAAGATGTAAAAATTTGCTAATTTCATAAAATTAGGATTTGTGTTTCTGTTTATTTCTTAGAAGATATTTTACGTATATGATATGTTACATGTAATACCTTATTGTGATATATACATGTCATACATAAATGTCACAAAATATATATTCATACACATATGCATATATACATATATATGAATATCCATACACATAGAAAATATTAAGGGATTAAGAAAAAATGAAAAATTAATACTTAATAGAGACTTATGCTTACTATGTTTTCTTCCACTATGAAATGAAAATATATCTCTACACTGAAACTTGTACATGAATATTTATAACAGCATTAGGCATATTAGCTAAAAAGTAGGAATAACCTAAATGTTTATCAGCTGACAAATGGATAAACAAAATGTGGTATACCCATACAATGGAATATGATTCAGTCATAAAAATGAAGTACTGATAAATTTTTTAACATAGATGAAACATGAAAATTTTATGCTAAGTGAAAATGTTGCCAAAGAACACACAGTCTGCCCATTTCACTTATTTGACATATACAAAATAAGAAAATCTATGGAAACCAAAAGCAGATTAGTATTTATTCAGAGTTGGGTGTGGGGTAGTGGGATGGAGAATGACTGTTCATTGATAACAGAGTTTCTTTTTAGAGTGATAAAAATGTTCTACGTTTGACTATGCTGATAGTTAAAAACCACTGAATGTTGACCTTAAGTGGGTGAATTGCATGTTATGTGAATTATAACCCAATATACCTATAAAAAACACTACAAAAAGTTCAAGAAACTGTTTACGTCTTGGCAGGAGAAGGGTGGGTGATGAGAAAAATACACAAGAGACTTTGGAGTAACTGAAAATGTTATATTTCTAAACTTGGTGGTAGGCAAATAATAATTTTTAAAAGTCATTTATATTTTACTTTCATGTTTTATATGCACATACATTGTGCAATACCATACATAGAAAGATACAGAGATATAGTAAATATCAAGTAATTTAAAATTAAGAAAAGAACAAATAAATTGGGTACAGTTACTTGAATTCCATTCTTACTAATAATTCCATCATGGTTTCCATTGTATCAGAAACTACTTCTAACATTCTATGTGCCTGGTTTTGGTGTAAAATTGTAGTTGATAGTTCACTAATATAAATTTGACATTGCCTCCTGGTACAAGCAATGACAATATTTCCTCTAAAACAAAATGAAACTATAGCACCGATTTTAAATGAAGTTTAGTTACTTAAATAGTAAACTTGGCATATTATAAATAACTTAAATTGAGCCAAAAAAATTGTGCCTTAAAATGTTTCCCATAATAGTTTATATCAAACATGCAAAATTCTAAACGCAAATGTTTTTTAAAAGCAATTACTTCCCAAGGCTCATGGGCTTTTCTACACAATTTCTTGAGACAGATCAAATTCTTATTAAACCTTCCTACTTATATTTATGGGCTTGACGTATATCAATATTACTATGTAATCTGTTTAATAACAGACTTTCTAACAGCCTCTCCCTTTGCCTTGGAAATGGAATAAAATTATATGGGGAAAAATTAATAATGGTGGTAACCAAATCAATGATTCCACAATGTGAGTCTTATGTAATACTCCAACATAGTAAATGATTCACCTTGTACAATGATCAATGATGTGAGAGCAGGATACAGGTGCATTTGCACAACTCTTTTAGTCTTATCAAGAGCACAGTGAAGCAAGCAAAACATGTCTGTTGTCAGTTGGGAAGAGTGAGTAAGTAGATTTGGGAACTAGTACCCATGGGTAGTGTAAAGGAGCATGGTTCACATTGTCTGAAATTGCTCATGCCCTGGTTCATACAGCTGGTAATGAAGCAGTCAGCATCCCATCTCTGGAGTGGAATAGGCAATTATTCTAGCTTGAAACTCTGCCCTTGCAAATTGAGTGTGGCAACAATTCACATTGGCTGTCATTATAAAGTCCCTCAAAATGGGGTAGCTATCCGTATCAGTTCAGAAAGAAAAATCAGAGATTCCTAAAAAAGTTTACCTTAACTCCAAATAGATTATTGTACACTGATGATATGGATATTTAAACTGCTTTCTGGGAGACCTTTTTGCAGTGTTTTATTCTTCAATCTTACTCCAAACTGCTCCAAATAAACCTAAAATTCAAGTCACGTAGAATATTTCTGTAGATTCTCATTAATCAATTTTCTATCTTGCAATACATCTAGAGAATGAAAACATTTCTCATTCTCCTTCTAGTTACATTTTAATGCTGTTACAAGCAATCAAAACAAAACAAAACAAAAAACTGCTAGGATTCTGACCCTCAGATGTATAGGTAACAACATATTATACCTGTTGCTCTAAAAGCTAGTTCAGGTCTGTATCTTCTGGGCAACTTTTAAAATAATACGTACACCCTAGCCCTGCCCTATAGTAATTAAATCAAAATTTCTGAGGGTGGGATCTACAGGTGGTTGGTTTTAAAAGCACCTTAGATAATTCTAACACATATAAGATAGGCATTACTAAACAAATAATATGCATACAAATCACCTAGGGAAGTATTTAAACTGCAGATTTGATTTAAGGTATTCTGTGGTAGGGTCTACAAATCCAGATTTCCACCATGTTTCCAGGTAATGTAGATGTAAATGGTTTGTGGACTGCACTAATTAGCCAGGATCTAGATGAGAACTTCCCTTAATATCAGAATTTTCTCAGCAAGTTTTTTTAGATGTGTATTTATTTATTTTGAGAGAGCACATACACACATGAACAAGGGAGCAGAAGGGAGAGAAAAGAAGAGAGAACATCCTAAGCAGGTTCTACACGTGTATATCAGCACGAAGCCCAACTCAATCTCATGGACCAAAATCAAGAGTCGGATGCTAACCAACTGAGCCAGCCAGGCTCCTGTGTTAAGAAGCATTTAAAACTTCTATGCCTATGACACACTCCAGACTCATTACCTCAGAATCTCAATAGGTACAATTTAGTCATCAGTATTTTTTAAAGTGTCTCAGGTGATTCAAATATGCAAGAAACGTTGAGAACCCCACTAATCTAGGACTTCTCATCAACCCCTGTTACCTGACCATTTTCTCAGACTTTTTTCCTTGATTTAATAACACTAAAGATCTTCCTTTAAACAAGTTCTTTTGAATACTTTTATTTCTCCCTCTGCAGCATCCTCATATCAGCTTCCATGTTTTATTCATTCAATAACTGATATATCTGCTTACACACATCTCTCCTGGCAACAGCACACATTTAAGGCCTTCATTACCCTTTATGCGCAATGGTCTACTTTCTAGCTAACTAACTCAAATTGTTTTAAGTCACTCAATAAGTTACCGGAGGACACCCGGGAAGATGGCAGCACAGGAGGATGCTGGCTCACCTCATCCTGCCGATTGCTTAGATTGCACCCACATATGCGTAAATAACCCAGAAAACTGCCAGAAGACTAGCAGAATGTACTCTCTGGAACTAAGGATAGACAAGAGGCCCACAGAAGAGGACAAGAAGGGTGGAGAGGTTGTGCGTGCTACACGGACTGGCGGGAGTGAGCGGGGCAGTGGAAGGGCAGCCCGCCTGGCAAGGCACAGGCCCTGAAGTCTGGCTTGCAAAAGGTGAGGGGCCTGTCTCCGTGAGTTCTGACAGCCAGCAGGACTTAACACCTGGAATGTTAAAACTCAACAGCTCTGCTGTTGGAGAGCGGGGAGGGCCAGAAGATGCTGGGAGGGAGAGTTGCTGAGCCCTGGAAGACAGAGCTCAGCTCAGCAGGGGAACAAAGGCAATGGCCAGCACCATCTCCCTCTCCCATCCCCCAGCCGAAATTCCAAAGGGAACCAGTTCCTGTCACTGAACCACACAAACAGCCAACACTGTGCTCCTGTGGATTCATCCCTCTGACTGACCTGCCTCTCTCCTGGTGCTGCAGGGCCTCTCCCGCAGGGGACCACCTACGGCAAAGAGAGCTAAGCCTGTCCCTGCAGCTGTGCACCTTGCCTATCTGCCCCGGCTAATAAGCCCTTGGCCAGATCCCATCAAAGCAGCACCATAAGCCTGGCAGTGTGCAAGCAGCCCAGACAGGGGCCACACCACTCCACAGTGAGTCCTTCCCTGGGAGAGGGGAAGATAAGGCACACACCAGTCTGACTGTGGCACAAGCGGTGGGCTGGGACTAAGCCCAAGGGACTAAGAAATAGTCTTGAGGGGCTAAAAAATGCTATAAATGAGGGGCAAAATAAAACAGAAGCGGGCATGTCATGGATTAAAGAGGCAGAGGAGAGAATAGCTGAATTAGAAGATAAAATTATGGAAAAAGAGGAACTGAGAAAAAGAGAAATAAAAAAAATCCAGGAGTATGAAGGGAGAATTAGAAACTAAGTGATGCAATCAAACGGAACAATATCCATATCATAAGAATTCCAGAAGAAGGAGAGAGAGAAAGGGGCTGAAGGTGTACTTGAACAAATCATAGCTGACAACCTCCCTGATCTGGGGAAGCAAAAAGGCATTGAAATCCAAGATGCACAGAGAACTCCCTTCAGACATAATTTGAATTGATCTTCTTGATGACATATCATAGTGAAACTGGCAAAATACAAGGATAAAGAGAGAATTCTCAAAGTAGCTAGGGACAAACAGGCTCTAACTTACAAGGGTAGACACATAAGGATAGCAGCAGACCTATCTACTGAAACTTGGCAGGCCAGAAGGGAATGGCAGGAAATCTTCAATGTGAATAACAGAAAAAGTATGCAGCTGAGAATCATTTATCCAGCAAGTCTGTCATTCAGAATAGAAGGAGAGAAAAAGGTCATCCCAAACAAACAAAAACTGAAGGAATTCATGACCAGTAAACCAGCCCTACAGGAGATCCTAAGGGGGATTCTGTGAGTGAAATGTTGCAAGGACCACAAAGTACCAGAGACATCACTACAAGCATGAAACCTACAGGCATCACAATGATTCTAAACCCATATCTTTCTATAATAACAGTGAATGTAAATGGACTATTTGCGCCAACCAAAAGACACAGAGTATCAGAATGGATAAAAAAACAAGACTCATCTATTTGCTGTCTACAAAAGACTCATTTTAGACCTGAGGACACCTTCAAATTGAAAGTGAGGGGATCGAGAACTATCTACTATGCTACCAGAAGTCAAAAAAATCTGGAGTAGCCATACTTATATCAGACAAACTAGACTTTAAACTAAAGGCTGTAACAAGAGATGAACAAGGGCATTATATAATAATTACAGGGTCTATCCATTAGGAAGAGCTAACAATTATAAATGTCTATGTGCCGAATACGTGAGCCCCCAAATATATAAAACAATTAATCACAAACATAAGCATCCTTACTGATAAGAATATGGTAATTGCAGGGGACTTTAATACTCCACCACAACAATGGATAGATCATCTAAACACAGGATCAATAAAGAAACAAGGGCCCTGAATGATACATTGGATCAGATGGACTTGACAGATATATTTAGAACTCTGCATCCCAAGCAACAGATAATACTTTCTTCTCAAGTGCACATGGAACATTTTCCAAGATAGATCACATACTTGGTCACAAAACAGCCCTTCATAAGATTAAAAGAATGAAGACCATACCATGGACACTTTCAGACCACAATGCGATGAAACTTGAAATCAACCACAGGAAAAAGTCTGGAAAACCTCCAAAAGCATGGAGGTTACAGAACACCCTACTAAAGAATGAATGGGTCAACCAGCCAATTAGGGAAGAAATTAAAAAATGTATGGAAACAAATGAAAATGAAAATACAACAATCCAAATGCTTTGGGATGCAGCGAAGGCAGCCCTGAGAGGAAAATACATTGCAATCCAGACCTATCTCAAGAAACAAGAAAAATCCCAAATACAAAACCTAACAGCACACCTAAAGGAAATAGAAGCAGAACAGCAAAGACATCCCAAACCCAGCAGAAGAAGACAAATAATAAATATCAGAGCAGAAATAAACAATATAGAATCTACAACCAATGAAACCAAGAGTTGTTTTTTTGTTTTTTTGTTTTTTTTTAAGAGTTGTTTTTTTGAAAAAATAAGCAAAATTGATAAACCTCTAGCCAGGCTTCTCAAAAAGAAAAGGGAGATGACCCAAATAGATAAAATCATGAATAAAAAAGGAATTATTACAACCAATCCTTCAGAAATACAAGCAATTATCAGGGAATACTATGAAAAATTATATGCCAACAAACTGGACAACCTGGAAGAAATGGACAAATTCCTAAACACCCACACGCTTCCAAAACTCAAACAGGAGGAAATAGAAAGCTTGAACAGATCCATAACCAGCGAAGAAATTGAATCAGTTATCAAAAAGCTCCCAACAAATAAGAGTCCAGGACCAGATGGCTTCCCAGGGGAATTTTACCATACATTTAAAGCAGAGATAATACCTACCCTTCTCAAGCTGTTCCCAAAAAATAGAAAGGGAAGGAAAACTTCCAGACTCATTCTATGAAGCCAGCATTAGTTTGATTCCCAAACCAGACAGAGACCCAGCAAAAAAAGTGAACTACACGCCAATATCCCTGATGAATATGGATGCAAAAATTCTCAACAAGATGCTAGCAAATCGAATTCAACAGCATATAAAAAGAATTATTCACCATGATCAAGTGGGATTCATTCCTGGGATGCAGGGCTGGTTCAACATTCACAAATCAATCAATGTGATACATCACATTAATAAAAGAAAAGAACCATATGATCCTTTCAATAGATGCAGAAAAGGCATGTGACAAAATTCAGCATCCTTTCTTAATAAAAACCCTCGAGAGGGGCACCTGGGTGGCGCAGTCGGTTAAGCGTCCGACTTCAGCCAGGTCACGATCTCACGGTCCGTGAGTTTGAGCCCCGCGTCAGGCTCTGGGCTGATGGCTCAGAGCCTGGAGCCTGTTTCCGATTCTGTGTCTCCCTCTCTCTCTGCCCCTCCCCCGTTCATGCTATGTCTCTCTCTGTCCCAAAAATAAATTTAAAAAGTTGAAAAAAAAAATTTAAAAAAAAAAAACCCTCGAGAAAGTCGGGATAGAAGGAACATACTTAAACACCATAAAAGCCATTTATGAAAAGCCCACAGCTAATATTATCCTCAATGAGGAAAAACTGAGAGCTTTCCCCCTGAGATCAGGAACATGACAGAGATGTCCACTCTCACCGCTATTGTTTAACATAGTGTTGGCAGTCCTAGCATCAGCAATCAGACAACAAAATAAAATAAAAGGCATCAAAATTGGCAAGGATGATGTCAAACTTTCACTTTTTCCAGACCACATGATACTCTACATAAAAGACTCAAAAGACTCCACCAAAAGGCTGCTAGAACTGATACATGAATTCAGCAAAGTCGCAGGTACAAAATTAATGTACAGAAACCAGTTGCATTCTTATACACTAACAATGAAGCAAAGAAAAACAAATAAGGAAACTGATCCCATTCACAATTGCACCAAGAAGCATAAAATACCTAGGAATAAACCTAACCAAAGATGTAAAAAATCTGAAAACAATAGAAAACTTATGAAAGAAATTGAAGAAGATATAAACAAATGGAAAACATTCCGTGCTCATGGATTGGAAGAATAAATATTGCTAAAATGTCAATACCACCTAAAGCTATCTACACATTCAATGCAATCCCAATAAAAATTGCATCAGCATTCATCTCGAAGCTAGAACAAGCATTCCTAAAATTCATATGGAACCACAAAAGGCCCCAAATAGCCAAAGTAATTTTGAAGAAGAAGACCAAAGCAGGAGGCATTACAATCCTAGACTTTAGCCTCTACTACAAAGCTGTAATCATCAAGACAGCATGGTATTGGCACAAAAACAGACACATAGACCAATGGAATAGAGAACCCAGAACTGGACCCCAAAAGTATGGCCAACTAATCTTTGACAAAGCAGGAAAGAACATCCAATGGAAAAAAAGTTTCTTTAACAAATGGTCCTGGGAGAACTGGACAGCAACATGCAGAAGGTTGAAACTAGACCACTTTCTCACACCATTCACAAAAATAAACCCAAAATGGATAAAGGACCTGAATGTGAGACAGGAAACCATCAAAACCCGAGAGGAGAAAGCAGGGAAAAACCTCTCTGACCTCAGCCACAGCAATTTCTTACTTGACACATCTCCAAATACAAGGGAATTAAAAGCAAAAATGGGCTATTTGGACCTCATGAAAATAAAAAGCTTCTGCACTGCAAAGGAAACAGTCAACAAAACTATAAGGCAATCAACAGAATGGGAAAAGATATTTACAAATGGCATATTGCACAAAGGGCTAGTATCCAAAATCTATAAAGAGCTCACCAAACTCCACACCCAAAAACAAATAATCCAGTGAAGAAATGGGCAGAAGACATGAATAGACAGTTCTCTAAAAAAGACATCCAGGTGGCCAACAGGCACATGAAAAGATGCTCAACATCACTACTCATCAGTGAAATACAAATCAAAACCACACCTACATACCACCTCACCCCAGGCAGAGTGGCTAAAATGAACAAATCAGGAGACTATAGATGCTGGAGAGGATGTGGAGAAATGGGAACCCTCTTGCACCGTTGGTAGGAATGCAAACTGGTGCAGCATGGAGATTCTTCAAAAAATTAAAAATAGATCTACCCTATGACCCAATAATAGCACTGCTAGGAATTTACCCAAGGGATACAGGAGTGCTGATGCATAGGGGCACTTGTATCCCCAATGTTTATAGCAGCACTTTCTTTTTTTTTTTTTTTTTTTTTTTTTTTTTAATTTTTTTTTCAACGTTTTTAATTTATTTTTGGGACAGAGAGAGACAGAGCATGAACGGGAGAGGGGCAGAGAGAGAGGGAGACACAGAATCCGAAACAGGCTCCAGGCTCTGAGCCACCAGCCCAGAGCCTGACGCGGGGCTCGAACTCACGGACCGCGAGATCGTGACCTGGCTGAAGTCGGACGCTTAACCGACTACGCCACCCAGGCGCCCCAAACAAGCAGCACTTTCAACAACAGCCAAATTATGGAAAGAGCTTAAATATCCATCAACTGATGAATGGATAAAGAAGATGTGGTTTATTTCTACAATGGAATACTACTTGGCAATGAGAAAGAATGAAATTTGGCCATTTGCAGCAATGTGGATGGAACTGGAGGGTATTATGCTAAGTGAAATAAGCCAGGCAGAGAAAGACAGATACCATATGTTTTCACTCATATGTGAATTTGAGAAACTTAACAGAAGACCATGGGGGATGTGAGGGGGAGGGGGAAGTTAGAGAGAGAGAGGGATGCAAACCATAAGAGACTCTTAAGGACCGAGAACAAAATGAGGGTTGATGGGAGGTGGGGGAGAGGGGAAAGTGGGTCATGGGCAGGGAGGAGGGCACTTGTTGGGATGAGCACTGGGTGTTGTATGGAAACCAATTTGACAATAAATTATGTTTTTTTTTTTAAAAAGAGACGATTTCTCCTTGTAAGTTTACAAAGTTTAAAGTCAGATGCTTAACCAACTAAGCCACCCAAGCACCTCTCATCAAGTATTTTTTGAATGTTTACAGGGCATCAGGTTCCGTGGGTTCTTAAATTTTTCTCTCTCTTGTGGCACTTCCCTTAATCCAGTTATTTTCAAGTGTTTTCTTTCTATGATAACCTATTGTGTTGGGGGAGAGGGGGTTGTTCTAAAAATCTGAGATAAGTTCCAGGAAACATGACTGTAGTTTAAATAGTTTCTGAGTTCTCATGTTTATCTTTAAATTTCATGCCAAATTTAACACTTACATCACAATACATTGATTTTTTTATATAAAATAATGTTCTAGGGGCGCCTGGGTGGCGCAGTCGGTTAAGCATCCGACTTCAGCCAGGTCACTATCTCACGGTCCGGTCCGCGAGTTCGAGCCCCGCGTCAGGCTCTGGGCTGATGGCTCGGAGCCTGGAGCCTGTTTCCGATTCTGTGTCTCCCTGTCTCTCTGCCCCTCCCCCGTTCATGCTCTGTCTCTCTCTGTCCCAAAAATAAAAATTAAAAAAAAAAAAAACGTTGAAAAAAAAAAATAATGTTCTAAATTGTCAGTCTTTAGGTGAAATGTGCAATTATTCAATAAAAAATGCCACACTTAAGCCTGATGAATACTTCCACACACCTCTATAGGGAAAGTTTCTTCATCTAGCTTTCAAAAAAATAATTTCAATCCCATCACACCAAACTATGTACATGCATGATCCTTTCATTTTAAAATAAGTATGCCATGTTTCTGAAAAAGTTTGTACCATTCAATAGACTCCCTTTTAAATACCATGCAGGGGGCGCCTGGGTGGCGCAGTCGGTTAAGCGTCCGACTTCAGCCAGGTCACGATCTCGCGGTCCGTGAGTTCGAGCCCCGCGTCGGGCTCTGGGCTGATGGCTCGAAGCCTGGAGCCTGTTTCCGATTCTGTGTCTCCCTCTCTCTCTGACCCTCCCCCATTCATGCTCTGTCTCTCTCTGTCCCAAAAAATAAATAAAAAATGTTGAAAAAAAAAAATTTAAAAAAAAAAAAAATAAATACCATGCAAATACAACAAAAACTTCTGCCTCCAAAAAGTTTGAAATTTAGGTTAAGATATAACACACAAATGATTTTTAAAAAACCATTCCATAAGTATTTTATACAATGAATAATACAGCATTTAAGTGTAAATAAGACCAAACTTTTAAATGAGGATAATCAGGAAGATCTTCATGAAAAGGTAGTATTTAAGCTGGTCATTACAAATGCGTAAGGTTTTAGCAAGTAGCATGGAAACAGAAGAGTTTGGAAAGAAGGAAACATTTAAACAAAGGCAGAAAATAGAGATTTATGAGGCCATATACAAGGCCTTTTGAAGAATAAAATAATAAATTGATTTTAATTGTCATAGAGAATGCATGCAATAGATGAAACTAAGACAAGAAAAGAGTATGGAAAATCATTGGTTCTAATACTAAGGAAGTTACACATTTCTGCGTGAGATTGAAGGTTTTTAAACTGAGAGTGACAAGATAAAAATTATTCTTTAGAAAGTTATCTGGATGATGAAGTCGGGAAAGGTAAGAAAGCCACTCAGGAATTTAATAGCTATAATCCACATATTAGGTCTTTGTCAATACTGTCTTAAAAAATATTGTTCAAGATTTGAGAGGATGCATTTTCTTAGAAAAGAAAAGAAAAAAAAGGAAAGGAAAGAAAAGAAAAGAAAAAAGAAATTCCTCCAGATAACTACAGAATCAGTTGGATCACATTTCTTTCTGGAATGTGTCACAAAAACACATATAAATTGAAAATTAAGAAAGTACAAAGGAAAATCAGCATTTTTCTATAGTTAAGAGTCTGTTTCTTGATTTGTCTCTCCGTATTTTTCCCTTTGCTTGTTTCTTACATTCCACATACGAGTAAAATCATGCTGTTAATTTGTCTTTCTCTAACTTATTTAGCTTAGCAGAATACTAAAGTCTTTAGCTCCATCCATGTTGTTGCAAGTGGCAAGATTTCATCCTTTTTTATGGCTGAGAAATATTCCATTGTATATATATGCTACTTCACCTTTATTCATCAGTCTATGGATATTTGAGCTGTTTCCATAATTTGGCTATTGTAGATAATGCTGCTAAAAAAACACTGGGGGGGGGCATGCATCCCTTTGAATTAGTATTTGTTGTATTCTTTGGGTAAAAACCTAGTAGTGCAATTGTGGGATTTTAGGGTAGTTCTTTTTTCTTTTTATGTTTATTTATTTATATTTGACAGAAAGAGAAACAGAGCATAGGCAGACGAAGGGCAGAGAGAGAGAGAGAGGGAGACACAGAATCCGAATGCTGAGCTGTCAGTATGGAGCCTGATGCGGGGCTCAAACTCACAAACCGCAAGATTGTGACCTGAATCAAAGTCGGATGCTTAACCAACTGAGCCACCCAAGTGCCCCAGGGTAGTTCTATTTTTAACTTTCTGAGGAACCTCAATACTGTTTTCCATAGTGGTTGTACTAGTTTGCATTCCCACCAAAAGTGCATGAGGGTTCCTTTCTCCACATTGTCACCAACTCATGTTTCATCTTGTGTTGTTGATTTTAGGCATTCTGACAGGTGTGAGGTGATATCTTATTGTAGTTTTGATTTGTATTTCCCTGATTATGAGCGATGTGGAACATCTTTTCATGTGCCTGTTGGCCATCTGTAGGTCTTCTTTGGAAAAATGTCTATTCATGTCTTCTGACCATTTGTAATTGGATTATTTGTTTTTAGGTATTGAGTTTTATAAGTTCTTCATATATTTCAGATACTAATCCTTTTATTAGATATTTCACTTGCAAATATCTTCTCCCATTCCATAGGTTGCCTTTTAGTTTTGTTGATTATTTCCTAAGCTGTGCAAAACAAATGGTGTTGGGAAAAACTGGACAGCAACATGCAAAAAAATGAAACTGAACCACTTTCTTATACTACACACAAAATAAATTCAAAATGGACTAAAAGACCTAAATGTGAGACATGAAACTATTAAAATCTTAGAAGAGAACACAGGCAGTAACTTCTTTGATATAGGCCATAGTAACTTCTTACTAGAGCGGTCTCCTAAGGCAAGGGGAAGAAAAGCAAAAATAAACCTTTGGGACTTTATCAAAATGAAAAAGTGTCTACCTTCACTTTGAATCTAGTCAAACCAGCATATAAACAAATGAGTAAGTTCCATATTCAACAAAACTAGAAAAAAAGGAAAGCCCCAAACCCAAAACTATGAAAAATAGCTGTCAACTAAATAAATGTTCAATTAAACTGAAGATGCACAAAGCTCCCAAGTACAGTCTCAGAGGTCCTAATCAGTGGTCCTATGCTTGGAAAAGGAAATTCTGAGGGCTACAGGAGAACATGTTAGCCTGTGTCACATGACATTGTGGCAAGGCAGGTGGGCTGAAAAGGAAATGTGAAGACACTCCATTTGTACTAGATGCAGTGGGTTAGCACAGCTTTGGAGGAGAGCTGACAGAGGAAAATCAGATTTAGAATGGGTAAGACAATGATAATGAAATATCCTAATTCTAAATTATCACATACAAAACAATAACAACCTGTAAAATATTGAGTTCACTGTGAGTCATAAAGAATTCTTATTCTCAATAAAAGTGAAAAGGATATCACTAAATGTTCTGATTGGTGGTCAATGTTGAGGACAGAAACTATAGTAGAAGTGGTAAGGAAACGTTGGTGATAATTGGCCTTGTATTAATGCAGATGGATTGAACCAGAAGTGAGTCCAGTGGCTCAAATAATCACAGCAGGATATTCCTGCTTTCTCCATATACAAACACTGATTTCCTCTATACTCTTTATTCTTAGGCAGAATCTTCTTCATGGTGGCAAAGATGGCTACAGACTAATACTAAAAATCTCTGCAGAGACAGCTACTTATTCACCATGATTTCAATAATTATTCAAGGATTGAATCTCATTCTATCTTGATTCATGTCCTTTATTGAATCAATTATTGTAGCTAACAAGATGAGGTCACTTATGTAGTAATAATAAGTGAGTGATACCTAGAGCTGCAGGTTAAAATCAGCCTCACTTGAACCATAAGAAGTTTAAGACAGGATGATCTCCTAAAGAAGGAGCCATTAGCAATTAAAAATGTAAAGTACACTAGGCAAGATAAAATAACAATGTCCCTTAGGACTCCTTAGAAAAACTTCAGATGAGGGGCGCCTGGGTGGCTCGGTCGGTTAAGCGACCGACTTCAGCTCAGGTCATGATCTCACGGTCCATGAGTTCAAGCCCCGCGTCAGGCTCTGTGCTGACAGCTCAGAGCCTGGAGCCTGTTTCAGATTCTGTGTCTCCCTCTCTCTCTGCCCCTCCCCTGTTCATGTTCTGTCTCTCTGTCTCAAAAATAAAATAAACGTTAAAAAAAATTTAAAAAAGAAAAACTTCAGATGATGGAATCAATTTGATCAGGAATGTAATGATAAAGCCATATTGAATGAACTGGCAATGAGGGTCAAAGGTAAGTAAAAACAGAAAGATATATTTATGTTAAGAAGTTATATTATGTTAAGGAATTACAGTTATTCACAGAATAACTTATAAATGCTAGTGATGTAGAATTGAGAGTACAGTAAAATTAGAGAGTAAAGAATAGGGGAGAGTGGTAAGATATGAATTAAGAGAAAATAAATATAAACAAACTGATTTTACTGTCTTTCACTGTAGGGTTCTGATAGACTAAAAACAGGAAATCAGTTTAATTTCAGAACAAATATGCCCCCTTAAGAGATTAATTGAGCATTCATCTGAAAAAGTTAGGAAAAAAAAATAAATGTAAGGAAAGAAGAAAAAATTTAAGTTTTAAAAATGGACATTAACAAATTAGAAAATGAAAATAATAAATTGGAAAACAAAGAGAAACTTTTTGAAAAAACAATTTAAGAGTGCAAAAAAAATTTTTTTAAGCTAAATTAAAAATAAAAATGGAAAACTGTGTACAATGGAAAATAAAAAAAATATTTACAAAAAAATCCTTGGATGAAATGTTTTATTAAATTTAAAGTGTGGATAAATAATCTTTTAGGGAAATATAAATTGAATAAATTGACTCAAAAAACAATTTATAAATAAAAACAAAGAGACTGATACCCTCTGCAGGGGAAAGCAATAAAATTTAATCTCTTGATTAACAAAATTTTAATCTCATCCATTTTTTAAAATTTTTTTTAATGTTTGAGAGAGAGAGAGAGAGAGAGACAGAGCGGGAGCAGGGGAGGGGCAGAGAGGGAGGGAGACACAGAATCTGAAGCAGGTCCAAGCTCTGGACTGTCAGCACAGAGCCCAACATAGGACTCAAACTCCTGAACCATGAGATCAAGATCATAACCTGAGCTGAAGTTGGCCACTTAACCAACTGAGCTACCCAGGCGCCCCCTCACCCACTGCTTATATATACAAAATTCTGTTTCTATGATTTTATCATAGAAATATAGTCTTATGGTTAACTCAAAATATTTACATAGAAGAATAAATGCTGAACACTGTACGTAACAGCTAAAGTTGGAATCAACATAAATATTCACCTATAGGGACTAGGTAAGTTAAATTACATATTCATACAAAAAAATGCCAGTCATTGTTTAACTATATTTATATGTGTTGAGATGGGCAGATCTTCCAGTTAAGTTACTGAATACAAAAACTCAAATAAAAGTGTTTTTAAGGGATATATACATCCCCTTTGTAATATACCTTACCAATACTGTATATGTATAGATTTTTATATTATAGCCCTACAATAATTATAACCATATATGCCTATGTACATAATTATAACCAAATATGCATATATGCATATTTACATATGGAAACTTCTGAAAAGACACAAAATATTATTAATGGCTATTACAACTTGTCATTAGAGTGGGAAAGGGTATTTATTAGGTGTAAAGTTTTACTTCCCACTGCATCTTTTCCTATAATATTTTATATTATTTAACATCACCATAATAACAAAGAAATAATAAAAAGTTATATTCTCTGCTTGAGATCTCGTTTAACATGAGGCAACTGAGACTCAAGAAGGAAAATCATTATACATTTATATTAACTTTTTTTCATATAAACAATTTCTGGGAAGATAAAAAAGACAATGGGTGCCTGGGTGACTTTGTTGGTTAAATGTCTGACTCTTAATTTTATCTCAAGTCATGATCTCATGTTCTTGAGGTTGAGCCCCTCATAGACCCTGCGCTGGGTGTGGAACCTGCTTAAGATCCTCTTTCTCCCTCTCACCCCTCACATGCCCCTCCCCTGCTCACAGAGTGTGTCTTTCTCTCTAAAACAAACAAAATGCTGTGAGAGTTTTGTAAAATTTTAAGGTAATATTATATTAAAAATTGTCTTATATGTCAATACCATTAGCAAATACTTCTATCTAATTTATTATGTATACTAGGTTTCATGCTAGATATAAAAAGAGAAGCACTTTAAGATGCCTGTTCTCAAGTAGATTAGAATACAGAATCATGTTTTTCAAAGCAAACAATTATACTAGGTAAACTGTAAGTACAAAATCAACAGATGAGGACTTAATCCAAATATCACACCAATTTAATTTCATATTAAACTCTCATACTTCAAACTGTTCAAATTTCTGTTCCCTCCCTCACCTACCCACCACAAGGTATGACTTTACCAACCCGTCTCTTTTCACTTATTAATTGAATTAAATATCTAATTAATTTGCATAATATAAAATAATTATTTTATATTTACATTCTATTTATTATTTTATATTTCAACAAGAGAAATTACCCATATGTTCTTACAGGGAATCCTGGAAACAGGAATTCCTTCTTAGAAATTTTACATACATGGAATTATCCCCAAAATGCCTTTTGTTATGAAAGTGAAGAAATCAATTTAGCCAAACCTGGGAGTATTTAACTCAAAGATAAAATGCAAATGTTACCAAATAAGTCTGGCACTCCAAAATCAGTGATTCTGAAATATCCACAATGAGATCAATTTAAAGTAAGTTGATACGTTTATTTCTAAAAACTGCAAAACTGTATGGAAATATTTAACCACCAAATAGAGTACTATCGCTAAGTGTTTTGGCTTATGGTTTTGTGGGAAAGACAAGAGAAAACAGCTTTCACCACACGTTGAAAAGAGATGCCATAATTTAATTCGAAGCCTGAAATGAAGTAACAAACACTGGAGTACAATGTGACACATCCTTCACGACAGCCTACAGTATTTTAGAGTTTTTAGAAATAATTAGAGGCACATACCTTTCTTTATCTTAGCAAGTGAGAACAGAGCTTTCTGAGTTCTAGCCAGATGCTTATTTTATAACCTTAGTTATGTAGGCTAACTGCTAACAGCTCAGGATCTGAGACTTTCAAAGTTATTTTTAGGACAAATCAGTTAATGAGCAGGTACAAACTTAAGCATAAATGAGCAGCAGGGCAGAGGCAGCCAAATGTCAGAAAGAGTCTCAGATGGTAGGACAAATTGTAATTATTCCATCCAGTTATGGGCAGTGGTGAATAAAAATGAACCACTACCAACTGCTATCCAAAGGTTTAATTTTTTTTTTTTTTTTTTTTTTTTTTTTTGTACAGGAATCAAAAATGCACAGGAATCATGAACACACAATGCATGTCAAAGTAATTTACTCCTGCTGTCTTTCATGGAAACAGAAAACACAGTCTCCTTGCTTTCTGGGGCTTCCCTCATATTACTATATCAGCTATAGTACTTCCAGTATAGTTCTAATTAATATTTGCTCTTTGTTTTGTGCTAGCTTATTTGTAATGACAAGGCTTCATGTAATTTTCCAACATGTTGTAGAAGGCTCCAAGAAATCAACAGAGTCATAATTCACTTCCTCCACAACCATCACACCACCAACCTTGGGGCCTGGCTTCTACCAAGAATTAATAGTCAGTGTAAGGGAAAGGCTCAAACGAATCCATGTATGTGCAGTGAGGAAATTACGTCAGCTTATCAGAATCTAGAGACTGACTAAATTGAGGAACAGAAAGGCAATTCTGCCAAAGATATGGCATTGCAGAGCCCTACAACTTTTAGCTGCTACTTTGTTTGGTTTTCAATACAAAATGTGATAACAAGACAGAGGCCAAAAATCAAGGGGTTTGAATGAGCTAATTTTATCAGTTTTTCAAGCATGCCTTTTTGTCTTATTGTGTATAGATTATTGACCTAGGAAAAGTGATACGGATCCAAAACTCCTTCCCCAAAAACTTTTCTTAAAAGGTCTCTCTAATCATTAACAAAAAAAAATGTTTATTAAAATGTGCTCTTCAAGCACTTTACCTTCATATAACAGAAGTAAACCAGCTATATGCATATTTGTTTTGTTTTTTTGAATACCAAGCAACTAGTGTCTATATATTGGGTAAAAGGAAAACTACCTCCCATTCTGAACAATCTGGGGGAGTAATAAATACAGTTCTCTGTTCTACTATAAAAAGAAGAAAAAAACAAATACAAACAAACAAACAAACAAACAAAAACCCTGGAAGTTTCTTCCATGGAAGCTAGATTATGCTAGATAATTCTTTTCACTTCTAAGATACAGTAAAAGGTGGGTAAGTAACCAGCCTAAGCTTAAACAGTCAACCCTCTCTCAAAGAATTTGAATCATGAGGGGACTGATGAAGGGAAGGAAATAAGTGGAATTTGTTCATCCATCCTCACAGAGCAGAAATTGCCTAGCAATTAATTAATGTCCTTGAGACTTTAAAGCTTCCTTTTGCGGTTTTTAGTCTAATTCCCTAACCCCCCCCCCCATTAACCCTGTAAGCTATCTCATGGCCAGTAAGTTTATTAAGTTACTAAGTTCATTTTAGTTTAACGTATCCAGAATTACCTGATAGTGCTTAAACCAAAGAACCCTAAATAAGACGTGGTGTTTGGGAGAGAAAGTTTAAAAATGAATTGTCTTATGGTAATTTCAATGAAAGAAACAGGCAAGAGCCTGGCCATACAAAGATTTATTCTAGAGAAAATTTTTCTTTATTGTTTATGGATTACTGATAACAAGTAAGAAATATTAACACAATGTGTTTATCAATCCAAAGCATTCATAAACATAAGTGTGGCTGATAATGATGGTAGAGGTGGTCACTAGTGATGAATTGATATGTCAAACAGACACAACTCTTGCAATCAAAATGCAAATTTGTCTCCCACTTTCACTTTAAAATTTATCCAGAGGGGCCAATGGATAGAGAGATCCACAGTTGTCTTGTATTTGAGAATAAATGGTCCTACATCACCTACAGTCATAAAACACAGTCACAATTGAAACTTAGGATAAATAATATGTGGCCATCAAAATTTTGGGCTTGATTTACAGTTAAATATCCTTTCCTTCCCCAGACAGGGCCAAGTATCAGAAGGCTACTTGTTGTGTAGGAGGCTGGTAATCAGATCTCTCTTTTCCCCAAGTCTGCTAACAACTTGTTGCCTTAGTCAATACCACCATTTTCCAATATTTCTAGCTTTCCACCTGAGCGTACATGGTAGAACTGCATTTCTTGGCCCCTTTGTAACTGGGTGGAACTGCATTAACAGTCCTGGCCAATAAGCTGTAAATGTGACATGGCATGAGTTACTTACATAATTGATGCAAAAACGTCCAAAATTTATCTTTCCTTTGAATACAATGAACAGCAACATTCAAGACAGTGATTCCCTTGGGTCTCTTCTGAGCAGACGTCCCTTTCTCACCCTCCCATCCCACTAACTAATAAGAAAAACGTAATGGGTACAAGAAATAAGCTGTTTTTCAAACCACTGAAATTTTGGAATTAACTATTATACCAAGATAACCTCTTCGGCTGGAAATGAAGTGCTGTAATAAATAACAACACACACACACACACACACACACACACACACACACTAGTTTAGGGGCTATGTGACAAGCAATGGAGAAACTGATACTGGACCTTAGAAATGGCAATTCAATTAATGCTAACTAGAAAGATATTTATTTAATAAATTTGTAGCTTAAAGAGAAGAGGTTGAAAAACAAGATTATCAGTGTATGTTGGCTGTTGATTGTTGGACATGCAAATTTTATAAAGTAGATGTGTATCAGAAAAGAATTAGTTGTTTTTTCAACAAGAATGAAAAGGAATTAAGAAAAGTCCTAAAATGTGGGAACTTCCAGCAATGAAGGATGCAACTGTTTTTCATCACTTACTACTAAAAAAAATTAAACCTAAGAAAGTCTTTGAGTAATAAATGTTGATTCCAATTTGGCCTTAAAGCAAGGATCAAAACAAGAGCATAGTCCTCACATGCATTCTTAAAACCTCTACACAAATTTAATTAGTCTTAGAATATTCATTTAAAATTGTGGTGCCCAGTTGTCTTTTTTTTTTTCAACATTTTTTATTTATTTTTGGGACAGAGAGAGACAGAGCATGAACGGGGGAGGGGCAGAGAGAGAGGGAGATACAGAATCGGAAACAGGCTCCAGGCTCCGAGCCATCAGCCCAAAGCCTGATGCGGGGCTCGAACTCACAGACTGCGAGATCGTGACCTGGCTGAAGTCAGACGCTTAACCGACTGCGCCACCCAGGCGCCCCCCAGGTGTCTTAAATTAAACAACATGGCTCAGGGATGAGGCCAATGATGTGACTTTCCTACAAATGTATGAAAATCTCAGTATCCATAATTAATTCTGGAGAGACAAAGAATCAAGAGTGACAGAAAAAATAGAAATATAGCAAATCTAAGAGATATTCTAGAACAGAAGAGAAAATGTGGCTATTGCAACATGGAGATAACTGGAAGCAAATACATTAGATTGTCATCACTAGATGTTTCTTATGTCATTTAGACAGTGCTACTGCCAAAAGAACCACCAGCTTGTTCTAAAGGAATCTGTGAATGTTCAAGATTTAAAATGACCTTTGTGTCCCCTAACATATATTGGTAAGAGGCATGGTGACAAATCTGTTTAACTCCAAGAACATACCTCCCAAAGCCCATTTCAGATACTGTCAAAGGTTACTAGAAAACAGAGGATCTGGGGGACAAAGAGAACAATAGAGGTACTTAGTAGGGGCAGAGGGACAAAATCAGGGCCCAATCCATTCTCTATCATCAGGATAGGGAGCATTTAAAACATCTGCTTTTAAGTCTGCCACAGACCAGAACATTTCCAAATGTGATTTTCTATTATGGTTATTCTGTTCCCATTCCACTGTTGTAATCTGGCTATGTGGATAGCAGATAACTTTTCTTTTTTTACTTCATTGGCCTTCACGTCAATAAAAAAAACCACATCAAACCTGATGTAGAGAATATTAATCACCCAAGAATCCTAAATTTGGAGTTAGGTGCAAAAAATGGATAAGACTTTGAGGTGGCACCTGTTGAGAAGGAGGTGGTATATTGTGACTATGAAAGAGAGAATATATAGATTACTTTTTGGCTAGAAGGGCAGGTTATAAAAGTTTTTAGTGATGTTCATCAAATATTTCTCATGCCATATCTTCAATATATATGGTAGCATTTATCTTCTTGGCATACTGTGGTTAAGTGGGCCGCCCAATCTAGTTCTAGACAAGTTGCAACCGAAAGTGTTGCCAATCTAGTTCTGGGCAAGATGTGAGATCTTCTTCAGTCTCTTTTATGTACAATTTTCAATGTTTGTGAAGGTCCCACCTCCATCAACCTGACCCCCAAGTAACTACAATTAAGCAGTGACTCCTATCATGTTGCAAAGGGCATGTGAGATAAATAAGAAAATAAACTTTTTGTTTTAGGCCAATTATGATTTAAGATATGTTTGTTACTGCAACATGAACTCACCTATTCTAATGTATACACAGAATTTCTGGTTCCTTGGAATTGGAAAAGAGAAAGAGATGAGGGAAAGGAATATATAATGTTCTAATTTGGCTATAATAACAGAAGTCTATACCTTCTGGGAATGGCTAAAATTAAGGCTGAATTTTTCTCTTGAAGGAATTTTGGTAGATTCTTAAGATATTCTCCTGATGGACTCCTCTTACCCTAACCCTTTTTGCTTTGGCTGACTGTTTTTGCATCATATCAGCCTCAGGTTTTCTCTAGGTCCACCTATCATAGATTCCTTTTTGGACACCCTGCACAATCTAGTAAAGCCATTTTGGACAGGACCCCTTTTAAAACATACCTACACTCTACTGGGTGTTGCACAACTGTCCCCTGGAGAAGCTACACATTTATTAACCATTAGCAGGTTGGTCACTTGCTTCTTGAAGTAGCAGTAGCTCTCTCTACACTGTGGTGTCAGCGTTTTTTTTTGTTTTTTTTTTTTAAGTTTATTTATTTATTTTGAGAGAGAGAGAGAGAGAGCGCACAAGCAGGAGAGTGGCAGAGAGACAGGAAGAGAGAGAGAATCCCAAGAAGGCTCTGCATTGTCAGTGCAGAGCTCAACACAGGGCCTGAATTCACAAACCATGAGATCATGACCCGAGCCCAAACCAAGTGTCCGATGCTTAACTGGATGAACCACCCGGGTATCTCTGTGGCTTTTAGATATCTCATATGTTGTCAAACAACCCAGTAAATGTAGTTCCATATTTCCTGAAGCAACACCAAGCTTTCAGATTTGCTTTCTTGAAATCAGTGCACACAAAGATGAAATTAGAAAGATGCAACTCAACCTATCCCTTATAGAGGTGTGATTTGAGACTCAAAGCAGTTCAGCAACTATATCCAAAATAATTTTCTCCCTTCTCTTGACCATTTTATTCTCTCCTTGTGAATTTTATAACTGGTTAAGGAGTATTCCTTTATATCACTTGAAAAATGTACATTCCAATCTGGTCTTTCCCTATGGAATTTTTTATCTATTATGATTTGACATCTAAGTTGAAACTTAACAATTTAACATGCTCTCACATAATAATAGCATCTATCATTTATTGATCACTTATTGGGCTAATAACTGCATCAGATACTTACGAGTTTACATATGTTACCTCTTAAGTCTCACCAAATCTTTATGAAGCTGGCTTATTATTCCAAATTTTAGACGAGAACCCTTAGGCTTGGATAGGTTTAATATTCAACTACTGAGAGTTTTGTTTTGTTTTGCTTGGTTTTAACCTCTATGCTACATTAAGTGCCATTAAGCGGTATGTATACTAGATATTAAAAATAAATATAGGGAAAATATGCCTCATTCCTATACAGCTTTCTATATATTTGGTAGATTTTGGTAGATTCTTAAGATATTCTCCTGATGGACTCCTCTTATGGTATCAGAGAGAAAAAGGATAAGCTTCACTTTAAATTGTCTAAAGTTCTGTATTTAACTTTATTTTACATACTTTTAAATATGAATGCTCTACAGGTGGTGCTCTATCAGTATATTTCACTTCCCAGTTTCTTATAATACTGAAAAGTATAAAGTATTAAATCCATATTGAGAAATCTATTTCAAAACAAGTATATCCAAGTATTCTATATGCTTTCTAATTATAAGAACAGCCTGAAAGTTTGACATTTCTCCTCAATTTTCTCTGACACCATCCATCTTTCCCTTGCCTTTTGTTGTGTTCTTTTCAAGCTTGTTTTTTTTTTTTAATGTTTATTTATTTATTTTGAGAGAGATAGATAGGGAGCAGGGGAGGGGAAGACAGAGAGAGAAACAGAGACAGAGACAGAAACAGAATCCCAAGCAGGCTCTACACTGTCAGAATGGAGCCTGATGCCAGGCTTGAACTCATGAACCATGAGATCATTACCTGAGCTGAAATCAAAAGTCAGATGCTTAACCAACTGAGCCACCCAGGCACCCCATTTCAAGTTTGTTCTGTTCATTCTCTTGTTAAAATGATGTTAGTCAAAATGCAGATTTATGTTATCTGTACTCCCAAATGCTTGAGAGTGGCACAGTAAGGGATTCCATAGGACTAAACTGCTCTTTTGAATATGTGACTATATACACTTTGGTATTGTTTACTTTGTGGTTAGTATGACTGCAGGCCAGTTGGCTTCCTCACTGAGCTTCTTCATAAAGCACATGCCAAATGACACTGTGAAGTGCTCTGAACTTCATAAATGTATGCCTTTAAGACTTATCTGCCACTTAGCCTACAATGAGCAATCATGCCCATATCTTCATACACATGACTTCAGCTGATCCAAGGCTGAGCAGCAAGCATTGGCCTTGAAGCTAAGGGATAAATGGCAAATATGTGGAATAATAAATATCCTCATAACCTTCTTTTTACAGCTACTTTAAAATGCTGTTGCATCTATTGACTTTTAAGTGGGGCTCTATTTAATTTTTAAGTTAATCTTAACAAACTGTTTTTTTAAGTGTTTTATTTTAAAAAGTGGAGACTTCTTTGTTCTTTCCTATGTTCTACTCATGACCTGTATGCAACAATTCACTATAAAAGAATTTGGTGTATTCAAAACCTATGCCTATATTTATATCACTTTCAGTAATTTTCATTATAAAAGTTGAGTTCACTTAAATGACATTTTTTATTCTGTAAGATGCATGCATATAGGGCACAAAAATCACAAATCACATTTGCATTTCATTTCTAAATTAGTTGTTTCATTTTTTGAAGAGACATTCAAGGTCACAGCCCCAGGAAAGGTTTTCAATATGTGATTGTGCTTCCATCTGTGCCTTGGAGACCACAGAAAAGGATCTTATCTCAGAATTCAATTTAAATAACATTCTGAGCACCCCAACCTGTCTTCTCTAAACCAAATATGCCTGCCAAAGATGTTGAGGGACAACATTTAAGTATCCCTCACTTAATTGTAAGTAGATTGCTTTCAAGTTTATGGATGAACTGAGAAAATTTTTAATTCATATCTTTAAAAAAAAAAACAAGGGCAATGGGCAAAGGGAGTATGCAAACCATACACTTGGAATTTACGATTATCCAAAGTGAAAGAAATAAAGGAGGTTTTCCAGGGAATGTATACAGAAGCAACTTAGAATTTGAGAGAGCTGGTGGAGGCTGGTGTCAGGGAAAGAAGAGAAACTTAAAAAGAAAAAAAAATCAAAACTTCTTTCTTATCCTCAGAGAAGGGTACCTTTCATAAAACAACTATTATGAACACTATTCTGTTATCAAAGCCAATTAGCTTAATTTAAGAACATAAGCATCTATGGCCTGTTAACTTTTTATGTTGTTAAAAGGAACCAACTTTTGTCCCCCCAAAAAAGAGTTGATTTCTGTTTTCTGTATGAATATCACATTACCTAGCAGATTTTTTGGACTTCACTGAAAACATAAAATCTTTGTAAACTTTAAGCCATCAAAAACTTACTTAAAAGCTAAAGAAGCTGTTTCCTTTGTGTTTTCTAATTCAGATTCTCCTTCTATAATAAAGAACACACACTGTCACCCTTGTAAAGCCTGAATGTTGTACAAATACACCGTAAGAGACTTAGAAGGATCTATATTTTAGAGGCAGGGACTCTAAAACATGACAGTGATTTGTATTAGAATAAAAAAGACAAAAGGCCAATGAGAACACCGGGAAGAAGAAAAAAATAGCAAGGATTATTAGCCACAAAATCAGTATAATAATCTACACTGGGGTTCAAAACCCTGGCAAAGAATAGTGGTATTTCAAATTGTCAATTCCTGTAGGCTTTTAGTAATAATGTATTTACCTAGGATCTATTGTATCAGATATACATAGAGAATAGCAATAAAAATAGCATTATTCTTTCTTTACAGTTATACATGGAGTTGACAGTATAATTTGGCAGTACTGGCTGTTTACATTATCTTCTTCCAAAAGAAATGCATACTGGACTGCAATATTTGTCCCTCACCAAATTTTTCAAAACAGTTTTGAACAAAACAATAAATACTGCCTGCCACGGTTGCCTACACTTAAGGAACACAGTTCAATACATTAAGTAGGGTGAAGTGGAAAGAAAGACCAAAGACAAAATGATTACCCAACTTAAAAAAATCCCTTCAAAGTTGCATTGCTTATTATCAAGGAATGTTGCAGGCTTATCAGAAAGATCATACATGGGATTTGTACATGTATTTGGATTTTAGAGATTCTGTGTTTAGCAAGCCATTAAACATCAGCTACAACAAAACCATCTGTCTCACTGAATCTCTTCATACCAGAAAATATGATGGTAGAAATATTAGACTTAATACAAATGATAATAATTTAAAAAGTCATTTTTAAATTTAAAATAATTTAAAAACTGCTAGAAAAGATTAGGTTCTTAAGACAGAAAAATAAAATAGAAAAAATAAAAACATACAAAATATTCATTCATTCAACATATTTGCATTAAAACCTGTTATCAGGCACTATTTTAGGGACTGGGAGTTTAGCAGTAAGCAAAATAGATGAATATCCCTTTCCTAAAGAGCTTGCAAGCTACTGGAGAAGGGAGACAATAAATCGCATAAATACATAAAATATACAGATGTTTCTTGACTTATGATGGTTCAACTTATGATTTGTTTTAAATTTTTTAAGTTTATTTATTTATTTTGAGAGTGAGAGAGAGAGAGACAGCATGAGTGGGGGGGGGAGGGCAACTAGAGAGAGAGAGAGAGAGAATCCCAAGCAGGCTCTGTGTGCCAGCACTGAGCCCGATGTGGGGCTCGAACCCACGAAGCTGTGAGATCATGATCTGGGCCAAAACCTAGAGTTGGAGGATCACTGACTGAACCATCCAGGCGCCCATCAACTTAAGATTTTTTGACTTCATAATAGTATAGAAGTGATACACACTAAATAGAAAATGCATTTCCAATTTTGAATTTTGGTCTTTTCCCAGGCTAGTGATAAGGGGTATGATGCTCTCTCACTATGGTGGGCAACAGTAATGAGCCACAGCTCCCAGTCAGCCCCCATGACTGTGACAGAAAACAATCCATATACTTGCAACCATTCTGAAACCCATATAGCCATTCTCTTTTTCATTCTCAGTACAGTATTTAATAAATTGCATGAGATATTCAACACATTAATATAAAATAGGCTTTCTGTTAGATATATTTGCCCAACTGTGGTTCTAATGTAACTAATGTAAGTGTTCTAAGCACATTTAAGGTATATGAGACTAAGCTATGATGTTCAGTAGGTTAGGCGTATTAAATGGATTCTCAACTTAGTATATTTTCAAACTTACAATGGGTTTATCAGTAGGTAACCTGACTGTTAGCCGAGGACATCAAGGAAGATTTGTACAGATTTTTAGATAGTGGTAAACACCAGAGAGAAGGGGAATAGGAAATGTGATTGAAGAATAAGGACTTAAAATGTTAGAGTGGCATGAGGAAACCTTACTGAGTAAAGTCCTACATGAAAGGAAAATGGAAGTCACATAGATATCTGCAGGATGAGTATTTCAAACAGTGGAAGAGTAAACGTAAAGAGAAGACCAAGTTGGCTGGAATAGTGTGAGTACTAGGAGGTGAGGTAAGAGATAACAGTCAGCCACACAGGTGTGACTCTAGTGGTCCTTCCAAGGACTTTTTTTTATGATGTGAAGGGTTTTTTTTTTAAGTTTATTTATTTATTTTGAGAGAGAGAGAGCACGCGGGCAGGGGAGGGAAGGAGAGAAGTCCAAGCAGGCTCCTGTGCTCTCAGCACAGAGTCTGACACAGGGTTCAATCTCACGAACCATGAGAACGTGACCTGAGCCAAAATCAAGAGTTGGATGCTTAACTGCCTGAGCCACCCAGTCGCTCTATGGTGTGCTCTTAAGTAGAAGGGTGACACTCTCACTGCTGTGTTGAGAGTAGGTACTGGGAGGAAAGAGAAGATGAAAGAGAGAGCAGCTGAAAGCTATCCGAGACAGACTCCTTTTGTCCTTCCGCTTGTATTCTCTACCTTCTTCACCCTTTTCTCTGCCATAGGAAGCTGGCCTGTGTGTACTTTATCAGCAAAATCCCAGGAAGTGATCAGAGGAATAGTAACATTAGATATTTCCTTGGATTTCGACTTTGCCTATGGCTGGTTATATTATTCAATGAAAGGTCACTGATCACTTCAAATCTGCCATATTAAGTCAATTTTCCAAACTTCCAGGTTATTCCTAGTCTTGTCATTTGTATTAGTTTCCTACAGCTGTCATAACAAAGTACCACAAACTGAGTGGCTTAAATAACAAAATTTATCGTCTCACATTTCTGAGGCCAGAAGCCTAAAATCAAGGTGTCAGAAGGGTTAGTTCCTTATGAGGGCTGTGAAGGAAAATCTACTCCACACCTCTACTAATTTGCAGTACCCTCATGTATTCTCTGGTTACAAATCATTTCATCCTCCTGTCTTTACGTTGTCTTTCCTTAGTACTTGTCAATTCTGTATCCAAACTTCCCCTTTTTATAAGGATTCCAGTCATACTAGAGTAGAACTCATACTAATGACCTCATCCTAACTTATTGATCTGCAAAGAACTTATTACCAAATAAAGTCATATTCATAGGTACTAAGGATTACAAATTCAATATCTTTTTTTTTTCTTTTTACCACAGGGAGACATGATTCAACCCATAACATTAGTCTCCCAAGCTTAGAAATGAAAATAACCTAGCTGCCACAAGCTCCAGTTCTGATTTTCTTAACATACTTACATAAAATGTCTTTGAAAAAAAACTTATTAACTATCATATTTGAGTATTCCATCTGCTTACTGTTGGGAGCCCAGTTATATCAAAGTCTATACAATTAAAGAAAGAATGGTAACTTGCACCAGAATGTTGGCAATGGAATTAATGAGATGTGACCACCAATTTAGATATAATTTTGAAGATGAGGCAATAGGATTTGCTAAACAAATGAATACATATGGGGTATGATGGAATGAGATGAGTCCATGAATTCTAAACTGAATAACTGGAAGAACAATGTTGCCATTTACTGACATAAAGAAGGATGAAAAAAAAAAAAAACAGGTTGAGGTAAAGTATGATATTAGGAACTCAGTTTTGAATATGTGAATTTTGAGATGCCCATTAGACAACCAAGATATGTTTGGAATTTAGGAAGAATTTATTTTGCACTTTATTTTGTAATTTAGCAATGCACATTTGGGAATCAACAGTGTACAGACAGCATTTAAATCTACTAGGCTGACTGAAAATCAGAAAAGAATTAAGTGTAGACAGAAAAGAGATTCAAAGGACTCTTAGAACTCTCAAGTTTATAGATAAATGAAGAGCTACCAATAAAGGTGACTAAGAAGGAGCAGCCATAAAAATAGAAGGAAAATCAGAAAATTTGGCGGGGAGGGGCAGAAGGGAAAAGAGTGTTCAAGTATATAAAATACTGCTGGTGATTGATGGATGAATGGATAAAGAAGATGTGGGATATATAGATATATATATATATATATACACACACACACACACAATGGAGTATTACTCAGCAATCAAAAAGAATGAAATCTTGCCATCTGCAACTACGTGGATGGAACTGGAAGGTATTATGCTAAGTGAAATTAGTCAGAGAAAAACAAAAATCATATGACTCCACTCATATGAGGACTTTAAGAGACAAAACAGATGAACATAAGGGAAGGGAAACAAAAATAATATAAAAACAGGGAGGGGGACAAAACAGAAGAGACTCATATATATGGAGAACAAACTGAGGGTTACTGGAGGGGTGTTGAGGGCGGGGGGATGGGCTAAATGGGTAAGGGGCATTAAGGAATCTACTCCTGAAACCATTGTTACGCTATATGCTAACTAATTTGGATGTAAATTTTAAAAAATAAAAAATAAAATTAAAAAAATACTGCTAGTATTTTTAACCTGAATCAGATTAAATGAGTTCTGAGAAATGGTAACTGGATCTCAAAAAATTTAGGGAAATAAATCAAAGCTAGAGACAGGTAGCACTGGTATATTCCTGTGCACAAGGTACAGTTCTTGTGCTTGAGGCCCAGGTTAGATTACAGGACAATTCTGGAATTAATGTAAGAAGAGTTCAAACAACCATGTCACATGCTGTTTATAAGAAATAATTGTTCTTGTAGAATTCACTTTATGCTAATTTAAAAGTTAATTATTAACTTTAACTTAGCAATGGTTTAACCTAAGGAGCAGAACTGGTTTGAAGGGAGTTTAATTTTATTATTTTACCAAGTTCCATATTGTTGAGATGTTTTATAAAACACTTGTGCTATTTTTACAATTAAAACTAACAAGAACACATCTACAGAAATATGTAGGAAGGGACTGAGTTTCAGTATGACAGGATGAAGAGAACTGCTGACCCACTCCAAGGTGGGACTAGTGAAAACTATTCTAAAAAAACAATCATTTAAAGACTCTGGAAATGGTTCTAAGGGCTTCCAATCTCCCCAGTTCTTAGCCCAGGCCTCTTCCCGGGAGAAGTGAGACTTCAACTTTTCTCATCCTACCCCTAGCTGATTGCTGTTGAGGCTAACTCTTGGACAAGTAAGTAAGGAATAATATCTTCAAACACAGCTTTCTTACGAAAAACAACAAATTTCATTTTAGGATTGTAAAGAATTATCATTTTTTTTTCTTTTCATTTCCCCAAAGGATAGACTGCTGCATTCTCATAATGGAATCTACAAGTATAAAAGGTCCAGCTAGACAGTTGACCTGAACTAGAATATGTTCTCCTGTATGAATAATACATGGTTAATGTGATTCAGTAGCACATACTTTTTAATGAAAATTTTACTATGACTACTGCAGGAATAGTGTAAATGTAAAATTCATTTTTTAAAACACAAAGTACCTGTCTGCTTCAGAAAATCAGTAAAACGGATTTAAGGCAAAATTCAAACTGTATTTCTACACCTTTTTCCCCCAACTCCCAAATATTACCCAGGCGGTCCCTATTATAATCCCCTTATCTGTTCCTGACTACTTTTTTTTTTTTTTAATTGAAATATAATTAACATACAGTGTTAGTTTCAGGTGTACAATATAATGATTCAAAATTGTTACACAACACTCAGTGCTCATCAAGATAAGTGTATTCTTAATCCCCTTTATCTATTTTATCCCTCCCCCATACCTACCTCACCTCTGTGTCAATCACCAATTTGTCCTCTATATTTAAGAGTCTATTTTCACTTTTTTCTACTGTTTATTCATTTTGTTTCTTAAATTCCAAATATGAGTGAAATCACAGAATCTGACTTTGTCTGACTTATTTCACTTAGCATTATATCCTCTAGGTCCATCCATGTTGTTGCAAATGGCAAGATCTCATGCTTTTTGTGGCTGAGTAATATTCTACTGTGTGTGTGTGTGTGTATTTATCCATTCAACTATGTTTCTGTTCCTTTTTCCCCATTTCCCAAATATTACCCAGGCTCTAGTCTCTATTTTAAACTTACTATATGTTCGTCATTAGTCTTATCAACATTACAGTATATTAGAAAGAAATTAGGTATTCTCTTCAGCTTTTATTCACATCTTTTCACACTCGCTATTTCTTCTCACACACTTTCAACCTCACTAAAACATGTTGCTTTTTATTTTCACATGATTCTTTAAAGACTTACAATTAATTGTTCAAACTTTCAATTCTTAATAGGAATATCGCTGAACAATCAGCTCTAACTACCAAGATTTATGTAATATTATACTCCTTAGGACATTTCAATGTGAAATGGAAATATCAGTATGTACAGAGTACAAGACTTGTCATTAACACATTTCATATTACTTAGAAATATATTATGCCATGGCCTATGAGGTGGAGAGAAAATACTAATTCAACAAACACTTACTGAGTAGCTACTGTGCAAGGCTATGGATATAAGTACTTGAGTAATATAGGTGTGATCATTACTGTCCTAGAGTTTAGAGTACTGAAAATAGTTTTGAATTGTTCACATATACTGAAGTGGGAATATCAGAGGGGACGGTGCATTATTTATTCAAGGTTACTCTATTCCTAGTAGTGGAGCTTACACAGTTTCACCCTCTCAAAAGTATGTTTTCACATAATTCTTACATGATACCCTATTTTACGAATTATCTCCATCTATATAAATAGATAAACCACAACAGTCTAAAATTAAGAACAGGTATGCTTTGTGTATGTTTAAAAAATCAGTTACAGTTGATTATTAACATGGAGAAAGCAAGGGCTTTGGAGTAAAAGAAAGCTTTGGTTTGAATGTGGTTCCCATTTACTTAGCAGAGTAAATGCTGAAGGAATATTAGTAAATCTGTCACACATTAAAAAAAAAGATATTTATGAAGTCTTCAGTCATTTTGTTTTCTCCTCATCTGCTTTAATAGAACTTTGGTAGAGGGAGAAATGGACCCACAAAGATGTCTGCATTCTAGTCCCCTGGATCCATAATTATGTTACCTTAAATGTCAGAAAGAAATTTGCATATGTGATTAATTTAAGGATCCAGAGATGGGGATATTATCTTGGTTGGAATATCTAGCTTGGCCAAATTTAATCCCTAGGGTCCTTATAAGAGGGAGACAAAAAAAATAAAATAAAATAAAAAAATAAGGAGATGGGTAAATAGAAGCTAATGACATTGTTGGAAGACTCATGAGCCAAGGAACACAGACCCAATTGTAGACTTCTGACCACTACAATTGTAAGATAATAAATGTGTGTTGTTTTAAGCCACTAAATTTACTTGTTACAGTAGTAACAAGAAAGTAATACAGGACCTACTGTTAAAAAAAAAAAACTTACAAATGAGGGATGCCTGGGTGGCTCAGTCAGTTAAGCATCTGACTCTTGATTCCAGCTCAGATCACAACCTCACAATTCACAAGTCTGATCCCCACATAGACTCCATGCTGTTGACAATGCAGAGCCTGCTTGGGATTCTCTCTCTCTCTCTCTCTCTCTCTCTCTCTCTCTCTCTCTCACCCTCCCCCACTTGCTTGTTCTCTTTCAAATAAACTTTTAAAAAGGTAATTATAAAACAAAATTTACAAAATGAACTTTTAAGAAGAGTCAAGGAAGAAAAGAAGTCATGAAAGGCTAAGAAGAATCACTCTAAGACAAAAATAATCCAAGTTTGTTATCTCTTGATCAAAATTTGCTTCTAGCCATCCTCTTACTTTCATTTTATTGTACTTGGGTATAATAGAATTTCACAATTTAAAGATTTATTTAGAGTTGGGGCAGCTCTAAAGGTAGACACATCTAAGGTAAACATTATTATTATCTGATATTTGATATGGAGAAATTCACACATGGAAAGAAACCTGCCTAACATTATGCATCTAGTTAGCAGAACAGCACAAATTTAAGCAAACAGATAACTAGACTAGAAAAGCATCTTTCTCATATTTAACCATTCAAAACTATAAATATTAATCATAATTTGGTGAGAACTATGGTATCTGATCACTTTCTAGATACCACCTAGCATATTTTAGTACAAAAGAAATGAACATGTTTGATGTACAGAGAGTAAGTTAGCTTTGAGTCACTTATAATTATATGGTTAAAGATTCTGAATATTTATGAAAAACATACATTATGAAGAAGTTAAAAGGGAGGAATAAAAGAAGATAGGTATTAGCTAAAAACAAACTTTTATTTTCCTTTTGAGATTCCCCAAGATTGGCCAAGCCCCAGAAATACAACAGGAAATTCATCCTCTGTTAAATCAAACCGAACTGTTCTGGGGCCTCATACCTTTATCATGATTACTGTGTATTAATCTCACATTTTATTTTTAGAAATTGTGATCTACTTTAATACCGATCAGTTACTTGTAACATTATTTTTAGGAAAAAAAAATGGATTCCAAGTTCAAATAGCCAACTGACAAATAACTTTTAAATGACAACTAGTTGAGGGGCTTTAGAGATTATATGTAGAATAATTTGGCATAAAATTTTGAAACAAAACATAAAGTTAATCAGCTGAAAATAATCATGACTTAGTGGCCTTTATTTATTTAGAAAGAAAAAAATAAATGATGCCTTCCTAGCCACAATCCTCAGAATAAGCTTCATCACTTTGTCTCAAGTCACTTCAAGATGCTGACATGGGAAGATTGTGAACTCACTTCCTCCCACAGACACACAAAATCTTTTTTTTTAAACAACCTGAATCCTCATGTTACTTGGCCATATCTATTTATTATTATTATTATAATTATTATTTATTATATTTATTCTCAAGTCAGCTAACATACAGTGTATCATGGCTTTAGGAGTAGAATCCTATGATTCATCACTTACATACAACATCCAGCACTCATCCCAACATGGGCCCTCCTCAATGCCCATCACCCATTTTCCCCACCCTCCCAACCCCCATCCCCATCAATCCTCAGTTTGTTCACTGTTTTAAAGTCTCTTATGGTTGGCCTGCCTCTCTGTTTTTATCCTGTTTTTCCTTCTCTTCCCCTATGGTCATCTGTTAAGTTTCTCAAATTCCACATAGTGAAATAATATGGTATTTGTCTTTGACTGACTTTATTTCACTTAGCATAATACCCTCCAGTTCCAACCATGTTGTTACAAATGGAAAGATTTCATTCTTTTTCATTGCTGAGTAGTATTCCATTGTGTATATATACACCACATCTTCTTTATCCAATCATCAGTTGACGGATATTTGCGCTCTCTCCTTAGTTTGGCTATTGTTGAAAGTGCCGCTATAAACATTGAGGTGCATCTGCCCCTTCAAATCAGCACTCCTGTATCCTTTGGATAAATTCTAATAGAGACACACTGAATTTGTAGCTACATATTAAACAACCTTATGAAAAAGACCTGAAAACTAGCTGAACAGCTCCTTTACAACAACTGGTAAAAAAGGCCAAATCAAGAGAGGCAGAGATGCAGTCCCACCAAAAACCCAACTGCCAGCACAGCAACCCATTTTTTTGGGAAATTACACAAATCCAGAGTTTCCCACTGAGGAACGGGGAGATGGTGCCCCACATCAGGCACTCTAACCCTTTGGACCTACAAAATAGAGATGAGCCCCCAAAATGTCTGGCTTTGGAAACCAGAAGGACAGACAACTAGAAGACCCAAGGACTACAGGGAAATGAGATACTTTTAAAGGGCTTTCACACAGATTAACACCCCAGGTAACAGTACAAAAGGAGCAGTTTGCAAAGCACCTAGACTATATGCAAAGGGTATTTATTGAATAATATTAAAACTTACCTGTTGAAGAGACAGGGTTTGTTGGAACCCTCTCTGGGAATGGAGGTGTTAACAGACACCATATTTGTATTCTCTTACCTTGACAGCACCACTCTGTGTGCCCCAGCCAGGTGCTCTTCCACTTTAATGGTGTCCTTTCCCACTAAAAACAAGCATTCCCTGGCCCTGTGCTTTCCAACAGTCCTGGGAAAGCTGGTGGAAGCAGGAAGTCCAAACAGGGGATGGTTCTTGGTTGCCTAGCTCTGTTGGTCATGGAACTTGTGTTTCTCACTCTCCTGGGTCTTTAACAATCAGAGCAACAGTTCTTGGCAGGTTTCCATACCCAGGGCACTATATACCAGGCTGAAACATCAAGTATTTCTATGAAAAAGGCCTATTTATTTGTATTGGAGCTTCGGTCTGAGGGGCAGACTTCAAATTTGCTATACATTTAGAAGGTACAGAGATGATGTCAAGGAACACAGGCTGAGGGGCACCATCTTTGCACATTCCCTCAGCCCCACTACAGGTCACTGGCACCTATCAAAAAGGAGCTTATGTATTCCTCTGGAGGTCTAATTTTTCAACCATCACCCAAGAGCCATCTCCAGATCACCTAGTTCACAGGCCAGCAGCATTTACAACTGTGGTCCCATATGACTGTATGGGATTTGAATACTTTATTTTTTTTTAACGTTTATTTATTTTTGAGACAGAGAGAGACAGAGCATGAACGGGGGAGGGTCAAAGAGAAGGAGACACAGAATCTGAAACAGGCTCCAGGCCCAGAGCTGTCAGCACAGAGCCCGATGTGGGGCTCGAACTCACGAACTGCAAGATCATGACCTGAGCTGAAGTCGGCCGCTTAACCGACTGAGCCCCCCAGGCGCCCCAGGATTTGAATACTTTAAAAGCTGCTACATGATGATCCGGCTTCCAATCAACCTGAAATTAGGTGCTGAATTAGATCCCTCCCTTTGGAAGACTAACAGGTCTTTGCGCATCCTTAACAACTGAGACATATCAAGGATAAATTAGGCTGCTTACCCAACCACAAACGTTAAAGAGACAAAAAACAGCTACGGTAAGGTTAAAAAATAAGATTCATCTTATCTAGACAATTAGTCCTTCAAGACTGCGAGAGAGGGCTGTCTCCCTTAATACATATAAACAAACAGAGAGTTAAGCAAAATGAGGAAATAAAGAAAAATATGTTCTAAATGAAAGAACAAAATAAAACCTCAGCGGGGGAAAAAAAGTCCTTAATGAAATGGAGATAAGCAAATTCACCTGATAAAGAGTTCAAAGTAACACTCATAAAGATGGTCACCAAACGGGAGAAGAATGGATGGATACAGTAAGTACTTCAACAAAGAGCCAGAAAAGATTAAAAAAAGTACCAAACATAAGTCACAGAGCTGAAAAATACAATAAATGAACTGAAAAATACATTAGATGGATTCAAAAGCAGACTAAAGCAGAAGAAAGGATCAGTGATCTAGAAGACAGGGTAGAGGAATTCACTCAAACACAGCAGCAATAAGAAAAAAGAATTTTCAAAAGTTAAGATAGTTTAAGGGACCTATGAAATGACATCAAGCAGAATAATATTTGCATTTATAGGTATCCCAGAAGGAGAAGGGAGAAAGGGCTAGAAAAATTATCTGAAGAAACAGTAGCTGACAACTTCACTAATCTGGGGAAGAACACAGATATCCAGGTTCGAAAAGCCAAGAAAGTTGTGAAAAAGATGAATTCCAGAAGATCCATCCACACCAAGGCATATTACGTTCAAAGTGTCCAAAAGCAAAGACAACAAAAGCAAAAATAAACAAGTGAGAATATCAAACTAAAAGCTTCTGCACAGAAAGGAAACCACTAACAAAATGAAAAGGCAACCTAATGAACAGAATATATGTAACATATATCTGACAAGGAGCTAATATTCCAAATATATAAAGAACTCATATGACGCAAAACCAAAAAAAAAAAAAAAAAAGCGAACAATCAGATTTAAAAATGGGTAGAGGGCCTTAATAGACATTTTTTCAAAGATATATAGATGGCTAACAGCACATAAAAAGATGTTCAACATTACTGATCATCAGGGAAATGCAAATCAAAACCACAATGAGATACTGCTTCTCACATGTTGTTAGAATGGCTCGTATCAAAAAGACAAGAAAGAACAAGTATTGGCAAGACTTGTTAGGAAAGGAACCTTTATGCACTGTTAGTGGGAATATGAATTGGTTCAACTGCTATGGAAAACAGTGTGAAGGTTTCTCAGAAAATTAAAAAAAAAAAAAAACTATGATATGATCCAACAATTTTACTTCTGAGTATTTATCAGAAGAAAATAGAAACACAAGTCTGAAAAGATGTATGCACCCCTATGTTAATTGCAGCACTATTGTAGCACTTGACTACCATAGCCAAAATAAGCAAACAATGTGAGTGTTCATCAAAGGATGAAAAAGATGTGACACACACACATACACACACACACACACACACACACACACACACACACACACACACAGACTGAGATACTTCTGAGCCCTAAAAAGGAATGAAATCTTGCTATGTGCAACATGGAGGGACCTTAAGGGTATTATGCTAAACGAAGTGAGTCAGACACAGAAAGATAAATACTGCATCATCTCTCATATGTGGAATCTAAAAAAAAAATGTAGAAAACAAAATAAAACTCATAGATACACAAAACACAATGGTAGTTGCCAGAGGGCAGGCAAGGTGGGGAGTGTGTAAAATGGGTGAAGGGGGTCACAAGATACCAAATAAATAAGTCACAGAGACTTAATACACAACATGGTAACTACAGTCAGTAATACTGTAGTGCATATTTGAAAGTGTTGAGAGTAAAACTTAAAAGTTCTCATCAAAAGAAAAAAGCAAATTTTTTTTTTAATTTTAGATTACCTTTTTCTACCTTCATTCTTAAAATTTAGCATACCACTTTTGAATACATGACTATTGAAATTTTCATATAACATGACTCCTTTCTAGACATTCCATGATGAATCACCTGATAGAAAATTTTAATTGAACTGTTTAAACTTAGGATTTCTTTGTAGAACAAACATATTTATTAGATTTACTACAATAAACATTTAATAAAAGCCACTTTCTCTTTTAAATTACACTGGTTCCACCTCTACATTTTCTAGCCAAGTATTCTAGGTTTTCTTTAAATATCTTTTCTAGACCACTGATTTTTATTTTCTTGCAAGTGTCTACTTGAGGCAACAATTTTCTATTTTCAAGTAAGAAATTTTAATTGATAAATATAAAGCAACCATTATCCTTTAGAATTCTACCTATGTCTTCAAAATGACACTTTTATATTTGGACTATTCCAAGAATACAAAGGTAGGAACGCCACATTTTTCTGTCAAGCTTTAAAATAACATGATTAATATGTTCTTAAATATTTCAGAGTACCTACAGGAGTGTACAATCTGGTTTCTAGCAATGTCTTAAAGCCCACGCTTTCCTAATTAATGTTGGTTTTCTAGATTATTTGTATGTGATATCCAATTATATGTTATTATGAGACTACTTTCAGGTTAATGGACATTTACTTGATTCTTTTTATCTCATAATGCTGACGGAGTCCTGTTGTAAGGATTGCTGAGCCAGTTATATTGTCAGGAACAATGATAGAGAATTGTGATCTGGATCTTGTTTGTCCATGGCCCCTCCTGCTGCTGATAAAAACAAAGGGACTCGGGGGCGCCTGGGTGGCTCAGTCGGTTAAGCATCCGACTTTGGCTCGGGTCATGATCTCACAGTCCGTGAGTTCGAGCCCCATGTCGGGCTCTGTGCTGATGGCTCAGAGCCTGGAGCCTGTTTCAGATTCTGTGTCTCCCTCTCTCTTTGACCCTCCCCCGTTCATGCTCTGTCTCTCTCTGTCTCAAAAATAAATAAACATTAAAAAAAATTAAAAATAAAAAAAAACAAAGGGACTCAAAACTTAATGAAAATCTGTTATTGCATCCATAAAGGAAGAAATAAACTTATTTTCCTTGTAAATACATTCTCAAGAGAACCAGATGATAATAATAAAAATGGCAGAGTGAGAATCTTGAAAAATTCTCCTCTATGTATAAACAATTATAAATCTATAAAATATTGTCATAATCAACATCTTCAGGATTTTGGAAGTTAGGCAAAAACTTGCAGCAATTCTTGAAGTGTTTACTTCTGAATAAAAACAACTGAATCTCAGTAAAAAACAGTGAGATTTGTGGAATTTTACCTTGTCCTGATTAAAATCCCAACTCCCCATTTTGGTGGTAGCCTTGAAAACCGCCAGTCTACAATCACAGTGAAAACCAGCAGTATGTCATCCAACAGAGGGGACAGAACAGTGTTAGAACAGCTCCAAAGTTTCATTTCCAGACAATTGCTAAGTATTTGGCTTGTGTGGTGATTCTTACAAGACCTTACTTGCAAAACTGCCTTTATTTGACGTCACTCTGAACAAACCCAATGTGAAAAGCCTTTCCCCTGGGGAATGTGCTGAAAAAATTTCAGGTAATTATTTAACATTGCAGCTCCCTAGTACAGTGGACAAGAACTGGGGCAAGCCAAAAACTAAAACCTTTTCTTAAAAAGAAAACCTACAGAATGAGATGCCCATAAGGTCTTTGTAAAGTTCCAACTCCAACATATTGCTGAGAATCTAGAAGGCTATGTGCATTCATAGGGTTGTACACTTGCCAAGGACTCTGCACATGCTCAGAAAAGTGCTGAGAAGGTTGTAAGATCTCATCACTGGTTGACCTGAAGCTTTGTTCAAACAGTAAATGAAGGTTTAGGGAATATTTCAACTGACTATGTGGGTGTTGAAGATAATACCTCAAGACACCCACAGAGCCATTCTCAGAAAAGACAAAGACAGTCATTGGTTTGAGGTGTTTAATAAATCTCTATCTAAACATTAGCTAACAATAAGCTAAGTGACCAGAGATTCCAGGGGTCACATAGAAGGAAGAATGCAGACTTCACAGAATTAGTTCAGAAAAGTCACTAAAAAACAGCAACAACAATAAACCCTACCAAAGGTAGAGGGAAGGGGTATTATGATTTCCAGAGTTGCTACGTTGTATTATTTTAAATGTTCAGTTTTCAACAACAGCAAAAAATTTGTCTTAAAAAGAAACAAAATGATACAGCCATTATGCAGGGAGAAAAAAAACAATCAATTAAAACTTGTTCCTGAGGAAGGAAGCCTAATATTAGGCAAAGAATTTAAATCGTTTATGTTAAATATGTTCAAAAAGTAAAGGAAGCCATGTCTAAAGAAATAAATGAGAGTATTACAACACAGTTTCACCAAATAGAGAGTATCAATAGAGAGAGAGAAATTATTAAAAAGAACCAAATAAAAATCCTGGAGCTTAAAAAGTAAAGAACTAAAAAGAATGAAGAACTAAATTAATTAACTAATTAAAGAACTAAAGAATGAAGAAAAATTAACTGACTCTCAAAGACCTATGAAACACCATCAAGCTTGCCAATATGTACATAATGGAAGAATCAAAGGAAAGCACAGAAAGAAGAAAAAATAGTATTTGAATAAATAATTTAGCGCAAATTTCTAAAATTTGATGAAAAACATGAATCTGCACTACATATCCTACCTAGAAACCCAACAGATTACAGATATAAAAAAAAAGAGAGGGAGAGATCCACACCTAGACACATCATAGTCAGATTACCAAAAGCCAAAAGTGAAGAGGGAATCATGAAAGAACAAAGAGACTTATGTACAATGGATCCTCAATAAGATTAACAGTTGATTTTTCATCAGAAGCCAGGGAGTCCAGAAGGCAGTGGAAACACATGTTGAAAGAGAAATCAACAAACAAACAAAAAATTTCAAACAAAAATTTTGTCTCTAGCAAAGGAACTCATTAAAACTGAAGAATTAGAAAATCACAATACAGACAAAAGGTGAGAACACATTTCATTATCAGGTTTGCACAAGATGTATTAAAGTAAGTCCTTTAGATTTAAATGAAAGAACATTAGAGAGTAATTCAAATGAAGTTGGATCCCTACCTCTCATGTTATACAAAAATAATTCAAAATTGTTCAAATACCTAGATGTAATACCTAAAACTATCAGGCTCTTAGCATAAAATAGGTGCATATCTTCATGACCTTGGATTAGTCAATGGAGTATTAGATATGCACTAAAGTATAAGCAACAAAAAAAAGTAGATAAATTGAATTTTATCAAATTATAAAATAGTTGTGCTTCAAAAGGATACTCAAAGAAAGGGAGAAAACATTTACAAATCATATCTATCTACATACATCTAGATAGATAGATATAGATATAGATATAGATATGCTATAACTAAGTGTTACCTATAACTGTCATATATCTAGTATCCAGAATATTTAAAGATCATTTATAAATCAATAAGAAAAAGACAAATAACTCAATCAACATATGGGCAAAAGATCTGAATAGACATTTGTTCAAGGAAGATATACAAATGCCCAATATGTACATAAAAAGATACTTAACACCACTAATCATTAGGTAAATAAAAAGCAAAACAAACAAACAAAAAATGACCAGAGTGGCTATAATCAAAAATAGAATTATCAACTATTGGCAATGATGTAGAGAAAATGGAACCTTAATACACTGCTGTTAGGAATGCAAAATGAAAGAGCTATTTTGGAAAACAGTTTGGCAGTTCCTCAAAAAGTTAAACATAGAGTTAGCATATGACCCAGCAATGCCACCCCTAGGTATATACTGAGTAGAAATGCAAACATATGTTCACACAAAAATATGTATATAAATATAACAGCAGTATTATTATAACAGTAGGTGAAAATAACCCAAGTGTCTATCAACTAATAGATAAAACAAAATATATATGATGGCTAATTTTATGTGTCAACTCGACAAAACAAGGAGATGCTCAAATAACTGGTTAAACAATACTTCTGGGTGTGTCTGTGAGGGTGTTTCCAAAAGATATTAGCATTTTAATCAGTGGGCTAAATACAGCAGATGGCCTTCTTTAATATGAGTAGGCATCACCCAATCCATTGAGGGCCTGAATAGAACAAAAAGAGGAAGGTCGAATTCTCACTCTGCCTGACTAGTTCTTGCTCTGACTGATAGAGCTGGTATAATGATCTTCTCTTGCCCTCAGCACTCCTGATTCTCAGGCCTTCAGACTGGTAATGGCATGTATACCATCAGCTTTCCAGCTTTCAAGCCTACAAACTATACCACTGGCTTTCCTGGGTGTCTAGCTTGCAATTGTCTAGCTTGCAGATGGCAGACAATGGGACTTTTCAGCCTCCATGATCACATGAAACATATAATAAATCATACACACACACACACACACACACACACACACACACACACACACACCCCAACAGGAATAGCTCATGGTTCTATGGTTATGGTTCTCTGAAGAATCCTAATATAATGTAGTAAATCCATAAAATGAAATATTATTCACCCAAAAGAAATTAAGTATTGATATAAACAATGGCACAAGTAAACTCTGAAAACATTATATTAAATAAATCAAACACAAAAGGCCACATTTTCATTATGGTTAAATGTGATTTTAAGTCCGTATGATTTAATTAATAAAATGTCGAGAATGGAAAAATACATAGATACAAAAGGTATATTAGTGGTTGCCAAATGGGTACTGAGTCTAAGAACAGCTTTAGGGTTTCTTTTCGAGTGGAAACTGCACTGGAATTAAAGAATGATAATGGTGTACAATCTCGTAAAATATACTACAAGTGTTGACTTGCACATTTTAAAGGAGTGAATTTTACAGTATGTGAATTGTATCTCTAAAAAGTAATAACAAATATTAACAGTTAATTTAAAATTAAAAAGGGAGACCATATAATCATCTCAATAGATGCAAAAAAATCATTTTACAAAATGTAACATCTATTCATGATAAAAACTCTCCACAAAGTGGGTTTCAAGAGAACACAACTTGACATGGTGAAGGCCATATATAAAAAACCCATAGCTAATCTCATACACAATGATGAAAAACTGAAAGCTTTTCCTCTAAGACCGGGAATAGTACACGGATGTCCACTCTCACCAATTTTATATAACATAGTATTGGAAGATCTACCTGCAGCAATCAGAGAAGAAAAGGAAATAAAAGGCATCCAAATTGATAAGGAAGAATAAAACATGTCACTGTGCAGATGACATGATACTTATATAGGAAACACTAAATACTCCACTAAAAATTAATAGAACTGATAAATGAATTCAGTAAAGTTGCAGGATATAAAAATTAACATACATAAGTTTGTTGTATTTCTATTTGCTAGAAATGAACAATCAGAAAGACAAATTAAGAAAACAATCCTATTTGCAATTGCACCAAAAAGAATAAAATATCTAGGAATAAATTTGACCACGAGGGTGAAAGACCTATTTATATACTGGCAACTATAAGACACTGATGAAAGAAACTGAAGATGACACACAAAAAAATGGAAAGATATATCATGCTCATGGATTGTTGGAATTAACATCATTAAAATGTCCATACTACCTAAATCAATCTACAGATTCAATGCAATCTCTATCAAAATACCAACAGCATTTTTCACAGAACTAGAACAAATAATCCTAAAATGTGTACAGAACCACAAAAGACCTCAAACAGCTGAAGCATTCTTGAGAAGAAGAACAAAGTTGGGCTACAATCAAAAACACAAGAAACAACAAGTGCTGGTAAGGATGTAAAGAAAAAGGAACCCTCATAAATTGGTGGTAGGAATGCAAAATGGTGCACCCACTGTAGACAACACTATGGAGACTCTTCACAAAAAATTAAAAATAGAATTACCATATTATCCAGTAATTCCAGAACTGGGTATTTACCCAAAGAAAATGAAAACACTAATCCAAAAAGATATATACACCCCTATTTTTACTGCATTATTTACAGTAGTCAAATTATGGAAGCAGCCCAACTATCCATCCACAGATGAATGGATAAAGAAGATGTGGTATACACACACACACACATGCATGCACGCATACACACTAAAATATTACTCAGCCATAAAAAAGAATGAAATCTTGCCATTTTTGACAACATGGATAGATCTAGAGGGTATAATGCTAAGTGAAATATATCAGTCACAGAGAGATAAATGCCATATGATTTCACTCATATGTGGAATTAAAAAAAAACAAAACAAAACAAAGAAAAAAAGAACCAAAACAATAAAGAGATTCTTAACTATAGAGAACAAACAGATGGTTACCAGAGGGGAGGTGTGGGAGTGGGATGGGTACAATATGTGAAGGTGATTAGAGTACACTTATCGTGAGGAGCCCTGAGTAATTTATGGAATTGTTAACTTACTATATTATACACCTGAAACCAATAAAACACTGTATGTTAATTGTACTGGAATTAAAATTTTAAATAATTAATAAAAAAATAAAAATAAAAAGAACAAAGCTGGAGGTACCACAATCCCAGATTTAAAGATACACTACAAAACTATAGTAATCAAAACATTACAGTACTGAACCAAAAAGAGACACACAGATCAACAGAACAGGACAGAAAGACCATGAATACACCATGCTTATATGGTCAATTAATCTATGACAAATGAAGCAAGAATATACAATGAAGAAAAGACAGTCTCTTTGACAAATGGTCCTGGGAAAACTGGACAGCAACAGGCCAAAAAATAAAACTGGACCACTTTTTTACACTGTACACAAAAATAAACTGAAAATAGATTAAAGATCTATTTGTGAGACATGAAACCATAAAACTCCTAAAAGAAAACATAGCAGTAATCTATGGGACATCAGCCTTAGCAACATATTTATGGGTAAGCCTCAGGCAAGGGAAGCAAAAGCAAAAATTAACTATTTGGACTATACCAAAATAAAAAGTGATTACACGTTCAACAAAACAAAAAGGCAACCTAGCAAATGGAAGAAGATACTTGCAAATGTTGTATCTAATGAGGGGTTAATATCCAAAGTACATTAAGAAATTTTACAACTCAACACCAAAAAAAAAAGTGATTAAAAAATGGGCAGAAGACCTGAATATTTTTCCAAAGAAGGCATACACATGGCCAATAGACACATGAAAACATGCTTGACATCAGTAATCATCAAGGAATGCAAATCAAGACCACAAGGAGATAGCACCTCATACCAGTCAGTATGGCTAATATCAAAAAGGCACAAAAGAACAAATGTAGAGAAAAGGGAACCTGCATGTACTATTGGTGGTAATATAAATTGGGTAATCACTGTGGAAAACAGTATGGAGGCTACTCAAAAAATTAAACACAGCAATTCTATATGATCCCTTAATTACACTACTGGGCATTTATCAAAAAAAAAAAAAAAAGAAAACCCTAATTCCAAAGAGTATATGCACCTCTATGTTTACTGCAGCATTATTTACAATAGCCAACATATGGAAGCAACCCAAGTGTCCACTGGTAGGTAAATAGATAAGGAAGATGTGGTACGTACACACACACACACACACACACACACACACACACACACACACGGCTACTGCTCAGCCATAAAAAAGAATGAATATTTGCAACAACATGGATTGACCTAAAGGGTCAAGTGAAATAAGTCAGATAAAGGCAAATACCATATGATTTCATTTATAAGTAGAATCTAAGAAAAGAGAGAGAGATTGTTTGCTGCATTTACAGTAAACATCATTATTAAGGACTTGGTTCCAATTGATTCAAGAAAGATCCTTAAAATTATCTATAGATTTTAAAGAGAAGAAATGCCATAAGCATGTTGTTTTAATCAATGTAGTAGGCCTCAGTGTCTCACCAATTTTTCCTCAACTACCAAAACATTTCCTGAGAGACCCCAACTTAAGAAGAGTAAAGATAATTTTATTAAGTGTCACATGGACATAATATGTCTACTAAGTATAAACATAGCAATCCCTAGAAATGCTTTAACAGTGGTCTTTACTCATATTTACATACTAGTAGGAAAATTCTGTTTCTGCTCCAAGAACAAGAGCTAAATGGCCGTTTGTAGGCTGCTAACTTTAGATACACCCACAATGAAACTGACAGCATTCAACCTGATCAAGATATATCAATTACTACATATTAATGTATAGTTTAAAAGGATCTCGTGGGGCGCCTGGGTGGCTCAGTCAGTTGAGCATCCGACTTCGGCTCAGGTCACGATCTCGCGGTCCGTGAGTTCGAGCCCCGCATCGGGCTCTGGGCTGATGGCTCAGAGCCTGGAGCCTGTTTCAGATTCTGTGTCTCCCTCTCTCTCTCTGCCCCTCCCCCGTTCATGCTGTGTCTCTCTCTGTCTCAAAAATAAATAAACGTTAAAAAAAAATTAAATAAATAAATAAATAAATAAATAAATAAATAAACGTTAAAAAAAACAATTTTTAAAAGGATTTCGTCATCTTCAAACCCAGAAGGGAAAGAACGCAGTTGACACAGACTTTCATTTCTTCCTGTCCAGAGTGATTTGTGGCCTGTCATTCTTAAGGCAGTTTGGAAGAGAAGATGGACATGCTGACAGTCCGCTTATCTCTATTTGAGAAGACACAACCCTCTGGGGTTTTCTGAACTCATATGTCATTGAGGCTGCAAAATTACTGAGAAACAGTTGTTGAAAATCTCAAGTAATTGTGAATAATACAGAAATAACATTATTCTCTGATCAATTAGTTCTCGTCGAAAAGTGCTTCTTCAAAGTGTAACAAATAATTCTTGGATGTTCTCATAGTTGGAACCCAACTAAAACGGATTATTACTCTTTCCTTGAACTTAAATTTTCTATGTACCTCTGGAAATCAAATTCTCAGAAATCAAACAAAAGGGCATTTTTGTTTTATTTTGTCTTCTGCAGAAGATCTTTTATATGTGTTATATTTCTTATTAAATTTTAATTTCCTTGAGAGTAGGTAACATGTTATTTTTAACTTTCCATATGTACAAATATGAAATAGGCATTCAACAACTATTTGTTAGAAGAACAAATAAGTAAATGGGAGTACATTAAGTGATCATATTGAAAGACAAATTAAGCCCTTAGGATCCCAAAAAACCCTCCACATTTTTATTAATACATTTATACTCATATTTTTTCAAGTTTTTCATGTAGAACTTGATAGTTGCCAATTAGCTTTCCTGTGAAAATGTCATTAGAATATTGCGTTTTCTGAAATACAGATTTTAAGTTTTATAGATGATTTCTACTGTAAAATTTGAATTTATATCGATTCCTTGAAGAACTTAAAATGCCATTTAAAGGTACATGTAATCATGCAGCAGCACACCTTTACTAAGTTCAGGGAACTCCTGGAGATAGGAGTTCCCATGTCAGGGTCAGGCAGGTCCTCTTCCTTCTACAGTGATAGAGATGTAATGGAGTACATCACTGCCCAGCTAGAGATGTTTCCCAGCCTCCTCTGAAAGAGACTTTCTTAAAAGGTCTCTTCTGGAAACAGATTCTAAGGAGACTGTTAACAACTTTTGAGTCATCTCGAATGTAAAAGATGGCCCTCCTTCTGTACTAGTGCTTTCCTTTTTTCTTCCTGTGAATTAAAATAATGATGTGTTTGCAATCAAAAGCTCTGATTATACATATGAGGATAGCAGCCTTGTAGTACAGCCAACCAAGGAAATGGAAAGGTCCAGGCCCAGAATGAGCATCCAGAGCATAGCCTCCCTCCAATCTGGACAGTCATCTTAGGACTTCCATATGAGAAAAAATGCACTTATCTTTTCCATAATCCACTGTACTTTGGGATATCTTTGCTATAGGAACTTAGTCCTTAAAATAAATAATAAATTTCCAAAATAGTTATGTGAAATCAAATTTTGGGGATTCCCTTAAATAAGCTGAAGTTCAAGTAAGAAGTCTAACTCTGCAAATTAGACCCACTTAAACAAGATTTTGATTCAGAAGCTAGCAATGCAAAGAGCAGACTCTGTATAGTATCTATTCTGATAAGAGAAAGTCATATATATTAAATATGTGATAGACTGATTAAGTGTGTGCATACATAGGTATTTTTTTTTAGATTTTGGAAGTAAGTATATTCCAAAGAAATTAAAAATTAAAACACAAATGCCAAGTCCTATTCTGAAAGTTATTAAAATATAAAGTTACCAAGTGAAAATCTGCTCACATTACCTTCAAACTACCAGAGCCAATAGCAGCCATTTTCTTTGCTATTGTATTTTTATCTAAAGACTCTTTTGGCCCCTAGTGAACTCATTTGATAACCAGAGTGGTTGTTTCTTTACTCATTCTTCAGCATTTACAAAATGAGACAGATTCTATCAAGATATGTCTCAGCATTGGTGTAGGCATGAAGAAATTTTGGAATGCAAACATAAGGCACAACTAGCGCATCCCCTTCCATAGAACTATATAGAGGTCAAGTCCCACCCCTGTGAAAATGTGAGATCTACGCATTTGTGTAAATCTTATTTTTTCTTATCTCTTGAGTGGCTAGGGTTGGCCTATGCTGCATAATTTTATGTTTCTAACTACTTGTGTCGCTTTATAAATAAAATAAGAGTAAGGAGGACATTTGGTTGATTAACAAGAAAAAAAATATTTACTAATCACAGAATGAGGGCATTTAATGAATACTTCATAATCCTATATTAACTTTGAGAAGTACCTTCAACATTTGTATATTTTCTGATGATATTTAGGATGTTTAAAACCAATCAGGCAACTGACAAACCTCATATAAACTTCAGCATTGAAATAACTGGTGTTTTTGTTTGTTTAACTTTACTTTCTGGGTTATAATCTGATTCATACTGATGACCAAATTCACTGTATCATCACAGACTGGAAATTAAATAAACCTTAAGGTTGTGACAGATAGCAGGTATTTACAGAATAACCAGATTTTATTGGAGAATGGGTATGTTTTGATAAAAAATAAAATAAGTAAAACCAGACCCAAAATTTAGAAAATCACAGAAGGGACATTTCTATGTTTAACTAAATTCAGGAAATGCTTAAGTATCTGATACTAAAAATCTGTCCATCACTACCAAGAGCCAGGTTACATCCCAGGCTTAAGAGATTATGCGCAGGGAAAGCCTGTGTTCAGGAATTCCTAATTACAAAAGGTTGAATTTCAGGTTTCACCTTTGAAAGCCTAATAAACTGATTACCATGTAAAGATATTTTATAAGAGACTTCCAATAGAACTGATGTATTTTAGAAAGAAAGCGAAGTGTTTTAACAATCACTTTTTTTATAACAGAAGCAAATTTGCAACTTCCACAGGAACACAGTTCTTCCAAATTCAGTCTTTGCCACCTAGTACTATTTTTCATCTTTATAGTCTAATATTTGAAATTCGTGTTTCATTTTCAAAATAATAGGGCAAAATCATAATACATCAGGTTTTCAGAAGTCCTTATGCTTCTAAATTTTTTATGTAAAATAAATTTATATTTAGAATTTAGAATAGCAGAGACTTATTAATGTTGGTTAAATGCATATGCTTGCTATTTGACATAAAGAAATATGAATGGCCAAAATTCAAGAATGCAGAATAAATTAAGAGAAATTTGGTATGACACATGTATTTATTATTTTTCTGATGAGTCTATATTTACATATATATACACATACATATATTACACACAAGTATAATATATATACATATATATATATACATAAACTCTGAAATATTACACTGCAAAAGTATGATATTTAGTTCATTTTCTTCAAACGTGTCTTAAATAGCAATAGAATTAACCCAAGGTGTAGCATTACAATCAGATTCTACAATGGATGTTACCTGAAATTTGACTCCTCTTAATGCTTCAGTGACAGGAAAATAATAAAAAATTGCTTAATTTCTATAGAAACTATTGCAATTTCTAATAAAAATGGTAATTTTTTAAAAAGCAGTATACAAGTACTTTGAGTGTTTTTTTCTTCCACTTAGTACCCACTGGAGAAAAAGATGCTCGTGTCTGGACTTGTGCTTCTTTTGAGGCCATTTTGTATCTCAATTCTGTTCCTTCCTATCCTCATGATGGACAAGAGAAAAAGCTAAGAGGGCTAAATAATCTGAAGGAATAAATATTTTTTGCTGTGTGTGCACATGTGTGACTTCATTTTTTGCCCAATCAAAAGAGAGAGAGAGGGAGAGAGAGAGAGAAGGGCAATATTATCTAAGTCAACAGTATGTGCAAGTGCATTAAGTACTGAAAACATGTGTATCACCTAACATTTATACTGCATGTTTGCCATGTGCTGTATTGTTCTAAATGGCTTACATGTATCATCAACTCATTTCAACTTCACAATGACATTATGAGTGAAATATCATTCTTTCCTTTTTCTGTCTGCATATTTCTCTTCCAAACTATAAAGACAATTTCCTCTGATTATTCTAAGACTTTCTCCCAATGACCTTGGGGTTTGCACATGAAGTGTAAAAACTGTGGAATAACCAGGCAAGTGAGTTGTCTTGCTATTTCTCTGTCGCTGTCACTTTCTCTCCTGGGTTTGGTATAAGAAGCAATGCATTTAGGAATAAATAAACCCTGAGTATGCCATAGATTATTGGCCTATTCATGGTAAAGAAATCTCCAGAAATAGATACTGGTATTCTTCTTAATAAAAACATAACACTTAATAATAATTATTAAGAATTAAGGGAGATGTAGGTGCATTTATACTATAAGCTAATGAAAACATTACATTGGTCATTTTAGTTACCTTTAAATTAAGAGTCAAATCGAACATATGGCCAATCCTCCACACAAACAATGAAAGCAGTTAAAACACAGAGTGTCTTAAAGACACCAGTGGAAATTTCATTTACAAAATTATCTATAAGTAGAATACCATAGATTCCAGAGATTCCGCATTAAAGAGTTATTTATTTATGCTAAGTATTGTTAAGATATAAGTAGTGTTTACTAATCCAGAATACTGATACAGTAATCACTGTATTTTCACTCTAACAGACACCATCAACTCATTTAACCTAAAGTAATATATAACATGAAAAGTTTAAGAACTATGGCAGGGATAGAAATATGGGATAGGGAAAGTGGTGATGAATTTTTTGCACTCAAAAATTCACATAACATAGACATCTGTCTACTTTCTTCAGTTACAGAGTAGGCATATCTTTCTGAATGTTTAGACCACAAAACTACAATTCTGTTCCAATCTTCACTTGTTAGTCCTCACTTACTCCATCTTAGTCTGTAAGTAACATTCCAACTTTCTGATCTCTGGTAAATCCCCAACATCTTGTCTCTATTTTCACTTGCAATCTCCATTAACGTGATCAAAAAAATTCCGAATTGGATATTAATATTAGGGAATGACTTTAAATTTATCAATATGTGATGAATTCAGAAGATGAATGCTGAATTATGAAATGTCATTATAGCTTCAAGTTACTTTGAAATTTTTCAGCTACAGAAAGAAGAGAGAAAGAGAGTCACAGACACAGAAAAATAATTCATGGAATATGTTAATAATTGTTTTTTATTGTTGTTGTTGTTAATAGTTGTAGAAACTGTATGTCAGTATAAGGGTGTTTGCTATACAAATTTTTGACTTTTTCTGTATACTTGATCTTACCACTGAAAAGTAAAAACAAACAAAAAACCCCCAAACCATTCCATGTGTGTTCATATATATATCTATATACAGATCTATATCTTCACCCTTTTTCCACAATTTTTTTTTTTGCTCATCTGTCTTTATGATCTCAGAGTTAAAGGCAAACTCCTCACTACTATGGTGCTTTATTACATTTTCTACTAATTTTAAAGGATATTATTTCTAATTATCTTCTAGCTAGCATATTAAGAGGCAACTGTCTCAGCTTCTTCTAGTTCTTCCTTATTTCTTTCTATTTCAAGTAAGAAGCCTTTTTTTTTAATATTATAAAATACCTTATATCAAAACACACACATACACAAACACAATCCTCTTCTATCATTACTTCTTCTGATTGCTATCCTATTATTCATCCCTCCTTTCCCAGTTAAAATTCTTAAATAGCAGTATTTAATTATTGCTCCTGATTGTTCCTTTATCTCTTCTAACTTCCATCAACCACTCCACTTAAATTGCTGTAAGATCAACAAAAACCTCTTTGTCACAAAGTTCACTGATTTGTTTCAGTTCCCATCTTTCTCTAGCCACACAACAGTTATCATCCTCCTTGACCTTTGCACTACAGCTATAACTGTTTATGACTTCCTTCTCCTGATTGTTGTCTCGTCTGTAAAGACAGCATTCTTGTGTATCTCCTTTTCTCATTACTCCTAAACTCAGTTTCTTCTTTTTCCATATTTCCTTTATATGTGTTCATCTCCTTCAACATAGATTTATGAGGGTTGTTTGCTTATACACTCCCTTTATAGAAATGTCCACTTGTTTATTGTAAAGAGTTAAAAAAAAGATACAGTTTGTAATATGAAATCTAGTTCTTTCTTTCTTCCTGTGACTACTTCAGCACTTGTTTCTTTAAGCACCTCTATCATCCTAAGCCCACTCACACACAGCCAACACCTAACTCAACACCTTTCTGTACTCATCTCTCCTTGTTGTTGGTTGTACCCTTTTTGGTTTTATTCTAATTTTTTATAAGCACCAATTTTCTATTTAGATATTAAGATATCCTTCATGGATATCTAAGAAAACTTTTGGACTTTATTTCACGTAAAGCCTCATTAAAATACCATAGTATTTTTAATCCGTTGTATGTTAACTCATGAAAAACCTATAGTAATCTAACAATTCAGTTTGCTTAAGAAATCAAGGAAAGCACAAAAATTTCAAATTCAAGAAAATGAACTATTTTTTTCAAAGTCAATTGGCACTTTTTTTTTTAATTTCAAGATTTCTTATCCCATTTACCCTTGAGAAGAACATAAAAAATCTCTTGACCAAAGCTTAAAACTTCATCTTAAAATAGGTAAGGGAAAAATAATTTATTTCAATTCTTTGTGTGAAACTAATAGTTTTGTGTCATGAGAAGGTTGCCATTTTTCCAGTAAGTAAATATGCCCTATACTATGAAGGGTTGCCATTTAAAGAACAACTAGGAAGCAATTCAATGAAGAGGATTGTTAAGGATAGGTTCCTTGCTGCATTCCAATCATGTTCTTTTCAAAACCTAGCTTTAAGGATTTTAAAGAAATCCTGAGGGGGCACTCTCTTCCTTTTGTCCCACTGAAATATCATCATTAAACTCCTCTAAAAATGGTTTCTGATATCATTCTGCTTTCCAGCTGAGGCAACATTTTCTATAAGTAATAACAAAACAGCTGAAGTGAGTAAAAGCAAACTGGGCAGATAGGAATATCAATCCTGATGGGACCAAAGGGAGCTCTGTGTTAACTTCTAAAGTACCTGAACTTTTCTGAACCAGTTAGTTTTGACTGAAATTGAAAATGTTCTTTTACTTTCGAATCCCTGCCAGAGGGGGCTGCTATGGTAGACTTCTCTAGCTATTTTTCTTCTTTTTCAGAGGAATTCAAGACGGGAGATGTCAATGTGTGTGCTTAAGCGTAAAAGTGATCATTTTTTAACCACTGGTGGGAAAGTAGTTTGCCAGTGGGGAGCTAAGTGTTGAAATCTGGCATTAATCCAGCAGAGTTGGACCAATAGATCACAGATAACTATACAGTATATGACGGTGAGTTCTCTTGCTTAAAATGAAAAAAAAAAAAAAATGGAGAGTATTGAGAAGTGAGACAGGAGATTTTTCAAATGGTGCACTACACTGCTCTATTGACTTAAGTCAGCCACAAGGAAATTTAAAAACAATTTAGAGAATAGAGTGCAACTACCTCTAAGAAGATCACTCTTCATAACATAGGTGGATGGGGACTACTCCAGTATGAAATACTGTCTCACATGTATGTTTACCTTAAGGCTTCAGCAGATACTAAATTGCATTCTGAAAGTTTGGTGAATTTAAGCTGAACAGGTCGTTAATGTCACCCAGAAGCAACAACAATGACACCCCCAAAGGTGAAAGTGGAAGTAAATAGCCAAGTGTCTATCTCTTGAGGAAAAGCTAATAAAGCAGAAATCCAATCCTTCCATCAAGATTATGGTGAGCTGGATTTCTGCAGAAGTGTGGCTAAAAGCTCCAACTTTCATGCTTTTCATGTCAGGTCACAAATGCCAGCTGCTTGTTACTTAAAAATAATCATCAAAAAATATGAGTTGAGGAATTATTTTCAAATAAGAATGAGAAAGGGATTCTTAAATGACTTTTCCTCCTTTTTAAAAACATAACTGAATTACCATGACTGGAGGCAGAACTTAAAACCCTAATCATTTGAATTTAGAATAACATTCCCCAAAATATATTTAAAGTGAATATTTAATTAAAATAGGTAAGAAACCAAAAAGTAACACCAAAGCTATTGTCATATATAAAAGATATGTTTTCCATAAGTCTCTTTAAATCAAAGGAGTCAAAATTATAACTCTAAAGTCTTATATAAAAGGTGCCATATGTTTTCTCCTTCCCCATTTTTCTTAAGATTAAGACAGAGTGTATTTACCTATAAACAGTTCTTTTTTTTTTAACTTTTTACCATATTTGTTTTGAACCATGCCTTTCTTCCCAAGAATTTATTTATTCTCTCTCCATTTGTTTGGTGACCATTGTGCATAATACTGAGCTTCTCCTAGCATTAAAAAATAGTTTCTGGATTATTAGTAATAGTTTGGTTTTCACAAATCTTGGACATGAAACTATAGGAAATAGTGATATTGTTTGGAGCAGTTGAAAATGGTTTCTGGTCTCTTCCTTGAGTTGAGAATTTAAAGTCCTGAGCTTATAATTCTTTTGCTCCAATTTTCCAGTGCAATTAGAAGTAACGAACCATCTCCGGTATATTCCTTATTTATCCTAACATTTCTGTAGTTCCATATGGTCTCTCTAGAAGTGTAATGAGACTTCTTTCATGGTGGCTTATAAAAGTGAGTCTTCCAAGAGCAAATAAATGTTGCCCATCCTCTTAAAGACATCATCCAGAGCTGGCATACCACCATTACTTCATACAGTATCAGCTAATGCAAATCATGAAACATCTCAGAGAGAAAGTGAACTAACAGAGGGCATACTAGGAGGTACAGTTCATTGAGGACCATTTTTGGAGACCACGTACCACAGTTTGGAATTTGCTTGTAGTGGTATGGTTAATAGAATTATTATTCTCTGAGTCAGTAACCAATAAGACCATTTTTTCATGATTAGTATTTGAGTCACTTGTGAACTCATTTGTAGGCTCATTTACCGTGACAATCTTGACAGTTCTACCTATTATGAATATTGTGCCATTTATTCTGAAAATTTAAATTCATTGAAAATGAGACCTGAATATGATGTTTTGGCCTGCGAAGCCCAGAGAATGAAGCCTCATGGAGACTGTTCTTATATTGTCAGAAAGAAAATACTTACTACAAAGTATTTTGCTACAAAGTATAAAGCTTGCAAACGTGAGAAGTTTGCAAGTTTGAGAAGTTTGTTAACTACCATGGGGTCTAAAATTTATTTTCAATAATAATGAATGGCATGATAAATCACTGTATTTAACTCCATAATATCAGAACATGTGAATATAAGAAATGTTATGGAAAGATGAATTTTCTTTTTTTAAGTTTATTTATTTTTGAGAGAAAAGAGAGAGAGCAGGGAAGGGGGGAGACAGAGAAGTCCAAGCAGGCTCTTCACTGTCAGTATGGAGCCCTATGTGGGGCTTGAACTTATGGAACCATGAGATCATGAACTGAGCCAAAATCAAGAGTCAGACGCCTAACCAGCTAAGCCACCAGGCACCCCAGAAAGATGCATTTTCTTAATGGAACTATATACTCCTGCCTGTACTTTGATAGTCAAAATCATGATAGAAATTTAAGATTATGTATTCTTTTTGTGGTTAAGATCTTATAAAAGTCCTGTATAACAATATTGGTATCCTTAATCTTAATTCCAAAGATCTCAAAATTCCTAAACAGATTTAATTTTAGAATTAATAAGGCCTTCCATTTCCATGTTATTGACCCACACCTATATCTTTGCCTCACCAGAATTCATGTTCCTGAAATATCTCTGCCCAAAATTCCTTCTAAGGTTCTTAGCACATTCATATTGTCAGGTTGGTCTTTCATGGAGTTCAAAAATTAAATCCAGACATTTTAGTTACATTATTTCACCCTTAAAAATGTACTACAGTAGGCAAACTAAACTGTTATCAAGTAAAATTTCTGCCTTTAGCAACATAACTGTTCTATCTGATGTTCAAAAAATTTAAGGCATTTCTCCCTTCCTTCTTTCCTCTTTCCTTCCTTTCTTTTTATAAACTTACCAAAAATAACAGTCTTAAGTTCTTCAAATGTACTACTTCTAAAAACAAACAAAAACAAAAAGGTACTGCTTCTATTAATCTACTCTACCTTCTTTTTGTTTTTAAACACCCTTAAATGTCCCATGTCAAAGTAAAATACATGAGAAATATTGCAGCCACCAAGATTGTATTGAAGGAAAAATTCTAGGCATCACTTCACTAAATGGAGACCTTAACACCTGTAAATATAAGTTTTCCCTTAAATATTTTGTTTTAAAAAAAATGTACATACTGAAAGGAGAGAAACAGCTAAGAAAACCTACTCTGAATCACTCTTTTTCTTTAAGCTTTTATTTAAATTCAGTTGGTTAACTTACAGTATAATAGTAGTTTCAGGTATACAATATAGTGATTCAACACTTCCATACAATACCCTGTGCTCATCACAAGTACATTCCTTAATCCCCATCACCTATTTACCCATCTCCTGCCCCTAGACATCTCTCCTCTGTTAACTATCAGTTTGTTCTCTATAGTTAACAGCCTCTCTCTCTTTTTTCCCCCTCTTTTCCCATTTGTTTCTTAAATTCCCCATATGAGTGAAATCATGGTATTTGTCTTTAACTTATTTTGCTTAGCATAATAACCTCTAGCTCCATCCATATCATTGCAAATGGCAAGATTTCATTCTTTTCATTGGCTGAGTAATATTCCATTGTATATATACACCATCTTTTGTATCCAATCATCAAACACATGGGCTGATTTTACAATTTGGCTATTATACATAACATTGCTATAAACATTGGGTGGCATGTATCCCTTTGAATTAGTATTTTTGTATTCTTTGGGTAAATACCAGGTAGTGCAATTGCTGGGTCATAGGGTAGTTCTATGTTTAACTTTTTGAGAAAATTCCATACTGTTTTCCATAGTGGCTGTGGCAATTTGCCTTCCAACCAAAGGTGCAAGAGGGTTCCCCTTTCTCCACATCCTCAACACTTGTTGTTTCTTCTGTTGTTGATTTTGGTCATTCTGACAGGTGTGAGGTGATTTCTTATTGTAGTTTTGATTTGCATTTCCCTGATAACCTGTGATGTTCTGCATCTTTTCATGTGTCTGTTGGCTATCTGCATGTCTTCTTTGAAAAAATGTCTATTCATGTCTTCTGCCCATTTTTAATTAGATTATTTGTTTTTTGAGTATTGAGTTTCATCAGTTCATTATATATTTTGGATACTAACTCTTTATCAAATAAGTCATTTGCAAATATCATCTCCCATTCTGTAGGTTGCCTTTTAGATTGTTTCCTTCACTGTACAGTTTTGTTTTTTTGCTTTTTGTTTTTTGTTTTTTTTTTTATGAAGTTGCAATAGTTTATTTTTGCTTCTGTTTCCCTTGCCTCAAGAAACATATCTAGAAATAAGTTGCTACAGCCAATGTCAAAGAAATTACTGCCTATGGTCTCCTCTAGGATTTGTATGGTTTTAGATCTCACATTTAGGTCTTTCAACCATTTTGAATTTATTTTTTTGTATGGTATAAAAAAAGCACACATGTTGCTGTGCAGTTTTCCCAACACCATTTGTTGAAGAGACTTTTCCCTTTCGATGGTCTCTCCTGTTTTGTCAAAAATTAACTGACCATATAGTTGTGGGTTCATTTCTGGGTTTTCTATTCTGTTCACTGATCTATGTGTCTGTTTTTGTGTCAGTACCATCTTGTTTTGATCACTACAGCTTTGTAATATAACTTGGGGCTGGAATTGTGGTATCTTCAGCTCTGCTTTTATTCTTTAAGGTTGCTTTAGCTATTTGGGGTCTTGTGTGGTTCCATACATATTTGAGGATTGTATTCTAGCTCTGTGAAAAATGCTGGTGGTATTTTGATAGGGACTGCATTAAATGTGTAGATTGCTTTGGGTACTATAGACATTTTAACAATATTTGTTCTTCCAATCAATGAGCAGGGAATGTCTTTCCATCTGTTTGTAGCACACTTAATTTCTTTAATCAGTGTTTTATAGTTTTCAAAATATAGGTCTTTCACCTCTTTGGTTAGGATTATTCCTTGGTATCTCATTGTTTTTAGTGCACTTGTAAATGGGATTGTTTCCTTAATTTCTCTTTCTGCTGCTTCTTTATTGGTATATAGAAATGCAACAGATTTCCACATATTGATTTTGTATACGGTGACTTTACTGCTGTCTAATTGCTGTTTCTAGGACTTCTAGTGCTACATTAAATAAAAGTGGTGAGAGTGGACATCTCTATCTTGTTCCTACCATAGGGAAAAAGCTCTCAATTTTTCCCCATTGAGGATGATATTAGCTGTGGATTTTTTACATGTGGCCTTTATTGTTCCCTCTATACCTACTTTGTTGAGGACTTTTATCATGAATGGATGTTGTACTTTGTCAAATGCTTTTTCTGCATCTACTGAAATGATTTTATGGTTCTTATCCTTTCTTTTATTAATGTGGTATATCACATGATTGATTTGCAAATACTGAGCCACTCTTGTAACCCAGAAGAAATCCCACATGATTGTGGTGAATGATTTTGTAAAGTATTGCTGGATTCAGTTTGCTAGTATTTTACTGAGAGTTTCTGCATCTGTGTTTATCAGAGATATTGGCCTGTAGTTTTCTTTTTTAATGGTGTCTTCTTCTGGTTTTAGTATCAGGGTAAGGTTGCCCTTGTAGAATGAACTTGGAAATTTTCCTTCCTTTTTTTTTTTTTTTTTTGTAACAGTTTGAAAACAATAGATATTAACTCTTTTTTTTTTAATGTTTGGTGGAATTTGCCTGTGAAGCCATCTGGTCCTGGATTTTAAGTTTAATTTTTTGTTGTTGTTGTTGTTGTTTCTTTGGGTTTGGGGGGGGGGAGCCTTTTTTGACTACTAATTCAATTTCTTTTCAGGTTATCAGTCTGTTAAAGTTTTCTATTTCTTTCTCTTTCAGTTTCAGTAGTTTATATGTTTCTCAGAATTTATCCATTTCTGCCAGTTGTCCAACCTGTTGTCATATAGATTTTCATAATATTCTCTTATACCTATTTATATTTCTGTGCTATTATTTCTCCTCTCTCATTTGTGATTTTATTTATTTGGGAGCTTTCTCTTTTCTTTTTGATAAGTCTGGCTGAAGGTTTATCAATTTCATTAATTTTTTCAAAGAACCAGCTCCCAGTTTTATTGATCTGTTCTATTGGGTTTTTTTGTGAGGTTTTTTTGTGGGTTTTTGTTTTTTAGTTTATATATCATTTATTTCTGCTCTAATCTTTATTTCCTTTCTTCTGATGGCTTTAGGCTTCATTTATTGTTCTTTCTCTAGCTCCTTTAGGTGTAAAGTTATGTTGTTCTTTTGAGACTTTTCTGGCTTCTTGAGACACACCTGTATTGCTATGTAGTTCCCTGTTAGGACTATTTTTGGTACACACTAAAGGTTTTGGACCATTATGTTTTAATTTCATTTGTTTCCATGTACTTTACTTTACATTTTATATTTTATTTTATATTTTATATTTATTTTATTTATTTTATTTTATTTTATTATTTATTTTCTCCTGGTTGACCTATTCATTATTTAGTAGCATGTTGTTTAATCTCCATGTATTTGTGGTCTTTCCACATTTTTTCCTGTGGTTGATTTCTCTTTAATAGCACTGTGGTCAGAAAAGATGTGTGGTGTGACCTCAATATTTTTGTAATTGTTTAAGCTTGGTTCGTGACCTAATATGTGATCTATTCTCGAGAGTGTTTTATATGCATTTGAAAAGAATATGTATTCTGCTGTTTTAGGATGGAATGTTCTGAATATATCTGTTAAGTCCATCTGGTCCAGTGAGTCATTCAAAGCCACTGTTTCCTTATAGATTACCTGTTTAGATGATCTGTCCATTGATGTAGGTGAGGTGTTAAATCCCCTCCTATTATTATCAATTCCTTTATGTTTATTAATAGTTTTATGTAATTTGGTGCTTTCATGTTGGGTACATAAATATTTACAATTATATCTTCTTGTTGGACTGTACCCCCCAAAGATTATATAGTGCCTTCCTTGGTGTCTTGTTGCAGTCTCTGTTTTAAAATCTAGTTTGTCAGATATAAGTATGGCTATTCCAGCTTTTTTTTTTTTTACATCAATTTTCATGCCCTCACTTTCAATCTGCACATGTGCTTAAGTCTAAAATGAGTCTCCTGTAGGCAGCATATAGATAGGTCTTGGTTTTTTTTGTTTTTGTTTTGTTTTGTTTTCCATTCTGACACCTTTTGTTTGAAGCATTTAGTCCATTTACATTCAAAACAATTGTTAATCAATATGTATTTATTGCCATTTTATTACTCGTTTTGTCATTTTTCTGAAGGTTTTCTCTTATCCTTACTTGTCTTTGTCACTTTTGGTCTCTTCTTTTCATTCTAAGAATCCCTTTCAATATCTCTTAGAGATCTGGTTTGCCTACCATGAACAGCTTTAGTTTTTGTTTGTCCAGGAAACTCTTATCTCTCATTCTATTCTGAATGATAGCCTTGCTGGACAGAGAATTCATGGCTGCCAATGCTTCCAATTCAGCACCTTGAAGAGATCATGCCACTGCATTCTGGCTCACCAAGTTTCTGTTGATAAATCTCCAGGTAGTTTTATGGGTTTTCCCTAGTAAGTTAAGAACTTCTTTTGTCTTTCTGCTTTTAAGATTTTTTCTTTATCAGTTTATTTTGCAAATTTAATTACAACATGCCTTGGGGTTGGCCTGTTTTTGTTGATTTTGATAGGTGTTCTCTGCTCCTCCTTGATCTGGATATCTGTTTCCTTCCCCAGATTAGGGAAGTTTTCAGCTATTATTTCTTCCATTATATTTTCTTCCTCCTTTTCTTTCTTTTTCTTCTGGGGCTCCTATAATACAAACATTATTACATTTGATGGAGTCACTGAGTTCCTTAATTCTATTCTTGTGTTGCACAATTCTTTCCTCTCTGTGTTCTGGTTCATTACTTTCCATTACTTTGTCTTCTAGGTCACTAACTCATTCCTCTGTTTCTTCTAGCCCAATGTGCACTGAATCAAGTCTATTTCCAATCTCATTTATTGCCGTCTTACTCTGCAGTAGGAATCTTCTGAAGTCTCCTTAAGTCTTCTATTCTTTTCTCAAGCCCAGTGAGTAGCCCTATCATTGTCACTTTAAATTTTCCATCAGGCATGTTACTTGTATCTGTTTCACTTAGATCTCTGGCCATGGCAGTATATTGTTCTTTCATTTTGGATAAATCCATCTTCACATTTTAAGTTTCTGCCTTCTTCTCAGTGTTAGGAAAGCAAGTTATGTCTCCTGCTCCTGAAAATAATAGCCTTATGGAAGAAGAAGTCATGTAGTGCCCATGGCCTGGCACTTCAGGGGTATCTCCAGTGTGTGCTGTGTGCACTCTGCTGTTTGTTTGGAAGCTCTATCTTTTAGGCCAGTCATCTGCAGAGGATCTCCTTGCCTGCTGTGGGCAATGTTTGGTCCCCAGCCTAAATGTGGCTGGTTTTAACCAGGTGTGTTCTGGTCTGCTTGTGAAATGAGACCTGCCACCACCTCCACCAGAGCTGACGCCCTGAAGAATTCCCTGGTTGGGAGGTATTATGTGGGCAGGGATTTGTGCTGGTCTTCTGAGGAAGGGACCTGCCATACTGGGACTGAGGCAAGCAACTGAGAAGGACAGTTCAACCACAGCACAGGGAAGTGGGGCTTGGTGTATGCAAGTTGGGCCACCAGTATAAATGCTATGCTGCTTCCCACAGGTGGCTCTGTGTTTATGCTGAGGGACAAGGGAGGAAAATGGAGCTGAAAACCTCCTTTGTTCCTGAAGAGGTGTTACTGTGAATGCTGCTTCTCTGGGAAGCTCTCCAAGAAGAGCAAATAATCTCTCCATTGCACACCCCCAGCATTCTTCAGATCGCTGTTTGCATGCTGTCTGCTCCCAGGCTGTTTTGCCTACCTTCTCTCCAGGAGCAGTACAGTACCCTCTGGGGTCTACCCCTGCCAAGCCCACCAACCTTGAAAACTCCTAGCTTTAAGTCCCAAGGGTTACAAGAACTCATGAGATGTGGGCCCTCTCATTTTCCAAGCCAACAGCTTTGGGGAAATGTTCTCCTTGTGTGTTTCCCTGTGTGTTTCTCTCTCTCTCTCTCCCACTCTCTCTCTCTCTCTCTCTCACTCTCACTCTCTCTCCTCTGTGACCAAAGCTTCCTGCACTCTACAACACCCACAGTTTGTTTCTCTCCTGAACCATGTCTCTGCACTCCTCACCATCTTTGATGTGGCCTCTTCTCTCCTTTAAGTTGTGGAGTTTGTTCTGTCAGTCATCAGATTGATTTCTCAGGGATTTAGGATGATTTGATAATTATCTAGTTCTGCTCGTTGGATGAGACAAGCCTAGGATCCTTCTGCTCCACTTTCATTTTCCCATCCCTGTAATTCATTTTTCTTCTCATTGAAAATGACTCTTACTTATATATGCCCATATTGCAATTAAGGTATACCAGCTATGCTGGTATATAAAGTAAATTATTTTCAAATGAATTAAATGGTAACCAGAAAAAAATAATTTACTTTACTTGTATGAGACATTAATCTCAGGGCTTATTTACTCTTAGTGAACTTCCAACTATTTCAACTGTACTTCTTATTGGCAAAAATTTTTTTGCAATCCTTTTTATTAGTTTTTCTTCACCACAAATTCTCCAGCATAAGAGTTGATTTTTCTTTTCCACACAGATTTTCTTCTACTCTACCTCAGCAAATTCCATTTCTAAATTCAACTAAGTAATGAATTATTAATACTTAAGACCATAACATAACTTTGATTTGGGTTTAATTTGAGGAGAGGAGGATAAATGATACAATGAAAAAAACTATTTTCCATAATGCAGAAATAATTTTGCCACAGAAACCATGGACTTATAATTCTTTTACCGTGATAAAAGATGAGGAAAACAAGTTGAGCAACTTCTTGAAGAGTATAATTTAGAGGCCTGATGACATAAAATAGCTATGATCATTTTAAAAACATGCATAGACAAACACCACAGCCAGGGATTGTAGTCAGAATTGCATTTTTCCAGAAACCGCAGGGAGGTAATACAAGGGTGATAATGAATTCTCGTATTAAAAAAATCTACTCCCTGCTGTTTCTCTACAGGAGGAGGGCAAGAGAAACAAAACCTGGTTTTAAAAGAAAGAAGAAAAAGTAAAATATTTTCATTTCAGTAAAGCAATTAGTTTGTTTTTCCTTTTGATAACTGACCAAAAATTATTTTTCAAAGTATGCTCACCAAATTTAACCTATTTAATAAGCATTACTTTTTCTTTGCTAAAGGGCGGTGGGAACAGACATTCCCAATATGGTAACAGAAAATAATGGTTAAGAAAATAAAGTTTTTCAAGAAAGAATATTCATAATAAATTATTTATTAGCTACAAATAGTTGAGGTATTTGCAGAAGAACCAATACCTTTGTGTGGGATCCAAAAAAACTCAACATATTTAGAACATGTTTTACTCATCAGTTAATTTGCTGCTTGATCTGTGTACTAGCTCTATGTTCAGCCTAAGCCATTCTCCAAATTTAAGCCATTTCAAGTTCCCCCCAGATATTCTACAGGCACCTCAACTTCAACATGTCACCAAATGTCCTTATGATAAACTCCCTTCCTCTGTACCTGTATTTGTTCTTCCTTCTATGGAGCCATCAAACGTGTAATAACCTCTATGGCTCTGAGCAAACCTGCTCAGCTCGTGTGTCTAATAATGCCTGCAAGTCAATACTGTGTTCCCGGAACTCCTCTATTTCTCCTAAATGTGCCCATCTTTCTATTCCTTGCACTCCCTCTATTACCATATCTTAGATATTATTACACTTTCCATAGACTTTAGAAAATCCAAATTCAACTCAAATTTCATTACCTGTAAACAAGTTTAATGTTACTGTATATTTTAAAATAATAAGTGCATATAAAAAATCCACAGTATAAAATAACTCTGCAGGCTTGACTGGATTCAAGTTTTGCTTGCTTGCATAAGAATGCTTTGCAAATGATACTTCATGTCATTCTGAATTTTGAAAGAAGCTGGCTAGCAGATAATTCTGGGTTCTGCCATCCAACCAAACCCCTAGAATGCCAATATCCTCTACTATAACTGAAGATGAAGTTAATAACTCACTACTACCAAAAAGGCAGACAGCACAATTATGGCCTTTAATATCAACTGAACACTTAACTAGATTAATGCCTATTCCATTATATATATATATATATATATATATATATATATATATATATATATATATATATAGAGAGAGAGAGAGAGAGAGAGGCATTAAATAAACATTAAAAAAAATCTTTAAAGGTATAAAATGGATAAAAACTCAAAAGGAAAATTAAAAAATTCCCATATATATATATATATATATATGAATAAAAATGATATGGTTATATTATCACGTTAAAAACAAAGCACACCTATCAAGTGTTTATAATGTCCCAGAATGTGCTAAGTGCTTCCAAGCTTCATCTCATTTAATTCTTAAGCCAACCTTATAAGATGGATACCGCTATCATTATCTATTTTATGAATGAGGAACCTGAACCCTACAGATGTTAAATTACTTTCCCAAATGAATCAGCTAGTGATATTTAAAGTTTTATTTTATTCTGTAGTCCACAGTTTTACCATTGATGGCACTACCTTCACAATATGTGGTTTTCATTTAGTGTGTATAAAGACTCAACAGTATATTTACATAAATTTTTAAGTTGGGTCCTTTTATAATATTCACCTCCATGAACTGAAAAATAAAGACAAAATTCTGAATTACCCTCATTGGGTTAATCAAAAAATAAAATAACACTTAAAGCTCATTGGGAAAAAAAGCAGTGAAATTATAGTTGTTTCAGTCCCAGGATTAATTGTTTCTCCCTATCATGAGGAATGTATCTGCTCTTTGATGAACTGTTGACAAGTTTGCCACACTGTGGGAGATCACATATGCTACACTGTGATGTTGTAAAATGAAAATGTGAGATGGAATTCTGTTGCCTACAGCTGTTAACTTTTTAAGCAGCATTAGAAAATTTTGTCAAATTAATTCTAAATATATTAGAATAAATAACTTAATAAACTATTTTGTTTCCATTAAAAAATAAGTATATAATGAAGGAGAAAACAAGCAGGGCACAAAATTGTCATCCTTAAAAACACTCACATTAGATTGTGAATGAACACTTCACTTTCAAGTTGTTGAATAGAACAAAGAGAAAAATGAGATATAAGATGTTTCTCTTATACTCATGAGATAGCAAGCCAACTTCTAAGTAATTAGGTAGATAAAATCAGAAGTGTCTGTAATACCTTCTGTAAGAAGTGAATTGCTCTAATGCTCATCGGACAACTTTTGTTTGCCAGGCAACTGACAAGAAAATTCAAAATTCTACTTTACTTAATACATATTCTCCTAAGATGCACTTAACATCCTTATTCCCATTTTATAGAAAAAGAAACTGAAATTCAGATTGTGTGATCTTCAGAAAATCTAAGGACTTTTCAATGCTAAAGCAAAGATTCAAAGGCTGATTTTATGACTATAAAATCTGTTTTGTTTTGTGTTTTTTTCTATCTTACTACTCTGTGTTGCAAGGTATAAAATGAAGGGCACCTGGATGGCTCAGTTAGTTAAACGTCCAACTTTGGCTCAGGTCATGATCACATGGTTTGTGGGTTCAAACTCTGCATCAGGCTCTGTGCTGTCAGCTCAGAACCTGGTGCCTGCTTCAGATTCTGGGTCTCCCTCCCTCTCTGCCCCTCCTCTACTTGTGCTCTCTCAAAAATAAATAAACATTAAAAAAAAACTTTAAAGGTATAAAATAGATAAAAACTCAAAAGGAAAATTAAAAGAAGGTATTTGGTTCATTAATACTATAGCTGTTTATTAATACTAATAACTTCTTAAGAAAAATAGATACGTGGGGAGCCTGGATGTCTCAGTCGGTTAAGCAACCAACTTTGGCTCATGTCATGATCACGCAGTTCGTGGGTCCAAGCCCCATGTAGGGCTCTGTGCTGATAGCTCAGAGCCTGGAGCCTGTTTTGGATTCTGTGTCTCCCTCGCTCTATGCCCCTCCCCCACTCATTCTCTGTCTCCGCTTCTCAAAAGTGAATGAACATTTAAAAAAATAAAAAAATAAATAAATAGATAAGTAAATCTGAGTAGAAGTTCTGGGCATCTGAGAAAGGAAGCAATATTCACCACCTTGCAGAATTTTCAATATGATTGAGTGGCTTTGAACATAGAGAGCAAGCAGTATGGTCCTTGAAAGTCATCTCATGGCTCAAAGCTTGTATTTGAAAGAGAACAAGTGGGATACAATCCTGTGGGCAATTAATATTCAGCTGCCACCTTTACCACACCTGCTATTTTCACCCTCTAACCAACTGTCTAGACCAGTATTCCTCCATGTCAGCAAATTGCCCTCACTCAGACACTGCAACCTGGAGTGCAAGAGCTGTGCTGTCAAACCAGAAATCTTTTTTTGTTGTTTTTTAAATTTTTGTCAGAATTCCTCTCTTCTGATAAAAGGATTATATCCCAGATCCGAAGCAAAAATGACCTTTTCCGATCTTTCCTTTTCTTTTTATTCATTGTCTAAAAAACTCACTGATGTATCTTGAAAGAAAGGCTTAAGGCAGGAGTTTTCACATGAACTCATTCCTTTGGTATTTTCCAAACAAGATTCATAAGTCAAACATCAGCTGACCCTTTGAACACTATCTTCATAAGTTCTTTGTGAAATTTCTTTCACTCACTGATGGCAGTTTGTCTTAGGTTGCTTTACAAAGCCTTTTGGGGGACACATGGACAGACAAATGCAGCAATCCCACTGCTTCATTCAAAACTATTTTTATATTTTTTTAATGTTTATTTATTTTTGAGAGATGGAGGGCAGAGAGACAGAGTAGGAGACATATGAGGAGTGGGGGGAGGGGCAGAGAGAGGGAGACAGAGTCCAAACCAGGCTCCTGGCTCTGAGCTGTCAGTCAGCAGAGAGCCCAATGTGGGGCTTAAACTCATGAACTGAGAGATCATGACCTGAGCCCAAGTTGGATGCTTAACCGATTGAGTCACACAGAAGCCTCCAAAACTATCAAAAAGTGTCTAGAACCAGCATCTTGACTTTCAAAATAGATAGATGTTGTTTTCTCCCTGAAGAGAATGATAAATGTAATTCTAAATTAATTACATCAATTATACAAACAAGCCAAAGTGTCTACACAGCTGAGCTAATATAGCAAATACATACTGGCCCAGACTTTACCTCTAAAACCATAAGAATTCAATTTTTAGTAAATGCCTTTCTTCTATTAATCAGCCAAGCAACTCTCACTTATATATTACCTTGGTGGTATAAATCTTTCTCATATAATAACTACAGTGACAACCGAATTAAACCCAGTGATTAGAATGTGCTCTCCAACTTTGGAATTAAATTCTTTGGCTTTAATTTTCATGGTCTATGACATCAACAATAGTTGGGCACTCATGCTCCTTTGAAAGACCATTCCATTTGCAGGGCTTACTTCTATTGCTAGAGCCTGCACTTTATCAATCAGATTTTAGAATCACTAATCAGATTGGGAGAAATCATCAAAATATCAACACATTTTTTTTAATCTTAAGGTATAAATCAGGGTGTTTTAAGCGCTGCCTGGGATTATAAACTTCAAAAAAAAATAAGTGAAATATTTATAAGTGAAAATAATGTCAACCAAGTCTATTAAAATATTTGGTCCCTATATTTTGACCATTTAGAATTTTTAGCATTTCTTAATATGAGAAATAGTTAACATCAGGGGGATGTTTTACATTAAAAGCTATCCATTACAAAACTGAATATTTCTAATTGTGTTTGCTCATGTATATTATTTCATTAATTCATCATTTCAATCTTGTGAGGTGGGAAGGAAAAATATCATAGGCCACTTTACAGGTGAATTGGTTATGGTGCTACAAACCCAACTGACTCCAAAGTCATACAGCTTATAGAAACAGGTTACATAAATAGGAGGTGTTGAGGCCAGATTCAGGGCACAGTCTTCTAATTTCAATTCTTCCATTCAATAAAATGCCAGAGGTCTGGGTTCCTTCTCCCACACTTGTTAAAAGCTTCTGGAAAGACCAGATGAATTACCTAATTTTCATTACTTCCGCTTCTCAACTGGAAAATTTTTAAGTAATTTTATTTATGTAGTGAGAAAGTTGTAGTGAAGAGAGGAAGGGAGAAAGAAAAGAAAATGTTCATGTTGAAACTGCTATTGGTTTTATGTTTGGTGCATCCTTTGTAGATTTTTGATTAGTTGTTTTGATTTTTGTGTCACTGCTCTTAGCTGGAAAGTCCCTAAGAGTTGAAAGTGAAATCTAATCTACATAAATATGTGTATTCTTCTTGACTAGAGGCAAATCTGAGTTAGAAACTCTGTTTCCTTCACTGTGCAACTAAGGGTCCCACATGAAGACTGCACCAGAGTAAGTGCTCATTAAATGTCTGCTGGGTGAACTGAACATTTTCTTCTGCTTCTTAACGAAGAATCAAAATGTTACAAGTGTCTCAAAGGTCCTAGTCCAGTGATTCCCTCATTATGATAAAGAGGATAAAGTCAGTGAGGTCAATTTACTAGCATAAAACTTTATACAAAATGTATATTACTTTTATCTTATGCACATGCACTTTGTTCATTTTCTGCCTTTATTACAGAATCCATGGTATATGCATAGGTAATTAAATGGATTAGTATTTGCTCAGCTTTCATAATGGAATTTTATGGCAAAACAAATTACTTCATTCACTTCTGGTGTTTTTCCTTAGCTTTGAGACATATATAATTTTCCATATTTTCAAAGGAGGTCAGCACAAATGGCAACTAGAGATAGCATAGTAAGTGGTAAACAAGTACCCCAAAACCACATTTTAAAAATAAGGGTGAATTTGATACTGAACATTTACCTCTAAGCAGTCTGCATTCTGGCAGGACCAGTTTCTCATATTTTCAAACCCTAAGGGATTGTCTTGGTTAAAAACATAAGTTACAGAGCCTATATTCTGAAATCAGCACTGCAAAAAAGCACTGCAGTTGATCTACGACATAACTGAAGCCCCACTGAAATCTTAATTTTTTTAGTGTCTTGAGCGTTCATATTCAGTTTTTTTTTCTTTTTTTCTCACATTACACTTATTAGTTTTACCAAGGATAATGAAGTCCTCTGAAACTGGGAAATGAAATTTAACTTGGGAGTATTTTCACTTATTACCTATTAAGAATGGTTACATAATCCCTAAAATATTTGGCTTTGCCTGTCAAACATGAAAAATTGAGAACTGTAGTTAATGACATCTGTTTCACAGGTATCATACTCTTATGGGAGAAGCAGTTTATGCTTCTGGACATTGTTCTCAGAAAGCCTCTCAATCCTAAATTACCAACACCACAGACTGTTAGAGGAATAAGAAGGCAATTTATTCTCTTTTGCATGCAGCCTAGACTGGTGTTTAAAATTGGGGCTGCCAACATAGCAATTGTGTGGTGTTTCTTTAATGAGGGTGTTGCTTGACCAGAAACACAGCTGAGACATTTAGATTTATTTTATGGCAGTCCTGAGAAACGATCTATTCCTAATCAGAATAATTTGCCCATAAATGACTTCTGACAGAGCTCCACAAGAAAAGCAAATCTAAAGGTCCTAATCTCTTCAAAGCTGTGAATCCTAAAAGACGTAAGTACCTTTGTTCAATAAGTCATTTTGGACTTATTGAAATGGACACAACTGTTAAATAGGTATAAATAAAATACATTATAATACATCTTTCCTCTGAAATAAGTAAATAAATAAATCTGTAGTTTGCTTTTAATTTTGATCTCCTAGTTTTAGGGATCTTAATAAATTTCCAAATGTCCAAAAGATGAACACTATTCAGACTCTCCAACAAAATTTAAACTATATTTGCTCAGTGCAGACCCTTGGTTATAAAACTGCCAATTTTCCATCAACTTTTAAAATAACAGCAAAGTAAATGATTTACTTACTCTGAAAAATTCTGGTGGTCTCCTGCTCTCTGAGCACTCCTTTTACCAAATTTAAATTAGTAACTTGTACATATATCAGGAATTCTAGTTTCACATGATTTTGCACAATATAAGAAAAAAGCAAAATGGGGTCTTGTGATTCCAAAATAAATAAGAAAAGAGAAAATTCTTTCCCAGAAGGTATGAATTGGGTAAAAAGTGACTATCAGTGCGATTTATCTGGCAAAGTTTAAAGGTGAACGCTATAATAATAACTCTTAGAGTTTCTCTAAGTATAAAATTGTTGTTTATATGACAGTCATGTGTCATTTAATAAATTAACTGAGAGTATTACTTTAAAAATATTCTTTTTATATAGTTTACACATTCCAATTTTTTTATTAGAAGACAATTTTAAGTAATCTTTACTATTTTTTTAATAAAAGAAAACTGATCAACGATTTTAGCACCTGAATGGACAATGTGATAATGAATACTACTTCTTTTTTTTTTTTTAAGCACAGTTTTCCAATGCAGCACTTCACAGTGAACTGACATTTGGCAGTGAGGAACCTTTCTAAAGTTCAGGAACTGCATTAAAAAGAGAATTATAAAGGGCATCATTAAAATTTAGGTAGAAAACTGTTACTGAGCATTTCAATTACAGAGCTACATGACTGGCAGTAAGAAATAATAGGCACAAATTAGTGCTATTGACTGTTTCTTAACATCTATTCAGCTGGCCTAAGGAGTGACTGTCTTGGATACTGTCATAAATTCTGTAATGTTCAAATATCTTACTTGTCTGATTATCATCACTTTCTCACTGTGACCCTTCTAAAGAACTTTTGTTGGTGCAAAAATTATAGATCCAAAACATTCACCTTATTAGCCTAATTGCAGTTCTATTTAGCATTTTCTCCTCCTTTCCCTCAGCTGCAGACACACATCCTTTATTTAAATTTTACACAGTAGTTAGAGGCCAAGAAAATAAGGAGGAATGCTCATTCCATAAAATGTGATACTTCTAATTAGTCTGCTGAGAGTTTTGGAATATGCGTAAAGCTGTAGATGTGGTATTAAATCACATTTTTATTACCCCAAAATTAATGTTTACCATGTGTATGCAAAGGTGTTAAGGATTTGAAGTGCAAGTTTTGAAGATAGTAGCAGTCATTTGTTTCTACAATATAGTTCAATACATATTTTTATCCTTAAAAAAAAACTTTGGATAAAATATCTTGCTTCTCCCACTTTCTCTATCATGATTTTAATATAATTTCACTTTTAGCTAGACCATTCAAAGAAATACTCTGCTGGTATTTGGAATATAGTCAATTCGGGTAAAGTCTTCCTGTTGTTTTAGATAGTTAAATGAGGTGGAAAAAAATAAACTCTAAAAAACAAAAAGGGCATCACTGAGGCCAACAGTGTATTTAACTCACTAAAAGAGATATAACTTTATAGATTTAAATAGTATTTGGCTGTCATATTTACTCATAAGAACTGACAAATTTATAATGACTGACAGGAGTTGATTTATGAGTTTTGGGAATGGAAAGAAACCAATGGAAATGCCCTTATTAAAAACTTGCAATTTTTTCCTCAGGCCAGGTTACCATAATAAATGTGAAAATAGGCTTGATTTCATTCAGAATTAATGTAGTTTAAATTTGAAATGAATCTCACTTCCTGCCTCTAGGAGGTCTGTTGACATTTCTAGGGCTGGTTCAGAGAGTTCACATGGTAAATAGAATGCATGTATACTGAAGTGTCCCTATGTATATATCTACCAAAAGCACAATTAATAATAAGGTAATGGTTTGACCAAATCAAAGATTATTAACTGTGGAGGCAAAACCCACAAAATTTAGAAAATGTTCACTTGGCAAGATTCTGAATAAATTTACACTACCAATAGATATTAGTTCTATTTTATATTGTAAAAAAAAAAAAAACTCGGTTAAGAAGAAATATTTAATAATTAAATTATCTTACAGTTTTCTCTCTCCCTTCTTCCATCTCTGTTTCTCTCAACACTGAAATTTTACCTACATCAGAAATTTCCATTCATTCCATTCCATCATTCATCATGCAGAGAAAATCAACTATATTCCACAACACAGATCACACAATTACAGAAAATCAAGTCTAGTGTTACCAACATTATCGAGAAGTTTAAACAACTTTGACTTCATAGAAAGAACTCAAACCAAAGGAAGAAATTAAGTTTACCTTGCAATGATGACCCCCTTCAAGTGGGTTTCATCTGGAAAGTAAATGCCACCTTGTAATTTTGAGAAACATATCTTTGCTAAAGTGAAGTTCCCATGCATACACTCTTAGGAACGTAAATCAGTCTGCAATGTGGTACTTTAAAGTAGTGGAAATAAGCTATTGTATATAATGTGACAGTTAAAGGTCTATGTACTCTTGTTTCCCTCCCCAGTAGCATCCAGGAGCCCTTTTATAAATGTCATCTGGTTTTTACTCAAGTCAAATTTAAATTTATACTCCCTTCTGATACATCTCTCAGCAAAAAAAAATCTGGTCACCAATTCACATGGTGATGGATTTGATGGGTGAGTTGAATTCAGGAAAAATATGCTCTTATTCTTAGGCTGGCACTAGGTTTATATACGAGATGAATATGAACTATACCTCTGTAGCACCTAGAAAGATCATTTTTTTTTGCATGCAAGTTCTTGTACTAGCATTGACTACAGCAAATACAAGTGAAACAATGAGTATTTATCTGTTCCAATGAATGCCCCAAAATTCCTATATTTAATATATACATAATATATATATATTACCAAATATATATAACTAAATATAACCTAATATACCAAAATATAACCTAAAATAAAATCTCAAGACTGTTTCTCTTAATAAATACATGAAGGTATAAAATGAAATTAAGACAGAATCCAAGGATGAATAAAAATATTTTTAAAAGCTACATATTAAGTTAAAATAATTCTGGGCTCAAAGTGAATTCCAAGAACAACTACATAAAACAAAATGGAACAGAAAAGAGAAAAAAAAAAGAAACAAGGCATTTGACATTAATGATGGTGATCGGCAAGTGAATGGAAGATAAAGCAAGGATGTCCCTTCCTTCAGTTTCCAATAACATATTCATTACTTCCTTCTGAGCCCTCACTGTCAGCATCCTTAAAGTCTAAATTTCTGACTCACTATCGGTCCAAGGCTATTTAGGCTTTCTTTATCACGTTCTTCATTTACTTCTGTCCTCTCACAATCAATGTCTTAAATGTCCGTATTTCTTCCAACAGTACATTCAAGAAAATCTAGGCTTCCTTTACACATGCCTCAAATTTCTCCCATTTTCTCCCTACCGGCCATCTCCAACTGTGTATTCCCCAAGTTTTTAGCATTCATTATATCAGCCTACAACCTCTGGTAACCAAAATCTGTATTAGTTTTCTACCACTGCCTAACAAATTACTACAACCTCTGCCGTCTAAAGCAACAAAAACTTATGAACTCACACTTTCTGGGAGTCAAGACTCCAGTTAATTTAGTTGGGCCCTCTGCTCAGGGTCTTACCAGACCAAAATCATGATTTCAGTTGATACTGCAATTCACATCTGAAGCCTAGAGTGTGCTTCCAAGATAACTAGTTGTGGGCAGAATTCATTTCTCTGTGACTATATGAATGAGACTCCCATTTCTTGCTATCAACCACGGGTCATTGCCAACTACTAACAACCAACTTGCAAACAAGTAGGACTTTGTAAAATCCTTCTCATGCTTCAAATCTGTGATTTTGTCTTTCTCTGACATCATGACCCAGATTTAAAAGTCTCATGTAATAGGCCAGATCCACCTAAATAATATCCCTATTGTAAGGTCAAATGATTCGGATCTCAGTTATGTCTCTAAAATCCTTTTATAGCAGTACCTATATATTGCTTGAATGAATAATTGGAAGACATAGAAGAGGCTGGGATGCTTGGGGTCCATCTTAGAATTATTCCTACCAGAGTCCTTATGAGGCTGAGGAAACTATATTTTAGTAACATTTTTTTTTTCTTATATATTCTGCTCACTGAGATCAAGTCTCAATTCCTGTCCTGGTCAAAAGTTAGGTTTGTGACCTTGAGCAATCTCGCCAAAATCTGTGATCATTTCCTCTTCTACAAAATGAAAGTAATCTCATAGATTATTTTAATATTTAAATAAATATCCCAGCTCATAGGAGGTATTCAATAAAACCTTATTGCTGTATTACTTTCCCTTGAAAGTTTGGCTCAAAAGTTGCCTCTTCAAGATGTCTTTCCTTCAATAAAAAAGAACAATTCTCTCTTTTACTCCTGAATATATTGTTTATAAATATACTGCACAGTGACTCTCAAACTGGATCATGTATCAGAACATCTTGAGGGCTTGTTAGAATACAGATTTCTGGGCTCACCCTCTAGTTTCTGAATTAGCACATTTGAGGTACAACTTGAGAATGTGTATTTCCAGTAAGCTCCCAGGTGATGCTGATCCAAGAAATAAACTTTGAGAACCTCTATATTATGTCATTTAAACTGTCTGCCTTTAAGTATCCATATGGGTACACATATATTATTTTCCTGATACACACAGGAGGGTTTACTCTTAGCCATCGTCTTAAATCTCACCATGTCTAAAAAAGGACTTTCCATATATATAGATGTCCAAATGGTGTTAGTGAAAATTGAATGGTCATATCACTACATTATTTTAAGTGGTTCAAGACAAGGGATGATACAATTCTACTTCAGCAAAAATTACATTTTGAAATGAGAATGTTTTCTGCCAAATGACTCAATTATTTTCTTATTTTATGAACTGGATGACTTTCCTAAAATCGACTTAGCAAAACACAATACTTCTTGTTAAACATTTTTATATAAGGGTAATTTGTATAGCTAAAAATCTCTCAATAAAGTTAGCAGAAAACAGGGTCGCCTGGGTGGCTCAGTCAGTTAAGTGGCCAACTCTCGATTTCAGCTAAGGTCATGATCTCTCAGTTTGTGAGATTGAGCCCTGCTGTGAGCACAAAAGCTGCTTGGGATTCTCTCTCTCTGTCTCTCTCCCTCCCTCTATCTCTCTCTCTGCACCTCCTCTGCTCTCTCTTTTTTTCTGTCACTCTCAAAATAAATAAAATAAACTTTTTAAAAAATAAACTTAGCAGAAAATATGAAATAATGGCTGATAGGCAAATAATAAAAAAATAAACTCTCCCATGATCATAACAAACAGTATTTAACGTAAGTCTTATAAATCTCAGGCATAGCATAAATGCTTTGACATCTGATATCAAATGGCAATGTGCTCTTTGACAAAAATATCTCATAATGTCATCTCAGGTGCTGTTCTGTGCTCTGTAGACAACTAAAGGGAAGTTAAAATTTTGACTCACAGGCAGGGGTGATTTATTCCATGTTCACTTTATTTGACAGCAGATGCCTGGTCTTTATTTTAGCCATTACATTGGGGTTGTTTGTTTGTTTGTTTTGTTTTGTTTTTTTTCTCCTGCCTCTGAGAATCTAACCCGAACAAAGCCAGGTGGACAAAACCTGGGCACAGAACCTGCCAAAGTAACAAAATCAAGAGAATAATGGTCCCAAATTCACGATACCTATAAAATAAAAGGAAAAAATCCACTTTGAATAAGGCCAAAATAGCCAGATAGGTATGCTGTTACTTTTTATAGATCTTGGGAATAAAATACCTAGGATACAGTAAAGGTCAAACAGTGATTAATTAAGTAAAATCTTTTAAAGATATATATGTATAGAGAGAGAGAGAGAAACTCCTTAAATTGCTGAAACCAGAATGATTTTTTTTTAGGACCATGACAAAATTTTTAACTCTACTCAATCTATATCTAATCTAAATATCTTTGTTACCTTTCTTTTAAAAAAGCATATACATGGAAATGTTTCTGAAAATTTTTCACAAACTACACTCTATTTAGAGCTTTAGACTCTTACAGGATAATTCAAGAACCATTCAATTTGTTCCTTTACAATTAAACCTAACTGCTGACTAAATTAAGTGTTATATTTTAGCCTACCTGTAGTCAAACTCCTGTTTTCTTTTCTAGTTTGTACAATTTTCTATGGGAAGCAAGACTTCAAGGACTTTCTATAATTTCTAAGTGTACCTTAATATTTAATTTTTTCCCATTCTAAATCCCAACCATTCAATAGCTCCAACTGTGATAGGTTTTTCTTTTTAATGTTTATTTATTTTTGAGAGAGAGAGAGAGCACACATGCACACAAGCAGGGGAGGGGCAGGGAGAGAGGGACACAGAATCTCAAGCAAGCTCCACGGTCAGCACAGAGCTGGACACAGGGTTCAAACTCACAAACCTTAAGATCATGACCTAAGCTGAAATCACGAGTCGGAGACTTAACCGACAGTCACTCAGGCGCTCAAATAGGATAGTTTTAATTCTAATTGCGGACAGACTATGCTCATATTCACAGACAAACTAACTCATTTACACTGTGCATGTAGTATTGCTTCTCCTTCTGATTTTCTGGCTCTGTGGAAGTTATAACCCTTTATGGTCTACAGTCATCTACTCTACGCTTTGACTAGGCAAGACTTTCAATGACTTCAAGCATTTCTACTCTTTCACTCAAGAGATATCAAAAACAAACATGATCTCTATTGTTTTTATTTTATCTTCTATTCTTTTATACAATCCAGTTTCTAATACCTGTCAACATCCCACAAGTTAACACTACCTTGCTATTAGCCTTTTGAAAGAAAATCCCCAACTTACTCTATTTCATCCCAAACCTTGATGTTGCATTGATTGGATTTTCTTTTTCACTCTTTATTAACTGGTATGTCGATTCCTGATATTCTCAGAAGTTTAGCTCTAATAGAGGTGTCAAATTCATGTCTCCCTCTGAGAAGACTTTAAAAATTTTTGAGGGTTGTAAATTGATTTGGGATAAAGTCCAATCTCCCCAAACTATTTTTTTTAACCACAAAATAGCCAAAACTTAAACCCAGGATGAGTATGATTGCTTGAGATTTCCTCTTCTGTCATTTCTAGCCACATGTATGTTAGGCTTCTCCCTCGCACTACCCCCCCACACACACCACTGTATGTCTAAGACTAAACTTACCTACTTTAGAGTTCACAGGTTGCCCCAAATAAATGTTGTGCTGCAGACTGATGAACAATGCTGGGAAACAAAATGAACATGATGGCCCAAATTATGAGCACTGTTTCAACATATATCTCTAGGCAAGACAACCGCCATTTACAAAGATAGAGATGCCTTTTAGAATCACATCAAATGTAATTTTTATTCTAATAGATAAGAGACATTTTTTAACATTCAATTCAAAGTAAACTTGACTTGCTGATCAATTCATTTTTATTTCTCTTTGTGTGTGATTTTGCATACCAAAAATAATTTTCTAAAAGCTTTAAAAAAATGTGAGCATCAAAAACCAAGATACCAAACTATATCTAACATCATCAGATATACAGTACTCTGCAAACCTCACTCACACAGGAAAGTATGGATTTGCTTAAGCTTAAATTAATCCTTGTTTACACATATCACATAACTCTATTTCTTTCACCCCAAAGGATAACACAGAAAAGTTCTGAGGTATGAGTGAGCATAGTAATTTTAGCCAAAATAAAGTATAAGGAACTAAGACATGTTATAATAGTAAAATAAGAAAGAAGGGAAGTACTGGTTACCAGTTACCTCCTATTCTCAGTCAAACATGCAATTCCACCGAGAAACTTGGTTTCACATGTACAGTCTTAGGCAATTTCATGAGGACATATTCTCCTCATGAATTCTCAATAAGAAAATGTGCTTAAGTTTATTGGTATTTACATCACCCCATTTAAGGCAATAATTTCATTGGTGCACAGTAAATTATAATATATTACCTCTTAATATAAAGACTGCATAAAAACACAAGAAACATTCTTCTCTAATTTTAAAATAATAATTGGGTATTTGGGGAGAAATCAGTGAAAGAGAGTTGGGTTCTCTATGACAGCACTAGAAAGGGAAAGAAGAAAGTTAACATTCTAGACAGTATATTACATTCTTAACACAATTGCTATGTTGTTCTGCAATCTTTATTATACAGATTCCTAACAACAGGTAAATTCCATATGTCAAAGAGCTAGAAATTGATAAAGCCATGATTTAGAACCAGGTTCCTATGAATTCATTGGCTGGGGTTTTTTGTTGTATCTTCTTCATTGTGTTAGGAATTCTTGGAAAATGACAATGACTACAAAGACTTTATATGTTCTGTAGTTTAATGTACCTATTAAATAATTGTAATACAAGCATAGCTTTTCCTGTCATTAACATAATTGTGAAAATGAAATAAATAGCAATTTGAGAAGCCATCATGTCAGTACTCATTTAAGTGCCAGTTAAGCTAGCTATAGAGATTTTCTGAGAAAAATATTACAGTATTATTTCACAGGGTAACAGGGGGGAAAAATGGTCCTTAGTTGTCATATGAAAACACAATAAATGGCCCTAATAGGATTATCCTTATTTTCTTGTGAATGCATGGGAAAGTCATTCTGTGATGATTACTGATGATCTTATCTATCCTTTCCATCTCCTCTCCTTATTGGTATTTAAGGGATAAGGGGAAGTTTTGGTAGGTAGGAAAAGTTTGTCCCTAGACTCTCTGTCTATAATATCCCATATCACGATATTTCTGGTTCTGCTTTTCTAGATATTTGTACAAGTTGTGAGCTTCCAGGTAAATTGTCTAGCCACAATGATAATTCAGGCATTAAGGAAGAGTTGGCATTTGGGTGTCTGGTAAGATAAAATATTTGGGAAAGGAGCTTAGGAGGATACAAATGTACCAATTCCTCCTTTCTGTAATATAAAAAAGTTGATACTAGAGACAAATAAAGAGTGAAGATCACTCAGATTTCCTATCATGGATGGCTTCTGAATGTTTAACAAATTTGGAAATGGAAGGCTGCATATTATAGGGCAAGTCTGGCCGGTGCTACTTTACAGATGAGGAGTGCTTTGTACAGTTCAGAGTAAACCTGTACATAGTCTGAGGGGAATTGAGATTTTATTCAAAACTCTATATAGTAGCAAAAAAATTGGAATTCAGCATGGTAAAATTTTACAATTCTAGCTGAAGTCCCAAGGGTCTAACAGTTAAAGCAAGAAGAAAAACTATTTAAGTGAATTTAACATACAATTTTGAGTAAGTCTTTATCTTGAGGCATATCTATCTATTTACCTATCTACCTACCTATGTAACTATGCAATAGTCTCTGCCCTTCTAAAATATCACTGAAGAATTACAGAGAAGACAGCACACATATTCGTGATTATATAGACAGATATAACTGTTCAGGTCTATAAATATTTTTCCTTTTTATCATTTTACTTAGTCTTTTCTAAACCACAGTAGCGTTTTCAAAGATACTTTGAAGAAAATTTAGCGTTTATAGCAGTAAAATTCTCATTTTAAAAATAAAAATATAACACAGTACTTAATACTTTATTTTTTTGAGTTTATTTATTTGAGAGAGAGAGAGACGCGCATGTAGGAGGGGCAGAGAGAGAAGGAAGAGAGAATCTCAAGCAGGTTCCACACTGTCAGGCACAGGCCGATGCAGGGAGCCGAAATTAAGAATTGGACGCTTAACCAACTAAGCCACCCAGGCGTTCCACACAATATTTAGATGACTTGTCCATGACTTTATGAGTATTAAGGAACTAACCTAGGATCTATGACCCATGATCTCTGGTGCAATAAATGTCTCACATCACAATACTGCTTCTTAATTCAAGCTTTAATTTGCATTTATTAAATCTGTTATCCAGACTCAGTAATACAGATTTAGACACACTACATCCAGTATTACTATATATAATGGAGTGTAATGTCTATTGTTTTTGGCCACCTGATGCACCTTTCCTCATCCTTTTATTCTTGATTATAAACTTACTGCTCAATTCCCTAGTATATATATTGATGCAGGACTACTCAAAATAAATTAGCTCATTTCTCTTGGACACAGGGATTGGTTTGGGAACAGGGCATACTAGTCAAAATCCAGGACCAAATGAAGAGACTCAAAAAGAAATGCTTTCTTTTCTGGGAAAATGATTAAACTGGGAGTGGCTAATGATGGTCATCATCCCAATCACATGAAGTAAACTCCTGCAAAATAAAGTTGAGAATAGATAAGCAGATACAGGAGACGGATGGGAAGAAGAGTCCTGGTGAATCTGAAGTTCCAGTGTTACTTTTGACATCATGGTTCCTACAGATTTTCCAGAGACCTTGAGAGCTTTCATAATGTTTCTGGCTTTTTTGCTAAAGCTAGTCAAAAATGAAATAATAGTATGATAATGTTTTCTGGGTTGTTCCCCATATTATTTTGGATAGCAGATGGAATATGATTGGTCTTTTTAACTAAAAGAGTACTAGAATGTCTTCAGGAAACAATATGAAAAAAAAAATAATTTCATTTCTTGTCTTATTAGAAAATCAAATCAAGCTTGTAGGGAAAATTAATTACCTAAAATAATTTATATATATTTTACTAACATTAATTTTTCTTTCCACTTAACAAACTTATGACATCTTTATACAAATGATTTCAGGAATTTTCCTTTCTTTTTGTTTTTATCCCTTAAGTTTTATGTTTGTTTGTGTAAACTTTTGACCCAAGTCACTGATCTAATTCACTACTGAAGCTTGCCTGGAAGCCTGAACATAGATATAGATAAATGATGGATTATTACAGATAGATAACATTTCATATATATATATATATATATATATATATATATATATATATATGTATATATGTATATATGTATATACGTATATATATATATGGTGTGACATATATATTTATTTATGTGTGTATATTATACATATGTATATATATAGTATATATTTTATTAGGATTGTCAACAGAAATAGAACCAATAGGAGATATATATACATATATAAAATACATATATACATAAATATATACATAAAATATACATGTAATAACTTACTACATATAAAATAAGCATTAAAATATATAAAGGTCTTAAAATATATTTACATATTTATTACAAGAAATTGGTTCACATGACTATGGAGACTGGGAAGATCCACTATCAGCCATCTGTAAGCTGGAGACCCAGGAAAGTAGTAATGTAATTCACACTGGTAGTATAATTCAGTTGGAGTCCAAAGGCCTAAGGACCAGGAAGCAGAGGGTGTAAAACTCAATCCATAGGCAGAAGAATCCTCTGTCCTGGTGAACCCACTGAGGCAGAGAAAAGCAAATTCTCCCTTCCTCCATCTCTTGTTCCATCCTGGCCCTAAAAGGATTAGAAGAACTTCACCTACACTGGGGAGGGCAATCTGTTTCACTGATTCAAATGTTAATCTCGTGTAAAAGCACCCCCACAGAAATACCCCAAAATAACGCATAGTAAAATATTTGGGCACCCCGTGATTCAGTCAAGTTGACACATAAGGTTAACCATGATAATATTCACCAGGGAATATATCTATATCTATATCTATAGGAATATATAGAATGTATCTTTAGAATATATCTCTACCTATAGAGGGTATAAAGATGCATATATCCTCTATAGGTATAGATATAGTCTATAGATACATACATATATATAATAAAAAATAAAGATGCATATAGATATAGGGATATATCTCCTATAGTGAATAATATAAGGTCAACAGAATAAATTTAGATGAGAGTAAAGGTCTACATTCATGGTAAAGATAATTGCAACTAAATTGAGCATAGTTTTATGCTTATGACTTTATGAAGAAAAAAAAACGATCATAGACCAAGAAAAGAAAGATGCTGAAACATCCCTGGGTTTGAAAACAGCAGGGTCTTGAGTAAGAGTGACTTCACAACTTAAACAAGAAATGAGAGGTATACCAGACAAAGTAACTACTTTTGTGAAAACAGACTTGTGAATTTCAAAACATAGAGGAGTTTGGAAAGATAGCAATAAAAAGAGAATAAATTTTAACTCATACTATTAGAAGTACATGAGTAGAATTAGTAGTATTTTACTGACCACATCTGACATTCTTCAATTCTATATATATCAAGAGTGTAGAACAACTTGAGGGAATATAGAGGGCTGGCTGGTCAAAATTGGGAATAAACATTACGTCAAATTAAGAACAAGTATAATTTATGTTTTAATCTTGCAAAAGGTATACAATTATTCTTTAAATGCAGAGAGTTTAATATTCATTTGGAATATTAGAAGTGAATAACTTTGTAGACAATATGAACACTAACTGCAAACATGTGAAGAAATGTGAAGAAATGTGAAGAAACAAAGTTTCCATGCTCTCTCTTTTGGTTATTATTTTAATTAATATTCTATTTATTAGAATAGAATCGAACATCACACATTATTGGTTTCATTCTTTTACTTTTTAATAGATGTAACAAGCGAAATAGTCTTCAAGTCACAAATATTTTTCATTCTACCTTCTTTGATAGCTAAATATACACTCTAAATGTATCTCTTCTTATTATATCCCTAATGATAATACTTCCTAATGACATGCTTAAAACCTATAAATATTCTTCAATGAATTTTTCAGGCAAAGAAAAATTTTTTAACTACTTCATTTGCTTTAACCTAGTTCTATTAGATTACTCTTTATGGTGCCATTTAAAAGCACTTTCTTTATTGATCAAAATTACATTTTTTAAATGAGTTGGAGATAGTCTTAAAAATTTTTATGAACTACTAACGTTAACTGAAACATACTTTCCACAAGTTGAGAAATAATATTTAATGATATGCCACTAAAATTATAGCTACTAAATTTGTGATACATTAAAGCTGCATAAAATATGTCTTCATTGACGCTTATGAATTTATTCTGACATTTGTACCTGCAAAGTAATTAAAAATTTAAATTACATACGTGCTTTTATTAATGTCCTCCATTTAAAGATGGAAAGAAACAAAGGCAGGTCTATAATAAATGAAAAATGACTAGAAGCAAAACTAAGAATTACTGTTAAAGAACATTTTAAATAATTGGGTAGTTATAACAGTGGACTAGGCTACTCTGAAATATATTGGGCTTTCATCCCTAAAGGTGCTCAAACAGAGGGTAGATGACATTTGATTCAGATTACTCCACACAGGACTTTCGAATGAGTTAGGAAAATGTAATAGAAGGACTTAAATATCGCTTTTACTATCTCTATATTAATGTCTTATGACTTTATTAAGAAAAAAATGATCACAGACCAAGAAAAGAAAGATGCTGAAACATCCCTGGGTTTGAAAACAGCAGGGTTTTGAGTAAGAGTGACTTCACAACTTAAATAAGAAACAAGAGTGATTACGGCTTTTCTAAGACTGTGCTGGGAAGCCCAGAATGCTTAGGCACTCTCTCCCTTGTCTTTTCCTAGAACATAGTGCATTGCCCTTTCATTGTTTATGCATTAATCTTGCTCCCAAAACCTGTGAGTCTTCAAGTCAGGGCATATATTTATCTTATTCACTTCTGAATATCCAGTGTAATCACCAGTGTTTGAAATAATATGTTTTCAGTGTAAACATTAAAGCATAAAAAGGCAAAGCGAGTACAAAATACATACTTTACCTAATCTGTTCCATAGTCCTAAAGTCCTTAATTACTGGCAGGCAACCTGGACTGGTAAGAAATGAATCAATGTGCTCACAAATAAAACCTTAGGTATACAAAACATAACAGAAGCTAAATATTTAAAAACTGATAAACTTAGGGAATCTCAAGTTTCCTAGATTTTATTCATTTAACGTTTGCTCATTCACTTTCTCATATGCTTATTCCTCTCTTCTATACTAAGTATATTAGTCATGTCTTCTATCTTTTTTGATAAATTTATCATCTCAGAACAAATTAAGGATCAGGCTTCTGCACTGTAAAGTCATTCTATCCCCTCTTTTCTATACTATACTCTTTGAAAGGCAAATCATTATGGCAGCCCATACATATGGAGATGGGAGTTATGTTCCACTCTCAGAAAGTAGTAAAGACTGGAATCTAGTTCCTTCCCCCGATTTCAATTAGCAGTAATCTCAGATTAGAAGAATCTGATAAAAAATGTACTAGGTCTTTTTTGTTTATAAAAGAAATTTCTAGGGAGTCCCTTTAAATTACCTCTTAAAGGTATTATATATTAAAGGGAAGTGCTATCTGCACAGACTCTTGATTAAAATGACCAATTGTACAGGACTGACTGGTACAGGATAGAGACTACAATGACTTTTAATAAATGCCATGTTAGTCAACAGTTCACAAGAATATTAGGGAAGATCCATTTCATACTTGCCTTCAAATTTCCTGTTCTTACTGCAATCATACAATAAATAAATTTGTCTCTATTCTATGAATAAATGCGTATTTCTACTGTGAGTGCTTGCATGTTTATGGCACGTCTATATCTGTATCTGCTGCTCAAATGTCAACTCTTTCCTCTCTGTGTATTTGTCTCCCTCTTTTAACTAGTCAATATATAAAAACTGTGTGTGTGTGTGTGTATCTACAAATTTTTTAAAACAAATTTTTAATGTTTATTTTTGAGAGAGAGAGAGAAAGAGTGAGAGCAAGGGAGGATCAGGGAGAGAGGGACACACAGAACCTGAAACAGGCTCCAGGCTCCAAGTTGTCAGCACAGAACCTGACGTGAGGCTCCAACTCATGAGCTGTGATCATGACCTGAGCTGAAGTTGGATGCTTAACCAGCTGAGCCACTCAGGCATCCCTACAAACTTTTAGATTTGATTAGTAGAGATTAAAAATATTGATCTAAAAATCTGTTTAAGCAATCGTGTGTGTGTGTGTGTAATATATAATATTTAGTATTTCCCACAAAATGGAATTTGGTTCTCTTTCACTTGCCTGACAAATATATTTTGAATCAGTAAATTTTAACATAAGGTTTACTCACTTTAAATGTTAATTCACTGCACTCACCTAGGAAATACTTTTTGAGTCCTACCATAATCTAGGCTCTGTGCTTAATATTGGGAATAAAATGGTGCTGAAAAAAGTCTTGGTTTTCACCAATACACATATATTAGACCACTCGTAATTCTCCAGGTCTCTTGGGCTCAGTTCATTTTTTCTCCTTTTTCCCACTGCATTTAATCTTGGATAGTTTCTATCACCATGTCTTCAAATTCACTAATATTTTTCCTTCCATATCTAATATACTATTAATCTCATCCAGTTTATTTCACTCATGCATTTTTTAACTTCTGTCTCCATATAAAATGCCCAACTTACCTTTGTTTTTTGAATTTATGGAATACAGTTATAATAACTGCTTTAGTCCTTGCATGTTATTTCTAAAATCCATGTCAGTTTTGGGTAGGTTTCAACTGATTTTTTTTCTCCTCATAACCATATATCCTTGGTTCTTTTTTGCATACTTCAAAATGTTTCATTAGATGAAAGACATTGTGAATTTTACCTCATCAGATTTTGGCTAAGACACACACACACACCTTCATATCCAGAAAGAAGGAAAGAAAGAAAGAAAGAAAGAAAGAAAGAAAGAAAGAAAGAAAAGAAAAGAAAAGAAAAGAAAAGAAAAGAAAAGAAAAGAAAAGAAAAGAAAAGAAAAGAAAAGAAAAGAAAAGAAAGAAAAGAAAAGAAAAGAAGAAAGGAAGGAAGGAAGTTCTATAAATTTGGTATGTCACGCTCTGTTCTAGATCATAGGTAAAATACTTGGAAATTTGTTATGTGGACCCAAAATAGTATTTTGTCTAAAGCTAATTATTATCAAGAGGCAAGACCTGACCTTTCTAATCAGTGCCCTATGAACTGTGATTATTCACAGTTGGACTTAGAAACAGGCACTCTTCCTGGTTTTTTATGAGCTCTGACACTATTCCCGCTACTTTTTATAGGTGGCCCTCTCCCTGACTTAGCACAGTTTTATCACATGCATTTGTTAATGCATCCACGGAACACTCAAGGGGAAACCACTGAAGATTCCAAAGTTGTCTATGTTCCTTTATCCTCATGTTTACTCTGTTCTGAGGACTTGAGCTGCCATGTTTTTCCCACTAAACTAGGCAATCTCAGCTTTACCTCATTAGTTTCCCATCTCTCAAATATCATTATATATGACTGTCTGATGCCCAAGTCTTGAGAAACATATTTTCATTCACTTGGTCCAGTTGTATGCCTGTTTCATAAGGATCTGAACAATATTATTAACCAACTTAACAGTTATAAAAACAATACAGCCAACTCAATTTAGCTATCTCTTGCTGCACAACAAGTTATCTCCAAAACTTACAGACTTAAGATAACATGTATTTATTATCTCATAGTTTCTGTATGTCCAAAATGTGGGCACAGCTCAACTGGGCCTTTTGTTTCCAGATGTCTTAAAAGACTACGATCAGAGTATCAACCATGGCTCTGGTATCACCTAGAGGCTCACCACTGAATGATCTGGTTCCAAACACATGAGGTAGTTGTTTTCAGGTCCTGTCTATTGGACTGAAGCCCTTAGTTCTTGCTAACTGTTGGCTAGAGGTTACCCCAGATCTTCAAATGGCAGTTTGCTTCATCAGTGCATACAAAACAATAAGGCAATAAAGAGAGAGTGCCAAAAAGACAGAAGCATCAGCCATTTGTAACCTAACTTAATAGAAGTGACATCACATCAGCTGTGTTATATTTTGTTCATCAGAAACAAATCACTAGGTCTAGCTCACACTCTAGGGAAGATTACACAAGAGTATGAATATCAGCAGATAATCCAAATGCCCATCAAGAGGAGAATAAAAATAAATAAATTGTAGTATATTTATAGAATTAAATACTATATAGAAATTGAGAAGAAAAACAATGAGGATACATCAAAACATGGATACATCTCATGGATACAAACATGGATACATACACCTCAAAATATTATTCTGAGGAAAAGAAGCCTGACACAAAAGAGAACTTGTTGTACAATTCTATTTATATGAATTTCAAGAACAGGCCAAACTATCTGTCGATGAAAAATGATAAAACAGTAATTATTTGGGAGTGGTAGATTATTGATGAGAAGAGTCACATGAGAATATTCAGTGGTAGAGGAAATGTATTAATGACCAGAGCAGTTCATTATACAGGGATATACATTTGTAAAATTCATTCAGCTGTGCACTTAAGATCAGTGAACTTCTGTTTTATATCTCAATGAAAATTTATACATTAATTAATTTAATCATAAGTCGAAAAAAGACATGCTACAACAATGTCTTCTGATTGATACTAGTGTCTTCCGCTGCTGTCCATTGTCATCCCCAAATTTAGTTTCTTCTGAGTACCACTCACTTCTATCCTAGGACTACAACATCACTTTCATGGAGAATCAGATGCTGTCGTTTTTTCTTTAAAGCCATTCTGACAGGTATGGTTCTCTGTGAGGCTTTCTTCAAGCCCATTAACTTAGATTCATCTTGGTACAAGTCTTTATTAATAGAAATGGACTATACCATGGGAAACAAGGTAAAAAGTCTTTTTCTCTGGGATTCTCCCAAATCTACCTGAGTAGTTTTATCACGACCCTAACCCTCTCCTCCAAAGGATTTTGACTCTAGAGATAGCTATGTGGCAAAAGGTCTTCCCCAGGCAAACACCAAGAGTACATATACTTGAATCTCTTCTCTTAATTTCCTATAAATTGATCTCCCAAGCCCAGGACAATGGCTCTTGCATTAGCATCCTACATTTACCTTATTATCTGTTGGTTTTATAAATTCTACACTAAACGTTCACAAGGTTCAATTCCTTAATACAGAAAAAAGATTTGTAAAAAATGATCTTTAGAATAACGAATTTGAGCAAATTATAAACCAGTGCATTATCATTACTATACTATGAGCAAAAAATCTTTGATTTTCCAATAAAAACTGAGCAATGCCTCCTTTGTTCTAAGATAAGTCTGCCTTAAGCAACAAATGTTATGGATTCAAAATGTGAAGATAATCTGAGAATCTAATGTTTAACATGATAACTATACTTGACAATTATATAGTTGATGATATAATTGAAATTTCCTACGAGAGTGGATCTTAAATGTTCTCACCAAAAAAAACAATGTCACATCATATGAGGTGATAGATATGTTAATTAACTCAACGTAGGGGAATATTTCCCAATGTATACCTATATCAAATCACCATGCTCTACACTTTAAATGTCTTACAATTTTAGTTGTTAATTATACCTTAATAAAGCTAAACAAAATGTGAAGATGAGCAGAGAAAATGAAGGGGAAAAAAAGGAACTGCCAGGAATGAACAAGAATAAAAAGTACATTAATTAGGATTTCATAATACTACCTACATATGAATATTATCCACTCGATCCAAAGAACAGATAAATTTAGCTTGCTATTGTTTACTTGTATCTACTTAATAGGACAAAAAAGAAGAAAAGAATGGAATGGAAGCAAAACTCAAAGAAAGACTATAGTATCTGCCATTTGCTTTTTTTCCCCCCTTTAAGAAGAAACCCTAGTCATTTCACAATTAGGGAAACTTCAATAATATCTTTATTTTGATTTTTTAAAATATTTTTTACTCTGAGAGTACAGATTTTATACCTAACCTTAATTATGATTAGGTTTTCTTTTTTTTTTTTTTTTGCCTCTTTTTATGTACTTATTTATATTATAACTCAAAGGTTACCCAATTAAAATAAATGCATGATCTTTCCTTTCAAATGCATTTTTACTCAATAGCTTCCCTTCAAGTGGCATCATGTGCCACTCAGTGACATAATTCAGAAACTTGTATGGCATCCTTCACTCCACCCTCTTCCTCTCTCTGCTCCCCAATTAATTAATTAGCAGATCCTAATGCTTCCACCTCTTGAATCCATTTACCTTTCCATCTCTTCCTTCACCACATTAGACTAATTCATGATTATCTCTCTCTTGCAATACCATAAGAGCTTCCCAATGAATCTGCAACCATTTTGCTCCCCTCTAACCCATTAACTAAAGTATGGGTGGAATAACTTTAACAAAATTGAAGACTGATTACAACTCTTTCCTGACTAAATCCAGCAGCCAACCTTCCCTGCCTCAATTCATGCCAGTTTTTTCCCTGCTTTTCATACCTCGCTATTCTCTGCATTCTCAGGGCCTCTAAACACATCATTCCCCCTCAAGAACTGTCCCCATTCCCAGGTTCATATCATTAATGCCTACTGCCTACCCATGCTTCAGTTCTTAGTTTAATGACCACAGTCTCAAAAAGGTCTTCTCTGACATCCAAACTAGACACCCCTAATGTCAGTAACTTTAGCCTCTTTTTACACTCATAACCTCTTTGCTCATTTCCTGAATCAGTGCTTCTCAACTTTGTCTGCATAAGAAAATTGCCAATAACATCAAATTTTCCAGGATGCTATTAGACAGAAGTTAGACAAGAGCAGAGGCAGGAAGGCCTCAAGGCAAAGTATCAAGTCCTTGAAAGGGAATGACAGAGACTAGAGCTAGAGTCAAGGATCCTGATAAATAAGGTATACATTAAAAGCCTCGGGGCACAACATCCTGACTGTGGGGCTTTCAAGACCGTGGAGCTGACAGATCAAGAGGTGTGGAGCATGTGCTCTCCTCTTCCACCTCTTCTCCAGAATAACCCCTAGACTCTTTAGAATGCATTTGCACTGTGGGTACAGCTCCAGCCCAGATGGAGACAGGCTGCCATGATGGTTCTGGTACAAATCTTATAGGGTCAACTCACCTCCCAACCTGTGCTAAGAGTCCCCCAAATGACTGGAAGCATCCTCCATGAGAAACCATGCCACTGTACGTCACAGCTCTCCCCAGCCCCAAGAAATCCAATAATATCCAATCCCAAAACAACCTAGGGGCTGGCTCCACCTCCTGGAAACTGCCCCATCTCCCACCTGGAGAGTGTACTTTGCCTTAATAAACTGGTTTATGTTTGCTGCTTTTCTTCCTGCTTTCTTTATTCCAGTGGGGATTCCTAGGTAAATCCAAGGACTGAGACCTCCATTCACACATGGCAGACTCTTGCACCCATAACAACAGGACCCAGACATTAGTATCTTTCTGAAACTACCCTAGAAATTACAATTGTTCACAAGATTGAGAACCACTAATTTATTTATTTTTAATGTTTGTTTATTTATTTTTAAGGGGCAGGGAGAGGTAGAGAGAAAATCCCAAGCGGGCTCCATGCAGAACCCAATGCCAGACTCAATCCCAGGAATCTGGGATCATGACTTAAGTCTAAATCAAGAGACTGACACTTAACCAACTGAACCACCCAGGCAGCTCCAGAACCACTACTTAAAACATACGGTTCTCAAGCAGAGCTACATATTAGAGTTGCCATGGAGAGGTTTTAAAAATATTTGAGCTTCCCACAAATTAGTTAAATCAGGATCTCTGGGTATAGCGCCCAGGCATTAGTATTTTATAAATGTTCCCATATGATTCTAAAGTGAGACCAGGGCTAAAAACTATTTCACTAGCTAGATTATACTTCCAATGCTCCAAATTATTCCTTGCTAATAACAGTCACAACAATTTGTTGAAAAAAATAAGTGAATTAATTAATAAGTTTATAATTAATTGACTTGGGTTACTCTGATTATGCAATCAATCATTCTTTTTTGTATAGCCCATAGTTTGCACAGAAAACAATATAACCTTTCTTTAAATTTCAGAGGTCAGCATAGTCTTCATAGGCTTGGCAAGATTTTGATACTGAATTTGGACTCATTCTAGATGAATTAAAAAAAAAAAATGAGAAGAAGCTACATTTAAAAAAACTGAGGGAAGTATATTGCAATATTTGAACACTGATACATATTAGTAGACAAAGTCAGTAGAATGTAACACTTCTTCATACAAGTTAGCAGTTTTTCTATACATTTCTGTCAACATGCCCCTGATAAGCAAACATAAAAACAGCATGTACCATTTATTGCAAACCTATACACGAAACACAGGCATGTGTGTTTTCCGGATATTATCTCATTTAATTACCACATACACTCAAAAAATCTGTAAGGTAAAACTGGTATCAAGTTCCTAGAGATGAAAGAATTGAAGCTCCATAGTGTTTATGGTATTTAATCATGGTTATTCACCTAAATGAGGTACAATATAGGATCATCCAGGTCAATCTAACTCTGAAGACCTGCTATTTCTATTTAAACTAAGTACCTGCTTTCCTGTGATATTATTGTTATGATAATTTTATCTCTTTCATTATTGTTTTAATGTTTATTTATTATTTTTGAAAGACAGAGAGGGCAAGGGGGGGGGGGGACACAGGACCCAAAACAAGCTCCATGCCAACAGCAAGTGGGGCTTGAACTCTCAAACTGCAAGATCATCATCTGAGCCGAAGTCGGGTGCTCAACCGACTAAACCACCCAGACATAAGTGCCCCTGTTTGTCTCTTTTAAAAAGCATCTTGGGGCGCCTGGGTGGCGCAGTAGGTTAAGCGTCCGACTTCAGCCAGGTCACGATCTCGCGGTCCGTGAGTTCGAGCCCCGCGTCAGGCTCTGGGCTGATGGCTCGGAGCCTGGAGCCTGTTTCCGATTCTGTGTCTCCCTCTCTCTCTGCCCCTCCCCCGTTCATGCTCTGTCTCTCTCTGTCCCAAAAATAAATAAAAAACGTTGAAAAAAAAATAAATAAAAAGCATCTTTACTGGGGCGCCTGGGTGGCTCAGTCCGTTAAGCGTCCAACTTCGGCTCAGGTCATGATCTCCCGTTCTGTGAGTTCCAGCCCCGTTTCGGGCTCTGTGCTGACAGCTCAGAGCCTGGAGCCTGCTTCAGATTCTGTGTCTCCCTCTCTCTCTGCGCCCCCCTGCCCCCTCCCCCCACTCATGCTCTGTCTCTGTCTCAAAAATAAATAAACATTAAAAAACATTTTTTTAAAAGCATCTTTGCAAGTGCCCTCATATTATTCAAGTTTCTCCAAGAAATAAATGAATTTACTGCAACATTCATAACGATTTTACCAACTTTTAATTTGGAAAAATTTTAGCATGTTAAAAATATATAGTTGCCATTCCTTATAACTCACTCCTGTTAACACATCAACACCACTTCCTTGATAACTTCATGCTCTTTATTTTGCAAAATACCATTTCAATTAAAAATAGTGGCTAGCTGCCAGATTCAACAGTAGTAATTGCTTGTCCTACTAATTGAAAGCTCAAACCAAAAATTTGAGGAGAATTATAATCTATTAATCTATTTTATAATAACAAAGCCCCCAAATGTGAAATTCAGTAGCTATCACAGTAAAAAATGCCTTTGAAATTAATCAAATTATATATTGCATTCTTTAATAATCAAAGCACATACATTAAATTTTTCTCCATTCCATGTGTTTTTCCCATTTAAAGTAAATTTCTAGATAGAGAAATATCATAGTAACATTTTGTAAAATTATGTATTTCATTACCACTCTCCAGAAGAAATCAAGCTAATCATAGCTAAACTTATATATCAGCATTTTCGCAATTTGGTGGTGAAACAGGAATGAGGAACAATGGCTAGGTTTTGTTAAGATCATGAGAAAACAAGACATTTGGGGATGATGATCAAATCAGATTACGCTTATCTTTGCATCTCAGCACAAATTTGAGAACATTAGAGTGCGCAGTAAATGTGTGGTATTAATTAGCTAATTAATTAATGGACAAAGATATGAAGTTACCAAGGGTCAGATCCTCAGCTATACAAGTTAATAACATCATCAAGATCCTTTTGTATATTTGTTTTAATTTTGTTCTTTTCTTTGGTTTTTCAATTCCTCAAAAACATTGTTTCCTGGGAGATGTGACACCTAAGAACTCTTTTAAAAAACTTATTCTAAATTCTAAGCTAGATTTGTAACTTATTATTAGTTACTATTCATTTGTACACACCACTTCCTCCCGGTGTGTAACTCCAGTATGCAAACAAAATTATGTAAGAATCTGTTAATCACAGAAAAATTATAGGAAATTTTGCCAATGCCTCAAGGATATGCACATCAGGCTAGTATTTTATTCTTCGTATCTTCAGAGATACATAAATATAGAATATAACTAGCACTGGTCATGTGAAATCTTGACACATCTTTCTCCAGCAGTACTGGAAAAACACTGAACATTTTTTTTGAGACTGAGAGAGACAGAGGATGAGCAGGGGAGGGGCAGAGAGAGAGGGAGACACAGAATCAGAAAAGCAGGCTCCAGGCTCAGAGCTATCAGCACAGAGCCTGACACGGGGCTCGAACTCACAAACCGCGAGATCATGACCTGACCGAAGTCAGACGCTTAACCGACTGAGCCACCCAGGCACCCCACTGAACATTCTTTGTACAGTGCTTCTTTTCAATATCCCTAAGTAGACAGATTTTTCTAATCACATTTTTTTTAACAGTTGCCATTTTATTTTTACCTAGAGAGTAGCTTATATGATACTAGTTACAATTTCAGTTAAGGCTTTGGAAACAAGAAACATATTTACACACCCTCTCCCAGGATAAAGTATTCTAATCTGTCAGTCAGTGGTCATTACCTCAAGAAATCCTTTGTGGTAGACTTTTCTGATTTCTTCCATAGTATGAATTCCCACTTCCCAACAATCTTCAATTTCCATGCTGGGAGCCATTGGTTTGGGGAAACCTCTCTCCAGTGGTGAAGCGCAGAAGCTACACTAAGCCAATCAGGTAGCCTATTCCCTAAGTGCACACCATGTAACCCATGCCTAATTAACTGGTGAAAATCTCAAGACATGTAATGATAAATCTGGAACAAACATACTTTGGCTTAGGAGTACATAATATATGCATAAGTAACCTGGATCTCCTCTACCCATTTTTCTTCCAAGGAGGAAGCTAGTCAAAGGATAGAACTAATAAAGGAACTCAGAGTGAAGAGTCAGGGAAAATTGCAGAAAAATAGAATGAAATCCTGACATTATAAAGCTCTGGATCAGAATACCTACACCTGAACCACCTGTGGAATTATAGTGGCTTCATCCTGGGCAAGACACTCAATTGTATAAGGTTCCATTCTCAAAAGGGATCCCACATTTGGTTTAATGCTTTTCTGTTGGCCTTCTCGACATTCTTAAATAATTTTATCCTAGGACCTAAGTTTCTAAGTGACATCCTAGGTAACAGTGGAGAGTGTCTATGAGCAAAGAAGATACACGTGGCAGCAACTAGCACAGGTGAGGTCATCCAAGCAGCACGCACCTGCCTAGGGCACTCCAGGACTCTTGGGGCTCTGGGAGAAAAGGCTGGCAAGGACCTGGGTGCAGATCCACAGCAGGAGCTGCAGACACAACGGATAGCAGAGGAGGAAGGGGAAGGAAAGGAGTGACTCCTGGTGGGGGCAGTGCATGGAGCTGGCTTGTCTCTGCACCCAACTATACAAATGTTAACTCTGAGGACTGTGGGAACCATAGGAAATAAATCACAAGCAAATAAAAGAATATCCTTGGACATCCCAATAAAACATGTTAAGGAATTATTAAAATCCTTCAAAGAGTTTACAAGCTCTGGTTGTGAAAACTGCCACAACCTGAAATATTGCAAAGCAAATATCCACAGGCTTAAAGAAATAGAAATTAAATTTGAAGACAGTCACGTCACAGTACCGTGTCAGTAGATGAGCTTCCACACAGTGGTTAAGAGACTAGGCTTTTTCCATCCTGTGCTCCACCATTTCACCAATTCATTTAATCTTTAAAAAAAATAAAAATACAGAATATTCCTTAAGAGATTTTAGAGCCCATATCTGGTCGTGTGTGCATATTTCCTGCCCAAATTTCGCTCATCAGTCACGTGGCCCCACAAGGATAACGGTAGGGGAAAAGTAGGGCAATGGTGTTGCAAGGAAGAGAATTCTGATTCAGAGGATCACTACCACTTTCCGTCCCATGATGTTTAGGCAAAATTAAGGCTCTCCCCTTAAGTGTCATCCCTACTTTCTGGTTTGGTGATTATCCCATTTCTAAACTCGTAACCATCCTATCGCTAACTTGGCCACGCACTGAGAAAAAGTAATTTGTATTTCCTGTTCCCAATTATACCTATTCTCTAGTCATCCTACTGTAATCTGACTTCTGTCTCCTATTTTAATAAATTCACTTCCAGTAAGTAACACATAACTTTTTTTTTTTTTTTTTTAACACATTTCTTCTCCCAACCCCCACCCCGCCCCCACAACCCTCGGACTCCGGAATCTTCCCAGCCACTGGCCACGTCTCTCCAGACACAAGACTCCTTTTCTCACTTCCATACTCTCAGGACCGCCTGGGCTAAGAAGTGCCTAAGAAATCTCAGGCCAAGACCACCGTCTCTAAAAGCCTTCCCTCAGAAGCTCGTATCCACCTACCCGCGTCTCCTCAGCCCCCTCCCCATATTTCCCCGGGCCGTCCTTTGGCGAGGTTCTTGGCTCCTTGTTTGTTTTTTTTTCCCCAAGTCCCCTTCCCTCGGAGTGCCCCCAAGCAGCCTTCGCCTTTCTCCCCTAAACCCCAGGGGCCGGGCACCCTGTCCACACACCGGGAGAGGAGTCGCAGCCTGCGGCAGCTGGGCCTTCGCGGGAGCAGAAGGATTTCCGGGCAGGGAAACGCGCCGCCTGCTGGCTGATGCAGCCAGGGTCTGAAGAGGCGGTACTCGCAAAGTCCCACCGCTGACCTCTCGCAAAGGACCTTCTGAATAAAATAATCAATGCGCAGCTTTCAGCATTCAATTGAAGTAATAATTTCATTTGGCTGATTCTCCCATTCCGATTCAGTCCTGGCCTCATCTATGGTACTTTTTATCTTTCAGTCATCACCATTATGGAATTTAACACGTTGCATCTTAAATATTTCATCTGTCTTATGTCGACTCCCAGAGGTCAGGAACTACTCTTTTCATTATGTAATTCTGATCCCTGTTGTGGCGTCTGGAACATAACAGCATCTCAATAAATGTTGGTTGACAAACAAATAGGTAAATAATTAGCCATCTTGTCTTTAAAGTATATAAAGGACATCCAGATAAAGATATTTAATAGGCTGTCCATTACATAAAAAAGGAAGCGATCTAAAAGAAGCGTCTTGCCTAGTTGACAGTCATCCACAAATATGCAGTAGTTGAAATTCACATGTATATGTTTGGGGTTTACTTAGCAACTAGGATCTGTGAGTTAATTATTTTCATCAAATTAGGAACATTTTTGGTGACAATTTCTACAAATAAATGTTCTGTTTCCCACTCTCTCTTAGGAATTTCAATCACACATATACTAGACTACTTGAAGCTGTCCCATAGGTCTATGTGTTCTTTATCTTCTATTCTTTTTTTTTTCTTTTTTTTTTTTTTTTGGACAATTCCTATAGCTTCAAATTTATTATATTATCCTTTGTAATATGTAGTATCCCATTAATCCATTCCAGTAATTTTCTTTCTCAGACATTGTTTTTATTTCTAAAAGTCCTTTTTGAGTCCTGATTATGTTTTCCATTTCTCTATTCAACATGATCAACCTCTCTTCTTTCACAAGATATGGGATACAATTAAAATAAGTATTGTAGTGTCCTGTTTCTTAACTCTAACCTCTGTATCAGTTCTGGATTGGTTTTAATTTAATGTTTTTCCCCCCTCTTTACAGGTCACATTCTTCTGCTTCTTCACACGCCTCATCGTTTTTTTTTAAATATGCCACACATTGTGAATTTTACTTGAGTAGTATTCCTGTAATTACTGTCAAGCTTTGTTAACAGTTAACGCATTGTAAATGGTTAAGTCCTCCCAGGTCTTCCTCGTAAGGCTTGTTAAGTGGGATCAGAGCAGCATTTACACTTGGGATCATAATTCCTCACTACCGAGACAAGACCTTTATGAGTACTCTTCTCAGTGTCACACCTCTGTTATGAAGCTGTCCAGTCTAGCTGAAGAGCAGATATTCTTTCCAGCCCTGTAGGAGCTCTAGTTACTGTTTCTTCAAATCTTTCAAGGTAATTCTTCTCCTGGACTTAAGGAGTTTCCTCAAAAACATCTGCCAATCATTATTACTCTGATAAAGACTCAGTGAGGACCCTCTGAAAATTTCCTCTGCTGTCCATCTATGCACCTCCTCTCCGGTATTGACATGTGAACTTGAGTTGTCTTGGTGTCCTCAGATTCTCAGCTCTACTTCTTCAACTCAGTGAGTCTGTTGGACTCTCTGGGTACCCCTTTAGTGAACTATGACCTGAAAACTCCTGTAGTCAGTAAAATGTGGTAATCTGTGCCCATTTCATTTGCTTCCTGTCCTTCATGGTTCACTGTCTTTCTCTGCCTGATGTCCAATGTTTGTAAAAAGCATTGTTTCATCAACTTTCATCCATATTTTTAGTTGTTTAGGCAGGCAGGTAAACTCTATCCCTGTTACTCAATCTTAGAGGCAGGAGCCCAAAACTCATATGTTTAAATTGAAGGACAAGGGGGATAAAGTTGATATCCTGAATTCTCCCATATTGAAACAGAAAAAAACGATGAGAAGCCTGTGAAAGAGACAAAGCATTAGTGGTCATGGAGCATAGAACAATAAAAGAAAATTGATCAAGGGTGAATAGCAAAAGTTTAAGGTAGAATCAAGAAGACAGGGGTAATCAGTGATCCCAAATACCTCAGATAAGTTGAGTCCAACAAGAAATTGTCCTTAAGATATTTTTGGAGTCCCCAGTTACAGTATGTTTGGAAATAAAGTAAAAGTGAATGTTTGCTTATAAGTGGGATATAAGCATTGTGATAGCCAATATAGAACATTCTTTCAAAAATTTCTACTGTAAACTAGAGACAGAAAGGATTGTAGAGAGTATAATGGTGTGAGAAATGAAGTTTTTGTTTTCCCTGTTTACAAGGTGGGGGAAATTAGCAATTGTTTATTTGTTAGAAGAAAAGAGCCAAATGATAAAATATCGTTAAAGATAAAAATAGAAAGAATGAGGGGCGCCTGGGTGGCGCAGTCGGTTAAGCGTCCGACTTCAGCCAGGTCACGATCTCGCGGTCCGTGAGTTCGAGCCCCGCGTCAGGCTCTGGGCTGATGGCTCGGAGCCTGGAGCCTGTTTCCGATTCTGTGTCTCCCTCTCTCTCTGCCCCTCCCCCGTTCATGCTCTGTCTCTCTCTGTCCCAAAAATAAAATTAAAAAATGTTGAAAAAAAAAAAATTAAAAAAAAAATTTAAAAAAAAAAAAAAAAAAAAATAGAAAGAATGATTAATGGAGCACAATACCCAAGGAGAGACCAGAGTCTTCAAGCCAGAGTTTGAATGGAGAGACAAACGGCTTGTAGACACATATGTAACTTAGGAGTTTGAAAAGGAAGGAGAAATAAGTACATGGAATTTTGGCAAATAGCTTCTAGCTCTTCTTTGAAGTAAGAAAGTAGTTGGCTGGATGAGTGCTTAAATATAATCAAGTACGTGAGGAAAGCGACAACAATGTGCACGTGTACATCCAGGGAATGGGTGAAAAAGCTGGGTAAATAATTTCATCTTTGAATTTAAGTAAATAATAATTCCTGGGGATTGATGAAGTTCCTGCTCAGCTAAAGACGTGAAACTAGGGGCGCCTGGGTGGCACAGTTGGTTAAGCGTCCGACTTCAGCCAGGTCACGATCTCGCGGTCCGTGAGTTCAAGCCCCGCGTCGGGCTCTGGGCTGATGGCTCGGAGCCTGGAGCCTGTTTCCGATTCTGTGTCTCCCTCTCTCTCTGCCCCTCCCCCGTTCATGCTCTGTCTCTCTCTGTCCCAAAAATAAATTAAAAAAAAAAAAAAAAAGACGTGAAACTATAAATTTGAAGTAAAACTCAATCCTAGAGTTAGATTTTTCCCCCTTTCATTATGCCACTTACAAGACATAGAAACAGAGAAAGATGGTGTGAACAGAATCAAAGTTGAAATTTTGCAAGGTGGCTGTGATGAAAGAGAAATCAGGTAGGATTAAGGGGAGGGGCCAAGGCGTTGAGGGGGTAAAGGGAAGAAAGGGGACACAGGAAGGATTAGTGGCATCCAAAAAAACAAAGCCAAGGACTGAGAATTTTAAGGGTGTCGAACAGCAAATGTAGTGAGAGCAAGCTTGTGAGAAATCCAAAGAAACAGAAAACTATGCAAAAGCGGAGCAATGGGTTCCCAGATTTCACAACTGAAAAAGCTTTCCGTTATGACTGCTCTACTGTGTGGCCCCTTATGTGTCACATTGTCAAATTCTCAAAATTTGTTAAATTTGGTTGTCAAATTCTCAAAAGAACATATGGAAATGGTTGGGTAAGAGTGGGTGGTATGTAAGAAAACAATGTCTTGAGCTTTCAAGAGTAGGCCTTTTGATCATGAGTGGAAGATGCGTTTTCATCCTCACCCTCAGTATGAAGTGTGTGAGGGCTGAGACAATGAACAGATTTCTCTAAAGAGAAAAGTAATAGAACTAGTGCCCATGAAGTCTTTCTACCTAATTTCACATATTTTATGTGTATTTCTAATTGTTTCAATTTCAACTGACTTTGTCTTTGAATTCTGGGGAGGGCCTTATTTAGTTAATTCATACACAGAACCCTAATAGGCTATCTACTGAAACAGGAGGAAAAGGATTTAGTCATGTTAGTTAATGAGTGTAGTGGGAATGACGGTCAGGCAAATCAGTTGGGTAATAAACGCAAACCTCCCTATTGGTCAATTCCAAAGAGTGGTATTAGACTGGCTGGGAAGCCAAATAATGATCAGGTTGGCATATACCTCCAAAGAGACTTTACTCCAAAGAATCCTCATGCAGAGGATATTGCTTGAGTTTTCTTCATAAATAGAACTTTGAGGGAAAAAAACAGGTATTTTTCAAACTGAAATGAAAAACTATCATCCCAATTCTTCTTAATGCTCCAGGGAAGCACATCCTAAACACTAGAAATAATCAGATTTGCCTTCTCAGGTGCCCGGCGGTACAAACTTCACTGATTGTTGCCCTTTGGGACAGTGCAGTCTTCACCGGCTTGTAACCAGAGCAGTGATAGAGGGCTCTATGCACAGTAAAGGCCCAGCACTTGGGGTTTAATGTGAATTGGGTCACTGACTTGAAATTCTTAATAACTGTATCTTTGCATTTGTGCTTTGCAAGTGAGCATAGCTCAGAGACTTAGAATGTCTATTCATTTGAAGTCCTATCTCCCTTTACCTCTGCTGGACCGATTTTTGGCCACTCCCTCTCCCTGCCTGCCCAATGATAGCACCTGCCCTTTGTCACCACCTAGATCCTGGTCATGAGCATCCAGAGGATGGAAGTCAGGTGCCTTTGTCATGATGGGACTTGGTGGTGATCATTCCTCCCCAGACACCAAAACCTTGGAACTTTTCATAGGAGTCTCTCACTCACCCTGAGCAAGGTAGCTAATGCCTCCAGGGGCAGAGGTCTCAGTGCCCTTTGTGATTGTGGAATGACTTCCCTGCTCTATGAGATTCAATGTGTTGGTCTGGAGCCTGGCAGGAGGTGGGGACCCAGAAACTGGTGAACCAGGCTGTCACAGACTATGAATCTGCAGTTCTCTCTTGTCCAGCAAGAGAACAGGCACAGAACTGAATATGAGAGAGGCTAATGTCCAGGAGGAGACAAGAGCCCGGAACAAGGACTTTCATCTCCCTATTTATTGAGTGCACAAGATATTACCCTTGTGGTGAACGTGAAGAAAACAAGATCTTGGGGCGCCTGGGTGGCGCAGTCGGTTAAGTGTCCGACTTCAGCCAGGTCACGATCTCGCGGTCCGTGAGTTCGAGCCCCGCGTCGGGCTCTGGGCTGATGGCTCAGAGCCTGGAGCCTGTTTCCGATTCTGTGTCTCCCTCTCTCTCTGCCCCTCCCCCGTTCATGCTATGTCTCTCTCTGTCCCAAAAATAAATAAAAAACGTTGAAAAAAAAAATTAAAAAAAAAAAAAAAAAAAGAAAACAAGATCTTACACACGTGGTGAACGTGAAGAATACAAGATCTTATACACGTGGTGAATTTGAAGAAAACAATCAGATAGTAATGATTAACTTGTGAGTGTAAGCAAAGGGTCTGGGAGGCAAGTGGAGTTTGTGATCAAAGTACTTTGGCGCCAGGTGGAAAGTTATTTCCTGCAGGTGATATAACAAGTTACTCGTGATCCCATTACAGTATCTCACTCACTAACCTCGGGCGCTTTTGCCCCGTGGTGGCAGCATCCCCCCCCCCAAGCTTTTTTTAAATTCTTCTATGTAAGTAGAACCTATTTCCCCACACAAGGCAAGCCCCTTAATCATGGGACAGGACTCCCAGGTGCCTGGGTATGTCTGCAATAGTCCCCCACATATCCCCCTGTCCAAAGAGCATGCAAGTAAATAGTAAACTGAAACTATGTATCTATATCTACATCTATATCTTAGGTTGAGAAAGAGACAGAAAGACTGCAGAAGAAAGGAATTTTGTATTTCATATTTTAGTACATTTACTAGCAATTGTTTCCTGCCTTTTGAAAAGGGTCCTACATTTTTATTTTACATTGAGCCCCATAAAGTATGTTGTTGATGTTGCTCTGAGCTCTTGGCAATAGGAAATGACTTGAAGGGTTTAAGCCACTTAACTTGCATTTGGCAGATTCTGCAGAAGATTCCTAAGAACGTTCAACTATTCTTCCATAGACAAGTGCCCCCTCTTTTCCCACAGATATTCTAGTGGGATAGTTCTGTATGCATGCCTATGACATTTTAAGTTCTGGAGGCTGAAAATTATATAAACTGCAATACTTACGAACTGAATGATTTATCTTAAGTATCCCAAACACCATTATAAATGGTGTGTTCACACCTTTTGAAATCTACTATTGATAAGCTAATGTTAAACAAATGTTTATTTCAGATTTTGTGCTCTGATAAATTATCTAATTTAACCATGAAAATCTATGGTAGGAATTAATCATTATTCCTAGTTTAGATATGGGGACACTGCCTGAAAGGGTTATATGTCAGCAGTTATGTAGTGGAGTTGGGAATCACATCATAGCCAATAGGCAACATTATATACGGGCTGTCAAGGTTGGACCTCTACCACACGGAAAATCCTTGATTTGGGAATCATGCTGGAATTTAAAATTCCCATGTGATTTTTAGTTCAGAAATTCCATTTCAAAAAAAACTCTATCAATCTTAACACTTTAAATCAGAAGTCTTTTCTCCATCCCAGTTTTAATTAATATAACTTATCTTGATATCCTGGATAAAGTTTTTACTACCCCTCTACCAATACTGTCCACTAGTTTTAAGAGAATTCAAACTTTTCTACAGTATACAAAATGATATTGCAACATGAATTGTGTTATAAAGGGATTCTTGCTTACAATACACTTGAAGAATTGCATTTCAGACATTCTTTCTCCTCATATAGTATTCTGTATTACTATACATATTGAGAAAATTTATCAAATCCAAAACATATTTTAAATAATGAATACCTTTTTAAAATATTCTATTTGAAATTCATTTATTAAATTAGCTGAATAATAAGTTAGGATTTTTTTCCCAATGAAATATAACTGGTCATTTTTTTCATAGGTAATCAAAAATTATATTAATTTTTTCAATGAATTGAATTTTTTATTGTTATTATTTGGGGTTTATGATTATTTTCTTTATGTTTTCATCAAGAATCATAGATATTTTATGCAGATTATGAACAACCCTAATGTGTTATCAATGAGTATGGTGAAACAGAAGAGAAAATAAACTTCCATGGACATACAAAGAAAAATAATTCATACATCTTTGAAAGAGAATTTTGTTTCTCGAATTTTACTATTGGATAAGACTAGAATGTAGGTTCCCAAGTCAAGAAATGAGAAAAACTTAAGTGGTAATTGCTGAAGCAGAGAGCCCATTTAGATCAAAGAGATATTGTTTAAAGGACTAAAGTTAAAATATGTTTTTATTATAGCTTTTAGCTGGCTTCAAGATCTATTGCCTTTGAGGTTGAAAAAGCACTCCAAAGAGGGCAATAATGATTCCAGAAACCAAGATTATACTCTATTGATGATGTCCTTTCCTTTCCTCCTGTAAGTGGTTTTCTATTACTGATATATACCAGACCAAATTGTGTACTGCTCTCTATGAATAATGAAAGCAGGCATAAGCACAAGAAATATAAGGGGAGTGCTGTAAACAGATACTTCTGTTTCATTACCACTGTTTTATTAACAAATCACTTCCATTAAAGAGATTATGAGATTGCAAAAAGCAATCCAAAATGAAATAGTCCAGGCCTAACTTTCATTTTGTAATGAATTGAAATGATTTGCCTGCAGTTGATTCAGTTCCTCATTGTTTCTGTGACTGCACTAAGTCCATTTTGTATCTTGAATTGTGAGTGTGCTCTCCCCAGTAGGGTTCCTGAATCATCTTTTCTAGGGGAAAAGGATGTTTCCAATTAAATCAAGATTTATATCTCTCACCTCCTAATGTGGAAAGTAGTGTGTTACACATAATATACCTCAAATTGCCACAATGTGCTCAAGAGCCCTATACTTCTTACCATAGTTACTCTACAATCCAAGAGTTGGTGACAAAACTATAAGCTTTTTTTAAATAGTCATGACTCTAGGGGCGCCTGGGTGGCGCAGTCGGTTAAGCGTCCGACTTCAGCCAGGTCACGATCTCGCGGTCCGTGAGTTCGAGCCCCGCGTCAGGCTCTGGGCTGATGGCTTGGAGCCTGGAGCCTGTTTCCGATTCTGTGTCTCCCTCTCTCTCTGCCCCTCCCCCATTCATGCTCTGTCTCTCTCTGTCCCAAAAAAATAAATAAAAAACGTTGAAAAAATAAATAAATAGTCATGACTCTAAAACTTACTATTAGCATCATTTTCAATGTTAAACTAGTACATCATTTTTGAATACTGAAACTTTAATTTCTGGGGAGATCCACAAAGTGTCCTGGAAAATAGGTCTTGTGTTTCAGAGCCTAAAATTATTTGGGATTATTTAGGTGTACACAATCTCTGCTTTAAGATGGTAAAAAGAGATGTTAGTCATATTTTTGTTTCATTTTTGGAGCTTGAAAAAACAAAATGTTGGCAATATTCTACCCATCAAAATTGATTTTGAAATGGTCTATGGAAACCAGAAATCTGAATTGCTGCAAAATAACAACTCACACCAATATCCTCAAGTAAAAAGGAAAAAAAGGGAATTAAACAGAATTGGTTTCCTAGGGAATGGTTGCTAGATAAATTTTGATCTTATAAAATTCCTCTGAGGTTTGGCATTCCTCAGAATTTCCCATATCTGCCTACTATTGTGTTCAAACTTTCTGTATACTATACATTTAATAGACTTCATTAACAAGGTTCTACAAGTTAACATTTTACACTGAACTTAAAACATAATTGAATCCTGCAAAATGCAAATGATTTTTTTCTATTTATTCCAATATGATTGAGAAATTTTGTGCATTTCCAAAATAACTCAGTTTTTTTCTTGGACAATTAAAGCAGCAAATATTCAGAAGAATTAATTTGAAAAACAGAGAAAAATATAAAATGAAGAATAATATAACCAGAAAAGCCCAAACCAAAGATGTTACTCATTATTTTATAATTGTTTTTCTAAGCACTTGTTTGCTTTAGAATATGTGGATTTTAACGTTCATATGGTTGTCTCTCTCTCTCTCTCTCTCTCTCTCTTTTTTTTTTTTTTTTTTTTCCAGAAATGTATCATTTAAAAGGAGGTTCCTGGCTGGCTCAGTTGGTAGAGCATGCAACTCTAGATCATGGAGTTATAAGTTTGAACCCTATGTTGGGTGTATAGAGTACTTAAAAATACAATCTTAAAATAATAATAATAATAATAATAATAATAATAAAAACAAAAGGAGGTTATTTTTAGGAACTGAGTCTAAGAACTACTTCATCAAAGAAGACAACATTTTCAGTTTATTTGGGTATTAATATGTTGCTTTTCAGGGAGATTATCTCCATTTACCCTTCCATCAAAAATGAAAAGTGTGCTTATCAAACTATACCCTTTGCTTAACTATGTATTTAAATATTTTACATTTTTATTTTCTAGTCATATTTTTATGTTGTCTTTTCACATCTACCATTTATTACTAGAAAGCCTTTTTTAAAGTTTATTTATTGAGAGAGAGAGAGAGAGAGAGAGAGCGAGCACGTGTGTGCACATGAGGAGGGAAGGGGCAGAAAGAAAGAGAGAGAATCCCAAGAAGGCTCCATGCTCCAGGCTTGGTGGAGCCTGAAACCGGGCTTGATCTTGCGACCATGAGATTACCACCTGAGCTGAAATCAAGAGTCAGACGTTTAGTTGACTGAGGCACCCAGGCGCCCTAGAAAGCCTTTTTAAAGTATATTATAGATAATCCATTTATATGGCCTTGTTTGAAACTTTACATAAAGGTTATTAAACTCATATGGGTTTCCCATTCAATACTATTATAATAAGGTCACCCATGTTATTGAACACAGCTACATTCATTTATTTTTTCCCGATGTATAATATTCCATTAGAAAGTATTATTCCATTTTGTTTATGGAATTTATGATGTTCGAGGGTTTTTTCTCCATTACAAAAAGTGCTTTTCTGAACTTTAATTGTATGTTTCCTAATGTACTTTTAAAAGAGTTCCTCTTCGATAAACAGGAGTTGAACTATCGGATCACAGAAGTAAAAGCTTATATTTCCAAGATAATGCCAAACTGTTTCCCACACTGATTATCTAGTTTATGCTCCTGCCAGCATAATTGACCCCGGTAACCTACCTCAACTGTAAAACTCAGTAGAGTCACACTTAACTTCCTTCCACCTATTGAATGGGCCTAAAATAGTGTCTCATAGCTCTCTTGACATATTTTTGTGATACTAATAAAGTAGAGACAGCACGTCTGTTTTTTTAGCTATTTATATTACTTTTCTTGCAAAGTACCTGCTCGTGTTTGAATAATTTTTCAATTCTGTTTACTTCTTGATTCTGAGAGTCTTCATATATTTAGAAATTAATACTTTGTTGCTCACATAAACCGCAAATATCTTAGTCCAGTTTGTGTTCTGTCTTATCACTTTTTCTAAAATGCATTTTTGCAAGCTAAAGTTTTTAATTTCTATATTTTCAAGTTTTCAATCTTTACTTATGATTGTTGCCTTGTATCTCATTTAAGAAATCTCCATTTTCTATGTCCTCACATGTAATAGTCACACCTTTGGTCAATAACCTGCATGCCACTTCTATCATAAAGCAAAGTTCCTCATAAATAGAAGTCTTTTTCACAATCTTCTGCTCTCTACTATTGGCAATTTTCTATCTTTGTTTTTTTTGTTTTTGTTTTTTAATTTTTTTTAATGTTTATTTATTTTTGGGACAGAGAGAGACAGAGCATGAACGGGGAGGGGCAGAGAGAGAGGGAGACACAGAATCGGAAACAGGCTCCAGGCTCTGAGCGGTCAGCACAGAGCCCGACGCGGGGCTTGAACTCATGGACCGCGAGATCAGGACCTGAGCTGAAGTCAGGCGCTTAGCCGACTGAGCCACCCAGGCGCCCCTACAATTTTCTATCTTTGAATCACTCCTGCACAGTCTTAATATTTTCATTTTATAATAGGTTTTTCTAATCGGCTTCTTTTTTTATTTCTTTTTACTGGGGAGGTTTGACTATTATTGGCCCTTTGTACTTCCATACAGATTTTAGAAGTACTTTATTAATTTAAGAAGAAACTTGTTTGAGCAAACTTGAATCTATATTTAGGCAGTATTGACACATTTACGGTATTTAAAATACATGAAAATTAAATATCTCTTCAATTATATGTCTTCATGTAAGAGTTACTCGGCATGCATGATAATTTTTATGAATGCTAAGATGTCATTTAAAAAGGTTTTATTAGTTTATAGTTCTTTCCAATGGGATTTAAAATGAAACATATAGCATCTGAATTTTGAAATATATTAATCCTTTCTTATGCCATTTTTATGACAGGTAGATTTTTTCTCTAAAATATAACTATATACAGATATGTGTTATATATGATGTATAACACAAAATACATTAATATACATTAGGTATGAGAACAAGGCATATATCCATATGATAAATGGATATCCATATGATACGGATAAATTATATAATGTAATTTATAATTATCTAATATAAAACATATACTAGAGAATTATATATCATATAAAATATCAAGGATATCTACATAACCCACAATTACTTATATTACCCAAGTCAGCAATATACTGCTTTATTTTTAACTCATTTTATTTTCCAAACCTTGATAACGTTGTTTCAAAGTATCTCATGAATATTCTTTGTTGATATTTTATTGTACTTATAACATCCTTGTGTCATAAAGCTATCTCATTTGGAGGGAAAATATTAATACTTTTGAGCTTCATCAAAGATAGTAGTGTCTTTTATAAAAAAAATTTGTTGTTGTTTAATACTTTCTACTTTGCATTCTTTTCAAGAATACTATTGCCACTCTGTTTTGTTATTTGGTTTATCCTATATCTTTGACCAGTCTATTTTAACTGTTTCAGATGTATCCCTGAAAAACAGCATGTGGTTGTATTGTTATTAAAGATATATTTTTTGGTTTGTATCTAGATTGTTAGTTTCTTGGGAAGTAGAACTGGGTTTTACATGTGTTTATATCCCCTGAGAAGTCTACACTGTTCTGGACATGAGAGAAGCCCTGTAGGATTTTGATCTATTAATTTTGACATAACATCATTTATGAATTGTCAATATGAACAGTTGTAGTTGAAAAATCTGAGGACACTTTGCCTTAGAGATTAGTTCACTATCACAATACCATTTAACCTCTCTTAACTACCCTCTTTCTAGCTGAAAAAGAAGAAAAGTTAGGTTTACTCATCAGGAAAACTGTTACAAATGCTGAGTATAAGGCATTTAGAGGAACGCTTGGTAACATTACTATGTCTTCCATAAAAAATGAACACAGGTGCTACTGGCTTTTCATAAAATAAGTTCTCAGAGCCTAGACACTACTTATTCACCATAAAGATCGCAGTTTAAACTTCCGCTGAGATGGTATGAAAGCGTACTAGGATTCAAGGCTAGCCAGGAACCAGAGAACTGAATTAATTGGTTAAGTCTGTTCAAGGTGACAAGCTGCCGGCTGGCAGACAAAACATTTAGAAACCAGGCTGAAAATGCTACATCTAATTTTACTTAGGATGTAAGAAGAGATCCAGAAGACTTGCCTGCTTACTGGCAATATAACATGTATCCCCTTGCTATTCTCGTAGCATCTGGGAGGAGGTGTGCTCTCGGAGGAAGAAGGCAGCTCGTCTCCGTGGGTCTTTACCTAATTATTATAAAAATATGTTTGTGGCATAATGTAAAGTCTGACACAGAGAATGGCATATTTTTGTCACAAATGTAAACACTTATTTAATCTGATATAAAAAGAACGCAAGCAAATTTTTAGCAGTCTAAATTATAATACAGTACTTTTTTTCTAATTCAATTTCTTAATAGATAATTCATTAGGTTCAGAGGTATATTTTTTCAAGGCTCTGTGTACAATCTCCATAGATGAGTGCACACAGCACTTACACACGTCATATATTCTGTGCGTGAGGGTTTGTGTGAAGGGTGTGCAACATATCAGTATGTTGCAGACAGAGAAGGAAGTAAAAGGCACAAATCTTAGATAGCTTCACAAAGGCCATCTAAACTCTTACAGGAAAATCCCTGAATATAAAACCTTGCCAGGTAGACAGTGGTAATCTTTCCATTTAACTTTCTATTTTATTTTATGCTTTGATTAGCAGTCCATGTAATCATTCATTTATTTTTGGAGTTGTGGGGCCTCTAGTGGTGTCTGGAAAAAACATACAATGAAAATATTGCAAGACTTCACACTGCTGTCTCCTGGGATTGAGAACTCTAAAAAATGCTGAGTATTATTTTAACTTAAAACAATTACATATGCATGATTTTCACTCAATACAATGCTCTTATTTAACAGTTTTAGATTTTGGTCCCGCTTGTTCCAAAGCTGCTGTTATTTCTAGACATATATTTATAGGAAAATAATATGGAAATAATTATTCTATTTTTTCTTCATGCTGTTTCTTACCTTTTCCCCAGAGGTCAGCATCAATATTTAGATGTTACAAGAAGATATTTTCCCCAAATTAGTAGCAATTATTTTTCAAAGGAGTGGAATCAAATTATTCAAATTTGCTTAGGAGTGTTACAAGCATTTTATTTTTAACCCAAATTTGATTTTTAATTAATTTAACTTAAAATGTATATTTTCAACATGACCTGGTTTTCCCCAAAATTTCTGAAGCATTTACACATCATAACACTAGATCTGTTGGAATTAATAAGCTTATAGATATCAAAACAAATGTAAGTTTGCTTGTTTAATATGAAAAACTGTATCTTTATTCAGAGTCACTGTATTTTAAAATACCCTAAATGAAAGAATAATTATGCTTAACTGAATTGTGAGCTAATTTACTAATGTGTTCTTCAAGAAATATTAGACTAGCTCATCAATGTCTTCAAAATGTACTACTATTTCAATTACATTCTATATTTTAATCAATTGGATCTCTACCCTACTCTGACAAAAAAATAGTATTGATTCAAAAGGAGACCTCAACAAAAAGAAAAATGTACAACTTGCCACAATAGGCAATTTGGCACTAGTGTTTTTCAACATATGGTACTACACGCAGAACAGGGATTGCCTTTGGGAGTGCCAAGATCTCTTCTGAGACGTTCTTTGTTTCTATTTTAAAATCTTACAGATTGAAAGTCTAAAAAAAAAAAAAACCACTGAAAGCAGACAGTAATATACTCCACAGTTAAGTATTTTCAAATTTATTACCAGTATTAGCCTGCTGCTGGAGTTATTCACTAGACTACAGATTTTAAAGACATTTCCCAATTCATCATGTTTACTACACAATTCCCCTCAGATTATAATGAAGGAGTTTACAACTAGAGATTAGAAGATAAAGACAATGCTGTATTTAGTGAGAAACATAGAGTGATAAGAAAATACAAACTAGGTGTCTACTGATGCCCTTTGCAAGAGAAGATTATTCTGTAGCTTTATCACACTTACACTTTATAAGATAGCTGAAGAAAATGAAGCATAGGAATATGTGAGCTATGTACTGGCAGTTATTGGAAATGGGTTTTTGATTTAGTTGCCAACTGAGAATTCAGAAACAAAATAAAACCCTTTCATGGCCATCAGAAAATATGACTTTCTAAATAAGAATAATGAATATTGTCTACATAAATGATCCCCATGTTAATTCATCTAACATCCTTCAGAGCCAGAATAGCACTATTTTAATAGAATTCTGATGGTGAATGTCTAACATTGAAAAGTCATTTGTATACACACATAAAACCGTGTTATATAAAACTGTGAGAAACACCATTCCCATAATGAAATTGACAAGGCAAAAGTGAATACTCTTTGAAAGAGCCAAATTCTTAACAGTTGCCAACCCCCCTTAATGTTGATATTACCAAGGTGTTTAGTGATGAGTAAAATTCAGCTATGTTTGGCTGAATTCAGCAAGTTTCTGGGTTCAAGAGAGTGGTAAGAAGGATGTGCTTTGAAGAAAGGTTTATATTTGGGATATATTTTGAAGTCCAGAGAATCACATGTCATGTTTGAGTTTCCATTAATTTAATTAATTCTTGTCAATCAGTACTTATTGACCATGTTAATGTTTTTTTAATGTCTTATTATCAATCTTTTCAAATATGGTTAAAACTTACATAAATTACTATAATAAATTTACACATATGCAATATCCATCTTCAAACATGTTACGCTTTGTATTCTTTATTTATTAGGATCAAGATGCAAAAAGTTTAGTTAAATAGAAATAATATGAGAACAGCATCAGAAATTTCTAAGCCTTTTTAGGAGAATGTTTAGCAGTCACACTCCTCTCCCCCAACCAAATAAAACTAGATAAAACACTTCAATACCAAGCATTAGCTTTGTTCATTTGGGTGTGTTAAAACTGAAAGGCAAGTTATCGATTTACGAAAAATTAGATACTAGAATTTTGGTCCTGACTTGACTACTACTGTATACCTTTTTTAAACCTTCTTTTTTCACATTTGAAAAATTTATAAAACACAAGTAAAATATATGTGTATGTATATATTATGTATATATGCACACACATACATATGTGCTTTAATAAGCTGATATTTATACACATATAAATACCAAGATATGTGTGTTTTACATATCTGGATACAAATACCTGTTTCCTATAGCAGTTGGTACATTTTTGAAAATAAAATCTTCTGAACATCAGTTAATTTTCATTTAGCTTTCAAACACTGCATCTCAGTTTTCAACATTCCTGAAAGCCCTTACAACCCCACACACAGACTTTAAGGGAAAAAAAAAAAAAATAGACCATCAGTGTTAAGAGGTTCACTTTGAAGGTGAAATAAATGATAGTTCTAGTATAATAAACAGTTTAGCCAATATCTCTTCAGAGATATTTCTGTATTTAGTAAATTCGTACAAATTCAATTAAAATTAAAACCAACCTAAAATACCAAGTTGGAAGTGATGTCTCTGACACTTTAGAGGTATTTTCTCTTAATTACTATTTTATTTGAATTTTTGCATCATTTCAACATAGGGGCATCATAAATACGTCTCCCAACTTTCTGATGAAGAGCTCAGATGTCATATGTTTTCTCCAAACAATGTAGAACAATATAAGAGCAGAGGACAGGGCCTTCGTTACAAATGGCGAAATCCACCGCCTGTAGAGTGGGAGAAACTCGAAGATGTAGCTCAGTGTTTTTGATACTATGTAGGGCCTTGAAGTAAACTTGCTTTTTTTTTTTTTTTCCCCTAGACCTTTCTTCTTTGACAAAGTTCAGCTTGACTTTCTAAACAAGATTAATGTTTATGGTCGACACAGATTATTCTGATGTCAGTCAAGGCACTGCTCTTTCCTTGGTTACTAAAACAATATTGGTACTGGCAGGTATAAAACACGTTTTCCAACACAGGCAGACAGTGAGTTCAGTTTGGAATCTGAATCCAAATTAGGTCCCATATTAATTGCAAATGGTAAAAACCTTTGCTTTAGTTTTCTAATTAAGATTAATGATGGTGGTTTGAAGGGCTGATACCAAAACCCTGGCATTAACAGCAATCATTTTTCAACTATGGCAAACATGCTTTTCACTTGAATACTCTCTAGTCCAAAATAAGAGTTGGCAAGAAGGTGGTGTGGAGAGGGGCAGAAGCTTCGATAGCAGCATTTCTTAAGACTAAACCACAAATATATTGAGCATACAGAAATCTCAGGAAAACATCATTTCAGGCAGTACAGATCCTGTCAAAACCTGCCCTCCAAAAAAAGAGCTCAGCTAATATGAAAAACAAGGGGCTCCATGTCCTTGAATGAGATTCTATTGAAAGTTATAAATAACTGGTAAAAATAAATGTTTCCAATTAAAGTGCTTCTGGATATCTGTTGATTGTGAGTGAGATGATTTACACAGAGTGCACAGCCAGAGCACAGATACACCATCTGGAACTACTAACCGAGAAACCCATAAACTCATCGATGTATTACATGACTTACTGTCAGGCCTCCATGGAGTAGGTATCATCGGATTCTAAAGCTTCACATTTAGAGCACTTTAGAACTCGCTTAAGACAGAACATGTTTCATTCAAAAAAGCCTCCCTTTTTGGATGGTGTTGTGTATGCTCTGCAAACAAATTCCTCAGAGGGAGATGAAAGAAAATCTGGGGAAATAGTAACCAGTAAGATTTTTCTCCCAGCTGCTTTGTCTGTTTTAGACGACCACAGAAATTATACAGTGGATTTTGTTCCACAATCAGTAATACACGTCATGTCTGAAAATATAGACCTCTTTGGAAGGATGACTGCTTAGTGCCCTTAGGATTTTGAGGTGGGTGTTTAACTTTTTTTTACAATTATATGAACACAAGAGAGCTTTTGTGTGCCAAGACATACATGTTCTTTAAGCAAACAAAAGTGGAAAATTTTAGCACATTCCACATTAATAGAAACAGAATTGAATTTGCCTGAGTTCTGCTTATGAATGGCATTATTTATACAGCTGTGAATTGTATTGAAACACGACAATGTGGGGGAAAAATCTACATTCATTGAATTATCCAGCTGACTTCTGTTTTTTTAATGCACACTCATCACAAAATAGAGCACCAATTTTTTTAAAATACTGAATGCTTTCACAAAAAGTTTCAAAACTCTTTCTCTTTTGGTATAACTGCTTTTCAAATTGGGTTATGACCTATAGAAAGGAATTGTATACACGGATTTCTTTTGTTAACATATCTTATACTTTTCTGTTTTTAAGTGTGAAGACCTTCTTGTTCTCTAGCCCTAAATGAGAGAAGAATCTCATTCTCCAAATCTACAGTCTCTCCTGACATTGCTTCACTACAAAGAACCTATGTGTTCTTATCTGAAAACCATTCCCCATAGTATATAGAGATTCCTCCAGCTACTCCTCTTGAAATGGGCAGAACAAGTGTCAGAATATTTTATTTTTCATCTAAAGTAGAAGGCAGAGTTAAATTCTCGACAATTCTTGAGAACATCAAAATGGTGTGATCAAAATGAAAATCTATATTAAAATCATGTGTTCAAAATCAGAATCTCTATAATCATTGCCAACACTAACCTCAGTTCCACTGCTGGGAATGATATACTAAAGGGCTTGTTCACCTCTAGCAGTGGCAATTAAGAAATATAAACAGATATGCTATGCAACAGGTAAGAGCACACAAAAATGAGTAGGAGAGGGCATGTTTTTGGTGACTTCAGGTGGCAGCAGTGAGCCTTGCTCATCTATAAACTGTAAGTTCCTTCTCTCCATCTATATCACTGTCATATCCCACATATGCCAAACAAGTGAATATTCTTGAGTTTCTGAATAATACCAAACTTTTGATGCATAAGTTATTGACCTTTTGTATAGTTGGTTAATTGGCAGATATGACAATTGACCTATTGATTTGTCTTTTTATCAGCTTTTTTTTTCACCTGGTATAAGATCTTTCTTGATAGGCATTTGCCCTTATCAATTTTTTCTTCCAAGAGAGCTGGGATTATCTGTTGTATTTTATTTTTTATCTAAAATCTCCAAGTTCCATACTCTGTGAACCAATCTTAGTATAAATTTTTCATTGCTGTTTTAACAAACTTACTAGCTTAAAACAAGATGAATTTATCATCTGTTTCCATGAGTCCAACATGCATTCTACCAGGAAAGAATCAAGGTTTGGGCTGAGCTATATTCCTTTCAGTTGACTCTAGGTGAAAATACATTTCCTTGTCTTCTCTAACTTCTAGATGCCACCCACATTCCTTGGCTGGTGGGCTTGTTGTCCACCATCAAAGCCAGAAAAGTCACATCTCTCGGACTCTTTCTTCCTTTGTCTCATCCATTTCTCTGACCACAGTCAGGAAAGGTTCTTTGCTCTTAGAGCCTCATACATGTCAACAGATTGAGCCCACCAGATAATACAGGATAATCTCCCACTCTCAAATACCTAACATTAAATGACATCTACAAAGTCCCTTTGCTGTGTAGGGTAAAATATTCACAGGTTCTGGAGATTAAGATGTGGACCTCTTTGGGGGTTATCATTCTGGCCTACCATACCACCTGGATAATTCTTCCTAATTTCATTCACTATGAGTTACCTATTTTATCCTCAGGGACTATAAAAAGTGGAGATTCAGACTTGGTAGAATACCTGGCAGAGATCTGGGTAAGATCAACATATATGCCTCTACCCCCATTATCTCGGCTATGCGCTTCCAATAAGAAGCTCAACCAGTTACGGATACATAAGTGTTCTTGTCCCTGCAGTTATTCAGACAAGTGGGGAAATAAAGTGGTTGTCTTTAATATCGAGCTCCTTCTTTTCGTGTCTGTTTTACCACGTTTTCTCCTTATCTTTTAATTCTTATATTCTGATGGATTCCAGAACTTTAGACCTGCCTATTTTCTCTAATATCTAATTTCTGTTCTCCAAGCGTTTGTTCCTCTGCCTAGCTGAGTGTTCTCAATCTTAATAGTTTCTGAATATCACCCTCTAGGCAATATCTGGATATTCCTTCTGCTTAATATAGCACATACTGTTACAGGTTTCTTATTCAGGAGATCTCTTCTCATCCCCAAAACTTAATATGATTATTCCTTTCCTCATTCCTCAATGCACACAACACTTCACCTGTACTTTGGGAATTTGCATTTGCTGCTGTCTCCAGTAACATGTTGATAAACATACCTTTCCTTTGCCATTAAATGCTATGTGATAGACTTACAAATCTTGATATTTAGAACAGTGTTTAGCTCTATAACTTAAGGAAAAAAATTAAACAATTGAATTATTAATTACCTTCCCTATAACTATAACTGCCACACTATAACTCAGCCCAAGCACAATACATCAGTAGGGCTGAGTGCATTTTCTGTTCCACTGCACCTTGAGTTACTTAAAGATTACATCCTTTTGCTAGAGCTCTCAACCAACATTTAGTGGCATCTTTCAGACATGTGGTACTTGCACAGCAGGAGACAGGATGGTAGAATTATATAGCTTTTTTTTTTATTTTTTCCCTTTCTTCTTATTTTTAGCAGCTCTTCACCTAATGATGTAGACTATTTTTTATACACTCTAGCTTTTTTCTTCTGCTAAATTCCCCATCAACACATGACCCAGATAGATATAGCTGTCAACATCTTCAATTTCCTCTTTCTATTTATCTTGACAGATCCCTTGGTGCAGTATTAATTTTATCCACTTTACCATGAAGGTGATTATTTAAACTCATTTTTATGCTACGCTTGTATATAGATGCGCCATTCAATCCCAGATATGATTGCTATGTGGAGATGGAAGTTATATCCATAATGAACATAAAATTGGCCTATTTAGCAATACTTATTTAAAAGTATTTTTTTAATATTTTTCATATTCAAAGAAAATATCTAAGATTCCCAAAAGAAGCATTAAACTTTACCAGTCCAGCTGTAAAATTATTCTATCCTCCATAACTGGAGGATAAGGAGAGAAACCAGATTGAAATTCATTGAAGAGGAAATAAGAAATGAAGACACAGAGACAATAATTTTATCAGTTCTTTTGATAGGTTTTTCTGAAGAAAGAAGGAGAATAATGAGTTAGTACTAGAGGCAGAACAATATAAAGGAACTAATGAGAGCCAATGGAGTATGCTTTATGCTAATTAATAATAATGTGCAAAATTTTAAACTGATTCTGCAAGAAAGTAAACTGGGATAAAATTCAAAAAAACAGTCTCTGTTCTTACCTTATCTGACCTATGAGGGGCATTTCGTAATTTTCACCACTTCTTCATGCCTAAAACCTTTTCTTATTTTGCTATCTCTGGGACTACATGTTCCTAGTTATTCCTTCTACTTCAATCATTATACCAATTTAGTCTTCTTTGTTGATTATAATATAATGCTGTACAGTATAACTTCCTGAAAAATTCAGATTATAAGTAAGTCTGGCAATTCTATAATTTTAGTAATATTTCATGTGATGCTGATGCTGTAGGCCCATGGAACATATTTTAAGTAACAGGTATTTATAATATCTTTATATGCTAGAATATTTCAGGGCCTAAGTCTGACATATTCCTTACATTTCACCTCTAGGTATTCTTACACAGTCCAGTGACCTTACATAACATATATTTGCAGTACAGTTATCTACTAGGAAAGCCTGACTTAACAAAGGCCAACTGGATATTTTTAATGTTCAATTCAAACTCCTTGTTATAACTCCCATATCTGTTCCTCTCTTAGACTTTCACCCATCTTAGTGGATGATACCACCATTAATCCATTGCTTACACCAAGTATCCATGAAACATATTTTAGTTTAAATATTTTTCTTGCACAACCAGCCCATCAGTACTTGCTCAGTTCTACTGATATTCACTTCTATACATCTCCGCCTGTAATGCCACCTTCCTACTCCCAGTCACCACAATGTCACCCAGATTTCTGCAAGAAATTCTTACCTCTCTCCACCTCCTCTGTGGTTATTATACATTCCATTCTTATCATAAGATCCAGAGCTATCCTTTAAAAAAAGTAAATTAGACCACATAAACTCACTACCACGTAAATTCACTATTTAAAAGCTTTCTGTGGACCACACTTTTTTAGTAGCAAGGCCAAAGAAAAGTTCCTGCCTATGTCTCTAGCCTCCTTTTATAATGGTCCTCTCTACAACTATGTCTACAATGACATGGACGTGCCAGTGACAGCTTACCCACCTCAGGTCCTCTGCATTTGGTGCTGACAGCTGCCACCCCACCCTCACCCTAGGATGTTCTGCCCCCAGCTCTTTTTTTTTTTTTTAATTTTTTTTCACGTTTATTTATTTTTGAGACAGAGAGAGACAGAGCATGAACAGGAGAGGGTCAGAGAGAGGGAGACACAGAATCTGAAACAGGCTCCAGGCTCTGAGCCATCAGCCCAGAGCCCGACACGGGGCTCGAACTCACGGACCACGAGATCGTGACCTGAGCTGAAGTCGGATGCTTAACCGACTGAGCCACCCAGGCGCCCCTGCCCCCAGCTCTTAATGTGTCTAATTCCTTTTTTATCCTTCTAGATTCAGTTCACATGCAGTGTCCTTAGAGAAACTGACTCAAGCAATCATATTAAAAATGCTGTCTCCATCTTTATTCTAGTCACTCCTTAATACAACACTATATTATTTTCTTTGTAATACTATCATCCAAAATGACCATATTTATATTGCTTGTTTATGTATGTAATGTCTGGTTCCATATGGTTAAATGTAACTTCCACGAAGTTCAGCATCTTGACTGCCAGTCAATTTCTACTGCCGAAAACAAAGCAATCAAGGAAATATCCATGATACTTCAGAGTAATCAAGAAACTATCTGTAGTATTTAAATAGAACCAAATTCTTTTCAGTGCATTTTTTGTTGTGCAGTAACTATTCCCACTTAATCCTCTATTCACTAGAAAAATGAATAACTGAATCCTCGTTTAATTTGTTCTCAGGATGATAATAAACTCCATATTAATTTGATTTTAGAGCTTTCTTTCAAATGTTTCATTCATACTGTTTATATTATTCACTTGAAGCCCAGCTTCTCCATAGGTAAAAAAAAAAAATTTAAAGCCCTTTTACTCTCTATTCTAAAGTTACTTTCCACGAATGTCTTGTATATTCCACTGGCACAGTATACTCTATCCCTGTGAAAGACTCTTTCACAAAACTTTTATTGTGAGGGGCACCTGGGTGGCTCAGTCTGTTACACCTCCGACTTCAGTGCAGGTCATGCATGAACTCGCAGTTTGTGAGCTCAAGCCCCAGGGCGGGCTCTGGGCTGACAGCTCAGAGATTGGAGCCTGCTTCAGATTCTGTGTCTCCCTCTCTCTCTCTGCCCCTCCCCCACTCACACTCTGTCTCTCTCTCTCTCTCAACAATAAATAAACAATAGAAAAAACATTTTTTTTAACTTTTATTAGGCACCTATCATATGACAGACCCTGTGGTACCAGAGAAAGAAGTAGAGGTGGAAACTTGACATATGGTTACTCCTGTCATGAAGTCCATTGTCGGAGATAGATAATAAAGACATAATTATCCAAATAGTTACTACGTCACATGGAATCTGCATGTGGAGTGAATCTTAGTTTAATCTGAGTTTCTGAGAAAATAAAAATATTAAGACAAAATAGTAGTATATAGATATATAATATATACTATGTATGCATTATATATGTATAATATATAGTTATATAAATGTTAACTTTATGTTACTTATATTGTATATTAATATTTAATTATATACTATTAAATATATATGTATATCTATGTATAAATATAGATATAAAACACAGTGGGGAAGTGACCAGCTATGAGTAGATGTGAATAAAGATTAAGGGGAAGAAAAGACTAAAGATGACGGGGCACCTGGTGGCTCAGTTGGTTAAGTGTCTGACTCTTGATTTCAGCTCAGGTGATGATCTTATGGTTTGTGGGATCAAGCCCCATGTCAGGCTCTGAGCTGACAGTGCTGAGCCTGCTTGAGATTCCTCTCTCCCTCTCTCTCTCTATTCCTCCCCCACTCGTGCTCTCTCTCTCTCTGTCTCAAAATAAATAATCTAAAAAAAAAAAAAAAAAGAAAAGTATGGAGATGAGAGTGCTAGTGCTGAAGATATAATAAATATGAATTCTCAATCAACTCTCCTTAGTCCATCTTACAAACTCACTCTTACAAAATATAATCAGACCAACTGAACAATAATCCCTCATCAGTAATCTTCACAATTTTCTCCCTGGTATCTATTCTCATTGCTTTTTCCTGCAGAAATACCCTAGGGGAGAAGAGACATCCTAATTCTCCAATTTCAAATCCTTTATGGAAGTTAGTAGGATAGAGACTATAAATAAATCATAGTGACTTAATCCCTCTTTTTTTCTTTAATCATCTTCTTAGCTTAACTACTCCCACTGTGGCTTTTCTATATTCAATTTACTTAAATGAGCCCCACTTCCCTCCACCCATCCTTACTTTCCTACACATCAGTGTTGATCCTTGATATTATTTATATGGCCAGTAGAAAAGTGCTACATAGTGACTTGGGATTGGATAAAATTGTTTAACATCTGTACTTCATTTTCTACTTCCCCATCTGTAAAACTTGATGTCATAATATTTATCCAATACCGCACAGAAGTGATACAAGAATTTACTCATGTTGGTAAGGAACATTGAGATGTAGGGCACAGCAGAAGTATAAAATGCCGTTATTATTCTCTGACAGGCTGGTCAAGCTCTATAAATAATATGGTCAGGACTTGAGAAACATTTTATAGTCTATAATGACTTGCAGGTGGGCCACAGTCAAGAGACTTGGAGCTCTCATTCTCAAGTGTTGTGTCATTGAGGCTGTGTAAATGTCATCATGCACATTTTGTGGTAGAATCCTTTCAACTCTGTCACTCTAAAAATTAAGATTTTACTTTTCTAATGCCAAAGTGAATGTACTGTGGTGAGAATACACACTCCATTTTATAGGTAAGATTTGATTAAGTGGCTTTAGAGGTTATGGCTTAAATGATTTTCTTGTGTGCTATCATTAGAAAAGGAAAAGAGCAACCACATAGGAAGGTAACTTTTGAAAAGGGCAAAGTAGGACCACAACTAGTGAAAATACTGCAGTTAAGAGAAAATGAAGAGTCAGACTAATAGTCCAAATACTTTAAAATGAAAAATGATGTCCAATAAATTTGGTGGTCACTAAGGAACCCATTCTTGATCCTGCATTTGACTTTATCTTATGTGACCAAATACATTAACTGCTTTCCTCAGCCTCATGCTTCTCTACATATCTCAACCACCTGTCTAGTCTTATCAAGCTAAGAATGGCTAAAGCTGATTGACAAGGATAACAATGCAAATGTTATGCAAACCTTACACCTTTATAAACATTAGGAGTGACTGTGCAAATGTGTAACTTGTATTAACTACTAAATCCTTAGGTTAATCAACTGCACTTGAGTTGAAGAATACCTAAGTCTCTAAATTTGCACAGCCTGGAGGCTGTTAAATTACACAATTTTCAGTGAATTGATGAATCTACCTACAAAAATGTGTCTGTCCTTATAAAACTAGACTATGCAGAAGGAAGACTGGGTTTATAGGCAGTAGCAAGATTTTAATTTCAATGCAGAGTACATGAAAACCAATTGGTGAATTTGGAAGTACAAAAAGAAAAAAAAATGGTCATAGAGATTATCTACATATTTTTACCTTGTCTTAGAATGATATTTTGTCTTAGGCTGTATTAACTTATTAAAATACATTTATGCAAAATAAAAAAATTAGAAAACCAAAGCAATAAAATTATAAGTGGCACAGGAAAATGACTATTTTTTGCACCATGTTGAATGATATGGAAAGTAGAGTGATCAAGGTGGTAAAGTAACGTACGTTACTGAGAGATGTGGTATATATTAGTGGCTTCAACAGGGGAAGAAGTAAGTCTCCTACATTCTCCATTACCTCACTAGTTTTGATATGGGAATATGTCTCTTCTTCAATAATAGGTCAAGATAGAGTTTTAATAAAGAGACAGCTTCAAGCATCCCTCCAAAGAAATCTCAGGGCTTCTCTAATATAAAAATATGTGATTTCTAATGTTTAAAAGAGAAAGATTATTTTTAATAATAGAAATATTATTAATATTAGAAAATATTAGAAACATAATATTAGAAACAAAATAATAGAAACATAACAATTTTCCACAAAATTGATAATCATAGTATATTTTGGGGATCACATATATAAAAGAAAAATAGATAAAAATTACAAAAGATGGTAAAGGAGATCTGCACTTAAGTGGTAAAGAAAATTATAATATGTTGAATTTTACAGAGAAGTAAATAAGAAGGTAGATTAAAAATATTTGCTCACCACATTGAGTAAAATATTCTAAAGAAATATGAGGGTGTAAAATTAATACTTTGGTTTGAATATAATCACATGGGATCTTAGCCAAGCAGGATGTTGTTCTCATAAATTCTTTTTTCTCATTTCTACTTGCTCTGGAAATAAAATCTAAATATAATGTAATATTCGTTTATTCCTATTTCTTCTTTTGTGTTAAACAGTCCTTTCCTATTCCTTATTCCATCCTAGCATTTATCTTCCCTTTACCTTCATACCCATTATGGATAGACTGAAGAAACTGGCTAAAAATGCAGTGTGTGGGGGTTTGGTCAGACAATAGGAATAATTTCTTTCCAGGTAAATCTGTCCAGCATTCAGAGAATTAGGTGGAAATCCTGAAAACTCTTCTCTAAGCATCTCTTTTTTCAGAGATGATCTAAAATGTTGTCCTTTCAATGGCAAAAATATCTTCCTGTTGTCTCTGTAACAAATGAACCCTCTTTATCCTTCAAAACTTTTTTTTTCATTGACTAAAGAGTGAGCTGAGTAGAGGCCCTGCTTTATCTACTGCTGCATCCTTGCAATTTAAAACAGTACAAACAGCAAGCAAACTCAATAAATATTTGTTGAATGAGTCAACAAATTTTTAGGATGATGTTGCTAAGTTAAGTCTACCTTAAATGTCTCAGACCCAATGGGATGCTCATCCTCCACTGTCCTTGACCCTGTCATGCTGACAGCCGCCCCCCCAACACACATATACATACATAGTTTACATATGTAAACTAAATATACCAATTCTACTGATTCCCCAGCAACTCTTTTTGCTAATAGATTTGTTTTAGTTATCTGTCTAAATTTGGGTTTTGGATGACCAATTCTCTTTCTCATAAGTTTCCCCCTTGTAAATATGTATACATTTTAGATATTTTATCCATTCAACAAGGCATTCTTGAGTCCCGGCCATGCACCAGAAATTGTGCTTGTTCAGTAGACACAAATTTAAATAAATCACAATGGTTTTCCAATAGATAGATGTTCTTAGAGATGATGTTATGAGAGACATTTAAAGAAATAATGACAATTCAGTGTGTCACATTCTATAATAAAGGGATGTCAAAATGTGTATTTAATGAACATTGGTTATTAAAAATTGATAGTTTTAATTATGATGCTCACCACTGCTAGTGTTTAATAAACATTTATCAGTCAAACAAATATTAATAGAGCATTTATTTTAAAATTTATGGAGCAAAGTATAATAAAACAATTCAAATTCCAAAATGAATCATTCACTTCGAAATATGTTCTTAGGTGGCATTTAATTTATATTCTAAGTGAAAAAATATAACATTTAAAAATTTGAACAAAAAATTTCAAAACTATCAAGTTTTGGAGTTTTTATATGTACATTATTTTATTTCTTTCTAGTTCTTAATTATAAAAGAGATTTATTTTGATAACTGTCTATAAAACAAAAAACAAAGTAAGGCAAAGTTTAACAAGTAAGTTAATAATGAATTTATGATGAGATCTGAATTAATTAAAATCGATTTCTTTAGTTTCTAGACTGGTAGGAACAATCATTATTTCTACATATTTAATGGAGATGACAGATTAAAAGTTTTCCTTCTCTACATATCGTATCATTGACTACATTAAAATCGCAAAGTTAGAGGGCAATAATCACCAAATGGAAAGTTATAGAAAATTATGAGGAAAGAAAATTTTGACTGTTAAAAACAAGTTTTGTTACTTATATTATAAAAATGTCTAATACTGTTAGTCACTGTCATTATGACTGAATACTAGTCATTGGGAAAATTTGTACAAACTGCTCAACAAGCACTACGATTAAGTCACAGAAAATGTACAATACCAAATTGTATTTCAAATGTGTCTGGTACCTTTCAAGTGAATAGATTATATACCACGCCTTGGGGCTAAATAAACTAAATACCAGAGGTCTTCAATATATTCTCAGATGCTTTGACATGTGGCTGTTACATCATCTGCCTTCAAGGTGGAAGTGAGAGGCTTAGGAAGAGCTTTGAATCATGTAATTATAGGAGTCATGTGCCACTTTGCAGGTCAGAAAAGCAATGTGAAGTGTCTCCTGCTGTCCTGTAGATCAGAGGTCATTTGATGCTTTCATAATTTTAGCTTTAAAAAAGTGCCTGCCATTAGAATCCAGAGTTTATACTTTTCAATCCACTGACAACCAATGGGCTAAAATATGTGAGGACATTTATCAAATTTAGCATGATCCCAGAGTGACCCCTTTTAAGGAAGCTTTCTTCAAGGCATTTATAACAAAGGTCATTATCAAATTACCTATGACTCAGGGTATTATATCAATATTGAACTTCTGGAAAATTCTGAAGACTTGGAGGCAGAGGTTGTGTCCTCCATGTGCTCATTAAACAAAGGTACAGTAACCCCTCTCCAACTACCCCTTTATCTGGCACACAACTGCACCGTTTTCTCTCACCTCTCCTTCAGTGAGCTGCAACAAATGCCATTGTGCTGGCAGGACCAGTGAGCCAAAAATGAACTCTCTGACCACGGAAAAATAGAAAAACAAAAAGGTCCATTGGCTTGCCTATATCCAAATATTTTTCTCCAGTGGTTAAATTCTAAAATTGCATGGGTGTCTGCATCTCACCTGAGGTTTTCCCCCTGTAGGGTTGCAAAGCAGGAGTCATCAACTTCCTCCTCCTCCAAACTAAACACACACACACACACACACACACACACACAACTCCTGTCACTTCTCTCTTCTTGAGTGATCTTTCCCTTTCTCCCATTCTAGTTTTATTCCATTGGCTCTTCCTATGGAGAGGAGAAATTCTCTGATAAACTAACTCAGAAAAAAGAGATCTTAACATTGCTTAAAGCTATTCATATTTGCATTTTAAAAGAGTATCTAAAAATAGTTAAATATTTTTTTCACAAAGGTTAGCAAAGAATATGAATGACTATCTCATGCATTGAGAATTTATTCAAAAAATTTTATTAAATGCACATTCTGTCCAAATATTGAAAGACACTGAGGATACAGCAGTGAGCTAAAAAGACACACTCTTTGCCCCCACAAAGCTTATAGTCTAAAATGGGTTATAGGGGCGCCTGTGTGGCTCATTCAGTTGAGCGTCCGACTTCGGCTCAGGTCATGATCTCACAATCTGTGAGTTCAAGCCCCGCGTCCAGCTCTGTGCTGACAGCTCAGAGCCTGGAGCCTGCTTCAGATTCTATGTCTCCCTCTCTCTCTGCCCCTCCCCTGCTCATGCTCTGTCTCTCTCTGTCTCAAAAATGAATAAAAACATTTTAAAAAATGGGTTATAGAAATTTATCACAAAACTACCCACTACAAATGAAACAAGAGCTACAATAGACAGTGTTTATAGTGCTATGGGGCTGAATCAGGTAGAATGTGAAAGCCTACCCTAAAATGGGAAGTCTGAGATGAAGTGAGATGAAGGAGATAAGTGAATAAAAATGCTTGTAACCCATGGACTTGAAGAAAGGCATTTATGGTGAATTTCAGAGCAAGAGAGAGCTTTGTATATGATATCAGACACCAAATCAGGCAGGATCTCCCTAGCTAGGATGGCCTTGTAGGTTAATCATCCAAACCAAGGCCCTTTTGAAAGTGAAATGAGTGCCTATGAATAACAACAGGCATAATCGGGTTGTTGGGGTAACTGTCATCCTATTTGTAGGCCGTCTTAAAGTATTTGGCTTTATCCTAAAGAATATGAAGAGTCCCTGAATTTTTTGTAGCTGCAAGAAAACAAGTCTGAACTAACATGACACTCTGCCTGCATTGTGGAGAATGGGTGGAAGGCGGACTATTTTGGTTGCCACGTAAGATACAATGACAGTTTGGGGGTATTACAGGTGGTAAGAAGTGGTATCAATGGAGAAAAAAGTAACCAGGATAACTCCTAGTCTCTTATCTTATAAGTGGATAGATGGCAATAACATTTATTCAATAGGAGACAGAAAAATAGCTTTAGGCTGGAGTCATGGATGGAAAAAGGATGCCTAGTTCCGCTTACAGTCCTACAGAATTTAGAATGTGTTTGAGAGAAAAAAATCATGTAAAATGAGCTAAAAATAAATGTTTCACAGATGAGAAATCAGAATAGGAGATATAAATCTCTGAGTCACTTGCATATCAATGGCAATTGAAGCTTGCACATGGATATTGCCTAGCAAGAGTTTGTAAGATAGGAAAGAGGAGGCTTAAGGTACTTACTCCAGCTTGAAAATGGGTGGTTACAGGATAATGAAAACTGCAGAGGCTATAAACAAGTTCCCTGAATCATACAGTAAAAGTAAGAGAGGAAACAACAGTAATGAAAAATGGCATAGGTCAAATAAGGTGAGGGCTGTAAAGTGTTACTGCATATCAAAACAGAGGACTAAAGCATGGATTGGTAGCAGGTTATCCCAGTTAGAATCCCCTCCCCTTCATTTACTGTTTGATCCTAGAGTAAGCTACATAAACTCTCTTTGCCTCAATTTTTTCATTTGTAAAATGGAAGTAAATATAACCTTGATACTCAAAGGGATGTTTTGAGTAGTGCTTATCAAAGTGTGCTCTGTGGACATGAGGGGATTCTACAGACCCTTTCAGGAGACTTGTGAGATTAAAACCACTTTCATGTGCTGATTTTTTCACTGTATTAGCTTGTACAAACCAAGGTAGTAGCACTAAAATGTATTATGATTCTATTCTCCACAACCCATTTGCAGTTAAAAAAAAAAAGCCAATTTCTTTTAATAATGTTATTGACAAACCACTAAAAAATATTAATTTTATTTCATTTTGATCTTTCATATTATATAACTAAATGTGTAAACACTGCCAAGATCTAGGTGTATCTGTGAGCCAACATTTGCCAAATGACTAATGCATGATGTTCCAAAATTCTACATGGGTAAAAATATCCATTCAATGTGAAAATACTCCAGTGGATTCAAATGTAACAGACTATCAAAAACTTACTGACATGATTTTAAAACTCAACATTGAAATAACCTTTAGGTTATTAAAATAGTACCACATTTTCCAACTAGATATTTAAATAAGGCTAGACTTTCTTCATATGCTTCCTATAAAACATATCAAACAGACTGAATGCAAGAGAAGATATGAGAATCTACCTATCTTTTATTAAACTAGGCATTAAAAAGATTAGAAAAATATAAGACTGCTACTCTTTTCACTACATTGTTTTTGTATTGGAAAATATTTTTATTCTTTATAAAAATGTTATTTATGTTAGCTTGCAATGGCTTTATCACTGTTGTTAAATTAATACATAAATATTGGGGCGCCTGGGTGGCTCAGTCGGTTGAGCGTCCGACTTCAGCTCAGGTCACGATCTCACGGTCCGTGAGTTCGAGCCCCGCGTCGGGCTCTGGGCTGACAGCTCAGAGCCTGGAGCTTGCTTCCGATTCTGTGTCTCCCTCTCTCTCTGCCCCTCCCCCGTTCATGCTCTGTCTCTCTCTGTCTCAAAAATAAATAAATGTTAAAAAAAATTTTTTTTAAATACATAAATATTGATGTTTTCTCAATATTACTTTCAAATATGAAAAACATCAATAGAGAAAGCCCACACAAACAAAAAACCTGGAAATCTTTAATAATTTTAAGAGTATAAATTGTGTCTGATGCAAAAATTTGAGAATCACAGGTTTTGAGGATAAAATAAGGTAATTCTTATAAAGTATGAATTAATTCTCATAAAGTACTGAAAACAATGTCTCAAAATTCTATGTAAGGAGTAATAGACAGAGATAGGCAAATAGATGATAGAAAAGGAAATGATAGAAATATTTAAAAAGTGGATGATCATCAGATAGATGATAGGGAGATAGATAAATACATGCATGCATACATACATACACAATCATTGGTTAAACTAACTGGAGGGTTTGGGGTGAATACTGAGGATATAAACTGGATTCAAATATATAGAGGAGAGAAGGAGATATTTTGGAAACAGAAATATCACCTATAGGCAAAGAAATTTTGTCTCCTCCAGAGTTTCATTCTGTATGAAAATACTAATCTGTAACTTTATTTACTATTATGTATATGTGACCTTATGCCTTTTGCAAGAACAGGAGAAAAAAATCAATGAAAGAAAAAACAAAGGCTTGATAGAGCAGTGTAATTGAGACAGAAACTTCAATGAGAATTCTGTAAGATCAGTTAGTACTTCAGAAAAAGAAAAACACAGTAAGAAAACAGAATATACACACTTTATTTTAAAATAAAGTCTCCTAATCTGATTTTGTCTGTGAGAGAAATCTGCTTCTTCTCTTTATCCTAACAGAGTCTTTGAATATTTCTGCTATCTATAGCTAAAAAGAAAGTCACATAGACAAAAAGCCTTTCTCATATCTATAAGTCAAAAGTTGATCTGAAAATCCATCGGTAGATCCTAAAGAAATGTGAAAACCTGTGAAAAGTAGATGGCTCACAGTACATGATAAATGCATTTATGGGGGCAGTAGGTGACACATAAATTACGTATTTGGCAGCCTGGAACTTTAACATGCCCATCTCTTCAAAGGAGTAGGGGTGAGGAAAAGAAGTCATTAGTCCTTTGAGAACCTGGCCAAAAGTGGACACTTATCTCAGAAAAACATGCATAGACACCATTTTTTAACCTACTGTTTCAAGGGACTATCCACCCTACCTAACGACTATCTATGGACCTTCTAAAAGTTGACAGATCCCAAGTTTGGAAATACTAGAATCAGGGAAAATAAATTAGGAGCAAAACAGCACTTCCTAGCATCATTCTCCATTAAGTTCCTCTAGCTTTTTAATAGACTATCAGCAGTCTTCTGAGTGCCTAGCATACAGATGAGGCTTAATAAAGGACTAAAACTGTAGTCATGGAAAAAAGCACTTGTTTGACGCGGATCTCTCACTTCACATAAGTGGAAATTAAAATCTAGAGACATTAAAAGTTTTACACAAGAGTTAGAAAATCAATCAGAGAACTAGCTCACCCTTCTCACACTCTAATCACTTTTCCCAAACTCTCCTGAAAACAAAGAGTTAACATCTGCTCAACCTGTGTAGAAGATTAGTGTCCCTACACTGTCAGATTCCAAATCTAGGAATGTACATTATCAAAACTGGAAGATTATATAGTAAGGGAAGGGAGATACTTTATCTCAGGAAACTAAGAACACAAAAGTAGAAAAAAGTTGGTGAGGTATAATTAAACAGCACTAACAGCATTCACAAGGTGTAAAAAACAACATTTTAGGAATGCACCATACACAGTGGTCATGCATAATTGGTTGGATCAGTTATTCACAATTGTAACCATTTGATTATAAAATGCCTTTGTATTAGCCAAAGCTGTGGAAGGAGAGAGGTGTATCAAAAGGGGTTATGGAGGAGAATTTACCTAAGGGACTATTTACAGATGTGTGGGTATTTTTAAGGTAAACCAAGAAGGAATGGTTCAGAATACCAGGACTTGGGACATGGAGAGCTATTGCACCCTTTAGGACTGAAGGAGCATCCACCACTATTTAAAAATTAAATGGAGTAGGGTGGGAGCCATGAGATGAAATATCCCTACCTCACTCTCCTTTCACCTTCCATTTTCCTGCCAGTGCCTTACTTGGCCAAACCAGAAGCCAGAGGGCAAGTGTACCTACTGATGCAATTCAAAATGATAACTTCTTGAAGCATAGGACAAGGTGGAGAATGATGGGTATGGTGGAATAAATGGAGAATACCTGGAAAATCTCTGGAACACACTGTTGGCTCTCCACAAGCTGAAGGGAACTCAGAGCCATTCTTTGAGCACCCACCAAGTTTTAGGCACAAGACCACTTGTTTCTAGATCTCATATTTCTAAGGGGAGCCATTAGCAGAAGGAGCATTTGGTTCTAATATTCAACATACACTAATGCAGTGTTTGAAATAACCTTTAGCTAATGGGATGTGGAAGGAAGAGTGTCCTTAGTGTCCCAAGAGATGCTCTACATAATAGAACTGATGAATAAAGTAACTGATTGTGGGGGGAGGGGAAGGGTCTACCCTCCAAATTATTGCTACAAATTATTGCTCTTTACTTCTCAAAGGGGCTGTATGGTTATTGACCAGGAGCTCCTTAAAGCAGCTTTATACATAGGATGCTGGGACTGCAAGACTAATAAGGGAAAGCCTATAGAAGCAGCTGGCAGAAATATAACCCCCAGCTCTGCCAGCGAAGAAGTTTGCCATAGAAGGACCCAATAACCTATGGTAGCCTATCACAGCTAAGATAAAAGATGTAATGCAAGCAGCCATCTTACTCTGTGCTGAGCCTATTAAAGGCCTTAAGCCCACAGGACATTGAGTGTATCCCTATTCCTTCCACCTCCACCCCATTTTAGAGGGAACACAATAAATTGGAAAAAGAATGTAATCTTTACTGTGTGAATATCTCAGTCCAGATGACAAAAGCTATCTAAATGTCTCTTTGGACAAAGAGGATAAATATTAGCCTGTTAATGATTTGGAAATCCATATGGATACTAAAGTCAACCTTCAGATTTCCAGTAGTAAGAGGTGCCTGAGAGAGGTTTATATTTCATTTCACTTTATAGTCCTGACCTTAGTCAAAATAAATTTTGATATTCAAACTGAAGCATAATCCCTCATTGCTATTCTTACTTTAAACTTGAATAACCTCGGTAAATTGTGCAGACAGGTGCTTAATGAAGCCTATATTTATAAAACAATATTTTTCTTCACAGGACTATGGACTCTAATACATCTTTTCTAACTGGAATCAAGTTTCCTGATCAGAGCTACTCTGGCCTTCTCCAAGCCATATGTTCAGAGTATGTGGAATCAATCCACTGTGCCAGCTGTGTTCTCATTATGTAAAATACACTACAGTTTGGACAGCATGGTTGACACAGATTATTCCAGTTTGGCAGAAGTATGACAACAAATGTGTATGTGTAAACACGTAAGGTGAAATTGAAGACTGGGCGAGCCAGCCTAAGGTGAAGTCATTCAAACTTTGTTCATTTTCAGAACAAAGACTATAGTACTCACTGTAAATACACTTACTTCAAAAAAATGTAGTAGCAAATGTTGCTTTTACCTCATGTGACCATCAATGGAAAGCATGATAATCTTGGGAAGTTATGTAAGTGGATATATAGCACAATATAGTCTTGCCTAGCTATATTGAAGATATGGCAAAAATCAAGGGAAAAATTCTCACATTGTTCTGAGATAGAAACAATTTGTTTCAAAAGCCAGTGCGTTAAATTTTAAAAGATCTGCTAAGTAGATCTTATTAATGTTTAAAATTATTCTTCAACTTCCTTACAAATTATTATGCGCTCCTTCCCCATTGCCATCAAGTGCAGCATGTGGTTCTGTCCTTGCTCTACTGAATTCAGGCATGAACATGGGATTTGTTTAAGCTGATGAAGTGCCACTTCTGAGTAAAAGTTGTAAAACCAGCATGTGAGTTGTTAGGTTTCTTTTGTCTTTCAGGAACAACCAGAGGTAATTTTCTAGATAGACACTGACCCATCAGCCTGAGTCTTGGAATGAATAGGATAGAGCAGAACAGTAACTGACCAGAGATGGATGGAAAAAAGAGATGTTTTGTTGTAAACCACTTAGATTTTCAGGTTGTTACCTCAGCATAATCTAACCTATCCTGTCTAATGTAATAATGTATTGAAAAAGTCATTTAAAAGAATGTTTTAATCCTTCCCTCCCCCTTGCTGATGAGATTTTAAATACTCTGTGTTCTTTTTGGTGTTTCCAAACTAGGGGATGAATCCAATAAAAACTTCTAAAAGAAATTACCCTCACTCTAAAAACATTTAAAATAATTCATCCAGGGAAAATTACATTAAATGAGCTATGGTTTTGTTGTTTATGCTCCTTATCCTTGCAAGCAATTTCTTATGACGCAGCTATGAAACGTTTACAAAATAGCTAAGTATAAGATGCCAGTCATACTTAGTGTCACTTAGCACCAGAAGCCTAAGGATTATATAAAGGTCAGAGTCAAATAAATACTAAGGAGCCAACAGATTTAAATTCAGCTTTAAATTCTGGTCAGTGATTAGACTCTAGTTTTGAGAAGAACTGAGCAATCTAAAGTCAGGGATTATTTACTCGACTATAGAGGAAGTGAAATAGCCAAAGCAAATTCAGATAGAAAAAAAGCAAGTTTCTAATCAACTAGAAACTAATATGATTACATATATATCACTTAAGGCCTTCTTTCAGACATATCAAAGGTAAAAAAAGTCTTGTAGGAAGCATAAAGAATGTACACTGGAGTCAGATACAAATGGGCCTAAAATCCATCTTGCCCTCTTACAAACCACATGACCTCAAACAAGTTATTCAATTTCTCTGTTTCCTCTTCAGTGAAATGGGACTACCAGCTACTCATAGGTTTGGTATAAATATTAAATCATGTGTGAAATGCAGCTATGAAAAAAATGAATATAATAATATATGAGCTCACTTTATATTTATTTATATTTATGGATCTAAATGTATATTTTATTAATAATATTTACTGAACCCTTTTATACAATATAACAGTTATGTCACTCCTTTTGTTCCAGGCTCTGTTCTAGGTCATTGGTATATGTAAGTGAACAGACAAAACTACCTAAACATGTGCAGCAAGGGGTAATTTTCTAGATAGAGGCCGACCCATCAGCCTGAGTCTTGGAATGAATAGGATAGAGCAGAACACTAACTGACCAGAGATGGGTGGAAAAAAGAAATGTTTTGTTGTAAACCACTTAGATTTCCAGGTTGTTACCTCAGCATAATCCAACCTATCCTGTCTAATGTAATAATGTATTGAAATTTTACTGAAATGCCCCTGGGGAAAAGACAGAACTAATAGGAAAAAAGAGTATGATAGGTGCTAAGAAATCCCATGAGGAAAAAAAAAAAAATAGAGTGAGGTGGAGAGTAAAGAGTGGGGTGTGGTACGTGTTACAAATTTAAATAGGATGGTTATGTAGGCCTCACTGAGAAGATGACCTTAAAGCAAAAATTTGAAAAGATAACAGGTAAATGTAGTAATAAAGTGCGTTCTAGAAATACATTCTAGAATACATTCAATACAGTACATTATTTAGCATTTGTAGAAGGCTAAGTATTTGTTCATAGATGGGATGAAGAACCTGTGATTCATCTAGCCTTAAAAATGTTCTTTCACAGGGGTAAGCTCCCAAAATACTGAGCAGCAGTCTGTAGACGTACCTCATGGCAGCCTAGAGAGAGGAAATGATATGCTCGGTTAATCTTTAATATATAATTTCCTTATTGCAGGGAGATGGCAGAATGTAGTAAATAGTTCCAGAGAAGTACACTCTGGAGCTTAATGCCTTTTTAGGAGGATGCATGGTGTCAGTTTATTTGAGGCAATATATAAAGAAGCAATTGTGTAACTGTGTAAGGGAAAATCCTACATGTCCAACATTATGAAAGTCTAAAAATCCAGAAAACAACACACATCTGAGAGAAAAAGTGAAAGTAAACATGGCCTCTGAACTTCATTAGGCAGTTCTCCTTTATCCTTCAGTAGTCACATTAAACCATAGTGGGTCCCAGACTGAATTTCAAATTTACTATATCCCAAGAGCTGATCTAGTCCCAAGGGAAAGAAAAAAAAAAAAAGACTGAACATTTCCCAAAGCAGGTTCCCCAACCCACCATAGCCCACCTTAAACCTCACACTTCTCTTAGTGCTGAAATAGCCAACTACTTTGTTCCACCCGTTCCATTCCTCTCACCACTTGAAAAAATAAAATGGCTCAAGGATTTGGTGACCCCTTGGTAAGGGAGAAATTCACAGGCTGTATATTTGCATTCTTTCATCTGAAATATCTGGCTCAACATAACCAAGGGGGAAGTCAGTTAAGGTGGTACTTCACAGGCTAGAAGGAACAGGCAGTGTAACACTCAAAATTGATTTGCCCCCAGGGGATCTAACTCTTCTGCAATGCTCATTAAAACTTAACTTAAAATTTTAAAGGGTTTATAAAACCCTTTTAAAAACATTTTCCAGTCTGACCTCACTCCAACTGACTGTCCTGCTTAGTTAAGCTTACTGTGGGAGGAATGGAATATTTTTGCTGGGTTGCAAATGATTGTGTAGACAAAGGGAATAGTTAAAATGCTTTTACTTGTGATAAAATCGATTGAACAAGCATAGAGGTTCCAAATCTCCCTAATTAAGCTCTGAAATGGCTTCTGCATTCTTTTTTGAAACCATGGGGAATTCCCTTGAAATGAACAAATATTTTATGTGGTTAAGTATTCATTAAAATGAGCAATAGGGAATGAGCACAGTATCCAATATCAAGAGGAAAACTGTAAAATGGAAAAAGATAGATAAATAAATTAATAATCTAGGATTTTGGCAGCCTGACCAAATTGCCACCTGTTGTTCTTGTTTTTCCAATTATTCTTCCTGTAATTTACTCAGCTGTGCCTATAATTCTCAAATGCGCACCAAGTTAACACAGGAGTTAAAGTTATTAAGGTCAGGCTGTTTATTTTACTTACAACAACCTGAATAAAAAATAATACACATTTCTTCTTTTATAAAAATTTCAAAAAACAAGAGACTTAGCACTTTCTAAAAACAGAAAAGTAAATATCCATGCAACTGATTTGTACATTATGAAAGGTACTGTTCAGTATTTTGTTGTCTTTTTTTTCTGGTTCAAAAGCATTAAAGTTAGTAATTCAATTTAAATGGTGGCGATTTATTTGCTGATATTAATTCATGGTTTTAAAAAGGATGCTTAATGTAAATGAAAACACAGGTTTGGCTAAAAGGATGTTTTATAGACAAGATGCTCTAAAGGGGAATTTACTTGTTATTCTTCACCTAATTTTTATTCAGACATAAAATTATTTTACAGTGTATGATTTAGCTATAGGAATGGAAGCCTGGGAAGATGGCAGAATAGAAGATTCCTAAGCTCACCTCATTCCATGGATATTATTACCTATATAACAGCTGTATCAGTACAACTAAACCAGAAAACTTCCCAAAGACTGGCAGAACAGACTCTTCACAGTTAACCACCAAGAGGAGGCCACATCTAAAAGGGTAGGAGGGGGAGATGTGGTCAAAACCCAAAATCCCAGGGAGACTAAGCACAAATGGGAGGAATACCACAAACATGGAAAAGGGAGAGGAAAAGACCCCACAGCAGGCATCCCAGACATGGGGAACCTGAACTGGGAGACAAGTTCCTCTCATATTTGGCTTTGAAAACCAGTAGAGCTTAACTTTGCCAGGTTTTACAATCAATGGGGCTTAACTCATGTACTTCAAAGATCAGTTGGCTCAGGTCTGGGAAGTCAGAGGGCAATAGGAAATTGAGTCACCACCCTTAAAGAGATCACATAACAAACAACTCCACATAGAAGAAGCAGTTTGAAAAGTGCCTGTACTTTATGGGAACATTTATTTACTAATCTCAGAATGTGCAGTGTAGGGGTAGGGATCTTTAGGAGAATTCTCCAAAAACAAAAGAGTTGATAGGCATCATTTCTCTCCCTCCATCCCCAGCCTAGATAGTCTGACATCTTTGGAAACCAGAACAAATACTCTCCACCAGGTTTGTTAACACCCACACTCCGCCCAGGCAGACTTACCCCATCTAACCTGCCCCACTCAGCAAGAGTCCCTCCAAAGTGGTTCCTGACACTTCTCTTTCTGCAAGAAGCCCTGATAGTGACCAGCACCACTCCGAAGTGACCTCTGTCCTGGGGAGAGTGGCAGATAACCAAAGACACGAGTACCACTGCAGCTGGAACAGTGGGCTGCGGACAGACATTTGATCTGACTGTTGGTCCCATTCACCATCAAAAACCACACAAGGGGCAGCACAAAGAAATAAATTCTTAGAAACATATAAATTGAATATGTTTGGTATGAATCAATACCAAAATCGAAGCATGAAGAAATACAAAATTCGAACAGACTGATTATCAGCAATGAAATTAAATCAGTAATAAAAAATAAATAAATAAATAAATAAATAAACCTCCCAACAAACAAAAGTCCAGGACCAGCTGTTTTCATAGATGAACGCAACCACACATTTAAAGAATAAATACCTACTCTTCTCAAACTATTCCAAAAAATGTGAAAGATTCAAAATTCAGTCTATGAGGCCAGCATCACCTTGATAAAGACATAATACAACATAAATACATAATACAACAACAACAACAACAACAACAACAATAACAAACCACTACAGGCCTATTTCTCTAATGAGAAAGGCAGTCTCCTCAATGGGAGAAGATATTTGTAAATGACATATCTAATAAGGGGTTAATATCCAAAATATATAAAGAACTTAATATATAACTCAACACCAAATAAACAAAAAAAAAATCCAATTCAAAAATGGGCAGAGGACATGAGTAAACATTTTTACAAATAAGACATACAGATGCCAAACAGACATATGAAAACATGCTCAACATAACTCATCATCAGGGAAATGAAAATCAAAACCACAATGAGATACTACCTCGCATCTGTCAGAATGGCTAAAATCATAAAGACAAGAAATAACAAGTGTTGGTGAAGATGTGGAGGAAAAGAAATCCTCTTAAACTGTTGGTAGGAATGCCAATTCATGTAGTCACTGTGGAAAACATGGACATTCCTCAAAAAATTAAAAATAGGGGTGCCTGGGTGGCTTAGTAAGTTAAGCATTTGATTCTTGGTTTTGGCTCGGGTCATGATCTCATGGTTGGTGAGTTTGAGCCCCATGTTTTGCGCTCTGTGCTGACAGTGCTGAGCCTACTTGGGATTCTCTCTCTTTCCGTCTCTCTCTGCCCCTTCCCAGCTTACACAGTGCTCTCTCTCTCTCAAAATAAATAGTCTTAAAAAAATTAAAAACAGGATTATCAAATGATCCATTAATTCTACTACTGGTTATCTAACCAAACAAAATGAAAACACTAATTCAAAAAAGATATATGCACCTCTGTGTTTACTGCAGCATTATTTACAACAGACAAGATATGAAAGCAACCCAAGTGTCCACTGATAGATGAATCAATAAAGAAGAGTGTTATATAAAATGAAATATTCCTCAGCCATAAAAAGAATAAATCTTGCCATTGGCAATAGCATGAATGAATGCAGAGAGTATAATGCTAAGTGAAATAAGTCAGAGAAAGAAAAACTCCACGATTTCATTCAAATGTACAATTTAAGAAACAAAATAAGCCAAGAAAAAAGAGACCAAAACAAACAAATGAACAAACAAAACACTCTTGAACATAGAGAACAAACTGGTGGCTACCAGAGGGGATGTGGGTGGGAGGGATAAGTGAAATAGGTGAAGGGGATTAAGAGTACACTTATTGTGACCAGCACTAAATAACATATAGAACTGTTAAATCATTATGTTGTACGCCTAAAACTAATATAACACTGTATGTTGATTATATTTGAATAAAAATATAAATAAAAAATAAATAATAAATAAATTAAAAAAAAGATTTTTCAAAAAATAAAATAAAAATGAATACAATTAAGATATATATAGCCATTAAATACTAAAAAAAGAATTATACACACATTCTCAATAGCGTATCAATTGAAGTATCCTGTAAACAACATTTCCTCACCAAATATAATACACACACACACACACACACATACACAAAACACACATTCACACTTACATACTTTGTATAGATGTGACTATTAAAGTAATAAATCTTGGCATTGTAGTATTGCATAAGGAACAAGCCAATTCAAATTTCACTGCCTGCCATATATAGCATGCAGAGCACTATTTCAACCTGAGTACTATTTGTTTAACTCAGATGCTTACACTTTATCTTCTCTTTGGAATGTGTAGTGATAAAAGGCAGAAGTTGTCTGTAGTGATGCCCTCTTGATTAAGCTAGCACCTGGAAGGTATTCACATTCCTTCTAGAGGGCAAATAAATATTTCAGTGGACTAAAACTTATGCTAAAAAGGAAAAATGTGTTACATTTTTGCCGTCTCTGAAGTCAGGAAGCTAAACATACAAGTTCGTACAAAAGAAAGATCATGTTTAATAAGCATTATTTACTCTCATTGAAAATAGAGGCATTGTATGTACATCTGATCAAGTTTTCCATTACCAAAACCATCTAAACAAAAAACTAAAGCAATCTATTTGGGATGAAAGTTCTTATTTGCTATACACCATGTTCCTAGCCCTCTTTTTATTCTATTTTTTCACAATGTTCTATATTCTATTTCATCAAGCTTCTTCCTAGGAGTCTTGGTAATGTCTGATAGCAGTCATTAACTAAATACCGATAATTTAAGTCTGGAGGCTGAAAGTTTTTCTTTCAAGGATACAGTTTTCAACAAAAAGAGTAGACAGAAAGGCTGAAATTTTGAAAGCTGTGTCCCACAAAAAATACATCAATTTTGAAAATTTCTGTCATAACACCTGCTGGAAGCAAAACTACATCTACTCCCAGTCCTGGAGCACAGTATACAGAAGGTGCAAACCTATGCCAGACAGAGTGGCTTGGCCAGCAGGAACTGTCTGAACTGTGGCAAAAGTATATTCTTAGCATTTTTTGTTACAGATTTTAAAAGCACACAATCACCCGCAGGAAGAAAAGTTCACAGTTCAATTCCTCATATAAATTAAGCAGAAATACCTGTATAAACTGGCTTCAAAAGCATGATAATTGTTTCTCTAGCTTTTGTCCCTCAAGAGGTACATAGAATACAGAGTGATTTAATTCAATATATGTTAACTTCTTGAAAATATAGAATATTTGAACATGAGCAGTGTTTGTTTAGTTCAGATACATGATTCTGAAATGTGTGAATCAGAAGACAAATGAATATGGAAATCAGCAATAATCAAGATTTCATTTGACCAAGAGACAGTCCTGTAACATACAAATGTGCATTTAGTGTCTCCTTCTGCCCCACGAGCTAGTCTCCATGAGTTAGGACACTAATTTTATATGTGGTATATGTGGCAGAGATTGTTTTTGCCCGGGGACTAAGCACCACCGATACTTGCTGGTCAGTGAGAGGAACTTTAGCACTAACGGTGCTTCTTCCAGAGAAGAGTAGTATATGGAAATTACAGAAGTTGGTCTGAGTGCTGGGTTAAAATGCCAATGGATAGAAAAATGGATGACCTTCAACACAGAAGAGGTGGTTTTAGACAAGGCAAGCAGGGCAGTGGGGACAGGGAGATAATTATTTATGATTATTTGCTATTCGCAAAAGGAAAGTACTCATAAGGTAACTATCTACAGACGGAAACAGAAACGTCTACTTCCAATTTTACTTTCTCATTTGTTTCTCATCATATAGTTTGACAAACCCATAGTTAAATATGTCTAAAAATATTACTAAAATATCTTTGGACCCTATATTCCATTCCAGTATTATTCATCATATATATATATATATATATATATGTACACATATATATGTACACATATATATATACACATATATATATACTATATATTATTCATTTTATATATATATATACTATATATATAGTATCATTAATTTTTATAGGAGTTTAGAACTTTATGCAGAATGGATATCATCATGCATAAAGATCTAAACTCCTTCTATAAAAATTAATGATATTCTATTAGTGATTACCCTTTCTTCCATTTTTTTCAAATAAACTACAAATAAAATGTAAATATAATTCATAACAGAGAAATGTTAAAGGCACAACACAATTATAGTCACACAGTCTATCAGAGAAATGTAAATACTGCACAAGTAATTCACTTTCTGCCATGTGTTGTGTGGTATTCGTCCACAGTACAGAAAACATCTGCCTCCACGTGTATATGACAGAAGACATGTAAAATAATAAACAAGTCCCTACACAAAAGAGTTGAAGTGCATCATGACAATGGGTTGGTTCAATATAAGGCCACGCATACTTGGGTGGTAATGTGCATGTTAAAATGAAATGTGTATGCAATTCTCTCTAGTGCTCTTAATCAAACTAAAGCATTGATTGTTCTTCTTTCTTTCTTTTATAATGTTTATTTATTTATTTATTTTGAGAGAGAGAAAGAGAGAGAAAGAGAGAATAAGTGGGGGAGGGGCAGAGAGAGAGAGGGAGAGAGAAAATCCCAAGCAGGCTCCGTGCTGTCAGCACAGAGCCCAACATGGGGCTCGATCTCACAAAACATGAGATCATGACCTGAGTTGAAATCAAGAGTCAGCTGCTTAACCAACTGAGACACCCAGGCACCCTAAGCATTGATTGTTCTAATAAATCTACTTTGGAAAGAGTGTCCAGTAGTGACACTCTTTGTCAATGGCTTGTCTCATCCTGCATTTCAAACAGATCTAAAGATAAGAACCAGAAAATAATGTTAATAAGTTAAAATTTGCCACTGCTAGCTGTATTCCTATCCATTACTTCAGAATGAAGTGATTGTGGAAGGAATGGATAGTTTAAAATGAGACCTGAGGATATTGTTAGTAGCGTTGTATGGTGCCAGATGGTAGCTACACTTGTGGTGAGCATAGTGTAAAATGTAAACTTACCGAATCACTATGTTGTATACCTGAAACTCATGTAACATATGTGTCAACTATACTTCAATAAAAAAAAAATTAGACCGGAAAAAAGAAAAGAAGGGCACTCTAGGTTACCATAGAACCTCTGATTCTCAAGCTTGATGTTATTTATGCTTGGAAAATACATGTCACATTACTAAATATATATTCCTCTGCTAACATTTGTGACTATTCTTTCCATCCAATTCAGAGCTATCATTACCAGGCACAATCCCCTCTTGGTGCCAAGGCAGTCTGCTTACTTGGAATTCTTCAATTAAGCATCTTAATTGGACCTACAAGGGCACTGGAATTTAAAACATGAAAGCAATAAACCATTTGGGAATTAAAATCTCAAAATAACATTTTACCTAATTATTATCCATATTTCATTCTGAAAGTTACATTCAGGATGCTATTGCATCAATCTGCATGGTTTACAAAAACACACTTCAGAGGTGCCTAAAAGGCTCTTTATCCTTTAAAGTGTCAGTTCAGGGTTTTCCATTTCCCCAGATAATTGATGCTAGTCCAATGTCCTTAAAAAGTGCACAGGAAACAACTTTTTTACATGAGGTCATAGGTGAATCTAAATGTCATAAGCTGATTTCCCCATTGATCAATTAAGGCACTGTACTTGACCCATTAAAAACATATATATGCATAATATTAACTTTCCAATATAATTTACATAATAAATACATTGTAATACTTTAAATTCTATCCACTTTTTAGTATTTTACATAGATGACATTGCTGAACAGACTGCTTCAGAGCAAATATTTGTTGAAGTATTTGTCAGGCTAATAATGTACTTTCATTTTTGAGAAACTCCTGTCCATACACTTATGTATCAACATACTATTGCCCACATGTATTTTTTACATCATATTATATTCTACTTTTCTCCAAAATTAATTAAGTCTGAATGCTTAATGTAAGAATTTCTGATTCATATTTTCTAATATGATTTTTAAAAGCCATACTTAATTTAAAGCGCTTCAAATTTGCAGCATTTCTTATTTTATCCTGACAAACAAAGAAATGGCAACACAAATGTAGGGGAGGAAGAAGTTTTCCTCAGCCTTCTTAGAGTCCCTTGCTGGGGCTGAATGTTAAACTGACAAAGAAGCTGACAAAATAAAAGGACACAAATGTATTTAAAATAAGTTTTATGGGACATGGGAGCCTTCATAAGGAAATGAAGACCCCAAGAAACAAACATGAGTATTTTTATGCCAGGTTTGATGAAGAGTAGACAGTCATGGAGAAATATGATAGATCAAAGGATATAAAGTGGAGAAACTTATTAGCAAGGAAAGTTTATTGGTATTCTCCTCAGCATCCTTTGTCTTCATAAGGATGCTCCTTTCCTTCTGGAATAAGGAAGGCATATCACATGAGGGTTTTCTAACCTATTTCAGAGAAGGTGGGAGAAAGGTCCTAGGGTGAACATACTGCTTCTGCTTGTTTTCTCCAACTCCTTCAGCTTAAAATATTCAGTGTGCTAAGTTGACATATTTGCGGGGAGAATATCCTGAATCCCATCACAAATCACAACTCAGATTGTAACTGCAGACAATTCATTTTCATACACAGCATATTTCTAAAGTCAACTAGAATTTTTGAAGTAGTTATATACACAGGTGTGGACTAGATTGACCATATGATTTATTTTCTAATCCAGACTATTTTACAGTAAAAATCGGTGCTAATAATAGTTACACAGCTAGAAAAGTTGTAAACCAGGAAGGAAATAATAGTCACTCTGGGATGAGCAAATGGTTGATTGTGAAGCAAAATATTTGTTTGGTATGTGCAGAAACATTTCAAGTGGAATCGGCTTTTCAAGGGGAAATTATGAATTAAGAAAACTAAAAAGAGGCAAATCACTGCTTTTTCCAGCCTTTAGTATTTATGAAAGGGACATAAAATCAGAACTTTGTGCAAAATGATGAAGGCAATGATAGCATCTCTCATCACTCAGTTCATAATATACTTGCATTTTGAAACTATTTAAGGTAGGAAAGAAATCTTCATCCAATTGTTTCATCCTTTTATTTTTTGCGATTTTACAGGTGACACTGAGGGATACATCAAAACATCACAAACATGTTGACTGCATAATGTAACCACTAACTGTTCATTTCTCAGGTATATATAGATATTAGAAGATGATTTTGTTTAGAATCATAATTTTTGTAATATAAATAAATTAATAATTATTTCAAACTTGAAACCATTATTTTCTTGAGAAAAAAAATGGGTCACAATTAGTAGAAAAGTATCTTTGTGTCCAAAGCAAATAACTAAAGTTCATAATACCTTATCTTTCTAGGATAAATAGAACACATAAAACAGTGCCCAGAACATCATAAATAAAAAACTGCTTTAAAAATCATACTAAAAAAAATGTTTTACACACCAAATACAACCAGTAAACATTGAATTTCCTAGAAATTAAGTATCTTTGGCAAAAGACTCCTGTTTCTATCTATCCATGAACACCTAAAAAAAAAAAAAATAAAGTGGAATATTTAACTTAAAATATTTTCCCGGAAAAGGATTTCACTAAAATCTTGTTATGTTATCTAGAAAACCAGCATACCATGTATTAATGCACAAAACCTATTGAAATGACTGGCATGAACTGATGTGGTATAACATAGCTACTCACCCCACCATGCTTGGCAGCAGTCAAGCTGTGCCATGCAGTGCAATAGACATTTTGTCTGGCACATGCTTTAGCCACAATCTGATTCCTCTCCCGGCAGACTGTTGAATGAAAGTGTAAACTCATCATTTATATTACAGAGAACAAAGATAAACAGGGGGATCAGGAGCTTCACACCTCTCAAATTATCTATTATGTTGCAAATGCTCGTAATTTATGGTGGAGAAATGAAACTACAGTAAAATGACGTTTTGAAGGATGCTGCTTAACTATACTCAAATGCAATAAATGTAACCTTAATCTAGCAGATGAAGTAGTTCTCATAAGCATAGTATACTGCAGATGTTATATATATTTATGGCTCTGGCCCCATAAATTCATAATGATTTCCTTCTGGGTATTAAAGGCCAAAATATGATTTTTGACAGATTATATATTTTGAAACTCTTACTTTGATAGTTAATTTTAAGTGCAGTTATTTCTGCCATTCCTGAAGGAAAATACATGTAATAACCAGTAGGGCATGGTTTTCCCAAAGCATATAGTTACGCTTGCTTGAAGGAAGTCAGCCAGGCATTACCAACAAAAGTTAGCACTTCTGTTATGGCTGAAGTTATTCCCATATGTGGCATTTTCTAACTTTCATGATTATACTACCTTTTTTTCTTTTAAATCGGGGATCACCATTTTTAGGATATTTATCTTCTAATATCTACAGAAGAAATTAGCAGTGCACATAAAGTCTTTTCTTTAACAAAGTTTGATCAGTTTTTCTTAAGAAAAATATGATCTTTCTTTGCAACAAGTTTCATATTCTAAGCACCAATGAAATATGCACTGAAAACACAGGTAGTGTATTCTACTATCATGAAAACATAAGAGTAGTTTGTGAAAGATAAAACACAGAGGTACTGCAATATTCTATATTTCCTAAATATATCCCTGTCTGTCTACTGAAGTGGGTACTTCGGGTACATCCTGACTATAATTTAATCACTTTGGTAAATGAGTGCCACTTAGAGTAAATCTGATCATATTCTGTTCTGAAGTAAATCTGATCTTTTTATTTGCTGTCAGCTCCTTTTGAAAACAAATTTTCCCACTATAGTTCCTTAAAGTCACAATAATGCTTTACTGGGTTCTTCATGAGAGAAAACAAGCTAATTCAAATATGAGAATGACAGCTCATAACATAAAACCACAAGCATTTAAAACCTTTTGACTCACTTTTATATAGTAACTAATTTTACGTGAATCACAGTTTTTTTCAAATGACTGAAGAGACTGTCATCAATTATTCTTTTTCTGTCTTTTTTTACTTTTAATTTTTAAAAGTTTCATGGGGCACCTGGGTGGCTCAGTTGGTTAAGCGTCCGACTTCGGCTCAGGTCATGATCTCGCAGTTCATAAGTTCGTGCCCCATGTCAGGCTCTGTGCTGACAGCTCAGAGCCTTGAGCCTGCTTCAGATTCTGTGTTTCCCTCTCTCTCTCTGCCCACTCCCCCACTTGTACACTCTCTCTCTTTGTGTCTCAAAAACAAATAAACATTAAAAAAAATTTAATAAGAATAAAAATTTAAAAATTTACAATAATTTGGTAGTGTTACCAAATCTCCAGTCAGTGATCAAATTTCTTATTGTCTCATCAATGTCTTAATTAAAATTTTTTTCTTGCATGAGAATCCAAATAAAAATCCCTACATAGTTACTAGTTGGTATATGTTTAAGTCTTTTTCTTTTTAACATGTATTTAATGCTATTGTTACTGGTGGCTTAAATTTACTAAACCTACTACTTTATTTTAAAACCACTTTATTGAGGTATGATTGACATACAAAAATATATACATATTCAAAGGATACAACTTTATGAGTTTGGAGATAAGTATACACCTGTGAAACAATCACCGCATCAATGTCATGAACATTTTTATCACTTCCAAAAGTTTCCTCCTGCCCTATTTATCAATATTTTGTGATAAGAACATTTAACATAAGATCTACTCTCTTAAAAGATTTTTAAGTATACACAACAGCACTGTTAACTATGGGCTCTATGCCATATAGATCTTTACCACTTATTCATTGTGTATAATTGAAACTTTGTACCCTTTGATTAATACTGTCTTGTTTCTCCTCCTCCCCAGCCCCAGAAACCAACAATCTCCTCTCTACTTCCAAATATGACTACTTTAGATTCCTCATATAAGTAGTGCTATGTAGTATTTGTCCTTCTGTGCGTGGCGTATTTCACTTAGCATAATGTTCTCCACATTCACGTACACTGTCACACATGGCAGCATTCCCTGCCATCTTTTGTAAAGCTGAATAATATTCCGTTATGTTACATATACCACATTTTCTTTATCCACTCATCTAATGATGAACATTTAGGTAGTTTCCACCTCTTGGCTATTGTGAACAATGTTGCAATGAACATGGGAGTACAGATTCTTAAGTCTTTTTCAACCTTTAGATTTCGACTCCTTTAACATGCATATGCTCTCTCCTTGCAGTTTTATTCGTTGATGAAAGTAGATTCCTTGAACTACCCTATTTCCCATAGTGTGAATTTCGCCGACAGCATCTCTGTGGGTTCCTTAACACTTTTCTCTGTCATATTTCCTGTTAAATTGGAAATCGGATCTAAAAGCTTAATAAAATTCAGATTTAATCCTTTTGGCAAGAATACTCCATAAATGCTATTGTTAAGTATTCTTTAATAGTAGACATATTCACATAGCATTTTGACCATCATAGAAATGTGGTTAAAAGCATAGGCTCTGGAGACTAAATACATGGAAACTAATCCTGGTTTTGCCTTGGTGTAGTGGTGAAAACATTGCCAAATGAATTAATCAGTATCTCACTTCCTTCACCTATGAAATGGGGCTAACAAATATGCCTAACAAGATTTCTGACAAGACTACATAAATAAATTAAGACAAAGCACCTCAAATAACACCTGGTACATAGTAAGTATTCAATATATTGTAGCTATTGTTACCAAGTAGCTGAAATTAATTATAAAGAGGAACATTCAGAAAACATTTGCAACAATTTTTATCCATACAGCAGCCAAATTGATAAGTCTAGTAAAGATGGATTTTCAATACCTAATATAAAAGCAGAAATGTGAGTGGACTAAAAGGTCCAAAGATATCAGTGAACTGGTAATGAAAGATGCAGCCTTTTGATGGTAGGTCAATGATTAAACACCCCACAGGTTACTAGTGATTGAAAGAAATTGCTGCTCTCCAGTTCTGTTAAATGTATTATGTCCTTCCATATATACCATTCTTGGCTCAACCTCAGAAAATAACCACAAACACGATCAATTCACGTTTTATTCTTTCTTAAATATGCTTTGGTAGCATCAAACCAAGCAAAACAATTCTCTTAGCAAGGCAGAAGAAATAGGTTCATCTCTCACTATCCAGAGTAATAGTTTGTGAATCGTTTTACTCTTTTAGAAATAGGGCATAAATGTTTTGCACATTCAATCAGTAGTTTATAGAATTTTTAAGGGAGCAAAATCACTTAATATACATTTTTTAAATCACAATCTTGAGAATGGCTATTAACTAAGGATTTAGCAAACATTAAATTATAAAATCCATAAGATTGGAAAATGGTGAAGATTTGAAGTCAGATGAGCAATGGAAAATTTAGGCTGGGTATTTAAGGAAACTGCCTATTAGCAAGAACTATTAGATAATGGAATGGTACTTTTCTTAAGCTCCATAAATTTCAAAAGTAAATTGGAAAACATATTGGAAGAAAATGTTCCACCCCACCAGGGGAATAAATGAAATGGGCTTTTCATCTCCTGTTTCTATAAGCTGGTCTGCAAATTAGATGTATAAAATTTACCTACCCAAACTATGAACACGATAAGTTCAATATTAGGTTTAGTCCAAGTTTCACTGGGAAAAGTTCCATTTCCAGATCCTCAGCCAAAAGCTGAATAATACCAATATGGAAATTTGGAGCAAAATCAATTGTTAAAGTCAGATTATGAGATTTTAACTGCCATTCTAAAACTACTTATACAGCCTTTCTATGTTATTTCCACTTGCCAAATCAACACCCAAGAGTCATTTTGACATTAAAAAAAAAAAAACCCCATTACACATCCAACTGCTGATTTACAAAGCAAAAGGCAACCTGTGATTTTGGCTTTAAAACCCAGTTTGCCTTAGGGATAGATGGATGAAAGAAATTCTAGCCTACTGTTTAAGGGCTAATATTCCCACATTTTCATATCCCATTTAGGGCAGGCAGATTTTAGCACTTCAGCTTAGGCAGTATCACTTTATAGAAGGTGCTTGAGTGGAGTAGGCAGCACGCGGGAATGGGATAATAAATGGCAGAGAAGCAGAGGCTGCTGCAGGTAGACGCCTATGCCAAGCGCCAAAGGAAAATGGCTGTGAAAGCGAACACATTTTTTTTCTGTGAGCGAGGGATGAGAATTTAATAGTAAAACAGTAAATTGAGTTTCTGTCCTTTTACCTCTTACTAGAATTTCTTTGTTGTCCTTTGCATGGGGAAGGTTAACAGCTCAACCTAATTCTTCACTCCGAGGAACTTTACGGGCTGTCATTTGGTTGAGGTCTAATGGGCCTCCTGGGATTTGATAGCTGAATGCACGCTCACCGGAGCAAGCTGCTCCACAGAGGGCCTGGAAAAGAATGTTTGAGTTGGAGAGAAGGTGCTGCTGCTCCAACTGCTTTTCCACCTGCAAAAACAGAACCTTTGGGGACGGTAGCACCGCAGTTAACAGGGGATCTCAGGAATGAGAAAGGTGTTAAAGTAGCCAGTTCTTCTGTTTTGCCAAGGATTTTCCGGTCTTGCTGTTTTTGGCAAAATTTTGAAATATCCCACTTCTCTCACCCTGAGCTTTTCCCTTCCCATTTCTCAGGGATGGTTTTGAGGATTGGGATGACTAGTCCAAACAGAAAGACAGAATTTTAAGAGGATGTGGGAGTCACACTCCTGGGCTCCCCCACATGCCTCTAAGCAGCACTCAGTTGCAGTGCAGAACTGGGGGCTCTTGCAGGGGAGGGAGAGAATGGCCAACAGCAATAAAAAGATCAAGTTGCCCACCATCTCAACCTCCATATTGGAGAGGAACACCCTAAAACCTCTTGCTGATGAAATCAGATGGAAAATTTCAAAGCTATCAGTGAAAATGTCACAGAGTCACTCCAGAGGATTCTGAAAGTCAAGTTCATATGTAACCATGTTGAACTGGGTAAAATGCTCCCGATGAGAGCACATTCCAAACTATTCCTTTTCTAAAATTTCAAATGGAAATCTGAATCTTCTACACCAGCCTGTTATGATATAGTGACAGTCTTTTGTCCCACACCTAATGTTTCCAAATGTTACTTTTGAGTGCATAACACACAGAATTTAATTTTTTTCTTGGGTGTTTAAAAGCTGTATTATATTAAGAAATATATGGTATCAAATAAGCCATGTTAACCATCGGTAAAGGCCCAAATCCTTGGCATTAGTTACATTCACAATGTGTTGCAACCATCACTACTATTTACAAACTATTTTCATCCCACCAAACAGAAATTCAGTAAAATAAAATGTTTTTAGAGAATAGTTTTTGCTATCATGGCTACCATAAGTAATGGTCAATGCAGTCTCAGAGTAATATGATTAGTAGTCATGTATGTATTTTCTAAAAGGAAATGAATTAGCTTAAAATAATTATTTTAAGTGTGAAACCACTGCCATCTCATCGCAATACATACAGTAGTTGTGATTAATGTCATCTAATTGATCAGACATTTTTGTATAATATAAAATTTCAATGATTAATTAGGATTGATGGCCTAAAAAAATCATACTAATTTTTGAAAACATAGCTCAGACAATAAAAACAAAAGCAAAAAGTTATGTCAAAGGCTATAAAAATGTAGAACTACAAAGATGAATTTATAAGGTCAGAAGAATCAAGGCATGATTAAAATCTAGAACTAGAGGGGCACCTGGGTGGCTAAGTTGGTTAAGCATCTGACTTCAGCTCAGGTCATTCATGATCTTGCCGATTGTGGGTTTGAGCCCCGCACTGGGCTCTGTGCTGAAAGCTTAGAGCCTAGAGACTGCTTTGGATTCTCTCTCTCTCTCTCTCTCTCTCTCTGTCCCTCCCCAGATTGTGCTCTCTCTCTTTCTCAAAAGCAAATAAATAAACATTAAATAATTTTTAAAAATAATAAAATAAAATCTAGAACTATAAAATATTATTTTAGAAAAACATTTCCAGATGAATAGATTTCAAAAAAACAAAAAACAAAAAAACAAAAAAAACATTTGAGATGTGCTTTTGAAGCAGCTTTAGGGAAAGATCCAGGATATCAATTTTGGAGGTTCATATGTAATGTTATCTCAGTCACTGATCAAAATTGCCCTGTCTTTCAAAAGGCAAAAGTAAAATATGATATATAGATTTACCAGTTTTAGGCACAGCTTCTCATTTCAGTCAATTCTTGCTCATTGATTAGTAAATCCAATCAATGGCAATGACAATTTGAGAAGTAAATCCCTCCATCAAATCTTAAATCTTGCACACTGCAACTGTGAAGTTCACCCTTTCCTTTATCATCACGAATTTCAATGCTATGTAAGGTAAGTGCATCATTTATTTTAATCCTGTTGAAATGAATGGATGGACTTAAATAATAATGCAAGCCTTTTTCCATGAAGTGCTGTAATTCTCTTTGAAGTGATAGCACGTTTAGGATTAAGATATATACGTTTTGGTTCTTTGACTAGTTCTTCTTTCTTTTTGTACTGTATTAACAAGAATTTAAAGCAAGACTAAGTCACTTCTGTCTTCTAATGCAAGTGTTAGAGTCTTAAACAAAATTCTACTGGTGTAGCCAACCAAGATGAATAACTATTTTGAAGGGAATCAAACTATAATTTAGTAACTACAGACTATGGTTTTCTACTTAATCACTTGTGTTAGAGTGGCTATCAATAGAATCAGTCTTGAAAATATTTTCATTTATTATCACATTGCCACTATTAAATTAAAGGAGTTTGAGATACTATTGCAGAGCAAATGAATAACTATTTAATTCTTAATTCATGTTAACTTTATGCTTACTGCATCCTGCAATGAATTCATCCAATACTTCAAAAAAATTTATGAGATGTTCAAAATAGATATTATCAAAAAGATATGCATAATAGGAAATAAGCTAGTTATTGATTTAGAACATGTGGTAAGTAACAATGTAATATAGCTTTCTGAAAAGATGTTTGCTCTTCTAGAAACAGTTATACACAAAAATAATTATATACAATATTTAGAATGTTTACTTATTTTAGATAAAATTAAAATGCTAACAGTTTCCATTATAGAAACTGTTCAAAAGAAAATGTCAAAAGAAGGAAATCTTTCTGTATAGTACCACTTAAGGATAATCACTCTTAAAATTTCAGAATATTTCTTCCCGTATTTTCCTTTTATAATGTTATTCATTTTCCTAATTCAAAAATAATATAAACCAAGATATGAAAACTTGGACAAATCAACTGACACAAAGTAAAATAATAATAATGTAATGTTTTTAAAACCCATATATTTCAACAATCTAAAGATAATCATTGTAAATAAATTGGTATATGTCCTTTGGGTCCATCTTTTGTGTTTAATTTTATGTTTTTTCCCAACACTTTTTAACAGTAATAGTTTTGTTTTCTCCTAATTAAAAAAATAACAAAATGCTTAATGCAGAACAATTGGCAGAGGGAGTGAAAAAGTGATGTAATAAATTATCTATAACCTTAACCAAAAGAAATTTACAGATAATTTTATTCATGTACTATCAATATGCTTTGAGTCCTAAATACTTCCATTATCCATAAACAGATACGAGCCTTTTTTATTATGACTTATAAGACCTCAAAGCATATTAGGGGTTCACTTAAGGAAGAATATCAAAAATATTCTCTGATGCTGTCAGGGCAAGTTTTGATAAATGGTAATTCTCATTCTTAGCTACCAAGGCCCTCCCATGTCCTAGTGCCCTCTCTGACAAACCATCTCTTACCCTTCCATCCCCTTCTACTCATCTCTTAGCAAGTCAGCTCCCTTCTTTCCTTCATTTCTACCTTGCAGATTCCACTCAAGCTACTCTACATTCTTGCAATACTGCCTTTTGTTGCCATTGTTGCTGTTTTGTTGTTGCTGTGTATGTTAAAGTAATCCAATGTCTAGTATTTGTAGAGACTTGAGTCAAAGCTTTCCCTAAGTAGTATGTCCTTTGCTATAGCTCTGAGATTATATTCCCTAACAAATATCCCAGGTAGGGTCTCAGGGAAACAAGAAAGTGATTTAGTCATTAGAATAGGCCAGGCAATGACAGCAAACAGGAGAAAGGTGCCAGATTCCCGGAACCTGACTAAAAGATCAGAAAAGGATCCAAACATCGCTGACCTTTGCAGACAGACTGACTTACTGCTTTCAAGCTTTGGCTGGAAACAGGACTGATTTCTAAGCCGGAAACAGGACTGATTTCTAACCAGGCTTGATGTTTATCTGAAAGATGCTTAAATATCCCCAGCAATAAAAATGGAATATGCTGGAATATGAAATCATGCAAGACATTACTCTGACTTAAGCAGTGGAATAATGTGATATTTAGGGATGGATCCAGATTTTTGTGAGGCCTGAAGTTTGTATAATTTGTGGGGCTCTCTAAGAAGAATATAAAATTACAACAGCAAAATCAGGTTTGAAATAATGCTTTAGAATAAGAAAAGAATGCCAACAAAATATTGACAGTCATGCATGTTTATATTTTTAGATCTCTTTAGAAAATTAACAGATGTGATTACATATACATGCTTCCTCATAGCATCCTGCCTCCATTCTCCACGAGAACATTCCTCAACTTCCAGCACTCACAGGGGCCTGTTCAGGTGAGAGGCACTGAAGCTGAAACTTTGTTAGCTTCATGGCAAATCCGCTTCTGATTTTAATTGTAAAACTTCAGGCAATAGGAGCCAGATGGTGAGATCACTTTAGCAGGCAAGCAGTCCTTCCTAATTTCCTTGAAAGTGCACCAAACAGAATTCTCACTGAGTGCTATAAAGGTATAAACAAAGTACAATACTATGGAAGTGCAATGGTTCAGCAGAGGAGGGAGCCTAAAAGAAGTCTAAGGGACAGGTGTGAGGGGTTTGAGAGGGTTCCCAGAGCTGAGCCCTGAACAGTGCCTTGGATTTGACAGAGAGGCAGAGAGCATTCAAGATGGGAACAAAAACAAGTATAAGAGAACAGGGCAGCACAAGGACAAAACGAGAATTTCAGGTGGAGTTTGACTTATGATATATTGGGATTTGGAGTGAGAAAAATGAGTGTAACCACAGACTGCCTTAGAATTTCGGACGATCTGGAGCACTGGGTTGAGGAACGCACGATGGATTCGGATGGCAATGAGAACCACACAGAATAAAAAACAAGGTTGGTTTTATTTGTTGTAAAGAAACCAAGAAATCTTCAGTGAAATGCTTAGGTCACCAAGCTAATTATTAACTGAAAAATCAGAAAACTGCAAGAAGAGTTTTATTATTATAACACCTGAGATCACAATAAAGAACAATTTATATGTGTGGGGGTGGAGATGGGGGTATAGGCTAAAGAAGAGAAAACTCAACAGGTTTCTCCCCATCGAGAGAAGTCCTCTAGTCACAGTGCATGTAAGCTGAAGACACGTGCCAATACTGAATCAAATGTGTTAATAGGAAAGGTCTATTCAGAGTAATTAAGAAGGCAAGTCCTACTGCTACCCTTTCTGCTTTGGAATCTTTCTCCATCACTTAGTACGATTTTAGGCATACTGCTCAGTTGTGTGCCTCAGTTTTGGCACCAATTAAATGGAATTGGTAATACCTGCCCCTGCTGCTGTGTTGAACACCCACAACCGGTAGGTTATGAAAGCACTCGGCAATGCCTGGCTTGGGTCATGTGGGCCATACTGTTAGCTGTAGTTCTCGGTATTCCTGTGTCTGGTTCTAGTGTCACTTAGAATACTGAGACAATCCCTTTTTCAATCAGCTGCACTTCCTAAAGTTCCTAGGGAACTTTCATCGTATCTCAACCACAGCCCCCGGCACACAGTATTGAAATTTCCTGCTTATAGATCTAGAGTCACCACAGTTAATTTCCTTGGAGGCAGGGACCATGCTGTTCAATTCTAGCAGGCAGCACAGCAGTTAACACAATAAAGGCCCACTGAACACATAATTAGGAGTAAGAGTGGTGGTTAGCTCTGTGGAGATGAGCATTGACCGTAAAGGGGCAGGAAGAAAGCATCTGACACGACAGAAATCCGTATCTTGACCTGAATGATGGTTACATGAGTATATAATATGTGTAAACATTTGTTCAGCTAAACTCTTAAAATTCTTGTACTTTCTTTGTTTCAATGGGAATATTTTATTCCTCAATTTTTAAAAGTGAAAAAATGCAAAAACACAGCATGTAAAACTCATCTATGTTATTAGAAGTCAGGATACTACTTACCATCATGATGAGCTTGTGACTAGAAGAGAACAAGAGTAGGCATCAGCAAAGTTGGAAATTTTCTTTACTTGACAAGTGAAAAGAGTGAGAATAAGTGAATAAGAAATACACACACAAACACAAGACCTCCCTATTTTGATGAAAAGAAGTCAGTTTCTTCAAACCATGCTCCTTAGTCTCACATCAGAACCAGCTAAAATGAGATTGCAAATCTCACTTTCTCTCTCTAATATATGACCCACCTGTGTAGATGAGTGTGTATAAAGACACTTTGGTATTATGTATACATGGTTTGAGCACATTTATTAGTAATTTTAGCACAATGGCAAATTGTAAATCTTCTCTGAACTCAACTCTTTCAGATACTGCTTTTAACACATAGGTTTTAAGAGTAATTAGCTAGAAATACTTTTGCTATAAAGTGTTTTTTCAATTATTTTCTTTTACAGATCATCTTAGAGTCACAAAAATCTTTACGTATTCTTCTTGCCTCAGATGAACTATTGTTTAAAACAAGACTTAAATAGAAATGTAATTCAGTCGCTTCTACTAAAGATGTTCTTAAAAAATTCCTAGGGATTAAAAAAAGCAGTTTCACACATTTTTGCCCAATTTCCCTATAGAGCATTTATGCATGATTTGGACTCTATTTGGTGCACCTATGCTAACAGCAGGAATTCTTAATATAGGTATACGTTTAGCAGCCACATTGTGAACAGCATGAATAGAGGAATAAACATGACCTCAAATCAAAAGATCAGCACAATACCCCTAGCACCAAAAGGCAGGGAGGAAGCCTTTGGCTCTGGTTTCCATGAACGAATTCGGCAAGATTTCAGTTAATTAATTGCAGCCAAGTCTGTGCTAAGAGCAAACCCATGGGATAAAAAGGTACCAGACTACAAGGAGAAGCAAAAACTTAGGACTCAATCCACCCTACACTACTCCATATCATTTGAATGAGCAGCCTAAGCTCAGTGCTTTCAATTAAAATACTATTTCTCACAAAACTTTTTATATTATTAAAGACTTCAAAGTGCCAAAAATATATTTTAACTAAAAACCTTATTATTTTTTTCTAATTCCCTTTTCCATGTATGATTTATTTTCCAAACACAGATTTCAACAACTTAGAAAGTACTATGTTTGGAGGAAGATTCAAGGGTAGCTTTTTTCTTTCCTAAAAGGGAAAATCTAGAAATACATCAGTCACTGGTGTCAATCCATGACAGTTCAAATCGCCAAAGGTATTTGATAAACTTTAATCACTGTCACAACTGTAAAGGTTACTGAGCAGCTCCAACACAAATCAATTACAATTGTGTTACACAAATCTGAAAATGTGTGTGTTTGTGTGTGTGTGTGTGCACACGCCCTTGACAGTTAAATCTTCGGGTATATCAGTATTAAGTTCACCTACGCATAAAAATAACAACAGTAAAAACAATAACACCAACAAAAAAGGACAAACAAGATTAACATTTATTCTCATTCAGTAATAGATTTAGGCAGCCCAGAGCTGTTTTGCAGCTTCAGGCTACTCTGCCATCTTTAGTGTGCTGCCTCATTTCACAATATGGCTGCTTCTGCTCTGGTCATCATGTCCACATCCCAGGAATAAAAAAGAGACCAAGAATGGAAACCTCACTCCATTTGAGGATATTTCCTGAAAATTGCAAACAACACTTAATTCTCAGTGTTCAAAATTTATTCATAAGGCCACAACTATTTCAAGGGGAAATCCAGTTTTTGAGTGGGCAGCAAGGTAGTCAGCTAAAATTGGGGTTCTTATTAATAAGAAGAGCAGAAGAATTGACATCTGGAATGGATAGAATTTTTTCTCACTTTAAAAACATTAAAAACAGACTACTGGCCTCCTAGGGGAAAAAAAAAACCTACTAGATGATTCAGTCTAATTAAAATGAAAACAGGTCTATTATTCACCATAATGTAAACAAAAGCTAACTAAACTTTCAATTTTAAACTGAATATTCCACTGACATTCATAAATATAAGTAAAAAAATTTCTAACTATCAGAGAACATCGAAAACTTAAAAAAAACTGTATAATTATATTTTATTGACTGGGAGAAGGAGAGGGGGCTGATTAATTTCTTTTAAAAGAGAAAAAATAACTTAGAAATAATTTCATCCCACTCCTAAATCAGAATTAATGCTCTCAGTTGGGAGTTACGCTGTCATATTTGAGAACCACTGATTTGAACATACTATTTCTGGAAATGATTTCTTTTAGTAATTACTAACAGTTTATGAAAAGATCTGCAATTCTATTTTTCCAAGTGTTCAAGTAATCTTAACTCATCAAAATGCTAAAATCTTTTATATCAAAGTTGTCTAAGACTTATTCATATAAATGGCCTGCCTGTTGCCTGACAGCTGGAACCTCTTAGTGCAGACCTGTAGTCTCAGCCCCACCCCAAGTGCTGGGACTCATCTGGTCTCTGAGCAGGAATCCATAGCTCATGGTCCATCTTGCAGATCCACTCTAACCTAGCAACCAGGTTTTCGGAGCAGAGCCTCTGCACTCTGCCCGATGCCAGGCTTTCCTTGTACGAGACTCTTAAAAACCCATTCCACAGCACACTGGACAGTCCCTGTCAAAGACTGTGAATGAATCCACCATTAATAGGAATCCATACCTCATCATTTAGTTCTTCATGCTGTTTTTGAACACCTATTAATGGATTTCGTAAACCAACACTGAAGTCGACTGCAAGTCGGGCATGTTGCCAGCCATTGGCAATAAAAAAGATCAAAAGCACAGTCGCCTGCCCTCTGGTGGGAGGGACAGCTGAAATTGTGAAAATGATATTCCTTATACACAGTTAGATCTGGTCTCCTAGAATGTTATTCCATTGTTTTTAAGTCTGAACTCTGTAGTCACATGGAATAGATTCCCATTCAGACTTCCACAAATCCACCCTTCAATGTGGAATATTTCAAATAGGAGTCCATTCCTGTCAGTCTCCCGAAACTTCACTGCAACTTGCACATCCTACAAATAACCTTCCTTCAAAATCATACACACACTCGTTTCTTTCTCTTCTCCAAGCTCTTAAAACCGTGTTACTGTAATTCTTAAGTCAAATGAGTTTGTTTCTTCACTTTCTGTGAGATAAATCCCAGTTTGGAAATATCCTTCTTAGAATATAGCATTTAGAGGGGTGCCTGGGTGGCTCAGTCAGTTAAGCGTCCGTATTCAACCCAGGTCATGATCTCACAGTTCTGGAGTTTGAGCCCTCGTGGGGCTTTGTGCTGACAGCTCAGAGCCTAGATCCTGCTTCAGATTCTGTGTCTCCCTAACTCTCTGCCCCTCCCCTGGCCACACTCTCCCCCCGCCTCAAAAATAAATAAACATTTAAAAAATTAAAAAAACAAGAGTATAGCATTTAGAAATGAATACAAGAAAATGTCCCAGTATGTCTTAACTCTATTTAACAGAACTTAGTTATTTCATTTAGAATACCATGTCACAATTCTTGCTCCCCCCCCCAAAAAAAGCTGAAAATGAGTTTAAGGAACTTCTCAGATCACTTTTGAACTGAACTAATAGGTGATCTTAAGTTCTGGAAGCTCTGGTTTTCTTACTGTTGGTGCATCCCTTTAGTTGGTGCCATTTGTGAGGCAGTCTGGCATAATAGTTACAGTTGCGTCAGAACTGGGTCCACGTACCATTCCCCACTTGCTCACGACATGAACTTGGGAAAATTACTTTAAGATATTGAACCTCAGTTATTGTAAAACCATGAAAATAAGGGTTCTTACTCCTTAAGGTTTTTGAAGGTGATATCTGCCAATATGTATAAAGCACACTGTTACAGAGTAAGAACTTGACATATGTGAAAGACCAGAATTAACAGTTATTTTTTTAGTTATGAATGATTCACATATAACTTAGGAATCATTAATCAAACACAGACTTTAAGTAACCTAGGATAGTCCTGTCATTCAATTCAAGAACCCTTCACTAATCACTCCATATATGTTATGTTTTATATCAGGTGCTGGTGATCTAAAAATGAATTAAGCTATCTTAAACCTCAAGAAGCCCAATGTTGAATGAAAAACCAGAGATGTATAGAAACAGTTATTCCACAATTGCACAGATAGAGCTTGCTAGGACAGCACTCCTGCCATCTCACTGCATCTCATTCCATTCTAGAATATAATGCTTTCCCAGCATGCAATGAAAATTCAATAAATGTTGGTTGATGTTCCGTACTCAAGATTTCAGAAAAGTAATAATGCTGGCCTTGTTCACACAATACTTTGGTCTGGGGCTTTATAAATTAAGTCCTTTCATCTTGGAGTAGATTTACATACACTGCCATTTCCTAATTCTTGGGACTTAAGGGATGGTGAAAAGGCACCACTACCATCTCCAAGAAGAAACTTCTGGAAAGTTGATGACATGAGGTTCAATACATATTTACAAAATATTATACAAACTTTTAAAAGTGTCTAGGGTAAAAAAATGATTTGGAAGACATACCCCAAAACATTAAAAATATCTATGTAACAGTGAAATCATGAGAGATTTTATTGATATCCTTATACTTCTAAATTTTTAAATAGTTCTCAATGAGTGTGCATATTAAAAGAAATACATGAAAAACTCTAGTAGGAGAAAGGAAACAGGTGAGTGATGGGAGTGCAGGAATACAGATGATGGGAGATTAAGAAGCAGAATGGGGATCCTAGGTATATAAAGGTTGTAAGCTAAAGAATAAAGGCAACAGCAGAAAGGATTAGAATGACAATAAAAATATAGATTTACTGCTCTGATAGTATCTAGTTCTTTTTACATTTTGGGCAGGCCATATCTCCAGTTTTCTTACTGAGTAGGTCCATTGGCCATTGGAATGACTGAAACATAATGATTTTGCCTATCTGCCCAAAACTTAGGTAAAAATATGAAATTAAATCTTGTTGCAACTTAAAAAAAAATGTGTGAATTGTTCTTAAACACACTAGTCTTAGTAAATGTGTCACAGCAGGATAAAAACAAAATCAATGAACTGTAAATGCACAGCCTTGACTTATTAACAAAGTAATGCATTTTCTAAATGTAAGACTTTTGCTTTTAAATATAAGGTTCAAGATAGGGGTGCCTGGTTGGCTCATTTGTTTAAGCAACTGATTCTTTTTTCGCTAAGGTAATGATCTCACTGTTCCTGAGTTCCAGCCCCGCATTGACTTCTTTCTCTCTCTCCCCTGCTTGTGGTCTCTCTCTCTCAAAATAAATAATAAATAAACTTTAAAAAATCAGGATAAATATTTGTGAAATTAATGAACCAAAATAATCTCTTTATATTTCTGTTGTTGCCTTAAATATTTCTCTCAAACAATTCACTGGTTAGGTAGGTAGGTAGGTAGGTAGGTAGACAGGTAGATAGATATTGGCAAAACTATAACACTTTAATTAAAAATATTATTTGATTTCCCCTGATGGATGCAATATCTCTCCCTCTGAATTCTCTAAATATGAAATCAATATCTTAATCATGTAACTTCCACATTCTCTTTTGTAGTATAGATATTTACTTAGACATTTTATTATACTTCCTCAACTATTCTGTAAGTTTATTGTTTGTGTCCTATTCATTTTATATCCCTTAAGAGCAATCTTAAATTATTTTTAAGACTGGAATTATATAAATATAATAAATAAAAGTGTTCCTCAAAGTTCTGAGAATATTTTGTGGACTGAATCAACATTTATTACTTTAATAAATAAAAATATTTTTGCATTTTTAAAAATGATTGTGGACACCACCCAACTGGATTTCAAAACTACTTCTCATATGAGTGACTGTCAATCTATTATCTGTTCTCAATCTTTGCTTATGAATTCTATGCTTAGTTTTCCCATGCAATTGGTTTCTGTCATCATCCCTCTGTACATTCAGAATGGAGTGGGGAGCCTTCCTGGACAGAGTCTCCCCATTTTGAACATTCACCACCATGCTGGTAAATTCTATAGTGAAGACTATCTCTTAGATTTTGTTGAGTTTTAGTTTTCTTTTTAATAATGATATAGTCAATCCATCAAAATAATGTTATACCAAATCTGATCTCATCTATATTTTTTCTTCCTAAAGTAGAAAACTCTCAAGTTGCTTAGTGAAGTGCTAAATGCTTTATATTGACAGACTACCGCTGTTCAGCAATCTATATTTACAGCCTGCCAAAACGAAAGCCATAGTTGGATCTTCTTTGTTGTTCGCAGTATTTTAAATTACAAATGATGTTGATTTTAATCATCTTTGCTCTATTCACTCACAAAGCTCGATGCTGCACAAATCAGCTCTCAGATTCAGTATAAAATACTTTTTATTGGGTTTAGCACTTGCATAGCACTTACACCTTCAAAATACTTTGTCAACATTAACTAGTCAATCCTCACCAAGAAAGAAAAAAGAAAAATATCTTGATGTACTAAGAGGTGTATGTAAAACAGGTCTTAAAAAAAGAGATGTCCTATAGATTGAATCTGAAGGCAAGATATTTAGTTAGGTGTTTATTTTCAGCCAATAGAGTATATTTCAGGAAGTGATTGTCAGTTCTTCACTTTCCATTGTGAAAGAATGTGTAATTTGTGAACAGAATGTGAATAGAGCACACAATTTCAATTTTAGTGATCATATGAATTACATAAGTATTAATATTATTAATGACCATTAGAATTTTCCACCACATGAGGAAGTCTTAACATACTGAATGGTGCTTTGCACACTATATAAAGCAAATGTTTTGTGCTAAGTCGATAAGATTCAACTAGTCTCGGAGTACTGACATGTATAAGTTACTGCTTTTCCTGCCTGTCCTATAAGTTGCAGCAGCTTCACTTGGTACAGATGCGGGTAAGATTAACTTAGTCCAAACATAAATGAGTCCCCAAGTTCACATTAAATACATGAAATTATATAGCACAGCAGGAGCCAAACTAACATATTATTTAAAGAGTACACTATAAATTTTGTTCCTGGTTTTCTAAGTAAAATATGGCTTCTGCCTTCATTGGCTCTACTTTTCTCCCATTATTCTCTTAAGATTCTCTCATTTTAACCTGTGCTTTTAAAGGGAAACATTTGTATATTCCTCTTGGAAAAAGATACACTTACTGTAATCATGAAGAAAACTCAGTGAAGAGCCTAAGATATTATTAATGTTATATGTTGTATTGGATATTATTTTTTTATCCATGCCATAATTCAAAGGAAAACATTTGCCACCAATGTTTTTTTATAGATGCAGAAACTGAAAAAAGAAAGAAAAGGAACATATCAGAAAGAAACTACAAGGCCAGGAGTGATAGATAATTTGATATCCAATTAAGACATGGCCATAGCTCAGAAACTGAAACTTGTACTTGAAGAAATATATGTTACGAAAGGCCTGCACTATATTTTCAACAAGTAAATAATCAAATGCAACATGCTAGAGTTACAATTAAAAGCTGTATGCTTAAAAGTTTAGATTTCAACCAGGAAACGGACTGATTTATGAAATCATATTTCCAAATTCTTTGAGGATTCTTCATCAAGGACACACAAGTTAGGAACTAAAACTTGAAATAAACTACTAAGTATTCCAATTTAAAAGCTGTAGATAAAACCAAAATGATCTCACCATCTTCAAGCTCCTTTCTTTTGCGTAAGAATCATAAGATATACTTCAGATAAATTGATGGAAATATTATGCACATCCATCAGAGTTTATTGACATATCTAGGACAATCTTTAAAAATGCAAAACAAACCTCTTAACCATACAATAAGCAACAGAATTTTTACATTGGACTTTATATTGAATTAAAACTTTCAATATTATTAGCAACATTTTAATCTTGTTCAGATATCGCTGCAAAACACCGATTTCAAAGGTAGGGTCTTTGATCATTCACACATTCAGGAGACTGATGTTTCAACTATTAAAAAGTTGATCCAATAAACATTAATATTGAACTTCAAGAGAACAACATTGGATTTCTGGAAACTAATGTGTTTCTATGAATTCATTATATGACCTCTAAAGGCAAATATTTTAAAACCCCTTTAAACAATATTTCAATATTTCATGTCCACATCAATTCCTTTTCCCCAGAAGGTCATTCCTTATCAGATGTCAGCTCCTTACCATGTATTCAAGAAAGAGGTTAAATGGACCAGGTAATAAATCTGGAAATAAGAAGAAAGTAAGTGACCACATGGGATGTGGTTCCCGTGTCCCTAAAAAGTAAACGGGTAAGATTTTCTTCCCCTGTTCTCAAGGGCCTGAAATTTGACAATTTGTGATTTCTGGATTGATATTTAATTAAGTAAATATTCTTGGAAAGAACAATACTTTAAACTGTAAAATCCTAAAGCCACCAGAAAACATTATTTTTACTTGACAAATTCTTCTAGAGTCAGCCCAGTAGTTATTTAGGCTACAGATAAAAAGCGACCACTAACAAAGGCTGTTTACTCAAAGCCTGGCCATGTTTCATATAACTGGAGGTAGTTATGGCAATTTCTATTTTATAGCTTGCACATCTACTTTGATGAGAGATTGACACTGACATAATAAAATGTGAAACAGCAGGAAAATATTATAAGCCAAAGAGGTAGCCTATTTTAACAACTCACTGTCAGGAAAATTTTCCTCACATCAAACCTAAATCTCTCCATCAAGAGCTAAGTACATTTAAGGACATTCTCAGTTGTTATACGGTTTGGCTGATTTCCTCTTTTTCTTTTGGTTAGGACTTTATATTTTCACAGTGCTTTTCCACCACATTTACTAGTTTTTCCTCACAAATATGCCTGAAGTTTAATACTTTTTTCCACTCTTTTACAGATCCTGATAATGAAGCACAGAGAGATTCAGAGGCATGTTCAAGGTTACCCAGCAAATTAAAAACCCAGCAGGGGATGGGCTACAGAGCACCTGAGTTTCCAGACTGCTGCTTAACCAACTGATCCATGGGGACTCTCACTGCACAATGAGTTAAGAAAGAGGAAGAAACTTAAGCTGGAAAATAAAATGATGAAAAAAATTGCAGCTTCTTTTTCCAAAGATAGATATAAATACCACATGATGTAATGCTTGCCATCAAGCTTTTAGGTAAATTTACAGACTGAGAAATCTACTCCTATCTGTCTTCATACTTTCTCACCCATTTACATCAGGACATAAAACATTAGGAAGTAGACTCTTTATCTGATGGCTGAGATGAGCACATTCCATTGCCTCATCTCAAAGGGCCATAAACATGGAAATTTCCAGAGGAATGTCTGAGCTCCTCTGCTCAACTTCTCCTTCCCAACATTGTCCTTCCCAATTGGCCCTTATGATGGAACTTGGAGAAAGAGGGAAAATATTAAAGACTTGGAATTTGAGTGTTGATGATTGGGACAATGAATTTGGAGATCAAGAGCTCTTGAGCTTACACCTAAACACTAATTTGGAATGGAAGCTTACAGTCACTGGGGTGTGAAGTATGACGAGGTAGTAAAACAGCAAAATTCTCAGTTACTCCCACAAAAAGATGTACTGATACTTAAGAAATATAGTCTGACATACTTCAGAAATCCAAAGCTCCCTCAGTCAATAAGCATTCTTTGAATGCCGTTAATGTGTCAAGATATGAGCTAAGTGATGGAAAAAGCCATGAGAAAGTACTATTCAGGAACAATTACCTAATTCTGTCTGGGGTGATAGAATGACACTCCAGGGTCCAGAGTGACAGAAGAAATTATATTTCAAGATGAGACTTGAAAGATAAGAGTTAGCCAGATTGAAGAGTTCAAGAAGAACTTCAAGGTAGGGGAAGCAACACTTACAAAGAAACTAAGGCGGGAAAGGGCATGAGATGCTGGAGGAACTGAAAAAAGTCAATAAAGTTGCAGAAGGAGACAAAGAGGTATTAGGTAAAGTTTGAGATGTAGGCAGAGACCAGATCATACTAGGCTTTGTAGTTAAAAGTGAGTATTTCCCCCCACTATATTCCTGATGCCACAAGAAGACACAATATGTTTTAAGAGGTAAATAATATATTATGATTCCATTTGCATTTTTAGATAAGTCAGGCTTCTGCATGAATTTACTTGTTATCCGTGTTCTTTCCATGTCAACTTGCAAGTATTTTAGCTCTTATTGTACACAAATCCTCTCTCATGAAGAAGATGTGGCTGTTGGAAGAGTCAAGTAATTGAATGATGTCAACTTCCTTGAGTTTCTATAAGTTACCATAAATTTAGCCTCCAACTAAAATAAGCTAACTGGTATTCTCATGAAACTCAAAGTTATGCAATCATCAGCTAAGCTGAATGAAAATAAATTAGACATGGAAGTAAGACAGTCTATTTTAAAATGGCTATCCTCATAATAGGAGATTAAAATCTACATAATAAACCAGAGAGAAAATTCAGAAATATGAAGCATAATTAGTATGCAATTGATAGTCAAACCCATTAAAATGCTAAGACTAAGAAGATGCTACTGTAAATAATTTGTCATCAAAATTATACATTATTTTATCCATTTCTCCTTAGCCATATCATAGTAATCACATGTAAGTAGCATTAAATATTTAATTACAAGTAACTAATAACTTCTTCAGGCCAGCATAAGCAAGAGGTTTTTGTTACTTTGTTTTGTTTTTAATTTTAGTTTCACTTAATTTTTCTACCTTTTAAATTAATACCAAATATGTCAAGCCCAACAACCATGTTGCTAAGGAATCTACTTTAGTCCCAAAGAAAGAAGGCCTTGTTCCTTAACAGGTAAGCCTTCATCTGCTAAATCTAATTTAACAAAAACAACAAAATCTATTTAATAATCTCTATTCCACTCAGTGACAGAAGCATAGTTCCAATCAATCTAGACTTCGTCCTAACTATACTCAGGGTTTTGTCAGGTTTAAGGGGCTTACATTCTGCCAGGGTTGGCATAGAACCATCTATGCAAGGACTTCACTGTACATAGCACAGGTATACAAATATCAAAACCTATAGGGAAAATTAAACCATCCCTTTTCCCAACTACACAGTCTCTTCAGATACCCCTCTTCACTAATATGTTAATATAAGTTGGCCAGAGGCAAATGAGTTCATTCTGTTATTTGGGAACTTCACGGGAGTGCATGAAACTACTTTGCTCCATCTCTAGTTCTCTGACTAGACATACCTCCTAGCCACTGCCTCTCTAAGTTCTGATGCTATCTGAGCTTTTTACAGAAAGGGAAGGGGAGGTCATCTATGCCCTCAAATTCTCCTGAAACATCAGTGCTCTACTCAGGCCCATTCCTGGCAAGTACTGGCTCTGAATGCTTCTTCTTTATGGATCCGTCATCTATGTATCTACCTATTCACTCAATCTTTTGTGAAACACATTATTTCTCTTCCAATTATGCTTTCTTCTTGGAGTGTAGGATGTAAAAATGAACAATTATTCTTGGCTATTAATCTGAATCGGCAATTTGAATATCAGAACTCAAGAGTTAATGGGCTTTATTTGCTCTGCTTTCTATGGTCTCATCTCTTCTTGAATCAAAGACACTAAATGCTTAGCTGTCTGAATGCAAAAAAATTCATTAGGACAAAGAAATAAAAAAAAAATAGATAGCCATTCAAAAAGCATATACCATCACATCATTATTCTCCTCATCATCCCATATGGGTTTTATGCTTCCCCCATTAAGAAACATATAATTTATTAACTATTCAATTTGATTAGTCCTTTTATTGTCTTTATGGTTTCTAGCTTTGGAGTTTTTCATGAGATCAAACTTTGGTTTACAGAAAACAGTATGAAGTGGATTGGGGAATACTAAACTACATTAGATAATCAGTCTTTATCTCAATCCTTAAACATTAAGGAATAAAATGCAACACACCCAATAAAGGCCATACTAAGTGGATAGAGAATGTGCAGGTTTTTATAAATTGCAACCTCTTATATATTATATCATAATCTGAGTTTCTGGAAGGAAGACATCCTCAATCTTAATCATCTAAGAGGCAATATCATCTGAGAAGGGATAGGAAACATTTAATAGTTTGGAGAAAATGAAAAAAAAAGATATATTAAAACACCACCTTTTTGTTCCCATCAACAATGACTTCAAAATCATTCTAAATATCTACTCCTTCAATTTAATGTAAATGTCCTATTTTTCTCAGTATTCAGTACGTAATAAAAGTTATATGTTATTTTTCCTTAGCCAGTGTTGCTCTCCCAACTCTCATAAAATATGTCAGAGTTTATCCTTTGTATTGACATTGTTGTCCTGTACACCAGTCATGTGGAGTGTCATTCCAGTTGTACTTTTCTAACATTTGGGAAAGTAGAGGGCAGTGACAGGAGAGCTGGATCCCAGAGCCCTGAACAAGCAGGGGTTTTCACCTACATCTGCAGCACTATCTGAACTGAGGACCTGACTCATCACTTGCTACTTCAGGATGGAGCCTTTCTATATTATACTGATAAACATGCAAAGCATGAGAACAGACAGAGCAGACCTTGGATGACAAGCCTATCCCTGCAAATAACAGCAGCAACAACAACAACACAATAGGTTTATAAATTCAAGGTGTACTTGGCTTTCCAATGGGTATCATTTATCTACTAATCAATCACTAATCCTTAATAAATGCAGGGAAATTGGGATGGCCTTAGCATACATTCTCTTTCACAAGACATGATTAGCAAAACCCATCAGGCAACTGTGGTTTTGACGTGGAAGCAGTCAAATTACATTGAAGTATATGGAAGTGACAATCTATTTTTGATGAGATATGTATCTTCATCAGATTGATAAAAAAGATTAATATTTTTTTAATCTAAGCCATATAAAAATCTATCCATATTATGTAAGAATACATTTAAATTTCATCCCAAATCTTTGTTCTGTTCATTTTACAGGTTACCATATTTTTCATAAGTTTTATTTAAAAGAACCGAAAAATCAACTTTCTCTTCTCTCTCTCTCTCTCTCTTTTTTTTTTTTCCTTTTTAGGATCTAAGACATCAAAACCTTACCCAAAGGTGTTATTCTTATCAAAGACCAGTAAACAAACCCATCCTTACAGCTGCAAGAAGGGATCTGGCTGGCCCTCAAAGATTGCTTTAAAGCACCTAAGTGAGTAGAGGGTATTCTGTAAGTGTCAAATATAAGGGAAGATTATTTTGAAAGGTTGTAAGGTAAAAATAACTTTTTAGAAATACTAGAATTATGTTGGGACGACTTTTAGCTTTGGAAAAAATCATTGCAATACACTGTTGTGATACAACTTAAACCAGTATTTTTCAATGTATTTAATATTTAATTTCATTTTTCATCATTAGAAATCAACAGTTCTTTCTAGAGCAAAAATATACTACTGACACTACCTTTTTTTCCCTCACCTTATGGCATACACCCACATGTGTAAGGTTATTTAAACAAATGCTTACACCAAAATGTGCAGAGTTAGCCTGTAATGAAAACAGTGAAAATATATTTTCAAGAGATTTTAAAATTCCAGGCTAGCCTCAATTTATTCAGTAAAATGTCAAAAAGAGAAAAACTTCAAATCCTTCCATTTGCTCATTCTTTTTCACACATACAGAAAAAGGAAATAAAGTTACTCTAAACCTAATACATATGCAATGCTTGTTTCCTGATGCTGATGGTCAGCCATAACCAGGGACCCGGTTATGTTACTTAATGTGCTACATATCTGGTAATACTGCCATGTTGTCAATGAGCTTTAGGACTGACAGTAATTTTCTTTTCAGGTTCAGTCTTATGATGCTTTCCTATAGGAATAGGTTCTATCACAGGAGCAAATTATTCAAATCTAATTTAACAGACTCAATAATTCTCCTCAGTTTTATCTTGGGCATTCTGTATTCCTTTCCCTATACCTAGTGGCTATGTAACAATTCAATTACCAAGGTTCTTCATCCAGAAAGTGCAGTTGATTTCCGGTAATTCTTATTCTGTTTGATTTCTTTTTTTCTCCTAGTTTAACACATGCCAGTTGGTGTTGACTGAGTTAAAAATCTTGAAATAAGCCTGGCACTGTGTCAGTATGTAGGTTAAGAAATGAAAAAAGATTTAATAAAATACACACTAGAAATGGAAAATAAGATTAGTGGTGACATTTCTTGTCATGAGGGCATTTTTCGTCTGTGCACACAAAATAAAACAAGCTCAATGTAACTGAAGAAAAGAGGGGAGAGAGAGATGATATAAATTGAGAGATGAAAAGGTAGAGGGTGAGTGTAAAGAAGCATGTTGAGAGCACAAAGAGTCAGCTGGCAAGAAACAGCAGCTCCAAGAACCTCAGAAGGTAAAACTCCAATTAGCAGATCAAGTGCATAAAAAGCAAGTTTCCTAATGAAAGAGCAAGAGCATAAGCAACTTCAAGGAAGATTAAAAGTACAGTAAGGTGATGAAAGTATGGAAGCCCTTAGGGATTATTAGGAGTTTTAGGGAATTACAATAATGAGAAAATTGTAAGGGAAAAGTCCTTATATATTCTTTCATGAAAGAAAACCATCAGTCAGAATCTTGTCTGCATGGATATTAGAATCAGATTCTTGTTCTTCAAGAACAGGGTGTCTTCTGGTCAGATTTAGGGTCATTTTACCGCATTTCTCTAAATAATCCTCTCAGATAAAATATGCAAGTATATATATTTACACCTATACATACATGTAAAAAGTTGAACTCAAAACTCAAAGAGTCCTTGAAAATAGACTTCATGCTGGAACTTCATGAAACTTAGTAGTAATCTGAAATAGTCTAAGAAATTTGTTAATAAATTCCCATAAATTTTATAGGTATATTAGTTATGTCTGCAAATAATTCAGTAGTTATCAGCAATTATCTGATTAAAATATCCAATACAAGAAGTAAATTTAGATGAATCAGAGAGATATATATTTGGAGAGGAGGCCTGAGCAAACTCAGTTTATCAGTATTGATTAAATGAATTAGACAGTGAGTTTCTACCTAATATTTGAAAAGTGCCTACAGGTCTTTGAAAAGATTCCCTTTAGGAATCTGAAATTTAGGTAAGAGAAATACATATAATTAACGTTTTTGGAACTTGTCTACCCTATTTTGTGTTCTTGTACTCCATAAGGAGTCTTGATAGACTTCTTGAGAAAGAGCACTGTACACTTAGATATATACTCATAAAAAAATAAAACTAACAGCTATTCAGCCCTTACTATGAGAAAGGGGTCTTTAATGTCCATATTTTGCAGATGATAGAACACAGGGCTGGGAACCCACCTCACTCTTCTATCTTCTTTATGTTTAGATTTCCACCGGATTTATGTCAAGTACTTCTACATGTCGAAAGAAAAAAACTCATTAGAAAAACAGTCAAAACATAAGGATAGACAATACCCAGGAAAAATATAAAGTTGAAGAGCTGATCAGCACTATCAATAATCAAGGAAGTGGAAATTAAGATAATAATGTAATAATTACTAGAAAATACTTTTAATAGATTGTATCTGGTTTGGCACTGGCAGAGACAAATGACCACTTATATGTTGTTGATAGAGAAAGGCACTGTGGCAAGATGTATCAAACTCAAAAGTGAGAATGATGGTGAACCATTTATTCTTTTTCTAGGAACATATGTTAGAAACAGGTACTTGTGTACACAGACAGATGAAAGAAAATTCACCAGAGTACAGTTTATTAATAGCAAAAATATGAACAAATTGCTCAGTCATGAGGGAATTATAAATAAAATTATATCATATTGCTACTATCGAAAACTCTGAGGTAATTAAAAAGAACAAGATAAATCATATGAAAAGAACTCCAAGACATATTTTAAATGAAGGGGAAAAAAATCAAGTGTTAATATATAGATAAGGAAATTGCATTGTTACGTCGCAGAAGGAAATAGAATTTGCTGCTGTGAGCTTAAAAGTAGGCTTGCCTGTTTTAATTCTATATACTTCTGGGTTTCAGAATAACTTACAAAGTGTTTCTGTATTACTCATGTAACTAAAAAGTAATACAAATATAAAATTCTTCATGGGTCCTATATTTCTCTCAAGGAGTTATGGGACTCAAGTATACATCAAAAATTGTGTGAATTTTTATACCTATTTTGTATTTATGTTTTAAAAAGTTTTAATTAAAAATTCTCCAAAAATATAATAAACCCCTCTATATAGGTAAGAACAGCACATTTGGAATCAAAAAATTTTGCACTTACTTTTTATATAAACTTCTATAAAAATACCTTAAAATCTGAACTTCAGGTTTCCCTATGCAAAATCCTATCTTTCCTGTTTGACTTCTCAGCTCCATAATCGTATCTACCTAACTCAACTTTTGGAGCTACTGCAAAATACAAAGGAATTCTATAAAATTCACTTTGCAAACAACACAGCATTTTGTATACTGATTGGGCAGGTGTACATACTTAGTTAAGCTAAGACCACTGGGGAAAAATATATAACAACCAACATTTTTTTGTTGTTGCTTTTAATGTAACTCACTATGCAGCTATACTAGAGTTCATAAACAAAACTCAAGATTCAGCTACTTATACTTAATCTTTCACCTCTAAAAATATTATCATCAAAAAATAGTTATAAACTGAAAATAAAGCCATCAGAATTATTTCAGAAGTCAATACTGAAGTTTCATTGCATGCCTATAATTGAAAAAGGTTTTGTAAGACTAAAAGAAGACCATTCAAATGTTTTTACTCTCAAAACACACAAGGTTGATTAGTAGCTTGTTGTAATTATTGTACGAATGTTCAGAGACAGGGTAATTAGAAGAAATAGAAACTGTATTTCTGTGTCATTTTAGAAAAATTCAATTAAAATCATTCCCAATACTGAACAAATGTTTAAATTTAAAACTGCTTAGGTTAAAAAAAATTTATGTCAAATAATTAAGATAGAGGACAGACAGAGATATGATAGATACATACATGCAACCAAAGAAATGCACTATAAAGATGGATGCTCATAATTACATTAAATTAAACCAAAAAAACCCAAATTTGTTTCTCCAACATTTACCCAGATTTTTTTTTACAGAAAATAACTTCACTAATAAGCAACTTAGTGGCTTGAAAGTTAACATGCACAAATACTTCTGATGGTAGAACATGAAATGTTTACTTTAGAAAGTGACAGTTAGCTCATGAAAGAGAAAGAGAAAAGGAAGACACAGTAAGAAAATGATTTAGATTGAAGGTTATAGCAGCTGTGCAAATAAAGAAAATGGTGCAATCAACAGTTCACATCCTCCTGATGGATCATTGAAAAAGCTCTATGTAAATAATTTTGACGTTCAAGCTCCTGTAGAAAATAATACAGTAAAAAAATGCAAGCAAGAAGCTATAAAGTATGAAGAATCTTGCAGTCACTTTTCCTCCAGCAGACACAGGCCACTGATCAGCTGATTTATGTATTGAAAAAAATAACTCTCAGGATTAATGATTTTTTTTAAATGACAAAGAACTACGACCTTTGGTGGAAAACTTAGTAAAGGTGGTATAGACAATATGTTCTGTTGGATCATGGGTAGTACGCAAATGACAACATGATGGCTCAGACTTTAGCCTGGATGCTAACTCAAGTCTCCAAATGGAGAAATTTCTCTCACCTCAAGATTTTTTAATAAAATAAAGTAACAAAAGTTAATGGCCTGCCAGATGTTCACCACAGGGAGTTTGCTTCACGGAAATTGAAGAAGGAACTTAATTTTGAATTTATGGGAACATTGCCCCGTTTTTCCTTGTTTGTCCCACATTGCTTTTCAGCTTTGTTGACCAATGCCAGAAGCGCCACAATGGGACTCTTTCAGAGCTATTCATCTGCATTAGAACAAGATGTGTTTGTCTTTCCCTTTAGTTTTTTTTTCCTTGCCAAGGTACAGCTAGAAGTAGTAATAACATTATCCTGAAACTGACAATTGCTCTGACAATTTGTGATCAGCTCAACAGAAAGTGAATCAAATGAATCAATCAAAGTATCTTAAAGCACAGTCAGTTACTCAAGCTATAGCATTCTGTGACACAAGGCACTTTATTTTTCAGCTTTTAGATTTAGAGCATTGTATGTGTATTGTTCACTTCTCAAGCATTTTTGAAAAGGAAATGAAATTGAAACGTTGTACTTGGGTGGTCTCCAAGAGTATGTAAAGATAATATTGGAGGAATCAACCTAAGTAGTCTTAGGTTGGGGCCCTATGTGTGGTTGCCATTGGAGAGAGTTGAAGTAAGAACAAGGAGGGGAAGGAAAGGAGGGGAGTTGAGAATGAAGGAATAAAAGTAATCGGCTATTCCTTCAATTATAGAACCATATTTATTAATTATTTAATGTGTGTTTTTGACATCTATCTATATGTAGAATTCTGCACAAAAGCTAGATTCAGTCTCTACTCTTTTCTTCAGCGGCTCCCAATCTTTGAAGTACAAATAGATGCCTTAAGAACTTGTTAGAATTGTGGACTCCCTGACCCCACCTATAGAGAACTTACATTTTAGAAGGTACTTAAGAAGTCGGAAGACTTCTTAAGATGGTGCATGAACTAATACTTGCAAAATGCTCCTTTAGAGTCTTATGAGAAAAATAATAAAATCTATAATTTTACCTAAAAAACCACTATGGGTGGCTCTTTTACCTGATATCAACAAAAAATAAACTAAATTTTTAAACTGAATATTATAATAAGTATATTATGACTAGCTCAAAGAGAAAATAGAAAATAAATACTTGTTGAATGTACAAGTGAAAGCATAAATGTGCAAACAGATTTACCCAACATGTGTTCTCTGGATACTCAAATTTTCTAACCTGGAATAAGAACCCGACTTAAAACTGATTATCCTTTGGGGCCCTGGGATGGTTCAGTCAGTTGAACGCCGGCTGTTGGTTTCAGCTGACAGTCCAGAGCCTGCTTGGGATTAGCTCTCATTCCCTCTCTCTCTGCGTCTTCTTCACTCACACTCTCTCTCTCTCTCTTTCTCTCTCAAAATGAATAAATAAACTTAAAAAAAACTAATTAGCCTTCCTCACAATGTACAATTTAAATCCAGTTGTTGTGTTACCTTAAAGCACAGTAAGCAAAAGAAATGCATCAGTGGATGGTATATACAAAGTGGCTTATGTGTCTCCATTGGAAGATATTAGTTTAATGCATTCACCCTTGTTCACTGGTGGTGAAAGCAACAAAATGCTCAGTATCCATCACTGAAATAATACAAAGAGAATGGAAAATATATAATTTACCTAATTTTTACTTCTTAAGGGCAGTTTTTCCCAAACTTCAATCATTTGTAGAATATCTTCATAATTCTGCCATATCCTTGTAAGACGTGTCAATGTATCATGAAAAGGAACATAGGGGTACCTGGGGGGCTCAGTCAGTTAAGCATCTGACTTAGGCTCAATTCAATATCTCATGGTTTGTGAGTTCAAGCCCCACATCAGGCTCTGCATTGACAGCTCAGAGCATGGAGCCTGCTTTGGATTCTATGTCTCCCTCTCTCTCTGCCCCTCCCTGGCTTGAGTTCTCTCTCTCTCTCTCTCTCTCTCTCTCTCTCTCTCTCTCTCTCTCTCTCTCCTTCTCTCTCTCTCTCCCAAAAATAAAATAAACATTAAAAAAAAGAAACAGAATGGAGATATTTGCTATAGATGCTACCTATTTTATTTCACACTTATTCCAGTTATCTCATGAAATCTCTGGTTTATCTTGCTACCTGTTATTTCCCTACCCCAAATTTAAATTTAAAATCTCAGGTATTAAAGTTAAAAAGTGTTTGGTTTACCTAAAATTAGCTTATGTTTTGGTAGTGGTTGATTCACTGCATTTTGAGATTCCATGCTCAGACAGTCCCAATCTAAGAAGTACGCAGTTCCTCAAATAATCTCACACTCACCTATGAATGAAGGACTAAATCTTTCCACGTACAGGAAATTCTCAAAATGTTTAAAATACTTAAACTTTAAAGAGCCAAGTATTTACTATCTCTTCCCAATGGTCTCTGACAAGGAGAATATGTTAAGTGGTGACATTAAATGACTTTGTTTCCAACAGGCCCTTCTTCTCCCCTACCCCGAAACACTTCCAAAATTAAGCCTGTGTTGAAGGAGAAAAACCCAGGCAATCCCTAGCACCACTCTCTATGTTATAGAGGGGAAAAAATTGAAAAGATATGATTCAATTTACCAAGGTAACTCAGACTACAATGAGATGGCCATTATTCCTAAATTATCAACATAATCATCTCCATCTATATGTTTGCCTAAGGAGAACTGTCCTTAGCGTGATGGGTCATATTTTCTAATTTGGTTAAGTCTACTTTGTATGTAATTTATTTTATTGTGTTAACTTTTACATAAGTTATTTTTATTTTATGCCTGATTTGGGGGCTTAGAAGAAAATAGATCATTGCTAAAGTGCCATTAACTATAAAAGAAGGTTATGTATGTTGCTATTTTTTATCACAGGGGAGAAATTCAAGGGTCAGAAAGAAAGGATTGCCCTCAACCTTCAAAACTTTCTGAAATTTATCTTTATACTGAAAATATACTTGCATCTATAGGCATTTGAGCATTTGAGAAAAGTTTAAAACAGCAGCATTTTTGCTCCAAATTCATTTATATTTAATTTCAAAATAATAAATTAGGTTCATTGAGAAAACTAAATAATATATTATCAGCACTTTGCCCATACGGTGGATTAGGAAATGAATGCCTAACTGACCATGATCTCTTTGAAACTTTTGCTATTTTTTATATTCACTCACAATGGAAATTTAATCTCATAAGTGATCTACCCCTTCTACTTGTCTTTCCAGAGGTAACAACTGTTCTGCTTTGTCCACAGTATACCATGAAATAGAGGGATAAAAATTACACATTACTTGTGTGATTAAAACTCAATATAAATAACTTTATCAAGTTAACAACGTATTTGGTTTTCAGCCAAGATGGAAATACACTAATAAAGTTTGTGATGAAGAGTATTTTAACTTTAGGTTTAGAATGATTTTACATTAACCTCTCTACTTAATGTATACTAACATCCATATCCACTCCCAGAACAAGTAGTCCAGAAGGCCACAGTTTCCTTGGAGGAACAAAAGCAAAAAAATTATTAAATCAAAAATATAATGTAGAGATGCATGGCGTAATGAAAGAAAGGGCACAAAGTAGACATGGCAGTGAAGAGAAAAATAACTGTCCAACATATGAGATGCCCTAGGAAGGTCACTATATTGAATACATATCTTTTCTTATGATTACCATATAATGCTAATAGCAAGTATAAATTCATACAAGCAACCATATGACAGGCTATACTAAGTATTTTACACACAATATTTTAGTTCATCTTTGTAAATGCACAATATAGTAATACTCTCATATTGTAAAAGCTAACATTTACAGAAATTAAGTAAATACCAGAGCCTCCCAGCTAGTTAGTAATGCAATCAGAACTTAAACTAGATTTGTCTGATTGTAACACTTGGAACTCTTGGCCACTAAGCTCACATCACTTTGTGAGCAAGTCCTCCAGAAACTGTGAGCAGAGTATAAAGCTGACTGTTCCAAACCTTATATCCCTTTGAAATTTTGAGCTTTATCACTTAAATTCCTGTGAATGCTGCCTGTACACAAAAACAACAATAGTAAATGTTTATGTTAATGCTAAAGCTTTGGAACCCGTCCCAAAAAATTAGAGTAATGTTTTCATACTTTCCATAGAGATAATGACATGTATCCTCTGGTTTTATGTACCACTATGATACCGCTGCAGTTTGAGACTGTCAGCTAAATGATGTATGAAAATTACAAAAATACATATTATTAAAGAAAATAAAAATTTAAAGACAAGAAACTTTAAAAAGAGGAAAACTTAGGTGAAATATATTTGAAATCATGAATGAAGTTAGTAAAGTGCCTTACCAATTATGGCATTACCAATCATGTTTTTGTTTTTCTTTTCTTTTTTTTATTTTTATTTTTGGGACAGAGAGAGAGACAGAGCATGAAAGGGGGAGGGGCAGAGAGAGAGGGAGACACAGAATCGGAAACAGGCTCCAGGCTCCGAGCCATCAGCCCAGAGCCTGACGCGGGGCTCGAACTGACGGACCGCGAGATCGTGACCTGGCTGAAGTCGGACGCTTAACCAACTGCGCCACCCAGGCGCCCCAATTTCTATAGAATAGTAATACATGAATAAAATTTTTAAATGGTACGCATGCATTTCCACACAGATTAGTCCCAATCCCCTTAAGCAAAAAAGTCTACTGGAATTATTACTCCCCCAGTTTTCTGAACCACTTCAATGAGTCTAGGGGATGCTGCAGGTATAAGGAATCTATTTAACCCCATCCTTTTAATATGTGGATAGAAGAGTAGAAATACATGTCTTTCAGGATCTTGGTAATTTTTGAACATGTGAAGCAGTTACACAAGCACCTGGCTGAAACTTGCTAAAAATGCAAAGGAGAACGTAAGCATGAGATACATCAACTTTCAAGTCAGTAAAGGGTGGTTTGAAAACTTTACAATGTAATGCACATTGCATAATATAAAAATTCTAAGAGAATCTGCCCTAGCACATTACACCACTTTAGCGGTAATTCTTGAACAACCAACAGCGATCTCAGAGAAAAGTCACCTATGTGTGTATATGTGTGTTTACATGTGTATGTGTGTTTGCTTAACTAGTGTTCTGGTTTTGGTGAGATAGATGTTTTTTTTGTTAATTTATTTTGAGAGAGAGAGGGAGAGAGAAAGTATGAGCAGGGGAGGAGCAGAGAGAGCAGGAGAGGGAAAGAGAATCTCAAGCAAGCTCTGCACTGTCAGCATGGAGCCTGAGGCGGAGGTCAAACCCACAAACTGAGTCGAAACCAAGAGTCGGACACCTAACCAACTGAGCCACCCAGGCGCCCCAATAGATGAATTTAAAACAGATTTCTAACTCAATGATCTAGTTTATTTTGGAAGTTGATTTTTTCCAGAATTTTTATTAAAGTTTAATTTTTAAAACCACATTAAATGAAATTTTTCTGTATTCTCTTGGTCTAGTCAACTATAGTTTTGCCACACGCTATGCTTCTTAGTAGTGTAATAACTATGGTTGGCAATGGATCACTGTACAAAAAATAAATGGCAGGATGACACAGCATGCTTAGTAGATGTGGAACACAGATTTGGACCCAAGATTTTTAGGATGTAATCAATTATATGATTCACAGCATCCAGGAGATAATAATAAACCACGGACAGTCAGGACATTCTTTCCCTTCCATACTTGATTTCTCATCCAGTCTCAAAGTGTCTGGAGTCATCACTGACATCTCCCTACTTCAGGTCACATATTTAATAATCAAGTCCTGTAGCTCCACTGTCATGGATCTCTCAGATCAATTTCTTCCTTTCTACTCTCATTGCCACCACCATATTTCAGACCTGCATTACCACAATCTGTTCTGTCACAATACAGGCTTCACGCTAATCAATCCTGAAAATGCCATCAGGTTAATCTTCATAAAACGTAATTCTGGACATGTCACTCACCTGTTCAGATAGTCACAACAGCTCCCCGATGCCTAGAGAGTAAAATCCATACTTCTTAGCTCAGAATTCAAAGGGCCTCCTGTATTAAGATTATTCGTGGATGTTTAGTTCCTTCTTAGGTGATAGGACCATTTTTTACTTTTGCGCGTATAAAGTAACAGGCACAGAAATTTACACATAGAAGCCTGTATTCATGCTTATAGGGTCTATCATGGCTCATATATCTACCTTTCTTAACTCCAACATTTCATTATCATAGGATTAAGTTTTCTTATTTTTTAATTTCCTCTGGACTATAATATTCATTACATCAGAAAGTTTCCAACCATAGCTTTTCAGAATTAAGTATCAGAGACAGTTTCTCAAAAGTAGCTATCACTATTTACTCTATATCGCTCATATGAGACATAGAAGAAAAGATATTCCTTTACTTACCTGTAGACCATAAAGCCTGTGGGATCAGAGATTGACTCTAATCTTGAGTCTTCTTCAATCCATCTTTACTTCTTTCTCCAGTTTCTCAGGAATCTTGTATAAATCTGACAAATGTGTTTGCTAATTTCTGAATGCCCTGTCACAGAACAATTAGGTAAAAGAAAAAAAAAGGGTCAAATGATGTTTTTAAAGGCCATGTTTGAACTAACTGTGTTCTTTTGCTCTGAGTTAGACTATAGGGCTGCATTAACAGTCCACTTATTCAGGAGTTGTTTATCAATGCTGCCTCTCTCTGCACAGAAAATGATTACAGGTGAATCTCCACATGGGTAATTTAGATGGGAGCTCACTTATCAGACCACTTCTGTTCAATTCAGAACTAAAAATACTTTTGGGGCTCCATAAATGTTAAATAGCACAAAGAATAGTAATAACTAACCTCTTGTTAGTACATATGTTCCTGAGTACACATTCTTAATTTTTTTTCCAATTATCATTCAAGAACATTTCAGTTCCCTTTATTCAAGACTGTTATTCAGGCTCTTCTGGAAATGTTTTATTCAGGTTGCACATCTCTCCTCCACAATTTTGATTTAGAATTCAGCTCTCTGATAATGAGCTGGAATTGGGGTCTGAAGGAGAAAAACACCATTTTCTTAAATAATGCTACAGGCATACGTTGTCTTAATCTGGAAAAAAAATGAAACCCTGAAATATTTTTCTGAACTGTTAAAATGCTTGAGTTTTGAAAACAGAGAAGAAAAGCAAATTACAATACAATTCAACTATGTTTTTTAAATATCCATGATCACATCTGCAACATTACAGCATAATGATATGAGTAACATCAAAAACTGGCCTGAGAGCATTTTAGTGGTGTTCTCCAGGCAAACGTGCAATCTGACTAGACATGCATTGTGGGTATAAGTAAAAAACAGAAAATACCTTCTTTTGTGGTGGTGACAGTTGCTGTTATTGTTGTTGCTGTTGATAATAAAGAAAAAGGCCTGCTCTCAGTAGGACAGCTGTGATCAACCCTTTCCCTGGGCTGTAGTATATTCTCTGGTTCATACCTGAGGACAGTTGGGGCAACCTCTTAAGCACTGTAATGAGATCTGAGCAAAGATGCTTTCACAATGAATCAGCCCTGTTTATCCCGAGCTCAGAGAATTGGGGCAACTCATCGTGAGACCTCCCTGTGTTTCACTGTAGAACAGGCTGTTTTGCTTTGACTCTTTCATAAACCCAAGTCTAACACATATCTACTTGGCCATTCTTGAAATAAAAACAGCTAGTCCTGGAGCATCTGATTACTGTAAGTTCAGAGAGATTTGAGGTTCCAGCTGAGGCAACAGGGAGCTCACAGCTGAATGACTGCTGGCTAATGGAGAAGTCAAAGGACACGGTGGGCACAGGAGCAAAGTCAAACGAGTGTCTCGGTGGGGAAATGTACCAACCCTACAATGACTTGCCCAGGAAATAAGGATACATCTGGAGCCACCTTCCTTTTAAATGACCACCATGACAAGAGCTGTTAAGTATTAAACAGGTGTGTGCTGTTCGTGATTGCATTTGGATCTCCCAACTTAGTGGTGTCAGTAGAACTAATGACTGAGACAGATAAAGTGGCATACTTCCTGCATGGATTAAGATTCTGTGTGAAAGCCAAAATAAAGTGCTGCACACCTGCCACATTTGAGGAAACATAGTCATAATTCCTAAGATGCTTATCTAAACTTTCTGGTCTTAAATTCTCAAATGGATCAGCTCAAAAAGATTTCAGATATTTGGAAGTTAGAGAAAATCACAAAAACTCTTCAGGCATATATCAGTTCCAAATCTCTCATGCAGGAGAGCTTCAAAATTACATTTGCTCTTACTCCTGCATTTGTGATCTGATAAGAGCACTGACATATATTAATTGCTGCAAAATGAAACAAAACAATGACCAAGAATGAATAAAGCATTGGTTTAAAAATATCCCTCATTCCAATGCTCAGTACTTGAATTTGTTACATTTGAGAATATATACATAAACTGTTATGTGGCTGGTGAAATAAAAACTTGCCAAATATTTTGAAATTTCCCTTTAGAATGTTAAGCTACCTTGTAAACATGATCTTTTCCACTTTTTCCTTCTATAAGCATATGACTGTATATCAGCTTTTTCTGACATCTTCTCAGTAATTCAAAAAAATCATCTATTCAAGATGTTTTGCTAGGCATTATACAGTATAAAATTATAAAAAAGACATTAGTCCATATCATCTAAAAATGTATTTTATGAATGAAAATTACATGTTTTGAAAACACAAATATAATATAAAAAGTGCTAAATGGCATAAGAGAGATACAAAATGATTGGAGGAGTGAAAAAATATTTAAATTAAAATTTCTATTTTGTTGGATGCCTGGGTGGCTCAGTCGGTTAAGTGTCCAACTTTGGCTCAGGTCATAATTTCACCATTCGTGGGTGCGAGCCCCCCGTGGGGCTCTGTGCTGACAGCTCAGAGCCTGGAGCCTGCTTCGAATTCTGTCTCCCTCTATCTCTTCCCCTCCCTCACTTACACTCTGTCTCTGTCTCTCTCTCTATGTCTCTCAAAAATAAAAAAAAAGTATATATATATACATATATATATATATATATATATATTTTAAAAATAAAAGATTTTATTAAGATACATCTTGGAGAAATAAAAGAATTTCAACAGAAATAAAAGTTAATTGCTTTTCAGAAAAAAGAGAATATTTTAAGCCACATTAAAATGGACATAATAGAATGAAGTCACCTTTGTGGATGGGTTAGGGGCTCAGATTGCCTGGAACAAAGGGTACATAAAGAGAAAGTAGTTGATTAAAATGCAAAGGACAATGGGAGTAAGATCACAGAAACCTTTAGCCATATTAATGAGTATGAAATGTGTTTCCATAAGCTGTGGAGAATTATTAACATGAACTTTTGACTAATTCATTTAATTATTTTATTTGGCAAGTAATACATAACAATGTGACATTAGAAAAAATAAATAATATTACATGATATCTCACCACGATTAACCTTTTAGTGTACACTGTTTTCAAATATTTGCAAACATGAGACCATACTAAGCATCATGTTAAGTTACCTGCTTTTTAAATTATATATGTATATATATTTAATGCATAATGAAAGTCTTTGCAGAACACATTTCTTTTCATGTCTTTCTTTTAAATAACTGCATAAAAGTGTATTTATTGAATGTATCCTAATTTATATAACCATTGCTATATTTTTATACATTTACATTGCTTTTTATAATCATTACAAACAAGTATAACAAAAATAAATATTTATTGAGTACCTACCATGTGCCAAACAATATTCCAGATAAGTTTCATAAAACGGAATAAAATAGGGGCGCCTGGGTGGCTTAGTCAGTTAAGCGTCTGACTTGGGCTCAGGTCATGATCTCACAGCTCTTGAGTTCAAGCCCCACGTTGGGCTCTGTGCTGACAGCTCGAAGCCTGGAGCCTGCTTCAGATTCTGTGTCTCCCTCTTTCTCTGCCCCTTCCCCACTTCTTCTCTGTCTCTCTCTCTCTTTCTCTCTGTCTCTCTCTCTCTCAAAAATAAACACCTAAAAGAACAAAAAACAGAATAAAATAGACTAACGTGCTCCCATGTAACATAACATTTTGTATTTACAATAACATCTCTGTACATGCATCTTTAGCATTAATTCACTTATATTTTTATAAATTTTTTAATGTTTATTTATTTTTGAGAGAGAGAGACAAAGTGCGAGTGGGGGAAGGGCAGAGAGAGAGAGGGAGACAGAATCTGAAGCAGGTTCCAGGCTCTGAGCTACCAACACAGAGCCTGATGTGGGGCTTGAACTTGTCAACTGCGAGATCATGACCTAAGCTGAAGTCGGACACTCAATTGACTGAGCCGCCCAGGCACCCCAATTCACTTGTATTTTTATAATAATAAATGCTGGATGCAAACTTTCAATGCCAATAGAATTGAATATTTTTAAGAATATCTATATTCTTAAATACAAGCCACAAGCTTGTATTTGAGTATATTTCTGCCTATACCACTGATAAAGTACAGTATTACCAAGATTTTTGTTCTTTGTCCAAAAGGATGCAAATTAAATATCATTTTTATAAGGTATCTTCTTATGTTGCTAGTGATTTTCAATATTTTCAGTTTTGCTGTTACTGGTTATTCTTCTGCATGTATGAAGTGTTTATTTAGCCCTTTAACATAAAAATTTTCATTTTTTTCATTTTTGTCCTCTTTGTGACATTTCATTATAAATTAAGAACTTTGCTAAGTATATATTTATAATATTTATTAATTATATATTTTTCAAATATTTCCTCAAATATATATATGTGACATATGAGAGAAAACTAAATATTTTTTTTTTAACTTTTTGTGATAAATTTTACTAGAGAGATTTATGATGACTTTGGCTTTTGGTGTTATGTTTTTAAATGACTTACTAATGTCAATACTTATACAATTTATCTATATTTTGCTCTAGCTCTGTAAAACACTTCTTACACATAAGTCATCAATGAATTTATGCTGTGTGATACAGGAGTCAAATTTGCTTTCCTGAGAGGTGAGCCTCCTATCTCCATACCATTGATCAACTAATCCATCATCTACCTCAATGATTTTTCACAAATAGTAAGTTCTCTATAAACGCATTCTTTCTCTAAGATATAGGGTGTAAAAACTTTAAAAATAGCTCATTAAGACCATTTTCCCCTTATACATTCCCAATACTTCAGTAAATCCTGTCTAGGATTAAAGCAGTAGCTACCAATTCCTTACTGATGTAAGAGAATTTTGAAGTTTCTGAAGCCACCTACTAATCTGTCCATAAAAGCTGATGATTCTAGGGGAGGCTGGATGGCTCAGGTCATGATGTCACGGTTTGTGGGTTCAAGCCCTGCATCGGGCTCTGTGCCAACAGCTCAGAGCCTGGAGCCTGCTTTGGATGCTGTCTCCCTCTCTCTCTGTCCCTCCCCCATTCACACTCTGTCTCCGTCTATCAAAAATGAATAAACGTTAAAAAAAAATTTTTTTTAAAGGCTGATGATTCCAAAAGCCATTATGTGGTCTTTTTTTATTTCTAAACATCTTCCTTTCTAATATCCATAAGTTATTTCATTTTCTAGTATGAATACATGGCCCAAATATTTTAATGAACTCTAACTAGAAAAAAGACACTGTAGCTGCTTATCAGTAAGATTTCTGGCTGTAGTTTAAAATTCATACTATCTGGGTAAACACTAGAACCTAACAAGCACCTCCATTTAGCCCTTAAGAAGAGGGGTCTAGTACAGCTAAGTCATGTTCTTGAAGGAGCCATTAACAATAGTACCCTCAGATCTCACATTAATGGAAAGTAAAAGAATTCCCAAATGAGGAATGAAACTATTAAAACCAGACTCCGGGAAAATGGAGGCACATTAATTGGTTAGCCATTTTCTTTTTTTGTAACATCCAAATGATAAGGTCTTCTTTTTCCCCTCCCCTCCCAAAAGTTTATGTATAAAGACTTTCAAGTTGTATTTAAAATGTAGCTGATATAGATAGGGGTGTCTGGGTGACTCAGTTAGTTGAGCATCCAACTTCAGCTTAGATCATGATTTCACAGTTCATGAGTTCAAGCCCCACATCCAGCTTGCTGCTGTCAGAGCCCCTGCTTGGTATCCTCTGTCCTGTATCTCTGTCTCTCTCTCTTTCTCTCTCTCTCAAAAATAAATAAAATAGGGGCGCCTGGGTGGCTCAGTCGGTTAAGCGGCCAACTTCGGCTCGGGTCATGATCTCGCGGTCCGTGAGTTCGAGCCCCACGTCGGGCTCTGTGCTGACGGCTCGGAGCCTGGAGCCTGTTTCAGATTCTGTGTCTCCTTCTCTCTGACCCTCCCCCGTTCATGCTCTGTCTCAAAAATAAATAAACGTTAAAAAAAAAAATTAAAAAAATAAATAAATAAAATAAAAATAAATAAAATGTAGCTGACTTAGGAAAAGCTCAAATGTCTGTGCTTAAAAGACTGAATCTAGTTCAGAAGCTAAATTGCTGCAAAGGAACATATCAGAGTTACCTGGGAACTTTCCAAACTAAATACACCCCATACACATGCACCTCGTATAATGAAGAACTTCCTATGCCTCCCATTTGCCATTAAAACCACTACAAAGTAAGCCATTGCTTCTTTTTTTTTTTTTAATATGAAATTTATTGTCAAATTGGTTTCCATACAACACCCAGTGCTCATCCCAACAGGTGCCCTCCTCAATACCCATCACCCACCCTCCCCTCCCCCCTCAACCCCCCATCAACCCTCAATTTATTCTCAGTTTTTAAGTTTTTTATGGTTTGGCTCCCTCCCTAACTTTTTTTTTTCCTTCCCCTCCCCCATGGTCTCCTGTTAAGTTTCTCAGGATCCACATAGGAGTGAAAACATATGGTATCTGTCTTTCTCTGCTTGATTTATTTATTTATTTATTTATTTATTTATTTTTTAATATATGAAATTTACTGTCAAATTGGTTTCCATACAACACCCAGTGCTCATCCCAAAAGGTGCCCTCCTCAATACCCATCACCCACCCTGCCCTCCCTCCCACCCCCCATCAACCCTCAGTTTGTTCTCAGTTTTTAACAGTCTCTTATGCTTTGGCTCTCTCCCACTCTAACCTCTTTTTTTTTTTTTTTCCCTTCCCCTCCCCCATGGGTTTCTGTTACGTTTCTCAGGATCCACATAAGAGTGAAACCATATGGTATCTGTCTTTCTCTGTATGGAGTAAGCCATTGCTTCTAATGGAAGTGGATCAAATTTCTGGGGTGTGCTGAGAATCATTTCCATATTAACTAAGAGACTAGGAAACACCTTTCCATTAACTAAGAGTGTATCATGCAATCATTCAATAAATATTTTTTTGAGCAACTACTGCCTGCTTAATACCTAGCAGGAATAAAATAGTGTGAAAAAAAATAGGCATATGATTAAATAAAACAGCAAGGTCAACATGGAAAGACCTATGATTGGTGTAAAACAGAGTATTATGGGACTATGCAGAAAGAATACCAATCCATTCTTGGCCAATCAGGGAAAGATGTCCAGTGGAATTGGTATCTATGTTAAAACCTAAATGATGAAATAGGTCAGGCAAAAAGCAGAAGAAAGTCTCTGAAGATGCAACAGACTACATTAATGTCCAGAAGTGAGAGATTACATCATGTTTGAAGACATAAAAAGATATCCAGAATGACCAGAGTGTAGAATTCAAGTCGAAGAAAGGGAGAGGAGATTGAGAGAGGTACAGAGAGAAATGAGGCTAGAGAAGCAATAGGGCGATCATGAAGCACCCACTAAGCCATGTAAATGTGTTTGAATTCTACCAAAAGAGCTCAGAAGAACAATGTGAATATTTTAAGCAGAAGAGCAGCCTAATCTTTTCCTTTGGGAAGAAAACACTGACTGCAAAGTGCAAAACATCTAAGAGGAGGGCAAGTCTAAGTCATGGAAACAAGTTAATATGCAAAGGTGTTTTCTGTTCACTTCTGAATAAAAGTTCAAATAAGTATTAAACCACCAGAACTCTCTGACTAACCATTGATTACTCTGTGAATTATCTAGTTAAAGCACAGCGTGTCTTAATTGTTATACTTAATAATGCACTGTTTATAATTTAAGTTGTTTACTATATGAGGTTTAACACTCAGAGAATTGATTAAATTGGGTAACTCCTCTCTTGGATGGAAGCAATAACCTTCAATGGAATGCTAACTACCTCTGAGAATTATGTTTAACTCAGACTTTCTTTGCCATAGGCAGAAGTAATTGATTTTAGGCTGGGTGAACTGGTTCTTAATACATATGCCCACAGGGAGAATGTCATTTTAATAAGATGCTTCTATAAGCCACATCCTACTTAAAACAGACGGTTTTCCCTTTGTCTTCATAAGCAGAAACTGAAGGAGTCCTGTTTGCCCTTAAGTTCATAGTGAACAACTGTGAAGTAATGTTAACACTGAGTCGGCAGTCTGCAAAGTCTCTCTTTGCCAACTCAGCTATCTATGTCTGGTTTGGTTTTTAGCTGAAGCTTTCCTAGGAAAATACATCTATGTGTAACATTCTTGAAAACCACTAATTAGTATACCTAAATCTGCTTGTATTGGCTCTGCCGCAGTTCTCTTGATTTCCCAATCTACTGTTTCGTCCTGCTCCCACCATGCCACAACTAAATAAACAACTGTATCTCAAGAGATCAAGGCGAAAAATGGAGAGTCTTCAAAAAATATGAAATCACTGATTCATAAAAGCGGTCAAATTTTGATGTTGATGCACAGATTTTACCTCCTGGAGTATAAGCACTAAGGGTTGTTCAGGGCTATTAACTGAGTTGTAGGGAAAACTGGTTGCATGTCTCCAATTCATGTTTACATATCATCTGTTACATTTTTTAATTTCAATAAATGTTTGCCAGCTCACATAATACATTATGTCATATATTATATACGACATTAAATTTATCTATACATACATCAATGTTCATATATTTAGACCTAAATTATCTATATAGCAATGTTAATACTATCAATCAAATTTACTGCCCATTGTTCTTACTATGTAGCATCTAGTTTACAAAATCTCACATGTAGCCTACTTTTAGGCATTTACAAAATAAAACATTTATTAAAAAAAAACAATTTCTTTAATCTTTTCAAATTATGGTTGGTATTATAGTTCTTTAACAATAATTTTCACAAACTATTAATCGCAAACTGCTGGTGGTAACCTGGCTTATTTTACATAATACACGAATGGACTTTTAAAAATATTTTATTAGTTATGCATTTATTCTAACATCAGTTGGAATAATAGAGCTAGAACACAAACACTATGGACAGTAAGGTGCTGCGCTATAAGGACTTGACTGCCAACCCCAAGGACACAACCATCCTGGACCTGGAATAGCCTGTCCTCATCATAATCTACAAGCCCACTGTCCCTATTACCTCCTGGAACACATGGAACTGCTCAGAAGCCAAGAGCTCACTGTCACCCATATCCACATCTCTCCACCATCCCCAGAGGTGTGGGTGGAGAGCCAGACCCCTAGAATCATCTCCCAGGCTTCAACCACAAGAATCACTGTGATCTCCCTACCCCAGACAGGCTTGGCCCATTTCCATCATCATCCTACTCAGATTCCAACACGTACAAGCAGCCACCCACCCACAAGCAGAGAAAATCCACGAAGGCAGCCCTCAGAGCAAGCCTTTCATTGAGGACCTCATCATCGAGTCATCCAAGCTCCTTGCAGCCCTGCCCCCAACTCCAATGCCCACCAAGACTGAACTGATTATTAGTCATGCCCTCTGTTGCTGTTCACTGTGGAGAATTAAAGAAACAGAGGCATCACAGAAAGAGGCAGAGGAAGATGATAACTCCAGAGAAGAGATGAAGGCTCCCAGGGATGAACAGAGACAGGAACTCAATAAAGTGACTTTAAAAAAAAAAATCAATGTTTATATTTAAGAAAGAGAGAGACAGATTGTGAGTGGGTGAAGGGCAGAGAGAAAGGGAGACACAGAATTCAAAGCAGGCTCCAGGCTCTGAGCTGTCAGCACAGACCCGAACACAGGGCTCGAACCCAAGAATCATGAGATCGTGACCTGAGCTGAAGTCTCATGCTTAACCGACTGAGCCACCCAGTGCCCCAGTAAGGTGACTTTCTAACTTGAGAAGATAATCTTGAAGGAAGAGATGAAAAAATCATCGCCTACATGAGGAAAACCCAGTCCCTACTCAACCAGACACCATTTGAATCCTCACTGCACCCTGGGACTTCTAAGTGTTTTCTCCCTAACACGGCAAGGCCACCGTGAGCCAACTACAGCCCACAAACTTCAGCCCATGGAGAGTGAGACTGGAAGGCCAAGCCCACAAATCTGTCACTATGAAATGCTGATAGCAATTAATAAGAGGTGAATCAAGTTTCACCCTGTAGGTGTGGATCAGATGAAGTTTGAGAGGTGTCTGTCAAGAGAGAACTTATCAAAAAGTCCTCTCTCTTTTGATTGCCCCATCATGACTCACCATGGCTGACACTCACTAGTGCTGCTTCAAGTCTTTGGAGTTGGGGTCACTGACCCCAAGGCATCATCATCCCATGGTGAGCAGGGGAGTGATCATCTCTTAGGGGATCAGGGAGGTTGGGGCAAAGGAGGATTTGGCTCCACTGCCCAAGTGAAGGGGCAGCCAAGACCTCTGCAGCCCCTAGAGTTGTGAGACATTGACTTTCATCCCCATAACAACAAGTAGGGGTATTCTTTCTCATCCCTGGTATTCAGTGCACAAGGTAAACCCAGTCTGGACTCCAGCAGACACAAAGTTGATGTTTGTGCCCTCTCTCTGCCTGCACCCCATAAGAAGATTCCCAGAAGAGACTGAGAAAAAATAAACATGGTGCTTCGTGGTCAGACCTCTCAGGTGTGTTGAGTAATGGGTGGATAGAACCCTCAGCCCTGGTAGGAGGAGGGTGAGTGTGGGAAGCAGCCAGGCAGACAAGTGCCCGAGTACTTCTCACCTCACCTTTTACAGCTTGCCCTGTGCCTGGGCCTCCTGCTTCTCTGACTCTAGCTGGAGCAGGCTCCAGCTCAGGGAGAGCTCTAGCAGGGAGGCTGTCCTGCCCTCTAGTTCACCCTTTTACCTGCCACCCCCAAGCATCAAAGCCCCTTGCTCCAGTGCTATAACTTTCTTAGAAGCCTTGACTTATCTTGGAGATGTCACTTATACAAAACCCCAGCCTCTAGGGCCTGTGCCTCTAGGCACAGTCAACTAGAACTCTACATTCTAACACCAGCCCAGGTCCTGGAAAGAACCCAGGATTTCAGAGTCCTTTGGACAGGATCAAGAGAACAGCTACAAGCACATGTCTCAGTATCTTGGCTACCACGTCCCACTCATACCCATGCATCCTCCAGCATACTCTCTAAAGAATACAGTTTGGGGGAGCACTGACCCCTGCTCTCCTCACCTAACTCTCTGCCCTACCTAAATCACACTATCATTTTTTCTTCTCCACAAATATATATGTGTATATAATTTTACATTATTCTACATATATATACATACATATTCTACACACACACACACACACACACACACACACACACACACACACAGTAAAACCTTGGTTTGCAAGCATAATTCATTCTGGAAACATGCTTGTAATCCAAAGCACTCATATATCAAAGTGAATTTCAACAACCATTGGCTCAAATGTGATCATGTGACATTCGGCATTACATGCTCCTCACATTGCAAGACATCACTCATTTATCAATTTAAAATTTATTAGAAACGTTTGCTAGTCTTGCGGAACACTGGCAGAGCAAATTACTTGCAGTCCAAGGTTTTACTGTTGTTGTTGTTGTTGTTGTTGTTGTTGTTGCTGTTGTTTTCCATAGATATAGGTATATCTGGGTCTGGGTTTTGTTCCTGCCCAGACCCTGACATCCTGTTTCACCATGTGTATGATAATGCTGGGAAGGGGGACTGTGCTTGGAATTAAAGGTTGCAGTGGGTCCCATCCCACCCCAAAAATACATATATATACTACGTGAGCATTTTATTATTGTCAAAAGTTAAGTAAAACAACACTCAGTGTATAAAAAGTGGATTTGAAATGTGTGCATGTGTGTGTGTGTGTGTGTGTGTGTGTGTGTGTGTAGACAGAGAGTGAGAGAGAGAGAGAATCCAATTACAAATGATACCCAGATAAGGAAAAATTATGAAGGTAGTTTTTTTTTCCTGCCTTCAGACTTGAACTAAAACATCAACTCTTCCTAGGTCTTGACTCTGCTGGTCTTTGGACTAGAACTACACCACCAGCTATCCCAGGTTTCTAGCTTGCTGAATCACCCTAGGACTTGCCAGTCTCTTAGGACTTGCCGGCCTCCATAATCATGTGGGCCCATTCCTCGCTTCCTTATAATAAATCATTTGATAGCTAGATAGTGATAGAGACATATAGATATAGATACAGATGAAGATATACAAACTAAATGTTGGGAAAATTTTTTATTGTACTGATGTCATTACATGCATACCCACACACACATTCTGTTTCTCTGCAGTACACTGAGTAATATACGGTATCATCAGAAGATTGAACATGTCCATCCTAACATGAGGACCAGGAGATCAGCTCATGTTTCATATGGTATCCCAGTAATGGAAACAACGTGAAAAGAACAGTTATCTCCCAGAATGACATGATGACTTTGATAACACCTGCACATATTTATAAAATGCATTCTTGAAAAAAAATTATTATTTTGGGATGGCCAAAAGTGAAGTCCATCTCATTAATTTGCAATTGTATTTTATATTTTCTCCTCACCAATGACTTACTTCCATGTGCTTCTAATCGTGGAAGTGCACTTTAATAGAGCTATAGAATATAGTGTTAAAGAGATGACACATTTACCATTGTGCAGTAACAGAAAATCAATGGCCACTAGTCATAGAGGCTTTTTCAATTTCTATCACACATGGTATGCAGCTCTTGCTTCGGTGGATAATCCAATTGTAAACAGTGACTCACTGTTAACAACTCTAGGAAATAGGATTAGCAATTTCTAATTTCAAAGTAAACCTATTTCATTTTTGTCCTGCAAATAAAAACAATGTTTTCAGAGATTAAGCTTTTCAGCTTTTAGAGCTCCCCAGAAACAAAAATGCTGGAAACGAAATTTTATTGTACTAATGCCATTAATGGAAACCAATGAGTATATGTTCCTAATAGCTTTTTAACAGTATGGTACTCCTCCTCCTCCTCCTACTACTAGATTGAATTTCAATGAGGGGAAACTTAAAACTTGAATGGAAAGAAAACTTAATTGTACCTCTGGAAACTAAAAATTTTAGACGTATCCCCTATCATTGTAATCAGGAGAAGAACTGAAAGTCCATATATGATTACAAAAATTTGTTTCCACATCAAAAGTTTCGTTGGTTTTGAAACACAGTTAAATTGGATCAATGATCTTGTAATTTCTGTGAAATATTTATGGTACCATTCTAAAGCCTATTTTTCCTACTTTATCTGTGAATTCCTTTAGTAAAACATTGCTTTTATAGAAAACTATACCTCCAGAGTTACAGACTCTTCTCAACTCTTAGTCCAAAGAACAGAAGATGTCTTTTGTCCTGCTTTTAGAACACAAAAGTGTCACTGTGTTAAGCCATTGGGTCTCTGTCCATAATACTCCTGTCTGGCTTTTTTAAAAATGCCTATGTTTGAACCCAATATACAGAGATTTCTCTAATTGGTCCAGACTAGAAACTGCTAATCTATGTTTTTTAAGCTCTCCAGATATTTATAGTATACAGCCATAGTGGGAAACATTGGCCTAGATTAAACAATGAAGGTTTACTCAGAAAGAAGCCCGAGGCTATGTAACTGGGATTTAGAACCACAATATTTATTGTTCAAGTTTGTAGCAAGAAAACTGTACTGAATCCAAAGGGCAAATAAGATCAATCAAAAGACAGAATAAAGTTAGTGGACAGGAAAGTCAATATTGCAAACTGAAGGAGTTTTGTGGAACAGTTTTTATGACTAGTGACCATTGGCAGAAAGCAGATTCAGGAGTTAACTTGAATAAGCCATTCCAGGCTGAAAAAACTAAGAATAAATATCTCCCTAGCTCCTTCTGTGGGAAACTTGACTATGTGTCCAGACAAGAAATTATATTATCTGGACATGGGAAGTTACCTTTTTTTTTTTTCCCATTGAACTCATTAATAGTCAACAAACTTGTTCACATCATTCTGATATGAGTACATAATATCTAACATGAAATTAGAGAAAGTTTGTGTCATTTATAAGTTTATGGCACAGAGCAGATAAGAATCAGAGCCCCAGGTCCATGACTGGCCAGTCCCACTCACCTTTAAAATCCCACTCACCTTAAAAATTTGTAAAGTACTGGGCGCCTGGGTGGCGCAGTCGGTTAAGCGTCCGACTTCAGCCAGGTCACGATCTCACGGTCCGTGAGTTCGAGCCCCGCGTCAGGCTCTGGGCTGATGGCTCGGAGCCTGGAGCCTGTTTCCGATTCTGTGTCTCCCTCTCTCTCTGCCCCTCCCCCGTTCATGCTCTGTCTCTCTCTGTCCCAAAAATAAATAAAAAACGTTGAAAAAAAAAAAAAATTTGTAAAGTACTTTTATGAACTCATTGGATTTGGAAGCCACTAGAATTAATTCATGTATTAATCATTTATTTTGTATTAGCTATATCTTATAGGCACCATGCAAGATGTTAGGCAGTCAGGAAAAGATATAGCCCCTGTCCTCAAAGATCTTACATTCTTATAAACTAAATAGAAAGTCATCCAACTATCAAAACTACTATAAAATTAGTGATATGCTAGCAGGTAAGAACAAGGTGTGAGAAGGGCAGCACAAAAGAATTCAATAGGTATGGTTAGGAGTGGACTGCTAAGGCCTATCAAAATGCTTTTGAGAGATTATATTTCTAGTGATTCCTGAAGCAAAGAAAGGAAGCATTAAGTGACTATAGTGCAAAGCCACAGAAAATTCAAAGATCATGCATTAAGGAATGGTCCAAAAAGGGGCTGCATGTAAAGAGTGACATAGGAAAGATAGAATAAGACATGGGTTTTTCTTAATACCCAAGACTGTTTAAATTATATCTTAAGAGTAATAAAGAACATTTGAAGATTTCACACAAGAGTGTGAACAATCAGATATTTAAGAATTAAAAGAAGCTAAATGAGAGACAGAAACATTAGTTATAAGACTATTGAAATAATACAGTTGATACTTAGCTAAACAAAGCTACGATGGCTAAGATAGAGTCTGAATATAGAGCGGACAAAGTTCATTGAAGAGGCAGTTAGAAATTGATGAGGTTTAGTGAAACAGTAGGAATGAGGAAAGCTGGAATAATATAAAATCACTCCCAACCAATTTTTAGCTTATGAAATCAAGTGAAACTGAAGTGCCATTTATTAAAGGGGATAAAATGAAACAATTGATTTAGGACAGAGAAATTATAAGTTCAGTCCTACACAGTTGAATTTGAGGTGCCACTGGGCAGTTAACGGGAGCAATCTTAGAACAGTTGGAGATATGCTATGATGCATAAGAGCAAGTTTGTGTTTGAGTCAGGTATTGTGAGTCATCAATTCGTATCTCCTTGTTATAGCCCTGGGTCTTCTCAGGAACATGATTCCAAGCTTTGCCTTCCTGATGCAGAAGAGACCACAGAACCAGTTGACGGTAATAATGAGGTGATGGAAAAGGTGGTAAAATCTGCACCTTTGTCACCCAGTATATTTTTTGAGAAGGCAGTGGGCTTCAGATGAAGCCATGGAAAACAAAGAAATAGAGAGTACAGTGAGGATACAGGTCCAAAAAGTAAGATAAGAAACAGAATTCAAAAACTAAAAAAAAAAAAAAAAAAAAAAGAGGCCAAGAGAGAAATGCAATTTAATGTGAAGAAAATGAAATAGTCAACTATACTATCAAATACTACTCAGAAATTAATTATATACGAACCATAGGGGTACCTTGGTTGCCCAGTCAGTTAAGAATTTGATTCGATTTCAGCTCAGGTCATGATCTCAAGGTTCAACAGTTCGAGCCTTGCATTGGGTTCTGCACTGACAGTGTGGAGCCTGCTTGGGATTCCTCTCTTTCTCCTTCTCTTTCTGCCACTCCCCTGCTCTCTAAATACATAAATACATAAACTTAAAAAACAGAACCATAAATTACTCAATCTTACAATTAGAGGTTTGGGGCAATATTGGCAAAAGCAGTTTCAGTAATTTCCAAGGATGGGATTCTAAACACAGTGAGTTACATGTACATGGCATGAACAGGAGGTGAGAGATAGTCTTTGAATAAACTTGACTGTTAATGGACAGAATTGTATGGTGTGATGCCTAGTAAAATATATAAGATTGAAGTGAGTTCTGGGTTTATTAACAGTTTTAGGTTGGAGAGATGGAAATTTGTTGAAAGGAGTGGCATAGAAGTCTTCCAGTTATGAGATTCAGCCATGATATTTGATTGACTGAAGTCCCTAAGGAAATGGGAATGATGGGATCCATAGCAAAGTATGAGGGATTTTTTTTTAACAGAAAGAATGACCGCTTCCTGTGAGAAGAGAAGGAAAAGGCAGAGTGGATACAGTTAGGTTGAGAAATGAGAAAAATCCTCCTAATTTAGTCTGTTTTCTCTATGAATTCTAACGCACAGTCAACTTCTGTGAGTCAAAGGATAGGAGTAGGGAATCTGAGAAGAGTTATGGGAGTCTAGAATAATAATGCATACAAGAGAGACTGATGAAAAGCTTAAAGGATTTCGAGGAAGATTTAAGTACCTGCCTGAAGCTAGAAACTATAAATCTGTTCTCTCCCTTCCTTCCATAGTTATATGATTCCCTTTAGCAGTGGCCGTTTGCCTGAACGTAGTCAGAGATAATCCAGGTTGACGACTAGGCTTCAAAGTACAGGTATTGAGAAAGACACGGAAACAAAGCTGTTGAGGTTATTGGAGAGAGGGAGATGAAAACGTGGTTCACAGTTTCAAGATTAAATGCAGAAGAAAACGAAGCTAAGATAGAGAACCAGAACATCGAAAAATCAAGGATCGAACAGTTTCTTTGAAGTTAATGTACAGGTAGAGTGAAAAAAAGGAGTTGAAATTTGGAAAAGAATAGTCAGTAAGTAGACAGTTGCAGCTTACTATCGCATAATACAGCAATTATTTTATTTTGTACCATTATCTTCCACAATCATCCCTGGCACACAATAAATGTTTGTAGAATTAAACTTATTCTGAGATTGATAGAAAAAATATTTCCTTAATTGAGAGATAAACCACATAGTACTCTACACTATAAAATACTTCTCTCACACAGGCAGAGCATAAAGGTCTTATATTCAGGCTAGTAAACCACTCAAAAGCAATACCGAGCACTAAGCTTCCAATTTCAACCTAAAATTCAGAGGATCTGATTCAAATACCATGTTTTGGCCAGTATGATTTAATTTTAAAACTAGATGAGTCATCCTGTCCATGAGGTATTTTAAGCATAGATTGCATTGCATGAAGAGACACCCTACCTAAAGCCTAAAACTGAGGAAACATAGCAAATTATACACAATCTTTGTGGTTGACTTTTTTCCCCACAGAAAAGTAGATTAGTTACCAGAATTTGACTTCACTCAGCTGAAGAAATTGATCCTAGAGATGCATATGTTGACAATCACTTGTAATAATATCACTTTTCTCATTTTCGAGGAAAAAAAGTCCTTAGAGATCACTTAATTCAAGTACTTCATTGTGCAGCATGAAGACGAAGTCCTAAAAAAGGTTAAACAATGTTTCCAAGGTCATACAGAAATTAGGCGGCTGCACTGTAACAGGACCAAACTCTTCCACGGCAGTGAAAATCACTGGAATATTTAAGAAGCTCTCTAGCTTATTTATATAAGTATGTATATCAGGGAAATTGAGTGAAACGGGCATGATTTCAATAGAAGCGATTGCTTTCCATCTACCTCTTACGAGAGCACTGTGGGCTAAAATCTTGCTCATGCATTCTCTTTTTTTTGTTGCAAATGAGCAATAGAAAGGTTCAAATAGGTGATAACCACCCCCACCACACACACACACACACACACACACACACACACACACAGAGGAACAGACAAGACTAATAGAGAGGAAGAAGATCTATGAAAACATAATTCACAAACTGAAGTTTCTCTCCCCAGGTAATTAGAAATAGGCTATATTTGCCTATCTTTTTTTTTGTAATCCCTGATGTGTTTGACTAAAATGATAATTAGCTATATTTTCCACTTTGGTTGAGACATATTGTATATCATGTATAGTGTGGTTCTGGTCTCAAGAGGGAAATGGATCATCAGGAGAGTATTTTTCAAAGTCTCCTCTCTGTAAAGATTTACTGAGTTGTCTCTAATGTACACTGACAGCTTCTGCATTAAAATTAGAGGAAAGTAGACATCGATATTGTCAAGCTAAAAAAAAAAAAAAAAAACCTCTCCCCTTTCATTTTCATTCTACTAAAATAAATCAGGTCCATATCTTTTAATATTTTATTAGAATTGTTCATTTCTGAAGGTCAAGAGCAAAATGACTTTTCAAAGTTTAAAAAAGATTTAAAAAAGGTGGCAGTTAATTGATAGTCTCCAGACACCAACAACAGTCTGGACCAGAAGCTGAAAATCTGTATTAATTTCCTTGCTCAAAGTTACTAGTGTTACTTAACAACGTAACTGAACTTTGGTGCGCCCTATATGAATTTGTTTAAAGTAGCAGAAACCCATCCTAGATAACTTAAATAAAAAGAAAGTGATTAGAAGAATATCAGGGCATTACCAAGTAGGTGGAATTGTGGACACCCAGGTTTCAAATCAGAGCAAGAACCCAGACGAGAACTACTTTTCCGGAAGGAAAAGAAAACAACAACAACAACAACAAAACTGATGGAATGAGTTCTAGCTATTTATTTTGCCTTGTTTGATTCTACTCAAGATTTATAACCCTAAAACAGAGACTCTATTTGCCTAAACTTGGGGTTCACAGGTACACCCTTGATTACACAGGAGTATTGAGATGGGGAGGACCTGCCGGCTTCAGTAAGCCAATATGGCTAACTCCCCATGCTACATACAATGGGAGAGAGAGTTTTTCAAAAGAAAATCAGGGTATTGCTAAGAAATGGAAATTCATGCTGGGCAGTCAGCATTTTAAAGAATATCCACTTCAAGCCAAAAATCTTAGTGTTGATTTTGAAGGAAATAATAATAGTAATAATAATAACAGCTACACTTAATGCAAATATTCCTGTTAACATATATTACAATGTATATGCTATACAAAGTCCCCAAAATCAAAGCAGCAGAGGGTACACTGGAAATCTGGGACACGTGCCCTTCTCAAGTGATAGTGTTTATAAAAATCTTTTGCTTACCAGCAGCAGTCTGAATTCCTGAAGTGGCCAATAATTTATTTTTCCTTTCTAGAGCCACAGATCAGGCTTCACATTTATAGGTCTGGTAAGTCACTATAAGTCTAACATGGAGGTAGCAGTTAGTCCAGCCCAAAGGAAAAGAAGGAGAATCACTTCAGAAGTGACTTAATCTATGCTTCAAACTAGCATATCCATCCTGAAAATCATTCCTGACTACATGAGCACCTGAGAGATATTTGCATTGGAGAGTTCTGATCTGACAACCGCAGACATTAACCCTTAATAACATGTAATGCTGCAGTAATTTCACCTATTTGCAATTCATAAGCACGATCTGTTTGGAGCAAAAATAAACTACCAAAAGCAGATTCAAATGGTTTCAGTTTAAGGTGATGACTAATAAAATAACGCTTAACGGTGGGCAGAACTCTAAATCCCACCTCAGTGGTTCTGACAACTTTTCTATTTCCTGAATTAATAATTAATATAAGAACCTCTTCTATAATACGAACGTTTTCTTTTATGTGTATCATGTGCTGCTCGAGAAATACATTCTTAGATGAGATAGTGAAAATCAATGAACAAGTTGGAATAATTCCAAAAATTTTGAAATAATTTCATGAACCAAAATGGTATTTTAGCACAATTTTAAAGGATGTTACATAGAGTTATAAGACATATGTCTTAGAAGGTAATCGAGAAACATTTTAGTCTAAATGCTTTATTTTGTGAAATTTCCAATGCCCTAATAGCACATGCTGCATAATTAAAATCAAAGACAAGTCACTCAATACAGAACACAGGATTGAGTATGGAAAAATATCCAACATGCTCCTGAATATAAGCAATATATGGTTCAAAAAAATGATATGAAAGCTGATACATTGTCTACCTCTGACATTTACCTTTGTGGTCAGAAAAAAAAACTGTCATAACTCATGCCTTTTTTCCAGAGTCACTAATTTTCAAATTTCTAATGGAAAATATACTACTGTGTATTGCGTCTCAAATAACTTATTGACAGTCTTCTTCTTCCTTCTTCAGTATTACCAAAGGCATTCATGGAGAGCAAACAAGCATCTCAGAACTGGAATATATCAAATAACTTCCCAAAGAAATATGGCAATACATTCTCACAAATTGGGAGTGCAGAGAGGAAGAGAGGTTTTCATAAAATATTATCTTAAAAATAGAGCAAATCTATTTATATAGAGCAAATCATATGTTTAATGTATTTTGTGAGCAAAACATGCACACACAGAGGATCAGACTTTTAGAATTAGATAAAACTGTACAGATAAATTAGACTGCTGTTTCATAATTGCAGTAAGGTTATTTTGATAGGGTGATATTAATTTTTAAGGGCATATTATTTATGCATCAACATAAGTATAATTAGAACTCCAAATGCCATATTTCCCTGATAGTTGCATTAAGAAGAAGCTAAAGGTTTGTTGTTTGGTTAGGGTTTGGTTTTGGTTCTTTTTTTTTTTTTTCAAAAGGCTATTTTAGAATGTTAACAATTTTGAGATATAGGTAAAGGTAAATGTGTATTCACTATACAACTCTCAGAATTTTTCTATGTACTAGAAGACTGTTATAATATTAGTTATTTCACGCTTCTGGGCACTTTGCATACAATTGAGCTTCTCTATCTTCTCTACCTATCTGATTCCAATCATCTTTAAGCTCAAATATCATTTTCTCAGTCAGGTGACCTGTCCACACAGAGTTAGAGACCCACCCAACTGCAAGTGCACTATATGCTGTCCCCAGAAAATGATATTTGTTGTATTCTTTAACACCTAATTTGTTGTCAACGCCATCTCTTACACTTCCAAGGGACATGCAGACATGCAATAAAATCACATGGAGAAAAATTTTAAGGTACTAATATAATTCTGCACTCAGACTTGGTGAGGAATAAGCAACCGCATTTTTTTTTTAAAGTTCTCAGTTGAGTCTAATGTTCATCTATTGTCAAGAGTAACTGCACTCGCCTGTAAACTCTTCAATGTTAAAGAGCTTTTATTACTCATTTACTTACAGCTTATTGATTCAAGTACAGCACATGGTGGGCACAGAGCCCATATCTCAACGTTTAGGGATTCATATAATATAGTAGTAAATAGCAAATCAGTAATGATGATGCAGATAGCAATATGTGGAGAAGTATAGATTGAGCTGGAAGCAAGCCTGCATAGACCTGATCTTTAAACGAAGCTTAGCTGAAAAGACAAGAAGAGTAGGAGGATCATTAGTTCTAGCAGCACAAACTGCTTCTTGTATTTAGGCATAAATCTGTAATATTAAAGAAAAAATATTTCCTGCCATGGGAATCAGAGCTCCTGGTTAAGTGGTCCCTGTAAGAGTGAAAGCATCTATGCTCCGGTCTCTGGCCACCACTCAGCCCACTGTGAATGCAGAGGACCTCCTGAAAGTGAAGAAATTCTCAGAGGACTTTGGACAGGAGAGTTAAAAATTTCTTCACTCGGTGATGGTGAAGGTGGGAGGAATTGATTGGGGTAAAAAAAATCCATGGCACCCCCCATGTCAGCAGCCAGACAGGGCCCCGGGGCTCATCTTCACATCACTCTGGCGTCCCCTCTGCTGTCTGGCCACCAGCCAGGGAGTGGGAAGGAAGGGCCTCCGGGGCCGCAGAGACAGAAGCACATTCGGCACTGGGTGGAATACTGGTTCTTCCTACTTCTTCCTACTGGTTCTCCTCCTCTTCTGGACGCTCATCAATTCCTTGTCCTGCCCCTCCATGTTTTGTTTTGTTTTTTGAACCCTTCTTTGTTCCCCTAAATTAATGCTGCTTGGATTTTTGTCTTCTTTATAAAAAAGTTAAAATCTCCCAGAAGCGTCAAGGAGTAGGAGCAGCCCACACTGTGGGCTTGGTGCAGACCGTCAGAATGGCTTGCCAGCTCCCTCTGCCCTTTCCTTCTAACCTAAGTTTTACTCCTTGTGCACACAATGGCGAATGCCCTGGGTCTGTGCACACAATGGCGAATGCCCTGGGCCGCCAGCCCAAGCCCTGCCTGTAAAGGCTGAGAGTAAAGCCAAGCCATTCCCAACCCCTACGTCAGCATCCTGGGCCCTGTGTCCTCCCTGCAGGAGGAGAGGATGGTTTTTGTGAGCACAAAGCTATGTAGATCAGAATGAGTGAGGGCAGTCAGGTAGGGTTTCACTGCTGCCTTCTCTTCCCTCTGAATGTGAGAACGAACCCAGCCACTGCCCCTGGCACCCCGCCCTGGAAATGGGCTAATAAATCCTTTTCCCCCTTGAAAAAAAAAAAAAAAAGAGTGAAAGCTTCTAACACTCCAAAAAACTGTAAACTTTCTATTAATAAAGAACTTAGTTGCATTCAGATATTTTCAGGAGGTTATGAGAATATGTTCATGCAATTTTATTACAGGTCATTTTTTTTTTCTTTCCTAAATATAATCTATTGTCAGGTTAGCTAACATACAGTGTGCACAGTGCGCTCTTGGCTTCAGGAGTAGATTCCCGTGATTCATCGTGTACATACAATACCCAGTGCTCATCCCAACAAGTGCCCTCCTCAGTGTCCATCACCCCCTCCTCCCTCCCATCAACCCTCAGTTTGTTCTCATCATCAGGGAAATATAAATCAGGTCATTTTTTTTAATGAAGTCCCATGTCTCTTTCTTCAGTAAAACCATATAATTCTGTCTTTAAAATAGTTTCCATTTTGAGTTGCCATGCTCCAAGTGAGCATTCTGAATACTATAAAGAGATGCCTTATTTCACATAATTTCACATAATTCAGATAAATATATCAGGCATGCAGGAAGCACTTGGTTTACTGAGGAATGAGTCACTATCTGCGCTAAAATATAAGTGTCCTTGTATCAAGGAAAGGCCATTCCTGATGAATGAAGCATGACTGAGGGCCTCACCATCACCGCCTCCTGCAGAACTTTTCCCTCCCTTTCAACCCCCATTATGCATACATAAAACTATTGTTTCTCTCCTAATATTCCCTTCTTTTTCTGGGTAAGTAATTGTGAGATTTTTATTAGATAATAAAATCCTAAGTGTTCTGAGTTAATTTCAATATATAATACTAATAACATTAATTCATTGGTGAAAAATTAGCACTGTAAACGCATTGATATTGTTATAATATCTCTGTATCCTCAGTTTCTCAAACAATATCTGGTGGACAACAGGCACGTGACAAACATTTGTTAAGTAAATCAATGAATTAGTGATACTACACCCACTCTTTCATACAGTACATAGAGTGAGGTAAAGCAAATGTAAGTTAGTGTTCCTGTGTTATAAAATACATTTCTTTTTACACTCAAAAACCTAGACTTAAGAAAATCCAGAGTAGCATATCTTCAGGCTCAAAAATTTACAGTCAACCACAGTGCTAAGATTTGGGACTATTAGTCGACACTCTTCCTCTCCTTGTAAAGCCTGAATTCAAGAGCTTTTGAAAATCACCCAGAGTAGATTGAAAGAGGATGCAGAGGGGTGTGAAGTTTCTATCCAGTCAGCCATAATAAAGAAAATCACAATACCATCCAGAAAGGGAAATAGTACATTTTAGCAGGTAGAAGAAAATGCATTCTCTTCTACTATTGATAGGTGTATAAAATTTGGGATCCAGTTTCCTATCATCAAAGACCCAGAAACCTGAAAATGTGTTTCCAAATTATTCATAACATAAAAAAAAACCTAGTGATGGATATCATAGAACCTCAAATCTGGTGCTTTTTAAATTTTTTGCCAGGTACAAAATCATTAGCAGAGAAATATACCGTGACTAGCATGTCATACAGAGATCTCCATGCCTTTAATGTTGCTATTAATAACTAGGGAAATTCAGAGCTTCTTACTTATTCTCTCATTGTTTGCACCTGATGTCAACTTAGTCAGAATGATTTGTTTAAAATATGTAATTCAGAAGGCATCTCAAGAAGTAATGTGGAATGTATAAACCTGGCCTGCCTAATTTCAAGTGAAATACAAGAGAGAAATGCATATTAATGTAAAATGACTATAAATCAAAAGCTATTTCATTTTCTAGGGCAGTATAAAAGCCAAACCTGTTTGAAACCATAATTCAGCTGTCATAATCTCTTAGATATACCACTGACCTTCCTTGGAAGTTTCTGTCACATAGAAGTGAATGGATCAGGAGGAGCAACATTAAATCACATGGCATTACGGAGAGCCAGGCACTTGAAAGTAATTTAGCTCACTTGAGCAAGTCCTTTAACCACAAGTCACACTTTCCTAGATAGAGATTCCTTTTGCTGTACATGCACATACACTGACATAAAACACATTCACTGTGTAGACTATACAAAGAGATTCATTGTGTATTCCATGTCTGTGCTTACGGATTTTTTTTCCATCAATATTGAACTTGGGTGCTCCTGTGTTTTCAAGAAACAGCTAAAAGATTTTGTGTTGTAACTCCTGAAGCCACTTGTCTGATTAACTTAAGGATGTAGATTTTATCTGGGTATTTTACATTTATTATTAATAAACAGCCAGTATCTAACATGATTACTTGGCTGCCTACCTCTCCAAAATGAATCATTCTATTAAAACTGTGACTTTCAACGTTAAGCCTGAGGTAGGAAACGGGTTTGAATTTAGAATCATGCTATTCACCAATGCCAAGGATTGTTGTTAGGGATTTTAAAAAAACTTTTGGGGAGGAGTGTTTAAGAAAAATCTGCCTTTGGAACTTATGGGGGCTTTTAAACTGGAAGAAAATGGATGATGTTTATTTGACTCCATGTGCAATTGTTACTAGATTTTCATTGGAGTGCTGCTGTTTTTTCCATGGACAATGATTATTTTACCATTACCTCTTCCCCCAAAGATAGAAGATTAACAAGATTATTCTTGTTAATTTAAAAGCTTTTTAACAATTTCAGAATTTCTTTTTTTTTAATGATTATATAATTTTGAGAGAGAGAAAAAGAGACAGAGCATGAATGAAGGAGGTTACAGAGAGAGATAGAGAGGGAGACACAGAATCCGAAGTAGGCTCCAGGCTCTGGGCTATCAGCACAGAGCCTGACACAGGGCTCGAACTCACAAACAATGAGATCATAACTTGAGCTGAAGTTGGATGCTGAACTGACTGAGCCACCCAGGTGCCCCCACAATTTCAGAAGTTCTTGTGATTGTGGATGAAAGAGGGTAAGGTGTGGAATACAGACAGACCTCTGCTCAGAGCTTCAAGCAACTATCTCAGAACTGTACTACAAACGGGTTGATCCATGTTTCACCCTCAAACCTTTCACTTAATGAATATCTGATGATCTCCAAGAGTTTGTTGTTTTGTTTTGTTTCATTTTTTGTCTTTTTTTGAGATAAGGAGAAAACTATTCATTTCACAGTTGAGGAATAATTGATTCCCAAAGGCTTGCTCTATCCACAAGGAAAAAAACACTTTAAGAATCATTTCTGTTATCTAATATAAAGACTAAGAATATAAAGTCCTTGGTTCCATTTAAAACTCTACTGATAAACTTTTGGGTAAATTACTCTGTACCTAAAATTTGTATTTAAAGACTTCCAAACTAGGGCATTAAAAGCTAAAAATGAATATCCTGCATATAGCAAACACTGAGCTTTAAAAAAATGTATTAAAGTATGATTTCAAATTACTTGTGTAATTAATAAATGATCAGTAAATACTTGTTTAGCTGCATTTTTGTGGATTCGGGAGGCTTTGAAATATAATGAATAGTATTTTTAAAAAATAATGCATAGTCCCTGACTTCACAAATTTTACAATTTATATGGCAAAGCCAAGTTTTCAGTGGTTTCATTCTTATTTCCAGAATCATTTATAGATTGACTGCAAACAATTTTATAACAACCTATAGCCAGCCATCCCTTATACTTGGTGAACACAAACTTAACACAAGGGGCTGGATGACTTCTAAGGAATCTCAGCATAACTTGGCATAATTTCTTGAGAAAGATGATATTAGGCAGATAGTTCCCTTTTTCACATCTCTATCCCTCAAACTCTTTTAAGCTCTTACATAGAAACTGTATTGGTTAACTAAAAGCTATAAGAAAACTATTACTCTAATTGTAATATAAAACCTGGAAATATTTCTTATCACTAAAGTCAGTCAATGTACCCCCCAACTCATGAATCTATCTTGAGTCTCCTGAGACCACTGTGGTGTACCTTATTGCCAGGAATGAAAATAACACACTAGTGATGCCTGGCCCCCATCAGTTCCTCAGCCACATTACATTTCCAGCTATGTTTATAAGCATCAACACTTTTTCATCTGAGGACTCCTTTCATATTTACTGTAAAAACAAAGCATATATACATATATATATGTATATATGTGTATAAAATCATTCCCAAAGCAACTACTACAAAGAGACACCATTAAATTCTACCTTCTGGAACTCATTCATGAAATTTGGCTCTGTATCTGACTAGTGGGTAGAATTTTGAATTCCCTATTATTACAATCGGTGGCAAAGTAGAAACTAACTCCACCTAAAAAGAGGGGGGGGGAAGCAAATATCTGTCTGATGTCTTAAACTTTTTCTCCTGAGAAAAATCATTTAGGTGTGGGTCATTTAAAAAATGTAAAAAGGAATAATTAGAAAGAAAATGGGAGGTGTTAGGAAAATACTTAGGTGAATATAACATTTTCCAAGAGCATTTTTTTTCCCAAGAGCATTTATATAAGACTGGAAGGAGTGCCAGATAAGTAGCCTTTGTTTTTGGCAACTTCTTCATTATCAATCACCAAATCTTATAAAGTCCCTATGTATCTAAGTAACCTAAGCCATGAGATAGAACATGATACATAAGATATAATAGGAAATATAAGAATTTATACATCTCAATGAAGGGATTATATTCCCTGTGAAGAAGAGACTGATAGAGTGTGGGAAAGGTGCCTTCACAGAGGAGTCTTATGGTCTTGATGAAGAAAGGAAATTTCTATCAGGTTTAACAGTAGCTGCAAAGAAGAATGCTACTTGATTGGATATTCTCTTTAACCAAAAGCTGAACCACAGGACAGACATCTCATTCACTCTCATTATTTCAAAGGCCATCTATATTTTGAGGTTCAAAGTTCTATTTTTACACCAATTCATCATCTGAGCTTCATAAAATATCTAATAAGGTCTACTAGACATCCCCAAAAGAATATCAAAAGGCGACTCACACACAGAGGCTCTAAAGACTGAACGTTATTTATTTTACTATTGACCCATTCTTACTCATTTAGGCAGTCAATCAGTCACCCAACCATTTATCCAATATTTATTCAGTAGCCACGATGTGTTTGGCATTGTTCTAGAAGTCAGGGATACAACAGAGAACAAAACTCTCACAAATACTTTCTCGCAAGGAGTTTACATGGTAGTGGCAATGTAAAAAGTCAGAAAAAATAAAATATAACACGTATTTTTAAGTTCTAAAAACAAATAGAGCAGGAAATGGGAGGGATTTGTAGATAAGGGAGCTGCCTCATAGAATGTGATCCTCCTTCTGTGTTTTATTATCTCAGAGAATCTCACTAACACACACTCAACTGCCAATCCAAAGACAAAGGTTGATTCGTGAAGTTAGTAATTATGCTATGTCCATAATAACCCTCCAATTCATTCAATTATTTTCTTCCCAGTGCTATCACATGAGGTCAACCTGACATTGTCTCTTACCAAAATAATTACAACAGATCTCTATAAGGTCTCCCTAGCTGTTGTACAGCTACAATCCATTTTTCAAATCGTAGCCAGAGAGCTATTACTAACGTATAATCTTTACAGCCGCTTGGTTTCCACATTGATAAAATCCAAAAGAGCTTTTCCCGTCTTGCCCCTTCTCCATCACCATCCCTTTCTATTTCACATTGTACTCTCAAGCCATGGATTGAATTACTGAATCCTTTGACTCCTTCATACTTTTCACTTGTTTCTACATGTGCCATTTCCTTTCTCTGGAAAGGAATATTTCTTTCTCTCCCTTCCTTGGCCTCTCCCTCCCTCTTTTATTTTCAACCAGATAGATTCAACTAACTTCTCAGTTTAGACATCACCTTTTGCAGGAAGTTACCACTGAGACCCCCCTGGAACCAATTCTTAGGACCTCCCATAGCACACTGTGCATATACATATCAGAAACCTTACAACATTATATTGAAAACCAATCACTTATGTGGCAGTATGACACTGTGATGGTAACTTGTATTTTCTTCTCCCCCTCTTCTGTTCAAATAGGGAATTGGTGCTGTAAATGTTGCCTTATGGAGAGGTGCATCAGAAAAAATAGTCCATAAATCTTTCTGCTTCCAAAGGATGGAGAGGATTTTTAGACATAGGCAAAATGACGAGGTTTACAACATGAAAGAAAGCCAATTTCCTTGCTTTTCGAAAGAATGTATGAGAACAGCAGTCTGTGGGTCCAGGAGCAATGGGAACCTGGGCTTAACTCCCAGAGCTGAGACCAGTGGGGAGAATGACTGTGTGGTGCATCAGTGCAGATGGACCCAACAGCAGTTTATAAGAAAAAATGTCCCAGCCTCCAAAGTCACATGTGAGAAGTAGATTGCCATTAGACATGAAGCAGCTGTGTGAACCAGGGTGGGTAATACAGTGATATTCTGGAGCACTGGGGACTGATTCCATACCTTTGCAGCATGTGAGAGTTCATGTTCTTGGCATAATCGAGGGGGAGAGATCTTCAAAAAAATGAAGGTAAGTATAGGAGACATGCCTAGCTCCCAGTCAATATCTATCTGCTCCTCCACCTTATTAAGAACCACCAATTTTCTTCAGAGTATCAATATACTTAATAGTAACAACAACAACAACAACAAAAAACAAACAAACTGTGATTTCCAGCCTTCCTCATAACTAAGAGTGGTAAATAAGATGTAAGCCTAAGGCCTTACAGGAACATCCTGGAAAGCGCTAGAAAATGTGCCAACTTAGTTGACATACATACTTTGCCCTTGGCTATTCCTCAAATTCATGCCTTTAAGTTAAATCATGACATTGAAGACTGCCTTTGTCACTGTATTATCCCCAACTAAGTGCATATCGCATAGTAATCATTTAGTAACTATCATTCAAAGAGCTAAGACAAAGAAAAGTGTTACTTTCTGTAGATGTAAATGATCATTACATTTGAGCTCTGGATTTCCCAAAGCACCCAAAATAAAAAGGTAGCATTTAGGTCACATGTTCCTAAAGAGCGAGGACCTACTTATTATCTATATTAGGTACATTGGGTACACAGAGCCTGATGTCATTTTTTAAATTACCTCTAAAGCATTAAAAAACAATAAGTGAAAATTTTGAAAAAGTATTCTGAATCATCTTTTATTCTAATAGCATGGGGACTTTCCCTTAGCTCTCAGTGTAATGAGCCCCTAAAATTGTCTGCCCATGCCAGTATAAACCAGGACAGGTTAGTTTATGCAAGAGTAGTAACCAGCCTTTAAGTCTCACGGTTTTATCACTGAAAAAAAAAAAAAAAAAAAAAAAAAAAAAAAAAACACCTTTTTCCTAGTTCATGCCAGGTCTACAGCCAGCCCAGGTGGTCTTCCAGAGCTGCTCTTCCTCCTAAGGTTGGCTCAGTATCCCATGCTGCTTTAATCTTTGGCACATTCATGTCAACACATGCCTCCGTGGTCACAATGGCAGGAAAACAGAGTTCTGAAAAATATCGTATCGACCATCAAATGTTCTGACAGACAGTGGCACATAGATATCGCTGCTACCACAATGCATTCTAGAACTAGTCACATAGGTCTGCTTAGTCATAGGGATGTGAAGAAAGATACTCCTCCCATGTTTCCAAAAGAGAAATGAACATTAATGATCATGCCAAATCTCCACCATACATAAGCAGTTTTTAGAAGAAACATTCTCATATCCCTAAAGACAAAGGTCCTGAAACATTTTGGATTTAAAATCTCTCTATACTTTAAAAACATATGGAGGGTGCTAAGGGGTTTTGTGGATGTTTATTTTATCTACAAGTATTTATCATATCTGAAATTAAAGCTAAGAAATTTAAAAAATATTTACTAATTTATTTTAGGAGAATAGTAACATATCCATCATACACTAACATAAATAATATTTTTAGTAAAAATAACTGGATTTCTAAATGAAATAAAAAAATAGAGGAGTGGCACTCTATTATATTTTTTGGAAATCTCTTTAGTATCTCTGCTAAATAGAAGACATCTATATTCAAAAATCTGCATTCAATCTGTTGTGATATCACACTTTATGTAGCCTCTGGAAAAATTTTATTGTGTATCCATGGGAGAATAAAACTGGTAAAGGCAAATAACACCTTAGTATTACTATGAAGATAGTTTTGACTTCACAGAACAGTGAAAGGGTCTCACAACACCGCTAGACACTTTAAGAAATGCTGTCTTAAGATGGCTAATGTCATTGCTCAATGGCATTGCAAACTATACAAAGGTAAAATGCTTGCTGCCTCTAATGTCTTCTATTTTGCTTTACTTTTGCTCTGAAAACTTTTATTGGGTCAACTCATTGTGCTCTGATTGAAAAGTATTCAGTGCCTCAATCAGGGGATAAACTTGCCTGCTGGTTTTCCCAGAAACGATCTGTGAAGGATGTCTCCATTATCTTAAATAATAGTACTGTTTTCTTCTTCTGGTGTGCCTTTTCAACTTTCTCAGTGAATCCATCTGTCATTTTCTGATCAGCAGCTGAATAGGCACATTTGCTTTCACGTCCTCTTAAATCCACTTTCTCTATCCGTCAGGACCCTAAATCTTATAGTATGAGGGTCGTTATCCTTAGCACACTCTTTCCTTCTACCTGTGGAGCTTATTATCTTACTCTTTCTTGAAGAGCCCTTTGGTTGAAATCCCTTTATCAATAGGACTCATGGATTGTCTAAAATGGTACAAAGATACTCTTTTCCATTTGCCTTCTAATTAAAATATTCAAATAAACAGTCACTGAATAGCTACCACATATAAATGACTGCTAGTACATATAGAAGATTTCTGAATTTATTCAAATAAAAAAACTATAGATTCTTAATAGTGATTTAAAAGTTACCAAAACAAACAATATGTTGGAGTAGAAAATAAGACATAAAATATTAGAGGACAAAAATATAAATGTTTTGTGTCCCTTCCCCTCTTTTGAATCTCAGTTTGCATATCTGTAAAACAGGACTAAGAGAGAAGTTTCAGAGGTCTGAGAATTGTTTGTTAAGTCAGTCAGGCCTGACAGTATATACCCCCGCCTTATTCTCCCTCGGCTTGCAGAAAGCTGAAGGGTTGTGGGTGTCCTGGGGCCAATTACTTGGTGCTAGAGGGACAAAGTGGGACGCCCCCTCAGATACAGGTTTCTGACCCAGGACTTCAGTGTCACCTCTCCTTTCCATCAACCCCCATAGAACATTCTTGGAACCCCTGGGACAGTGCTGGGAGGGCACACACAGAAACCCACCAAGAGTGGGGATCCTGGCTCAGGTATAGGGAGGGTATCGGGAGATGGCATTCTTCTATCCGGAGTGAAACTCAAGAGGCTAGAGATGCAGGGCCACCCCCTTTCACACTCTCTGCTGGTGGTTGTTCTCTGCCATTTTGCCCCTGCTCAGAGATCCCCTGGCCTCTTTGTCTCTGCACCCATCTTTGTCATTGTCTTTGGGGCCCAACCCCCTGATGTCATGTCTGATGTCAGCAGGGAGTCAGTAGCAGGCCTGCATCTTGGGCCACTGAGCTGCACTAAGGGAGATGTTCTTGGCGTGGAGTCTATGCTGTCTTGAAGTGAATAACACTGTAGGTCAGGATGCTACCCTGCAAATGCCCACACTGCCAGGAAGCCCTCCAAGTAGATGATGTCCTACAAGTTGAAGTGCCTCAGTGTTCAGCAACTTCCCCTCCCACAGTAGGAGCTACATATCTGGAGATCTGAACTCAAATCCCAATCTGCCACTCCTGGGCCTGTGGTCTTGCACAAGCCCCTTAACTCTCTAAGCCACAGAACATGCTATAATACTCGGCATATAGTAAGTGCTCAACACATGTTACTTCAGTTTTATTAGTATTATTATTACTATTTTTATATTTCCACTTATTAACTGTATGACCTTCATCAAATAACTGTTCTAAGCCCCATTTTCCTCAGAATGAAGATAATTGCACCTGTTCTCCCAGTAAAGATGTGAGAATTAAACAGCAAGGCAATCCATAATGGTTAGCTCCTTTTACTTCCATTCCTACTTAGCAGCCATGTGGCTTCCACATGTTACCTTGCCTTTCTGGGCCTCAGTTTCCTCATCTGCAAAATTGGGAAATAGTATCTACTTTCTTGGGGAGCCTGGTTGGCTCAGTTGGTTAAGTGTCTGACTTTGGTCCAGGTCATGATCTGCACTTTGTGGGTTTGAACCCTACATCAGGCTCTGTGCTGACATCTAAGAGCTCAGAGCCTAGAGCCTGCTTCAGATTCTATGTCTGCCTCTCTCTTTCTGCCCCTCCCCTGCTTGCATTCTGTCTGCCTCCCTAAAATAAATAAATATTTTTTAAAAATAGTATCTACTTTCCTAGAACTGTGAGCATTCAGTGAGATTATTTTTGACATATAGAACCTATCGAACATGTTACCTTATTAGTATTATTATTCCTGTTGGTATTATAAGCCCTCCTTACCAGCTGTGTGACCCTGAACAAGTTCCTTAGGCTCTCTGAGTCTCAGCTTCCTCATAGGGTAAGATGGGAAAAATCAATCCTTCTACTAGTTTTGCTGTGAAGAAGAAGCATCTACATCAGTACTTTGTTCTCACCAGCTCTGTTTCCAGGCTCCGTGATGCAGGCAAGTCCCTTCCCCTCTACTTACCTCAGTCTTCTCAACTGCCCTGTGAATCTAGCAATCTCCACCTTATCCAAAGTTGTGGGATAAGGAGGAAATACTCCCACAAGCCTGATTAGGAATGGCATGGATGATGTTGGGGCCTTGGTAACTCCTGGGGCTCACCAGGGAGGAGGAATTTGCATCTGTCTGTGTAGAGCTTCAGAAGGCTTGCACAATAATCCTGGACTGGCTGCCCCACCCAGAAATCCTGCAGCAGCAACACAAACTGCTTCATAGGGCAGGGGCAGGGGCAGAGTGGCAGCAGCTTACTCTGCAACTGTGGGGACATCAATCCCAGAGAGCAACCCACACTCAATCTCGCCTAAAAGACTCAGAACTCACTGGAAGGAAATATATGACCCAGTTCTCCTCTAAAAACCCTTCTATGGCCTACTGAGGGAACATCCAGAGCTCTTGGACCACATGGAAGGATAGGATGGGAACTGAAGCAGCTGGACTTTAAATCATGCTCCTTCATTGATCAGCTCTATGAAGGAACAGGTTTTTGTCTTGGCTTTACTATCAATTAATTATTCCTTTAGACTTAATTCACCTCAACTAAAACAAGAATATGTTACCTTTTACACTCATTGACCTCTATCATTCTATGATACAAGTGAGGGTTTGATTAAGCCACCTATGTATTAGCAAATCTCTTGATGTATGTTCTTTTTCATCATTTGTATTACATACCCTATGGAAATACTACAAATATTAATGTTTATTTCACTGTCAATTATCACCTGAAATTCAGAACAAATTCTAGACCAACATGATTACATGGGTCCCTGAGAGAAAGAGCAAAGTGACCAAGGCATCCAACAAAACAAGAACAAAAACAACAACAACAAAAGCTAATTACTTTTACTCCTTGCAAGTGGTAGAATTTGTTGGTTAGAAACTTCCTCTGGAACTTTCTGATGTAATCTGAAATCAGCCCCCATACATGGAGGATAGAGAGAGACTGATGAGGCAGATGACTCCAGATTGGTAGATGGCAGGTTTAATAGTCAAGGGAACAGACATAAGAGGCTTGTCTTGGGCAGCCTCAAAACAGGTAGATTACACTCACCAGCCAACTCTTAGAAGTTTATATAGAGGCCCTAACTGGGTTTAGTCTCATACTCAGTCAAGATAGCCTCAACACATTCCTATATCAAATCTAAATATCCTTAGAGTAGCTTCTGGGAACACAGAAAGCAAACAGAACACACATTCCAAGGACAGGGGAGGGGGTGGGGAGCCTCCAATTGCTCAGATCCAGTTCATGGGTCAACCGCCAGTTATATCTTCTTGATGACCTCCTCCAACAGAAGTAAATTGAATAGTTACATTGTTAGTAAAATGTTTAAAATATTAATAACCACATAAGATATGATTGATACCTGAGAATCTAAGGTTCTCTCATTACTCTCTCCAAATACCATGAGAGAGAGTTGCACATGACGGAGGAAAAGCTTGAATTTTGAAATGCATGAATGTTGAGTCTCTTATCTCAAATTCTGAGTTTCATCCAAACTAGTTCTATTACTGAATTATTAAAAAAATTCAGTTGAAGGGAAGGAAAAATTTTGACAATGGAAACCTTAAAATCTAAGATTCAGCTTGCATCCCTAGTTTTACTACCAAAGAGTCTAAGAGAACCCCTTTAGCATTAGAGGTAAGGAAAACAAACATGAAAGAAACTAATCAAATAATTCAGTAGATCATGGTCTTTGGAATCAGAGACACAAATTTGACTCACACTTCTGTCACTCATAAGTCAAGTTATTATATAGACAATAACTACTCATGTTATTCAACCCTGCTAAGCATCAGTATCCTCAACTGCTTGGAATTGTCCTCATCTGTATGAGTGAAACGACAAAGTGCTTGTACCTAGCATACTGTAGGAATCCAAAGTAATTGCTGGACAACATCTTTCTCTTGACCAAATTATAAGATTGATAGGGATTTGAGGTCTAAATTACATGAATAGGAAATTTAAAAATACCCAAACTTTCTGGAACATATACTTTGGCATATTCATTTTCAGGTGATTCACTGTAATCACTATAGAGCAACCTGTATCATTCAAATAAGGAGACTTTTTTTTAAGTTGATTTATTTTGAGGGTGGGGGGTGGTGGCAGAGAGAGGAGGAGAGAGAATCCCAAGATGTGCTGACAGCGCAAAGCCTGATGCTGGGCTTGATCTCCCTGTGAGATCATGACCTGAGCCAAAATCAAGAGTTAAATTCTTGGGGCACCTGGGTGGCTCAGTCGGTTAAGCATCTGACTTCGGCTAAGGTCATGATCTCGCTGTCCAGGAGTTCAAGCCCTGTATCGGGCTCTGTGCTGACAACTCAGAGCCTGGAGCCTGTTTCAGATTCTGTCTCCCTCTCTCTCTCTGCCCCTACCCTGCTCATGCTCTGTCTCTGAGAAATGAATAAACCTTTAAAAAAATTAAAAAGAGTTAGATGCTTAACTAAGCCCATCAGCTGCCCCAAATAAAGGGGCATCTAAGAAGAGAATCAAAGCCCTGACTTGCACTTTGCTTACTGAACTGGTTTGACATAAAGGAAAGGGGACCTTGAAACACTTTTTTTTTTTTTGAGAGAGAGAGAGAGAGTGTGCACGCAGAAGGCAGAGGGAGAGAGACTCCTCACCCACCACCAAGCCTGATGCAGAGCTTCATCTCATGACTCTAAGATCATGACCTGAGCCAAAATCAGGAGTAGGATACTTAACCAGTCGAGCTTCCCAGGTGCCCTGAAACACTCTTTTATTATAGTATTAATCACAAGATTTAGAAATATGATTCCTAAAGGATACAGTTAATATAAACTGAATATAATTTTTAATCAGCTTTACAAATTAAGTTCTTGAGAAAAAAAGTCATAGCTAAATGCCTGCAATATTAATACCAATAGTGGTAGTAGTAGTAGTAGTAGTAATAAGAAGAAGAAGAAGAATTTGCCTATCATGTCATTTACTATTTCAACAAAATAGTACTTTTCTATCTTAATTTCATGTTGGAGAAGCAAAGTGTACTGCTAATAACAACACAAGACTGGGTTAGGCATGCAAATTAGAATCCAGTGCCTTTTGAGTCCTTTTGAAAGGTAAAATGAATAAAGACTGACAGCTTTTATCAAAATGATTGAAAATGATTTATGAAGGATTGAAGAAAAAAAGTACAATGATCTGCTTAATACAATGGCTCATATGGTCAGAGAGGGTAAGCGTGGATAAGGCAGATGTGACCAGAACGCATGTCTTTAACTGGGTTGCCAAAATGCATAAGGTGTATTTTTACATTAGAAACAACCTCATATATGAATGGAAAATAAATCCAGAGGAATGAACTCAGTATGTAGTTCAAGAAATAAATCTAACCTTTCAAATATGTGAAAACTTGAAGAAATCTGCACATGAAGAATGATAGGAAGTTCTCAAATAAAAAATAAAATAGATTTGAATATTCCCCCATTCCTAAGTAAATGGAATAATCAATAAATCTTTACCAACCACCCGATAACAAACACACAGTTACAATAAAAATCCCCACTGTGATAATTCCCCTGAGTAAATATTTGTGTAATCAAAACTCTAACATATTTCTAAGTCTACATTTATAGATATAGAAATTATTCTGGTAATATCTCTATCCAGTATGCTATATAATTTATACGCTATTTTCAAGCTGTCACATACTTATCTCTAGGCACTTCCATATTTACATTTATGGGAGTAGAAATTGTTTTGTTAATATCTGTATCTGGTAAATATACTATGTCATTTTCCAGTCTTACATATATCCTACAAATGAGGCAATGCCCAGGAAAGCTTTACTGAACATATTACATTTTGCCCATGAAGGTGGCCCATCCCCCCCCCCCCAAAAAAAAGTCATTTGGGGCGTGGTGACAAGGTGTGATTGTGTTCGTTGTTTGACTTAAATCAAATCATTTCTGACACAGTTCAAATCCTTTAGGAACCTATCTATGGCCAATTCAAACAAATAAACACTTGAATAAGAAAAGTAGAATGAAGTCCTGCTGTCATACATTTCACTTAATAGTTGTTTTCCTGATGTATCCGAGAGGAGTATTTGAAAGGACAGTATGTATTTTCCTGTGATGTCAAAATGTCAATTCAAAATCCATCTGTTTTAGCAGAAAAATAATACTTTGTCATAAATGCGAGCTAACAGCCAGTCCTCTACCTGGAACCCAGAGGAGATTGAGAAAATCCTCTATTGTCCTAGCACAATGTTAGTTATTATTTATAAGGCCTTATAGAAAAAAACAGTTGCCTGACATTCATATAGTTTTCTTAGGAGAAATGTTCCCTTTCCTCAGCAGTGTTTAAAACACACCCAGGCAGCCAGGGATATGGTTATTTACCTTGATACTGAATTATTTTTCTAAAGCTTGTCATTTTAAAGAAGAGATGCTAAATATTGATAAGGTTTGGTTAGTTCCACAGCTTCGACACCAAGAAGCCTAGCGAAAACCAGGGATAAAATAAAATGTTTCTCCCACTGTGCTGTAAATACATTTCATTCAAACCTGGTGTGAATGCCGTTCAAGTCTCAAGTCCTTAGAATTTTAAGACTGAGAGCATATCAAAGCTAAGATTGCCAAATTAGTACCAATTTAGTGCAATTTAAAATTGTGTGATTTTGTATAAGAGAATACAAGCTGAGACTCTTATTTGTCTAGTGACATGTATGGTTGTCTCAGTGGTCTTTACTGCTTCACTATTGATGGTATAGCAAACATCTTTCCAAAATATCATGTAGCTTTCTGTCTAACATGGGGAAAAAATACCTATAGAGGCCAATTGTTGGTTTGATGGGAGTTCATCTTTCAAAAAACAACCCACAAAATTTAAGAAGTTAGCCAAGGAGACCAACTTGCTGTTGATAAATAAAAGTGTGATATTCTAGCCATAACACCTTATATGAGATGCAAAACAGGTATAACCTATGATTCTTTTAAGAGCGTGTTTTGCCAATAAGCATAAACATAATATACACAAAAAAGGATGGGACAGTAGAAGGTGGGGTAATGATTTCTTAAACTAGATGATATTCTTAAATTTATTTTGAGTATCTTGAAGGATTGGAGAAAATTTTGCTCCCATTCTCTTCCCAAGTTACAATAAAACACCTTTGGTTATAGTTCAGCATATCTGGAAAATTCAGACTCATCACTCTTTACATCTTCATGTAAAATGAGAGTATTGGATCATACCATTCACTCATTCACTTGCTCACTCCTTGAGTATTAATGAGTTCCATGCCAGGCCTGTGCTATATACTGGGATGTCAGCAAAAGATAGGCATGGTCTCTGAACCACTCGAGTCCACATCCTGTAAGGGAAGTCCTATGTTATCCATGACAAAACAAAAACCTATTTCAGTTACGATAACTTCTATAAAGGAGCAACACAAAGTGATATGGAAGCCATTAACAAAGAAACGACCTGTGGTTGGAGGGGGGAAATCTTCTAAGCAGAGAGAATTATATCTGAAAAGGCCTGAAGTGGGAAAGTTCAGGTCAAGTTTAAAAAGCCAAAAAGAATGTGTGGTTGGAACAAGGAGAGTGATGGGGCCAACAGAACAAGATGGGGCTATGGAGCTGGCAAGGAGCAAGATCTCATGGGTCTCTCAGGCTTCATAAAGGATGTGGGGCTTTATGCAGAAAACAAGGAAAAGTGTTCAAAGACTGTGTAAGAAGAGAGATGACATGACTTGATTATCCCTGAAGCTGATTTCTACTCTGAATTTCAATGGGAATATATTTGTTTCTACTAATTAAAATTGAAATAAGTAGGGCTGGCATTATTATTATCATTGTGTTACTATAGATGTTATGAATTGACATAGGCACAGAACTCAAGCTAATAAATTGTAACTTAATTATTATATTGTTAAACTTAATTTAACTCATTTAGCCTTGATTCCTCAATTCCCAGTGATTAGATGATAACTCAGTCTTTGCAATTCAAGTTAAGCAGAATCACTTCTACTCTAAACTTTGATCTCTGTTACTACCACTCAGCCAAGTGCAGTCATTCCTTAGGATTCTTTCTCCACTCCCATCCATTCTGACTTTCCTTTCTTCATTTTCTTGAGGTAATCTAAGTTCTCAAAGGACATTTGTATTGTTGGGCATCTGGCCCAGTACTCTTCACTGTGTTGTGTATAAGTCATTCCATCTAGTCTCCTTCATAAGATGATTATTTTCTTTTTTTTTTAATATTTTTTCAATGTTTATTTATTTTTGAGAGACAGAGAGAGACAGAGCATGAGCAGGGGAGGGGCAGAGAGAGAGGGAGACACAGAATCTGAAGCAGGCTCCAGGCTCTGAGCCGTCAGCACAGAGCCAGACGCGGGGCTCGAACTCATGGACTGTGAGATCATGACCTGACCTGAAGTCGGACACTTAACCAACTGAGCCACCCAGGTGCCCCAGATGCTGATTATTTTCTACTGATGGTCTCCATCCTACCTTTTCAATTCCCTCCCCAAACCTAATGAAGTACAATCTGCATTTTAACAAAATAGGTCCCCGTGCTGTGTCTATACAAAGTTTGAGAAACCCCAGGTCTAAAGTATTTTTCTGTTATTTTCAAAAAAAAAAAGAAAAAGAATGGAACATTTTATTAAAGATGAAGATGTAACCAATGTAGCAATTAAGAGCTCCTTTCTGAAAATAAAAGGTAACTTTACGGTTATTTGCATAGCATTCAAGGCTGATGTATGTAGTTACCTAACAAGGTACACTAATGTTGCTAATGAGCCAAGCACAATATATGAGTGAGTCCAAACTGTCCATTCTTAATCTATTCTTTCCATGCTGACATGAATTATATCAAGTCCACTGGCAAAACAGACTTTAGAGTTTCACTTGGTAGATTACTCATTAGTACTCACTCTATCTATTCTAAGCTATCTTGCCGTAGCCCGAAATAAATTTGGGATCTTTACATATTTTTCTGAGGGAATTCCCCCAACGTTTCGTGTGTGTGTGTGTGTGTGTGTGTGTGTGTGTGTGTGCATGTGCGCGGTGTGTGAGCGGTGTAGTTGCAAAGCTAACTAAAAACTGAATAGTGTCAACTGATACGAAAACAACATCAAATAAATGTTGTTTTCAAGTTTTTTTATTATTTAAAGTTTATTTACTTATTTTGAGGGGCTGCAGTGAGAGGGGAAGAGAAAGAGAATCCCAAGCAGGCTCTGCACTGACAGGGCAGAGCCTGATGTGAGGCTTGAACTCACAAACTGCAAGATCATGACCCGAGCTGAAATAAAGAGCTGGACACTTAACCAACTAAGACACTCAGGTGTCCCTTGTTTTCAAGTCTTTTAAAAATTTCATTAGAACAGCTCGCACATTAAATAAAGTCATATTGCTGAATATGTCATATTTGAACATAGTCATAGTTTCAGTTGCTCCAACAAAATTCTGAAACCATGTGTGGCATGTTTTTCAGTAGTCATTATAAAATCTTACTGTGATCATTTCTCATCATGAATACTCCCTTATGCACCAATGTAAGACCATGTCTCCATTACTAAAGTGAAATTTGGAGTTAAGCAATTATTCAGTAATTTCTAGTGCCAGGTAAGGCCTTGGCCCTCCTGGATGCTTACAAATGTTTATTGATGAAAACTGTATTATAAAGCCACCCCTATTTGCTATGAATTACCTACATTGCCTTTTTAGAATTGTGAGTGTTCTCTAAATAACTCCATGCTCCACTTGTATTCTTCAACCTTGGCATGTATGTCTATCTTGAATAAGTTCTTCCAAAATGCCCTGGACACCTTTTGGGATGAGCACTGGGTGTTGTATGGAAACCAATTTGACAGTAAATTTCATATATTAAAAATAAATAAATAAATAAATTAAATAAATAAATAAATAAATAAATAAAATGGTGAATTTAAAAAAAAAGGCTAAATAATCAACTTAATAATTTGATACAAATAAAAAAGTGGTCTTGTTACATAAAAAAAAAAAAATGCCCTGGAATACCAAATTTTGAAGACTTAGCCATTCCTCTTTCAGCCTTCTAATTTCGCCTATTGAAATGATAGAATATTGATGAATTGTGAAGACTGAACCCCAAAATTCACTCTAAATTATTCTCAGGCAGAAGGAATGACTCATTCCAGACCATCTGTAATCTCTTTGCTCTTCTGGCCCACAGCACATAATGGTGAGGCAGCTGGTTGGGCTGGAAATAAAATAGATGGCACTTCTACCACCATCACCACCCCTTTCATGAAGTTTACTGATCTAGAAAGAATTACAGCAACAATAATCTACTGGCTATTTATGGTTTAGTGTGTTTCAAGTCGTGTGCTAGGTACTTTTCATTTGTTATCTCACTTAATCTTAAAAACATCCTATGAGGCAGGTGCTATTATCATCACTATTCACCTTTTACAAGTGAAGAAACTAGGTGTTAAAGCCAAATAGCTAGTAAGCATTATAAATAGGATTCAAGTCCAAGTTGTCCTGTTCCAAAGACCTCCTCTCCTGTAAGATTTTCATTACCATGATGTTCACCTAATATAGTTGCCTGACTTAAGCCATCCCATCCAAAGGAGAATACCACTGTTCAGGTGAATATAATTAACTTTTATATTCTTAAAATAGAAACCTACAAACACATATATACTCACAAATACAGGCTTGAAATAGAGCTGTTTCTGGGTCATAAGTGAACACATGAAGTGACACACACCTGGTACAAACCTATAAAATGTAAATGAAATGACCATCACTATGCTATTTCTACTAATACCCAGTCTCACAGACATCAACACAAATAGCCAAATGTACATAAGAATGAGAATTTGTATTTTCTAAATACAGCATACATGTGCATTCCAATTTGCACATATAAATGAACCTACATATATGGACCTCCACTGGCAAGAAGCACAAAGGACCACTTTTACTTAAGAAAATCCTGAGAACCTACTGAATTCAGAAGTCCACTTCAGGAATTTGTTCATTTCATGTGCATGGACATCATTACAGGCTGAAAGCTTATTAAGTATAATCAAGAAGGTCCTTTTGGAATTATCTTCCTTAGCCTACTTCCAAGGGAAATCATTTGTAGGTTTCTTCAGGGCAATGGTTATCAACCAAGTGCTCAGGCTCATTTTCAAATGTTCCAAACCAAATTTACTGTAATAATGATAACTGCTCTTTCAGTATCCTGATCTTTTTAACTGTTATACATCTTTTCATCTATTTCCATTTCCCTTAGGTAGAGTGCAGACTAAGAAATCATCAGACCCATTTTTCAATACTATACATCATCAGAAACAATTTTGATAATCATATTATTAGTGTGCATAACCCCATCCTTCAGAACTCTACTAAAAGAGTCACCTAAATGTCCTGCTCTTGTTCAGATACTCTATTTATATCTACAAATGTCAAAAATTCTAAATGAAGTGTATGAGCCTTGATTGATAAAGAGATATGGTTCTCTTTCCTAGCCAAGTAAAAAATAGTTAATAAAATCCTAGCACCTGCCTAAAATTGATTTTTAAATTCTTCAAAATTGTTCTTTAGTTAATTCAGGTGACACACATTTCTATCCCAGTTCAGGAATAGTTTTTTAATGCATGATTATTTGGGAGAGAATATTAGATTTATTACTTTTGCTAATGAACACTTAGATAAAAGAGGTATTCTCAAGATAAGTATTCTCATGACATGAACTCTGATTACCATATATTAATTTTCATTTCAAGTCTGAATTATATAAAGAGTGAACCCAGTGGCTTTTACATATAGAAAATGGGACCTCTCCAAAGTACACTCTGCTATAATTCTCAAGTGTCCCCTGTCACATTTGTAATGTTGCATATAAGTAGTACCAGAATTCATCATCATGAATGCACTTCCAAAAGTTTAAAGAAGCAGTGGATAAACCTTAAAGACACAGAGTTTAACCTCACACTTTAAAATAATGTGTTAGCCCTGTTTCAGAGGGACTGAGGGGACTGACTTCAAGAATGGCCAGTGAATTGGTTGAGATGCCCCTTCCCCTATGCTCTACACCCAAGAGAGTCCCTTACTTATGTGCTCCTTTTTCACAGCAGCATTTATCACGGAGTCACTAAGAAAATGCAACTCCTTAGTAACAGCAAGGTGCATCTGCATCTCCAATATTTGAGACAATGCCGCAACTTTTCAGGACCAAACAGTGCCACCAGGGCCACGGAACTCACATTCCCTGCAGGATATGCCCTTATCCTGGGGAATCTTAGGCTGATGAATATATCATGAAACCAATGTAACTAGAATTTTAAGAAAACAATGACTTTATCTTCTCCCTGGAATTGAGCAAGGGAAAAAATTAATGGCCTCATGAAATCTAAGAACTAGAAGTGACTTATGAGGCCAGTATCACCCGGATACCCAAACCAGATAAAAACACCACAAAAAAGGAGAAGTACAGGTCAATATCTCTCATGAATATAAAAAATCCTCAACAAAATATCAGCAAACTGAATGCAACAATATATTTTTTAAAAAATCATACACCACAATCAAGTGGAATTTACAGGATGCAAGGGCAGTTTAACATTCACAAAACAATCAACATGATACATCACATCAATAAAAGAAAGGATAAAAACCACATAATCATTTCAATAGATGTAGAAAAAAAGCATTTGACAAAGTATAGCATCCATTCATGATAAAAACCCTCCGTAAAGTAGGTGTAGAGGGAACATACCTCAACATAATAAAAGCCTTATATCAATATATAAGCCATAGCCAACATTATACTGAATGGTGAAAAACTGAGAACTTTTACCCTAAGGTCAGGAACAAGACAAGGATGTCCACTCTCACCACTTTTATTCAACATAGTACAAGAATTCCTAGCCACAGCATTTAGACAACATAAGTAAATAAAAGGCATTCAAATTAGTAAGGAAGAAGTAAAACTTTCACTACTTGCAGATGATATGATACTATAAATAGAAAACCCTGAGGACTCCACCAAAAAACTAGTACACTGATAAATGAATTCAGTAAAGTCATAGGATAAAAAAATCAATGTATAAAAATCTGTGGCATTCCTATACACTAATAATGAAGCAGCAGAAAGTGAAAGTAAGAAAACGATCCCATTTACAATTGCACCAAAGAGAATAAAATATCTAGGAATAAACTTAACCAAAGAAGTGAAAGACCTGCATTCTGAAAACTACAAAACACTGATGAATAAAATTCAAGACGGCACAAAGAAATGGAAAGATATTCCATGCTCGTGGATTGGAAGAATATTGTTAAAATGTCTATACTATCCAAAGCAATCTACACATTTAATGCAATTCCTGTCAAAATACTGCCAGCATTTTTCACAGAAGTAGAACAAACAATCCTAAAATTTGTATGAAACTACAAAAGACCCAAAATAGTCAAAGCAATCTTGAAAAAGAAAAACAAAACCGGAGGTATCACAATTCCACAATTCAAGTTATATTACAAGGTGGTAGTAATTAAAACAATATGGTAATGGCATAAAAATAAACAGATAGATCAATGGAATAGAAGAGAAAACCCAGAAATAAAACCACAATTATATGGTCAATTAATCTTTAATAAAGGAGAAATGAATACACAATACAAAAAAGTCTCTTCGACAAATAGTGTTGAAAAACAGGACAGCCAAATGCAAATGAATGAAACTGGACCACTTTCTTTTACCATACACAAAAAATAAACTCAAAATGGATTAAAGACCTGAATGTGAGACCTGAAACCATAAAAATCCTAGAAGAGAGCACAGGTAGTCATCTCTGATGTCGGCTCTAGCAACAGTTTGCTAGATATGTCTCCTGAGGCAAGAGAAATAAAAGCAAAAATAGAATATTTTGACAACATCAAAATAAAAAGCTTTTGCACAGTGAAGGGAACCATCAACAGAACTAAAAGGCAACCATGTAATGGGAGAAGACATTTGAAAATGACATATCTGATAAAGGGTTAGTATCCAAAATATACAAAGAACTGATACAACTTAAAACCCAAAAAACAAATAATCCATTTAAAAATGGCAGAACACATGAACAGACATTTCTCCAAAGAAGACATACAGATGGCCAACAGATACATGCAAAGATGCTCAACATCACTCATCATGAGGGAAATGCAAATCAAAACTACAATACCAGGTATTTACCCAAAAAATGCAAAAATGCTAATTCAAAGAGACACATGCATCCCTACGTTTATTGCAGCATTATTCACAATAGCCAAACTATGGAAGCAGTTCAAGTATCCATCCACAGATAAGTGGATAAAGAAGAGTAGTGTATACATATATACATATATATATATATATATATATATAATATATATATATATATAATGGAATATTATTCAGCCATAAAAAAGAATAAAATCTTGCCATTTGCAACAACATGGAAAGAGCTAGAGAGTATAATGCTGTTAAGTCAGAGAAAGACAAATATGATATGATTTCACTCACATGTGAAATTTAAGAAACAAAACAAATGAGCAAAGGAAAAAGACAGAGAGAGAGAGAGACAATCCAAGAAACAGATGCTTAACTATAGAGAACAAACTGATGGTTACCAGAGGGGAGTTGGGTGGGAGGATGGGAGAAATAGGAGATGAGAATTAAAGAGTACACTTACCATGATAAAAAATAAAATACTAAAAAAAAAAGCGTTTTGAACCGTCTCTTGAACCATCATATATTGTGATATGTCAGGATATTTTAGTGTCCTAGTAGACATAGGAAATATCAATTTATGGTACAACATTTGCTAAAACAGAAAAAGGGATCATCTACATGATTAATTACCCTGTTTATACTTCCAATATTTTTTATTATGTGTATTTATTAAAAGCATTTCTTCAAATAGCTACTTGTTTTAGTGAAAAATAAACTTAGCATTAAACATTTTAACTCTTCAATTGTAACAAAGCATGCAATCAGAAAAATTCACGAAGTCTAGAGCACAGTGAATTACCACAAAGGAAACATACCAATGTAAGCAATACTTAATTAAGAAAGAGTATCCTACAAGTTCCTCACTTCATGTTCCCTCCCAGTAACTACCTCCTCCCTTCTCTCCAAAGGTAATTAGTTTTAAAATATGTCTATAAATGCTTTATAATCCTACCTTCAAAAGATAGATCCCAATTCTCCTCCTCTTGATGTGAACTAAAGTAAATGACTTGATTCTAACAAATGGAATAGACTTGAATTGGCAGTGTGTGCTTTGGGAAATAGATTATAGAAGGCATCATGCTTCCTCCTTACAAGGACTCTTAAATCACTCACTCAGGAGGAAGCCAACTGCCATGTCATTTGAACACTTAAACAGTGCAACAGAGAGTCCCATATGGGGAAGAATGAAGGGACTGTTAGTAAAGTCAATAAGAAACAAAGGTATCTTAACAAATGCATGTGACTGAGCCATTTTTTAAGTTTATTTATTTTGATAGAGAGACAGATATATAGATAGTGCGAGCAGGGGTGGGGCAGAAAGAAAGGAAGAGAGAGAATCCCAAGCAGGCTCCACACACTCAGCACAGAGCATGAAGTGGGGCTCGATCTCATGAACCATGAGATCATGACCTGAGCCGAGATCAAGAGTCTGACGCTTAGCCTACTGAGACACCCAGATGCCCCATGAGTGAGCCATTCTGGGGTGTGTAGACCAGTCAAGTATTCAGATTACCAAAACTCTGGCATTTAGACTGACACTTCATGAGATTTCTTAAGCCAAAACCACCCAAACTGCTCCAGAATTCTTGACTCACATCCAGTATGAGATAATAAATGTTTATTATTGTTTTAAGGCTCTAAGTTTTAAGGTATTTTGTTTTGCAGCAATACAAAAAATTAACCACTCTCTTTACTACTAATACCATAGTTTAGCTTAGCATGTTTTTAATCTTCTAGTAGTAGAATCATTATTATTTATTATTCTGTATTCAGTTTATTTCACTCAACATTATGTTTGTTAAATTCATTCATATTGTCATGTGTAGCTATGATTCATTTCTTTTCATTGTTGTATAATGTTCCAATGTATGAATGTACCACAATTTCTTTATCCTTTCTAGTAATGATGTTTGGTCTGTATTTAATTTTTTACTTCTATAAGTAATATTTCTATAAACATTATTGAACATGTCTTTTGCTGTATAAGCAAGCATATTTTTATTAAATGCATACCTAAAACTAAAATGCCAGGTCATACAATTTGCAAATAGTCAAATTTAGTCCTCTGTAACAATATATTTCCAAAGTGGTTGGAGAAATTTACACTTCCATTAACTGTAAATGAGAATTTCTATTGATATATATCCTTGACAACAATTGGTATAATCAGGGATAACATTTCATTACTTTTTCTAACTTAAAACTGATCTAGGGGCGCCTGGGTGGCGCAGTCGGTTAAGCGTCCGACTTCAGCCAGGTCACGATCTCGCGGTCCGTGAGTTCGAGCCCCGCGTCAGGCTCTGGGCTGATGGCTCGGAGCCTGGAGCCTGTTTCCGATTCTGTGTCTCCCTCTCTCTCTGCCCCTCCCCCATTCATGCTCTGTCTCTCTCTGTCCCAAAAATAAATAAAAAACGTTGAAAAAAAAATTAAAACTGATCTAATAAAGACATAGGCAGACTGTAAGGAGATATCTGCAACTCAGATATCTGACAAAGGAATTGTATCATGAGCATATAAAGAATTCCTTTAGATCAGTGTAGGAATATAAATGAAAATAACTCAATTTTTTAAATGGGCAAAAGACTTAAAAAGGCATTTTTAAAAAGAGCGTATCAAATAACCAGAGACAATATGGAAAAATGCTCAACATCAATAATATCAGGAGGGGAATGCAAATTCAAATCACAATGATACACCTACCTATAAATACACAGCCACCAGATATGCTAAAATTCAAAAGACTGATAAGACCACACTTTGGCAAGAATGTGGAAACACTAGAATTCTTACACATTGTCAGTGAGTGTGAGGTGGTACAACTTTGAAAAATTGCTTATCAATCTATTTGAAGGTAAAACACATACTTACCTTAGGTATTCTATACCTATATGTTTACAATATAGAAATAAAAACATGTCCATGAGAAATATATATTCATATTATCTTTCATTGCAGATTTATTTATAATTGTCCAAAACTTAAAAAAAAATAATTCCAAATTTACATTGCAAGAGAGATGATAAATAAATTGTGGCTTATTTATTTAGTGAAATATTACTCAACCATCAAAATGGCCATATGACAAATATTAAGAATCTACTATGTGTTACATATTGGGATATAAATATAAAAAGCAGTTTCAACAAGTTTGCATATTTCATCTTGAACGATTTAGAACTTCAGAAATATTTTATTTCCATTCTTCCAAAGCCACACTACTCTAACCTCTTAAATGAGAAACAAAAATAATACAAATTCATCAAACAGAAAACAATAGTTTATGTCTTTTAATAAATTTGGAGGGTTGCCTGGGTGGCTCAATCGGTTAAACGTCTAGCTTCAGCTTAGGTCATGATCTCGTGGTCCATGGATTCAAGCCCTGCATCCAGCTCCATGCTGACAGCTCGGAGCCTGGAGCCTGCTTCAGATTCTGTGTCTCCCTCTCTCTCTGCACCACTCCCACTCATGCTCTGTCTCTCCCTCCCTTTTTCTCCCTCTCTCAAAAATAAATAAATATTAAAAAAAACATCTGTCATCATTCCAAAGAGTAAGTGTTCCCAAAACAAGAAGAGAAATATTACATAAACCTTTTTTTTAAATAATGTATTTATTTGTTTACATAATAATTTAATCTTTCTGGATTTAAAGAAATAATGTCATGTTTTAAACACACTTTGGAATCTATGTAATTAACGGTGTCCATGCAAGTTTTTATTCTAATGACAGGTTGAAAGGATCCCCAAATCTGGACTTTGCCTACAGTTATCATTTCTGATATTTTAATAAATAGGACCCAATAAGGTACTAGTAAATTATAACATAAAAAATACATGGTATATAATAAAGTCTTCTTATGATGCTTTCCCACACATATATTCCTGTTTCAAAGGCACAAGACAAGTCCAACAGACTCCAGTCATGTTTAACATCTTAGCAAACAGGAAAGGCAAAACAGCTTAAGTCCAAAATGCATTAGCCCACTACTTCTTACATAAAAACACAGATATCCAGAAAAAAATAATAAATTAGCATGACTGTGAACTCTAGGACTTCAAGACACATGATTTGGGCAGACTCTATCTCTCCTCTGTAAATATTACTTCACCAAAACAAGAACAAGGATCCATATTTAACAGAACAGATAATTAATTAATCATTACAAGTAATCTCCTTAATACATAATTTCTTGTTTTCATCTACTCACTAATGGTTCCTATGCACCAGTAAAACTGCTAAAGGCAAGCCCTTCACACACACACACACACACACACACACACACACACACACACACGAAAAGAAAAGACAAGACAAGCAAGAAGGAATGAATAGCAGAACCCAGAATGGGTAACAATCCTTTTAGTTAAATACTCACAGTAAATGAGCTTATTACTTTTGAGGAACTGCCAGAAAGATAGAAGACTGGAACAGAAATTACAAGTGAGGAAACAATGAAGGCAGTAAGATATCAAAGGGGCAGATTATGAAGGATTTTTTTGGAATTTATTCTCAGTGTGATGGGAGGCCATTAGTGTTTCTGACAAAATTTGACTAATGCTTTTAAAATATAACTCTGTTTATAGTGAGTAGAGTAGAAGAAAGAAGTGGGAGTTGGAGCCTCAAGTTAAGTAGGATGTTATTATAGAAATGAGGTGCTGGTAGCTTTATGAGAGGAAGAGTAGTGGAGGGAGGAGAAGACAGGAGACATAATGAATATTGAGCCAAACAAATTTGAAGTGGGAGGAAAGCAAGCACTCAGGGATGACTTCAAAATGTTTATGCCCAGCAACTGGGTGAAATTTTACTGGTAGGAAAGAGTAGAAGTGAAAACAGTGGACAGGGAATGGAAATCAAGAGTGTGATTTAAGACATGCTACGTTGTAAGGGCCTATTAGACATCCAAGTAGAGGTGTTGCGTACACAAACTCAACAAACTGCACAAAAAAAAAAAATGGAGCTAAGAGGAATGTCCCAAACTGGAAATTACACACACACACACACACACACACACACACACACACACATATATATATACGTATACACACACACATATACATACATATGTATATATACATCCAGAGAGAGAAAGAAGGGGAGGGAACTGGTCTAATTGGTGATTATACATTATGTAAAATAACATATATAATAGAGTCACTGCTGTCTGATTAAATTCAAAGACCCAGGACAATGGAGGATCGACTAGAAATTGAGTATAGCGTCCAGATTCCTTTTAGTGAATCATATCTCCTCCATTTGGGGCCAGGCATTTGGGGTAGTATTGAACCCTAACTGAAATTCCTTGGCTTAAGCAAATCAGAAAGAAATTCCATATGCTTGGCTAAACACTGATTTCAGGTTTGGGTCAAGTCTAATTTGGGCTGTGAGAAAATATGAGCTTCTAGGAAAACGTTTTTCCTGATCTCCCATGAAAGCTATCAGAAAAGAGGTGGTCTTTAGAGGAAATCCTAAGTTAAGATGAAGCTGTCCTTGTAGAAGGTAAAGTACACAAATGGAAAGAAACTAACTACTTGGGGCACTCTCTGATCAACTATCAGTTGAAGCCAGCCTATCTCTGAACTTCTAATTTAAGAAAACCAATAAGCATCTTAACTCAGGCAAATGTTTTGGCTGTTTCTATTGATTTTAATAAGCATCTGAGACCAAAAATGGAAGTAAAGGTAAATAGGAAGCACTGAAGGGATCTAAAGAAAAAATTCTTTAGTCTGAGAAGTACAAAAGAAAAATGAACCAGAGAAATTTATTTGTTCACTCCCTAAAAGGAGCTTTTACAGCGATTTTCTTGCAAAATCTACAAATATTACCAGATTTAGAGTAAGATTGAACCGTCAGAGATTTGGTCCTCTCAGGTGGTTAAGATACCTGCCAAAAAGGACCTTACACCTCTCTGTTTTACAAACTGAAATTGACACCAGAGAAAGCTGGATGCTGGATCAATGTTACATTACCCTACTGCTATCAGGTACCACACTGTTAGAAAGAGAATACTCTTGCTCCTGAAAATTTGCGTCCTCAAGGCACTCTGAAAAGAGTCATCAAGGAACCCTGATGCTTCTGAGAACCCTATAGCCCACTTGAGGGAAGATTTGTCACCACAGTGTTCTTAAATCTCAATGGATAAGATCGGGATTTTATGGTGCATGTGTGGGGTGGGGGCGGTGCTTAGGGCATTGTACTCAGCTGTTACTTTGAAGAGATCAATAACAATACCATTTAAAGTATTTTTAAAATCCAGTTTCACCCAAAACATAACAACCGACATCTATTGCCTGAATTTTCAAGAAATACTCTGAACAAAATGAAACCACTTCAATTAGCATGGCATTAATTCTGCTTTGCAGGAACAGGGAAGGGGATGCAGGGCTCTTTTCCCCTTGGTTCTCTATGCTATTCACCTGGACTTGGCCTGAGTGCTTGGCAGATGCAAGGGGAGTAATTGAGGATTATGTTTATCCTTTCTGTTGACATCTGGAAAAAACCCCAGGCAAAAGTCAGCAGCCGTTAATTCAAATAAGTATAGTTCCTTTGACAATGCAATTGAACATCTTTCTTTTTTAAAGATGTAAAGCCTCTTTCTAATCCATCATGTTTTTACCACATCTAAGCTTTGCCACATAACTTACATGTTGGGAAGCTGTTCAAATAACAATGTAAGTACTTCCTGCATTTCTAATAAAGATGTAGTCATAAAAGAATAATATGTTTCAACAGCCCAATTTTGGTAGCTTCATACATACCAGAAACACCTGCCAACTACCTCTACAGACACCTTGCTTCCTAACATTGTATAGTTTAAATATTCATATGAATTATTCATGAAGTATTCCTAATTGATATTTGTTATTCAGATGAACTGCAAAGCTATGGATCTTCCCATCCTTAAATAGCATGTAGTCTGGCTTATATGAGATTAGAAACAAATTTAAATATTTTATTTATTTATTCATTCATTCATTCATTTATTGTTATTTAGTTTGTTAGTTTTGGCAAGCAATGTTCACTTATGTTTGTGACTGGCAACTTACAATTTCTGTCTCCTAAAAAGGTGAAAAAGATGCTAGCCACCAAGACTGTCATAACATATTCAAAGTGCTTTTGACAAAGTTCTTGTATCTCAGCTGCCGGCTGTGTCAAAGAGCAGAGTATTCCGAAGAGAGAGAGAATATAAAATATAGATGAAATAATTACCACAGTAGCTACTTAATTGCATTTGAGTAGTTACACTCTGCTAGGACTATTCAAAACACTATTTTAAGTCATTATTCCTTTGTCTTAAGTGTTTATACTCCAGTCATTTTTAATGAAAATATCCTGTTTTTAATCTTCTAATGGGAGGGGTAGTCAAACACAAACCGCTTCTATGGTACCGACAGCATTTGCAAAACTTGCTCATATGCCTTCATTGCAATGTTTTAATGTAGGGCAAATGGCTGCAAGCTCTCAGCATGCTTGAGAAATCTCTGGTGACATAATTAAACATGCCATGACCAAGATTTCTTGAGAAACTCCAGACTGGTAAACCCAGTCCCACCAAAAAATATTAACTAGAGCACCATCACTAAATCCCAAATAACAACTGAGAAAAGCTATCCACGGCTCCCAGGAGCTTCACAGCTCAGTGTAAATGTTCACTCATCGTATATTACATACATGTATATATATTTTAAGTCATCTTGAAATGTTCCTAACTAGATATGCTGGCAAGTAACTTAATCAACCAGTTTTCTCTTCATTGTCATTTTGGCACAGGTGGTGTCTTTCTGTTTTAAAGTAGATTTTTTAAAAGGCGTCAACACCCAGTAGTCTATCAGTGGTACTCTATCGTACCACATCAAAGACATTTTTTCCATAAACAGAGAGGAAAATGCCTTGGAGGTTAAAAAAAAAAAAAAAAAAAAGAGCACCATCCTAGAATCATGGTTTGACACTGATTCTGTTAAATGTATAAAATTGCCGAAGTTTAGAGTTAGGAGTCCTCGGATACCTAAAGGGGTCCTCATTAACCTGAATGATGAGACAGACACAGTAACAACCGATGTCATTTACCTATTTGCCATGTTCTCATCATTACTGAAGGCACTGCATCCTGAGGTGGAATAAAGGAAAACAAAATAAATCTGAATTTCAAGTGAAGAAAAATAATAAAACCTTATGATAGTAAGGCTTCAGTCATAAAGTTCACATGAACAAAACTAAATGCCTGATATTAATTTAAAAGCAAATTCATATTAGAAAAAGAAGAGTAAATTTTAGGGTACACATTGTAGTAATGAAAGTTATTTCTTCAGAAGAGTTATTATGAAAAAATGTACCTGAAAGACTTTGATCCTGAAGCACTATGGAGAATTTGGCAAATTAGCTTCACTTATTGTGTCTTATTCCTTCAAAAATGTTGATGTTATGTTTTATGTTATATTTAAAATATCATGATATCTATTTTTAAAACAAAATGATATATCTTTGTTTTCTCTATTCCATGAAGGTTATTATTTTCCTAAAGGATTTGAACAACATAGCTACAGGTTTTGATTTAGATTTGACACATTTAGAGGATGTTATATTTAATTCCTAGAGGGAAGTGCCAAGTGATGAACAGGACTAGAAAGCTGAAACCTTAAACTCTGGTGCTGGCAAGGCCTAGACTGATAATGCATTTTCCTTTAGAAGTTTCCTCTGTCTCAAGTAAAATCCAAATAACGATTTTGATTTTAATTCACTGTTTTTTTTAATGGGAAAATACTCTTAAGGGCTAAGTATATTACACATACACATGCGCACAAATGTGGCAAATAATGAGTCTATATTTAGAACTACTTTCCAAATCACCCATTCCCAATCACAAAAAAATATTTTGAAATGGCTTAAATTCAACATATAAAAAATACAACATATAAAAAACCAGATGCAGTAATTTTTAACAATTTAACTCTGAAATCAGACTGCTTAAATGCAAATCCCATCTCTGGGATTTTTTATTATTATATGGTGACCTTGGACAAATTACTTAACTTTTCTGCACTTTCATTTCCATATATGAAAATAATCTATCTCCCTCATAATTTGTTTTGATGACAACAATTGTTATAATGTATGTGAAAATACTAGAACAATTCCCAGCTTGTATGAAAAACTAGGTAGAAATTTTAGCATGATTATCATTGCACTAATGTAAACAGAACAACGTAGTTTATACCACTAGAATAAAAACTTAAGCAATCAGGCAATCAAAATGAAAAATGAAAATTTAAACAGCAAAAAAAGTAAGATTTTATGCTTGTCTTTACCTAAAAAAAAAACAGAATGTAAACTTCTGTTTATTATTTTCATTATTCTAATATCTTCTATAAATGCCCTTAAGTCCATCAAATTATACCATTTCATGCTTTCCCTACTGTTTTACTTCAATCAAGCTCCCTCCTTCTGAAAAATTTAAAACAAAATCAAGTGCTAAGAAGCTTAGTCATTATTATCTAAATGGTTTTTTTGTTAATGTTGATGTATTTATTCTGAGAGAGAGACAGAGAGCATGAGCGAAGGAGGGGCTCTGTGCTGACAGGTCAGAGCCTGGAACCTGCTTCAGATTCTCTGCCTCCCTCTTTCTGCCCTTCCCCTCTTTGTGCCTCTGTCTCTCTCTTTCTCTCTCTCGAAAATAAACATTAAAAAAAAATCTAACCCCAGAAAAAGCACATTTGGGCATTTGAAACTTTACTTCAACAGAGTGTCTTTCAGAGTTTTGCCTTATATTCTAATGACAGTGTTACACATGTGCTTACTGGTTTATTAGGACTTCTCTGGGAAGCCCTTCTCAGTGTGCTTATGAATTCTGTTTGATTATTATTATTTTGGACCAGAGCCTACATCTGCAAGGATGGAAAGATAAGACCAACTTTTTTTTTCCTAAACAAGGTTAAAAAAACTTTTTTAAAGAGATTTCTCCGGCATCTTAGCGTTTAGTTTAAATTCAAATTAGATTTTTATGTTAACATATATATTGGAATTAGAATGTTTAGTTATTTGTCTGGATAACTTTAAAAATAAGAAATTTATTGGGGCGCCTGGGTGGCTTGGTCGGTTAAGCGTCCAACTTCGGCTCAGGTCATGATCTCACGGTCCATGAGTTCGAGCCCCGCGTCGGGCTCTGTGCTGACAGCTCAGAGCCTGGAGCCTGTTTCAGATTCTGTGTCTCCCTCTCTCTCTGTCCCTCCCCTGTTCATGCTCTGTCTCTCTCTGTCTCAAAAATAAATAAATGTTAAAAAAAAATTTTTTTTTAAAATAAGAAATTTATTGACCCATTTCTTAAATACTTCCTTAGTTATAAATATTGTGTCTATTTTTTTCTTTTGGAATAAATATGTTTACCACATCTAAATAGAGAACAGCTGTTTATTTTTCCTAATTTTTTAAATTTATATTCATCACCATGTCTATTTTCACTAATTACTTAGTACCAAGAAAATATACACCCATATCTTTCTACTCCCAGTTAATTTGCTCCAAAGGAATGTATCATGTGTTGAAGGTCCACCTGGTGATGAGGGGACCAAATTTCCCTAAAAAACTCAATGCCTGATGTACAACGATATGACCTCTACAATATAAACTATCAAGGGATACCAAACGCAAATACACTGAAATCATAAGCAGAAGCCTGACTTTATTGGCAAAACATTCTTTTTAATTATACTAGCTATCTCCTACTTTATGATAAAATTCAGTGTCAACATCATCTTCCAATCCAAATTCATAATAATAAATACCCCAAAACTTGGATTAATATCGTGCCTTTCATTTGAGTAGCTCAGAAAACTTTTACATTTACAACTCTTTCCTCTCTTTATAAATTTTAATCTGGAGAAATTATGTTCCTCAATGACAATGCAGGAAATAGGTTACTCTTAACAAACTTAAGAGGTGTTAAGGTAGAGGTGCCTGGGTGGCTCAGTCAGTTAAGCAATCTGGCTCTTGATTTCAGCTCAGGTCATGACCTCACAGTTCATGGAATCGAGCCCCACACTGCTGTCAGCACAGAGACTGCTTGGAATTCTCTCTCTCTCTGTCTCTCTCTTTCTCCCTCTGCCCCTATTCTGCTCATGAGCTCTCTCTCTCTCTTAAAATTCATACATAAACATTAAACAAACCTAAATGTATATTATATCCTTTATTGTGTTTGTCATAGTTTTTAATCTATTTACCTTAAACTAGTCAGATATAAAAAAACTTGTTACAAAAATATATATTTCCATGATACCATGGAAATAAAAGCATCTTCCCACATAAAAAGTTGGACAAGAATGTTCATAGCAGCATTATTCATAATAGTAAAAAAAACTAGAAACTACCCAAACACTGACAACTGAAGAATGAATAAACAAAATGCGTCATATCGATATAAAAAGGAATGATGTACTGATACATGCTTAAAAAATGGGTGAACACTGAAAATATTTTGCTAGGTGAAAGAAGCTGGTAACAAAAGGCCATTTATCATAAGATTCTATTTATATGAAATGTCCAAAATAAGCAAATCAATAGATAATAGTGGTGGCCCAGGGATGGCCTTGAAATGAAGGTTACTGGTAAATGGGGATCATTGTTAATAGGTATGGTGTTTCTTTTTGTAAAATGTTCTAAAACTGAATGTGGGGATGGTCGCCTAAATCTGTGACTATACTAAAATTATCAAATTATATCATTTAAATTGGTGAATTGTACAATGTATGGATTATTTCTTAACAAAACTGTTTTTAAGATGTAACAGCGAACTTTAGCAGTACTTCTGCTATATTTTCCGCCTGTCCTCCCTCCTTTTGGAGGCCATTCTTTCAATATGAAGCTTTCTAAACAAATATTTGCAGTTAGTGATCCTCTTGCCCTCTCTCCCTTAGGGATGACTCAAAGGGATGAAGGGACTTGCTCATGATTACACAGCTAGGTGGCAATAACCAGAACAAAAATATTCCCTCCCCTCATCAGGCTTTAGCCAATACCAGGAAGGTTTCTTGTTTGCTTCTTATGAAACGGATTTGTACCTACTGTAAGTACCTCTGACAATACTTTTGTTATGATGATCTTCTCTTTAAAATATGTATTACTTATGTTTTAAATACTTTGTCTCAAGATAGAAAGTAACTATCTTCCTCCTTGGTCCTTTTCTTTTAGAATGGAATAGTCTCACTCTCTATGTGGTAGTTAAGTCCTACACGTTCCAAACCTGACCATTTAAAAAAAAAATTAGACAACTTTTAAAATTTTAATATCTTTAAAACAACTGAAGGATGACTAGAAATTATTTAATGAACATATGTAACATTTTTTATTTCCTTCTTGGCTTACATAGGAGTAGTCCTTCTGATCACTGGTGCTTAAAAACATGTTTCCAGGTATCGATTTGAAAGTAATAATTCATGTCATTTTGAGTAAAGCGATGGTTGGTATGGTATGGTGTTTGGTATTTAGATCATTGAAAACAATTCCTCCAAGGTCATCCTCTTGACTTCATAATCAAAATTCCAAAACATAATACTTATATGGGAATTCATAGATCCCTCATTGGTGATATCCTGATGAATTGCCCATTGAAAGATGGGACCTGTTCTCTGCCCCTAAGAAACTCTAAGTTTTCACTTTCCTCTTTAATTCTTCTGGGAAGACCTCTCTCTGTGTCTATTCCATCTCTTTGTTTTAATCATCTTATTTCCCTTCCACCCATTTCCTGAACAATCTCCCTTGGCAGACTTGCTCTCCATGTGAATAATCATGTTAGCTTTTACTTAGAGAGTGTCACAATTTTGTCTCTGAAGTATTGAGGACTAACTGTATCCCACATTTAGAAATAAAATAACTGAGCCATAAGATCATTATCAAAGTTATCATGATTAGTTAACATCAAGTATAAACATAGAACCCAGTTCTTATTTGTGGACCTCCAAATTTCATTGATTAATATACACTTAAAAAAACAGGCTCAGATTTCATGAAATCAGACAGAAACACTGAAAAGCACCTGAAGAGACAACTACAGTCTTTGAAATCTATTATAATATCATATACTATGAACAATATGTTTTCTGTTAAGCCTACCCATAATTAGGGTGCACATATTTTTTGTTGAATTTTATTGTCAAATTGGTTTCCATACAACACCCAGTGCTCATCCCACAAGGTGCCCTCCTCAATACCCATCACCCACCCTCCCCTCCCTCCCACCCCCATCAACCCTCAGTTTGTTCTCAGTTTTTAACAGTCTCTTATGCTTTGGTTCTCTCCCACTCTAACCTCTTTTTTTTTTTTCTTCCCCTCCCCCATGGGTTTCTGTTAAGTTTCTCAGGATCCACATAAGAGTGAAATCATATGGTATTTGTCTTTCTCTGTATGGCTTATTTCACTTAGCATCACACTCTCCAGTTCCATCCACGTTGCTACAAAAGGCCATATTTCATTCTTTCTCATTGCCACGTAGTATTCCATTGTGTATATAAACCACAATTTCTTTATCCATTCATCAGTTGATGGACATTTAGGCTCTTTCCATAATTTGGCTATTGTTGAGAGTGCTGCTATAAACATTGGGGTACAAGTAGGGTGCACATATTTTAAATATTTATTGAAGGCTGTCCACTAACCGAGGTATATTTTGCAAAATCATCTCAGGTAGAAGACATGTCTTCTTCCTCTGACACAGTAGTATGTTATCTATAATGGCGCCTAGCATTTTTCTGCCTCATATTCAGATCCACATCTGAATCTCCTTTTTCCAACAAATGATAATAAGAATTCATTTTCACCCAGTAAATCTCAGTATTTGTTGCAGGAGGATATGTTCCTAGCCTCTTTATAGCCTATGGAGTTGTTGCAGAGCTGTGAAGTAGGTTTCAAAGTTGTCATTAGTTTTGGAGCTATGAGCACTTGAGTTATTTTCCCTCTTAACTAAACTGTATAAGAATAATTGTTATTGTCAGAATTAGGGGAGAAACACTCCCTGCAGTCTTTAGATGAAACCCAATTACTACAGAGGGTATATTTTAAAAATGCATAAATTACCACATGCTACCGTTTTTCAATGCTTTCCATATCAAACTTGTCCTTTGGAGACCACATTGAACAAAATGGATCCATGCATTTCTCTTGAATGACAGACAGCAAGCATCACAAGTGAAAGGTGAACAAACTGTTTGATAGGAGCTCCACTAATTTAAATGAAATCTAGATCCCTGAAAAACTCAGAAATCCATGAGAAAAAATAACTTTGTCAACATAATACTAGCCTTTCCTTAAAGACATATTTTTGCTTTAAGAACTCCATAGACATTTCATACCAAATAGTTCCATTGAAAATGTGTGAGATGAGACTATATAAGGGCCTGACTACCAGCATAGAAAGAGCAAATACATATTTCAAGCAAATAAATTAACAAAGCTCATTTCTCATAATTTTTAATTTTCTTAATTTTTTCACAGAAATACATTTAAAGATATTTAAGTGAAGGATTATTAGCTATTATTAGCTGTTCTAATTCTTACAAACATTTGGCTAAAGTACAGCAAGGATGTATTACATTGATTAATAGAATGACCTCTGATATCAAACCTACATTTTAATTCATGCCCTCCTACCTATCAGTTGTGAGACAGCAGGCAAGGTGGGCAACCTTTCCCTGTTATAGTTTTCTCATGTGAAAAACAGAATAATTAATTGTACCCACCTAATATGGTTATGTGACTTAAAGGAGATAGAGCTTCTAAAGGGTTTAGTAAAATACTGGTACACACTTAAAAGTGCTAGATATCTTTATTATAGAAATATCATACAAGAACATAGATAACTAAAGTTTTTAGGTTTTCCTTATTTCAATTTCCTTTTGAAGTTTCTTTTTTTTTCCTTTTGAAGTTTCAAAACAAAAATATATTATTTACAAAAGTAATCTCAAGAACCCTTAGTAATTTAGAAAATAAGCTCATTGTAAAAACACATTTAAGTTTTCATTTTTAGGAAACATGACTCAAATAAGATCAAAAGTTTTAATGTTATCATAGGAAAGGGGGCTACTTCCATAACCTTGGGCAAAGAACAATTTCCTATATCAAAGGACATTATCTTCATCTATTTTACTCTATTAAATAGGTTGGTGGAGGGAGGCAGAAGTAAGGGGTCCTTAAGAAAGGAAAGGGACACTCTCCCAGCTAGCCAGATTAACATATGAAATCCTTGTAGTTGGTTTGGTCACCAAAGTGAAGCTATATTGTCCATCCATCTGAACTAACTTTGGATGTACTCATAGAACTTGTATTTTAACCAGCAGAAGATTCAGAGGGTTATCAACCACTGGAAGGCAGGCAATTGCTTTGCCAAGTTGTCAAAATAAAGTTGAAAAATAAAACTCTAGTCTTCTGGAGTTGAAGGTAGAAGGGAAAATGGAGACTGCCAAGAATCTAACCCTTCAGGGAAACTATGAGGTCCAAAGCAGAAATGCAGGCATGGAGGAAACACAGAATTTGGGTAAAAACTGGGTCTTGGAAGGCGCACCTGGGTGGCTCAGTTGGTTAAACGTCTGACTCTTGGTTTCAGCTCAGGTCTTGAGGTCATGATTTCATGAGTTTGAGCCCCGCATCAGCTCTGTGCTGTCGGCATGGAGCCTGCTTGGGATTCTCTTTCTCTCTCTCTCTCTCTCTCTCTCTGCCCCTTCCCCACTCACACTGTCTCTGTCTCTCTCAAAATAAATAAATAAACTTTAAAAGAATTAAAAAAAAAATGCATCTTGGAATAATATCCTATAAGGTCATTCGACAATAAGTCTCAAAAATTGGACCTTCTTAAATTCCTCCTGCCTAAACTAAGGAATAGTTTGAAGATAGCAACCAAGCTACTCCTAGAGGCAGGAAGCTAAATGGCTCCAATTTGAGAAGACAGACTTCAATGTCTGATGACTCTCATCCTAGAAGGGAGAGTCTTTCATAGAATACTGAGCAATGGAAAGGATACTAGCAGCATCTAGTGGCCTACCTATGTAAGTGCCCCCATACTAGGTCCTAGGGTTGAAAAAGTGAGATCCTAAATAAACATGGTGAACTCCTGATGGACTTTAATGGACTTCTCATTTCTGGGAGAATAACAGTGGAAATAAGGGAAACTGTCTGGACTACCATGTTCAAAGCATTGTGGGGGGAACGTAAAGAAGCGTAAGATAGCTTAGTTTAAATGTATTCTTCCTGCACCATTCCCAGTTAAACCAAAATCAGTAAAATACCACTGAATATATAGACCTTTTCATATTTTTGATCAATCAACATATAGAGCATTAAAGTAATTAAGAATTAGTTTCAAGAGAACACATGACATATTTCCTGCCCACAAGGTAGATAAGGTTATAGAGACTGCTTAGACTCTACTTCGACATCTATATCTGGAATTTTTAACCATCTTCTTGCAGGAGACTTCTATATTGTAACATTAAATGGAAAGACAATTTTCTACTACTTGCTATTTATCGACCTGTCTAAATCATTTACCCTATGTCTGATCAAAATATAGTTTATTCTAAATATATCTGAGGAGCTGTTGAAATAAATCATTTGGAAGAATTATCTATTGAGGAGACAACTCTATTTACAATTTTGCCAAATATCTGTGCATTATAGGCCATCAGTGTATTTTTTTAAAGGAATGCACATTTAACAAAATTGTCAAAATCATCTTAAAGAGATGGAAGCAGCTTTCTAGAAAAATAAGTGTCTGGTAACCAAAAAAAAAAAAAAATCAATTAACTAAGCTCCTCTTTAAAGGTAGAAAAGAAATGGACATTGCCTGAATTCTCATTCATGTGACTGCTTTTCAAATATTAAGGAGTTAGCTAAATCTTGCCTGTAACTGCTATATTACAATTTAGCTTTGATAACTAAAGATCATCCCTTTTTTGAATGCAGCACAGTTTCAAGTTTCTCTTTAAAGCCTTTTAAAAGGCAGTTCTTTTTATTCACAGCTCACTTCTCTTCTTTTTCTAATTAGTAGCTTGAATGCAATTTTCCTTTTTTTTTTTTTTTTTTTTTAAATTGAGCAGGCTGTGTAGCTAAATGGTGTTTTTAACATCCCTGCACTGGGGACAGATTCAAAACGAAGGCAGAAGACAATAGAGATTGACTACATACTTCATGGACACAAATCAAGGGAAATGCTGGTAATTACAGGAATTCGGCAACACTTTGTCTCTTGGCATCTGTACTTGGAAAAACAATGAAATAATCATGGGCAAATATGATGTGAAATGTGTTTATGGAGCAGCATGTTTTATTAACACTGAGCACTGCAGAGAGATAAGCACCACTTGCTAATTTTAAAATTTCTATGAACTGTGGCAATTAAGCCTAATAATTATTTAAAGACTATAATAAAGATGAGTCCATTTTGTACTGCATTTTAAAGAAAAAAATAAGTACAGTGCTAAAGTTCAGTTTAAATGATGTACCACCTGTACAATATTGTACTTTTCCTACCTCATATGATTTGAAACTGGAAACATCTCTTGACACATTAGTCACAAACTTAAGGATTTCCTCAGTTCACATTTTGCCTCTTTGCTAATTTGGGGGGTTTTGTTGTTGTCGTGAAAACTATTTGTTGGCTGTCTTTTGTGCTTTAGAGGTTAAATTTATAGAGTGTTGCTGAAAACCATGGTGGCCATCAAGAAAGAGTAGGTCTACTTGAACAAAGCACTGAATATATTAACTGTTTCTTCCAGAATAGTCATTTTTCCCACTACAGATTCTTTCTAAATAACAACAAAAAAAGCTGCTGATTGTTTTTAGTCCTTTGCTGGAAAACTAGGGAGGCTTGTTAGATCCTTAGGCAGAATGCAACTTCTCCCACTGAATTAGCTCAGTGATAACAGATTCAGACTGGGTATCAAACCATTGGAACTTGCATTGACTACTGAAAACAGAAACACTGAATTATTGGTCATTAATACAGATTTATGTTATGGAAAAATCTATTATATTTTAGCTTGATTTCCTACCAGGGAGACAAGACATTTCTATTAATTAGTATATCCTCTATTTTCTCTCCTCCATACTCTTGTGCTATCTTTTGCAATTCATTGTCATTTCCTGAGTAATTTTATTTTTTCCCTGAGTAATTTTAAGAGATAAACTTGCATATTTTACTTTGTAGCATGAGAATAAAACACAATGAATAGCTAGTCTCTGAGTATAAACCAGGGAACACCAAGCTTCATTCATCTCTGTTCTTTCCTAACAGAGCAAGTTTATTATGGCACTTACACTGAAAAAATATTCATTGTATTTGGTACAGAAAAGAGATGTTGCCAATATTTATTTCTGAGCCAGAGTTCTGTCAGCAGGAATGGAGTATGATTGCCTCCCCCGCCATAACAAAAAATTCGGATGGGTTGATTTGCAACACTCAGTACATTGCTTGTGTTCTTCCTGCATCCTCAGCAAGATTATTCCAAAACATTGGTACACATTCCACACTTGCAAAGAGGCAATTTCTCATTAGAACTGTAACTTGATAGAGAACCATATTACAAAGGATTATGAAAAAGTAGATTGTGCCAGTAGCATATTTTCAGTGCCTCTCTTTTTTTATTTGCATCCACATAGTTGAAGAGGAACAGAGCTGGCCTTGAGCAAAAAGAAGTTGGAAATCTAAGCCAGCTTCCTTCTGAGGTCTCTAATCCTCCTGAGTTGTGAATTCCCACCCCCCCAGCTTCCAAGACCTTACCCCACTCCACCCCCCACACACAGACACATGTACCTCAAACTTCCTCTCCTGTTTGTTTCAGGTCAAAGACTTAAAGCAACTTTGACTTTCAGAACAAATGATTTTAAGTCAAAGAGCTGACTTTCCATGAGATATCTGCATTTTCTGAATTTTTGTTTGTGAGATAGAAAAACTATCCCCACTTAGAAAGAAAGATAAAAGGTATTGTTCAAGGGCAAAAGGTAAGGCTGGGGGTAGAACAAGATAGATTTTATGGAAGAAAGTCAGTCAAATGTTTTTGTTTTGCCAAAATTGTGCCAGCCACCTCTCATAACCAGTTCCGAAGGCAAGCTTGATTCAGTGCATCACAGGAATGGAAGGAAAATGTATATAGAAATAATCAACCTGAGAAGGTCCCACACTTATTCTCAGGGTCCACAACCCTGATGCAGCCCTTTCCATCTAAAAAAGAAAAGAAAAAGAAGTAAGGAATGGGGTCAGGGAGGGAAGAAGGGAGACAGGGAGGGAGAGAGGCAGGAAGGGGAAAAGACATTTCGTACTAGGGATAATTGGGCGTAAGGAAGCAATATGCAAGCATTATCTGTTACTTCTGATCCCAAGGGACCAGAACTCCCCACATCTTACTCAGAACATGGGTTCTAAAGTCTGTTTATATGGCAAAAATCATGTAGAATCAACCATCAACAATTTTGCTTGATAATATCTTTTCAGTAAGTTCAGCACTGCCCCAGGGTCGTTTTTCCTTCAGACTTAGAAGCAGACCACTGTCTCTTAGTTAAGTACTAGAGGAAGTATGGGAGGTATGTTGTGTGAACAATAAATATTTTCTTGGCTCCTTCTCAGTGTTGTGACATGCCTGCGCTGTGAGAGGCATGCAGCCACAGGACCTGACAGAAGTGGAATCTCATCTCACGTCATGCTGTGCTCAACACCACTGGCAGATGGAGTGGCCGGCACAATCATTTGGATTTAGAGCCATGCAGTCCGGAAGCTGCCCCGCTAAGAACTGGGTTATCAGCACCAAACTAGCACGATTGAACTATTACCCCAACAGGAGTATCCATAGGTTCTTGACCCAGAGACTTGACTTTAAGTTGATTCTAAACCTCAGTCCTCTAAAACTGTTACTTCTGGGAAAGGAGCCCCTGGTTATAACCCTTAAAGAATCTCTGAGATGAAAAGCAGGGAATAAAAGAGACTGGTAGGAAGAGATGAGCGTGAAGAAAGCATTGGCGTTGGGTTTTAGCTAATGCATTGAAGACAAATGCATGGGGGCCTGGGGTATGGCGATGGTCAAATGTAGGACTTTTCTTTTAAAATGTGTTCGTTCACATCTCCGTGTGGAATATATGTAATTAAACAGCAGGTGGTATTAGGAGGAACTGTGAATATTACCACAGTTTTGAGACACTGGTGAAATGATAAAAAAAGAAACCACAAATTTGATTCCAGCGTGAAGAGAAATAGTAGTTATAGAAATTCACATAAATTTCATAGTGTTGTGATTTTTTGCTGTGCAGAATAAAAAGTATTATACTTATTACAAATTACACTACATTACTGTTACTTCGCTTAACTTCATGCGTTCTTGCATACTTAATATGTGCTATTCTGCGTGCTCTGCTCACTATTGTTTTTAGTCCAAATAATTTGAAATGTAATTTGTTTTGCTTTCCATGAAAAAATATTATTTGAGAAGAATGTAGATTTATATTTCAGCATTTCTCAAAGTATTATATGAATGCCTTACCAAATAACTACAAGAAGCCTCTTTAAATAGTAAGTACTGGGGCGCCTGGGTGGCTCAGTCGGTTGAGTGTCTGACCTCGGCTCAGGTCATGATCTCACTGCTCTGACTTCGGCTCAGGTCATGATCTCACAGCTCGTGAGTTTGAGCCCCGCGTGGAGCTCTGTGCTGACAGCTCAGACAGAGCCTGGAGCCTGCTTCTGATTCTGTGTCTCCCTCTCTCTCTGCCCCTAACCACTCGCATTCTGTCTCTTTAAATGTTTAAATAAAAACATTTTAAAAAATTTAAAATAAATAAATAGTAAGTACTTATGCCAAACTGAATTTTCTTTTTATAAGAAAATAGAAACATATGCACATATATTCATTATGGTTCAGAGATTGCCATTTTATAGCATGTAATGTAACAAATTAGTGTAGATATCATTTGGAGTACTACTACCATACCCTCCAATTGCCATTAGCTTATGATGGAGGTTTCACATTTACACTGTTGTTCAATGCAGATATTCCAGAAAGCTGTTTTCCTCTATGTAGTGATTCAGGGACCCAGGACCTATCTATCTGGTAGGACTTCTATCCCCTCAGCCTGCCTAGTCCTCTGCACCCTGCTGATAAAACATGAAAGAAGATGGAAAGGGCATATCTGTTTTCTAAAGGGCCTGCCTCAGAAGTGACACACATTACTTCCACCACTATTCCACTGCATTTTGCTGTACTACTAACAACTAAGGATTTGCTGCCATCATCATTTCTCCCAGGTCTCTTAGTTTTACAAGTTATTCTTTTGTCCCATTTCCAATCAGGAAATTAAGAAAATAAGCAATGAGGTTGGAGCAGAAGAGTGAGTAAAAGGCAAATGGAGGTCACTTCTTAAATCCAGGAATTAAATTACTGGAGATCTAACATCAGTACAATTGTGAAACAGAGGGTAAGTTAGGAGCCACTCGTCTTAATTCCATTGGCATCTCTGCCCTTGTTGGGTGAACTGAGAAAAATAATTCTACTCTCTGGGCCTGTGTTTTTGCAGTTATAAAATAAGGGAGTTACACTAAGGAAAACCTCATAAAGCCATAATCTGAGATTAAATTACCACATAATTAATTAATATAATTAATAACCTACACAGCTTTTCCACAGGTACATGTATGGCTTTATTTATTATTCTTAAACTATTAAAAGAATCAAAGACTTCATTAGCAGCAGTACTAAGGCCACCACACCTGTTATTACTACAATTAGAATTAAGCTGACCCTTTATTGAGTGCTTACTACATTCCATACATTCTGCTAAATGAAATGAATTTATATATCAAGCTCAACCAGCCAGACATTGCACAAATGAAGACAAAACCTACGCCAACTCTCCTCAAAACTCCTCATGGCTGTATTACACTAGATTCACTGACCACTGTAGGGAACCCCTGGACGAGATGAACTATCGGTAGGCAGTTCTATCGCATCTGTGTACTGTGAACTCAGACCAAAGAGTGAAAAATTGCTCTAACCCATGATCCCACCAAGCGCCCTTTTCCAGTTTGAATATTCTGTGTCTCTGATTCCATATTTGAAAAGTGAAGTTTATGTAGCTTACCCATAGCTCCCTCAAATGCCTTAAGTATCCATTAAGTCACTGCTCCAAAGCAATAAAAAACCCAACTTCTGAGAATTAACTATATGAACATAAGGTAATGAAGCCAACTCAATTATCCATGGTAAAAGATGACAAGGCAAAGCAAGACTAAATTGAATATGCAGGTGTCCCAAAACCATATTTTTGCCATTCACCTAAGCTCTTAACTAGCGCTAATAAGCTGCAGAAGAGATAGATTTGAATTTTATCACTTTCTCTCTCCACCCCCTACTTTGGACTGGTTCAAGTCCTAACGGGCAGTCAACCACCCTTTAAAAGGCAGGAAAAGCAAAGGCTGGACTTTGCAATCAATAGAGTGGATAATTACCCCCTGAGTAATTGAGAGTTAACGGTCTTATATTAACTTCACCCCATTACTCCTAGAATATGAACAAGCCAGAGCAAGTTGGACATGAATACGAGAGAGCAGATGAAAAAAAGAAGGGTGGCAAAAGAACTGGGATATTTGCCTTGGGGTTATCATATGATGTGAACTGTAATGACACAAAGCCAGATAACAACGGCAGCCTAGCAGAGTGACTCCAAACATGACAAGATGGTCCACAAGAGCTGTAAGAGAGTTGTTTCCCCTTAGCACCAAATTATTTTTCTCTTTTCTTCCTACAACAAAAGACTCACTCTAGGCTTTGGCTGTGTTCCCAAAAGATTGGGTAATTAAGCAGGTAAGATTTCCAAGGAGAAATAAATATTTTTCAGTTACTAGACACTGTCATTGGGCTTTGATTCAAATGTGCATAATTTTTGAACAGGAAACATAATGAAAGGAATGTTTCACAAATTAATATAAAGCCCAAAGGCATACCTGGCACTCTCTTACATGAAATCATTGTCTTTCATAAGCCAGGAATGTCGACCAAGTATCTTTCTTGGAAAACGCTTTCTCCTTGTAATATTAGCACTGGTTTTACAGAAGGAAAGCTCAACTTCAAGAAAACTGCTCATAAAATACGACCTGAGCCTGTTTTTCTAGGTTTGATGGCATTTTAAATTAGAAGGACATTGGTTTCAGCATTATCAGGAAAAACAGTGCCTCTCCCTCAGAAGTTGAAAAGCTAAAGAGAAGGGTTAAATGACCTGCATAATTTTACAGAGTGACTAATTCAAATTAGAGGTTTGGATATAGAGCACTGGGCTCTAGGCCCAGAACCCCAAACTACTATTTTCTAAAAATAATGTGAAACTCTGAAAGGTAAAATGGCTTAAGAAGCTGAAGAAATTTCCCCAAAGTATAATTTCAACCGTGTAAGTGGGAAATAGTCAAGCACAGGTTGAATGACAATTTTAGAGTGTTGAAAAATGCCCGAGTCATCACTGGGGAGATGGAACAACTTGTCTCCCTTATAGTGATGAGAGGTTTAGGATAATCGTTCCACACTCTGTCTGTTCTTCCAACAGCAACGAGTAAGATAATGGTTTAACAATGTGATGGAGAATATCCTTAACTAAATCACATTTTCTATGAACGTGACCTTGGAAATTTAAAGTATTATGCTAAAATATATTTATGAATCTCATTTTATGCAAAACATAAAATAACACAAATATCGAAAAATTAAACATATCAAGAATTGCCTAATTTCTAAAACGATGGTGACTGAAATTTAAATTACAAATTCCTTTGAATTGGTAAATATTCCTATTATCTGAGCAACACATTTTGTGTGCTTAAACACTTCTATGAATGATTTGTCTGCATATCATACCATTATTTTAATGTTCACCCTCAATGTAATATAAAGTTTTTTATAGTCTTTTTATTTTTCAAGCGATTAAGTCACATTATTCGCTTTCAAGCGAAAGTCACCATTTTTCAAGCCATAATGGTGCTTGGTGGTAGGGGAAAAAATCTGGAAATCAATAATTTGGTGGTAAAATTTAGAGGCAATCAAATGTTAAGATAAAGACTGTGCCTGTTATCAACTCATTGTCTGTTGGCTCCAAATACATTTTTCATTGCCTGCACAATAAAAAAAAAAAAAAATAGAAGAACACTTAAAGTGTTTTTTTTTTCCTTTCCTTGCTGGAATGATGTTAAGCTTTGTCAAGAGGGTGCTAGAAGGGCATTGCATGAGAAAAGCGTTTTCCTGGCTGGTTGAGGTGTGCTTCTGGACAGGCTCCCACACTGCAGGCGGCTTCTTTTAGTACCAAGCACCAGCACCCAGAGCATAGCAGTTTCCAAAGCACCTGGCTCAGGCAGTCTCATAGTTGAAGACCTTCTGGAGAGCCACCTCATGGTGAAGAGATTTCCCTAGCACTCTCACAGGTGGGTTTCTGGCAAGCTCTAGAGGGCAGATTGCTAGCAAGTTCTAGCAGTGCAACAGTGCAATGATTTTTCTGCCTTCTAGTCAGCCTCAGCTCTGCCATCTCCTTCAAAGGCTGCCTCTCAGTCATAGAGAGGCAACTCCTCCTTGTGTGCTGTGTTTCAGCCCTAAGTGTTGGTGCCACTCTGTCTCTAGTAATACTAGAATCTTTAGAATCCGAGCTACCAAATCCTACTAACTACAATCTATACTGAGTAATTCTTTAACACAACTTTCCTTGTTCAAATCATTTCACAGGTTCTGTCTTCTGAATGGACACTGACTGATACAAACTAAGACTGAGTGACTCTCATTCTCCATAACGTTACTATCAGAGAGATTACTGTGAATATTTTAGAGAAAATAAAAAGAATATTTGAAATATGCTAGTAACTTGAATATTTATGCATTCAAAGGAGGCAGCCACTGTTTACATTTATTCTTCTAAGAAAATTTTCTTGAAATATGATAACTTTGAATTATGCTTAATTTGGGGGAACTCATCCCTTATATGTGGCTGTCTTACGTACAAACACATAAGCTCTCTAAAATGTTGTCAATGTTTTATGCCAGCCAATAGTTCACTAAATGTTGAGTCTGCAATTTATGTGTAAATATAATTCTTTGTAACTGCAAATATGAAACCACACACTGACCACAATTACAGAATGTTTAAAAATATTTTGAAACTGAAATGAGGTATGACTTTGTTCTCCAAGCGACATTCTTTTATGCATTTTCTACCAGTACTTGCATCATGCTGATCCTGTCTGCTCAGTCAAGTATCTTTTCCTTTACACTGAAAAGCAGTCACAGGGGGAATAAACTCCTAGGCAGAATGGATCAGTATCCAGCTTGAAAACCATTGTGAATATTTATAGAGCATTTGAGCATTATTAGCTGAATCTTTTCCTCAAAGCACTGTTTTTTTAATATGTGACCAGAATGATAACTGAGAAAAGAAAATTCTGTGTGTGTACGTGGTATGTGTGTATATGCGCACATATGATCAAGTGCTCACATTTGTGTAACTTTCCCACTGACATTTTTCCTGTGGCATTTTTATCATCCTCCTCAAACCCAATTCTGTCTCAGCATCTTTCCTTTTACGTATCTTGCAAAGTCTATGACCAGACCTTCTTTCTCTTGAAACAATGAAAAACAGAAGCAAAGTTCACTTTATCAAAGCAATGCAGGCTCATTCAACAGAAATCAAGATATAAAAGTCTATAACTAATACCCATAATTCTTCTAACTTATCCAGAGTCAACTTCTGTTACCACCTTGTATACACATACATATGTATGGACATTCACATATACAAGTCATGTTCTTCAGGATATTTTTCTAAATATGCAATATATGTATTGATTGTTTTCTAACAGATTTTTTCAACTAGTACACTTATATAATATATTACATTTCAGTACTACAACATTTTAATATTGAAAGAGCACAAGGTAAAATTAAATGACTAATAAGAAGAATATGAAACAACAAAGAATAAGAAAAGTCTGAAAAAACCCTGGAAGTAGGAATATTTATTTTCTAACAAAGCATTGTGTTGACCAAACAAATTGATTTTGTCTAAGTCCCCTTTAATGGGAGAAAAATAGCATTGTTTATAATAATTAGAATTATTGAAATGCAACCAAGAATGCATGAAGTATGTTTGGAGATATCAGAAATAGCAGTCAGGTCAAAGGTTTAAGGTTCAAAGCACTGAGATCTACAGTAGGAAACATCAAAGCAGATAGGTCCAGTTGACTCTCACTGAATTTTATATCTTACTTCAATGCCAGAAAAGAAAGAGTGATAAAGCTCTCTCAAAGTCAGTTAAGAAACATCACTTTCCTTCATTCACAGAGTGGTCATAATGAACTTTACCAAAAAAGTAACTTAGTGAATTATAAGTTTGTCATAGGATCAATACATATTTTCTGAGGTTGTATGTGTGTGTATGTCTAACTTTTAGGAAAAAGGCACTGTCTCAAATATCTCAAGTAAAGGCTGTTCCTTATTATACAATCTTATCTCAGAAAAGTACCTTAACTAATGTGTAAATTCCAGGATAGATTTTTTTTCTCTTCTGCCAAGAAAACTAAAAGGATCAGATTTGTGTCAGCATTATCTAGCAATGAGATGACATTCTACATTATTCCAACCTCACAGAATAAAGAATTTCTTAGTTTGTAATGGTTTATTTTTGATGTTGAACAAGTCACTTCTAGACATATGTTACTCAATTTAATAAATGTTCTTAAAACATTATGTTGCCATCAATAAATAGAACCCTCTATCAAAATTAAATTATTGACTTAAGAGCAATAAATCAACTTTATACTAAAGAAAAAAAAATTTACCTTACTAAAACTTTAGCCAGAAATAAAAAACACAACACTTTTCATATCTTTCACTCACAAGAAATTTCCAATATGATTCCAAAAGGATTTCAATATAAAAGAATTTTCATTCTATCTTTTAGTACTAATGTATTGCTACTGGTTGTATTTCCAATCTAAGAAGATGACCTAAAGAATCACATATGGGGAAGTTCAGTTCTTTAAAGATGAAGCTAGAAAAGTTCCCAGATGATAGTAAGTTATTCTGAGGTTTAGAATGATCAAGTAGACAAAGAAGAACCAATAATTAAACTTATTCCCCATGGATAGACTGTTCCCCTAGGCATGTATATATACATATGGTTACTACTGCCTGGCTACTTTAGAAGGCATGAGGCCATTACAAGTAATCTTACAATATCCTGACATTTATACTTGGCAATTTCAAATGCCCTACCAAAATATATGTATCATGATTTAGGAAATCTTCAGAGTCAATAGAAAAATGGAGTTTTACTTTGGCAATTGAATACCTACTACTGTATATACATTCAACATGCACAAATAAGATCTCTACTCTTTAGGAATTAAAATGTAATCCAGAGGAGAAGACATAAATATGAAAATTACAAAAGAGACAGCATTCACAAAGTAAAATCCCTAACCATGTATATTTACTCAACTATGGTTTCAACTCTAGCCATTAATGTATTCTTGAATTGTCAGATCCAAAATTCTTCATATTCAATGAACTTCCTCAGTAACCAAGTACAATGTTTTGCTGGTTTAGGCAGAAAAAGTTCATCAGTAATTTCAGACTGTTTTCCTACTGTAACCAAAATGTTGACTGTTATAAAACCCAAACCTTAGATATTATAATATCTCCTTCATCTACCTTACAAACTATTGTTGAGATTAAATTATTAAACAAGATGAACACTACAGATCATCACACACTCAATTATAAATAACTGAAATTGTGAATCCTGTGAACAAATGTGGGAACTTACACAAGAGGTTAAATATCTGATGTATAAACTCAAGAGAACAGCTTCAGTAAATACTTACAGAGTATATTCAGTAAATACTTACAGAGTAATATTACAGAGTAATACTTACAGAGTACTTACATATACAGAGTATACAGAGTAAGTCCTTATAGAGGACTTACAAGTCTTCCAGAGCTATTTTAAATGGTGGGAGATAGATTACTTCATTTTTATACTTCACAAAGACACAAAAAAATCATAGAGTCACAATGATTCTCAAGTCTCACTGATATTAAAAATAGAGCTAATTGAGGGTTAAATATTAATCGTTATTCATCTATTTCTCTAGTATGTAGTCAAATCTTTTTTCAACATAAACAAAAGTAGACTACATACCATATTGGCTCTAAAAGTTGAAGACAATAGTTTATAAGCACCCTTAAAATGTGCTTTGTAATTAGGAAAAGTTGGATTCCAAACTTTCCAAAGTTTGGGAAATTTCTATTTGGTTCTTAAATGTCCTGTGAGTTTACCTTCACTGCTTCTCAAAGAAAAGCACCAGACTTTTCCCACTTCACAAGCCTGACTTCCCCATGATACATTTTGAATTGAACCATGGTTGACAGTTTTATTACAAATATGTTGCACTTGTAATTGTTACACCAAAGGAAATGATTGAAAAAATTTGCAAAGTTATAAAATTGGACTTCGGTTCTGCGGAGAATGAAGAAATAAATGTTAGTTTTAAAAAATAATATCCTCAGAGATGTATATATCAAGACAAAAGGATTCAAATTTGATTTATTATTCACTTTGGGCATAGCACTTTCTGATCCGGAAAAAAAAAAAGACTGTCTGAAATTATTCCACTTTACATAAGTGGTGACAAATCACTACTTATAGATTTCTTTCCAAAAGCCTCACTGTCCATGGCATAAAAATTGCTCGAAAGGGTTCCGTGTGTTGCTATTTTAACATCTCCCACCACACTATACAAATGCCAGTCTGACCAGTCTGCCTTTAGGGCTTTCAGAAGCAGCTTTCTTTAAAGGTTACAGGGGATGTTATGTCTTCTAAGAATGTCAGCTCTCTTGACAGTTCTCCATGATATCAACATGGTTGATACTAAAATTTAGGTAAACGGATGTAATTTAAAAGGGGATTCTATTCATGAGTCCATTTTTATGTTTGCTAATTATTTCACACATCAGTTTTATTTTTAACAAAAGACATCCTGTTATATTTTCATAGCTTTTAGCTTTAATTATTTCATTTTTACTTTTAATTAGTAAACCCATACCTTTAGACCTTTTCAGACCTCTAGACCCTTAGACGCTGGAGGGGAGGTGTTTTCTTTTAGAAACAGTACTCCGTTCCACCTAGGGAAATCAACTTTGTCACACTCTTCATTAAAAATCCTCATGTACAAAAGGATAAAACTATAAAATGTCTATAATACACTTACAGGCAGAATGGATTTGAGCTTATAACATTTAAAAATTATTTTGGTGTTATTTCAACTTTAAAAAGCTAAAAAATATATCATAGACTTTAGTGTCTTCTTCCACAACTCAAAAATTAACTCACTTAAGAAAAATACGTGTGACAAACGTCTAGATCATCAGCTGAGCTAATTACTACATCTTTCTGAATTAAAAGAAAAGTTGCATATAAATTCAGTTTGCACAAAAACAGAATTCTAATGCAAATATTCACCATTCTATTCTATGAAAGGTTTACTTTCAATACCTGAGTAACAGCTCACAGACTAAGCTAATTAATGTTCTAAATTTCATCAAATATGCATTAATATGCTCTCCCTCCTGACTTCCTCAATTTGGAGATTATTACAAATTAGTTATTTTTTTTTCCTATTAGGAAAACAAACTGAATTGTTACTACCTTGAACATTTTGAGTAAGAACTGGATGGCAGTTTGGTAATGCATTTGACAATGATTTAATGTGAACCAACAGTATACCTTACGAACTCAAAATGTAACCTGCAAAGATGCAGAGAAAATACATCATGTAAAAGTTGACAATGTTGCTAAAAATAAGTATCTAGCAGAAGTAGTATTAACATCACAAAAAAAATCAAATGATCCTATACCAAAGTTTACTTCAGGCAAAACTGAAGGCAAAATAATAAAATATCAAGGTTTCAAAGATTTATAAACCAAATTGAAATAAAAGCATAACTTAAGCTTATTAATTCTATCACATGAGCTCTGTGTCAAATTACACTTATGGTTCATAAGAATCGGGAAATAAAGTTGGATTGCTCCTGTCCAACACTACTGTAGGGTAGTAGCCTCACTGGATCCCTGCACTTCCCCCCAAAAAACACATCCTGGGCTTACCACTGTGCCTCATGCTGAGCAATTCTTAAAGCATTTTTGAACCATTTCAAGAATGAATTTCCAAGACCTGTAGTCATTCATCTCTGCTATTGGGCAAAGTTTAAGAACCAACATGGATTCTGAGTTGCTGTTTACATAATGGTCTATGTTAATATAGGACTGTTGTTAGACTACATTCCTAATAGCTATGACCTTCCATCCTTAAGTTTGTGCAGACAGCTCTGCTAACCTCCTTCAGACTGAGGTGTGATAACCATGGCATACTGCCATCTCACATGCTACCATCACTGTATGTTTACCATCAATACATAATGTTGTCTGAATTGTACATTTCTTTGTAATTTTTGTAATGTTTATTTATTTTTGAGAGAGAGAGAAAGACAGAGCATGAGTGGAGGGAGTGGCAGACAGAGAAGGAGACACAGAATCTGAAGCAGGCTCCAGGCTCTAAGTGGTCAACACAGAACCTGAGGTGGGGCTTGAACCCACAAACCGTGAGATCATGACCTGAGCCAAAGTCAGACACTTAACCAACTAAGACACCTACATTGAACATTTCTAATCAAGGATCTGTTTTATCTTCCACTACTGAGTGCCAGGATTCCATCTGAGTTTGACACTCGTCTTACTGGAGGTGTGCAGCTGGAAGCCGTATAGTGACCCTTTCCCACCCTCAGATCCCCACCTCTGCCTATCTGTGACCAAGCTCCAAATCATGTTGCTATTTCTATGGGTTCACCAAACTTGTAGCAATTTCATTAAGGGTTCATTAAAGTAGGTGTTCAGATTTTAATGTTAAAGGTAGCCTATTTCCCTGTTGCAAGTATAAGCCATCCCAACATACTCTACGTTCTAAAAGAAAAAGACAGAAGGAGTGAGGGAGAGAAATAATGAAGGAAGGAAGGAAGGAAGGAAGGAAGGAAGGAAAGGAAGGAAAGGAGGTAGGGACGGAAGTGGAGAGGAAGATGAAGGAAAGTTCTGCTTTTCACTAACTGGTTGATTATGGGGAAAAAACTTAACCAGCCTGGGTGTCATTTTTTTTTAGTTGTAATGTATAAATCACTGTTTTGTACAATTTTAATTTTTGCAACCATAAATTTAATTAAGTCTGAGGTCAAAGTCCAAAATACTAAACAAAGGCTTGGCTCTTCAGTCCTCTGCTCTCTAACCCCAAAAGAACATAGTACCAATATCCCTGGAATAAGATAATAATTATATTTAATGACAGCTTACCACATGTGAGACATTCTACTAGGATAGTCACATATACTATCATTTTTCTAGCAAACAAGCTAGGAGTATGGACAGGGAACAGTATGGCGTGTTGGTTTAAGGCTTGGATGCAAAGTCTGTCTGTAGGGGTTGAAATGTCAAGGCTAACACTTGTTTATATCATTTGGACAAGTTACTTAATTTATCTGTGCCTCAGTTTCTTTATCTGTAAGACAGAAATAATATTACTTTCTTTATGGGCTTAATGATGTAGGCTTTAAATAAGATAAAGTATTCAAGCACATAATAAGCTCTTAAGGCACATCAACCATTCTCACTATCTTCAATTTATCTATTAGGAAAGTGGGGCTCAGAGAATTTAAGTAATAATCTAAATTATACAGCAATCAAAAGAAATAGCTAAAAATCAGTCCTATCTACAGCCCCTAAGTCACACTCCTATGTGCTACATTATGCAAAGGTCAAGGGCAGGCTGCCCCCAAATATGCCACTTTGGCATATTGTTTTAGATAAAAGTTAATTAAGAAACAGCCTGTGCAAGAAGGTCACTGAGACCCTTCTCTGTCCTCATGGAAGCAGGAAATAAATTTCTCAAGTGAAAAGTACCCTCTCTGTGCCAGGAGGCAAAGAGGCATCCTCATCATCAAAGAGAAGAAATTTGGAGCCAAGAATGCTGCATACAAAACCCTTACTACTTTTTACTAATACACTACCTCAGCCCAATTCTGTTTAGAATTCCTTACTAAGTGAATCTTCCAAAGGTAAATTTTCTTTGCCCTGTCAATTCCTCACAGATTTATTGCCTCCTGGTCTTAAAAGTATTAAAACTACCCTCCTTGGTCATTTCTTTTTTTTTTTTTTTTTATAAAGCTTATTTATTTATTTATTTTAAGAGAGAGATAGCTACAATGAGCAGGGGAGGGGCAGAGAGAGAGGGAGAGAGAGAATCCCAAGCAGGCTCTGTGCTGTCAGCACAGAGCCCGACATGGGGCTTGATCTCATGAGCCTCTCACTAACCATGAGATCATGACCTGAGCTACAATCCAGAGTAGGACACTTAACCGATTGACGACCCAGGCACCCTTGTCTTGGTCATTTCTTTAGGACTCAATTTCATTATTGAGCCTCCAAATGCACAAAATAAAACTGTTTTTTACTCTTGTTAATCTTTCGCATGTTAATTCAATTCTTTTTCCGTCTGGAAGAACCTTGGACTGAGGAAAATTTCTTCCTCTCCTTCAACTAAATGATTTCTTAGATCCTAACCTGGAGAATATTTGTGATCCTGTGATATAAGCATCAAAAGTTAAGTCATCACACTGCTGGTTCTTAATAACTTTAAAATACAAAATGTAACTTCTTTGGTAGTCCTACTAACATTTTTTAAATCGTTGTTATGTACATATGAAAATAAAAACCTGTTTTTAAAGTTTATTTATTTGTTTTTTTTGGGGGGAGGGAGGGAGGGAGCAGAGAAAGGACAGAAAGAATCCCAAGCAGCTCCACACTGTCCACTCAAACTCATGAACCATGAAATCATGACCTGAGTCAAAGTCAAGAGTCGGATGCTTAACTCACTGAGCCACCCAGGTGCCCCCACAATAAAAACCTTTTAAAAGTAAAACTATACTACCCTATTGTTGTGCAACTTGTTTATTTGTGTCTTAAGCACCTTTTCATGTCAGAACTTACAGAACTACTTCTTTTCTTTTTTCTTAACTGATTCATATTCTTAAATCATATCATGCCCCATAATAATTTTTAATTATTCTTGGTCATTAGATTTTCTTCCAGATTTGGGGTGGGCTTGTTTTGTTTTGTCTGTTACTAAAATCATCCTGAAATAAATACTCATTTACAAAAATCCTTGTGCACTGGCACAACTATAGTTATAAAAATTTCTAACATTGACTTCTGTTAAGTTTCTCATGATCCACATAAGAGTGAAAACATATGGTATCTGTCTTTCTCTGTATGATTTATTTCACTTACCATAACACTCTCCAGTTCCATCCGTGTTGCTACAAAAGGCCATATTTCATTCTTTCTCATGGCCAAGCAGTATTCCATTGTATATATAAACCACAACTTTTTTATCCATTCATCAGTTGATGGACATTTAGGCTCTTTCTATAATTTGGCTATTGTTGAAAGTGCTGCTATAAATATTGGGGTACCCCTATGCATTAGCACTCCTATCCCTTGGGGAAATTCCTAACAGAAGACCATGGGGGAGGGGAAGGAGAAAAAAAAAAGTTACAGACAGAGAGGGAAGGAGGCAAACCATAAGAGACTCTTAAAAACTGAGAATAAACTGGGGCGCCTGGGTGGCGCAGTCGGTTAAGCGTCCGACTTCAGCCAGGTCACGATCTCGCGGTCCGTGAGTTCGAGCCCCGCGTCAGGCTCTGGGCTGATGGCTCGGAGCCTGGAGCCTGTTTCCGATTCTGTGTCTCCCTCTCTCTCTGCCCCTCCCCCGTTCATGCTCTGTCTCTGTCTGTCCCAAAAATAAATAAAAAACGTTGAAAAAAAAAAAAAAAAAAAACTGAGAATAAACTGAGGGTTGATGGGGGTGGGAGAGAGGGGAAAGTGGGTGATGGGCACTGAGGAGGACACCTGTTGGGATGAGCACTGGGTGTTGTATGGAAACCAATTTGACAATAAATTTCGTATTAAATAAATAAATAAATAAATAAATAAAACAAAAGAATTTCTAACATTGATATCATGACATCACTATGTAAAAAGATGTGTGCATTTTATATTGTGTTAGAAACTGCCAAATTGCCCTTCATAAAGTTATACCAATTCACATGTTCACCAACAGTGCATGAGTATCTATTCCCTGTCTTTCTTGATGCATTTTTTTTAAAAAAAACAACATAATTTAAGAAAATTCTAACCAGGGGCACCTGGGTGGCTCAGTCTGTTAAGAATCCAACTCTTGATTTCAGCTCAGGTCATGATTTCATGGGTTTGTGAGTCTGAGACCCATATCAGGCTCTGTGCAGACAGTGCAGAGATTGCTTGGGATTCTCTCTCTCCCCCTTTCCCTCTGTTCCCCCCTACCCGCTTATGCATGCTCTTTCTCTCTCAAAATAAATAAATAAACTTTAAAAAATTTTTTAAAAAGACAGTTCAAACCATATCTACAGGTACATTATACTGATTGGTTTCTTATTATTTATTTGTACTGTACATTTAAACAGATATGAGGTAGCTTATAATATTAACATACATATAAATGAGACTGTTCAACTTAAAATATAAATATTTATCCACACCAATAAAAAGAAGGCCAAATGTATCAGAAAGTTTGGAAGGATTTAATACTGAATGCCTGGAACTATTCTAGACAACAGCAACATGATAGAGAATAAAACAGACAAGTCCCTCTTTTGCTTATATTTTCATAGAATAAATACAAATAAATACATTAAAATATAAAATAGGATTTCAGCTAGTAAGTAAGGCTATCAATAAATAAAACAGTATAACAGTGGGTAGGTTTACTTTAACACAGATCAATTTTAAACAGAGAGATCAGAGGACTACACTTCTATACCATAAGATGATTCTAGTGAAAGCAATCAGGTTTTTAATTACCAACTGGAAGAAAAACTATTCCATTCCCAAATGGAGAGATGAGCTGCTTGGCAGACCCATGTCTTTGGTAAAAGGGGAAACAGGCAGAGGGATGTAGTTGGCTTACGGTAAATCAATCATTACATGTAAAAAAAATGTTCACACCTCCAGATGATGTTTGTCCTGTCATTTTCCACAATTGATGAGAATCACTGATGCCTAATCATTTACCATATGCTGTGAGGAAACAGAGGGAATTAAATCTCATATCCAACAAAGGTCAATAGAAAGTCAAAAGAGTAGAAAACAACCAGATATACTTTACTTCCATAACTGGCTAATACAAAGAATTCCCCCATCTTTCAATGAAATTGTTTTCCGGCTTCTCAGAAGACCTCCACGTTTTCATTCCAAAGTAAAGATATGAAAGTTAAGTATGATTTCCTGAAAGTCAGTGATGAGTCAAGACAACCAGGGTATTTATGAGTCTCTTATACTGTCATACTTGAAACTGTAGAATGTTAAGCAGACTATTCATTCACTAGAGAAATACTCCCAGTCATCCCAGGTTTGTTTACAACAACAGACAAAGAAGAGACATCGCTCATAGATCAGCATGTCATAAAACAGAGACAGCTCACTGCCAAGGGCAAATTTAGAACTCTGAATGAAGAAAGACTCTGTGCCCACAGAGCACCCAGACACAGAAATTCAAGTGACATGATAAGGGTGTCAAAGTTATAACTGCCATCTATAGTACAAGAAAGCTTATAAAAAGAAATTTAATTCCACTGTTGTAATTAGAAATTAATGGAAAAATCTCAGCAAAACCTTCAGAGTGAACTACAGCTCAGGGGGATCCACCTGAAATAGTTTACCAAATTAATGATCAATTGTCACAGGACCTATGAAAGCAACAACAGACAAGATTTTTAAATTATGTATGTACAATTCCGTGATGATAAATTTAAAAATGTCAATGAGACATACACCTTTCTGGGAAAACAGTTACAAAATCTAGCTCAAATAGAAGTAGAAAACCTAAAAAAAACTAAAGGCCATAGGGGGGAAAAATGGAATTATGAAAAAAATTACAAAATGTCTCAAAAGAAAGTTTAATCAGTAACTTCTTTCATGTTCCCAAGGAAAAGATAATTGGTATATACATCATTAAAGAAAGAAGCTAGGAAAAAGCGACTTTGGATGGAAGACTCTTAAGAGAGTTTACTGATGGTCTGATAAAACTCCCTCATCAGAATCAGTGTGAAGGAATGCCTTTCCTTAAAACTTTGTTGCCAGCAATATTGCCTTTTTCCTGGTCCCTTCTTGATTCCTTTCTAATCAGAATGGACATTAACGGAAGGAGTGGTGGGAGGAGAAGTTTTTGATGTTATGTTTCTTCAGAGACTTGGGCCTTGCTCTTTGATGTTCCAGGATGTATACTAACAGTATCAAGTCCCTGATTCTAACTTTGAAGAGCCTTATTTACCTAAATGTTACCTGTGGGAAGAATTTGGGAAATAACTTTCTAAAGCAATTAGTTTGGTACAACTCAAAGAACAAAGGAACAACAGCAAAGACATTATGCAAATGTGTGGCTTTTCAAAACTATACTGCCTGGAAAAAAGCATGGTCAGATGCCTCACAGAGAGTGGCTTAAAAAGTCTGAACGTGTCCTGCTATTCTATATTCACTTACATTCTGTGTTAATATTAAACTTCACTTTGATTAATATTATACATTTGACCCATAAAACTAACCTTAAAGGAAATTCACTTATGAATACAGATATGAATATTTCTAAATGAGATACAAGCATATTGAATTCAACAGTACATCTACCATGACCAAGTCTGTTTTAATTCAGGAATCCAAATCATAGGAAATATTTTTTAACAGCAATATGTTCAAATAAGAGAACACTTTTCATAACCTCAATAGACTCCACAAAGATACATGATAATATTCAGTACTAAATTTTGAGACATATTTTAAGAAATGAACAAGTCACCACTATATCTCTTAAAGTCAGACCAAAATCATTTTAGTGATCAAAATACTGAATTTCCTAACATTATTTAACATTTTTCTAAATGTTCTAACAAATACACAAAGATGTGAAACAGGAAGAAAAATATAGCAGTTAGAAAGGAGGAAAAGAATATTCTCATTGGTATAATTCTGTATTGAGAAAACTCCAAATAATCTACCATAATATTTTATAGTTAATAATGGCATTAAGTAGTGTAGCCTCTTATAAGAAAAAATAATAAAAGCAAATAATTTAAATTAGCTTCTATGAAATATAATAAAAAATTCCTTTCAGATAGCAAGCAAAATTTAGGTAGGATCTTCATGAAAGACCTATAAAATTTTAAGATTTGAGTAATTCATAAACCATTTCATTATTATAAATCAGAAAATTGATATATTTAGGAGAACACATTCTTTTAAACTCATATAGAGATTTAATGCTATTGCCTATAAGATTTAGATGGACTGTTTTCTTTTTTTATTTTTTTTTAAAATTTTTTTTTCAACGTTTTTTATTTATTTTTGGGACAGAGAGAGACAGAGCATGAACGGGGGAGGTGCAGAGAGAGGGAGACACAGAATCGGAAACAGGCTCCAGGCTCCGAGCCATCAGCCCAGAGCCCGACGCGGGGCTCGAACTCACAGACCGCGAGATCGTGACCTGGCTGAAGTCGGACGCTTAACCGACTGCGCCACCCAGGCGCCCCTAGATGGACTGTTTTCGAAGTTAGCATAGTGATTCTCAAGCTTACATATAGGAATTAACATGGTCAATAGTTAATATATCTTTGACAAAGAAAAATAATGGAGAAAAATTTGTTATGCTAAACATAAAAGTGAATTAAAAATCTACAATAATAAGATAGTGTTATAGTGGCAAGAAAATTTACAGACATAAAGAAAACCACAGATACCCTGAAATAGACCTCCATATACAAAAGAATTTAATATGTGATATAAAGGATCATGGATACCAATAACAAAGGAGTAAATTATTCAATAGATGATATGAAATAATTATGTTTTTAAGAAGTCAGATTTATACTTCCTAGCATACTTCAATACAAATCTCAGATGATTCTAATTAAAGAAAAAAAGTGTATCAAAAAAATAAAGATATTATTATAGAACTGATTCAGAAATAGCAAGAACTTAAAAAATAGTAAATAGCTCAGAAAAGTGTTACAGCAAATTCTCGGCGCCCAGGAAGAGACAAGCAACACACACTCGAGGAATCAGAAGACACTGTTTATTGGCGGAGCAGCGAGCCTTGGCACTGGCCTTATTTAATGCCTGGATAGCTTCTGGGTACTTGGAAACTTTCTATTGGCCGCATGGTGGCGGGGCGGGGGAATATTGGTTGTGCTGCGCAGGCATTTGGCTGATGCAAGAGGCAAGCAAGATTATAGAAGCCAAAGGCATGCAACGGAGGTATCTGGCCTTGGACATCTGGCTGGCCGTTTTTTATATATGCTTTTGCTGGCTTTGCTTCTCAAAGGAATAGAAATATATTTATGTGTATGTGTCTTTAACAGCATGTGTGTCAAAAATTGAAAATGAATTAGAAAGCAAAATAAAATTTGGAAAAATGTGTCACACATAGTAACTTTTATGTGATTTAGAAACATCAAACTAATATCATTCCAACAGGGCTTTTCATGTATAGGGAGAAGAGCAAAAGGGACACCTGGGTGGCTTGGTCAGTTAACCGTCCTACTTCAGTTCAGGTCATGATCTCATGGTTTGTGGGTTCAAGCGCTATATTGGGCTCTCTGCTCTGTCTCCCTCTCTCTGCCCCTCACCCCCCTCTCTCTCAAAAATAAATACACATTAAAAACCAAAAAGGAAGAAGAGCAAAAACACAAGTCGGTTTTCTGCCATTATGCTTAGAAGCATAAGAAACAGCCCAGAAACCAGAAATTCATGTTCATTAGGCTCAACTGTCTGACTCCTGATGTGGCCAGTTTCATATTTACCTACCTTCCATATGCGAATCTTTTTTCAGAAAAACACCTAAAGAGGCAACAAATAACCAAAATGAAGGGAATTTAAAAATGCAAATGGAAGAATTACTATTTTTGTTAATGATATTAATTATTTTTGGTTATTCTGCTTCCAGATTAAGAAAAGCAAAACAATGTGGTGACTCATCAGAGAGAGAGAGAGAGAGAGACAGAGAGAGAGACAGAGAGAGAGGTGATAGACTTTGAATTCCCAGTGCAATTAATGAAAAATACATTAAGAGGAAGGAAAAATAATTCTTCCTCTACCCTTCTAGATTCTTGGCTGACACCCCTCTGTATTACAAGAGAGATTAACATGAGAAAAACAAACAGAAGTTTAATATCATATGTATCTCCTATATATATATCAGAAATACGCAGGAAAACTGAGTAACTCCCCAAAATGGCCAAAGCTACCACCTTACATACCCTTTCCAGCTAAAGACAAAAGAAGATGTGTGTGGGAGGGAAACCAATTGTGGGAGGTTATCAGGCAAAGCAGAGTAAATAAAGGTCAGGTTGTTTGCAGATTTAAGCCAGTTGCCTGCTCCACTGATGACGGTAGATTTAGTCATCCTCCTCCTTCTGATACAGAGAGAGAGACACCCTTACAAATGGAGATTTAAATGTCTCTTACAAAAGGTTAACTTCTACTCGGTTTTCAGAGCTTCTACCCTGTGTCTGCTGTTTCTTAAAAATAACCCTCTCACGATAATCCTTATGCCAAAGAAACATTTTGGAGTGGCAAATTCTGCTCCCTTTCCATATTAAGGATAGATGACTAACAGCAAGAGACCATTTAATGCTACATATAATTTTTAGGAGTTGAGTTTCCCAAATTCTATTCCCACCTCCCACGATGTCATCTCTCAGGTCATATAAGCACTACCTCCAAGTAAGACACATTCCTTACCATCCTTTTCTCTCCTTTCTTTCACCAATGTATCATCCCCTGCCTCTTGTTCACTCAAGTCCTTGCTCATAACTGGCTGTCTTACATAATAAACTAAATTCCCCCAAAGCGCAAATAGACACAATAGGGCCATGTACCCTATTTTAGAGGATAAAACATGACTGTGCCTTTACTACCTGTATAGGCTGAAAATGTGGTCACCAAAAACAATTTCAATGAATAAACATCCTTTTAAACATATGTGTGTAGATGTGTGTGTGCGTGGACAGTTGCATTTTTGTTTTGCACAGAAGCACAACGTGCAAAATAATTCTCTTTGGGGATAATGCATGCCACAGTCATGGGCAACTTTAAATTTCTGTGGTTAAATGAAATTTCAAAAATTCTGTCCAAGTTTGATGTAAAGGGCTTACTGATCTAGGTCCTTTGAGAAGTAAAACTTTTCAAAAATACAAAGCAGGAAATTGTGATCACTAAGCAGAGTTACCACTGTGATGTTCCCTGTGTATGGCTTATTCAGAGCCCTACAAAAAAGAACACAAGGTAAGCTGGGGGCTTCTGAAGCTCCAGCCCCATGCTTCTTCAAGGCTGCAATCCTGTGAGCTATTCTTGCAATGGCGTTTGATGTAAAATAGTGAAAACATCAGATTATCCTAAGAATACCGGTTTAAAAGGAGGAATTTCTGGGATTGCTTTTTTTCTGCTGTGACCCAGAAAGACCCACCAATCCATGGGCAAGCAAATTGCGAGTGTGACAGGACCAGCACAAATTGCTCAGTTATAATGAAGGACCTGGAGCCACCTGTTCCACAGCAGGGATAAATCACAGTCCCTGTTTCTATAAGGGACTGCTAGGGAAGGGAAACTGAATATGGAGAAGATTCTAGAGCCAATTTGCTATTCCAGTACTCTTGGGTTCCTTTTTTTTACTAAAGAACAGGGGAAGAATTCTTTTCTACCACTAATTACTCATAACTACCCATAAAAAAAATGTGTCCATAAATACCATTTTTGAAATATAGATGTTCTGATGAAAGGTCTGGCCTACATTAGCTCAATTAATTTACACATGTGTTCTCTCCTAGCGCTGTGGGCAACATAACGTCTTCATCATCACCCCTGAAAGTTTTCCAATTTAATCTCACTCAATTACAATCACTGCCTTGGGTTATTCATTCTAATGTAGTTTGCATTCTGTCCACAATGCTCCCAGTCACCTGGTCTCCACTCACCCATAATATGCTGGTTTCATTACTCCAACAGCCATCTCCTGGACTTTTCTTTAATAGTCACAGCAAACAAACTGAAAACTCAGTATTGCTTTCTGTCCGCCCTTGGGATGTGACCGCTGAATGCTGCTTCACATCTCTGGGAGGCAACCAAGCTGCTTGAACTGATTTTTCTAGTCAGCCCTTTGCCCCATGTGGTCTATTTTGATTCTATCAGCTTATGCCGAGGACGGAGGATACATGCCCTTGAGTGAACACCCAATGCCAATTTGAGTCCATTTTCTTCCCTTGTTTTAGCCAAGCATGGCTCCTGTCTCAGACTCTCATTGCCTTTCCTTCTGCCACCACAGCTGGTTGCTGTCCTATAGTTTTATCTCCCCCAGTGACTAAAGTACAGGATTGATTTCTGCACTGGGAGGAAAGAATTTAATTGGTGAATAACAGTCACTTTTATTCCCTTGCATTCAGCGAATTTACAAGCTATCTCAGTATTTCAAAAAATAGGGCCTTCAGGCAGGAGTAGCATTGGAATCTGAGCATCAGCCATCTATCTACCTCAAGCACTCAGAGCCCAGTGAAGTTCAGTTGTTACTTAGAAAACCTTAATAGGCACCATGGGACCCTAACACAATCTCTCTTTCACACACAGAAGCAGTCTGCCAACTTTCTAAAGAACAAAGACCTAGTACAGCAGCTCAGCTCTCCACTTTCCTTTCAAGCTCTGTTCCTGTTCATCTAATTTTTGTGTATCCCAAATTAAATTACTTAAGGCATATTCCCCACTAAAATTACAACTAAACTAATGCTATAGAAAAGAGAAATATTTGTCGGTCTTTCTCAGAAATTTAGGAATTGAATTAAGTATCAATACTTCTTTTTAAAAGAATATATTGGGGCCCATTGTATCCCAAGATTCAAATAGCAAGCGCAGCCCCTACACTAAGGGGAACAGAGGGAGCCCCTAAAGGCTGTGCCTTCCTGCATGAAAATCCACAAGTTATCACCAGGTCATTCGATATGTTGGCTTAGCCACAGGGCCACCTCAGTTCTGTGCTAGAGAACCAAACAATATCAAACTGCCCTGCATGCTGGTATTGAAAAAAGCCAGCTGTGAATACTAACATACAAAAATAAATACAATGTCATAGGACATGGATCCACTGAACGAAGTAACAGAAGGATTTATTTTGTTCCTTTGATATAAGACAGAGAAAACTCACACTGAAAATCACATAGGAGAGAAGGTGAGTAGTATGAATGTGACATAAACTGAATGGGAATCTTGGAACCTGTGAATGGGAATCAAGGATGAATTAATATCTTTATAAACCTAACGGTCTCATTCCTACCCCTCACTTCCACTCTCACCCCCATTCGTATGTAATTTACAAATAATACTAAATTATACATTTGGTATAAAAATTATCCAGAGATGGATTTCCCCCCATAATGACAACTTATATTACTTCTTGAAATTTCAGTTAATAAATTTTCTCTAATATGTTCTTCTGCTGGTGTGCTAGGCATCTGCTAAAAATGCCAACAGGCTATTTGTTATTTCCACATCAACAGAAATAATAATTAAGAGTATGTGAAGATAAGAACGAAGTCACGCAAAGGTGGTAATTTTTATTGTGGTGGCACTCACGTTGTTGTTGTTGCTGTTGTTGTTGTTGTTGCTGTTGTTGTTGTTGTTTTGAGATGTTGTTAAGGATGAAACAGTAAGATAAAATTTTTGGAAGACACTAAGGCTACTCTTAAAAGACAGAAAAGAGACTTTTATAAATAACTAAGAATTAATCAACTATGAACGGTTAAGGACAGCCCCCCCCCCAAGAATGTGCACTTTGGCATGTAGATTATTTTGAGCTGAAGGCACTTGAGACCCTGCAGGCTCAAGAGAAACTTTTGTCCCTCACTTAACCACACACAAGAATCTAAATTGAGGATCTTTCTCAGAATTAGGGTTTTTAGCAGAGATAAACTTTATCTGGGTGACCCATCTATACAACAGGGCAAACATCTAATTACCAAATACTGCTCTTCTTATTGCCTAGTTGAGTGCATTCCTCTTAAATCCCAGACCCCTACCCCATCTCCTTAATTCAGAATGACATATACACCTCATTTTGCCTGTCATTGGAATTTCCATGTTTATGTAGATTCCCCATATGTACACCTATTAAATTCTATTTTCTCCTGTTTAGTTGCCTCATGTTCATGTGATTCTTAGTCCAGTTAGAAGGACCTTTGAGGGGACAGGAATTATTGCTTCTCAACAACTGTAATTTAGAACTGTGCTATATGAGCCAGGCGACATGTTACAGGAAAACAGAAACTAGATTCTTGCTTTATTTTGGGGAAGGAGGAAAGGTATTAGGGAAAGCTTGGGAAAAAGAAAGCATTTGAACCATGTCTTTGGTGTTGAGTGGTTTTTTTGACAACTGACTGGTTAGAGTAGGAGGACAGGGCCAGGATTAAATTCTAGTAGGATTAGTAAAGCAGAAAATGGAGAAAGCAGGCAGCATACAGGCTGTATCTGTTTGCTATCAATGTTATTAAGACAACTACTGAATTCTTTTTTTCTGATTTTCTTATAACATAAACTTCTGATCAATAATTTATTCTTCAAAAAGGACCTTTTCACTATAGATTAGCCAGTAGAAGATAAAGTTACATTTTTCTAATGAAGATGACAAAACCGAACCAAAAACAAACAAACAAAACCATTAATAGCATTGAGCCACTTCAAATATCCTGAGACAAGTTTAAGCCTTTATCAACTTACAATGGAACTTCCTTTTAAAATTTTGCCAGAGTGGGGCACCTGGGTGGTTCAGTTGGTTGAACTCCAGACTTTGGCTCAGGTCATGATCTCACAGTTCATGGGTTTGAGCCCCATGTTGGGCTCTGTGCTGACAGTTCAGAGCCCGGAGTCTGCTTCCCTCTCTCTGCTCCTTTCCTGCTCATACTCGCTCTATCTCTCTCTCAAAAATAAAGAAACATTAAAAAAAATTTTAAATAAAATACAATTTTGCCAGAGTACAAATAATTGTATCTGTTAAGCAGAAGACACAACAAGAACTAACATTCTAAATTTTATGACATAATTCTGACCAACAGAAATGACAGAATAGTAGAAAAAGAGCAGACTTGTTATGAAGATATAGTTTGGGGCCTGCCAATTAAAAATATGTACTTATGGGCAAAGGTTCTACATCTCTGTTTTACCATATGTACAATGAAATAAAAATGATCTATGTAGGGGAGGAAAAATAATTTTTCCTCTACCCTTCAAGTTTCTTCACTGAGATGCCCCCCCCCAATAATATAAGATACATTAACAGGAGAAAAACAAATAGAAGTTTAGTAACACATGTACCTCCAGTATACATGAGAGATACCCTGGAAAACTGAGTAACTACCCAAAATGGCCCAAGTTACCACCTTAAATTCCATCTCCAGCTAAAGACAAAAGAAGATGTTGGGGTGGTAGGGGCCAGTTATGGGAGATTATCAAGAAAAGCACAGTAAACAAGGGTAAGGTTGCTATGGAGATTTAAGTCCTTGCCTTCTTCATTAATAGCAGTTGCTAGAGATTTGGAGTCATCCTTCACTTCCTGGTACAGAGAGGGATTTCCCCTATATGTATAAACGTCTCTTACGAAAGGGTAACTTCTACTGTTTTCAGTTTTTCCTGTCTGCTGTTCCCTAAAAATAATCAGCCTAAAATAACTCACGTGCCAAAAAGAAATATTTTGAGGTAGATTCTGCACACCTTCATCTACTTTTCAACGGTGTGCATTGGGCAACTTCTGGTTCAAAGTACATATCTCATATATTGTTGGCATTATTATTATTGAATATATAAAGTCACTAAGCCACCTAAAGTTCATAATAAACACCTAAAGTTAGTCCAGACTTCAGAAAAACAATTCAAACCATTCAGAGAAAAGATGCATATGTCTTTACAGCCATACATTCTGAACAGAAATAAACATTTAGAGAAATAGAATACAGCAAAAAATAAATAAATAAATAAATAAATTCTAAGTTTACAATCTTGACTCAATTTGGTCCATATGCCCATGCTATTTTCTTTTGCTGAATTTTCCTTTTTACTTATTCAAATTATATTATTTAACAAATCAGGCAGGAATTGCTTCCGTATGGCTAATCTAATCTTTGCTTTCTTCCCACATGGAACTGTTATTTTCCTTTATTCATTTTTGCATTGTCTCTCTTTCCTCTTTTTTTTTTCTTTTCCTGTTTTATTATTAGAAACCAGTGGTTTGCTGAAACATTGGAGAAAGCACAGAATGCTGGTAACTAATACTGCACCCTGCTCCTGAAAGATACCCACTTACAGATGTCACTGAGCCACACAAACATGGATAAGGGTAAGAAAAGTGCATCACAAATACCTCATTTGAGTTTCTCCACTCCAAGTAAAGCTAACACTAAGACCTATATGTCATGAAGCTACATCAGCAGCAGTTTCAACTCCCTGAGGACAAGGACCAAAATATCCATTATTGAAGTAAGAAGTCTATTTCCATTTTGTACTTCAGCTCTCTATTTCTGTATAAAAAATACATTAAGAATCATGCAAGTATATACTCTGCTTTTCATTCAGATAATTTTGCATGAATTATCTCAGGGCAAAAATATAAGTTAAATCCAAATGCATAAAAACAACTGCAGTGAATAATAAAATGGCACTTAAAGTATAGACTTAAGCTGTCAACATATCCCTCAGTAGTTTACTTTACTATCAACCTAGTAAAGCATATATAAAAAAAAGTGGTACACTATTTTGCCCTTAAAGGTTAGATTATGACATATACTAAAAGCATGACTGTTCTCGAAGCATAAAGTTGCATGCCAACGTATGTATTCTCTGCCTTCAGTTCTATAAAATGTATATTTAGAGTGGTTATCAGAAATACCAACTGATTGCAATATTCGTAACAATAAAAGAATCATTTTCTAAAATAAGGCCCACATCATGGAAACACTAATTTCAGTATTTCCTAAAATTAATGTGGGAGGAAGGGTGTGTCTGTGTGTGTATCTTTAAAGGGTATTACCGCGAAAGAGAAAATGTATATACCAAAGTAACAATAAGAAAATGTCTGTATTCAAAAAGAGGTAAAGGTAAAGTAAAAAGCCTCTGTTCTTAGAAAATCATTGACCCCCTTACCCTCCTCACATATGCTCCGATTAGCTCAATAGCAATCTTTATCTAATCTAAAGTCTTCAACCTTGAAAAAGCACTCATCTCTATGCAAAGCAATTAGGGAAAAAGTGTTCCCTGCACAAAGTAGTTTCTCAATAATGATGCTTTGGCTATCCAGAACAACATGGATAGGAGACAGGCATTAATGAGTCAGGTCTGCTGGAAATAGCACACATTTTAGAAATCAAAGGTTTTGCTAGAAAGGGCATAATTCCATCTCTGAAGGTCACAGAGTCCTTCACATTCACTTCATTTCTGGATATTGTATGCTGAAATTACAATCATCCTCCTAAGCCTGGTTAGCATCTGCTGAAACAGGTCAGCAAAAGGAATCCAACTTTAACACAACTGAAATTCTAATTATTTGTACATGGTCATTATTTCTGGGGAAATTATTGCAGGGGCACATATCTGTCTAAATATGTCCATTGAATTTTTATTTTCTGCTCTTTTGCTCTCAAGCATATTGCTGTTGCTGGAACAACTTACCAAGAAAAACTAAAAAAAATTCTAAATCCTTCAAAAAAAAAATAGTAAAGCCGGAATACTAGTCTGAAATAGACCTACACTCCCAAACCAAGCATTTGTACTACAATTTATGTTAAATTTTATAACCTTATACTATAGTTTAAGTTGAAAGTTCAAGACATGCACTGTAGTTTCTTCCAAAAATGGCCACGATAAGATTTCTGGTCCCATATGCTTTTCCAGAACTTTGCCACTCTCTCACCAAGAGGTGTGGTCTATTTCCCCTCCCTTTGAAATTGAGCAGGACTCTGCCACTGCCTTGACAAAGAGAATATAGGAAGAGGTGTTGTGTGACTTCTGAGAGTAGGTTAAAAAAAAAAAAAAAGAAGGCAATTCAGCCTTTGCTGGTGTCCCTCTCTTTCTCTGGGTATGAGCCTTGGGAGCCTTCTGCCAATTTGTAAGAAGTCCTGCTACCCTAAAGCCACCAAGTTGGCAAGATCACATAGAGTGACAAGAGACAGAGATGCCCAGAGAAACCTTCAAATAATTCCAGTCTCTAGTCTTCGAATCTTCCAGCTGGGTCCTACACATTATGGAGCAGAGACAAACCAGCCCACCATGCATTGAAAATATTTTTGACCCACAGAATCGCTGAAAATGATAAATGATGTTTTGTGTTACTAAAGTTTTAGGAAGTTTTATTATACCATTATAATAATTAGAACACTTCCATAAAAGAAATAAAGAGCAGGGGTGCCTGGATGACTCAGTTAGCATCCCACTCCACTCAGGTCATGATCTCGTGGTTCGTGGGCTTGAGCCCGTGTCAGGCTTCATGCTAACAGCTCAGAGTCTACAGCCTGCTTTGGATTCTGTGTCTCCCCCTCTCTCTGCCCCTCCCTCACTTGCTCTCTCCCTCTCTCAAAAACAAATAAACATTTAAAAAATTTAATAAGAAAATGTATTAATTATTGAAAAAGAAATATAGAGCAAACTTGGGGCAAATGTTCCATTTACTGCACTGTCTCTTGCCTTCATTTTTACTGCCTTTGAAGAATAGTGTAAACTTTCCAAATCAGTATTCAATTCCTTAATGAAATGGAACTGCATGTCCTATCAAATATACAAATATGAATGATATAATGCCCATTAAATACTTTGAACTATCAGTAAGATCAAAGTATATGTAAAATCTTCCCAAAGGAGACCGAAAGATCTGCCATTTGCCCACATTTTCTGGGACAACACCCATCACACCTCTTCCCATACATATACACACTACCTTTAATATGGCCAACAGATAAAACAAAAGACAAGATAGATACATGTCTCTCTTATTCTTCATTCTTACATCCAAATGTAGGAGCCAAAGGTAGGCTGCCTCTAAATGGGCCACTTTGACATATTGATTATTTCAAATAAAAGTTACTTAAGAGACAGTCTAGGCAAGAAAGACACTCAGGCCCTTCTCTGTACCCCTGGAAACAGGAAATAAAACTCTCATGTGAAAGGTACCCTCCCTGAAGCAAGAAATAAAGAGACATCTTTATCATCAGAGATGGGAAATTTAGAGCTGAGAAAGCTGTATAAACAACCTTTATTTACTTCTTACCAATTTATGCCACAACCCAAATTCTGTTTAAAATTCCTTACTAATTGGAGCTGCCAAAGTTAAGTTTTCTTTGTTTTGTCAAGTCCTCACAGATGTATTGTCTCTTTGTCTAAAAAGTACAAAACTTCCAGCCTTGGTCATTTCTTTAGGATTCAATTTCATTATTGAGCCCCTGTGCACATGTAATAAAACTTTGGTTCTCTGTTAATCTCTCCCTCCGGAAGATGCTGAGGGTAAAGAAAAAGCTTTCCCTGCCTTCACAACATTCCAGCTTCTTGTCCCTGAGAGTAAAGTCCAAGCAAGAGAAATTAGTAACTTGAGGGGACTGTCAGAAGAAATTGATAACCTTCAATGACAAATCTCTAAACAGAGAGAAGTAATAGTTTAATGAAAGATTTGCTCATTACCTAACTTCCAATTAAAAAATGAAGGTTGACACCAAAGTTTTGCAATTCTTACATATTTGCAATCATCATCATAGTGACAGATTTTTTTTTTCAACGTTTTTTTTTTATTTTTTTTTTATTTTTGGGACAGAGAGAGACAGAGCATGAACGGGGGAGGGGCAGAGAGGGAGACACAGAATCGGAAACAGGCTCCAGGCTCCGAGCCATCAGCCCAGAGCCTGACGCGGGGCTCGAACTCACGGACCGCGAGATCGTGACCTGGCTGAAGTCGGACGCTTAACCGACTGCGCCACCCAGGCGCCCCGTGACAGATTTTTTTTTAAGGATGTATTAAGCACAGACACTTCCTCAAAGAATTTCAGGGAATAAGAAAAATGATAGTCTTAATTTCTCTGAAACTAATGTTTTATTAATCTTGCAAGTCTGAAAAACTGTTCATCTGAAAACAATCTCATTTATAATAGCATTAAAAAAGAACAAAATACTTAGGAATAAATTTGACCAAGGAGGTAAAAGATCTATCCACTGAATGGGGCGCCTGGGTGGTGCAGTCGGTTAAGCGTCTGACTTCAGCCAGGTCACAATCTCGCAGTCTGTGAGTTCGAGCCCCGCGTCGGGCTCTGGGCTGATGGCTCGGAGCCTGGAGCCTGTTTCCGATTCTGTGTCTCCCTCTCTCTCTGCCCCTCCCCCGTTCATGCTCTGTCTCTCTCTGTCCCAAAAATAAATAAAAAACGTTGAAAAAAAAATTTTTAAAAAGATCTATCCACTGAAAATTATAAGATCAGTGAAAGAAGTTGAAGAAGAAGCAAATAAATAGAAAGATATGCTATGCTCTAAATTAGAAAAATTCATGTTGTTAAAATGTACACACTATATAAAGTGATCTACAGATTTAATTCAATTCCTATCAAAATTCTAAAGTCATTTTTCACAGAAATAAAAAAAAAATCCTAAAATTTGTAAGAATCACAAAAGACCCTGAAGAGCCAAAGCAATCTTGAGAAGAGCAAAGCTGTAGGCATCACACTTCCTGACTTCAAACAATATTACAAACTACCGTAATCAAAACAGTATGGTAGCAGCATAGGGGTACACACATAGACCAACAGAACAGAATCAGAACCTAGAAATAAATCCACACATAAATGGTTAATTAATTTATGACAAATGAGCTAAGAATATTCAGTAGGGAAAGGATAGTCTTTTTAATAAATGGTGTTAGAAAAACTGGATTGCCACATGCAAAAGAGTAAAACTGGACTGCTATCTTACATGATACATAAAAATCAATTCAAAATGGATTACAGACTTGAATGCAAGACCTAAAAGTGTAAAACTCCTATAAGGAATCATAGAGATAAGTTTCTCAGACATTGGTCTGGCAATGATTTTTTTGTGTTTGACATCAAAAGCAAAAGCAACCAAACCAAAAATAAACAAGTAAGACTATATAAATCTTAAAGGCTTCTGCTCACCAAAGGAAACCATCAACAAAATGAACAGGCAACTTATGGAATGGGAAATGGACAAAATATACACAAACCACACATTCAGTAAGAGGTTAGTACCCAAAATATATAAGGAACCCATACAACTGAACAGCAAAAAAGCAAATAACCAAATTAATAAATGGACAGAGGACCTGAATAGATTATATCTTCCAAAGAAGACATACAAATAGCCAATAGCTGCTCAACATCACTAATTAGGGAAACACAAATCAAAATCACCATGAGGTTATCCTAAACCACTATGTTAGGATTGGTATGAAAAAGATGAGAGAGAACAAATGTTGCCAAGGATGTGGAGAAAAGGAATACCTGATACACTGTTGGTGGGACTATAAACAGGTATAGTCACTATAAAAAATATGATGGAGGTTCCTCAAAAAATTAAAAACAGAATTACCCGATGATCCAGCAATCCCACTTCTGATATATATCCAAAGAGAACAAAACTCTTATCTTGAAGAGCTATCTGTATTCCCATGTACACTGCAGTATTTTTCACAACAGTCAAGGTGTGGAAACCATCTAAGTGTTCGTCAATGGATGAGTCAATCAAGAAAAAATATATATATATGTGATAAAAATGTGATATATATATATTTTTTGTGAAAATATATATAATCAAACAGTATGGTAGCAGCATAGGGGTACACACATAGACCAATAGAACAGAATCAGAACCTAGAAATAAATCCACACATACATGGTTAATTAATTTATGACAAATGAGCCAAGAATATTCAGTAGGGAAAGGATAGTCTTTTTAATAAATGGTGTTAGAAAAACTGGATTGCCACATGCAAAAGAGTGAAACTGGACATTTTTGTGAAATCACACACACATATATATATTATATATGTATGTCATATATATATATATATATATATATATATATATATATATATACATATACATATACATATACACAAAGATACATATAATGGGATATTATTTAGCCTTAAAAAGAAAGAAATCATGTTATTTGTGGCAATATTGATGAAAATGGAGAGCATTATGCTAAGTGAAATAAGGCAAACAAAGAAAGATGAATACTGCATGGTATCACTCATAAGTGGAATTTTTAAACAAAAGGTCAAATTCATAGAAACAAAGTGGAAAAGTAATTGCTAGGGGCTGGAGGAGGTTGGTAGAAGGGTACAAACTTTCAATTATAAGATGTATAAGGTTTGAGTATCTAATGTGTGACTATAGTTGATAATATTATATTGTATAATTGAAATTTGCTAAGAGAGTAGAACCTAAATATTCTCACACACACAAACTCACACAGACTCTCCCTATGGCACATCAACAAGTCCCCAGAACATGTGCTGAGGCATCCCCAGGGCCAGCGGTACCAGAGAGCTCTGCGTGAATATGAAGAGTGTCAGAAGCAGGGTGTGGAGTGTGTGTCTGCCTGCCTCCTTCACAAAAGGAGACCGAGGGAAGACCAGACGGACAGCTCCAGGCCACCTCGCCTGAGAGAAGCCTTCTGGGAACCTGCATCCAGCAATGACAATGCAACTGTGAGTGACAGTGATGACAGCATGACAGACCTCTAACCACCGGAATTGTTCACCAGAAAGGACCTGGGAGGGACTGAGCATAGCGACAGCACCAATGACTTTCTGACAGAAGAGGAGGACAAGAAGCCATGACACCCAACAGAGAAAGGCCCTGGGGACAGAGAAGAGATGGAAATGGACTGGGAACTGGCCCTCAAGCATGGGAAGAGATAGTTGGGTTCACTGAAAAAGTTCAAAAGTCATCACCATACACCTAAGAGCTTCAGCTCTTTTAAACAGTCATGTTAATAAACGGCTGCTGGAGAAAAACAAAAATTAAATAAATAAATAAATAAATAAATAAATAAATAAATAAATAAATAAAATAATTGTTATAATGTATATGTATATCAAGTCACCACATTGTACATATTGAATATCTTACTACTTTTCAATTATAAATCAAAAACTGAGAAGTTATTTAAATAAAAACAATAAACTATCTTATGGTTATTCTGCAAACATTATAGAGCGACTAAAATGTGCAGTGGGAAATTCTAGGTATTTTGGGGTATGAGGAATCTTTCAGAGAAGTATAGTACAGGAGATAAGGTCTTCCCATAAATAACATAGAAAATGATGAAATAAAGAAAAACAGATAGGGTTTTTCAGATATTAGAGAGATTGCTTCCCTATGTAGGAGAACAGTCATGAAAGGTCTCATCAATGGATAGCAAACTGAATATTTGGGGAAGAAAATTCCGTGAAGAAAAATTAACATGTATAAAAGCTCAGAATTTGGAAAACATCATTGAGATCAAGAGTGGATAAAATGGAAATGGGATTGGAAAGGTAAAATAGGATTAATATTAGGGGGAAATATTAAGGTGGGAGATTGGAGTCTTTGAATGATAGGAAAAGTCTGAATTGATTATTTAAGAAATAGAAAACAATTGAAGATTTCTGAACAAGGGAATGACATAATATGGGTTGTACTTCAAGAACAGTGATGCTTTTTGCTTATATGGCACTTTATCATTAAAAAGCATCCCAATGTATTTTACCTCATGTTTGTATCACAAACCTCTATGAGGCATGTAGAGAAGAGATTATTATCAAATAATCCACCCCAAGTCATAGTGTTATTTGGTGGCATAAGCCAGACTCAGAGCCAAGCTGTTACTAAGGTACAGCAGCAGGCTCTCTACTAAAATGCAAAGTGAGCTAGTTGGTGGTGTATGAAGACGAACTGACAAGTCAGGGAGGCTGTGAAATAATCCCTGTGAAAGATGATCAAAGTGGGGACAAGATGAGACTTGTCTCCGTGATACAGGAAGCAAAATTATCCAGGTAGAAGAATTTAAACGGCATTCTTCACTGGAAAGCAGCAATTGTAAAACCGTTGAATTTTGTTTCATATGTACTGCCTTCAGTAAATCATCCTATGACTCTCCAGTTTATAAAAAGAGACTTTATGAAGCTCTTAGTAACTAAATTACCAGCATAGAAAATTAAATGGAAAATATACACATTCCTTCCTACAAAATAAAATCTTAACAAATTCTTATTTCAGGAAGTTTATTTTAACGCTGGATTATGAAAATATCATGCTCTGACACTTACAGTGGAATGATATCAAAGCACAGTATTACAAAGGTTTTAAAACATTCAAAACATTCTAACAAGAGTAAAATTCTCCTTTGTATTCACTTCAATCACCATAAGGAAAATCACCACAAAGTAAAAGGATAAAGTGCTTCTTTTTCTTTCTCCTAAACCTTAAAACAATTCAAAAAAGTTCCATCAACAGTTTGGACTTATACATACAGATCTAATTAAAAAGCCTAGAAGTGCAGGCCAAGCTAAGTCTTAAGCATTTGAAATTGCTAAAAATCGATACGAAATTAACATGGTAAACTATGGTTAGTCTTGAAGATCTTTGCAAATTTACAAAATGCTTCCAAATCATGGCAGCTCATCTCAAATGTTCCAAGGAAGCAAGACAGTTTTGCCATATTTCTATTTTCCCATGAATGGTAATGATAATTATTCCCCCTTCCTCCTGAGTGGCTTGTGCTGTGCCTTATTACAAAGGGGGAAAACAATGATTTATAAACATTGGGCCAAAGAGAAACAGGGCCAAATGGATATACCTGAGCACCAAGAGTCCCCAGGGCAGAATAAATGTCCAGGATTTCCACAGAGTATGGGCAGAGTTTCAAGAGCTATTTGAACAGAAAATGAACTAAAACAATTAAAATGTTGATGCATTTTAACTGACACAAAATCACCTTCTCTCCTTCTTAACAACTCTGCCAAAGCTATCTTCACAAGCAAATGTCAGGAGGCACAGTTCACAGTTAAGTCGACAATCAAACAAGAACAGCTGCATGTGTCTGGCACATTGGAGACTCCGAGAGCATTTACTAAACAGACAACCGAGGAGCCACATTTGGTAAGTAAGGACAGTACCCACATTGAAGTTCATGAGAAGATATTCTACCAAAGTCCAAGAGAAAGGGGAAAGAATGTTTACTCCCAGGAATGAAAGCATTCACACTGGCACGCGTGTGAGCCTCATCCTGTGACACTCAGAGCTCTTAGTGCATTCATTTTCAATCTCTCCCAGATGCAACTTTATAGGTCAGAAATACCTAATGCTGGATATGCTAAGTGGGCCCTTCTGTCTGTAACAAGACCACCAAATGTACTGAAGGAAGTGCCTCAAATAATGAGGGAGAGAAGTGCCATCAGTGTTTCTCCCTTTATTGTAATACTATCACAGTCACTTTATCACTCAGATACCATTTTTTAAAAAGAACTCATTGAACACCGCAGAAAATACTCTTCTGCCTACTGAAAAGTATGCTGATTGGAACTCAATTGGCTTAATCTTTTTAGTGTTTTGATCTTAAGGGTTTTTATTCATCTCAGGCTTTTCTATCAAGAAAGATATTCTTGTATGATCCCTGTTCATCAACTAATTGGCTTGACTTGAAAGTCACTACATCTCTGTGTAAGTTCTTCTATTTGCAAGATGTTAAAAGGATTATAAAATCTATAATGTAAACTGCTAAAAAAAATTTTAAACTTCATTGTTAAGACTGTGGTTCATATACATTTTATTTTTTTAATTCCTATTAATTTTCAATACATCCATCATATTCTTTCCCGAGTATATATCAAATATCAACGAAAGCTTCATGTGTTCAGAGTCAAGAAAGGATTGCAACTTTCCTCCTGAATTCCCTGTCTAGGATGTTGGTTATTTTCACTTATACTTTGACCTTGATAAACTGTCTCAGCACACTAATAATAAACATAATCTCTTCAAAGAGGCATAAATCAGCTGATCAACATGCCAACTACAGTGAATAACAAGGGATAAATGAGCCTGTTGAAAAAATACCCAGAATGATGCCACTAGTGATAAGGAATTGGAGTAAGTGTATTAAAATGAGATGACCACTGTAGGGGGGAACGTGGCTGGCTCAGTCAGGTGGAGCAAGCTCTTGATCTTAGAGTCGTGAGTTCAAACCCTATGTTGGGTGTAAAGATTAAATACAAAATTCTTAAAAACAAATAAAAAATAAAATAAAATGACCACTATAGTGTTTATATCTCATAGCTCTCCCATGTTGATAGGGCGCAGATATCTGTCAATATCAATATCACACGCCCCAGTGTTTTGCTGGAGGGTTTCCATACAATAAGTTAAGGTACAACTTCAGCCCAAACTCTCCCCAACCATACTTCTTCTCTTTCCCTTCACCTATTTTCACAGGTAGAATGCTGATGGTAGCTGGCCTCAGAAGCAGTTCCCGAGTATAAATATCAAATATTACACAGAAGGAATCCCTGTTTGATGTGATGTAGGTACGTCAGATCTGATGACTTCCCTGATGAAAACACTAGCAGATTCCACAGTTAGTTTTCACAATAAAATCCTGGCTCCTTCCAATGGCCCTGAGTGGTTTGACTCGGGCCACACCAGCCTTCCTCCTGTACCCCTAGTGGCCATTTATAACTTTGAAATAAAAATAATAGCTACCTCAAAGGATGCTTTAAACATTAATGGAAGTTCATATTCATAAAGGACTGGGAAGTATGTCTGATACATACTAAGTGTTTTGCTGATTGTTCCTCCCTCTAGGTTTGTGTATTTTCTGTCTGCTTTATTAGGAATGTAATTATGCTAGCTCTCAGCTAAACTGGCCACTCCTCAGAGCAGCCTTCCCAAACGTCTCATCCAAAGAAGCAAAACCACTCACCTTGACAGGTTACCCTTTCCCTCAATGCCTTCATTGCTTTCTGTCATTATCTCCTTCTTATATTTCTTCCTTTCATTCTGTCATTTCTTATTATGACACAAGCTCCATGAGGGCAGAGACTCTGCTTCCTTTTGAATCTCTCGTTCTTGACATAGAACTTGAACATATATTGGGTATTTGTCTAAATATGTGTTTAGTTAATTAGTTAATGGGATCATGAGATCTGGATCCCAATTTCATTATTTGGAAAGTCTCCTAATTCCTCAGAGTTTCAATTATCTCATTTATAATTAAAGATAATTACTACTTCTCTACCTGTGCTTCAGTTGGAAATGCAAATTGGCTAATCTACATGAAAGTGCTATAGAAACTGTAAATATTACTCAAATATTAGTTGTTACTTTAAAGAAACAAGCTAAAACAGTAGAATAAGTATTAGATCACAAGTCAAAAGCCTAAATGCAACTTCCTTCCAGTCTTTATTCTGAGACTCTGAGTAAACGTACTTCCCTGAGCATCTGATTCTTCATTAAAGAAGGATGGTAATTTGGTTTTATGAGAATTACATGACTCATCTAGACAATCATAAAAGTCGTGTGAATATGTATAAAAGGTTACTTACAAAATAGTGGAATCATACCAAGACAGCCTTCCCATTCCCCTCACCTTGATTATACTTTAGACAAGCATCTCTTTGACTATAAACCCTGATTTCCCTTTCTTAGGGCATTTTTTTTAGAAAACTTGCAATTGTAAATTCTTTCTCTGAGAGAAATCTTCTCTGAGCTTCTTGTAACCCAAAGATATTTTCCTCTAAGACTTGGGAACCACCCACTTGAGAAGTAATCATCAACAAAGATACTACTCCTAACTCTGAGTTCCATAGGAAGGTAGGAGCTAATTTTGATGAGCAACAATTAGCAAACACACATTGTCTAATCACATTGACCAGTGTCCTCAGGTATGTTTCCATGAATTCACTCCAGTGCTTAAAAACTCTTCTACATTTTATTTCAACAGAATTGAGTTCACTGTCACCTTTATTCCAATAACCTCAATTCCTATTACAATAGAATAAAGACTTCCTTGACAGTTTAAACTGTCTGGTGAAATTTTTCTTTAAACAAATTATAGGAGTGTAAACAATGGCTCCTTTGGATTAGATTGAGTTTATCACAAACTCCACCAAAACAATCTGGATCAGACTGAGTCGTGACCATCTCTCTCAAACTTTTCTATCCTCAGGAGTATATTTTTAGAGCAGTTTTAGGTTCACAGTAAAATGGAGAGAAATATATAGAGATTTCTCAAATAATGTCCTGCCCCCACACATGCATAGCATCCCCTGTTATCAACATCCTCTACCAGGGTGATACATTTGTTACAACTGATGAACCTACATGGATACATCATAATCACCCAAAGTCCATAGTTTATCTTAGGATTCACTCTTGGTGTTGTACATTCTATAGACTTGGGCAAATGTATAATGACATGTATACAGCATTTTAGAATCATACAGAGTATTGTCACTGCCCTAAAAATTCACTGTGCTCTGCCTATTGATTCCTCCTTCCTCCACTCCCTGCCCTAACCCCTGGCAACTTGGGTTTTCCTGTTTCCACAGTTTTGCCTTTTCCAGAATGTCATATAATTGGAATCATACAGTGTGTAGCCTTTTCAGATTGGCTCCTTTTACTTAGTAATATGCATTTATGCTTCTCTGTGTCTTTTCATGACTTGATAGTTCACTTCTTCTTAGTGTTAAATAATATTCTATTGTGTAAGATATACCAGTTTATTTATCCATTTGCCTAATGAAGGACTTGTGGTTGCTTCCATGTTTTGGCAATTCATGTGCACGTTTTTGTATGGACATAAATTTTAACTCCTTAGGGAAAACACCAAGAGGTGAAATTGCTAATCACATGATAAGTGTATGATTAGTGGACTGGAAACTGTCAGAGGCCCCTGAGTGGCTCAGTCGGGTAAGCATCTGACTCTTGATTTCGGCTCAGGTCACGATCTCATGGTTCATGAGATCGAGCCCCACATTGGGTTATGCTCTGAGAGTGCAGGGCCTGCTTGGGCTCCTCTCTCTTCCTCTCTCTCTGTCCCTCCCTCATTTTCTCTGTCTCCCAAAATAAATAACTAAACTTTAAAAAAACAGAAAGAAACTGTCAAACTGTATTCCAAAATGGCTGTACCATTTTGCATTCCCATCAGCAATAAATGAGAGTCTTTGTTGCTCCCTCTTCTTGCCAGCATTTGGTGGTGTTAGTGTCCTGAATTTTGGGCATTCTCACTGTAAACTGATAATTCACTGTTGTTTTAATTTGTATTTTTCTGATGACATACAATGTGAAGCATCTTTTCACATGCTTATCTGTCATATTTGGTCATCCTTCAATCTTTTCTCATCTTCTCATTTCTATGTCAAATACATCTAAAAGACCATCACCTCCAAGTTTCTCCTTAAAATTTATGTTCACATGCAAACAATTTGATGACAGTGATTGTTCAGTTTGATTGTAAAATCTTTGTAACACTTGTCATTGTTGTCATTCAACATAACTCATTTCAGTGCCTCAGTCTCTACTCCTGTGAAACGAGTAAGCTGGATCAAACAATTCCTTTCTAGTCGTGTTATTTGGGGAATCGAAAATGTTTTTCAGAGGCTTTCTCAATATCTTGATACTGCATCTATAATCCCTTTGGATGCTTAAGGGAAGATACAGGGATGATAAGCCCTCTATCCAGAACATGCAATGTAACTGCCCTGCATAATTTTTTAAGGTTTGAAATGTATGGATTTTTACAATTTTCTTCCCATAATCACTACTATCCTGAAACTATATTTACTAGCAATCTACTTAAACCTCTCTCGGATAAATTCAGCTCTGAATGACACATGGTGAAACCAATTTTAAATACTGGATGTCAAAATTAAATCGACACTTATTTAGCAGGAAATTATGACACTGCTTTAAATTTCCAAAGATTTCTGTTGCTCTTTTTAGAAGTTATCAGTCCCATGAAAAATATCACATTGCTGTCCTGGATTTGTTCTGAATTTAGACTTACTCATCTCATACCTTGCCTGTGGGTCTCCCCAGTTCCTGAACTTCTCTGCTCAGAGTATCCCTAAGTTTAGAACCATTAAAGCATCTGCTTTTAGGAGATACATTCGGAATTTCCAGACAGAAATACCCATGAAAATCAAACCAAAGGTGAGTATCAGAGTAAATCAGATTTATATTTGACTCAGTGACTGATTTTCATTTGATCAACTGCCTGATTTCTTTATCATCGTTTTGCAGGTGAGTCACCATTAAATGTCATGGTTGCTTTATGTCAAAACAAAGTGAAAATCTGTTACTATCAATCTGTGAACATAAATTCAAATATAGTAAAAACTTCCTTGAGAACCTATGATAAAATCTTAGCTTTTCAAAGAACTAATCAGTACAAACAGAACACAAAGAATGCCCTCCATGTTTCATTTGATTTTCCATTTTACAACCATTTGATAGTGACTGTCTTTTTGATATCATAAACAGTTAGCAGACGAGTATAGAAGAAACAGTTATTCCTTAGATATAAATATTATGGGTTAAGCTCACTGCAAATCAATGTAATACAAGAATCTTAAAGAAACAAACTACAAAGAGCTCCAAAAGAAGCAGACACTTGATATTGAACCATATAATATAAAGTAACATTTAAATGGTTTCAAATGACTTATTCCTTTTTAAAAAATAATTCTAAGTAATCTTTTAGATTTCCAGGATATATTCCCCCAAAAAAATCTTAATAATTACTTACACTTATCCATTAGTAATCAGAAAAAAGAAAACATATCTAGCATTTACTGAACATATACATTGCTCATTTATTCTTCAAAACGTCCTTACAAGGGAAGAACTGCTACTTTCATTTTATAGATGAGAAAACTAAGGCTTGGAGTGCCTAAATAGAACTTATCCAAGGACATAAAATAGAAATGTTAGAGCCACATTTGAAATTAGTTCCGTTTAACTCGAAACCTATCCTTTTTTCTTTATACTACACTGCCTCTGGCATTAAAAGAATGTTCTACTATCAGGAGAATAGAGGCAATGTTAAAAAGAAAACATCCAATCTTGGTGATACATGTGATCTGTCCTTCAGTTTCAGCAAAATGGGAGGACTGAAGTGAAGCCTAGGTTTGATTTAGAGGCTTTGCTATATTGTTTCATTAGACAGGGGAACTACCAAGCAGTACGTTTTATATGGTTTCTATGAAAAAGGATTTGGGGACTTGATAATGGAGGTAATTGTGCTTAAAAACATTTTGAAATAGATTAAAGAGATAACAGTGAGAAATCAAACATCTCCGTGCAAATATAATGGCAGCCCATGTTCCTGGCACAGATTTTTCTTAGGAGTTTGCAAAGACATAACTACAATTCAGGGCCAGAGATAACTCTTTAGTTACAGATGCCATAGAGAAATTTGTTTCTGTAGCCACATTTATGAAACCCAATTGCCACTTTGTCCATACCCCTGGAACAAAGACCTTCTATAATATTTGGTTGTTTTTCCTAAAGCAATGTTCTAAATTTATTGCTCGCAAACTCAATGACCTTAAAAAGAAACTCTCAGTGCTGCCTGAAATTAGTGAACATTGGAATTAGATGTTGTTACTTTAAAACTCATCTTGTATTTCCAGACTCATTGCCTATGACTCTCTCATGTGGACTCTTGTCTAGCAAATGGAGGTTAATAACTATCCTAAACCCAATCCATCCTTGAATTTGTTCATGCTGCTCTCCCTACCTGAAAGAGTCATTTCCCAGTGTAATACTACCACCAGTACTGCCTAAAGAATCCCTAGATTATCACTATTACTTGCAAATAATAGAAAATCCAAATGGGGTGCCTGGGTGGCTCAGTCAGTTGAGTGTCCCACTCTTGATTTTGACTCAGGTCATAATCCCAGGGTTGTGAGATGGAGCCTGGTATCGGGCTCCACACTGAGCATGGAGCCTACTTAAGATTCATTCTCTCTCTCTCTCTCTCTCTCTCTCTCTCTCTCTCTCTCTCTCTCTTCTCTCTCTCTCCCTCTGCCCCTCTCCCCCACTTGTGTGCCCTATGTCTAAACTTAAATATATATAATATTTACTTGTCTTAAAAAATTTAAAAAGAAAAACCATGAGTTAAATAATAAAGATCTTAAAAATACCTAAATTATACAAATGCAGAGGAACTCAGTTGCATGTTTTGGTTAATTTTCTGTCACAACAGTTTTCAAAGAACGAGTGTTTTCCTTCTTTCATTTGTATTGTCACCAGTCTGCTGGGATTCATTACATAGCTAACAGTCAAGACCACAGCTGCTGGAATTAGACTACTTAAGTTCAAACTCTCCGCTTTATAACCTTCAGAATACATATATAAGTTCTCTGAGCTTTAGTTTTTTCATCTATAACATAGAGATAAAAATAATTTCTAGGATTTAATGACTTAGTACATGTAAAGTGAGGATTTAATATTCTAAGAGGAAAAACTAAAAACCTTAAAACAGCACGGGGCACATAGTATTTAGCAACATTTTCTATATGTTTGTGTTCATGGGAAAACGTAGTGTCTGTCTGTCTCTCTCCTTTCTCTTATAATTAGAGACTAAAGATCTCCTAGAAGCTACCAAGTAGCCATATCTTACAGGTCATGTCTATGCCTAGCTACAAGGAAAGCTGGGAGAGGGAGCTTCTGGTCTGTTGTGGAGTCAGGGCTCTAGCATCAAGGACATAGAGAAAAGTCATTGCAGGGAAAGGAGTGACTGTTGTATATTCAACCAAAGATGGCTGTCAAAATCACTCGTTAGCCCTCAAAAAATCACTAGTTGTTCAAAGGTCTATCTAAAACGCTCCTCCTTTTATGAGGCCCTTCCTGATTTCCAAACCAGGAATCATTTTTTTTTTCCTTTTTCAAGACCTCTAAATAGTTATGCAAAGTGTCAAAATCAATCATGTATTATACTTTAAAAATATTTAAGAGAATTTAAGGCTGAATGAAACTATATAACCTAGTTCGATCAACTTTGTGATGATCAAATTACATCTGTAACATACAAATCAATTAAAATAACCAAAAAGAGTTAACCATTTAAATGTTTATCCTCCATCAGGTATGATAATAAGTGATTTATTGAAGTATTTTATTTACTCTGCACAACACTCTTACAACATTGGAGTTGCAAATAGACTTGCTTTACAACATATTCCCAGTAAACCTCCTCTCTCTTGACCCCTTAACAAATATAGCTATTTTGCTACCCAATTTAATTCTCACAATGAAATCGAAACTATAAGCATACACACACAATTAAAAAGATTTATTATGGAGAAAATGCCTTAAGAAAGCTGAAACTAATAATTCTCTAACTCCCCATTTTTCACTGGGGATTGATAGCCATTTTGAAAGAAAAATGGTTGAATGCTCAGATATTTGTTTACAGATTTGCTTTTTATTCTTTCATTTAGTACTATTTAGAGTTTGCCAAATTTTAGTATAGAAGAGGTACCGTGAAGCTCTGTATATACAAAACAGTGGTTGCAGTATTTCGTAAGTGATAGGACATTTTCAAGCATAACATTGATTATATGGAATTACCATTTTACCCTTTATTTTAGAAAGTAACTCAAGTATAACATGTGAATCCATTGTACTACTACCATTTTACAGATCAGAAAATAGTTTCAAAGAGAAAACATTAGTTACCCAAGGACATAGAGCTAGTAATTAGTTTAAGTGTGTAATTATAACCCCTATTTGGTCTGACCCAGGGTCAAAGTGGCTAATAACTACAGTTCCTGCTTATTGACCTCCACCTACAGTGTTAATACCTTCAATGCAGAAATTATCTCTTGGTGTTGCCCTAAGTACATGGCCTAGTGTTTTATGAACAGAAGATACTTAAGGTATATTTGTTGTAATGAGAACTCTGAAAATTAATCACAAAAAAATTCTGATAGTGGTCTTTGCCTTTCAAATGCTCCAAGTCTTGGAGGAGAAACAGGAACCAAAGTTGACTAGAGTTAGCAATAAGAGAGACATTCTACCCTAATACTGGCAGTATAAAAAATAGAGGCTTTACCTATGCCTCTTTTCTTTTTGAGAGAGAGAGAGAGAGAGAGAGAGCAAGAAGGTGAGGGGCAGAGAGATAGGGAGAGAGAGACAATCCCAGGCAGACTCCACACTCTTATTGCAAAGCCCATGCAGCACACCATCCCACAAACCCTGAGATCATGACCTGAGCCAAAATCAAGAGTTGGATGCTTAACTGACTGAGTCACCCACCCTCCCCTGTGTATTTTTAATTTTTTTAATGTTTGTTTATTTTTAAAAGAGAGAGAGCACACACATGCACGCCGTGGGGGGTGGGGAGGAGCAGGGGGGAGGGATCCGAAGAGGGCTCTGCGCTGACAGCAAATAGGTGTCTTCTCATAAAACTAAAACCTAACTTATGACCTACTCTCACCCTCTTTGGCATTCTATATCATGTTTAACACTTAATCCACAACTCTGAGTATGAAAAGCAAACTACATTCATTCTGTTTATTTGAATCAACTTAAATCTAACTCTAAGCCTTCATCTCTCCAGTTGATAAATCTAATCTTAATTATTATTTCCAAGGCTCTACTCACACTCTCAACAATAGTCATGACAAAACTCGTGCAGCACCAAAGTTAAGATGTGTCCCTCTGGTCATTAGGCATCTGGCTTTCCCTATTACTGCTGAGATTCCTATGCTTTGGCCTATGTGGTCTCTTCAGGGCTATGGTATCTAGAATCCAAATCCCTAGGAATGTTTAATTTTATGTGTCAACTTAGCTAGGCCATGGTACACAGATATTTGATCAAACACATCTGGATGCATTTTTTTAAATTTATTTTAACGTTTATTTATTTTTGAGACAGAGAGAGAGCATGAACAGAGGAGGGGCAGAGAGAGAGGGAGACACAGAATCTGAAATGGGCACCAGGCTCTGAGCTGTCAGCACAGAGCCCGACGTGGGGCTCGAACTCACAGACGGTGAGATCATGACCTGAGCCTAAGTCGGAAGCTTAACCGACTGAGCCACCCAGGCGCCCCTGGATGCATTTTTTTAAGGAGATTAACATTTAAATTGGTAGACTTTGAGTAAAGCACTTACCCTCTATAACGCAAGTGGGCTTCATCCAATTAGTTGAAGACCTTACGACAATGACTGACCTCCCTTGAGAAGAGGCAATTCTACCTCTTCTTATATGCAGTTTAGCTGCAACATCAACTCTTCCCTGCATTTCCAACCTGTCAGCCTGCTTACCTGCAGATTTCAAACTTGCCATCCTCCACAACTGTGTAAACCAATTCCTTAAAATAAATCAACCTCTGTCCCTCTCTTTCTTTCTCTCTACTTCTTTCTCTCTCATACACACACACACATATACACATATATGTATGTATCTTCTGTTTCTATGGAGAGCCCTGACTACTGTAACACACTAGGTGTATCACATGTCAAACTATTCTGGAAGTGATCTTTAATATTGAACGATAACATGGACCTTCCTCTCCTTCCAATTTCCCAGAATACTCAGCCATCAACTGATCAAATTACCAAGGTGATAAGACTCCATTATTCATGTTCTTGTTCCCATGGAGACCTTTTGAAATAGTTAACCACTTTTAATGTTTCCCTTCCTTTATTAACTTAACATGCACTTTTAATTAATTCAATTTAAGGAGACATAGGCAGACAGACATCATCATCATCTTGCCCAGATTAGTACAAGAATAACTTTACTAATTTCTTTGCTTTAACTTTTCCATTCTCCATTAAGTAGCCAACATGATCTTTTAAAAACATAAGGCAACTCATGTTATTCCTCTGCTCACAATATTCCTATGGATTTTCTCCATTTATGGTAAAATTTAAACTTATTGTCATCATGGCTAATTGGGCCGCAGCTGATCTGACCTCTGCTACCTCTTCAAATTTGTCTCATACACTACCCCCTGCACAACAGCCACAATGCTCACATTTCTGTAGCTCAAACAATCTAAGCTTTATAAGAAAATGGCATTTTAGGTCTTTGGTAATTGCTATTAAAAAGGCTTGGGATGCTTTTCCCCAATATATTCTCTTACTGGCTCTACATGTCCATAGGGGCAGAGTGAAACAGTTCCCTCCTCAGATAGAACATCATTGCCTGCCTAGTGAAGCCGAACCACCCATACCACCCCTCACTATCTTCTCACAATGGTTTATTTTCTTCACGACACTTTTTTATTTTCTAAAATTATCTTGTTTATTTGTTTACTTGTATGTTATCTGTGTCTCCTACTAGAATTTAAGTTACATGAGAGTGAAAACTGTCTGCCTTGTTGATGCTAAATTTCTAGGGTCTGGCATAAAAATCATTTAATAAGTACTTACTGAATGAAGAAATCCAAACAAGGCACTATCCTCTTTCAGCAACAAATATTCTTGAGGCAGCCAAATAGTAGTCACCTATTAGAAATGGAATCCAATTTTTTGTGTGTGTTTTATTCATTTTTTTTTTTGAGAGAGAGAGAGACAGAATGTGAGCAGAGGATGGACAAAGAGAAGGGGAGACATAGAATCCAAAGCAGGCTCCAACCTCCAAGCTGAGCTGTCAGCACAGAGCCCAACGTGGGGCTCAAACTCACAGGCCAAGAGGTCATGACCTGAGCTGAAGTCAGATGCTCAACCAACTGAGCTAGCCAGGCACCCCAGGAACGGGATACAATTTAAAGACTTGTCCTCAGGAATAAAGCAAAAGATGAATTTCCAGGGCAACACTAATCAAGAGAGCAAAAGTGCATTATATTCTCAGCCTGAAAACAAGATCAGCTGAGAAGTACGGGGCAGGACTGAGCCACCAAGAAAATGGTAAAGTCTGGCCAAAAACAGGCAGCTGCTGAAGCAGAGATGAGAGAAATTCATCAAATAGATCAGGGTTCAGCAAACAGTTTCTATAAGGACCCAGATAATAAATATTTTAGACTTTATAGGCCATAAGGTCTCTGTCACAATTAATCAACTGTTTCCATACAAAAGAACATATAGGTAATATATATACAAATGAATGTGACTGTGTACCAATAAAAAGTTAATTATGGACACTGAAATTTGAATTTACTGAAACTTTTAATTGTTTTATTTAGAGATAATTATAGATTAACTCGAGTTGTAAACAATACCACAGAGAGGTCCCACACACCCTAAACCCTATTTTCCCAATGGTAACATCTGACAAAACTATAGCATATTGATAATAATATAATCAATGTACAGAATATCTACAGCACCACAAAGAACCCTCATGTTGTACTTTTATAGCTACACACATTTCTGTCCCTCAATCCTCATTCCTAATTCCTAGCAACCATTAATCTATTCTCCATCCTATAATTTTGTGATTTCAAGAATCCCATAATACAACTCTTTTTATAGAGCATAATTTTCTGGGGAATCATCCAAATTGTTGCATGTATCACATTTGTACTCTTTACTTCTCAGTAGTATATCATGGTATGGATATAATTCTATAGTTGTTCTTTCTTTCTAATTGCTTTTGGTTTTGTTATCTAGGTACTCCTAGCTTCCTAAGTTAAGAAATGTTCTCCCTCTTCTATTTTCTGAAAAAGATTGTGTAGAAATGGCATTAATTTTTTAAACTTTTGGTAGAATTCTCCAGTGAAATTATCTGGGCTTAGATATTTTCTTTCAGAAATTTTTACATTACAAATTTGTTTCCTTAATATTCATAGGAATATTAAAATATCCCATTTCATATTGGATAAGTTGTGGAAACTTATACTTTTTGAGGAAATCAGAAATCATCTAAGTTGTCAAATTGATGTATATATAATTGTAGTGGTCCCTCATTATCTTCTTGATATTTAAAGTCTCTATAGTGATAGGACCTATTTCATTCCTGGTAGTGGTAATGTTTTGTCTTTTCCTTCTTTTGTCAGTAGTGCTAGAGGTCTGTCAATTTTATTGATCTTTACTAACAGCCAGTTTTGGTTTCATTGATATTCTCCATTGTTTTTTCTGTTTTCAATTTTCTTAATTTATGCTCTTTATTGTTTCTTTTTCTTCTTTTGGTTTTAATTTGGTCTTCTTATTATAGGCTCTTTACATGGGATCTTAGATTACTGATTTGAGACTTTTCTGCTTATTTAAGCAGTGTTCTAAATGTCCTTTTCAAATCTGCTTTGTGTCCCACAAATTTGCTTTAATATTCACTTAATTATTTCTTTTTTACTTTCTCTTGAGACTTTCTCCTTGACCCATAAATTATATAGAAGTATGTTGTTTAGAACTGTGTGTATTTCCAAGTGGTTTGGAGACTTTCCTGTTATCTTCCTGTTATTTGTGTCTAGTTTAATTATATAGTGGTAAAAGAACAAATTCTTTCTGATTTCAATCCTTCTAAATTTTTTGAGATTTGTTTTACACTCAGAAAAAGTGGTCTATCTTGGTATATGTTCTGTGGACATTTAAAAAGAACGTGTATTCTTCTGGTTGGTATAATGATCTACAAATGTTGATCATATCTTATTGGTTGATAGCAGTGTTATTATTTTATTCTTCCCAATTTTCTGTTTATTTTCTCTGTCAGTTGCTGATATAAGAGTTGTAATAAGTTAAATGGTGACCTCAGAAAATATCTCTTCACTCAGAAGGAGTGAGTGTGACCTATTTGAAAAGAGGGTTCTTTACAGATGTAATTAAGTTAACAATCTTGGGATGAGATCATCCTGAATATAGGGTGGGCCTTAAATTCAATGACAGGGGTCCTTATTAGAGAAAGGGACAGATAGATTTCAGACACAGAGATACACACACTAGAAGATCATGAGAAAATGGAAACAGAAATTGAATTTATGTGTCTATAAGCTAAGGAATGCCAAGAATTTCTGGCAACTACCAGAAGCTAAAAGAGATGCATAAAACAGATTCTCCTTAGAGACTCCAGGAGAAAAAAGAATTTGCCAACACTTTGATTTGAGACTTCTGACTTCCAGAATTGAAAGAAGATAAGTTTTTATTATTTTAAACTACCAAGTTTCTGGTACTTTGTTAAGAACTCTAGGAAGCTAATAGAAGGGTGTCAAAGTCTCCAACTATAATTATGAATTTGTTTATGTCTTTCTTAAGTTCAATCGGTTTTTGCTTCATACAGTTTGTAGCTCTGTTGTTTGGTGCATACATATTTAGGATTTTAATATATATGCTATTAATATACTAATGTTCAGATGATCTTTAAATATCAACCTAACTGTTTTGTTATATTTAAAGTGAGCTTTTGTAGACAGCATAAAAGCAAGGTCAAGTTTTTATATGTGTGTCTTTTAAAAATCCACTGTGCAAATCTCTCTCTTAACTGGTATATTTAGACCAGTTATATTTAGTGTAATTTTTGATATGGTACAGCTTAAGTCTGCCATTTTATTTTTTGGTTTCTTTTTGTTCATTCTTTTTCCTGTTTTACTCTGGATTACTCGAACATTCTTTTAGAATTCCATTTTGATTTTTCTACAGTTTTTCAGTATGCTGTTTACATTGTTTATATAGTAGTACTTCTATCTATTACAGTAATATAAATAACTCATCACAGTCTACTGCTGTTAACATTTTACCAGTTATTAATACAATTTATAATTTATAAATATAGTTGCCTATTTTATAATATAATTGCCTTAAATATTTCCTATACATATTTGTAGAACCTTATCAAGACAGTACTATAATGTTAGCTTTAATTACGAAACATAATTTAGAAATCTCAAGAGGAGAAGAAAATTTTATAGTGTCATCCATATTTTTGCTATTATCATGTTGTTTATTTCTTCCTGATGTTCCAAGATCTTTCTTTTACCATTTATTTTCCATTTAGAGAGTGTTATTCAGTCATACTCTTCAAGTAAATCTGCTGGTGACAAATTATCCTAATTTTCTTTCACCTGGAAATGTATTGATTTCCCTAACATTTGGAAGGATATTTCCACAAGGTAGATAAATCCATATTAATAGCCCTTTTCTTTGAGGGTTTGAAAAATGTGTGCTACTTCCTTCTAACCTACATGATTTGTGATGAGAAATACACTGTCATTTGAACTGTTTGTCCCTATTAGTAAGTAGTCTTTTCTCTCTCATTGCTTTCAAGATTCTTTTTTTATCTTTAATTTTCAGAAGTTTGACTATAATGTGTGTGTGAATTTCTTCGTGTTCTGGGCTTAAACAACTTCTTGGCTGACTTTTAACATATTTAGGAAGATTTTAGCCATTATTTCTCGAATACCTTTTTAGTCCCACCCTCTTTCTCCTCTCCTTTCTGAAGAGTCTAATGATGCATTAGATCTTTTGCTATACTCCACATGTCCTAAGGTTTTTTTTTTTTTTCCAATCAATTTTCCCCTTATTTTTCAGACTATGTTAATTTTATTGTTCTATCTTCAAGTTCAGTGAATCTTTCCTCTGATCTTTCTATTCTGGTGTTGAGTCCTCTCATTGAGTTTTTATCTCAGTTATTGTATTTTTAGTCCTAAAATTATCATTTGTTTTTTTTCTTTATATCTTCTATTTCTTTGATGAGAATTTCGATTTCATTGTTGAGACTATTTTCATTTATTTCAACTGTGTTTGTAATTTCTCAAGAAAGCATTTTTATGAGGCTGCTTTAAAATCTTTGTCAGATAATTCTAAGATTTTTGTCATCATGATATTGGTACCTATTGATTTTTTTTTCATTGAAATTGGGATTTTCAACTGGAAATAGGACATATTCAGTATTATGTTATGAGATTCTGGGTGTTATTTAAACCCTCTATTTTTAGCTGACTTTTTTCTGCCTCTACTCCAAAAGAAAAATGTGGAGTACTACCCCCTTATTACTTTAAGGTGACGGTAGAAATCCAGGTTCCTCACTTGAGATCCACTCACTCTCAAGAGCAGAAGGGCCTCCTTGATACTGCTGGAAGGATGGGAGTTCTGTATCCCCATGAGGCCTCCACAAATACTATCCTGGTTGAGTGGAACAGGAGTACCTCCACTGACACCATGAGTTGGTAGGGAGTGGCCTTATCATACCTGGGTGCTGGTGAAAGTCCCAAATCACCACTAAGCCTCCTCTGACACAATCACAGTGGGATGGTGGAGACCCCACTCATTACCTCATTACTACTAGATAACAGTCTAGACTCCCCACATGGTTTCCACAGATACTAGGGAGATGGAAGTAGGGACACACACATGGTCCCTGGTAGAAAAACCAGGGAGTTTGGAATGCCTCATTACAGCCTTGCAAGGGTTTCATTCTCAGCCTTTGTCAGAAGGGTTGGGAGTTGGACTAGTCTTCTCTGTGGTGCCTGGCTGAGTATAGTGGTTATTGTCAGAAAATTTTCTGTCTTGCTAAGCTGTTCCTTTCCTAGTGTATGGATACAGAGATGAGGCTTTTGATGTTGTTGTGTGACCATTGACATTTCCAGTTCCTTCAGCTCCAAGTATAGGCTATAAGAGGTGAAAAGAAAAGAAACTCATCACAGCATCATAGTGTTATTGTTTGGATCCTGTGGACCCTAACTGGTCTGTCTTTTTCTATTTTTCAAGGTCTTTTTTTTGTTTCAAATGTAATGTTTTTAGATAAATTTAGCAAGAGGAGGACTACTTAAAAGTTCATTTACTCCATCTTCTTGAAAATAAAGTCTCCCAACTCCATATAATTTTAATCTATCATGAAATATTATTCATCTTTTCAATTTTTTCCTACCATTAAAAAATGTAAAACCCTTCTTAGGAGGTAGGCCGTACAGCAATTAGTGGCAAACTGGATTTAGTTCATGTGCTATCAATGTCAGTGCCTAAAATAGATCAAGATTGGAACTATGACTCTTTTTGCTCAGTGGACACAATAGCCTGTACATTAAAAGGGTAAGGTAGACAATCAAAAAATTTTTTTTTAAAAAATAGCTTTCTCTTTTCTAATATCTAGAGACTACAGAAAAAGAGAAAATAATGGTTGAGAGAATGCATGAGTAGGATCAGATTAAAATTATTAAAGATCCTAAGGGTCACAAGACATTTCATGGTCTCCTGGACATAATTCCAAATAAAAACAACATTAGGTCATAAAATAAGAGTAAGAAATTACAACAAAATCCTGATTTTTCTAATTGTGACTACTTTTATGTTCATTGAGAAATATCCATGACTTCAAATGAAATTTTCAATAATTTTCCTCCTTTGTTTTCACTCTAATCATACATCTAATCTGCTTGTTGAGTAATCCAAGTTGACAAATTGAATACATAAAAGCAACAATTTCCCTTTATATACAGACATTAATTGTTTTAAGTAGGTAGCAAAACACATCCAAGAATACGATAGATTGTATCGTATTGTAAAATATGTAAAACAAAGTCATAGATAGGAGAGAGAGTTTGAATGTAACTAAGAGTAATAAGGTAAAAATGAAAAGAAGATTAAACATTTGGGAGGCTGAAAAATATCCAGCAAACTAAAAGTTCCAAGAACTATCTTGGCTTTACAAGAGAAATTCAGACTTATTCTTACAATGTGAAAGTCACACAGCTGCAAAGTATTTCCAGTGAGGGCTGGGCAGGGGGTGGGGTGGGGTAGGGGAAGACAATGTTGAACTCATATGGCAAATGAATGCACTGCCACATCCTAATTGTTCAGCTGAGCCAGCCTGAAAATTCATGCAAAGTGCAAAGTTAGTATACATAATTTTATTCTAAAGCTTTCTTCCTTGAATTGCTATTAAATTTTAAATAAACTGAGACATGAGCATTTACTAAAGTCATTATGATTCCATTACCCATGGCATGGAGATCTGTACCCATCATGCCAGAAGCTCTTTGCATTGAATTCTGTTCAAAGTTTCTCTTCTGACTTTTTATTTATTTAGTTTGCAGACCTACAGTAAGAAACACCCAGTGTCATCTGAAAGGACACATATTGCAAGAAACTAATTTCCTCCCTTACTGGAGCTATGTGATGTGTGACTTCCCATTGAGTACAATTGCCAACAAGGCACAGGTGTGCACTGCGTGAGGAGGTGAAAATGTGATTATAGGAAGAGAGATGTTATGATTTTGTCCCTGTATCCATAATGTAATCAGCCTCAAATGAGTGCCTGCTTTTCTTTCTCATAGTAAACACCAAGCCTAGGAAGCAAGAAAACCAAAAACTGCCATATCCAGATCCAAATTCATACTGTAATTGGCTTTAGAAATAAGAAGGAAAGCAAGTTTATCCCCTTTCATTGATTCTTTGGCGTACTACAGAAAAGCATCCTAGAAATCCTTTTACTTCTAATATTTTCATGCTCTACTAGTTGAATAAGTAAAACCCAACACTGAATAGGTTGTCCTTTTTCTTGAATCTAATAAAATCAATCATTCAATACTGCATTCTTTAAGAGATAATTCACACAAAAAAGGTATAACATTCTTTTATTTTCAGTTACAAAAAAATGTTTTAATTGGAAATGCTTATAAATTTAAGTCAATAAAAGGAAAACTGAACTTCCACAAACTGAATAAGGCAAAGCACTAAATATTATTAAATCAGACTCAAATACTATTAATTCACCTAATTCAAATGTGATTCAACTCAGATGGGTACAAATAATTTATGTACAGAGCTATTCAATACAGAATTGTTTGTACTTGAGTAAGTTTGGGAAAAAAATACATAATCTGTTAATAGGGGATTAAATAAACTGTGGGATATCTATATATTACAACCATAGTAAAAGGATAACTAACATCTTTATGTACTAATATGAAAAATTATCTCTGATATGTATGATTATAATATTCTACCATTTGGCTTAAATAAGATAAATAAGGATGTGTGCATATTTATGTGCTTACTTATATATACATACAATATTCTCATAAGGATATAAATGAAAGGATAACTGTGGTTGCCTATATGAGGAAAAGTCAAGTAGCTGAGAAACATTGGTTTTAGGGAAACTTTTATTATCATTTTATATTTTTTTGAGTGCTTGAGCCATGTAAATGATTACCTATTCAAAAATATATTAAATTTTAAATTTTAAAATTTTTGAAATATTGAATTGCTAGTATATTAAAATGTGAGAAATGCAATCAATATAGTTACAATAACTATATTGTTCTCCATAGATAGATTGTCACTAATTTGGGGCTGAATGCATAATGCATCATACTTATATCAAACCAATTAAAATCTCATGAGATAAACATGATCAGGTTCAGTTAACCCAGATGAGCCCCTAACACTGAAGTCTACTCAACAGAACTGATTTTACTTATGGGAAAAATAGGCAGATAAAGATGCCTTACAAAGTGGGAGATACAATATATATCAACATGATCAAATTTACCACTTCTGTTAAGTTACACCTTTTGAAGTTCTCCCTATTGATAAGATACAGGAAAAATTATTTGGGCAGAAGTTTAAAACATATTGGATAGTTTGTACAGCAACATAAATTAGATCATATAATTTAACAGAATCTATTATGGCCAGGCTCAGGAAATCAAAGAAAGATAACACAGGAAAATTTTATTCTTGCAGAGAGGAAAATTTTGGAACCATCTGGAGTCTTTGCCAGATCTACTGGATATAAGAAATAGACACTCCCATTACCTGGTTACTAAGCTGTTAAACATTCAAAAGGGAATGATTTAAACAGAAGTTAGGAGCCTTAAAGAAAATTAGGTTTAATTTTAAATTTTGAATAAGATTAGCCCTGAGCAGTGAATATAGAAGGTTTATTAAATATAGTCAAATGCTCACTATGTTGTACACCTGAAACTAATGTAACATTGTGTGTCAACCATAATCAAAATGCTTTTAAAAAGTTAAATATATAGTCAAAGGCCCATTTACATCAAGGAATTAAGAAATTCAAAATAATCTCTGATTATAAATCTGTATAAATAGCTGTATGTATTATTAAAGATCACAATATCCTGAAAGTGCTTTACTTCTTAGAAAACATTTCCTTAAATTGGTGCCAAAAGAAGCCACATGAAAAAATAGTTAATAATGACAAAGAGGGGCGCCTGGGTGGCGCAGTCGGTTAAGCGTCCGACTTCAGCCAGGTCACGATCCCGCGGTCCGTGAGTTCGAGCCCCGCGTCAGGCTCTGGGCTGATGGCTCGGAGCCTGGAGCCTGTTTCCGATTCTGTGTCTCCCTCTCTCTCTGCCCCTCCCCCGTTCATGCTCTGTCTCTCTCTCTGTCCCAAAAATAAATAAAAACGTTGGAAAAAAAATTAAAAAAAAAATAAAATAAAATAATGACAGAGAATTAGTAATTAGAATCCCTATGCAGTAATTAAAATAACAAATAAATTTTAGTTACCACCTTTATATTTAAATCAATTCTGCGTATACCCCCCTCCCAGGTATTTTCTTTTCCAGCAGAGATTTCTGGAATAGGGAGCAGACCCCAAAGTACCTTCAGTTGGAATTTTACAACTACTCGTAAGTGAATACATTAAGGCTGAGGGAGGGATGCCAGTTTCAGATGGCAACACATGTATTTTTTTTAAGTGCCAGTAAGAAAGTAATAAAAAGGAGCTGTTTTAGGCAAAATTATTCCAAATGGTTAGCCAAAATATGTGACTGCAGGTGCAACTAAAATTTTAATGCTGGAAATAAATTTACTCTGGCCCTTAGGTATTTTGAAAATGCATCTTTTTCCTCAGACAAAAAGAAAAAAAAAATGACCCAGAGAGAAAAATTAGGTCATGAGATCAATAATAAACACTAAATAATCTATTTATATGAATATGAGAAAACTTTAGAAATAAATCTCATCAAAGTTACAAAAAGTTCAGTAATTAGAAATACTGTTTCTAAATTACACAAGGTTATTTTAGAGTCCCAAAAGTATAGGGATTTCTCTCTTATGGTAAAGTACTTATAAAAATCAACCAAATAAATTTTTCTCAAGAAAGATGCTATTAAAAATACTGCCCAAAAGTGAAGTAAAGCAAATAGCCAGGCTAATCCTGTCCATACTTTCTAGTTCACAAACTTTTTCCATTCTTGAATGAGCAAATAAAAAGCAAAATAAAAATTGAAAAGATACTAAAAAATTAATACAAAGCAACATTGGTCCATTATAAGAGAATACACACACACATAAACACACACACACACACACACACACACGCACGCGCACAGAAAGATTGAGAAAGAAAAGAAAGTGCCATAGACATAACGTATTCCAATTCTGTTAAAATTTTATGTATCATAAAATTTTCAAAATTCCATAAAATATTCAAAAATTTAAATTGACCTTCATAAAAATATTATAATAGAGAATGAAAACTATTTTAAGGGCTACAAATAAAGGTAAATAATGATGAAAATAGGGCCAACCGGGGAAGTGATTAAAGGACAGAAATGAAACCGTCTCATTTTAACAGAAATAGGAATAGTTTGGAAGAAAGAACATTAAGTGTTCAGTTCGTGATAAATTGGATGATGTTGCAGATTTCGTAAGGGCAGTAAATCTAGACAAATGAACCTGAGTGAAGAGAAGTGTGGACAAGAAATAAAATTAAATTAAATTTAGGAAAATTGAAGTTAATTTTATACATCATCAGAAATGTAAATCATCAGTGGGAAACGTAGGAAAGAAATGTCAAGTTGAACCACAAGAATCAGATTAAAATTTAAAATGATAGCCTAATCATAGCCAGATATAGTTTCAAATTCACAGTTTTGAGTTTCTGGAGAATTTACTTTGTCAGTCAAAAGAATGTATTATGGGTATACTGCTTCTGTTTGTCAAGCTAAAGAAGGATTGAAGTAATGAAATATTATTTTTTTGTCTGAAGTGTTATAAAATTGAATTATATGCCTATACCACTTTATAAACCACTATATTAAAGTTTTAAATTGCTTTTTATCTCTGGAGAAAGGTGTTATGCTTTTGAAAAATAAAGTAAGCAGTAAGGAATAAAAGGAAGGAGCAAGGAAGAGAAGTCAGGAAACTGAAACAAAAGAACCATATTTAGTAGCCCCCAAATGATCATTCAATTCACTAAATAATTCTTGTTATCTTCCACTTTCTCAAATACTTCTAAGTAGCACCACAGTGATCAAACAGAACATCTTCATTTAGGATTGCCATATAAATTTTTATGACCCAAACAAAAAATCAGGATCATCACAAAGTCAAATGAGTAAAATAAAGATAGGAAGAGATAGGACATGGCTGGATGCATTCTTTACGTCAAACAGGTTGCATACATTACCAAGTTTAATTTTCACAATGACATTAACAGGTATATCATTTTACAGTGGCCACTGAAAAATAAAGAGAAGAAACTAGCCAAAGATCAAAGAACTAGTAGGTGGCAGAAAATTAATTAAAAGCTAAGCCTGTTTGACTCCAGCTGTACCACCTATTCCCCAAACTATATCAAGCATCTTAAATAGAAAACATGATCAACCCTATCAATGGGCCAGCAAGCAAATGAAATAAAGGAAGAAGGAAAAAAAAGGAGAAGAAAGACGAAAAGGAGAAAAAGGAAGAGGAAGAAAAACCACTGTGGTGCTTGCCCCCTAGTTACTGAAAATCCTACTCAAGAATCAAAGAACTAAATTTTAGAAATATGATATATAAATATAAAGTCTCCCAGATTTAATACAAGAAGAGATTTCTCAGTGTAAATTCTTACAGGGTAGGTTTCCTGGAGAAGAAAACCCTCATTATGGATAAGATTTGGGTAATAAAATCAGGGAGGGAAAAATTCTAAGAAGGGAATCAACATAATTTCTAGAAGGAAATGATGAGCAGCATAGAGAACGGAAAGATCATCAATTCCAGATATTTTCTGGAACTTCACATTTGCTCATATCCTCAAGTGAACTTTCATTTGTTAACATCTTTTTATACTCCAACAAGCTTAGTTTTCCGGTTTTTTTGTTTGTTTTTTTTTTTGGGGGGGGGGTTATTTACTAAACTCTAAAATTCACAGAAGGTTGCAATACTTAACTTTTGAGATGAAATCATGACTCATAATCTAAAATCATTCAAGTGAGGCTGAATGTTCCATTTGACCAACTATTACTAAACAGCTGACATTTTTTGTTGCATTTTAAATTGCCATACTTACATTCACCCTGATTGAGCAATGATCTCTCTTTTGTGGTGATAGTTCTTTTTCACAAGTGGTCATGTTATTTATTTCCACAACAGAAAGGCTGCATGGGACCCAACACCAGGAGGCAGTTTCTACTAGGATTATGGTGAAAGAACTGCTAAATTTTCCAAATATTACATTATCCAGGTCATAATCCATTTATATTTATGCCTAAATAGTAGTTATGCTGTTGAACAATAAAAATGAATAGCTTAGTTCAGCACCCAGAATAAAGTAAAAACTATTACATAGAAACTTATTACCTATGTTACCTAACATTACTCTCCAAAAGGACATCATTCTTAGGTAGACATCAGTTTTCACCTTCCACTTTTTCTTGTTTCTTTGTAACACAGATAATATCAATTTATGCAGATTTAAATTATCAAAAGGCACCAATGGGTAAAACATGAAACTATTAAGCTAAAATAATTATAACATTTTCTAAATATCAAGAATGCATTTTGGTCTCTCATTTTTGTATCTTCCTCAAAGACCCACAAATCTCATTATCAATGAATTGTTACTAATTGCAGAGATGAGACTGTGATTAGGCTCTTAACCCTCAAAACCCTGCCCTTCATGCATTTAGTCAGCCACTGAACTAATATTTACTTAGCATTTATATCTAGGCACAGGAGAAACTGCAGTAAACAAAGTCTCTGCCCTCAAGGAGCTCAAACGGAAGGAAATCAACAATAAATAAATATATCATTAGATGTATAGTGTGTCAGATGAAAAGTGCTATCAAGGAAAGCAAACCAAAATAACACAATAGGGAATGCTGGAGACAGTGGACAAAGAGGTTGTCACTCTATATAGTATAGTCAATGGTGTGTTAAAGGTCCTATTACGGTCCCACTCTGAGTGTAGAGAAATAGTATGATACAGAGACAAAGTGCAAACACTAAGACCATGCCTAGACAGTAAGGTCACTGGTGTGGCATCAAGGAACTCTCAGCTGGTAGCTATCCCAGCCCAGAACCTCAGGGACCTAACTCAAAAACAACATCTCTGAGTTTCCAAAGAGTTCCAATAGTTCAAATAGACACAGGAGTCAGAGTCACACCGAACCAAGACATGTGACAATAACCGGACCTTCAGAGAGACAGAAGATGCGGAACCAAACGTGGTTCTGGAGGTATAACTGTAGCTGTACTACATGATATTTAAAAAAAAAAAAAAAAAGCAAATTCAGACCTTGCAACTGACCTTATGGTCTTGACACTTTATCACCAAAGTTTTTGACTTGCCCCCAATTTCTCAGAGGAAATGAAGAGATTACATGACCTTTCTACCAACAACAAATTCTCAGTGCATAAAAGTATATAATGGGGGGGTCTGGCAGATATAGAGTTATATCTGAATGAGGGCTAGGGATACCAAAATTTTTATCATAAGCTAGGCCCTGGAATTCTAAGAAAAATGTGATACATATACTAAAACCAAGTGTTCATGTGCCAGCAAATTAATTAAGAATGTAGAAATTATGAGACAGACCATAACATGTAAATATAGGTTAAATCATGGAATAATAATATATAGACAGGAAGAGAGTAACAAGGCACGTACAGCCTTTATTCCCCAAAGGTCAAGAATTACTACATGAATGACACATACCTTCTGGAAAAATGTTAACATGTCTACATTATACCTCTTCCAACCTCCTATGATCATCTAATCTAGATGCTTCAATAAATATCTTGAGACATTCTTTAAAAGCGATTGCCTATATGCTTTCTCTGCCATTAAAAAAAAGCAAAAAAACCAAAAGGAAAAAAGTCCCCTTAGTTTATAAATCAAGGACAATTACTTGTCTTTTAAAATGTTGCCTTATATAGTCTATATTACAAAACATGATTATTTTCATTTAAGAAAACAGGTTTTTGTATTCAACAGAATTCTGATATGGACTAAAACTAAACTCTAATCTCTTACATCAGTAGCTGATAGAGTGCTACACAAAATACCAGATATCTGATTAAAAATATATATTGTTTAATAAATATTCCTTAAAACTAGTTGTCATTATGATATAAAATTTCGGTCATATTTCAGTTTTGGTTATAGGTACAAAATTTGGGATCTTGCTTAGCTAAATTCTAGACATCAAAGCAGTCATCCATATACATTCTTCAGGTCGACTTCCACCAGGGAAAGCAAAACACTGAAAGTCCATGGCAGTACTCCAAACCATGATGAACCGAGGCAATTTCATTTTTGTTGACCATTGCTTCAGGTCATTGTAATTTAATGAGTAGTAATCCTATTTAAAAATATGTTGCAGGCAGCAAGGTGCCTGCTGGGAGAAAGTGGCTACGCATGAACAGATCAATATGCATTGTGTGCTTTCAACCATTCAATAATCGATTCACCCTTGTTATAAGAAAATAAATGTCAAAGTCCCCAAAGTTAATTTCTGAAGAAAGTGTTTACAAGGCTATCAGATTATTAAAAGTTTCCATGGGTTACCGTTTATTTATTTGTTATTGAAATCTCTGTGCCTCATATCACAATATCCAATTCAAAAACTGTAAAGGAATCCTAAAAGTAAACTGCTGCAGGAAGGTTGGCTGCATTTTCTTACTATCACCAATGTGTTAAAGGCATATTTGGACTAAAGCATTTCACAGACTCAACTCTTTTTCCCCCCTCTAGTCTTACTTTTAAATATACCAGCTGCATTTAATAAGCTATCAAATAAGGCTTTCAGCAGGCTTAACTATAAGATGTCAGATCTTCTGCTTCATGTGTTATTCAGTAATTTTCAATTTCTCAAAATTTGTGCATTAAAAGAAGATAATGTATTCCTTTAGATTAGTCAGAATTTTCAAAAGTCTTAGTTATATGCTATGGGCTTTCAACATTTCTCTGTTGCCATAGAAATGGGTTTATGAAGGACTGAATCTGTGCAGCATAATCACAAACACTAAATTGGCATATAAAAGCATTCCAGCCTAGCATCTCTACTGTCTATGCTAATGGTTTCGCTGCTTTTATAGCAGTATCTTACCATGCTGTAATTCATTCAGGAAGCCCTAAACACTATCTTCCATTGAACTGGATTTCAGAGGAGTCTCTTATACATTGTGTACCATTTTTCTGTTAGCTAGCAGAGCTCTCAGCACATCATATTGCCACATCAATGAGTTCTCTGGATTAGAAATCAAACCAGAAAACTATACACATCAGAGCACCAAAGGCAGTGCATAAGTCTTACTCATTTGACTTCAATTAGTTGGATAATGCAAGTGGTAAACGAGATTCATTTCCTTGGATCCCAATTGCATTGTCATTTAAAATAAATTGATTAAAAGTTCACTTCAATGATTGAATATACGTGGTCATCTAAATTATTAAATCTGATTTCCTCAAATCGTCTTCCAAGAAAGTTACTCATAATTTTAAATGACATGACATTTATATATAAAGCTGAACAAGTTTAGGTTCTCACTCGATTAATAATAAACCCATTCTGCCTTTAAACCAATCCAAAAAAACTCGAGCTAGTCATCTATGTAGCTTTAGGGAAGTTATGTACTTGCACTTGTTCATCTGCTATAAAGTTCAATCAGGATTCCCAAGCCTTCTATTTTAATGGCTCAAAACTTTGATTTTAACTCCCTCTAGATCAAGAAAGCAGATGTTCTCTTCTGCTATCTACCTAAACTGAAGTTAATTAAATTCTTTCTTGTAACTAAAACTACCAAGAATCTAAAATTAACAGCTACTTTAATTCTTCTGTGTGTCATCTTTCACTGTAATCTGCATTTAGAATAGGCACTGTTCAGCAACTTTTCACTTGACTATGGAGAACTAGTTTCATTTGAGCTGATGTCAGTGGTGCTACTTTTATTCTTACAAAGGTCAAGTCACTGCCACAATCCTCAATGGAAACACTAAACTCAACTCATCCTAACCAGGCAAAGAGAGTGCACAGTGCCATTTGTCAAAATAATCAAGTGTGACTGTTTTCCTCACACTTTGGTTGGTAAAACAGGGTCAAGAGAAATACGACCTGGTGATTATTTGTTGGTTTTCCAACCTAACATCCGTCCCTGCTTCCTACAATAATGATGCCACCACCCTCATTCCATGTGGATCTAGTGAGGCTAAATCTATCCCCACAAATGACACGCATAATTTATGTTTAGCTACTTGGGATTTTCCACTGGTCCACCACAGGACTGGTGCGGTGAGGGCACAAGATCCACATTAAGCCAGTTGTGTCAACAGACCTCAAATCTTAAAAGCAAGCTTTCTTTCCCCTGAAACTGATTTCGTGATGATAGGAATTTGATGCTCCCACAGGAATGAAGCCAACACAGTGAAAAGCAGAGGTAAAATATGGGAGAAAGTTGAATTCTAATGATAATGTTTCAGCCCGTGAAGATAGCTGTACCCTAGGGTTTTTCAATAGGTCAGTTTGCTTCAGCCAGATTGGGTCAGGGTTTCTTTCATACAAATGGCAGAAATGCATGTGGACATCACAATTAGAAAACAAAAAGTTCTTGAAATCTACTCTGGTAAAGACAGAGACATCACCCATCAGATGCAAAACATCACTTTTGATACAAGAAAGAGAAATAAAATATTCAATTAGTAAAAAGAAAAGGGGAAAAAAGATGTCTATCAGAATAATTCAACTGCTTTCTTAATTTCAATTACTTTTTTCCCCCAGAATCTGAACACTTTCTGAAATGCCCATTATAAGTAATATAAACTTTATCTAAATACTGAATACACTTATTTATCATTAATTGTGGGTCCACTATGTTCTCTGTCTGGGAATAAAGAGTTGATGAGACAAATCCCCAGCAGTAAAGGAGATTGCATTTAGGTAGGAAATAAGGCAAATAATAAAACAGAAGTCATTCTATTCATGGTTCCTGATTATTTTAAAATAAAGTTGAACAGCATAAAACAAAGTAGAAAAACAGTATCAGAAAATTTTTGATTTAACTAGTATATCCTCCCACATCTTTTTTTCCATTAGCAAGCCCTGATACATGGCTAAGGTTGGACAAAATAAGTTTTATTTCATTTAGGCCAAAATGATGCTAGTCCTATAAACTGCTTAGATCATTTAATTTCTCTTCTAGCCACCTTACCACCAGTGTCATGCTCATGGCTCATATTTTTATCAGGACCAAAGTACAACCAATATTATTTAAGGTCACAACTTGAATTAATATCAAAATTTTCTTTTAAATGTATAACAAAATGCCAACATTAGCATGAAGCAAGAACAGTCACAACTTTCAACCCATGTAAAATATATCTCTTTCACTACTAGAACACCAGAAAACATGTAAAATGTCTCTTCAGAAGTGTCTACCCAGATTATATTATAAATAATATAGACAAACTTTAAACTCAGATATATTTCACTTTTCAAAGATGGGCAAATTAATTCATCGTTCTGAGGCTCAGTCTCTTTATCCATGAAGAGGGCATAATAATAACTGACCTAACTGGTTGGGGGACAAATGAAGTAAAATATGTTAAATGCATTAGCAAAGTACTCCCCTATAGTGAGCCCCAATAAATGATGGCTAAAAAGTAAATATACCAACCCAGTGCACTACCTTAAAAGAGTGAAACTTTAGCCTAGAATTGAAAATATTTTGTATTACATAAATTATATATTTGTGTTGGTTTCCTATTATTGCTGTGGAAAATTAGCAGAAATGTAATGGCTTAAACCAACACAAATTTATTATCTTTAAGTTCTGAACATCAGAAGTCCAAAAAGGGTCTCACTGGACTAAAACTAAGATATTAATAGGGTTGCATTGTTCTGGAGGCTTTAGGAGAAAATCCATTTCCTTTCCTTTTCTCTCTTGTGCAGGTGGCCTGCACTGCTTGACTGAGGCCTTTTTCTCCATCTCTAACACAAGCAGAATAGGATCTTCAAATCTTTCTCTGACTCTGATTCCTCTTCTGCTTCCCTCTTATACTTTGAAGAACTCTTGTGATCATATTCAGTCCACTTGCTAATACAAAGTAATCTTTTTATTTAAAAGGTGAACTGATTATCAACTTTAATTTCATCTGCACCCTTAATTCTCCCTTGCCATGTAATATAACATATTTACAGGTTCCGTGTATTAGAGCACAAGCCTCTTTGAAGAGCCATTATTCTGCTTACCACAGCACCTATCCTTACATTTATTCTTTGAATTGCAAAATGACAATTTCTAGAATTCACCTTAAACCATTATATTATTCATATTTCCTACTGGCCTAGAAAACACACCCACCGTGGATTCCTACAGTAATTAAGTTCAAATATGTAATTATTCATTATTCATCAATTTACTTTCATGGATGATTTGAAAATATAAAATCATGCTACACAACACCAAGGTTGTCAAAATAATTTAATCACATAAATTATCATTTGAGTCAATGTTTTAAAACTTTTTTTCTTTTTTGAGAGAAAGAGAATGCACATGAATGCATAAGCTGGAGAGGGGCAGAGAGAGAGGAAGCAAGAAAATCCCAAGCAGGCTCCACAGCCAGCATACAACCCAACATAGGGCTCAATCCCACAACCCTGGGATCATGATCTGAGCTGAAACCAAGATTTGACACTCAACCAACTGAGCCACCCAGCCACCTTGAGTTAATATTTTAAAACGCTATGCGTCACAGATCGTAGATTTAAAAAGAACCTTAAATTTCTTACACCCATAGGTACTGTATGGTTAAATTCTTTAATTTTGACTAAATTTTCCTACATCTTGTCTTTATATATTAGTTGCCTGATTTCCCACATAATCCACACCTGAAATGTATTTGGGATATAAAACTTGAAAGTCAAACAAGAGACTTGTAGGTAATAATAGTGTGTGTGTGGGGGGGGGGGGGCTGTTTCCGGGAGATAGAAGGGTAAATGTGAGAGAAGAGACATTCTCAAAGAGAATCCATAAATCTATGATTCTTAGTGTTTTAGGTACTTGACTCAATTTATAGTTTTATTTTTCAATTTATTATTTTATTTTAGAGGGCAGGGAGAGGAGCACCGGGAGTGAGAGAGAGGGAGAGAGAGTTAAGCAGGCTCTATGTTCAGCACTGAGCCCAACACAGGGCTCAAACCCTTGACCCCGGGATCATGACCTGAGCTGAAATCAAGAGTAAGTCGTTCAACTGACTGAATCATCGAGGCTCTCTCAAATTATAATTTTAAATGATGTGAATGCTTTCGGTGATCTTAGTGGACTAAAGCATGTGTGTGTGTGTGTGTGTGTGTGTGTGTGTGTGTGTGTGTGTGTGTTTAATTATCTTGGAAGATGAAAAATAAATGATAAGTGGTTTCTGTTCTGCAATAAATTTAATGTAGGATTCCAGGGTTGAATAATTTTCTGGGTCAGAGAGCAATATTCATAAAATCCCTGCTTATGTTCCATAGAATGGACACCTTGGTCTTACCCAAGTTACTTTGGGGTGGGCAATGGTGAGAAACTTCACACCAGAGAAGAATAGGGTTGTTAAATATATCATATCACTTAAATGTGAATTTCACATAAATCACAAATTTTTAGTTTATTCAAAATATTTCAAAGGATATACTTATACTAAAATATTCATTGTTTTTTCCATTTCATAAGAAATTTGAATTTAGCTGAGCCTTCTCTATTTTTATTCGCTAAATCTGGCAATCCTGGAGAAGAATAAAGTTGACTCCATATGTCCCTAAGAAGCAACTCTTTTTGGGGTGCCTGGGTGGCTCAGTCAATTAAGTGTTCAACTTTGACTCAGGCCATGATCTCACTGTTTCTGAATTTGAGCCCCGCATTGGGCTCTGTGCTGACAGCTCAGAGCCTGGAGCCTGCTTCAGAGTCTCTCTCTCTCTCTCTCTCTCTCTCTCTCTCACTCTCAAAAATAAATAAACATTAAAAAAATAAATTAGAAAAAAAGAAATAAAGAAACAACTCTTTATTCCCAACAATCCTTCCCCAGATCTAGGTATAGCACTCAAGCTCCCAGGTATAGCTGCTCCTAATTTCTAATCCTCAGAAAGAATGACCTCCCCATAGCCCTGTTGCAAAACTGAGGGAAACAGATGTCTTTCCTAGACTATCATCAGATACACCTTTAAAAAGTCTAACAAATTCTTCCTGAAAAGGACAATGATATAAATGTATTGGGTCTGAAAGCCAAGGGCCAGTGGAAGAGACAAGACAAGTGCCAAAAAATGTTAGAATTTGGGGAACAAATAAAGACCCCTCTCCTTCTCGCTTGAGATGTATGTATATGTGTGTATGTGCATAGTTTAGCACAGATTGCTAAAATAGTGTCTCTTATAATTAATTTTGGGAGTCATGCACCCATTTTACAGACTGATAAAATAGTTTCTATGAATGCCTATGAACATAATTTTTCAACTTTGTATAATTTTCAAGGGATTCAGGGCCTGCAAAAATCCATAAAACTTTAGCTATAATCTTTCGTCATATATTTTGAAATATTTTCTCAAAATATTAACATTTTAAAATGGACACACATATCAGTTTTCCACTTATGTTTGATATTTTTAGTGTCTTGTTCAATAAATATTTTCCTACAAAAAAGTATAACAAAATCTACCCATAACCTCCTCTAATTGTTTTAAAATTTTATGTTTTACATTAGTTCTATAAATTACATTATTCCTTTTTGTATATGGTGCAGTAACGTTTCTTTTTCACATAATAATCTATTGTATTAATGTCATTTATTGAATAATCTGGCTCTCTTCTCTTATTTCATATCAAATACATCAAATTTCCATCTAAGAATGAATCTGCTTCTGAGTTCCTTCTCTGTTGTATCAACCAATCTCCATATTATTACATTTTCTTATTGAACTATTATTGGACCATTACTCTCTTCTACAGGAATTTTTAAATCAGTTTGTAAATTTACACAGAAAAAAAATTATTTTTGGATTGTAATTGAAACTACATCTACGGTATAGAGTGATTTGAAGGAAAATCATCACCTTTATCAAATATATATTCTCATTAATAAACAACACATTTCACCATTTTCAAGTTTTCTCTTATCCCTTTGTACAATTTTCTTCCATTTTTTCATTGTTCATATTATATCCAGCAACTTTAAGGAACTTTCTTAATGCTTCTAACTCCTTATATATTTTTTCTTGATTTTGCATTTAGATGATTTATTATGTTATCTTTGTGTCTTTCTTTCATTTCCTTAAACCACATTTATTTTTGGTGACTTAGTCTATTGTCCTGGTTCTCTAGTGCAATATCAAATAGTGGGTATAATGTAGGAATCACCACCTTGTTCCTGGCTTCAATAAAAACTATTAAGGCACAACTTTCTCTCTCACTCCTCACATTTCCATAGACTTCCAAGTTTACAACACTATGTGACTATTGCCACTACTTTATGAAACTGGTATGTTTAAGAGAAGGAACTAATAAGCATGCTCTAATCGCCCTCTCTGGGGTACTCTTCCTCAAAACCACTTTCCCTTTGGAATCCTGGGTTTATAGTCATCTACACATTACTCATATTGTAACAGGCAGAGGAAGGCTTCCATTTTAGAAACAAGTTCAATATAGGAGAAAAAAATTAGAAAGCCACTATGGGTGCACATACAAATCATGTTCTCCAAGAATCTTTGTCAGTAATAAAGATGCTATATTTTATGTTTACCTTTCTTCTTCTTGTGTCAACTGACCATTTACTTTCAAAAGTAGGAAGAAATACAAGGGTTGCTTTCATGTCCCAAAAATAACATTGTACTATTTATTCACCATCAGTTAAATGTTTTTAATGCATAATGTTATCAGATTAAGTATGTTCCCTTCTATTCCTAATATGTTAAATTTTTATCATGAATAAATGTTGAGTTTTATCAAATTGTTTCCTACATCATTTGAGGTGTTCACTTGTTTCTTCTATTTTACTGTATGTAGAAAATTACATTGATATGTTGAATTATTTTTGCATCCCTGGTATTAATACCTACATAAAAATAGACAACAGAAACAATTTGTCAAACATAAAATTCATTGCTTTTGAACTTTTGAATAAGATTATTTATAAAACTATTTGGGCCTGGTACTCCTTTCAGATGGCTGCTGATTCCTACTACTAATTCAGTAGAGAGTGATACCATTGATTATACATTTATATCTAGAAAACCTTACATTTCATGTGAATTTTGGGCATACAAAGTTTTGTTGTTTCTTTTTAAAAGTGATATTTTATGGGGTGCCTGGGAGGCCCAGTCGGTTAAGCATTTGACTCTTGATTTCGGCTTAAGCCATGATCTCACAGTTCATGGGTTCAAGCCCCTCATCAGGCTCTGCACTGCCAGCGAAGAGCCTGCGTAGGTTTTTTTTTTCTCTCTCTTTCTCTCTCCCTCTGCCCCTCCCTCACACACACTCTCTCAAAATAAATAAACATTTTTTTTAAGAAGTGCTATCCTGGGGGTGCCTGGGTGGCTCACTCGGACTCTTCAGCTCAGGTCATGATCTCATGGTTCATGAGTTCAAGCCCCGCGTCAGGCTCTGGGCTGACAGCTCAGAGCCTGGAGCCTGCTTCGGATTCTGTGTCTCCCTCTCTCTCTGCCCCTCCCCCTGCTTGCACTCTGTCTCTCTCTCTCTCAAAAATAAAAAAATAAAAAATTCAAAGAAAATTAAAAAAAAAAAAGTACTATCCTGGGTGGCTCAGTTGGTGAGTGTCCGACTTAGGCTTAGGTCATGATCTCGCAGTCTGTGAGTTTGAGCCCCGTGTCATTCTCTGTGCTGACAGCTCAGAGCCTGGAGCCTGCTTGGGACTCTGTGTCTCCCTCTCTCTCTGCACCTCCCTGACTCGTACTTTGTCTCTCTGTGTCTCTGTCTCTCTGTCTCTCTCTCTCTCTCAAAAAATAAATAAACATTAAATCTATTTTAAAAAAAAAGAAGTGCTATCTTATGCCTATGCTTTATTATAAATACACTTTATTTAATTTTTTTTCTTCATCTATCCTGGTACAGTTGCAGCTGTTTTGCTAGCCTTTCAAGTAATATGATCTGATTTTATTGGCTTATTTTTTACTCAGTTGATTGTTTTCTATTTATTAAATCTTCAAAACTCATAATTCTTCAGCCAGAAGAAAACTTCAGATTTATAGTAGATATACAGAAGTTTAAAGAATACATTCTCTTTCAAATCTCTCTATACATTCAATGCAATTTTAATCCAATTCAAAACGATTTTCTGTATAATAAAATCTAAATATAAAATTTATGGAAGAATATAATAAAATGACATGAATACCAAGAAAGTTCATGTTAGAAGGAATTAAGATTCAGTCAAGTGATGATCTAAACAACAGTCTGTTCCTCAATTGATATAGGTAATATGTAGAGGATTAACAAGAGGTAAGTAATAACTAGTAAAAGTAGAGGGTTAAAATCGACATTTCAAATTCATAATAAGTCAATAAAACATTAAATAATCAGCTAATTATTTAGAATAATAGACATATAGAACTTGACCTGAAGCCAAACTTATCCTACCTGGATCTCCATCAAAGAAATATGCAGTCTACAAATATGAATGAAACATGCATCAGATTTCATTATTATGTTCATGGATTGACATTCCTCTTTGAAAGACAAAGATTTGGAATTATAAACAACAAATTTTAACAGTGATTGTCAATAGGCCTTAAAATTTTAAGTTAATTTTTACTTCCTATTATATATACTGTTTCTTTACAAATGGGATGAGCCACAATAAAGATAGGATTATTTCATAATAAAAAGTATAAAATATTTCAACTATGATTTATAAACCCTTGTTTATCTGCTGGTTTGGTTGGTTTTGGTCCTCTCCTCCCTGAGTTAAAATTACATTCTTCTGTTCCAAATTACAATTGTATGCAAAGGTTTCAGTTCATACAGTTGGGAGAATAGTATCTCCCCCAATGGTATCCACATCCTACTCCCCAGAACCTGTATGTTATCTTACATTATAACCAGGACTTTCAAGATATGAGCAAATTAAGGATCTTGAGTTGTGGATTATTCTGGGCTATTCAGGTAGGCCCAGTGTAATCACAAAGATTCTTTTTTTTTTTTTAATTTTTTTTTAACGTTTATTTATTTTTGAGACAGAGAGACAGAGCATGAATGGGGGAGGGTCAGAGAGAGGGAGACACAGAATCTGAAACAGGCTTCAGGCTCTGAGCTGTCAGCAAAGAGCCCGACGTGGGGCTCGAACTCACGGACCGCGAGATCATGACCTGAGCCAAAGTCGGCCGCTTAACCGACTGAGCCACCCAGGCGCCCCTTTTTTTTTTTTTTAAATTTTTTTTAACGTTTATTTATTTTTGAGACAGAGAGAGACAGAGCATGAATGGGGGAGGGTCAGAGAGAGGGAGACACAGAATCTGAAACAGGTCAAAGATTCTTATAAAGCAAAGAGGAAAACAGGACAATCAGAGAAGGAGGTGTGGCAATGGAAGTTCAGAGTTAAAGCCAGAAAGAGAGATTTCAAGATACTCCACTGCTGGCTTTGAAGATGGAGGAAGGGACCAAGAAGCAAGGAGTGCATGCTGCATCTAGAAGCTAAAAAGGCAAGGAAACAGATTCCTCCTTTGAGTTTCCAAAAGGAACATAACCTTGCTGACACCTTGATTTTAGCACTGCTGACCTCAGAATTATAAGATAATAAATCTGGGTTGTTCTAAGCCATCGAGTTTCTGGTAATCTGTTGTTACAGCAGCAATAGAGCAGGAACAGAACCCACAATACCAGATATATAAAGATTATCAAATTTCTTCACAGTCTTTGATTCAAAGTAATTTTGACTATGAACCTCTCAACTAAGTGGGATGAAATTCAACACCTGTAATTCTTGCCCCCAGCATCTCACCTCACAGGATGGTTCGTGGTACCCTATGAGAACATTGACAGCAACAAATGCTAGTGAGGATGTGAAGCAACAGGAACCCTTATACACTGCTGGTAGAAGTATAAAATGGTACAAACACTTTAAAGGACAATTTGGAGGACTCTTACAAAACTAATCATATATAGTAGTCATACCCCTTGGTATTTCCCCAAAGGAGATGAAAACTTATGTCCACACAAAAACATGCTCATGGATATTTATAGCAGTTTTATTCACAATTGTCAAAACTTGGAAGCAACCAAAAATGTCCCACAGTAGATGAAGGGATAAATATACCGTGGTACATGCAGACAATAGAAAATTATTCAGTGCTCAAAAGACATAAGCTATTAAACCATGAAAAGACATGGAGGAAACTTAAATGCATATTATTAAGTGAAAGAAGCCAATCTGAAAAGGCTACAAATGTATGATTCCAATCATATGATATACTGAAAATGGAGATAGTAAAAAGATCACTGGTTGCCAGGGCTTTAGAGGGGAAGAGATGAAGAGAGTACAGAGGATTTTCAACACAGTGAAAATACTCTATATATAAACACATAGGTACTTTCAATATGGCAATTTCTTTGATAAACAAAATTCTGTTAGAGAATGTCCTGTTCAACTGGCAGATTTTACAGTTGTGTTTATGTTTTTTTCCCTTCTGAACCCCTACCAAAATGATGATAACAAGATAATAAAAGAGTTTTAAACCACAAGGAAGATAAGATGAGGAAACAGTAGGCAATAGATATCAACAAGTGTTGAGATGTGGAAAGGAAGTGAATGAGTTGTAACATAATTAATTGAGGGCAGAAAATAAAAATGTCAACATATGCAGTGGGGCACACCAGTGAGTAAAGCCAGTTGATGTTTCAGAATTCTAGATAGCCTCAGGAAGCGTCTGAAAGTGTAGAATTTGGCGACTGGTAGGGTAAAAGCCAGAGGTGTATATAGAACAATGCTTCCCCTCAGACAACCCCTCTCCTTAAGCCCAGACCCTTACCCTGGGCAACCAAGCAATTATTCCCTTTATAAAAAGATGGAGAGCTTTAGTCATTAAAGAAATTGACCAGAGATTCTAAAAACTTGGGCAAGGCACAGGTGAGGAGAATAAAGTTAAATTCTATTACTAAAATGGAGAATAAATTAATTTCTATGTACTGACCAATGAGTTTTCAGCCCTCCCTCTCACCTAAACTCTCATTATGCTAGCAGCCAGACACTCTAGCAATAGAGTAAATTAATCTCTGGAGAAAGAAAATTATCAGAAAAAAAGGCCAATGAGACATTCTGGGGCCCCACAATTAATCTTGTGGATCTGTGTTAGATCTACTTTTTATAAATAACACCTACTCCATATACACATACCATAAAGTTTCCTATCAGTTTTTTAGCCCTCAGCCCTACATTTGAATGGTTGCCATGAAACAAAGAGATCTGAAAAAAAGTCTCGACATTAAAAAGAGAGAGCAGATAAAAGGAACTTGGGAAAAACAGAGACAATGCAATGAGATTAAAAAAAAAAAAAAAGAACACTGAGCAATAAAAGAAGCTATTGCATCCTCAAAACAAAAGAAAAAAAGGTGGACTTTTTAAAAATTGTGTATAAAAAACAGAGCATATGGAAATGTTAGAACAGGATAGTGGAAACATAGAAAAACTTTGAAAGATTTAATCGAGTCTACTTTGCAAAAAGAAGCCAAAAAAAAAAAAAAAGGAAAGAAAGAGCGAGTTGGAAAATAGGCAGAAAGGATAAGAAAATTATAAGGTCACAACAAGAAGTACCTAGCAACATTTACCTAGCAAGTACTCTAGGCTAAATTAAAAAAAAAAAAAAAGGAAAGGAATTATATAAGAAATAATATTTCCTGGGACACCTGGGTGGCTCCATCAATTAAGCCTCTGACTTCGGCTCACATCACAATCTCACAGTTTGTGGGTTCAAGCCCTCCATCATGTTCTGCGCTGACAGTACTGAGCCTGTTTGAGATCTTCTCTATCCTTCTCTGCCCTTCCCTGACTCGTACTTTCTCTCTCTCAAAAATAAACTGGTAAACTTAAAAAAAATTTTTTTTAAAGAAATAATATTCCCCACAACTGAAGGTTACTTGCCACATTGAAAGAGACTAATGAATACCATTATCATAAAATTCTAAAACATTTTGTATGAATTATTTCCATAGAAAAAAATTTAAAGATTATACACAAATATTGAGATACAATATAACACAGCAATTCTGAACATCTACAGAGGGAAATGCCCTACAATTCTGAGGAAAACATTTCAAACTATGATTTTATAACCAGCCAATCGAGCAAGTGGGTGAGCAAAATGAAAATACTGTTAAACATGCAAGTTTTACATCCTTTGCATGCTTTCCGGTACCAACTAGAAAAGAGCTCCACTAAAATGAGGTAGAGAACCAAGAACAATGAAAGCCTAAAATCCAGGAAAACACAGAGACAAATGAAAGGGATATGACAATAATGATAAAGAGAAGATCCTGGGCGACAGACATGCATCAGGGGTGGAGAACAACTTAGTGTGGTTAGGAACAACTAGTGTAGATCAGGTGTCCAAGGAGTTCAGGGCCACTGCATTGTAAAACTATCTTGGAATGGAGGTAGAAGTTGCCATTCAATAATAGTCTGTATAAATATACACCCTGCCACTGTGCAACACAAACCGCCTCATGCCTACAGTGAGCATGCTCCAAGTCCAATGTGTCCTGATGAAAGAAAGAAAGAAAGAAAGAAAGAAAGAAAGAAAGAAAGAAAGAAAGAAAGAAAGAAAGAAACTAACAGATTATCTAATATATTTTACCACATGGAAAAAGGTATCAAGAGGTATTTCACAGTTCTGTAGAAGAGTCTGAAAACAATTAGATAGGGAGAAAATGTAAAAGGCAATTTTCAAAAAAAAAAAAAAATGAATAACACCAGAAAGGTAATAGATTATGCCATTTGACATATCGGTTAACAGTATTTATATAATCATTAATACAAAGACTGAATACTAATTTAATCGACTATTACTATGTAACTGTGCTGGGATAATATTGGAAGAAAAAGAACATACACATACAGAAGCCATTTAATTTAGAAATATGGGGTAGAAATCAGGAGTAAAACAGCTGACAGGTTTGAACATAGTTCCTCTAGGAATAGGGCCTGGGGTGTGGTGCAAAAGAAAACTCATTCTAAGCCTTGTTTTATAAACCCATCTTACTTTTTTTAGTAAGTAGATATTACTGTTACTTCAATTTTAAAAATACACTTGGAAAGCATGAGTGTCAGACATCAAATGCCAACTGTTTCTGTTTTGATTGCAGATTGTACGAGTATTATTTTAATCTGTTGATATTGCTTTCATGTTGTGATCTGTGACATGGTACAAATTAGATCTAGTAGAGATTCATGATGAGGAAGCTATTTTTCTCAAATCCTAAATGCATCTTTTATTTTGTCTTTGTCAATTTCTTTTAGGAAAAAAATCAAAAATAAATAGGGCTGATTACAGTCTATTAAGAACAGATGGATAATGTTCCCATTAGGAAGGGGATCAAATGGACATGATTTTTCCTCCCTTTTTATGTCCATCATCTGCAATGGATACTAGAACAGGGAAATATGCATATTCATAATATATAGATTGAAAAAAACAAACATTCCTAGACTACAGATTCAAAATCAAAAAGAAGGAATTTTATTTTCCTTCCAGGGACCATAGACAAATGACAAAACAATCTTCACAGTTCTTAATGAGATCCCAAGGTAATCGTGATGGTCTCAAAAGTAAAATAGGTGAATAACTGAATTTAAACTAAATGCTTTTCCTAACCTTCTAGTTGTTTTTAACTAAGAGTATAGCACACAGAATACTGGACAACAGAGGAATAATGCATTTTCGTATTCTCGGGAACATCACGATTTATTATCAGGAGTACAGCACTGATTAATGATATCACAATGAATACCAAAAGGGAGCAAGGAGAGATTTGTCGCTTATTATAAAGTGTAGTCACATTTGTTTTAGCTTCTTGCTGAGGGTCCAAGGAACCAAAGTCATTACTTTATGAATGAAATATTACATGCCAGATATTAATAATAGGGCATCTGGACCTCCCCAGTTCCCCTGGATTATCATCTATGCATACAATTTTGGAGAGGAAGTGAGTGAATTGTTTAGGGCTTTGGAATACTTGAGAGTGATAGCATTGCCTAGGGCAAGACACTGACTCCTTCAGGCCACAAGGTAATTGTGTAACAGGCAAAGTCCCTCAGCTCTAACCTGAATTCCTCTCGATCCCAGAATTATTTTGCTCCCTGCTGTCAACGAGCCAAAGGGTAATTTTGTTATGAATATATATTAATTTCTGTTTTCCATGTGACTCATTTTTTGGTACATTAAATCATATACCTAAATTTCATCAATTAATTTTATCTACCAGGGTGCTTCGCTTTCTATTTCAAGGACATAAACTTGAATCAGTCACAGCTAACTGCAGGTTACAGATGCTGCAAACAGCCAAACTTGAGGACTGTTGCATGCCTTTGTGCAATGGCTGGTACTAATGTCAGTTTTCGTTTTAAGTGTCTGATATATGTGGCTATGTTTGACAGGAACTTGAAATGCAATTTCTTGTGGTTAAAAGATATAACTGTATGCTAGCTTACATACCCTCACTTGGGTTTTTTATTAAGTTTTGAAAGTGTTCATTTGTTTCTAGTCTGTGTCCTATTTGACTTTACAGATGGTGGGTCTACTACATTTTTTTCTTATTACTTGTAGGACTCTCTTTCATACGTGCGTGCATGAGCGTGCACACACACACACACACACACACACACACACAATTTGCGATGTTAGCATTAACCAGATTTCCAGGAAACATATTTCAAAATGCTTATTTTCTAGTCTCACTAAAGGTAAAATTTCAGAGCCCTACATCAACTTATTTAGTGAAACTTTATGTTTGTAAATACAGTGGAAATTCATATGGTTAAATCACCACTTTTTGTTTGGAAATCTTAAACCAAGTTTCTCCCAACAGAGTAGCTTTAGAGAAATAAAATCATCAGCTACATATAATCATTAAAAAAAAAAGACTTCAGAGTTTTTGACCACTTGTGGTAGAATATAAGTGTAGAGCATGTCTTTAGGAAATAATCAGCAAAGAATTGAAATGATCACCCAGTATCCAGAACTAGCAGAATTTTCTACAGGGCATCATGACATTAAGTATTGACTGTTACAAATACTGGGCTCTAGGTAATTTCCATGATCTTAGTAGTCCTAATAAGTGCCCTACCAATAAAAAAAAGCTACTATTCTTTAACAATGGGGAAACTTTGAGTTTGTGACAATACTTGTGACAGAAATTGACACTTACACTGAGTACTTAAGATCCCACTGCCCCCACTTCATCCTAGAGAACTGTTCATCCTAAATTGAATCTGCTGATGTTAGTTTTTACGCTCAGGGGTAATCAATCGGTAAAGATGCATTAGACCGTCTTCACCCCACTCCATCTGAATACATTTGACAGTGTTTGAATCTGTCTCGGTCTGCTTCTTCTTGCTACTTCCTTTATACACTGGAAGTATACTGTCCATTCTGTTTCGTGTAAATTATGGATGCAAAGTAGGAAACGTGTGCATGCACATACACATGGCAAGCGTGCGTGCACACACACACAAACACATGAAGTTTTAGCATTCTCATAATCTCAGATAATAGACAGTAGTACATGGCCAGCCATCTGCCAGGACAAACCTACAATTCTTCACAGTCCATTCCCTTGGCTGTGGATTTATTAAGAGGTAGGTAGAATGGTAAATGGATACTTTACCCACTCCTTCTTATTTATCACTAATTAGATGATAAAAGAAAGCCTCCATAAGAGAGTCATCATTACCAAGTAGAATAGATGGCAGCCCATATGGCGTAATGTGAAGGGCACGATAAATTTGTGAGGGCACTAATACCTGCTGAAAGATAACTCACAGAATATTAGGGTAAGAGGGAGCTTTAAATTTAATGTGATCAAACCCACCATCTGATAGTTTAATTCCTTCTAGAATTCCCTGTCAGTAGTTGTTTCCTATCTTCTTAAAAATCTCCCATAAATTTGTGGGGGATGAAATTGAAATACAGTGGGTTTAGGACTAATGAGAGGTATAGAAGTTGGGACAAGTTCAAGAATGGGATAAAAGGAAAAGAGAGGAGAAGTAACTTAAGGTGGAAAGACAAGGGAGTTCACTAGCTTCTGAAGGAGACCTTATTCTCTGAAGATTCTAGTTGTTAGTTCAATTTGAAACAAATCTGATCTCTTTGTTACTTCATTCTACACACATTTACTGAATACCTAGTATTTGCTAGGATTTGAGGATACAGAAACAATCAATACATGGTTTCTTTCCCCTTTAAGGAGCTTAGACTCTGGCTGAAACAAAGGCTGCATGAAAAAAATCATCTTGCAACACCATTGGTAAGTGCTAAAACAAAGGATTCCTGGCATATTAAGGGAGTTACCTGTTGGCATGATTTTACAGAGGAGATGAATATTTCAGCTGGAATATTTGAGTAGGACTTCACTACTGGACAAAGTAGATGGGTCAGATGGGTGAGAGGCTGATGGAATCCCAAACAGTATGATCAAAAGCATGAAGTCTATGACATCATTAGTGAATAGGCAGAAGTGAGATGTGGCTGTCGCTTCCGATGTGTAAAGAAAAGGTCGGGTGGGGGGATATGCTGGAAAGGTAGTTGAGGTCCCATGTAGAATACAGTACGCTAAGGAAATTCAATTTGACCAAGCAAAAAAATCTGCTTCCTGATTAGAATTGGGGATTCTGAGTTAAAATAAGCAGTGAAAGACAGTTACTTGGACCAAAGCATTTACAGTAGACAAGGTCTTATGTTATCTACAACAGTGATTGGTCAGATAATTGAAAAAGTAGGAAACCAAAGAAAAAGTATGTAATATCTTAAATATTTCATTTTATGTGAAAAATAAACCCTACTCATCATATATAATATTTTGATGTAGGACAAGGCTTTTTCTCAACAAATGTATGGATCTGCCTGATTGTGATTTCCCCTTTTCCTTCTTTCATCAACCATACATATAAATCATGATATGTAATTTCTACTTTGTCTTTTAAGCAAGAATTTTAAAATTCTATCAAAAAACAAATTTCTCCATTTTAATAACTTGTCCTCCAATTGTTTATGTTTATCATGCTCATACCTAATTTGACAGTGAACACGGTATTTTTAGCAATTCACCTTTATCAAGCCTTTCCAGAGCATTCTAATTAGTTATCATGGAAACAACTCTTTCCACACTCACACTACATTAACTCATAGATTATCAAGTAAATTACATAATTATAATAATAATTGACACAATCAGTTTGGGAATACACTGCTGTAATCTTATAAACCAACTGGTGGTACAAGTGTAAAAACATACCAGACCCTAGAGCAGGCCACTAGCCTGTTAGCCCTGTGTGTTCAGCAGGACCTGGACAGAAGATAGCATGTTCTGTGAACAGAATGGAGAGTGCTGGCTATTTTTCTGAGTTGGCGAAGTGTACAAGGAAGAATGGAGAATCTGCCTTGAAAACCATTTTCTTATCTGTTCTGTGATTAGACACTTCAAAAACAGGACCAGGCTTTTAATCATGTATTCACATTATGTCCCTATCAGGAGTAGTAATTTCAAAGATTTTATGCTCTAGAGATTTTTCAGACATCCTAGAAATGCCTCATTAGATCCCTAACATACAAGAAATGACATGTGGGTTCAGGTCAGAGGACTTGTCCAAAGGAGTTCCATATCAAGGGAAACAGACTCTCTCAGTTACAAATAAAAAAGCATTTATGTAGGATGCAAGGCAAGCAAGCAATCAGACCTCTGCTGCAGCAGAGGCACCTGAGCCAGTCACTATTGCAGTATACAAAGGCTTTACTTCATCTTGCACCAAACTATCTTTGAAGTCAAATTTATACTGCAGAGGACCAGAGGCTGACCAAGCAAGCATAACTATTGGAACCTTACACTTCAAAAAGGCCACAAAGTTCACATCTTCTAAATCCAACCCCAACCACCAAGATACTTCTTCACAAACTTAGGATGGACACCAGTGGGAGATTTTTGTGGCAGATGTGACATCATGACCCTCACAAATGTTTTCATTAATGGAAGGTAAAGAAGCCAAACCATGAAGAAGTTCTGTGACTTGTACACTGGCACACATCAACCTCAAATAGTAAGAAGAAAGAAGAATCCATATTTCATATTCTTCAGGACCCAAGATGCCACTTTTCAAACTTCTTTCTGAGTTATTATGGGAGGTATATCAATATATTGTTATGAAATGGACTAGGAGTTTTAAACTATTCCATGGGAAGACATAGTTCATTTAAAACTAATCTTGAGGGGCGCCTGGGTGGCGCAGTCGGTTAAGCGTCCGACTTCAGCCAGGTCACGATCTCGCGGTCTGTGAGTTCGAGCCCCGCGTCAAGCTCTGGGCTGATGGCTCGGAGCCTGGAGCCTGTTTCTGATTCTGTGTCTCCCTCTCTCTCCGTTCATGCTCTGTCTCTCTCTGTCCCAAAAATAAATAAAAAACGTTGAAAAAAAAATTTAAAAAAAAAAAAAAAAAAACTAATCTTGACAATTTCCTTAAGAGTAGTATAAGAGAAAACAAATTATACATACATATATATTACAATATATAACATATACACAAAACATGTATTCTTTTCTTAAGAATTTTTTTAATGTTTACTTATTTTTGAGAGAGAGAGACAGAGAGACAGAGCATGAGTGGAGGAAGGGCAGAGAGAGGGGGAGACAAAGAATCTGAAGCAGGCTCTAGGCTTCGAGCTGTCAGCACAGAACCTGACACGGAGCTTGAACTCACAAACCACGAGATCATGACCTGAGCTGAAGTCGGACGCACAACCAACTGAGCCACCCAGGAGCCCCAAAACATGTATTGTTTATCCACCTTCATGTAACCTAAAGAATGCAATAAAATTTATGACAGTTAGTTTATTGTGTATGAAATGATTATAACAAAAAAGCATTTTAATTTGAAGTCATCAGATAAATTAATAATGATTCTTCACAAAGAAGTGTAGCTGAATTATAAGGAAAAAAATTCAATTTTTCTTGCTATTCACAGGACTCATGTTAGTGATGGTTGTGACCTATACAACTATATAACTATACACCTATATATTTTGGAGAAATTCAAAAGTGACGGTGCACAAACATTTTAAACTGAGGGATGCACGCCACTGGCATTTATAGCAAATGTCTGGTATTTAGCACATGAAAAAAGTGAGTGTTCCTGTTTCTCTCTGAATATGATTCCATGATGTAATATTACATAGTTAACATAGCATAACACCTGAATCAATAATAATCAATTAAAGATGGGGAAGTAAGATAACTAAATGTTCATTTGAGTAAATGTTCATTTGAATGACTCTGTGTTTTTATCAGGTAATAGAACAAGTATGTATCTAACCTATTTTCTTTTCAGCATAAATGATTCTCTTGTTGAAAACCTTTAAATAGGAATGGATATGATTTTGATATAGTAAGGTGGTAAGTCATAAAGTAATTATAAATTCACTAACATGGATTTTTCCCCATATTCTATAATCAGATAAAGAACAATGATACTTCATGGAAAAAAATTAAATTCCACATGCTGAACCAAAAGTGTTACTGATTAGGGTAAAAAAGAAATCTTGCCATGATTTTAGGAATACCAATTAAACATCTACTTATGTCCCATGAGTAGGAATATTTTAACTTAAAAAAGTAGCCATATTCAAACTAGTTAAAGCTTTCAAATATGAGCTAAAGCTAGGCTTAATGCCCTAATGCACAGGCTAGCTGTGAGGTCCTTTAGAGAGGAAACTTTTTCCATTTATGCAATCCTAGCTCAGTCCTGGTACACTTTTTAGATATTCAACAGCACAGACTAATATTCTGTAGATGTCTCATCTGGAAGTTAATATTAGCTTTCCCATCAAAGGAAGGGAATATTTCAAAGCAAGCAAGAGTGACTTAATGTTTCTGTTCATCACAGATGTTTGGAAATTGTTAGCTTCTAAGAGTATCTTTTCCCAGTCATAGAGATTTTAGGTGGCAAAAAGGGAAGGAATTCTATGGGAATTATTTTAGAAAAGTGAGAAAATTTGTTTAGAAGTAGCATGGAATTCCTGTTGGGATGGGGTAATAGCTAAACTCGGTGAAATAAGGTTAAGTAGGGTAAGTAGTAGAGATCAAAATCGCTACCCTTATCTGCCCAGCTGTGATGTTACGACCTCATCCTGCTTTTCAACCATCATAGAGTCATAATAAAGAAGTATTATAAAAAATGATGCTTACAGTAGTATACTAGGTCTCCAAGCAGATACAAGGTGGAAATTAAGTGGACATGGGAATAAAGATTTGCAGGAAAAGTCTATTGATAAGAAAAACGAGATTCTGGGGCAGCTGGGTGGCTCAGTCTGTGAAGCATCTGACTCTTGGTTTTGGCTCAGGTAATGATCTCACAGTTTGTGAGTTCAGGCCCCTCATTGGGCTCTGCACTGACAGCGTAGAGCTTGCTAGGGATTCTTTTGTCTCCCCCTTTCTCTGCCCCTCCCCCATCTCTCTCAAAAATATATAGACAAACAAAAAAAAGAAAAATAAGGTGCTTAGGATGTTGTAGCAAAGGTAGAAAGAATTTTAATAACAAGATGGCATGTTAGAGAAAGCCAAATATTAATAGAGTAAAAACAGAGAAAAAGTTGCTAGATGTGGTAATTTAATTGGTGAATTGAAAGAAAGGATTTTGGTAGACTCAAGACAGCAAAGCTAAATAAACAGTGGCTTAAAGTTAGAGTACATAACTATGAAGGGACAATGGTTGTTAATTCTGAAACCAAAATTTCGGCAATGGTGAACAAGAGGTGAACAAGCCTTGTCCAATGGTGAACAAGAGGCGAGACCTCTGTACATTTATAGGCTTCAAGGAAGAAGAGTTTGGTGATGAAAAGATTGAAGATGCTATAGATTAAGAAAAGAATGAGTAAACAAGGTCTTTGAGGAGTAAACAGATTGTAGCTAATCTTAAAAAAAGGACAGGACACATCTTCCTCCCACATGAAAGGAAAGGACGCAAAGAAGAAAGATGAAGGTATCTCTACCTATCAAGAGAAGGTACTCATGACAAGTCAAGAGGGAAGATGGACAAAGTTATAGCTAAAGTGGTGGTCTCTATCCTTTTGTGAAGTGAGGGAAGATTATCTGACAATATTGGGGCTGGTGAAAGGATTGAGATGAAAGGATTGAAGCAATCAGAAATTTAGAAAAGTTGTTACTAGGAAATTGATAGATGAATAAAAAGTCTTGCTATGCACAGTGAGTTAGAAAGTAAATTAGAGGCCACAGCAAGTCAAATCAACACCTGCTAATGATTCACTATTGATGTTCTATAGCCCCAGGAACATAAAAAAGGATAAACTGGGCCAGGAGTTGATCCAGACACAGCAGATGTGGCTATAGGTTAAAGGCACAGGCAATCCAGGGCGCTAAGACTGTATAAAGGTGACTGAAAAAAATTCTAAGCCAGCAAGGACTCAAGTGCAGTCAGAGGGAATAATGACTGAGGGAAATGAGGAACCGGGCCATTAGAGGTCTCTGTAAGGGCAGAACCCGGGCAATGAGTGTTGGAGAGGATCTGAAATAGAGTGCAGCAATATCAGAACGCCAAAGTACAGCTGTTGTTTCTTCCTAATAATCTCCCCAGAGTCTCATAAACTTAAAAAAAATGGATGAAATAGTACAGGACCTTGTACTGAAAGATATACAATTGCTTACCAACATTTGAAGTCTCATTGTTCAGCTCTTAAAGCATTTGGAGGAAGACCTAACCTCATTAAAAAGAGAGACATGGTTGCTGCTACTACCTTGCAAACAGTAGCGAGTGATTAACAGGCATCATCAAAATTAACTATACGTTGAAGGTAAGATTAATAAACTCACTTCTCTCCTTGTCTAATCTGCTCTCTAGGCATAAATCAGGCAGCTTTGAAACAGCATTAATTTTCTTAGAACTCCAGAATGCTATTTTAGTAAGGTAGGTTTATACTAATTCAATAAACATGTATCAAATACTTGCTATGCCCTTGCACACTGTAGTAAGAAATCCAAACACACTTACTCCACAAAACTCCTTTCATACATGTATCTCCTGGAAGATGCTTTAAGACTTGTAGAGGGAAAAAGAAGAGGAAGGGGATCAGCAAAGGAGAAGCTATGAAAGGGGTAAGTTAAATGTTAACAGTGAGGGATATAGTAGATATGAGAAAGGAAAGGGAGCTATGAGTCAACAACACCTCAAAAACAGAAACTCAGCTGGAAAGAGAATAAGGGAACAAAACAGCCAAGCCACAGCCGTGCTATGAATTAAGAGAACCATAAACTGAGCATGAGAGAATAGTGTCAGTTTCAATGATAAAGAGGTTGCAGGTAAACATGATAATAAGCTAACTACACTGGTTTAAGAGGGCATGACTGTTAGTATCCAATCTGAAGAAAGTAATTGTGCTTCTAGAATAATTTATATTATGGTTACTGAATATAAAATCAGTATTCATGTTGCTAGAAAGCTTGTGGATAAGAGAGGTAACAAGCTAGAGGAAAATTATATTGCATTGTATATATATGTGACAAACAGGTAAGTAAAGAATTAATGAATAGAATATGCATATCTCCATGAGTCATTTCTGTATTAGTCAGGATGTTTTGTTTGCAATGGACAGAAAACCAACACAATTCATTAAAGCAAAGAGGGAAAAAATGGAAGGCATTACTTTGCTATTTTCTATGACTGAAAATTTCAGAAAAAAAAATGTTAGTTTTAGGCATGGTTAGACCCAGAAGCTCAAACAATATGATCAGTATTCCATCATTTTCCATCTCTTAGCACAGCTTCATTTTGCAATGACTGTATTTTAAGCATGACCTCTCTACAATGTGAGTACTGACATTTCCAGCCTTGCAGGATCCTAACAGAAAGCAATCCCATAAAAAATATAAATAAATAAATAAATAAATAAATAAATAAATAAATAAATAAATAAAAGGAGCCTCTTTGTACAAGTTCATGCCAAATTCTTTGAACTGAATCTTGTATACCTACATTCTTCATGTATCAATCTCCAAACTGCAACCAGAGATTAAAAAAGAAAAAAAAAATCCATGAGCTACTCCCAGTTCCCTAGATTAGGTTGGAATTAGCTCAAACTATATGGACTAAAATAGGGCAAGGCGGCTCCCAAAAGAAAAACTGAGTCACTGTTTTCAAAGTCATGTTCTAAAGTTGTATTTCTCAAGCTAAGTTGCAGCAGAAAGAAGTATATCAAAATCTAAGGAATGGGAGGAAGAATTTTATGACTATAAATAAGAGATAGGGAAAGGAGGAAGAGTGTGGTTTAAATGAAAAGTGACAACTACATCTCTAAATGTCTTATTGTCTATGACAGGATATAATCTATGTTATTTCTAAATCCAAATGTCCACAAAGCATACATATGCTGCTTTCATATCTGATTTTACCAAAAATAAGAAGAACTTTTCTGTGTGCTACTAAGCTATTTCCTCCAAGAAATTCCTCACAGAGAAGAAACAAAAACAAAAACAAAAAACAACCCAGAAACTGTCCCTCTAGTCATTCCCAACACTGTCTGGCTTTTACTAGAGCTGCACATGATAAACACGCCCAGTACAAATAAATCATGAGTTATAAAATAAGTAGTGCTAGATGGTGGGATTTGTGTATGTACATGTGCGTAAATGTTACATTATACTACCTACTTCGACACCTCCCTAACTTCAAATAACTGTTTCCAAACTTTGGATGCTATGGATGCTCTGTATGCTAAGTATGTCTAAATTTCTCTTACAAGTAATATTTCAAGCCTATTGACCATACAATGAACTCTGGGCTTAAGACATTTAAAGCCATGCTAAACAATAGATTTTAATGAACTTTTATTGTGTTGTTTTACACAAAGACTCTGCCGCACATTAGAATCACAATGTTTATGAGTTAAGTTACTTAAGGTTTAATTATACAATGTCATATATTGTTTAGAAAATACATTAAATCATGCCTTTTATGACTTTGGCCTATTTATGAAGCTAAATCACTACAATTCAACTTGAGAGCATTAAAAACCAATAGTCACTACCACAACATAGCATATAAAGTGTAAGTATATTGAAAGGCAGTGAACAAAAGGTATGAAATACGGAAAAAAAGGCCGTATAAATGTCAGTCTACAACATGTTTTAAAAAATGGAACATGCAATTACCTTTAAGAGCAGACTTTATTTTTCTATATTCCATTCTATAACACCACATTATTTTCAAAAAATTATCATTTAGGGGCATCTGGGTGGCCCAGTCGGTTAAGTGTCTGACTTTGGCTCAGGTTGTCATCTCACGGTTTGTGAGTTAGAGCCCCACATCAGGCTCGCTGCTGTCAGTCTGTCCTTGCAGAGCCCATTTCAGATCCTCAGTCCCCCTCTCTGCCCCTCCCCTGCTTGTACTCTCTCAAAAATAGACATTTAAAAATTATCATTTAAACTATGGCCATAAAAAAGATAACATGGTACAGGGGTGCCTGGGTGGCTAAGTCGGTTGAGCGTCCGACTTCGGCTCAGGTCATGATCTTGCGGTGTGTGAGTTCGAGCCCCGCGTCGGGCTCTGTGCTGACAGCTCAGAGCCTGGAGCCTGCTTCCGATTCTGTGTCTCCCTCTCTCTCTGACCCTCCCCCATTCATGCTCTGTCTCTCTCTGTCTCAAAAATAAATAAATGTTAAAAAATTTTGTTAAAAGATACATGGTACACTTTTAAAAACTTTTTAGAGAGTGTTAAGTTTAGGAATTTTAACATTGTTCTTTTGTGTGTTTTAGTTCAGCCATTCTTTTGGTATTTGGACATTTGACCAGGGTCTTTTTCCAATCCTGGTTTAATTTCAGTGATGAAGCCATCAGAAAAGGTACTAAATTAATAACTTCTAATAACCTCAGATGTTATAAACTCATGTATATATTTTATATTTAGGTTTGTGATTCTTATTTCTCTTTATAGTCTTCTCCGTTAGGAAAACCCTAGCCATATTTCTTCCAGCCAGGCTTTTTCCAATTATATGTATTTTTATTTATTTTTATTTTATTTTTTTTTATATTTTTTTAACGTTTATTTATTTTTGAGACAGAGAGAGACAGAGCATGAAGGGGGGAGGGGCAGAGAAAGAGGGAGACACAGAATCAGAAGCAGGCTCCAGGCTCTGAGCCATCAGCCCAGAGCCTGACGCAGGGCTCGAACTCACGGACCATGAGATCGCGACCTGAGCTGAAGTTGGACACTTAACCGACTGAGCCACCCAGGCGCCCGTTATATGTATTTTTAATTTTTGGTTATTAATATATTTGCAAGCAATCACTCCTAGTTGACAGTTCTAGCTTTTGTTGGCTATTTTTCTAATTTTTCATGATCTGTTCAACTTTAGCACATTTGTCATCCAAGCTGTTAGCTGTCATAAGCATCTTGATGCATATGTACCAAGTTTCATCAAAGACACTGATTATTTTTTAACTTGATAAAAATCAATTACATCAAAGATTTGCCCCACTTTTGAGGTTGAGATAACACACCTTCTTTATGTGGTTTTCTAGTCTTAATCATACCCACCTAGAGACTGACATCAACTAATTTTTTTTCTTTAATTACCTAAGACATTACTCATTCATAGGAGGAAAAAAAATGGTGTCATTGTCTACACCCAATGTTATGGATTACATTGACTATTCTAGTACTTTTCCTATTTTTGAAATTTATTCTATTCATCTATGTTGACAAGATTGCTTTTTCTTCTACAAACAAATGTTCCCTTGCACAAATTTCAAAGCCTTTGCCATCCTCAAATAAATCCTCACTAACAGCCCCTAATGGCTTCACAGCAGTATCCACCCTTGTCTCAGGCATCCCAAATGTCATTCATCAGACCCTGCTGATTTGACTAACATCCATAATAAATGCACTTCTACCATTTCCTCCCTTACCCTGGAGAAGTTTGTCACTGCACCTTGTTTAGTTGTCCCTCACATATATGTGCAATTAGATAAAAGGGAATGAGTTTTCTTCTAAGAAAACTGACACTTATCCCTCCAATCATGCTACTGTATTATCTTCTTAACCAAAAAATCCTGAACACAATTTAACATTTTATTGATGACCAAGAGCCATCAAATGAAAGCTATTTAGTAGAGCATAACTCAGCTCTAGGATCTGCCTCTGCATCATTAATTGTGTAACCCCGTGCAAATGACTTAAACTCCTGGTACCTGTTATATCATTTATGAAAATAAGGAAAACAATATGTATTTCAGAGATTTATCATAAATATCAAGGGTGAAAGTTTATATAAAGCAAATCCTCTCCCTTAGAAACCACTCAGATATTAAAGCCATTACAGTGACTATCATTATCATTATCATCATTGTTGTTCTGAGTTGTGCAGTGCTGTCCTCAGGAGTCTTAGGGGTTTATCAGCCTATTTCCCCTCTCACCTACAGTAACTGTCCCTTCAGCTTGCCGGCATCTAGCTTTTCACCAGCCTTTCTGCTTCTTTTAAAATATTTTTGAAATAGGGGCACCTGGGTGGCTCAGTTGGTTACAAGTTAGACTCTTGATTTAGGCTTAGGTCATGATCTCATCATTCATGTCATATGGAGCCCTGCGTCAGTCTCTATGTTGACAGTGTGGAGCCTGCTTGGGATTCTCTAAATAAATAAGTAAATAAATAAATAAATAGACTTTAAAATATTTTTGAAATAATATTAGTGGAGTAGAAAATAACCTATTGGACTTTTATAATAGAAACTTAATTGCTATAAAAAGATCTAAGAAGCTTTCCTATGAGTAGAGTTCATGAGTTTTATTTAGTACATGGGCCTAAATGTTGGCAACCCACAAACCTTATTCATTCATTTCTTGGTTCTCTGTTATGATCCAACTACAGGAGGTGAAATTAAGCTCTTTTCGTTTTGGAATTGTCTTAAGCAGAAGAACTGCTGCTTTGATTAACTTATATCAGTCAATTCATCTAGATCAACAAAGAGGCATTTTGTTCTCCTGAACCAAGTAGGCTAAGGATAAGGCAAGGGAAAGCCAAACTCAAAGACTGATTGTTTTCCTGCATAGATATATTGGCTCAGAATTCTAAAATGTTGAAAGTAATTCTTGAGTACCATAAGTATCAGGAGTTTCCAGGCTGTTTTAACATCAATTCCTGAAAGTATGATTCTTGCATGTCTTCAAACAGGCTCTAATCTCTCAAGTATCACTAATTCCCACAGACACGTATTACACACAAAAATTAGTAAGAGCAGCCATGATCGAGAAATATCTTACAAACAAAATTTAAAAATGCCTTGTTTGAACTACTCACAAATTCCTTTCCAAAGTAACCAAGCAGACAATAACTTTAGGTAGTGTTTTATGAAGTTTTACCCACATTTGGGAGTAACAAGTATGCCTTTCTGAACAATTTAATACCTTAAAGGTGCTTGCACATTTCTTTTCTTTCCCTTTTAAATAGTGCAACTCTAATTAGTGTATGTCATAATTCACAACATTGGCAGCTGTTCTATGGCTGCAAAATCTTTTTAGAGTCACAAATTAAGAAGAAAAACATACCTAATGTATTCAAAAGGATGAAACATTTTTTCAATGAAATGCAGGGATTAAATTCTTGTTGTCATTCATTAAATAAAATCTCATTTCAAGAATAATGTGTTACTACTGATTTGTGTGTACTATGGGTACTTTTTATGCCCGGATGTTGAAGATCCAAAGTATTTCTTTTTCCTCTTGAGCTATTGGCAATTATTACTTCAGCATACTTGATTCTATATGCTAGAATTTCTTAGCTTCATCAGAACTATCTTAAAAGCAACTCACGTTGTCTTTTAATCCTACTGCGAAGTAGTCAGTCAAAATATGTACAACATACATGTCTAGGGTAACAGTTTGAGGTTAGGTGGATATTGCATAACCAGCAATGTAAAGAGGCTCAGCTACATTTGTAAATTTTTTAAGACATTTTTTCTTATTGTCCAGCATGGGAGGGAATATTTCCACTAATATTCTGAGAACAATACATCAAATATTGGCCCAATTGAGAGAAAATAAACATTTCAGAGAGGAATAGTACTGTTAAAAGAATTTTCACCTTCCAGGTAAAGTTCTCAGAATATTTGCTTTTATTCTTGTTCCTTCTTGGAATCCCATTAAAATGATAATAAAGTGATATTTAAAGGTATAAACTCAGAAGAAAAAAAAGAAATAAGAGAAGATGGCAGCAATGACATTTTGAAGCTGGAAAGTAGATGGATGAGTTGTAACTGAATTATGATAAACTAGATCCTAAGCTGGCCATACAGTAAGGAAAGAAAAAAATCACACTCAGAATCCACAGAAACTCAGGAATTGGAACCCCTCCCTATGTTAGCTAGGATGCAATGGGAAGTAACCCAAATAAGAGGGTTGAAAGCTTTGAACTGAAGGGAGGAGGGGAAGGGACAAAAGCAGGGAAGGAATGTGTTTTGTTTTTGGAGAACCAACACTTCTAGACAAGGAGACTAGCTGTTTCACTGGATGGCCCCTTGGTAAGTTTATCTCATGTGACAGCCCCTTATGTAAGCCACCTTAAGTCAGAGAATCTGAGAGCTTACACCAAAGCTCCCTGAGCTGACCTTGGTACCCTTAGCTCATTATAATACTAAGATCTCCTCTTATGGGCAGAGTTTTCCACCCTTTTTTGAACATACCATGTATGCACAAGCATGTTCACATGTGCAAAAGAATCAGAAGTGCCTATGCAAGCTTCCTGTCCCCACCCCCTAATACAATGAATAAAAGCTTCCTGTATTAACCCAACAGGGAGAGAGTGCTTTGCTCTCAAAGACTATCTCCTTGTCTTCTTACTTGTAACAAGTAATAAAAAGTCTCTTTGCTTTCAGCACTTCCTTGAATTGTATTCAATTTGATGCTCCCCAAGCAGTGAACCCCTTGAATTTGGTTACACCTAGTTACCACTGGAAGCAGGCTGAAAGAAGAACTAAAGAAAGAAAGGTTGGTTGAAATCTGCATTAGAAGCAGTTAGAGTACCGCCCTCTCTCCCACACTGTGCAGCCAAAGAACTCCTCATCCCTGCAAAAGACTGGAAGTTTATTTTCACAGAGGGCAAAGAAGAGAATCTTTAAATTTTGAGTTTACAGGCACAGTTGACAGCAAGACTCTACTGGAAATAGGAGCAATAAATGAATATAACATTCTGCCCTACCTGTCACCCGCAGGACTCCTCTCTCAGCTGGATTCCAGAATCTAGCAGCCAGCCTAATACCTTTCAGGAAGATGGCTGGATGATACTCATCTTAGGAGTCCAGCCATCCCGTAGGAAAAGATTTAAAAATACTGGTATCAGGGTTCCTAGAGAAAATAGCCCATCTGAGACCACCTTAAATGCACAATTGATAAGTTCCACCTAAATATTCAGAATAGCCAATCAACATTTTATCATCTTGTGATGTGAAATGTTGGGGTTTGGGAGTGAATAGCCAACAAAGAATTCTTGAGGAATCTTTGATGCAAAAAAGAGTGGTTTTATTAAAGCACAGGGACAGGACCCATGGGTGAAAAGAGCTGCACTGGGATTATGAGGAATGACTGATCATATACTTTCAAGTTGGGAGGGGGTTAGGGATAGTATAAGTCTCTAAGGAATTTATAAACAAGGTTTCTAGGACCTTGAGGGGCTAGCTGTTGTTGGGAAAATGTTATGTACTACTGTCTAGTATTCTAAAACCTTTGTCATGAGACCCTTCCACTGTCTATCAGTGGCCCACATGCTTAAAGAATGATTGCTAGCATATATCTTGGGGGAGGCAGGTAGGGATAAAGGAAGTTTCCAAGGGGATTTTTATATGTTAAAAGAGACTTACAGGATCCTGGAGGTCAGGCTAATGTGAAGGTAAGATTGCCTTTTGCCCTGAGCAAAGTATTAACTTCGAGACAGTTGAGTTCTTCAAGGAGTGTCACTCTGCCTGTCTCAAGGACTTGTCAATGGAATTGTCAAATTTAACTTTTTTTCCTGTGGTCTTTGCTCTCCACCTCACCTTGTAAATGTGAACAGACATCTTTGGAAAGTCTCTAACATGAAGATGAGTAAAATCATATTGTTAAAAAAATAGAAAGAAACAGACTATTCCAGATGAAGAAAACCTCAAAAACTATCATTAAAATCCAAATAATGGAAATGCCAGAAAAAAACAGAAAGGAGAAAATCATTTACGAAATTAATCAGGCAATTTTCCCAGAGCTGAAGAAAGAGAATTTCTAATTCTTGCCCAGCTGAATGCCCAGCTCAAAGAAACACATCACTGTGAAACATACATCTATAGCAGGTGAAATAAAACCAAATCCTTGAGGCGCCTTAGTGGTTTAGTCAGTTAAGCATCCAACTCTTGATCTCAGTTTAGGTCATGATCTCAGAGTCATGGCTGCATTGGTCATGAAGCCTACTTAAAAAAAATGAAAACACCTAAATCCTTACATTTCTTAATGAAAATTCAATAAAAAATGTTTTAAACTAAAGGTCAATTACAGATGGTCTTTAAAGATATAGGCAGATATCAAAGAATCACACTGAGGCATTTAAAAATGAATAGGAGGAACTGTGTGAGAATGTGAATTAATGATTATCATGGGTCTGACAGAGGAAGATCTACATCTAAGAAGAATAATCCAAGTTTTTTTTCGTGCATCTATGAATAACAACAACCAAAAAAATCCACTTTACAATAGGTTAGCAATTAAGTCTGTAGCCGGCAAACTGCACCTCCCTATTGGATTCATAAAATCCATAAAGTTCTTTGTAAGTGAAATAGAGTACCTTTTTGCTTAACTTGGTTAAATAAAAGACTTTTTTTTGTCAAACTCAAAGTTGCAATTCCTACCACTCAGTATTTTTGCTGCATTTCACACCACAGGTGTGCTTTTACAAAGGATCAAGCTCCCATTTGCCACCTGGATAGGTGAGTCAGTATTATGCATGTGCCATAAATGTACAATAGCGTGTGGGTCACAAAGAGAAACAGTGTATTTGCAGATAATGTGATAATCAACCCAGGCACACTAGAGACACTGCTCAAGATCAAGAAGTATTGAACCTTATTTTTCTTGTCTCCTTCATTTCAAAACCTTACCAGAGTATGTTTTCTTCCAGTGTTCACCAAATACATTATTTTTCATCTTCCATCAGGCCTATCCCCAACACTTCTCCCCTAATTTACTGCTACCACTTAAGTGCTATCTTCCACTACCTCCAACTCTTCACCACCTTTCATAGCCTAGAATGTTCATAGCCTCTGAACCCCTATAGACTGTCCTGCTCTTCCAGTCCCTTTTCTAAAAGCCACTCCCTCCCTATAAGCCCTGTAGCCTGATAGAGGTTGTGGTCTATAGATGATTGAGGCTTGACAGGATGGGAGTTCTAAATGAGTTGTGAAGTAAGGAAGTATATTCAGAATCTGGATGAAATCTTGAGGAGAAAAGGAGGAAAGTGGAGGAAAGATGAGAGAAAGAGAGTAAAGGTGTAAGTCTTAACTGTATAATAAAGGGAGAAAGTTGGAATATTTATTGATGCTCTCTATGTTAGTTTCAGAAAGGACTTTTATATTCATCTAAAAAATGGCTATATTTTCCTGCCATCTTTTACTTTTATTAAGAATGTAAAGTAAGTGACCTACATATGCATAGGTAGTCATGTGATTTCTATTTGTGAGGAAAGTCTCTGACCTTGCAAGAATCAGAACTTTATAATCTGAGTTTATTTTGTCCTCTAGCAGGGAAAAGAACACATTACCACAACAGACCTCTTGAGTCTCATTTTCAAACTAATGCATTCAATTTCTAACAAAGAGCAAAGGATAAACAATTAAACATTACATGTAACAGAACTCTTACCCACCTGCCAACAATTAAACCCAGTAATTAAAAATTGTAGGAGAATACACATAAGCGTATCCTCAGCAGCAGTCATACCACGGTCAAAGAGGGGAAAAAATCTTTCCTAATAAGTTCCTTTCCTATTTCCCAGGCTGCTTTTCTTGACATTAAACAGACCTGAGACTCTGTCAACTGTGTTTCACTTTCTTTAAAAAGAGGGAAATCCCATTCTGTATCCCCTGGGAGGACTATTATACACAGATGAATGTATTTTGTTATTCAGTTTAATAAATGTAGTGTTTAGAACAGATGTTAAAGCTTGAAATTGTCCAGAGAAAGGAACAGCTCAGGTGCCAATAGTGCAGGCTTCCTGCCTGCTGTGCTTTCTTCTTTGTCTTTGGAAGAGCTACTTTCACAGGTGAAAAGGTATTACAGTATTTATAACCACTCAAGTCCTCACCACTGCACTGAGGCTGACAAACGGGGTGCTAATTAGTACCAGGAGTGGTGGTGGTGATGGTGGTTTTATGACACAGTCATCTGGCCAGTAAATTGGACAAAGAGAAACAGCACATTAACAGAAGCACTGCAAATCCAGCCATGCAATGGGTAAGAGGTGAAGGTGAGGACTGGTTAAAAAAAAATAAAGGATATTTCTCAAAACCAGCCCATTTGGCCTTTCCATCGCTTACTTTTCTGTGGATTTTCTAAAGTACTAGCTACTTATATCACTACAATCCAATAGGATTTCTTTAGAGTATGCTGGTGAATAATGTTATGCTTAGGATAGAGGAAAGATATTATTTTGTCAGAATTAATATCTGTTCTCTGAGAATTATAGTTTATAAAACAAATCTCAATGTAAACAATAGCCAGGTTATTGTTTTGCACGTGAGGAAGCAGTAAAGCAGTAAAATCCAATCAAATGATAATTACTTTTCAGTATCAATACTGAAATTTGTTATCTAACTCATTATTGTATAAATTTTATAATGCTTTATTTGGTTTAAGTAAAACAAATCCACAGTTTATAAATGTGGCCAACACATTTCCATGGTCTTCACTGATCTGGGGCCTACAAAGCATGATATGATGAGGAGCATAAGAATTCATTATTAGGAAAGTTGCATTCAAGCCCCTAAGAGCATGTTAGTGTGATTAAGAACAAGAACTTTTCAACGGACTTGAGGCCGAACCCAGACTCTGTGCCACTTAGAGCATGGTCTTCAACAAGATAACTGCTCTGAGTCTCAGTTTGACTACTTTCAATACCTACTTTTTTGGATTGCTCTAAGAATTAAATAAAATGATATTTATAAAGCAAGCAGCAGAGCTGCCGATACATTATAACAGTTCATTAAATGATAGATATCATTGGGGCGCCTGGGTGGCGCAGTCGGTTAAGCGTCCGACTTCAGCCAGGTCACGATCTCGCGGTCCGTGAGTTCGAGCCCCGCGTCAGGCTCTGGGCTGACGGCTCGGAGCCTGGAGCCTGTTTCCGATTCTGTGTCTCCCTCTCTCTCTGCCCCTCCCCCATTCATGCTCTGTCTCTCTCTGTCCCAAAAATAAATAAAAAACGTTGAAAAAAAATTAAAAAAAAAAAAATGATAGATATCATTAAAACTATTAACTGTCATAAGAAATTCCACAACACTTTCTCTACTGTTTTTTTTAAATTTTTTAAAAATGTTTTTATTTATTTGAGAGAGAGAGAGAGAGACAGAGTAGAAGCTGGGGAGGGCCAGAGAGAGAGAGGGAGACACAGAACCCAAAGCAGGCTCAAGGCTCTGAGCTGTCAGCACAGAGCCCAATGGAGGGCTTGAACTCACAAACCATGAGATCATGACGTGAGTCAAAGTTAGACGCTTAACTGACTGAGCTACCCAGGCACCCACTTTCTCTATTGTTTAATCTTCCAGGTACAAAGTTTCAAGTTTACCCCTTCTTGTCTGGGGATTAAAAATGGTATCAAACAGGATGAAATATGCAAAATCACTAAAAATTATTAGAAGCCACATATATACAACTACTAAGGAACAAAAGTCTCTTATTGTCTTTGAAAACTAGTTTTCAAAGACAATCTTTCTAAAAATAATTTTTATTGTCACTTTCATTCACTTCACACATATTTAATTCTCCCAAGCCATCTTTCACAAAAGCCAAAATGTTTTCCCAGAGTAATATATATGTAGTCTGGCACCAGAAAATATAAGTGCAAAGTGGCTAATTATAACTCTGAAGAGCAGGATGGCGATGGTTGTAAAGAATTTGTCTACCTCATGAACACAAATGGATTAACGTTTCAAGTTCAACCCTTAAAACCATATCTCAGAGGGAATGCTCTCAGTGGGAATGTTTCTTCATGCTCCAAAAAGTACTAGATGGTCACAGCAGGTATTAAAAAAAAAAAAGAAAAAGAAAAAAACCTACCATAATAAATATGTCACACATTTCGATAAGACAATAAGAAGTAGAATAATACAGCACAAACTGAGCGGGTTTGGAAAATTTATTCATTCAATAGATATAAATGAATATCTCCAACCATGGTCCAACCACTATGCCAGATACTGGGGATAGAGCCAAAATAGTGAGCAAAATAAACAAATAGATACAGAATTGTGAACCAAACACAGTAGCTCTCCTCACGAAATTTACAAGTGATAGTAAGATTGATGTAACAGATTATTTATTCTGAGACTTTAAACCTTGAAATTAGTAAATGATCTCTGCAAGATTATAGAACCCAAGAGATTTTATACAGGAAGTTTAGTTGTCACAAAAACACAATCATTATGTAACCTTATTTTCAATCTCAAGTCAATGAAGTCTATAAAATCAAATATGAGAAAAAATAATTTTGAAATGTTAGTTCATCAAAAATAAAGTTGAAACACAGCTCAAAATTGATAAGATTTCCTATAAGAACAGAACTTTCACCAGTAATGCCTCTAATCCAAGCTACGGGAACAGAGAGGTTCCCTATTGTCACTTCCTCATTTCCTTATTTTCTTCAACACTGGCTTGGAAACTCTGCAAAATCTCTACCCATGACAGAACATGTTTACTGCATACTAGATAGAATATCAATTCCTACTCTATGCTTTTAGTAAAAGGAAATTGCAAAGTGACTCCTGGTATATTTTTCCAAATAAAACTTCAATGTATGTGATAACTGTCAAATCTAAAAGTACATTAAAATTAACAAGAGACTTTTAAATTGATACATCTCTGTTCCTAACCCCTACGTTCTGGACACATTAAGTCTAGGTTGGAGCCTCTGTATCTAGATATTTTAAAACCCCATAGATGATTCTGATGCACACCCAGAATTGAGAATCTCTAGAAAACAACTGAAAGAAAAACGTTTTAAGTATCTTCTTCTCTCCCACTACTTTCTCTGGAAAAACAGCCTGTATGGAAAAAGTTCCATAGCCTACCTTGGACAACAGTACCATTTATATGCTGAAGGGATATATAGTTTTAAGCATTGAACTGGGCTGGTCTAGGCAAATTGAAGCCAAATTACCTTACAGAATCTTCTGTGCACTGTCACATCTATCATACCCTGCCTTCATAGATAGCTCGATGATTCATTGCTTTCTATGCAACAGAATATTCCAATGTTATCATTAAATAGTGATGATGTTCATAATAAGAAGGGATAGCACACACTCATTTGAATTCAGATAATTAAATTATTTACTTTTCCAGAGATTCAATCCAAGAATCATAGTCTTTAAAAGCCCATGAACTAAGTATTTTGACTAGTTCCTGAATTTACAAAAGAGAATCAATTCCATGTCTTGGTACATTCCACTTCCCAGCTCAGAAACTTGCATTTTGCTTTGCTTATCATGTGCAATGAAAACAGTTATAGAAATGCATCATGAAAAGAATGTACATGATTTGCTGAGCATATAGAGTAAATGTTGCCACAGTGATTGATAACACAATCATCTGAGATCTGACTTACCGGAGAACAAGGCTGAAAAGAGAAAACAAAAGATGAATTCTCAGTAGAACTGGAATGACCTGGGAAGTTTGACCTGTGACTCTACCACAATTAAGTGTTTTACCATCATTAACCAGCTGACCTTACCAGGAAGTAGGGAAATCAATTAAGTCATCTGGCCTGATCCCATGGGAATAGGAATAAAAAAAATTTTTTTGAAAGTCAGGTGCTTGAAAATCAGGTGCTTGACAACTGATAGGTTTAAAGCTTCATTCTTAAAGAGGAAGCACTTTCTAAATATCGTGATGCCATGAGAAAGAGATTGATAGTTTCATATCATTTGTTGCTCAGAAAAAAAGTTTGTTTGTTTTTTAATTAGTATGTCTTTTGGCAGGTATTATGCTGCTAGTTCTGTTAGGAGATAATTAAAAAAACAACAGCAGTGACAACACAATAACCCACATTGAGCACTTATGTATCAAGCCCTGGGCTGAACGACATATATGCAGTTACGTCATTTAATCAGCATAATCTTTCATGTGTACCATTATTAGCACCATTTTATAGAGAAGGAAACTGAGGCTTAGACTTATTAACATATTCAAGATCACAAATCTCCTAAGTGGTGAGGCTGGGATTTGAACCTATGTGTGTAGAGCCAGAGCCTATAAACTGCATTTTACCTAGAAATGTAACCTAAGAATGATAAATGTACCACAGAGACTGGCTTCAATATATCAAAGGGAACAATGGAAATCTCATAAAAGATAGCCATAAATAAAAGCAAAGGAAACTAACAACTTTACAAATTAAAAATTTGCTTCCTAAGCACCATATAGTACACATAAAAGCTATGATCATTTTTTTAAGTTTATTTATTTATTTTGAAAGAGAGAGAACATGAGCAAGGGAAGAGTAGAGCAAAATCCCAAGCAGCCTCCACCCTGCTAACACAGAGCCCAATGTGGGGCTCTATTCCCCAACGATGAGATCATGACCTGAGTTGAAATCAAGAGTCCAATGACCAACCGAATGAACCACCCAGGAGCCCCAAAGCTACGATCATTTTATACCACAGTACTAGCACAAAGTATGGGCAGATTTGATGATATACAACACATTCTTCCTAATAAGGTCTTGGATATGTTTCTTTATAGAAACACTATTTTTTCACACATACGTGAAAAGCAAGTTAGAAGTCAAACTGAACTAAATTACAACATTCATGATGAATGTGGAAGGTCCACTATGGTGCTTTTAAAATGTGCCTACCTATTTTCCCTTCAAAATGTGGAGACTAAGTGTCCTGCCCTTGACTATAAGCTGTGTTTAATGTTTGACTTCTAACAAATGAAATAAAATTAACATATTAATAGGTAAATATGAAAGGAGTGACAGAGTGTGACTTCCAAGTCTAAGGCATAAAATTATTGCAGCACCTCTTCCTCTCTATCTCTCTCATCACTCTCTCTGGAAGCCAACTACCATATCATGAGGAAACTCAAGCAACTCTGTGGAGAGGTCTATTATGGCAAAGAACTGAGGCCTCCTGCCAATGGCCAGAATACTTAGCAGGCATGTGAGTGACCCTCACTGGAAGGAGGTTCAACAGCACCTCTCAAGCTTTCAGGTGATGTAGACGGAGCCTACACACTAAGTGCAATTTCGTGAAAAACCCTTAGCCAGAACCACCTAGCTAAATTGCTCCTAATCTCTGACAAACAGAAACAATGTAAGATGTTTACTGATTTCAGTTGCTAAACTGAAGCAACTTATAACTAATACAATCATCTTGCCTATGAACCACTAAAGTATAATACCTTAGAAGGTAGCTGTTATTGTCTCTCTTTGCATAGGCTATTGTTCCTCTTTGCTCCCTCATCTGTAAAATGCATAAAATATATACACCTCATAGACTTGTGAGGATTCATGAGATGGTTTATAAACGCATATTAGAGGAGTTCCCAGCTGAGTAAGCCTTAAATAAAAGTTGGCGTTATTATTGTTGGTAGAACACTCCTCTCTTGTCCTTGTGCTATGGCATCATGGAAGGAAGAAAAGGTGGACCACCTACCTAATAGTCTTGGCTCTGCTTCAGCGAGAATCTGCGCTGCTAGCGCAAGCCCGATGCAGAGGCTCAAACTCACAGTGAGATGTGACCTGAGCGGAAGTCAGAGTTTAACAGACTGAGCCACCCAGGTGCCCCTCCTGTTACTTCTTAAAACGTTTCCCATTTAGGCGGCTAAACACTTGGCATCTCTGAAAAGTTTAGGACAGCAAGAGAACACAGAAAAAGCTTTCAAGTATCTAAAACCTAGGGCCAACGGGGTTTCCAGAATACAAACTATACAGAATTAAAAGTAAAACTTTCTACTTCCATTCAGAAGTGCAGCAAACACAGTTTAGATAGTGATGTGCCCTGAAGAAAAGTCTGCCATGAACTAACCATGCCCTTGCATGACTTGCCCTTGCATGCCCTTGCATGACTCTTGTCTTAGACCAAGAGGCTGTATTAGGAGCAAACAATTCCAAAGACTTGTGGGGGAGTTCAGATCAAAGGGAAACTATATCACTGCCCAGTAGAGCCCAAGGAGGTGGGAAGACCCCGAATTTCCCAGCACATTGGACATGACAGTGGAGCAGTGGCTGCATGGTGAGTTTAAAACAATGGGCCTATGCATGATCTCATGGTCATGAGCTTGAGATTGAGCCCCACATCACTCCATGCTCAGCTTGGAGCCTGCTTAGAACTCACTCTCTCTTTCTCTCTCTCTTTCTCTTTCTCCCTCTGTCCCCTCTCCCCAACTTGCATGCTCTCCCTAAAATTAAAAAAAAAATTATGAGCTAAAATTAAATAAATAAATAAATAAATAAAACAATGGGCCTGAGACCAGCTTGCAGTTTCTGCCATTCACTAGGACAATGCAATGATAGAACAAATGAGAGTGAGTCCTAAGCACATTGTAAGAGGCCTCTTAGCCAAAAGTCAAGGCAAGGCACAGCAATGACCTCAAAAAAAAAAAAAAAAAAAAAAAAAAAAGAAAAGAAAAAAGAAAAAAAATGCAAAGGCCAGTACCCCAATAAGTTGATGTGGAGCTCAGCAGGTATCAAGAACCCAAGGGTATTCCAGTATCAGTGCATTGCCTGGGCTCTTCAAAGCCCCCTAGAACTTCAACTCTCTTCGAGGAAGGGATCAGAGCTGTGGCTTCACTTAGATTTTTCTATTACCCAGTGAAAAAGAGGCTAGAGTAGGTTAAAAGAAGTAATAAAAAGTAAAGTTACATTTCCAGCACACCCAATTTTGTCGACTAAGATTTACATCCCTACCGGAGTAGATGGCATGAAATGATTTCTAACATCCATTTAAACACTTCTACTTCCTCACACATCTCAGAATATACGTTAAGTTGGCTACTCTTTTGTTAGTCTTTATCCCAGCTACTCAAAGTTCAGATTCTCTCAAATACCCTGAAATTACAGAGTCTTCTCCGTCTCCTCTCCAGTTAAATCCCCTCCTTAACAGCCTTTTTTACATGCAGATTTAAATAGCTTTTACCCTACTACTGCTGCAAACTTATACTCATGTTCCTTTTTAGTAAAAATCTAATGTATTATTTGCAGTGACTGGGAATATCATTTGTATGAAACACAGAGGATTAATGCAGGAAAACAGAGACTAGGTTTTATATTTTTCATTTGCCTGCAAGGGATCTAGCATAGTGCCAGGCTCTACACTTCATGTGTAATTTAAGGCAAGCTAGTGACCTCTCTGAACTTGTTATTTCCTCTGTAAGATGAGAGCCATGACTTGGTTCTTGTGACAATCCAGTGAGATCACATATGTAAAATTATTGTATGTTGCCCAATTGAATTCTCTTATACAATGAAGCAATTTTGGGGCTGACAAAAAGGTTTAGATTGTCAAATGAGATTCACATGAATCAGATATACTACCCAGAATCAAGAGGCAAAGCTGAAGCTGGGAGGACTCTGGGATACCCCACATAATTCTATAAGCCCTTCCCTTCTGTATACAACAAACTTTCTGGCCCACATTAATAGATAAGTTCCCAGACAGGATGTCTCATAAATGTTCAGATTCTAGGCTTTTTTACCTTTGGCAATCTTTTTTTTTTTTTAAGTTTACTTATTTATTTTGAGAGAGAGAGAGAATGAGAGGGCAGAGGAGGGGTAGAGAGAGAGAGGAAGAGAGAATCACAAGCAGGATCCATGCTGTCAGCACAGAGCCTGAAGTGGGGCTGGAACTCATGAAATGTGAGATCGTGACCTGAGGTGAAACCAAGATGCTTAACCAACTGAGCCACCCAGGCCCCCAGACGTTTGGCTATCTTAAAACAAGGACATCCTACTATGAGCATTCCATAGATAAGGACTCTCTCATAAGGACTCTCTCACTAGCAATATCAGAACAGTTACCATTATATTTACAATGTTACTGAACTGGGTCACCTGCCTCATGGGAAAGATAACTTTGAAACTTTGTTTACCACCTTAGAAAGCAGGAAAAGATCTGAATTAAAAAAAAAAAAACAAACAAAAAACAAAAAACTCCCCACAGTAGGGAGACTTACTCATTGTTTTCAGCTGAAGTCTCTGTTCCCCTTTGTGGTTTAAGTGGCCCTAATGGTTCTTTAGTGTTCGTGTAACGATGCCAGAGAGGTGCCTATGTCTGAAAATGAGCACATTTCCACCAAAGGACTTTTAAATTACCTTCTTTAAAATATATTTTTTAAAAAGTACTTTTTAAAATGTTTTAATGAATTTTCATTAAAGCTTTGTTTGTCCTTGGTGTACACTTTTTTAAAAATAAAATGTACTAATTTCTCCTTCCTAGATGAAGGCACCCAATTAAGTAGCTAAGTATTTGTGCAAAAAAAAAAAAAAAAAAAAAAATCTGGGTACAGAACATACTGTGAATCATCTTTGCTTCTCTTCTGTCCTCAGGCATCAAAAAGGCAAATGGAAGAATTCTTGCTGGTTTACAGTGAGAATTTAGTAACATATTGTCTTTAGTAACCTATTTTCAAATATCATGGCAAATAAAATGGTTAGGTATCCACAGGGTTCCCAAATTCAGTCATTCCCCACAGACTGTAACAGAAAAATACAAGAAGCAAAAGAATGGTTCCACACCTAGAATATTTTCTAAACAACTCTGATTTGCATTCATGGTTATAAATTTCACCCAGGATAAAAATTAGAGCTAAAGATATTGATCAGTTTATTACCATTAAGAAGACAATGTCTCCTAACAAGAATGAGAACCCAAAGAAAAAATACACTTAGAGTATGATTTTAACACCTCCAAGTTTGGCATTTGTTTTTACTCCCTGTTCTCGTCACCCCATTTCATCTCTTCTCTGCTTCCACTTTTAATTATTTCTAAGAAGCTGATGATGCACTTTTAGATTGCTCCAGAGCACTCCCTTTCTAAAGAATTGATTCTCAATTGTGACAGCCACGACGGAACAGAGTTTCCACATCTGTACAAACTTGTCTTCCAGCTGAGTGTGTGCCTCTCTTGTCTTTAGCAAGGTACATACCTTTCCTATCTTTTTAGGCTCTAAAACTAGTTAGAGTTGGAAAGATAGGATACACAACAATTATAGGTAAATGCTTTCCAAGGGGTATCAGTGTGACCTATATGTCACCTACTACAAAAATAAAAATGGAGTGCCTGGCTGGCTTAGTCAGTTGAGCATCTGACTTTGGCTCAGGTCATGATCTCACGGTCCATGAGTTCGAGTCCTGCATTGGGCTCTGTGCTGACAGCTCAGAGCCTGGAGCCTGCTTTGGATTCTTGTCTCCCCCTGTCTGTGCCCCTCCGCCACTCATGCTCGCTCTCTCTCTCTCTCTCTCTCTCTCAAAAACTAAATAAACATAAAAATTTTTTAAAAGAATAAAAACAATAAATGATAAATCTTTGTTATGTATTCACATTTGACCACAAAAAGTAATATAAATTACCGTTTTAAAAACATCGGTTTAAAACTCTGGGCCTGTACAATTTGACTGGAAGTATAAAAATATTAGGGAATAGAAGTTAGCAATAATATGAGGATAATGAACGGCAAAACAGTACCTTTTGTAGAAAAACCTAGAGGAGAAATAAAAATACAAAGAAGTAAAAGAAAAATAGTTTTCCAGGGGATCTAAACAAATTTAAAATACTATATATTATTTTTTTTGCAAAATACTTTTAAAAATCTAACTATTGACAAGATAACTTATCTGACCCACCAGCTGTTCTTTTTTTTTTTTAAATTAGACTTTCCTATTCTTCCTAGTATAATAGTAATCTGTCTAGTGGTAATCATATTTGTAGGACAAAATACAGCTTCAACCCTGATGGACCAACTTTTGATTTTTAGTAACATATTTATTTACTTTCATATACTGTTTTATTGTAGGTCAGGAAAATTTCTTTCTAAATCTAGACTTGCAGGCCCTTTAAGTCAGCAAATATTTATTAAGTGAACACACTGAGTACAGTATATGGTTCACAATTAGTGCATAGTTTAAATTAAAGACACTATTTTTATTTTACATATGCATGTATATATTTTTTCTCCTTTTGAATACCCAACTATTAATTTTCAGAAAGAAATGCACTGACTATGATACTGTACTGAAAACATTTTCCAAAAAGGAGTTTTGACAAGAGATCTGGAAAAGAACAGTCAGTCTTCTTGCCAAATTGCAGGTGCAAGGAAGAAGAGGGGGAGAAGCTAAGTCAGACACAAGAGATCCAGGAGGCAGGCATGACAGACAGGGCAGCAGCAAAAAGTTCACTGGAAGGAAATGGAAAGATCTGAGAAGGAAGAAAGGAAGCAGGTGACAAGAAAGCCATCAGTAAAATGGAGCCCCACTGGGAGACATCTGTAGAAAACATCTGTAGACACTTCTCCATCACCCCCAGGAAGGAAAAACCCTGCCAGACAGACACACAAAAAGGCTTACTACCTGTGGTATTTGGTTGAAGGGCATAAACAATGCTCAGTACACCAGCCTCTAATTACTCTATGACAACCCCAGCTCCACCCTCCCAGTGGAAAACATATGTCAAAGCATTTGGTATTGATTGAAACGTAAGGAAATTCTTGGATTCATCTCGTTCCCCACAACAAGCCTGCCTTATTTCACCCTTATTTGTCTGAGGAATAAAGAAAAATAAGTACTCCCTTCCAAGGAGAGATAGGAGATGGCTCTGATCCATTTATCATATAACTGTTTTGCTTTGCTTTTGTACCTGAGATTAGAAAAATTCCGGCAACACTGCCCTGTCAGACTGGCATTGAATGCAACTGTAGGTATGACAAAGATACTAGTAGCTGGAAGGGTACACTGTCTAAAGTGCTAGTACTGATGACGGGGCCAGCCACCTGGAAGACTGAACAAGTCATTAGAAGATCAGCTGTGAAAAGAATCATCCCCTCCCTGCCTTGCTCGCCTTGAACATCTTATCCTTCCCATGCTCCACATTATCCCATTTACAGCTCATTCAGGGCTAATGTAGCAGAGAGGAAACATGGAGAAGTCAGAGGCAGAGAGAAATCTTGCAAATGAAAAGAAAATTCTTTATTATGACAAGTGGTGTTCACAGCTTCAAAAAAGAGAAATACGTTATAGATTTCTGTGCACACGTTACTACCCCGGGCCCATTCAAGTCATTCAGTCTCACTCATGGAGTGAGTTCATTTTGTGGGTCAATCATAGGTGTGTTTGTGTAGATGGGCTGCTATACAGAGCCAGAGTCTCCAGGTCAATGATGAGCCAGATGCTGCCAATGGTGCCACTCCCAGAGTTACTGCTTCTGAGAGCTGGTGCTTTTGATGTATGGCCAGCTGAAAGAAACAAGCCACCACAAAAAATATAATGGAGCCCATAAGAGGCCTGGGCAAAAAAATGCACGTATACAATTACCTGATTGTTAGGCTTTACATTCAGTTTCAGGAGTCTGCATTATCTTGACAATGACTTGCTGAGCGGTGCTGTAAAGTCACTAAACTTTTTATGCTACTCAGTTTTTCAATCTATAAAATAACTTAATAAAAGCAATTTGATATAGAATAGTGCTCCATATAAGCAGGTGTCCTTGAAACCATTCACTTTAAGAGATCAAATAGATTAGCTTCCTATTGACAGCCTCACACACTATCACAGAAAGTATCTATGAAGGACAACAATCAAATGCCTAGGGCATTCATAAAACCGAGGTTCAGAGTTAGTTGGCATTTGAGAAGGCCTCTCCTCCTCCTTTGCTCAGGCCCTCAAATTAAGAAAAGTCAAGAATTCCAAGCCTGTAGACAAGCAAAAGTATCAAATTCCAGTTTCCCCACACAACCAGAAACAGTCACAAAAGTGTGACTAGAAACCGAGTCAAGAACTGAGGCCAAGAGAAAAGAAAAATTAAAACGCCACTCCATACGTAATGCAACCATATACTGCCTCCATTTAAACCACTCTGAGCTCAGTCCATACTTATCTGAGAAATAAGAGAAAGGAAATAATTTTAAAAATATAATGGAGGAAAAAGCCCAAGAACAAAGAGTGAAAAGTGAATGAATTTATGGAATACAAGCATTCACTCATGCTTCTCCTATATTTTCCCCCACTCAAACTACTACATTTCTCAAACTACTACATTCCTAAGGACAGAAACCATTCTTATTTTTATGAACATCCCATCCCCTGTCCAAACCACTATCTTCTCACTCCCACATAGCTTTTAATTAAGTATCATGCAGACATAGTAGATGGTTCACTGGTTCATAAATGTAACCTGATTGTAAGTTCAATTATCTGGATCCAGTGATTACTCTTGGAAACAAGTATCACTTTTCTATGCTTTGATTTTACATAATTTGGCAGAAGAACAGATTGAGAGAAAAATACAGCTCTTGGAACATACAGAAGCACAATTTACACCTGTATCTACATCCATGAATGAGATTTTTCAAAATCTTTTTCAAAACTTTTTTCATACTTCTATACAAATAACTTTATAATAAAGGTTAAAATTTCATTTGCACATGTATTCATAAAACTGATATAAACTCCACCACCCTTATTAGAGGGTAAACTTCTTTAAAGCAAAGACTTCTGTTTTACTTCCAGTTTCCAATCAATGCTCATCCATGAACAGATACATATTTTTAGAAACAGTCTGTTAAAGTAGTTCATCTCTGGCTATTGCTAATTTTATATTCCTGTGTTTAGTCTTTTGTTTGTTTGCTTTCATTAATATGAACCAACTGTGCCTCTCATCCTGTGTTTTTAAATAAGCTACCTAATTGTAGGGTAAATTTTTTCTTTTTTACCCTCAAGCCTGCTGTTGATTATTTTTGTCAAAATTGAATGCGTGCCCTTTAAAAGGTCATTTCTGAGGTTTTAACCTGTTGGTTTGTGTGATTACAGCAAATCTCGCCTCAGAATTTTTGGTGTTATACAAGAACCACCAGTCCACTGCTGTGTGGAATGAATAACTAAGTCAAAAGCCACTATTTCCTCTTAGTTGTGAAGATCAACTTTACAACATGCACACAGTTTGTGGTTCGCCATTTCACAATTTTCAAGCAGTTAGCCAGTAATATTCCAAAGAAAGTTTACAAAGGCAACCCCTTTTAGGCAACTTTGTGAAAGGTAGTACTGTTACACAGGAAGTATCGAAAGACAATGATAAATTTCACTAATACAGTCAATCAATGATGTCTCTAGTCATAATTTTCCTTGGCCTTATAGACTCAACAACTGAATTATCCTTTATTTTTATTTGACAAGGTAATGCTATATTATTCTGTGGAAGGAGAATATTTGTTCTTTCTAAAAAGAATTGGACACAATCTGAATTATAAGCACATTACCAAAAAATGTACCTATGAGAAGAGAACAATAAAATTAGATTCTCAGGGGCGCCTGAGCCTGGGTGGCTCAATTGGTTAAGCATCCAACTCTTGATCTTAGCTCAGGTCATGATCTCACAGCTCAGGAAATCGAGCCTCATGTCAGGCTACCGCTGACAGTGAAGAGCCTGCTTGTGATTTTCTCTCTCTCCCTCCCTCTCTCGGCCCCTTCTCACTTGCATGTGCACGCTGTCTCTCTCTCTCTCTCTCTCTCTCAAAATGAATCAACATTAAAAATTTTTTAATAGACTTCAGGAGAGAAACAAAAATCTTTTAAAGATGAGAAAGTATTTTTTTTTCGAAGAATGGACCTTAATTATAACAAATGTGTACTATAAATTTAACTCTAGATTTCTAAGAAGCCAGTGGTAAAGGGCTGTGGCATGAACTATTGTATTCTCCAATTCCTCCTTAATCATTTAAGAAACACATGCCATCAATTTTTCTTCATTTCTGCTAAGTTCACAGGGGTCCCAAAAATGAATATTGTAATCGCCTTCTGGTATTGATAACCATGACCTAAATGGGATCAAATGCTTTAGGCTGGAGAAAGAGTCCAGTAATCCTCAAACTTATTTACTGATCCAGTCAAGTCTCCAATTTTGGAAACTAGTAGTATTATTAATACTAATAATGTTAGAAACAACAAGCAACTAGGATACTAGTCTACATATTTTAAGAACATTAAACATGTAATTATAGATCCTGAAAGACAACCATCTCACGACGACAGGTATTTCAGTCACCACAACTTTTTTAGTATATATTCTACAGAGTGCAACTAAAAAATAATTCAACCATTTGTTTTATTTTTGATGTTCTAAAATTACAAACATAAAAGTGTGTTGTTTTCTTTAAACTATCTATCCTGGAAGGTTTAAAATATAGACAGTGCTCCAAATATTAATAGAGTATTAATACAGGAATTATCTTTAGAACTAGTTTTCCAAGAACACAGGACTTATGTTTTACTAAATACACAGTATTCCATATTCATCTTTCTCATTTTCATTAAAGAGATATAATGGCAACATCATGAATATGGGAGCCAGACAACTCTGAGTTTGAAACCTACATCTGCTATATATTATCTGAACCAGAGTATATTACTTAACTACTTGGCACTTCTGTTTCACAGTCTGCACAAGGGTAGTGACAGACCTGGAAGACTTTTGTGAGCATAAAATTATGTAAGAAATACTGTTCACAGTTTCTTATACATAGACACTGCTTAAAAAATCTTATTTGTCTATAAACAACCTCTCCACAATTACATAAAATGCAAAAGCAGAGACACTTCTTTTGAGTTTAATTTGGAAGATTAATTTACTAATATTGCTGGTGATAAAAACAATGCTAGTGGCAAGAGGAAGTTTTATTTTTTATTGCCAGTATCAATGAAATTATATTTTTTTAAATAATATTCTTCGTTCCTCTCTACTTCACTTTAGCTTCCTCCAATTACACATTATCTCTATCCTTTTGCCACATCACAGTTAAAGAGGGGAATATGGAAAGAAATGTAAACTCATATGTCTCTTGGTATCAACAAAAGCATGTATTCCTAAAAGGAAATCTGTCTGCAAGTAAACCAAGTATTTTCAGCAAATTCACATATTTTGAAGCTGTGACATCTGAAGATACCTCAAAAATTAACCTATTAACTTCTTACTCATATTAGTAAGTGACTCCCAACAAACACTCTACATATAACCTTTATCTCCAAAGACATGGTAAGGGTCAAAACTAAAGTGGATGTAAAGTATACCTTTGTATACTTTATTTGGTTTCAAATAGTGCTTTTCTACTTTGACACATAAAAAAAAGGCCTCATCAGTTTATCCTGTTTTATTCAGCAAAAATAGACACTTTCCATTCTAAAACTGTCTAATTAAGAGGCGCCTGGGTGGCTCAGTCGGTTGGGCGTCCGACTTTGGCTCAGATCGTGATCTTGCAGTTCTTGAGTTCAAGCCTCGCATCTGGCTCTGTGCTGACAGCTTGGAGCCTGGAGCCTGCTTTGGCTTCTGTGTCTCCCTCTCTCTCTCTGTTCCTCCCCTGCTTGCACTCTGTCTCCCTCTCTCTCTCTCTCAAAAATAAGTAAAGGTTTTAAAAAAAATTTAAACTAATTAAAAAAAAAAAAGTTTTGCTATTGGCGTGCTTACAGATAACAGACCACGCTGTGAGCTACATAAATAATGTTAATAGCATGCAACATGGTGTCAGTTAGTGGTTCTCATAGATGATTTATTTTATAGAAAAAGAAAGCATGGTACCTTAACCAGTAATAATTTCAATTGTGTTTACAGTAATTAAAATATTTAAAACTATAAACTCTTTACATAAACATATAATGACAAAATGAATTAAATATGATCAAAGATATAAAAGCAATAAATTAAAATTAATATTAATTTAACATAATGTCTGATGATGTTTTGCTTTAGTCAAATTACCAGGTCCAACATGTTTACATTACTGGCTACTATAACACAGTTTCTCTCACGTTCAGTATAAGTACACATCTGCTTTGTGTAATGACTTCTTTCTTCCCACTATTTTATGAGACTTCTATAAGCCACACAAAGAGCATGATTGGTAGGCAACTAGATAAAGAAGTTCAGAGCTCAGGGAAGTGGTTTAGGCTAGAAACGTTAGGCTTACAGTTGAACATAATTTTGTGGTATTTTGTGAGATAATGGGAGGAATGAGGGTAGTTAGTGAAAGGGTCCCATATCCAAAGAATAATGATTGAAATCACAATGAAATAATGATCCAAACCCACCAGGAAAAATACATGCCTCCTCTGGGTCCCACTGTTCCTTTCATTACCTGTTTATGGGTTTACCTGTATCTTCAGGTCAGATTAGTGGGTTTTAAATTACAGGAGGAGGGGACTAGTGTCTACAGAATTGTCTCAGCAGGAGAAAATAAGAAATGGGTGAGAGACACATTAAGGGAAAAGTGTGAGAGACACATTAACTCCCCACCATTGCTTCAAGTGTGCAGGCGTTCATCTGCTTTAAAATATTGGATGAGCAAAGGATGTCGTATGGAAGTGATGAATCATGGGAATCTTGAAGTCAGGACTACACTGTATGTTAGCTAACTTGACAATAAGTTTAAAAATAAATAAATAATTAGATAAATAAATAAATAAATAAATAAATAGTGAGCTAAAAAAAAAAATTCATGTAAAGAACTGGTTCCACTGCTAGAAAAAACAATGGATTAATTCTCACTGTACGTCAAGAAATAGAAACAAAGTTGAGTTATCTCATATAACAGGAAGTGTACTGGAAAGATGTACAGCTACAAAAACCCAGACTATCTGGTGCTCAGAAGGATAAAATGCTTGTAACATGGTAGAATCTTTGCACCAGTCTTCTGGCATTACCTTAACTCAGTTATTTGCCAACTACATGCTCCATTAGTGTTATTCATATACCTAGAGACGGATCTATAATCCTTTCTCCTCTTTGTAACCACTGATTACTCACAGTTCTGTCTCCTCAGAACTTCAATTTCTGATCATCACTCAGGGTTCTAATTCCCTCATGACATCTTTCAGCTTCTGCTCCCCTCTTAACCACTAATTATTTCCCTATTTCCCGATCAGTCGAATCAGGGGGCAGACAGAGTTCCACTATCTGCATAGGTCAAATTCTTCAGCAATGGCTGTAGACAGGTAAGATTGGCCTGGGAATGATCATAGTTTGTTAGGCATCAAGGCTGACAGCTGTAACATAACAATGAGCACAATTTGCTTAACATGAACCTTCACTGAGAATGAAGATAAAAATGTTTATTTTAAATAATTTATCAAAGTACAATTATTCGTGACACAGTACCAGAGAATAGCTGTGTTTATAACTACTAGCAAAATGCATCAATTTCATCCAAATATTACCTGACCTCAGTGATTTTATGTGTGTCATCATGCCCAGTATAATTTAAGGAGCAATTTATAAAAATCAATATAGTATGCAGGTAACCTCTTAATGAGTTCTGACGTATTTCCTACCTCAACTGGAAGACACTTAAGAAACTCAGATCGTGGTTATATGGGATCATAAGGTCATATTCAAATAACCAGAGAAATCTCAGCTGCCAAAAAAATCAAGCGGATGCACAATATGAATTTCATAAAAACACTTCATATTCATTCCTTTTCATAAGAATGGTTGAGGAAAAAAAAACAAAAATAAATCAACTTTTTAGCCATGGTAAAAATCAATTTTTAACAAACATAAATGCTCTAGTTTAGAACTGCCAGCTAAGGAATCAAGTGTGACAGCTTTTAACTTAGATTTAATAAATGCAAAAACTTTCACCCCTATTGCTTCCAGGAGCTCTAAAAGTTTCCTAATCCTGAATACAGCAAAAAGTATCTCCAGAAGAGGATAATTTTTTTAAATATTCCAACTTCAAAATAAACCAATTTGGTGCAGTGTTTCCTTAAAAATTCTCTCTTATACAAATGGTTATTAAACACCTAGAATGTAAAGTAGAGGGCATCAAAATCTCTACATAATAAAAATCTCAAGCTGGTGAGAACTCCATATCTGATGAAGACCATCCATGTTATTTCAATGCACTGTGAACAGCAAGCCTCAGTGTTTGGACACATGTTGATTTTATTCTCTTTCCCTAAACAGGTCATATTTGTTAGTCATTGAATTCTGTATACACATTCAATAAGAAACTGCTATTCTATTTACTGTATATCTGTTCTATTCACACAGAATATTGATATATAGAATTTGGCATAATTAGTCAAGAGCCTGAAAATAGATACAAACATATCGAAAAGAAAATTCAGAATGCCTTTGGAGTGTGCTTGAAGAACCTGTTGTCTTGAAAAAATATAAGTCATCTTTTGATAAATGATACTATGCTGGTGAGATGCTGTTGCTGCTGTTTTTTCCATCACTGTAGTGAATAACAGCAATATCACTACATCCATTTCATTATACTTTTACAGGTTTAATTATGCAATGAAATTATGAATGAGTCTCATAGTCCCACCTATGAGGACAAGTTATGTAAATATTTTTATGTTTGTGGTTCATTTTTAAAATCTATATTTGGGAACAAATAAATGAAGTACTTCATTGTCTACTGGTTACAGAACACATCGAACTCATTACCTCAAAATGTTATTCAAATTGGGGGGCGCCTGGGTGGCGCAGTCGGTTAAGCGTCCGACTTCAGCCAGGTCACGATCTCGCGGTCCGTGAGTTCGAGCCCCGCGTCAGGCTCTGGGCTGATGGCTCGGAGCCTGGAGCCTGTTTCCGATTCTGTGTCTCCCTCTCTCTCTGCCCCTCCCCCGTTCATGCTCTGTCTCTCTCTGTCCCAAAAATAAAAAAAATAAAAAATAAAAAATAAAAAAACGTTGAAAAAAAAATGTTATTCAAATTGGGACTCTGAAAATGTTTAAGAGTTTAGGTGGATTAACAGATCAACTCCCTTACAAGTTATTTAAAGGGTAACATACTTGAACTAGAGAATAATGTTACAAAGACAGTACTATAAACTCTTCCCAAAATGTAACTTGTGTGCTATTGCCATAAATGAAGACTCACAATATCTTACAGTCAAAAGGAATGTTACTTACTTAAATTCTCAACTTCCATATTTTACTGATGGAAAAAAAAATAGCTTTCAAAAGTTTAAATAATTTCCCAGAGTCAAATAAATGGTGGTGAGCATGGATAGGAATTTCTGCATATTCATCTGATTAGAATTTAAAATCTAGATGGACTGTGTTGCTAATTCAACAAGCATGTTTCTAAACAAAATGAAAAATAAGAAATCATAGAAAATTTCTATAGAGGAAATAGTGTCTTGGTATCAATTTAAATGATAGTAAAAAAATGTGTTCTATATTCCTTCTGTCTTTTAAACTTTATATCATAATTACTTTTTAATGCCTTAAATTAAAGCAGATGGGAAGATAAGCAGATTAGGATATATTCAGATAATGTGATCTTATTATCACAATCCAGGAGTGGCCTTAAGAGATCATTAGTTGTGATACCTATGCAGTACAAAGAAACAGAGGTAAATATTAACCACAATAACATAAGATGAAACAAGAAATCATTATATTTAGCAGAAATTTACTACTTTTTATGCCAGAAATGCACACTGGAAGCTTATAGGTAGACTCTGGCATTCAACTTTTGATTTGGTCTACTCGTGTTTTATTTTTTATAAATTGAATTCATTATAAATCTTTAAAAATTGGGACGTTTCAAAGAAAAATCCAGATTTGCAGATTCTCTCAACAATTAAAAAATTGACAATGCCAGGATTGCATTTTCTTTTTTTTTTTTTTTTTAGTGTTTATTTATTTATTTAGACATAGAAAGAGAGAAGATAAGAGGGGAAAGGGCAGAGAGAGAGAAGGAGAGAGACCAAGCAGTCTCTACACTCATAGCAGAGCCCAATGTGGGGCTCTATCCCACGATTGTGAGATCATTACCTGAGCCAAAATCAAGAGTCGGCGCTTAACTGACTGAACCACCCAGGTGCTCCCCAGGATTGCAATTTCAAATAAGAAGCAATTCATAGGAGCTGAGTAGCTGCCCTTTAGGCAGATTATACCCTCTTCAGGTACCCTATAGTCTTCACCACTCCCTACTGTTCACTCAAATAGATTAACTGCCTAAACCCTATATTCTTATGAGGTTGTAACATGATTTGGTCATCAATATCTAATAATTTCACATACCACATCTATTTGTTCAACTCTCTACAGACATATATTGTGGTTAAAAATATCCATTAGTGTACTTTCAGCAGCAAATAAAATACATACCCAACTAGAATTCATTAAACAATATAGGCATTTACTATCCTGCAAAGAAGTTCTGAACTCGGTGCTTAAGTTGGCTAGTTCATCAGTTCAATGACATCTCAAGCAACAACAATCTCTCGGCGTCCTGCTTTGCCATCCTGGGCATATCATCTCATTTCCTCTGGCTACCTTCTCTCGTCCCACATTGATGGGTATTGCTCTTGGTATCCCACCAGCCAATAAAGTCCGAAGTGAAAAAAGAGAGGGTTTCCTCTTTTGTATCTCTTTTTATTACTGAGGATACATTTTCTAAAAAATCCCCAGAATTCCTCTAACATCTCAGTCTTACTTCCTATAGCTGAAAGGAGGCCACATGGCTACTACATTAAGGTTCTGAGAAACAGAACGATTCAGATGAGTGTATACATAAGTAGAAAGATGTATTTAAGGAATTGGTTCATATGATTATGGAGGCTGGCAATTCCAAAATCTGTGGAGTGGGCCAGCAAGCCAGGAATATAGGAAGAGCTCATGTTTCAGTTCAAGTCCAAAGGCTATCTGCTGGCAGAATTCCCTCCTGCTGGGGTGAGGTAAGTCTTTTGTTGGAGTCAAGCCTTCAGTTGACTGGGTAAGGCCCACCCACATTAGGGAGGTCAATCTGCTTTCCTCAGAGTCCATAGATTGAAATATTAATCTCATCCAAAAACACACTTACAAATACGCAGAATAATGTTTGACCACATGTCTGTGTACTTAGCGCAGCCAAGGTGACAGAGAAAATGAACCATCACACTATACAAAACTTCAACAATTAAGGAAGTAAAGATAGAGATGGTGGAATGGCTACTAGAGACTGAAGGTGATTTATTCTGAAAGACACATCAGTCGGTCCTGTTTAATTAAACTTGAAGCTTCAGAGAGAATAATCAAGGAAAAAGAAAATGCTGCCCTCTTAAATAAAGTTCACAGTAATCAAAATTGCCACTGAAATGAGCCTCCTGATGAGGTGATTTGGGCCACATGCCCAAAAGGGAAGCCAAAACAACTCTTAGAATCTCCTTTTATTTTATGGAGGTTGATTCATTGCCCATTTCACAAATGTATTCTTACACAATGAAAATTAAATGACTTAGCATATTTCATCTTTTGAAAGTACCACCAGGAAACTTAGACTCAGCTTTATATCCAATCACACACCCTCTAACAGCTGTCTTCCCTACTATGATACTTTAAGAGGGAGGATAGCACACTAGTTAAAACACACATTCTGAAACCAAATTGTTTGGAATCAGATTCCAGTTTAAACTTAACAAATGCATGACCTTAAGAAAATTCTTTATCCTGAGTTTCAAGTTTTTCATTTTAAAATGGTTTTTATTAATGTAAAATGAATTAACATGTATGCACTTAGAACAGAGCCTGACACCTATTATTTTTATCACCTTTACAAAAGTCTTTGTAATACTTTTATTATGAAAGTTGTTCTATGTTTATCTTTCAAAGTGGCATCAAGATATTTTACAGAGGAAAAGAAAGCAGTAAGTAGTCTCTCTAGATATCTCTCTAAGATAGATTTTTAAAATGTTTTATTTTTAAGTAATCTCTACACCCAATGTGGGGCTCAAACTCACAATCCCGAGATCAAGAGTAGCATGCTCTACCAACTGAGCCACCCAGGTGCCCCTGGACATTCATTTATTTAGGGGTGTAGAAAAAAACTGTCTCAAGATGGAAAAGGGAGAAAGGATGGAATCAGAAGTTATGTCTTTAGAGAGAAAAGGGAACCAATTTCTAAGAGGAAGAAGTATGCAGGCAATGTGATGGGGGAGAAGGAAAAAAATCCTTGGGTCCCAAAGATAAATTAAACATAAAGATAGTTTTAGGACCCAAACAGCAAAGGAACTGAAGATTTCTCCTCATATTTATGCATAAGTTATATATTGCTGCACAAACAAGACACACTACCTCACAATTTCAGTGGGTCAGGAGCTCAAGAATGACTTAGTTGGGCTTTGTGTTTCAGAGTCATATCAGGTTTCAATATAGGTGTGAGCAAAGACTGTAGTCTCATCTGAGGCTCAAATGGGAAATGATCCACTCATGTGATTACTGGCAGCATTCAGTTCCTTGTGCTGCCAGAATCAGGGCTTTTGTTCCTTGCTGGCTGTTTGCTGGAGATTACCTTCCCTCTGCCATTGGGTTTTTCCATATGGTGGCTCATAATATGCCATCTTGCTTTTTACAGACAGCAAGGGAGAATTTGAAAATCGTAGCAAGATGGGTGGTAAAACCTTATGTAATATAATCACTCACATGTATTCATGCATGTCCTGTTACCTTTGCCATACTCTACTAGTTAGAAGTCATGGATCTTCCCCAAACTCAAAGGGAAGGGTTTACATAGGACTTTAATACCAGAAGACAAAAATTTGGGAGCCACCATAGAGTCTGCCTGCCTCATATTACTAATACTTTTTCTTCTTTTTAACAATTTTAATTATGTTAAGGCTTACATTGCTCTTTCTCTTTGGCCACCAGGAAGCCCAAACCCAAAATTTTGACTCAGCTTTAGAAACTATATAAGGTCCAATAGTCTGTGTATCTGTAATATAAATATCAGCTTATACTGACCTTCCCTGTAGGTAGATGTCAGCTGTTGCCAGTGATTTATACATCTCTTCTCCATTTATTTTTAATAAATATGTTCCCATAATTCCTAAAATTCCTCTGGAGAATAAGACATTGAATCAATAATTGTACCATAAGGGCATTATTAAAAAGAATAGCTCAGCTTTGAAAAGTCATGAAGTCACAACGCCACATCAGCTTTTCTGGTTTTCTCCATTGGTACTGCAGAAATCCCACAGGTGAAAACACATTCCATCCCTCACCTTGATGTCACTACCGATGTCACTAATTATAGTATGTCATTCAATTCAGTTACTATACCTATTATGACCTTCACTTAATCAACAGTAACGTCCCTTTCCATTTCATTTTGTACAAGTTCTCTTCTAAAACCTATACTAAGACAAAGAAAAAATGCAAGCAATATAATCACATCAGGGATTAAAATTAGGGAGAGAAGGGGGAGTTCCGGAAGATGGCGGCGTAGGAGGACGCTGGGCTCACCGCGCGTCCTGCTAATCACTTAGATTCCACCTACACCTGCCTAAAGAATCCAGAAAACCGCCAGAGGATTAGCAGAACGGAGTCTCCGGAGCCAAGCGCAGACGAGAGGCCCACGGAAGAGGGTAGGAAGGGCGGTGAGGCGGTGCGCGCTCCACGGACTGGCGGGAGGGAGCCGGGGCGGAGGGGCGGCTCGCCGGCCAAGCAGAGCCCCCGAGTCGGGCTGCCAAAAGCGGAGGGGCCGGACGGACTGTGTTCCGACAGCAAGCACGACTTAGCGTCTGGGAGGTCATAAGTTAACAGCTCTGCTCAGAAAGCGGGAAGGCTGGAGGACAAAGGGAGGGAGAGCTGCTGAGCCCCCGGACGGACGGCAGAGCTCAGCTTGGCGGGGAACAAAGGCGCTCGCCAGCGCCATCTCCCCCGCCCATCCCCCAGCCAAAATCCCAAAGAGAACCAGTTCCTGCCAGGGAACTTGCTCGCTCCGCGCAAACACCCAACTCTGTGCTTCTGCGGAGCCAAACCTCCGGCAGCGGATCTGACTCCCTCCCGCTGCCACAGGGCCCCTCCTGAAGTGGATCACCTAAGGAGAAGCGAGCTAAACCTGCCCCTCCCGCCCCCGTGCACCTTGCCTACCCACCCCAGCTAATACGCCAGCTCCCCAGCACCACAAGCCTGGCAGTGTGCAAGTAGCCCAGACGGGCCACACCACCCCACAGTGAATCCCGCCCCTAGGAGAGGGGAAGAGAAGGCACTCACCAGTCTGACTGTGGCCCCAGCGGTGGGCTGGGGGCAGACATCAGGTCGGACTGCGGCCCCGCCCACCAATTCCAGTTATACACCACAGCACAGGGGAAGTGCCCTGCAGGTCCTCACCACTCCAGGGACTATCCAAAATGACCAAACGGAAGAATTCCCCTCAGAAGAATCTCCAGGAAATAACAACAGCTAATGAACTGATCAAAAAGGATTTAAATAATATAACAGAAAGTGAATTTAGAATAATAGTCATAAAATTAATCGCTGGGCTTGAAAACAGTATACAGGACAGCAGAGAATCTCTTGCCACAGAGATCAAGGGACTAAGGAACAGTCACGAGGAGCTGAAAAACGCTTTAAACGAAATGCAAAACAAAATGGAAACCACGACGGCTCGGATTGAAGAGGCAGAGGAGAGAATAGGTGAACTAGAAGATAAAGTTATGGAGAAAGAGGAAGCTGAAAGAAAGAGAGATAAAAAAATCCAGGAGTATGAGGGGAAAATTAGAGAACTAAGTGATACACTAAAAAGAAATAATATACGCATAATTGGTATCCCAGAGGAGGAAGAGAGAGGGAAAGGTGCTGAAGGGGTACTTGAAGAAATTATAGCTGAGAACTTCCCTGAACTGGGGAAGGAAAAAGGCATTGAAATCCAAGAGGCACAGAGAACTCCCTTCAGACGTAACTTGAATCGATCTTCTGCACGACATATCATAGTGAAACTGGCAAAATACAAGGATAAAGAGAAAATTCTGAAAGCAGCAAGGGATAAACGTGCCCTCACATATAAAGGGAGACCTATAAGACTCGTGACTGATCTCTCCTTTGAAACTTGGCAGGCCAGAAAGGCTTGGCACGATATCTTCAGTGTGCTAAACAGAAAAAATATGCAGCCGAGAATCCTTTATCCAGCAAGTCTGTCATTTAGAATAGAAGGAGAGATAAAGGTCTTCCCAAACAAACAAAAACTGAAGGAATTTGTCACCACGAAACCAGCCCTACAAGAGATCCTAAGGGGGATCCTGTGAGACAAAGTACCAGAGACATCACTACAAGCATAAAACATACAGACATCACAATGACTCTAAACCCGTATCTTTCTATAATAACACTGAATGTAAATGGATTAAATGCGCCAACCAAAAGACATAGGGTATCAGAATGGATAAAAAAACAAGACCCATCTATTTGCTGTCTACAAGAGACTCATTTGAGATCTGAGGACACCTTTAGATTGAGAGTGAGGGGATGGAGAACTATTTATCATGCTACTGGAAGCCAAAAGAAAGCTGGAGTAGCCATACTTATATCAGACAAACTAGACTTTAAATTGAAGGCTGTAACAAGAGATGAAGAAGGGCATTATATAATAATTACAGGGTCTATCCATCAGGAAGAGCTAACAATTATAAATGTCTATGCGCCAAATACCGGAGCCCCCAGATATATAAAACAGTTACTCATAAACATAAGCAACCTTATTGATAAGAATGTGGTCATTGCAGGGGACTTTAACACCCCACTTACAGAAATGGATAGATCATCTAGACACACAGTCAATAAAGAAACAAGGGCCCTGAATGATACATTGGATCAGATGGACTTGACAGATATATTTAGAACTCTGCATCCCAAAGCAACAGAATATACTTTCTTCTCGAGTGCACATGGAACATTCTCCAAGATAGATCATATACTGGGTCACAAAACAGCCCTTCATAAGTTTACAAGAATTGAAATTATACCATGCATACTTTCAGACCACAATGCTATGAAGCTTGAAATCAACCACAGGAAAAAGTCTGGAAAACTTCCAAAAGCATGGAGGTTAAAGAACACCCTACTAACGAATGAGTGGGTCAACCAGGCAATTAGAGAAGAAATTAAAAAATATATGGAAATAAACGAAAATGAAAATACAACAATCCAAACTCTTTGGGACGCAGCGAAGGCAGTCCTGAGAGGAAAATACATTGCAATCCAGGCCTATCTCAAGAAACAAGAAAAATCCCAAATACAAAATCTAACAGCACACCTAAAGGAAATAGAAGCAGAACAGCAAAGGCAGCCTAAACCCAGCAGAAGAAGAGAAATCATAAAGATCAGAGCAGAAATAAACAATATAGAATCTAAAAAAACTGTAGAGCAGATCAACGAAACCAAGAGTTGGTTTTTTGAAAAAATAAACAAAATTGACAAACCTCTAGCCAGGCTTCTCAAAAAGAAAAGGGAGATGACCCAAATAGATAAAATCATGAATGAAAATGGAATTATTACAACCAATCCCTCAGAGATACAAACAATTATCAGGGAATACTATGAAAAATTATATGCCAACAAATTGGACAACCTTGAAGAAATGGACACATTCCTAAACACCCACACTCTTCCAAAACTCAATCAGGAGGAAATAGAAAGCTTGAACAGACCCATAACCAGTGAAGAAATTGAATCGGTTATCAAAAATCTCCCAACAAATAAGAGTCCAGGACCAGATGGCTTCCCAGGGGAGTTCTACCAGACGTTTAAAGCAGAGATAATACCTATCCTTCTCAAGCTATTCCAAGAAATAGAAAGGGAAGGAAAACTTCCAGACTCATTCTATGAAGCCAGGATTACTTTGATTCCTAAACCAGACAGAGACCCAGTAAAAAAAGAGAACTACAGGCCAATATCCCTGATGAATATGGATGCAAAAATTCTCAATAAGATACTAGCAAATCGAATTCAACAGCATATAAAAAGAATTATTCATCATGATCAAGTGGGATTCATTCCTGGGATGCAGGGCTGGTTCAACATTCGCAAATCGATCAACGTGATACATCACATTAACAAAAAAAAAGAGAAGAACCATATGATCCTGTCAATCGATGCAGAAAAGGCCTTTGACAAAATCCAGCACCCTTTCTTAATAAAAACCCTTGAGAAAGTCGGGATAGAAGGAACATACTTAAAGATCATAAAAGCCATTTATGAAAAGCCCACAGCTAACATCATCCTCAATGGGGAAAAACTGAGAGCTTTTTCCCTGAGATCAGGAACACGACAGGGATGCCCACTCTCACCGCTGTTGTTTAATATAGTGCTGGAAGTTCTAGCATCAGCAATCAGACAACAAAAGGAAATCAAAGGCATCCAAATTGGCAAAGATGAAGTCAAGCTTTCGCTTTTTGCAGATGACATGATATTATACATGGAAAATTCGATAGACTCCACCAAAAGTCTGCTAGAACTGATACATGAATTCAGCAAAGTTGCAGGATACAAAATCAACGTACAGAAATCAGTTGCATTCTTATACACTAACAATGAAGCAACAGAAAGACAAATAAAGAAACTGATCCCATTCACAATTGCATGAAGAAGCATAAAATACCTAGGAATAAACAAAGATGTAAAAGATCTGTATGCTGAAAACTATAGAAAGCTTATGCAGGTAATTGAAGAAGATATAAAGAAATGGAAAGACATTCCCTGCTCATGGATTGGAAGAATAAATATTGTCAAAATGTCAATACTACCCAAAGCTATCTACACATTCAATGCAATCCCAGCCAAAATTGCACCAGCATTCTTCTCAAAACTAGAACAAGCCATCCTAAAATTCATATGGAACCACAAAAGGCCCCGAATAGCCAAAGTAATTTTGTTTTTTTTTTTTGTTTTTTTTTTTGTTTTTTTTTTTTAGCCAAAGTAATTTTGAAGAAGAAGACCAAAGCAGGAGGCATCACAATCCCAGACTTTAGCCTCTACTACAAAGCTGTCATCATCAAGACAGCATGGTATTGGCATAAAAACAGACACATAGACCAATGGAATCGAATAGAAACCCCAGAACTAGACCCACAAACATATGGCCAACTCATTTTTGACAAAGCAGGAAAGAACATCCAATGGAAAAAAGACAGTCTCTTTAACAAATGGTGCTGGGAGAACTGGACAGCAACATGCAGAAGGTTGAAACTAGACCACTTTCTCACACCATTCACAAAAAGAAACTCAAAATGGATAAAGGACCTGAATGTGAGACAGGAAACCATCAAAACCTTAGAGGAGAAAGCAGGAAAAGACCTCTCTGACCTCAGCCGTAGCAATCTCTTACTCGGCACATCCCCAAAGGCAAGGGAATTAAAAGCAAAAGTGAATTACTGGGACCTTATGAAGATAAAAAGCTTCTGCACAGCAAAGGAAACAACCAACAAAACTAAAAGGCAACCAACGGAATGGGAAAAGATATTTGCAAATGACACATCGGACAAAGGGCTAGTATCCAAAATCTATAAAGAGCTCATCAAACTCCACACCCGAAAAACAAATAACCCAGTGAAGAAATGGGCAGAAAACATGAATAGACACTTCTCTAAAGAAGACATCCGGATGGCCAACAGGCATATGAAAAGATGTTCAACGTCGCTCCTCATCAGGGAAATAAAAATCAAAACCACACTCAGATACCACCTCACGCCAGTCAGAGTGGCCAAAATGAAGAAATCAGGAGACTATAGATGCTGGAGAGGATGTGGAGAGACGGGAACCCTCTTGCACTGTTGGTGGGAATGCAAATTGGTGCAGCCGCTCTGGAAAGCAGTGTGGAGGTTCCTCAGAAAATTAAAAATAGACCTACCCTATGACCCAGCAATAGCACTGCTAGGAATTTATCCAAGGGATACAGGAGTACTGATGCATAGGGGCACTTGTACCCCAATGTTTATAGCAGCACTCTCAACAATAGCCAAATTATGGAAAGAGCCTAAATGTCCATCAACTGATGAATGGATAAAGAAATTGTGGTTTATATACACAATGGAATACTACGTGGCAATGAGAAAAAATGAAATATGGCCTTTTGTAGCAACGTGGATGGAACTGGAGAGTGTGATGCTAAGTGAAATAAGCCATAGAGAGAAAGACAGATACCATATGGTTTCACTCTTATGTGGATCCTGAGAAACGTAACAGAAACCCATGGGGGAGGGGAAGGGAAAAAAAAAAAAAAAAAAAAAAAAGAGGTTAGAGTGGGAGAGAGCCAAAGCATAAGAGACTGTTAAAAACTGAGAACAAACTGAGGGTTGATGGGGGGTGGGAGGGAGGGCAGGGTGGGTGATGGGTATTGAGGAGGGCACCTTTTGGGATGAGCACTGGGTGTTGTATGGAAACCAATTTGACAGTAAATTTCATATATTAAAAAATAAATAAATAAATAAATAAATAAATAAATAAAAATAAAAAAATAAAAATAAAAAAATTAGGGAGAGAAGTATTCAGTTTACAATATGCATTCTGTAAATATGGGCACGATACAATGTAGTAGGGAGAAAATGACATGTTTTAGCAAAGCACTACTTTGAACTGACTTCTATGATACATGAAACATTTTAGAAGACTTTTCCTTAATTTTGACCAATATTAGTATATAATTTTTAAAAGAATTTTTGTGTTTACTTTATCAAGCATAGTTTTATCTCATGTTCTCTGTATTTTCTGTTCCAATCATAGGACTAAAACAACTAAGAATAATTAATATCTTTGAAGTCACCTATAATTTTTATGTCAGCTCTTTCAAGAAGTTTTTGTTTCCCGGTGAATAATAATTTCAGGCTGTGAGAAAATGAGAAACGTTTTAAAGTATGCGTTTGGCTTGTATTTTTCTCACCTTTTTTTAAAAATAAATGCACTAACTCTTTTCTGGTATTAACTTTACTCACTCCTACAAATTAAATGATAGTCGATGTTCAGGGCAAGCTGTGGCTGTGTTGCTGATGGTGACTGCAATCTTCTCGGATGACACTGCATTAATCCGTTATATGGGTTATTGCAATTCATTTTGCACAGATGCAGCTTTTCAAAAAAAAAATTAAATTCTCTTCCTTTTGGCAAACCACATTTTCTTCATAGTCGACAACCCAGTTCCTATCACTATACCTTCCCAGTGTGACATAAGCACCCTGGGTGCTTTGTAACAGGGTAAGGCTGGCCCAATACTCAGCACTATGCACAGAATGTTCTTTAGAGCATCCCTGTGATTTCAAGAGGTAATAGTTATGTGCATGCTAAATCTAGAAGTCTTTTAAAGAGAAAAAAGGACACCGCAAAGCTGCCTCAGAGGGCTGGGGTGGTGTGGAGGGAAGGAGGGGTGGTCCACTATAAAGCCAGACATGTCCGCTTTGGAAAGTTAATCTCGCTGCCTGCACTTCACATGGGACTATTTGTCAGCAGATTGCTTTCTGTTCATTATAACTCTCATATTCAGGAAGAAGGAGAATTGGCCAAACCAGTAATATAAATGCATTGTATGCTCTACCCTCCCTCTTTATGATTAATTCTACCAGTGGTACAAATTTGCATGAATGAATGTCAGTGTGTTTTCTGCCCTGAACATTTCCTGCTGGCTTCAGTTCAGCCCTGCTGACATTTATTACAAATAATAGCTAAATATTCCTGATTTAATAGCTGCAGTGGCCCCACATCTGAAGGTGATGTCTGTAATAAAAGCAGACAAGACGAGCTTATAACAAATACTAATCAGATTGTGTTTGCACACATAATGGATAAGCCTCACAGATATACCCACAAAATGTAATGGTTGTTTTTTAAATGCAGCTGCCAGAAGTCACAGTTCAAGAACATATTGGTCGCTTTATTTCTTTTTCATTTCCCTTCTTCCTCCATCTCCTTAAAGTACCAAAGGCCTCTGTGCACAATCAAGATTGAATATTATCCCCTTTTTTATCTGGAAAAATGGGACACTAAACACAGAAGACTGGCTGTGGTCTTTTATTCATCTTTTGTTGCTCCTTCTAAACAAAAGGCATTGTCCCCTGATAAATTCCATTTTCTGTCTCTTATTCAAAGGTAGTTTACACACTAGCTACAGTGATTCTCACACAATGCAGGGACTGGCAAAGATACAAATAACTTTCAAAGTTCTTTCAACCTGTTGACCCAGGTGTCCCTTCTGAAAGATATAAACTAGCCCTTCCACACCTCTCACAATTGATAAAGGAGACTATAAAACCCGAGATTACAAAAAGAAGACACACAGTGCCTACTAAAGGCAGGTTTAAAAAGCTTTTGGGAATAAAAGGTGCTTTTCTCTTTATCCTACCCAAACTTCACAAGCCTCCATATGAAAATTGAAGGAGGTCAAGTTAGCATTGTCTTTCCCTTGACATTTAAACACTTAGGAATTTGACTCACTTGGCATTAATTGTGAATAATTTTCTGAAAATACACCTTTTTCTATTTTTGCAGTTTTCTTTCTAGAGTAGACTGTGCAGAAAACTATAATGAGCAGGGACTACAGCCACGAGAGTTTTTTTTTTTTTTTAATATTACAATGAGATATATTACCTGACTGGCAAATATTCCCTGCAGTGCATAAACTGACTATATCACACTTGGGAGCAAAAGTCTCAATCACAAATTGTTGCAAGAACTTACTGTAAGCTAAGAGTGGATATTTTTGTTGAAGGCCCAATATCACACCCTATTCTAGAGAGCGACCTTAGGATATCCCCAAGTAATAGCTTCTAACTCCCACCCTCCTCTGATTCCTCCAGCAGGTCCAGTGTTCAGTAAGGCAGTGAATATGGGTCTTGGGTCCACTGGTACTTCTCAAGCACCTCACTTCTACCACTATGCCCCTAGTGTCCCACAATGGTTCCATGTGAATCAATAATCTGGAAAGTAGATCCGACAAAATGTTTATTATCTTGATATTCAGAAAATAAGTACAAATTGCCCACCTCATCATACTGAGTGGCATAGTCTCCCAATGGAATTTGTTGTTTCACTGTGATCTTCAAAAGAACTAGAAAATTAGGCAAAAAGTCTTCACATTGGTCAAGAATAGAGACTGTCCTCATTTTACACATGAGGACACTGAAGCCCAGGGAGTTTAAGTGACTTGCCAAAAGTCACACAGTGAATTAAGGCAGAATTTGTACTGTAGTCTTTGTCTTACAAGGCTTTTTCCACTACACTATTCTCCATTTACCCCTAACTCACCTGTTTTTTTCCAATACATGAGAACCACTTTACTCAAGTCATCGTCCTGAGCTGCAAAGTTTGATAAATGGGTTTGCTGGATTCTCAATCTATTAAATCCATTTGGCCAAACATATGACCCATGTATTATTCTGTCTATCCAGGTCTTCCATTATTCCAAATGTGGCTACCCCATCACTTGATGGTGCCATTCATTTCTAATATATCATTTTTCCCTCTGGATGAGAAATCTTGTTTAGGCTGACAAGGAAAGACTTCATATACATTTCTTCATTGCTAAGCATGACCCTTCCATGGCCAGCCTTTCGTAGCCAGGTATTCAGGCACAAAGTTGCTGTACTTTGTGTCTTTTCTCCCTACAGCATTATTTTTCTCCCTTTTTTGTCACAAACAATTATGTTCCTTCCAGAGGTCCAGTTCACACGCTTGGCACATTGTGTTCAGATCCCTCTGTCTCCCACCGTTTGCCTTCACATATGTTCAGCTTACCTAAATGTCCATTATGGTTCTGGGTCCATCCTCTATAAATCTCTTTTAGCATCTGTGTCCTTGTTATGCCCTGGTCTGGGAATACCATTTCTCTATCCCATTTTGGTTCTATTCTTAACACTGCCTCCTCTCTGAGCTTTTTCCTGAACATCAGGCAGCGATTTCTTCCTACTCTGAGTACCTGATGACCTTTTTGTCACTTCCAGCACTTATATACTGGCTTACCTGTATTACAGTTAACGTGCACCAGGTGCCCTAGACCATGTCTTTTATAAATTATCCTTATACCACATAGCAACAGGACAGGGCCTTATTCTTCACTGGAAAAAATTATATATAGATAAATAGATAAATATTTATTATCCATAAGCCATAGCCATATATTTTAATCCTTAGCAAAAAAAAAAAAAAGTCTGCCATCATAAAAACGATACATCTTTGCAACTCTATGTCAAAACTAAAATGAAGCATATGCTACTTCAATGTTCTAAGAGCTATTTGAAAACTGAAGAGAAAGCAAAATGAATTTTATAATCTAGCATAGTGTATCTAGCAGAGGCTGTATGCCTGAGACCAGAAGGTTAAATGAGGGAAGCAGGAATCATAGGCAGGCAATCAATCTAAGGACTGACCCACCTTGGAGGTAGGGTGGGGGAGCTCATAGTCTGAGTCTCAAAGCCCAAGAACAAGGAGCTGATGTCCAATATCCAAGGGCAGGAGAAGATGGATGTCTCAGCTCAAAGAGAGAAAGTGAATCCACTTTTCCTCTGCCTTTTTGTTCTATTTAGGCCCTCAATGGATTAGATAATAAATACCCACCCACACTAGGGAGAGCAAACTGCTTTACTCAGTGTACTGGTTCAAATGCTAATCTCTTCCACGAACACCCTCACAGACACCCTCAGAAATAATATTTTACCAGCTATCTGGGCAATCTTTAGCCCAGTCAAGATGACACAAAATTAACCACCACAGAAGGCAAGTATTCAAATGTTTCAAAGTCTAGCATCTATAACCACGGTCAGAATTCTAGAAAAATTCTAAAGAACTGAGAATATTCCAACAAAGGTATAAAAAAAATTCTACTGAGGCAATTCCTGAAGTCTAGATAAAGGCAACTATAACCTAGAACCGGCACATTAAATTTTGATAGGCAAATGGTAAAGAAAGAGGAAAGAGCACCGCCACTGAACAAAAAGAAAAATTGTGTCAACAAGGGCTCAGAAGCAAGTCGTGTTGGAATCTGGCTCTACTCTCAGAGAGTATTTTTCTTCGTTGCTACAATGCAGGAAGTCTGGTGGTCTAGAAGAACCTCTGTAGAGTCAGTCATGCTTGCATTTAGCCAACAAAAACACTACTAATTTGCATCTAAAAAATGAACACAGGTTTTTAAGAGGCAACCCACCTTACTATGAGACAATCACCCAAAGCCATGTTCTCAAACTGTAATGTGCACATAAATTACCTGAGGATCTCATTAAATTGTAGATTCTGATTCAGTAGGTCAGAGATGAGTCTGGAATTCTTCATTTTTCACCAGCATCCATGGTTCATACTGAGTCACACTTTGAGTAAGGAAGACATACACAGTAGCTAAACTGGAGCCCAAAATATACAAAGAACATATTTTAAAATCACAACCTAATGTTTCAATAGTGTATATACATAACTTATACATAGACTGTATACTTCGTTATACTATCTGTAATAACATGTTATACTATTTCAGACCTCTGAGTATATGTTATTATATTCCCTTGCCAACATTTAACAAAAATTTTGAAGCACTTGTTTTCCATATTTATCTCTTGCCTCTGTCTGCTTATATTCTTTTTAATAGGTTCCCAATGAGAAATGTTCACTTCACAGATTTTAATTACCTGAAATCCTTTTTTCCTTATTGATTACCAAGAGCAAAGTAGCTTTTTGCGTTAACCTTTCAAAATGTCCAATTTAATTTATGAATACAATATTTTTTCAACTCAGTGTGTATAGATGATGCATACCGTTTCATACTGCTGTTATAAAAAGACTGTTTTAATTACCCCACAGAAATGTGCCTGGTATGGAGAATTGTGAGAGCTCATGAACAGAACTGCCCAACAATTTATTGGAAGAGCACCCAGCATCCACAGAGCAATGGTATTCGTGGTAGATAAAGCATGCACTCAACTGCAGGGGAAATTTGATTTGACATCACATTAGGATTAAATCAGTTATGAAATATTCCATAATGGCTGCCTTTATTTTGTATTTTTGAAAACAAAAGCCTGATTTTCTGGATTCCTGCTAACGGACTAAACATTGACATAAAGCCTAGAGACATCACAGTAGGAAGAAGGGGGCTGCTAGTGATGAGGTCATCCCGAGGCATTTGAATCCGGGGCTCCCATTATTCCAAATGTGGTAGCTATTCTGGGAAGCTTCAAGGTCACAGAACCAACACTGCTTGATTGCATTCACTTCTCTGATGCCTTCAGCAAGTGTTGCTCTTTTTTACATTTTCTGGGCTTTGAAATTCACATAGCAACTTTATCCCCCCTCAACCCAATCAGAAGGCTTTCATGCAAGCCATTCTGCAAAACACAAAATCAGGGGGAAAAGAAGCTAAATCAAACTCAAATAAAAAGCAGTGATAGAAGGCTTCAACAAAGTCCACACAGGGAATCAAACCTGCTTTTAAACAAAAATATTGACATAGCAATTTAAAATAAATACCAGTTTCATATGCTGAACATTTTATTATTGGCTCACAGGACTGCAAATGTAAGGAACACATTCTTCTCTGAAACATTGCCAAAGGCAAACCTCTTAAAAACCAAACATTGTGACATGTTCTTAAGCAGCTTGCCATCATGTCGATTGTTGCATTTGGTATAACATAACGCCTGCATGTTCATTAAGCCCACATTTTGCAATTAAGGTACATATGTTTTGCTTCTCCAAATGTCTGAAAGCCAGGTGGAACGAGTCAATCGCTCTGGTGACATTGAGCATTTCTACAACAATGCTGAATTCTAGCTCAGTATTTTGCATAGTCTGCCGATTATACAGAAAACAGAATTGCCGATATGTCCTTTTGTGTAAAGCTGTAAATGCTCAGAAGATCTTAGCAAATACTGGCTATGTTGCTGCTAAGGTACACGAAGCAGATGTCTACAATTACCCTGTTAAAAAGTTTCATTGTAAAAGACCCTTCAAATAAAGCACTGCTGCTGGTGATTGTACATTAATTGGCTTCATTCCTCTCTGAAAGTCTAGCAGAGCGTGGTCCTCTGATTTGATGCCACCCAACGCATACTGTATGCTGAAAATATTGAGAGTCCTGGTTCTTTCTTTGCCTTTTAATCTTTAAGTAACGTGCCTATAAAGTAAGTGTAGTGATTCTTTCCTGACACTCAATGTTTCTTCAAAGTTTTAAAAAGCAAAATAAAAATGGATTTCATTACAATTGGGACCGATAATACCTAAGGATAAGAAGCATACGCAGAGTAAAGACGCTGACCTGAAGTTAAAATGGTTAAGTTTCATTCAGTTCATTGGAACCTTGAAATGGCGAGCACTTGGGCAACTGAAAAGTTAGGTGTCAAGAAGCAAACAAAATATGGCTTTCACAAATAAATCCCACCAAGGCTAGAGTTGTGTGACCTCCCCAATTTACCTCTCTAGGTAGAGCACCTTATAACTCTCATCACGATGTCAGGAAGAGCTAATTAGCTGAAAACTACATCTGGGGTGAAAGGGCAATGGGAAAGGCACAACAAGGATTGCTTCGAAATTGCTCTCACTGTGTGTCTACTGGAGAGGGGTTCGGGAAGATTGCTTAAAGTGCAAAAGCCCTTTCTGATATTTCTGACAGTTAAAGTGCCCTAAATTGGAATGCACTCCTATATAACAGAATAAGGAAGAAAATCATTGCTGGAGAGTGTTGATGGTTATGGGAAGGTTAGGCTTTGCTGTAAAAGCCCATGCAACTTGGTGAGTTGTTTGTTTTTTTTGTTTTTTTTTTTAACAACTTTGAAAATATCAGATAAACATGACCTATGACGTTTTTCAGGTTTAACCACTCACTACTCGCTCTTACCCAGTCTCCCACATTTAACCATCCCCAGCTCAGCACGATCTTCCACTGTTTCTCTTTTAATAGTTTCATAAAAGATTTAGGGTCACCCGGCAATTTCTGATTTACTCTAGACAGAAGAAAGGGCAGGAATAGAGACGGAGAGCTGTGAACATTCCTAAGGAACTTAGAAATTACCTCCCAGAACAGCAGCATCAAAAGAGCACTGGAATAGGAGCCTGAGGATCCTTCAGTCACAAACAGTGTGCATCCTGAACAAAATATTTAATCTTTCTTTGATTTAATTTCCGCATATGTAAAAGGCAGAGGCTTGTCAACATCCATTTTTGACATTCCCTGTAATGACTACAAGATTCCCACTTCTGCATTTCCTTCAGTGTTCTTAAATACCAGCATTCTCTTCTTCCCTCTGTACTGGCTTATCATTGACAAAATATTTCGGGTTTAATTACCTGCATTTCCCTAAGGTACACTTTATTCAGAAATTTTCATCTATGAGCATATCGATAATACTCCGTGAAAAAACAATTTTGGAGTTTCAATAAATCTAAAAAATAAACAGTGACAAGAAAGGGGTATTTGCAACTGTTGAAAGAATCTCAGATACAAGATGGGAGTCTCCATTAACATGAAATCTTCAAAGATGGTCAAAATCTGGGAACACTTTGAAAGAGCTGAGGAGAATATCCAAGTGAGTCAACTATGACTCCAGAGAATTCATAGCAGAACCACATGAGTGAGGTCCTAATTCATGCTAAGACCTCTTAACCTATATCTCAAATAAACATCATAAGAGAATATGCAGAGATTAAAATAAACCAAATACTGAGAGCCTACTGGGTAGAAAGCACTGTCAAGGATGCTGAAACAGAGATGAACATGGTGGGGACCTGTCCAGCCGGAGATGACAGCTTTGTAAAAAAAGAGCAACAACACGGGCGCCTGCGTGGCTCAGTCAGTTAAGCGTCCAACTTCACCTCAGGTTATGATCTCACGGTTTATGGGTTTGCACCCCACACGGGGCTCTGTGATGACAGTTCTGAGCTTGGAGTCTGCTTCAGATTCTATGTTCCCCCCCTCTTTCTGCCACTAGCACATGTGCTCTCTCTCAAAAATAAACATTTTGTAAAAAATACAACAACAAAACACCCTCAAGCCCTTGAGCTACTTGCAGACCATAGACACCTTGAGGCAATTAGTTGGAAATTACAGTGATGTGAGCAAAATAAACTCAGTTGATCAAATCAGCTTACTAAAAGGACTAAATCGGTGAGTCTAAGTGGAAAACCATAAACTCAGTCCAGACTAAAATCAAACAATTTGGCCAGGGTGTGAAAGCAAACCACTGTTCGGTTAATTTAACAGACATTTCACTTTGAACCAGGTGTTTGGCTGACACTAAGCTTCATCTAGAAAGTGGGCTTTGGCTTGTTTCATTGTATTTATTCTAAAATAATTAGAGCAAGATGAGATAATGGGAAAACAAAAGAAAAACAAATGATCAAGATGAATATAGAAATCACATCGAACATAAAGAAAAAGAAAGAAGAGGAAAAGAAAATGAGAAAATTGAATTAGATGATTTCTAAACATCCTTTTTCAGCTCCTTTATTTATTTTGAGAGAGAGAGAGAGAGAGAGACAGAGCGTGCAAGGGCCGAGGAACAGAGAAAGAGGGAGACAGAGAATCCCAAGCAGGCTCCACACTGTCAGTGCAAAGTCCCACATGAGGCTCGAACCCATGAACCATGAGATCATGACCCGAGCCAAAATCAAAAGTTGGACACTTAGGCCACTGAGGCGCCCCTGTCCTTGTTCAGTAAAAAAGAAAAAAAAAATCCCTTCATTATTAATTATCAAGTTTAGAAATTAAAGAAAAGGGGCACCTGGGTGGCTCAGTCAGTTAAGCATCCGACTTTGGATCAGGTCATGATCTCAGGGTTTGTGACTTCGAGCCCCGCGTCAGGCTCTGTGCTGACAGCTTGGAACCTGGCCTGTTTCTGATTCTGTGTCCTTCCCTCTCTGCCCCTCCCCCACTTGTGCTCTGTCTCTCTCTATCAAAAATAAATAAATGTAAAAAAGAAAAAAAAAAGAAATTAAAGAAAATAAGTCCAGGCCACTCAAACATCACAGATAACTCCAGGATTATACATAGAATAATGTATTTCAGACTACATTTATTCAAAGTCATATTTAAATTATTTCTATTCAAAAATTGTAAGAACTTAAGTGCCAAATTCAGTGCCGGTTTTGAAGAATGAATTAAAACACACTTCATAGTTACATGAAGAACACACACTTATAAACTGATACTTCTTTCTTGTGATCATTTACATTTGCTAGCACCAAAAACATTCAAAACATAATGGTATTTTTCATCCAGTTATTCCAGTACTTTATTTGAAAAAGAGATTAAATTATATCACACCCATATGCTTGACCCAAAATTTCCAATTTCTTTTACATGGCATGTTGGGGGTGGAGGGCAGAGAAGAATTGCTCTAAGAAATACAAACTGAAGAAGTCCCCATGTTGAAAATTGAATTATCTCTAAATATCTCTAGTTTTCCTTATATCTCATCCTTATATTTCTTTTAACATAGACAGCATCACTCATTTCTAGAAGTTTCTATAGTAGTTTGAAAAGATTGTAGCTGAAATGCTTCATTTCCTGGATGGTAAAACAGTACTTCCTGTAGGTTTTTATGAACCTACCAGTGGGAAAAACCAGTGGGAAAAACTGCAAAATTATTTTGAAATTAAATGGCAATCTATAAAAAAATTATATTCATTATGCTAACTTGAGTTTTCCATGGCAAAATAATACTATTTCAATATGCGGCTTATATAGACTTATCATGTCGCACTTAGCACACAATGTAAAAATATTATGACTAATATATAAATCCCTAGGAGAAATGGTTATGAAACATATTCAGATTCTCCAAAAACATACACTAAAAATAGTATTTTAATATCTTACATATAAAATCTTATCATCGCCTTCATTGCAAAGACTGCACATAACATACTAGGCATTCCCAATCACTGAATTTTAGAACTGAAAATATCTCATACACTGTATAGTGCAGGATAGCAAAGATACAGTGCATACTTTCTGCCATTCATCTTTTCTAAACCCAGGGCAGACAGCACCAATCAATTTCAACTTTCTCTTTCGCAGAGGCTAGGTGTGGTCTCCAAAGCTTATCCACACAGCGCTCCAGGCTGCCTTTACCAACAGATCACAGTTGGAACAGCAGATGAAATATATTTGCTAACTCTACTCCAGTCCAGCATCCTCAATGTACAAAAAAACAAAAAACAAAACAAAACAAACAAAAAAAAGACAACTAAAATAATGAGAACATAAGTAATTCCCCATTCTGCTATTCCATTAGTTTTGCAGTAGAGCTAAGATTAAAACAGATTTTGAGCTTTTATAGCTATATCTTGTTGCCTTAGAGAATTTTTTAATAGTAAGAGACAGGAGGTTTGAAATTAGAATATTTTTAATTTAAAAATCCCATTGCCTTATTTTCATCGCATTGCAGCTGCTGATTTTCATATACATAATGTGTTGTTATTTTTTCTGCTGCCTCTCTTTGTAAGCCAGAAACACTTCTTAAGAAAAGAACATTAGTCCCTCATCTTTTTAAAAAATATGTATTATTGAAGAAGTTACAGTTTGTGACAAATAGACTTGAAGAATTCATGGGGCCAGTCAGTCCTAGAAATTGTTTCTTCCACCTAGCACATCTCATGTTATCCACCCCCACATGAGGATATCCTAATGGGTTACCCTGATGCCTAACAAAGTCTATCACCCATCTTAATGCTGCATGAATCACTTCATCACCACTCAGACAGAGCTAGAATTCCCTTCCCAAGAGTTTGGTTTGGTGCTAACCAGCTGACATGTGGACTCTGGCCTCCATTCTCTTCTCACAACATGTCCTTCTCCCACCTTCTCATACTGCTACACAAACATGATACAACTCCAGCCCTTACAATTTTAATCAAAATAAGAAGTATGTTTGTTTCTGTTACCATCCAGTCATCCATCCATTCAGTAAATATTTACTTAGTACCTATTAGGTGACAGGTGTTGTTCTAGGTGCTAGGAGTCAGTAGACAATAAATTAAAGATGCTGGCTCAGTAAGTTTACATTCTTATTTAAACTTTAGCAAGTAAATATACAGTATGTCAGATATTGCTTAAGGCAGAGGAGTAAAAGGAAGATCAGAGACTATAGGAAGTGACTGGGGAGACTCACTCTTCTATGAAGGCTGGCCAGGGAAGAATTACTATAAATCCAGTATGATCAGGGGCCTTGAGAAAGTTGAATAAATAAATAAAACCAAGCTGTTTATATGTGGGTAAAGAAGTCCTTGGCACAGAGATAGTATTTAAAGCCACAAGAATGAAAACAACAATGAGAAATTGCACTCCAAATTTTAAAGGCCAGAAGAAGAGACTAAGAAGGTTATCTCTAGTGATGTAGGAAACCAGGATAAAGGGGCATCCTAGAAATCAGTTACAGTATTTTAGGAGTGAGGAAGTGTTTAACTGTGTAAAATGATACTGAGAGGCTGAGTAAGACAAGGTGATAATTGACCATCCCATTTAGCCACATAAAAGATGTGGCTTTATGTACTCAGATGTACTTTATGAGAGTGGTTTCAAGGTCATCATCGTGGGCCAAAAAGTATACAGTATGTATACAACAGCCTTTTCTTGTAGTTTTACGCAAAAGAATCAATAAATGGAGAGACGGGAATTTGGGGGTTTCATTATTATTGTTATTTTTTTAAAGATAGGAGAAAGCTTATATGTTTATTCATTGGAATACTCTGGTAAAAAGCAAGAAATGATAAGGAAAAGATTTGTTAGAACAACACCCTTGACTAGGCCAGAGAGGATAGGGTCTTAAGAGTAAGTTGTAGGGGTGGCGGGGAGATAGAGGGGGCTGCCACTAGATACATTTCATCCATAGTGCAAGATGAAAGGTGGAGTTTCTGTGTACAGATGTAGGGTGTTGAATGATGTGATGATAGGACAATCAAGAAATTCTCTCCTGATTACTTCTGTGAAATGAGAAATAAAGTTATAGTTTAATAAAATGAGAAGGAAAGAAGTGTTGACGGTTGAGGAGAAAAAAAAGATTCTCTCTCCCCTCTATTAAACAACCTGAACCAATCATCCTCTTGCCCACATTAACAGAAAAGCATAGAGAACTATCTATTCTTTGCTAATTATCCACTCCACTGCTCTCTCACATAATCAAGAGTTGACTATAAGTTCCAGAAAGACTGACATAGGGTTGGCTTATTACTTTCACCTTGAAGGTGGTTTCAAAAATCACTCAGCTCACAAACATATTATATACTCTCTATCCCTCCCCAACCCCAACCACTTCCTAATTATAACCACATCATTTTAGCACTTTCTCTGACTTTACTCAGGACATACACAACCTTCTAAAACAGAGTTCCTCACACATGCATCTGCTTGGGAATCAAGAGGAGAGGAAACCTATTCACTGTCCTTTAGCCCTTCCAACTCATTTTCATTAAACTTCATCTTTATCTCTTTAGTCCCTTAATCCCTACGTGTTTTAAGTTGTGGTCTGAGAACTATGCCCTAGAACTTCAAAGACTGGAAATCTACTAGAGAATGTAAGTAATATTGTAACATAAAACCTACAGTAATAAAATGAGTAACTGGCATGTCCATGGTATCTTACTGAGACATAAACGCAAAGTGCTTCACATCCATGACTGTTCCCAACACGTAAGCGAAGCATGTTTCTGTTTATCTGGGGGAGCGGACTCAAAGCAAAAGGACTGAGGGAGCCATCCTGGGATGTCTCTGGAACCTCTAAATTTTTTTTTAATGTTTATTTATTTTTGAGGGAGAAAGAGGCAGAGTGCAAGGGGAGGGGCAGAAAGAGAGGGAGTCACAGAATCTGAAGCAGGCTCCAGGCTCTGAGCTGTAAGCACAGAGCCCTATGTGGGGCTCGAACCCAGAAACTGTGAGATCATGACCTGAGCCCAAGACAGACACTTAACGGAATGAGCCACCCAGGCGCCCCTGTTTCTGGAACCTCTAAACTCATCTTCTCCAATAGATAAAATATTTGACCTAGATGTTAGGGGAAGCCTTTTTGGACCAGTGCATTCCAAGAGTAGAAATCTATTGGAGTAGAAAGTCACATTGCTTAAGGTAAGATAGTCACCTCCCAGAGAAGAATAAGAAAAAATAATTCTGCTGACTTCGACTGCAGACTGAAAGCTAGGACTGGAAGATCTTAGAGACTCAGAGGGTTCTCTTTCCCTAACCTCTCCTAGGAAGAGCCTTACATATCTGTGATTTATTTGGCATTCATTACTGTGAATAACTCAGCCTGATTGCCTAAAACCTAGTTGACAATTATTCAAGGCGTAAGAGAGAGTATTCAGAGGATGGCAGAGGGGAGAGCAAAGGGCATTCTAGGCCAGAGTTGGCAGGGGTTGTGATCTCTGGTGGCAGGATTTGAGAGACTATAGAAAGAGATGCAAAGAGGAAAAGGAAATACAAGTAAAAGGAAACAGAAATGGGATAAGAGGAGCCACAAGTAAACAAAAGGAATGTGATATTGCAATAACATGGAAAAAATTAGCTTAGATCTGCCCCTTTTAGACATTAAATGACAAAATCAATGTCCAATTAATTCCATAACTAAAAGGAAAACAATATTTTTTTCAGTCTCTCTGTAGGCATTATATTTGAACCTTAAAATAATATGTTAAATCATCCAAAAAAGATTAACCAAGTAAACTTAAAGAAAATGTAAAATTTCTAACATCAGAAAACAGCATACAATAAAAATGCAAATAACTTTCTTTCATATCCTTCTCTCCTTCCTTTCTTTTCCTGCAAAATTCAGTCCAAAAATAACTGACGGGGCCCATCAATGTAGGTGCAGATGGTCCGCTGAACCAGTGAGAAGCTGCAGCATTCAGCTTCCTCTAGGAAGCAGGAAGAGAGCGAGAACAGATGAGCAGCCTAGCATAGTTGTCTGAGCTCAAGCAGGAGAAGGTCATGTCCATGTGAGGGAGAAGTCTGGCACATGATGTTAAAGGCCGAATAAAGCTAGGAAGACATCCAGAGGAATGGAAGAGGAAAGTGGTAAGCTAGGAGATTGGTTGCAGACAGATTGATGAAATAAGCAAATAAGTAGAGGATAAAGGGAGTGAGTCAGGTTACTCAGGGTGGAAAAGGGCTGACAAATAGAGGGGAAAAAAAGATACAGCTGGAATGATGTGGGGTTGGAATTAAATATATCAATGTGAGCTCACTTATTTCATAATAAACATGCAGACATAAATACAGATGGAATGTGTGTGTGTATTACCTACCTCTGTCCACTGAGACCACCTGTGAGCAGTGACACCCCAATGAGCACACTGAGACCCCAGTCTTGTTTTCTGAAGTGACTAGGAAATGAAAGCTGAGATGTCTATAGTGATTGTTTAGGATGTTAAATATTTCTCAAGTATTCTTTAATAAGCCTCCAATACTCTTATAACAATAACCAATAGTTAAAAGAAGATAAGAAAGAAGGGAGGTGAAGGTTCTCTGACCTGTTCTTGGGACTATACCCTTTCACAGTCCTCTGTCCTCGCTCTCCTTGCTCTCTGAGCTAAAAAGCAAAAATACCCCACTTTTTAGCTTGCTCTGGAGCCAGGTGCAGCCATACGTCAGAGTTCAGGCCATAAGAAATGGACAGAAGTCCCCAGAATTTTCCAATATGAACATAAAGCCTACTAGGAACTAGCCTACTAGTTCTTTTGCTCTCTGACTTCTTCCTGCCTGAATAACATATTCCCTCCCTGTAGGTTCAGCAGCCATCCTGTGACCCTGAGTCAGGAAGCATAAGGACAAAGACCTACATGCTAAAAGAGAGGAAAGTGCAAAAATGGAAAGCAACCAGGTCCCTTGTAACCATCCTGAACTGCTACTCCAGCTCTGGACTTTCACCCCTGAATTTGTTTCATGAAACCAATAAACCATCATGGGTTTAAATTGTTATTCACAGCAGAATGCATTCCTAACTGATGCGTATATTTAAATAAAGAGTGAGGAGGAGTGACAGAAAGAAAAAGGTACTTACACTGTGTACAAACAAAAGATATGGGCCAAGGTATCAAGGACCTTTATGACTGGGCTTCAATAGAACAATAGTGATGGTCATTCTAGGATTTAAAACATACCACATGTCTACTAACAAAAAATGCACCATTTTCTAAAAACTACATAATACATAATACATGTGTGTATATATACATAATAAATGTATATGTATATATATACATAATATATATATATATTCTACATTCTAACTCTATAGATTCCAAAATCTAATATAACTCTATATTCCTGAGACTGTGAAGTATACTAGCAAGCATTATTAATCTAGCCTTGTCCATTGCTTCTCAAATCTTTCTGGATTGAAAGGAAGCCAGGACAGGCTGGAATATATGGTACTTGGACCCAGAAGTGGTAATGGAGCAAATACATGAGAAAAGTTTCATCCTTTGATTGGGGCATAACCCAAAATGACTTCTTGTGAGCAGTATTTTATTGAAGTCTTATGTATTAGCTAAACATATATATGTGTGTGTATATATATATATATATATATATATATATATATATATATATATGTCAACACATAGTCTGAGAGAAGATACTATTAATTTAGATATTTGGCAAAGGGCTAATATCAGCATACATAATGAACCTCTAAGAATCACTGAGAAAAAAAAATAAAAACAGAAAAGATCCAAGTAAAAAGTGGACAAGAATGAACACTTAACCAAAGAGAATAACTAAATGACAAAAAATATGAAAATTTTCATTGGGGAAATGCAAATTAAAAATCACAATCAAGTATTACTGCATACCTATTAGAATAACTAAAATTAAAATGATGGAAAATTTTATCAAGGAATTTAGAGCAACCAGAACTCTAAATCTTGCTAGTGTGAGTATAAATTGCACAACCACTTTGGAAAACTATCTTTTAAAGCCAAACATGTACAAATGTATCACCTGGCAACTTGGCTCTTAGCAATGCACACACATGTCCCTGAAAAGACAGAATTGTATGTCATATCACATCTATCTGTATTAATCAAAAACTGTAAACTACTCAAATGCCCATCAAGAGCAGATTGTATAAACAAAATGTGGTATATTCACACAGTGACCACTATACAGCCAAGAGAATGAATAGTCTCCAACTATACAGAAAATGTTGATGACTCTCCCGTAACGATGAGTGAAAGAAGCCAGACACACACAAAAGAACACACACACTGTATGGTTCCATGACTCTAACATTCAAAACAGGTAAAACAAGTTTGTGTTTTTAGAAGTCAGGAGAGCATGCTTACTCTTGGTCAAAGGAGGGAGACACCAAGAAAGTACACACAGGGGTTCAGGGTGCTTGTAATGTTCTAATTCTTGATGGGATATTGGCTGTTATCAGTGAAAATTTACCATCTCTACACATATATGTTCTCTTTTCTCTATGTGTAGCATACTTCAAAAATAGATATAAAAGTTAAAATGCATATAGACTTTGCATGTGTCTTTCTAATGTATCCATGTTTAATATTTTTAATTTTTTTCCTTGGGGTAATCAAGAAAAAAATTGGTATTACAGAAAGAACAGTTTTATATATCAGCCTCTGTACCACTTAGCATCAACAATATATTCCCGGTGATGTCTGTTTCCCAGTATGAGAAGCATGAATGATCATATTCCCTGCCATAAGATCAAACACCATTTAGTACAACACACACTCTATTCTCTTCAGCCTTATTTTTGGTTACACTTCCAGTCAATATTATATCCATGTCACAATACTTGATAATTGCCATATATGCTCCATTCTGTCATTTCCCCAAATCTTTGCTTATCTCCACTATCTGGAACCTAAAACAGAAGGAGTACGCAATGACAATATTTATTAAAATAATAAATAAGAACTTGGTGTTCAAGTTGATTATCAGCATTGACAACTACTCTATATAATAATCCCTCACTTGTCACAGATGTTCTTGGGGGCCACTCCCTATGGGGATCTGGCACACCAAAAACTCTAGACATTTTTCTGCAACAATCAGAAAGTATGAACCATGCCTTACTGCATCATGCTTTCACATGTCAGTAGTTAGTGTCACACTTTGATAAACTAAGACAGACGTAGCTTAGTAGACTGCTTCCCAGCCACCACCCATACATTCTATATCCTCCCCCAAACTTTTACACCCCACACAGGCACACCAAATGTATTTGTTTTATGTAAAAAAAAAAAAAAAGTGACTCAGTGGATATAAAGGCAGAATAGCTTACTGGTAAAGTATGCACTTTGGGGTCAGAAAGCTCTGAGATCACACACTGGTTCTGTCTTTCTACCCCCAGAACAAATTCTTTGAATTTGGGCATTTTTTTCTTTTGCTCACACTGCTATATTGCCAGCACCTAGACCAGGTCTTGGCACATGATTGGCACTTAGTGATCATTTGCTGAGTGAATATATCAGTTTGGCAGCATCAAACATTAACAGTCACACCTCTCTTCCATACATAAAAACACTTGACGTCCACAGACCAGTGATGCCAAAGTTGCTATGCAATTTAGACCCCCTTACAAAGAAAGAACATGTGGGAAAATATATAGCCCTGTGTCACCAACAAAATTGAATGCAAATGGTAGTCACAAATTTCTATACACTGTAAAATATCCAAATTAAAAAAGGAAGAACTATGCAATAAATTATGCAATCTGGTTTTCAGAATAACCTTGCCAAATTTGCTAAAACTAAAACAACAAGGGTTATATTTTTCTTCACCAAAAACCTTCTCACTTGGAGAGAATAATGAACAAATTGAAACTAATTAAAGTATTTATCTAGTCATGGACATGCAGAGAGATGACAAGACTGTTGGGCTTGGAGTCAGATGGACCTAAATTTTAATCCAGCTCTGGCACTTATTAGTTGTATGAATGACCTTGGAAAAGTTTTACCTGCAAAAAAAAGATAATTATATATCCCATGTGGTTTTTACAAGGAATAAAAAAGATAATGCGTTAAACTTTTAGTACACAAGCTAGCACAGACCAAGTTCTTAACAAATGTTAGATCTTGCTATTTGAGTGTCTTGTAAATATTATGTTGGAGTTTTCACTTATTTCAATTTTTTAAAATATTTTTAGAGAAAATTCAGCAGCATCCACACTTGCGAGAGTTTCTGAATCTGTTGATATGAAAAAAAAAATCAAAAGCTTATTTCACTCATGGGGTCAAACTTGCATATGAGATCATCATCCAATCTTTATCTATTATGTTGAGTAAAATTATTTTCCCAAAGTGATCCACCTTTAATCCAGTCATAAAGAGCTAGCTGTTCCCAATTTTAATTGACAAATCTAATTACTGTGATGAGTTTATTTATAGTCACTATTCAATATCTATTGATAGTTTCTTGACCTTGAAGAATATCATCCAATTAACATGGCAATATGTGTTAATGGGTTTTTTAAATTACTTCACACTGGATAAAAGGTAAAAAGAAAAAGGAAAATTCATTTTCAGAAAGGAATCACAATTTATGAAAATGTGACATATATATATATAAGATCAAATATATATATATATATATATATATATATATATATATATATATATATATACCACAGAATATGCAACACTAAGGGTTTCCATTGCATGCATTTGATATTATAGTAGGGGAGAAGTGACTTTATTGATTGGTGGTACATGGGCATTCTTTCAGGGACTCAGTCCTTAAATTCAGGCAACAAAATGTCTACTCAGCTCCCAGGAGAGAGTTTGGGGTTTGTTTTGTTCTATTTAGAATTTGTTAAATGTTACTTCATTCCTTCAGAATATAAAGTTGGTAGGTGATTGATTAATAAAAATCACCAACAGCCTGAAATACGTGGGAGACAGGGAACCATTCTTAGAAAACTGAAGGGGAATGATCACAGTCATCCCAGTAGCTCCTGGAGAGGGAGTAGAAACCATTCAGTTGCTGCTATCTCCCCTGCCCAGTCTTTTCCCATTCTCCATATTTACTTCACACTGTGTGTTGGGCACCATTTTAGTCACAGACTAGGAATCACAGACCATCAGACCTAGGAACTTTAGATATTATTCACCCAGTCCATCACTTACAGGAAAGATGCTGAGAAGGTGAGAGGTAAGATGACTTATCCTTGGTCAAGTGATTCATATTTTTGTTCCCTTCTCTATCTCCTTCTATTATTCCATAAGCCTCTCCAAAGTAGGGACCTCGTATTAGGGTGTGACATGTACCGAAGCATGTACCTCCCATATTCATATGTTGAAGTCCTAACCTTAGGATGTGACTGCATATGGCGATAGAGACTGTAAGAGGGAATTAAGGTTAAATGAGGTTATAATGTTGGGGCTCTAATCCAATATGACTGGTATGCTTATCAACAGAGGAAGAGACACCAGGGATGAATGTCCACAGGGGAAAGACCATGAGAGGACACAGCAAGAAGACAGCTGTCTGCAAGCCAAGGAGAAAGGCCCAAGCACAAGCCAAACCAGCCAACACTTTGATCTCCAGTTTCGAACCTCCAGCATGGTGAGAAAATAAATTTCTGTTAAAACAACCTGTTTTAACACCTCTCAGACTAATAGAAGGAGTTTGTGTCCTAGCACCTGGGACAGTAACTATTAGGGCAGCACACATGTTCAAGTTACAAAGAAAGGAAGGGACAGATGAAGGAGAGAAGAAAGGAAGGGAGTCCCTTACAGATGGAAATGAGTGTCCACAGAATAAAACCTCAAAATATCTAGGCCCTTTCCACTGCAGCAAATGCTATGACACTTCCGAATTCTAAAACCTGGTTAGCACTTGCTTTTGTGTGTGCTTTGCATATACTTTCAACCTTTAACATTTATTTATTATGCATCTGCAAAACAGTAATTTTATTGTCCATGGGTCCCAAATGCACATGTTTGAAATCAGCAGTTATATCTGAAGAGAGAAAAATAGACTTACCACCTGTGAAATTCCTATTTTGCTTCAAGCAGTTTATTAAGAAAAATTTTATGTATCGAACAGAAGTAGCTCAGCCAGGCTACATCTTAAAAATTTACACAGTTACTACAAATTATTTTGCTCTGATATCTAATCTTTTAAAGATAGGGATGGACAGGAGTGAGGGAGAGATTTAAGTATTTGCTTTTTGTTTGGAAGTGATATTTTCTTTTAAGACAGAATACGTAAGGGGGGAAATTGTGCCACTAGAGTTTAAAAAATACTCATTTTCTTGGCATAAGATAATTGAAATGGACGACTGCATTGAGAACTACCTCTAGTACAGTGAAGTGTAGCAAACTGATGCTCAGTGAGCCTCACTGTGCATGAAGATGCTGCAGTCAAATGCACTCAAGGACAGCTCTGAGATTGTTCTTTATTTTATTATTCTGAAAGATGCCAGGTAATAACCTATTCAAAACGATATTTTTTAAAACTATTTTTTCCAACTGGAATACGGGTTGGAGGAGACTACACTTAGGGCTTGTAGATATAAGATGACAACAGAAAACCTTGCCAGGTAATTTGAAAAGCCAGACCTTGACTGGCTGGCAATCCCATGGAAAAGGTTACCTTTTGATTCTGTCTGCAAGGCATCCAGGGTTCATCCCTTCTTCTCTACTGATTCTATGACCCTGTGGATGCCAGAAGTGCCTGCCTGAAGGAAAATAATATCTCTAATGCTATTACCTGAACGTTTTGGTACAATTATGGTCTAGCAATTAACTTACTGTGGCAGTTATATCAAGATTACGTCTTACCCTGTCACTTAAATCCACTGAACAATTCAAAGGGGTAAAGATTGTATGTGTGTGTGCACATATTGTATGTTTGGGTATTTATGTTTATATCTGAGTACGTTGTCTATCTGTCTTAGAGACAGAGGGCAGAGAAAGGGGAGACATAATATGTCCTTTCATTGAAACAATTCTCAGATTTGTTTATGCCTTCCATTCACTGCAACCTCAGAAGCCACCAAAACCATCACAAATTACTCCAGTCAAAAACTGAGTAATGATTGTTTTGCTACTGAATCTATTTTTTATACAAATTACAATTTGATTTTTACCCATTTAAGCTTCCTACCGTCCCTAACATACTTTGTTCTACCTATGACAATCCTATCCACTCTGTAAGGCCCAAGCAAATTCCTGTTTTATATTTAGTAATTTTTCTATACAAGTGAGCCTTGTGTTGTAGCCTACATAGTTTACAACCTCAAATTCACAAACCTGACCAAAAACATACATGCATGAGTAACTGTAAATGCTGGGTATCTATGCACATTTCTCATTTTTCTCATACTTGATATAGACATCAGTACAAGATATAATTTTCCTCCTAACTCTAACACAAAAGAAACAAAAAATATTGAAGCAGGAAGATAAATGGCTGCTGACATACATTTGTATGGGAAATAAAAGGGAGTGGTAAGGACTACAGCAAACTGAAGAGCAATGCCTCTTTTTTTTTTTAAGTTTATTTTTGAGAGAGAGAGACAGACAGACAGACTGTAAGCAGGGGAGGGGCAGAGAGAGAGGGAGAGAATACCAAGTTGGCTCCACAGTATCAGCACACAGCCAGCCTGACAAGGGGCGCTCAACTGACTGAGCCACCCTGGAGCCCCAAGAGCAATGCCTCTTTTTTTTTAAATTTTTTTAAATATTTATTTTTGAGAGAGTGTGTGGGCAGGGGAGGGACAGAGAGACAGGGAGACACAAAATCCAAAGCAGGCTCCAGACTCTGAGGTGTCAGCACAGAGCCCAATGTGGGGCTTGAACCCATCAACAGTAAGATCATGACCTGACCCAAAGTGGGATGCTTAACTAACTGAGCCATCCAGGCACCCCAAGGAATGTCTCTTTTAAACTGAACAGCAGCTACTCAGTTGCAGACCATGTTTCCTCATAAGAATGTGGGTAGAGGATATCCATACCGTCTGAATTATCAGGAAAAGCCAGAATCTGAATATGTATGTAAAATCCCTTACTTTTTAAATACTGGAAATTAATTTAAAATTTTTAAAAATACACACAAACTTTTCAAAACAACATGCAGGCAAAACTGAGTGTGACCCAAACACTTAAGGAACAGGTTTAGCCCAACCCACCGTCTTGCCACCTCTGAAATATACATTCATTTAACATGTACTGCCTTATGTCACCTCATATTACTGTCTAAAACATGCATACATGCTCTCCAGCCAGACTGTCTGGGTTTGAATTATGTTCCACCATTCACTTTCTGTGTGGCCTTGGGCTACCTCTCTGTGTCTCAGTTTCTTTCTTTGTAAAATGCATATTAATAATAAGGTTGTTATGAAGATTAAAAAGAGGTCCTATTGGTATACTATTTAGAACAGTTTAAGGCACAAGGTAATTAATCACTATACAGTAGTTACTATTAAATCTTACATAGTATTATAATTTGTTATATTTCTTCCATGCCTCTTCCATGCCTCTTCCCTGACTAAACTGTAAATGCCTCCAAAGGTATGTTTATACAATGTGACACTTAACATAGTTTCTTTTTAGACACAGGTCTCAGTACTTTTTATGCCCGAATACAGTAGAAATGTTAAAAAGATATTTAAAGAAATTGACTGAAAATCAAGGTTAAGCCACTGCCTGTCCTTGCCTTTGTTCTATATATTTAAATCTACTATAAGGCCAGCACATTGCACCGGTCCATGTCAATTTGCTCTATGATCAGTCCTAATGAATGTTTTCCAAATCCCAGACGTGTAATTTCCTCTTTGATATATTCTATCCAGTTTGTAGTACAACAGGCAGGAACTATTCATGTCCTTTTCTTTTCTCCTTTTGAAAAGACTGGGAGAGAGTTAGGGTTAGATGGAACAGTAGGGACATGTAGGGCAGCCTTGTGTGGCTGGAGCCCCTGGGTCTTTCTCACCTGCCTTTACTTAAATTGACGAAGGTTACATCACAAAAACCTGACAGGGTGCTTGTAAAAATGGAGCCATTATTATCCTCATTCTTTTCTTCCACTATAATCCTTGTTCTCTTTGAAAATAAAGAGTAGGTTCTAGAAAGGGAGTGTTACAAAATGGAACCCCATATTTCACAGCATGAAATTCAGAATTCTGAGACAGATAACACAAATAGAGTTTTACACTATAGACTAGGATAATGACTGTACCAGAGAACTTTGGGACGTAGGCTCTAAACATATAAAGTTAAAGGCATGTCTAAGCCCAATCTAAATTTCTCTCTTCCCCAAATTATATTTAAAATGCTGAACATAATCATGTGTCACTAAGCAATCAAAACCCTTTTCCTAAGTCTTAATGGGTTGAAAGTGGCAGCAGTGAAGTGGGGCTAGAGAAAGTAAACATACAAGGTAGTTTAAAATGTGCTGCTATTAATACCAAGGTTTTTCAGAGGAGATTTTTAAAGTTAAAAGAATATAGCCATGACCCCTGGGCCACCTTGTTGTGTAGGGCACGCTGGTTATATGTGGGTTTACATGGAGGGGGTGGTGGTGGGAGAGAATATGGAAAGTATGGAGTTAAGACAGAGCTAGAGGTTTTGGAAGAAGCCAAACAAATCATGGAAGTTTAATGAAGAATTAAATAAATCATGTAGAGAAATCTCTTTTGAAAATTTAACTTAAGAAAGGGTTAAATTGGAAAGAAATTAACCATACCAGAATTTACAGTGCTTACTGTTTCCTTCAAATAAATATTCACTGATTGCTAACTCTGTTCCAGGCATCGGCCTGGATTTTGGAGAGAAACATGCAAGTGAGACACAGTATCCACTCTTGAGGAGCCACTGAATCTATTCCATGTATAGATGTGTGTTTGGAGTAGGCTTACCAAAAAAAAGAGAGAGAGTACATAAAGTAATAAAGAATGGTAGGAAAGGGAATGGTGGACAGAGTAGAAGGGGCTTCATGTGTGTTAAGCCTTTTTTTATTTTTTTATTTTTATTTTTAAATTTTTTATTAATGTTTATTTATTTTTGAGAGAGAGAGAGAGACAGACAGACAGACAGAATGCGAGTGGGTTAGAGGCAGAGAGAGAGGGAGACACAGAATCCGAAGCAGGCTCCAGGCTCTCAGCTATCAGCACAGAGCCCGAGGCAGGGCTTAAACTCACAAGCTATGAGATCATGACCTGAGCCGAAGTCGGACACTCAACCGACTGAGCCACCAGGTGCCTCTGTTTGTTTTTTTTTTTTTTAAGTTTATTTATTTATTTTGTGGGAGAGAGAGAGCGCGCACAAGGGAGGGGCAGAGAGAGAGGGAGAGAAAGAGAATTCCAAGCAGGCTCCGCACTGTCAGCACAGAGCCCAACGTGGGGCTCCAACTCAGGAATCATGAGATCACGACCTGAGCCAAAATCAAGAGTCGATGCTTAACTGACTTAAACACCAGGTGCTCCCATGTGCATTAACTCTTGAACTGAGTGGATGCGGCTAGGCAGATGGCAACTGAAGGGCTTCACTTCATAAAATTAATCACTTGAAATGCTTATTTTGCTCCCCTTTCACAAATTCCAAAGCCCATGCTTGTTAAGTTATGGGGAAAATCATTTGTGCTCTTGCATTTTGCCTAGTATGTTGTGGCAATTATACACTTTATATCCTAATAATCACCCTTAGTTTTAAGGAAACCATGGATAGTACTTTGCAAAACGTGTCCAATAGTAATACTATCTAGCTCTCTAATAAACTCCATAGACCTCAAACCCCGAAAAAAAAAAATAAATCAAACACAGAAGAATTGGGCTAAAAAGGATTCAGAAGACTATAGATTGGAACCTGAAAATAAATAAATAAATAAATAAATAAATAAATAAATAAATAAGACCAATCCTGGCTCATTTAAATAGGAAGACATTTATGAAAAGAATATTAGATAGGTCTCAGATCCATTGGAAAATTGGGGGAAACAGATGCATAGATAGACAGCCAAGAATATGCCCAGATGAGGCCACTGACCTGGTCAGAACCCCACGATTACCATCTCAAAATCCTGCACTTTGCAGCTTGCACTGTCATCATTGTGAGCCCTCAACAGCATACACAGACACTGGCAGTCATGCCCTGGTACCATTAAGATTCAACCAAGCAAGGTCACTGCTACTGCTGACCAGACAGAACTCCTCAAAGTGCCCCCTATTCTAGGAGGATCACATCTGACTTGGAAGTGCCTAGGTCACATGTCCTTGTCCTAGCTGCAAGGGAGGCGAAGAGAGCAACCAATATTTTCACTTTCTATAATGGGAAGCAGGTATGCCCCTTCCAAGACTCATAAAGAAAAGACCATTCTCACACTTAGGAATAGGGTTCAAATGCTGGCCTACCAAGTGGAATCGCTGAAGGGTTGTTTCCTCTAGCAGAAAGAATACAGAATTTGAAGTTTGCCAAATCTCAACTTGAATATATCCTCTGCCTTTTATTAGATATGTAGACAACTCTGAGACTCATTTTCCACATCAGTAAAACTGGGAAAACAATGTATGCATTTCTGATTTATGGGGAGAAAAACACACACACATATACATAATTTGGAACTCATTAGCCTAGATTTTTATCTCTTGGCATCTTTTATAATAGGAGAGAGATTTCATTTACCATGAAAAATTTATGTCTTGTTTTGCCTAATTAAAGAGAATGAATAAAAACAACTTTTAAAACTAATTTATAAAGATTCAGACCCACTCAAGAATCATGTAGGGATGTGAAATGGAATGGTTTTTATGCCAATTACCTGGCATTAGGAGTTTCCAAAGAAACCAAAATTTTGTCAACAAAAAATAAATAAATAAAAATTTTTAAAAGCCTAGTAGTAGGAAAGAAGGGGTATCCATGGAGAGATGATAGGAGAGAATTTGTAGAGCACTTGTACTCCTCCTTTCTCTTCTCTCCTTTGTGGGAGTACATAGATATCTCATAGGCAGCTGATTTTACAGCTAGCTGTTTGCTAAGCACCAGGACCTGCAAACAGTTGGGAATAGGGCAAAGATTACTCTCTTGAATTTCTCCCTAAGCTGAAGCTCCATGGTGGGGGCTCTGAGGCTTTCTGAGGGCTCAGAGCAGGCTGTAAAAATAATGTCAGGCAAGGATAGGTGGTCACCTGAGGAACTCAAAGACCATCTGTTTAGGAGTTTTGAGGAAAAAGAGGTGGCAGCATCCCCATAAGATTCTTCAAGTTAGGGGGCTGCAGAGAGAATGCCCCCTAGTCACCAATGCCTAGTTCAAGTGTCCTACCAAGGAACCAGAACTTAGGGACCAGCTGCATCAAATCCTATCAAGCAGTCAGTGTTAGAGGGAGAAGAGGCAATGGCCAATCAGAGAGGTGACCCAAAGTCCTCACAAAGATCATTCATGTCCCTCACATGTCGGTCAGTCCTTACCTAGACCCTAGGCATTAGCAAATACAGGTGAAATGGAATGCAGGGCCCTACCCCCCCACTGAAAGTAGACATTGACCACAATGAGTAGTGAATGTGACCTGAAGAAAATTATTTGAATGTACTGAGATACTTCTACTGTAAATATCAAGGTTCTCTACTCCCCAGTCTTATCAGTGGGTAGTGGAACAGAAAAGTAATGCTGACAAAACATAGGAAAAAAATGAGTAATATATATCTGTATGTTGCTGAGTTGAGGCTGTTGAATGCACTGCTTTTATAATTATTTCATAGTTGTGTGTGAAGGAGGCTAGGAGGAAAGAAGATGTATGGAGGGAACAGAAAACAAAACTGAAGCCAGTCAGCCATCCCTGAAATGAGTAAATCTCATCTAACAGAATAGATTTTACCTGGTACCTGAGCACCTTCCAATTCCGATTTTAAAAAATCTAAGAAAATGTTTTTGTGGGTCCTAAATAAACCTACCGTTCAATGCTTTTCCTAGAAAAAAAAATGTCTTTTACCTAAACCTTTATCTACTTCAGCAGAACCCTCATAACATTTAAGCTTAACTCTTGTTGATTTTTTAGCTAAGAGCTACTCAAATCTTGACTGGCAGTGTTGTTTATCCCAATGAACTTCTAATAATAATCATTAACTTCAATAAACTTTAATAATAGCAATAACTTCCAGTATTAAATGTGACTTTCCTCCGAGAAATTCAAAACAACTTCACATTCACTATGTTATTTGTTCACAGGCGTTCCTGTGAGGAATGAAACAGAATGGGAAGTACATTGATTGAGCTATAGAAAAAGATCCAGTGAGGTTAAGTATTAGACCAAGGTCATAGAGCTAGTCTGCAGCAGACCAATGATAGATATCGCTAAAGGTAACTATATAAACTAGAGGTGAGCTAAACCCAGATATAACAGATTTGATTAAGGCCTACATCTCTGAAGCAGAGACTCGACGTCCTCACCAGAGTCATGAAGTCTTTGCCCTGGGTAGACCTCAATCTCTCTTTCTAAAGGAGCCTTAAATCAGCCCCTCAGCCCCTGAGTCATTTTACTTTCTTCCAGTTGTTTGGGTTGTAGTATTTTCCTGGTCTGCATCAAACTAGATGTTTTGGCCAATAAAATGGACAATTTTGCTACCCAGCCTCTGACTATAAGTACTTGTCTAACAATGAAGTGTTTCTTCGATCAGAGGAAATTATTTTTTATCACATTTGAAGATCACCAAGTTCCCAGAACATGTGATCATTGTAAAATTACTGCTAATACTGTTTTAACAGGGAGGGGACAAAGCATAAGAGACTCATAAATATGGAGAACAAACAGAGGGTTACTGGAGGGGGTGGGGGAGGGGGGATGGGCTAAATGGGTAAGGGGCATTAAGGAATCTACTCCTGAAATCATTGTTGCACTATATGCTAACTAATTTGGATGTAAATTTTAAAAAAATTAAATTAAAAACAAAGTATGTCTAACAACAACAAAAAAAGGTATTATCCAATTAGCTGACGTACACTGATTTTTGCCTTTTCTATTTGCCACAATCTCTAGGCACACTGGTCACTTCAGATACTTGCTTCAGGCTATCATTGTTGTTTCTTGGGACTGCTACCAAGGTCTCCTTCAACATGTCTTCGTGTCCAGTTCTTGCCTGTTTTTTATCAAAATCTACACTCTCAACTCAATTATTGTGCCACGTGCCTCATTTTTATCTCTGTAATTCAATATGGAAAATTTTGGCCAAGACCAACATTTTCTAAAAAACATACATTACTTGAATACAAATTTTAGCAACAATTTGAGTATGTTGGCAAATCATTGGAATGGAGTTTTCTCCCTACAATGGGCTCTAAAACAGAAAATATACCTTAGCTCTATCTACTAAAATAACAAAATCTTTTTAAATCCTTGCCACATAGTCCATGAGTTTCTTCCATAAAAAGTGAAGGAGCTCCCGAGATTTCCTAAGGTTTATAAAGCCCCTCTCTACAAACATCTGTCTTCCCTCCCTGGTGGCATCAGGGTTGGGGAAAGAGGGAGAACTGAAGTCCATGAAGACCCCACTTTCTTCTAATGACATAAAAGTAGGTGCCAGCAAAGAAGCTATATGCCACATTTATGTGTTGTGGTAATTGGGAATTTCATTGTCTGCAGTGAGGTTATTAACCAAGTTATTTTTGGCAATGGTAAGCAGCCAAGAGGCAGTCACATTCTAGCTTACCTATGGGGAGCTGACTTTATCTTCTTACATATTATTCCCTACAAAATTTCCTCTATTTTTCTTCCAAACTATATATAGGTATATAGAGGGAAAGAAGTATTTAAGGAAAAGAGTAGAGTTTCATGTTCTGGTTCCGGTTTATCCTTCACTCACCAAGAATAAGTTTCCTTTTCAGCACAATGGAGGCAATAATACCCTCTCTCCCTCCCTCCCCCTCCCTCCCTCTCTCTCTCTCTCTCTCTCTCTCTCTCTCTCTCTCTCTCTCTCTCTCAGAGAGCTATAAGAATAAAAGAAAATAATGCAAAAGTGCTTGGTAAACCATAAAGAACCACTCAAACAATTCACACATATAGCACTGATTTTTTTTTTTTTCAAAGCACTCTAAGAGTACATTTACTCTCTTTTCTCAAGGAGTGAGCAGCACTTTTCAAACCCTAATAAATGTCAAGGTTATGAAGGTACAATACCATTTGTAAAGTTCAGCTTCAAGGTAAACAGGGCAGCTTATTAGCATCCACAAGAACTGCAAGTTAATTTTAACCTAATAAATATCCTGAAAATACCCATAAGAAGACAGTCCATCATGCCACGGAAACTTATCCTTTAAATTAACATCATACCCAACCAGTTTCTTGCACATGCTGTTAGTTTTCTCTTTTTGCAAACTTTTATGATGCCACTATCTTCAGCAACAGACTCTATTTGGTATACAAGTGACCTTTGAAGTCAGCCAGCCTAGTTTCAAATTCTTCCTCCCACATATTAGTTCTGTGATTTGGGGCAATGTATATAACCTCTCTATCCTTCAATTTCTTTAACTGTAAGATAAAGAAAAGGATAATGCCTTCTTCATAAGAACATTATGCAGATTAAATGAAATAATAAGCATGAAACACTTAGCTCAATATTTGATATATAGTAATATGACACAAATTTTAGCTATTAATATCATTAATAATGATGAAAATAATTGCTAATAATTACTATACATTATTAGGGCATATTTGTGAATTAGGAATCTTCACAATCACTTTAATATTGAATGACCTAATATATAATCCTCAGCTGTGCCAGAAGGGAGCAAGTTATTTCAGCACAGAGAAACATACACAGGACAATTTTTCATCACCAGTTTGCTTTGGATAGGCATAAGTTGCTTACAATCCTTTTTTAATGTGTCTTTTATTCCCTTTCCGTTGTCAAGTATAATTGTCCAGGGGCAGAATTCTCAGAAACTTAAAGTAGGATTCTGAGGTGTTGTATGCAAACAAGAAAGTTATAATATAGATAAAGTATAGGAAAGCCAGGAGATGGAAACATGTTAACAGTTGTATATGACTCGTCACACAAAGTTTTTGACCACAATGCCTGCATTCTATGTTGCAAGGGACAACAGCCAGTAGGTAGACAACAGAAGGTATCCATTTGTCATGATCCACAGAGTGCAAGTTATGTAGAAGCATGGTAGCCCTTCCTCCCGGCAACACTCACACACACACACACACACACACACACACACACACACACATCAGGTAGAGATAATAAACAACCAGTATGTTTGGAGATTAACATTCTGCCCCTCTTCAGAAGACAAAAGGGAGCCAAAATTGTTTCCTAAATGTCTAGGTCTAGAAAAAGTATTAATTTGCTAAATAATGTGTGCCCTTAGGGGAAAAAAATAACGTTGTATTCTCACCATTGAAATAACCGCAGGAAAGTTTGTAGCCGGCATACTTCAGCAAACTTCTCTCAGCTCCTGAAAAATTATTTCTTCTTTTAATTTGGAAAATTTCCACATGCTGCCCCTCTATCTATAACGCATGCCCATCCCCATCCAACTCCCATTTTCACTGGATTAACTTCTCTTCATCCTTGACTTTTCAGCTTAAATGTCACTACTACTGGCAAAACTTCTCAGACCCCCCAGGTCTAGATGTAGTTCCCTTGCTAAGTACTTCACCTATGCCTTATACTTCCCCTATGATGCTCATTTTCACACTGCACCTTACTTACCCTCTTACTTGTCTATATACCCCCTGTAGACAGTACGTACAATGAAGGCAGGAGTCATGTCCATAAGCAGTATGGACATTGCATCCTAAACACTTAACACAATACCTGACACTTTGTAGGTTCCTCTTTAATATTTACAAAAAAAAAAATTTTAATGCCCTCAAATTTCCAAACTGCAGCTAAATATAGCCATTATGTGCTTTGTCAATAATGTCACTGTTTTCTTTTTCAAACAAATATATAATAGGCCATGTCTTATAGTATGGTCTTCATTGAGGTTTTATATTTTTCAATGCCCTAAAAGTAAGTGATCAGACTTAGCTTTGTTTTTCCCTTTGCCAGAGAAGTAGACTCTAATGACTTCCAAGAGCATCTCAGACATCTTTTCCATTCTCAGATAGAAAAGGAGCCACTTACTCTGGGTTTTAATTAAAAAAATGCATCCTATAAAAAAAGGTTGAGCGGACTGAGAGGCAGACAAAAGTCCTGGCTCTGGTCTGTCTCAGTCAAGACCTGGCTCCTGGTCTTAGCAACCAACATGAACCAAAAGCTGCTTAACTTCTCCAGTTGCCTCATATACAGAGTGATAAGACTGGGTCAGTTTCAAAGAGGGAAACATTTGAATGCCATTAAAACAGAAAGAATACTGTTCTTCATGAACAGTATCCATGGTTGTTGGGATCTATTTAAAAATATGAAAACTGGGCCACAAAAATGTACTAAAGAGGCAGGAAGTATCTGGCAGTATCTCAGGCCTAACAGGATATGAAGTAAGGTTCACTTTGGACCTCACCACAGCAATACACAGACAATACACAGACAGAGATCCCAATAATCAGCTCTGTCTACAGGGATGCTCACAGCCTTGGATGCTCATTCTTATTCCTAGCTCATCTGATGCTATCTAAACTCTCTTCCATTCACATGGGTCAAGTGTTAAGACTGTGTTTGGTCTGTCCGATTTAATCTAGGTTTAACAGATGAAAGTTTGGATTTTATAAACCCCACTGGTTAATTTAGCTAGCTCTATTATTCCTGAATGGGATGCAATAGCTGCTTCCGGTCTCTCAAGTTCTCTTGCACCAATTACTTCTTTCACAGCAAAAAGCTAAATCCTGCATGAAACTAGTAGATGTCAGCCCACAATGTTATTATGCCAAGATTGTTTCCTCACTTCTGTGAGTTATCATAAACCAAAGCAAAAAAGATAATAAAAAGCAGATCTTTCTTGATGAGTGCTTCGGACTGGCTTTTCTAGCTACCATCACCACTGATCTTTTCCTGCTCAGTGATATTCCATGATTTGAGTGATAAATGTGAGGATTCTCATGTGAAGATGGGAGCAGTGAAGAGAGTGACGAGTCAAAAATGGAGCATCTGGCCTTCTCCTCAGAGAGCCATCAGCTCTTAGATCCCAGAGCAATTTACTTATTTGCAGGCAGTTGTGGAAGGACTGACACTATAGGAAGTTAGGAGGTGTGATTTGGGAGGACACCTGGAGAATTCCTCCTTAACAAAAATCAGATCTGCGACCCTGCCACAGAGACTAAAATCCCATCATAATAGTTAAGTCGTTAAGTCTTTGAGTTAAAGAACTTTATTTCTAGAGAAATTTCACAGTTTGATAAAATTTAAATAGTAGGGGAAGGAACATATTTTAGCCACTAATATAATAACAGAGGTGAGTATATCAGACAAGATTCATTCACTTAGCAAGATTCTATTGATTAGGACACCAAATAATTATGTTTGGAACTTCCAAACATCCAAAAGTTTCCAAATTTTCTCCATCTATTAATTCAGAACATCCAGTTCCTACCAATTCCAACACCAACACCACAACAACCAGATATTTCTGAGATCAGAGAAAGTGTCTTATAGATACCTATGAAAAAAGGATGTTCCTAGTAGCATTTCCTTGGCATCAACAGATGAAGGGAATATCATACCACAGGGAACCACAGCTCTCTGGGGGCGATCATTGGACCTTCATATAATCCACACTTTAGGGAGTTCTATGGCAAAGCATAGTAGGAATTCCACTCAAAAAGAAGATGCAAAAAGCACATTTTTTATGATTTTTCTAGATCTCTCTCCTACTTAGTCTCCATAGGATTCAGACATGTGCCCAACAGGGAGCTGAACAAGTCATGGGCACCATACTAAACTTGAGGTTGGCTCTGTCCTTCTGAGGCCAAGGTTCACTTATTACAACACACCCATCCTTCTGTTTCTCTCAGGATAAGATCTTCTAAAAGTTCTGTCAATGTAGGAAAAGTGCCCACCCCACCAGTTTTCCAGACAAATTACATTATGTTGGCATCTCACATAGAATCCTTCCATACATGTAAAAACACATAGAGACATAGAATAGCATAGGCTCTATTAAGCAGTATAATTGCAAAATAAAATCATAGAGGATGAAGAGGGAGGCAATGGTAGGAGATGGAGTCATTTAACTAAAAAGGGCTTGTTCATGAACGTTAAACAATTGGAATTTACCTTGAAGACAATGAAAAGCAATTTATATTTCTTATAAATAGACTTGGATTCAGAGGGTATATTGGGATGGGGAAACATAGGAGATTCATCTAAAAGAAGAGAACCCCTGGGGCGCCTGGGTGGCTCAGTCAGTTAAGCAGCCGACTTCGGCTCAGGTCATGATCTCACGATCTGTGAGTTCGAGCCCCACGTCAGGCTCTGTGCTGACAGCTCAGAGCCTGGAGCCTGTTTCAGATTCTGTGTCTTCCTCTCTCTGACCCTCCCCCATTCATGCTGTGTCTCTGTCTCAAAAATAAATAAACGTTAAAAAAAAATTTTTTAAATAAATAAATAAATAAATAAATAAGAGAAGAGAACCCCTTTTTTTAAAGTAAGCTCTACACCTGGAATTACTATATTGTACTCCTGAAACTAATATCACACTGTATGTTAACTAACTGGAATTTAAATAAAAACAAATAATAATAATAATAATAATAATAAATAAAAATTAAAAATAAAAACAGAAAATAGCCATACTTGTGTCAGACAAAATAGACTTCAAAAAATAAAATAAAATAGGAGCGCCTGCGTGGCTCAGTTGGTTGAGCTTCCAACTTCGGCTCAGGTCATGATCTCGCAGTTTGTGAGTTTGAGCCCCGCATCAGGCTCTGTGCTGACAGCTCAGAGCCTGGAGCCTGCTTCAAATTCTGTGCGTCTCTCTCTGCCCCTCCCCCACTCACACTCTGTCTCTCCTTCAAAAATAAATAAACATTAAAAAAAATAAAATAAATAAAATAAAATACAATAAAATAAAATACGAGAACCCATTATCTCTCACCTGTCTTTCTAATGGACAGACTAGCAACAGAATCTGGGCCAATATTAATAAAATATGTTAAAATCCCCTTAGAAAAAATGTGTTATAATATAAACAAGACATACAAACATTCCTTCACATCTCTGTTCTTACAAAGGACAATGTGTCTGATTTTCCATGGATACAATTCTTGAGTTCCTCATCAATTTTTAAGAAAAACTACTATACTTTCCAAAGATTATATATAAAAATTCAGCATATAGAAACATCAAAATAGGAAGCTTTATTAATTATAAATGGTTAAATTACTTTCTTGCATTAAATTGAAATAACCTTTCTATATATATTAGTTCAGTATATTTCTTAAATGTATTTAAATTATTGACATATTTTTTCTAACAGACACATCAATTCAATCCTTAAGTGTAGATCACTGTCCCTATTTAATGAAAAAGAATTATACTTATTAGCTTATAAGTATTTACATCTTATATATATTTACATTAAAACATTTGTACAGCTAAAGAAGCAAAAACATATGTAATTTAACTTACTTAAGTGAATACTTTTTAAAAAATACATTATAAAAGAACAAAAACAAGATCTTCATATACTCAGGTAATCAGTAGCATTAATAGGTCACACCTAGGACAAATAAAAAAATGCACAACCTCTTGGTGTAGAGAAACATTTTGGATCTTGTATATGTGAAAAAGATATACTTTAGCCGATTGTTCATATGGATAAAACATAGTGTACCTCCTTGTGCAATTGAAAAGTTTCAAAAGATTTGTAACTACCTCTTCTCAACTTCTCTTGTGACTCTGCACCGAGAACTACCATTGTGATCCCTGGCTTTTTTCTGCTTCACAAAGTGTTAATAAAGTCTATTCTTTAACCACTCCCCCAATACAGATAGAAAAAAATAAACCACAATATCAAAAAGAGTGCAACAGGAAAAGGAAAAAACAAAATTGTCTGTCTCATGAATGTAAATTTCTGTTTGTTCTTTCTTCAAAATTTGTTCTTCTGTTTATCCCTCTCAGCCTCCAATACCATCTTCTTCACCTAATTTCTGGTCATTTGTTTTTGTTTTTAATTTTTGTTAATGTTTATTTATTTTTGAAAGAGAGAGAGAGAGAGAGAGAGCGAGCATGAGTAGGGAAGGGGCAAAGAGAGAGAGAGACACAGAATCCAAAGCAGACTCCAGGCTCTGAGCTGTCAGCATAGAGCCCAACATGGGGCTCAAACCCACGAACCTTGAGATCGTGACCTGAACCCAAGTCAGATGCTCAACCAATTGAGCCACCCAGGCTCCATCTGGTCATTTGATCCCATCTGGTCACTTGTTTACTACAACAAACTGTGCTTTGATGATAACATTAGAAAATGTTGGTGATAAAATGAAAGCTATATTAGTTTTCTGTGGCTGCTATAACAAATTACCACAGACCAGGTGGCTTAAAACAACAGAAGTTTACTACCCCTGAAATCATTGTTGCACTATATGCTAATTTGGATGTAAATTAAAAAAATAAATAAAAAATAAAACAAGTTAAAATAAAAAAAATTTAAAAACAGAAATTAAACCTAATGGGAATATGTTTAATCTGTTAAATTAAAAAAAAACAAAAACAAAAAAACAAAAAAACAGAACAGAACTTTATTCTCTCACAGTTCTGGGGACACAAAATCCAAAATCAAAGAGTCAGCAGGGCCATCAACTTCTGAAGTCTCTAGGAAAGATTATATTCTTTGCCTCTATTAACTTTGAGTAGCCACTGACATTCTTTGGCTTGTGAATCCATCACTGCTTCTCTGTGGTTTGCCTCCATAGTCACATTTCCTCCTCCACTTGTGTCTGTCCTCTCTATTTGTGTCTTGTCATTGGATTTAGGACCTATCTGGAAAATGGAAGATGATCTCTTTATCTCAAGATTCTCAACTTAATTTCAGTTGCAAAAACCCATTTTCCAGGGATGCCTGGGTGGCTCAGTCGGTTAAGCATCCGACTTTGATTCAGGTCATGATCTCATGGTTTGTAGGTTCAAGCCCTGTGTCGGTCTCTGTGCTGACAGCTCAGAGCCTGCAACCTGCTTTGGATTTTGTGTCTCCCTCTCTCTGCCCCTCCCCTGTTCGTGCTCTCTCTCTCTCAAAAATAAATAAACATTTAAAAAAAATTAAAATGGCAGGGCATCTGGGTGGCTCAGTTGGTTGAGGGGCCCACTTTGGCTCAGGTCATGATCTCACTGCTTGTGAGTTCGAGCCCCATGTAGAGCTCTGTGCTGACAGATCAGAACCTGGAGCCTGCTTCGGATTCTGTGTCTCCCTCTCCCTCTGCCCCTCCCCTGCTCACACTCTGTCTCTCTCTCCTTCAAAAATAAATAAATATTTAAAAATAAAAAAAATTAAAATGGCATAAGTAAAAAATAGTCGATAGACACTAGTAATTGTACGTAACAAATATTAGTAGATAAAGTCATCATATTTATACAGTCAATGGAAATTTAATGGGTCTAGAGGAGAATAAAAAAACACGTATTAAATAGCTACTATGTACCAGGCAGAGAGGGATCCAGGTTTTGCATAGCCTGGAGACCTATTTTTTAGAAAATAATATAAAACTATGAATAAAAAAGTAGCTGTGAAAGTGAGTTATGTATTTAGAATGAGGAAAGGATTTGTAACAAATTATAAAGTTTTAAAAAGCTGAAAAATACTATGAACAGAACAAAATCCAGGAAAATAACTTATCACTTTTATCATTATTATTAACTGCCACTTCTGTAATACCTGTATGATACTTTTGCCCAACATTTTGGGTTCATTCTCTCTGACTGGCAATAATTTGTATATCATTTTCAATAAAATGATAACTCAGTCTTTCTTCTAGCATGGTTAATGGAAATTTGTTTTGTGTTATTGATAGCTTAGATGGTTTTTTCAAGCTGCAGCACAGAGGGAGTTTTATGTGTTTTTATGTTGTTTTATGTTTACTATACTGTTTGATGTTTACTATAAAACCACAGCTTTATGGTGTTTTATGATCACTGTGGGCAAGCTCTTGAAGAATCTCAGCACTTTGATCTTGTAATATATGCATCACCCCAAGGACTTGGCTAGGTTCTCCCTAGATGTACCCCATGGACTGAGCTAGGGCCTCCCTGCCCCCTTGTGACCTGGTCCTGGTTGGGAGAGGGCACAAGTGGCCACAAATCAAGATCTTTAGAGGCCTCTGATCCAGGGAGTGAGAGAAAGGCATCTGTTCAGATCCTCTGGATGAACAATGGTACGGTCTAGATGAACAATGAGTTCTACCAAGATAAGGTTTTCACTGAGGACGTGGGTAGATGCGGAGATGCTGGTGACCCACAACTACCTAGAGGCCCAGGACTACTACTTAGAGCATTATCAGCACTTCCTCTCTATATCCAGGGAGGGCTATACGCTGGAAATGAAAAGGAGTCAGGCAAGTGGGGGCCCTGAGGTTTAAGCTACATGAGTTTCATCTTAAATTCAAGTCCGGAGTCAGGTATTACATATACACACATTTTTAAATTTACTTTAAATGTTTAAATTGGTCATTTAAATTAGTTTGTAATATAAGATTACAAACACCAATTAGATATTATAAATATTATTCCCAAGTTACAGTGTTATAAAATTTGAACCACACATGTTATTGGGTCTGAAAAGAGACGATTAGACTTTGCATTAACCTATGAAACCTACTAGAGAAATAATTAAGATCACTTCCTTTACTAATAAATAATGAGGTACAATGTCCGTATCTTAATACATATGTGCATATATGCTTTAATATAGCATTGGTTTAACATTGAATAAATATCAATCAGAATACCTGAGTACCAACTAGGGCAATGCTCATTTTCATATAACCTTTTGCCTATTTCACAAAAAGAAATGTAGCCTACATACCATAAACCTGATCATATAGTAAGAAAAAAATACTAATAACAAAATGCCATTTAAAGTCTTACAACAGTTCATTTAAGCATACAAGGTACACAATGCAGTTCCTAAGAATAAACTAGTGGAGTAATCTGCTTTATGTTTAAAAAAAAAAAAAAAGGAAATGGCATTCTAAGATACAGCTGCATAGACTATATGATGAATATTCAACATATGAGAAAGTGACAAATTTATCTTTACTCCATCATTAAGCATTTTTGTGACAAGCTGGGTATTCATTCCATTAGGGGTCTTTTTTGTGTGCATTCTTTTTGTCTAATGCTTGCTCATGCCCTTTCCTGACATCCTACAAGACTAGTCTTTTCTTTTCTAAATTTCTGATTACCCATATTGTTAGAAACTCATACTCAGAAAACTGTTTTCAATGACAGGAAGACAAAACCTTGGTCAAAACTCTCATTCCACTACCAAAAGTTTGATCTAATAGCTTTTCCCTCCACCCACCCACCCCAAAAAAAAGATATCAGAAATAAATGTTTTCCATTAGGAAAAATATATTAACTTTTCGCTCACTAGAATTCCATCTCCTTTATACTTTCAGATTACTCCTAATTTAGGAAAAGATAACTCCTTATGTTATACTATCAATTTCCACATTCTCACAGTAAATTATTCTTTTCATACAGCTTTTACTGCTGTATACAGGGCAAAACATTTGACTGGGGAACTTCATTCAGTTTTAGATCACTCACTAAAATGACATTCACCTAACAATAGCTCATTGAAATCATGCCCAAAATGGATTCCTGGTGTTAAGGTGGAAAACAACACAGGTAATAGGATTAAACTTGGATCACTAGAATCTTTAGCATACTACACTTACTGAGAAGCTTACTCAGATTTTTCTATAAACTGTTAAAATTTGGCAAATCTATGACTAGAAGATTTCATAGTTCCTTTCCAAAAAACTTGACAGGAAAGAATATTCTCCAAGTAAAAAAAAAAAAATCCATATGAAAAGTACATAACCAATGTAACAGCAGAGTTGTGGCTCTTTATTTATTATGTATTCATTGCCTTCTTTATGTATTTCACTGCCCCTGGGTTCATGACCAAACATCAATACATGTTAACACATTTTCAATATTTATAAGCTAAAAGCTTAGATGCAAGTGTTATCAATAATGGTCCTGCTACTCCATTCACACTCACCAGCATCTTAATTATACTGCCTACCAATAAGCATCCTCAGGAATTAATGCAGGCTAACAGTTTAAACAATGTAATTTAAGGCTGCTTTAGGATTAGGATTGCCAAATGTCTCACTCACACTATTGCCTCTCTCCTCTTAAATACTTACTCTAGAAAGGGTTTTGTTTTGCCATATGACAGAATGTGTAAACAGGTGGCTGAGCTCAAAATTATACTTGCATAGTGATCATACCAAAGTTAAATAGGAAATAGCATTGCCTACTAATATAAATAGCAGTGACTGGTAAATAAAGTAGATAAATGTCAGAAATAAATGTTTGTCTAAACAAAGATGAGTGAGAAATGGCACATATTTACCATAAACATCCAGCAACATAACTTAGCCTATTTCACTGAACACCAAATAGAATCTACTTACTTTGTTAAAAAAAAAAAAAAAGTGACAGTCTAAATAAAATAGCTTTTCAAATCACATTGTTTCCATTAATAATGCACATGCATGAAGAAGACTGATACAAAAATCTCTCTCTTAATATAGAAAATGGATATCAGACAATTTTTATAAATATGTCTAGTCAGACTTTGATTTGTAAGAATTTAAAGGATCCATACAGGTCTAGTGTCCTGAAGGGTAAAAATTTCTCCCTTAAAAATACTGTTACAATAAAAACTAACATCCTACCAGAAATGGAAGTATGAACTCTGGCTACCTGAGAGTGTCCCAAAAAACATACCTTTTTTTGGTGGTTGTTATTGAAGAATCTTTAAAAAAAAATAGACTTTTTTCATTATCATAGAGTAGAAATTAACTATTTAAATCTATTTAAGTTCCTAACATATTGATTTCTGATTAATTAAGGCTTTATTGACTGAAATCTACTTGAATCCTACTACATCTTTATGCCCAAAATGGAAAGGTTTCTCTAGTTTGGAAGTGTGATTTTAATTACTCAGTAATAAGACATTGCTATGATGACAGGAGATCATCAGCAAGCATCTGCCAAGGGAATTTTCATTTTTTTGGGTGAAATTGAAATGAAATTGAAATGAAGAAATTCATTTAAATACTAAAATCAGATAAATCATTGCTCCAATTGGATATTTTCATGCTCTATTTCACCTTACATTAATCTACATACACACCTCCTAGTCCATTCTCCAAACCAAACATATTCTCTAAATAAATGTAGAGAATGGGGTGCCTGGGTGGCTCAGCCAGTTAAGCGTCCAACTTCGGCTCAGGTCATGATCTCACAGTCTGTGAGTTCAAGCCCCGCGTCTGGCTCTGTGCTGACAGCTCAGAGCCTGGAGCCTGCTTCAGATTCTGTGTCTCCCTTTCTCTCTGCCTCCCTCTCCCCTGTGCATGCTCTGTCTCTCTCTGTATCAAAAATAAAAACATTTTTAAAAAATTAACAATAAATAAATAAATAAATAAATGTAGGGAATGTGTGCTAAACAAAACAAAAATGAAGGTGACACTGCTGTTTGCCTGACAACAGGGTTGAAAATTGTGATTCATTTAGTGAAAGATGTTAGAGATGTCTACCAAGGAAGTTTTATGCCACCCTTTTTGGTCAATTCTTTACAGGGAGGTTGGGTTTGATTTCTCCCCATCCCTCTCACCTGTCTCCATCTCTCTCTCCCTCTCCCCACACCGCCCCCCCGCAGACAGACACTATGTGACCATCACGTATCAAATGCTCACATGTAGGATACATCTAATCATCATAACATTATGACAGTTAATCTACCTATTAATATGGGCATTGCTTAGAAAAAGTCACATATTTCAATATCACCAACTTGCCCCACAACTTCAAATCTCTGCAATCCTAGTAAATCAAGTGTTTTGGGTTTTTTTAACGTTTTTATTTATTATGGAGAGAGAGAGAGAGACAGAGAGACAGAGACAGAGCATGAGCAGGGGAGAGGCAGAGAGAGGAGGAGACACAGAATCCGAAGCAGGCTCCAGGCTTCGAGCTGTCAGCACAGAGCCCGATTCGGGGCTCAAACTCACAAACCGCGAGATCATGACCTGAGCTGAAGATACTTAACCAACTGAGCCACCCAGGTGCCCCAAATCAAGTGTTTTATTAAAGAGCTTTTATTAAAGAGCAAAAAATAGAGGTCAATAGGTATATCAAAAGTTTGCATTTTTAAATATTGTGTTTTTAAATTTGTGTTTTTAAATATTACCTAGTGACTAATTATTCTTACTTCAGATAGAATTCTGCTTAGAACAGATAGGATTTTTCTAGAACATAGATTAAAAGAAGAAAATTACAGAAGAGGGAAAACACATGTTTAAGACAGCCAGAAAAGCCAGTTTCTTAAAGATATATATATGATGCAGTATCAAAAAAATCAGTATATATATATATATATATATATATATATATATATATATATGAAATGCAATAACAAAGAATCACAGTGATCATTTAGCCTAAGGACACGACAACTCAATGACCCAAAAACTCCCAAAAGTACCTATTATACGGTATATGCTGATGATGTTCCATCACCTACAAGTGATCTAATTTTGTTTATATAATTAACACAGGTAGAAAAATGAGTGAGTTTGAGAGAAAATTTTCTGTAGAAAAAGATTTTTAAAATATAGCCTGATAATAAATCCAAGGTTTTGTTGTTATAAAATTTATTTATGAAGACTATTGGGGCACCTGGGTGGCTTAGTCAGTTGAGGGTCTGATTTTGGCTCAGGTCATGACCTCACAGCCTGTGAGTTCTAGCCCATGTCAGGCTCTGTGCTGACAGCTCAGAGTCTGGAGCCGGCCTTGGATTCTCTGTCTCCCTCTCTCTCTCTGCCCCTTCCCTGTTCATGCTCTGTCTCTCTCTCACAAATAAATAAATATTTTAAAAAATTTTAATAAAATAAAATTTATTTATGAAGAATACTGCATTCACTGATTATAAGTAGTCACTAATTGCTGTAGGAACTTAATGTTTTTGTATATCACACACTCTAAGACACAAGCTTATACAATCCCATTTTCACACTTAACATCATGGACTATTCTCTAAAAAGTAAGAAAACAAAAGGGTATATTAATATCTTTGGGCCTACTTAGAATAATAGGAGAGAGATTTGTGTTAAGCAAACAATCAGTCTGAATAATAAACCCCAACCCAATGAGGCTGGGTTGTTTCTGGGGTAAAAAATAGAGTATACAGGAAAAACAAATGACAAACATAAAAAAGAAAGAATAGAATAACTTGACTCAAAGTGTGGCAGAAAAAAAGGGATGACACATTACAGAAAAAGATGATCTATAATATGTGAAACTCACATTATATAAAAGAAGATAACAGAAGAGAGAGAGGAAAGAAAAGGAGTAAATTCCAATATTTTAGGATGGAAACAGCCAGGAATCAAGCCCTTCTTAACGGAAGCCTCCAGGGTCCAGGAAATCTGATCTATAGAAAAAGGACTGTTAACATTGTGACCCAAAGATCAGCCTTCAGACCACCTCTGAGAAAAAGAAAATTATAACCATGAATACCCTAGCCAAACAGTAAAACTTTCTGCGTTTCTGTGGTAAAGTACATCATCACCAAAGGTCTTACTACTTTGGTTTTAGGAATAATCAGAAATATTCAACTCCTGTGAAACGAGGAACCCATAAATAACCTCATCTTAAGTATTAGAAATTGGCCTGTAAAACGGGAAAATGATTAAAGTATTTTCCTTAATCTTTCTTCCAACTCTAATAATTTCTTTCCTTTCCTTTTGTCCTTTGTGTGGAGGACAAAGCTTGTCAAGATTCCTGCCTGCAACACAAACACAACCATCTTTCCTCCAGGTCCCAACCCAACTGTAGATCCATCATTTCAAATGACAATTCCATAGGAAATCAATATCTTGAAAGGAAGATTGCTTCAACTACTGCAGCATGGACTGTGGGTACAGCCAGTGAATTCAAGAAAGCACACCCATTTGTGGCTGCCGTTCATCTAGCAGGATTGATTGCAGGTAAGCTTCCTCAGAGAGGAGGGGGAGGAGCTATTCATTTCTTCTCTTTTCAACTTGCTCCTCTACTCTGGATCCAATAACAACAGTCCTGAATTATAAATAGCAGCAGGAGATAAACAAACACTGTGGCCGACTCAAAATGCTAAATAATAACTCTACTTGTTGTTTAAAGATTGATGTTCTTTCCATTCAACATATTCTTTCTTCATATTGCACATTACAAATAGTGGCTGTGATGCACTGATGTTACATCTCAGGATACTGAATGCGAAAAATGGTGCTAATGTCCCAACTCACAAGGCTTTTTTGAACATTCTAGTCAAACACAACCTAAAAACCCTAAAAACTCAAAACTTGAGATTTTTTCCTGCTTCCAACACTTTAAACTGACACTACGTATGTCTAAAATACCTGTTTTAAGCTGTTTATGTAATTTTTTTCTAAGTACAGATAGTGCATAATTAAAGAAAATATTAAGATTTGGAAGGGAAAAGAAAAAGTACAACCACTGTAAATCCATTTCCCAAAGATAATCATTATTATATCTTAATCTGTTTCCTTCTCATCTTTTTCTATATAATTGTTTTTACATAGTTAATCTTATACTGAGGATGCAATTTTATATGCCCTTTATAAAACTAAAAACACAAAACATTCCCCACAGTCATGGACACTGATCATCAATTTATCATATTTCAAGGTTGTAAAATAATTTATTTTACACAAGTACAATAATCTACTTAATTATCTTACTACTGCTGATGTTTAAGTTGTATCCAATATAGTATTTTGTGATTAGACATAACTCTGAGATAAATACTGGTGTGCATTTCAAAGATCTTTGACACATTGATAAAGCACTTTCTAAAAGAGTTGTTGACATGCCTCTTTTTAGATATGTATTTTTTTCAAATAAACCTCTTTTGCTGATGCCTGATGTAGATCATCAAAACTGTCCAGATATCTTTATGTCAGTGTATGAAATATGTTTTCTGTAAGAAGAGTTGAAATGGACCCGGGTGAACAGCCAAAGAACAAAGTGACTATCAGTATAGTCCCCAAATTTTGTCTTATGGCACATGAGTTGTCAGACTCTCTAATACCAAGGCTTAACAGTGACCCCACAAAAATATATATGCATAATAGTGACCCCACAAAAGTATATATGATATTCACTCTTCTCTCAGAATCCTAAGTATTATGGAAAAGAGAGAAAGAGGGAAGGAATATAAAAAATTAGGAACCACATCAGACACAATGAATACTTCAACCTCAGACCCTTTAAGGTCAGGAAGAGAAAAAAGAACTAACAATTATTAAGTACATGATGCAAATCAGCCCCCGCTCCATGTTAGTACTTTTTATATACTTTTCATTTGACCAATTTTCCAATTTTAAGAAAAGGCCAAATAGTGTTACGTGGAAAAGATAATTGATTACATGACAGCCAACAGCCACGGGTTCAAGTTGTGGCTCTAACAAGCTCTGTGGCCTTGAACAAGTCAGATAAACCCCCTGAATAGTAGTGCCCCCTGTGAACTGCTTGGCTGGGTAAATTAATCTAAGTTTCTATGGCATTTTAGACTTCTATGGTTCTCTGTTCTGATTTATACATAGCAGGATAAAATCTATAGATTCTTTCCCTCATTTTTCTTACTGTTCTCTGCCCATATACTCAGAGATATTCCTTGCCCAAGGTGGAAAGTGGGATATAGACCCAAACAAATAATTCAAATGGATTTTTAAAGCATACAGCATAGATACTGGTCTGAAGATCAAAGTTCTTTCTATTTGCAAGACCCAGCCACTGGAAAAAGGAAGAGCTCTACTAGAATTCTAAAAATCTGGTTTTGTTTATCAAGAGTAAGAAAGCACTCAGAACAAAGGTTTATAACATTGTTTTCCAAACTGGTGATCAAGGCCCACAGGTAGGTCACAAAAACAATGTCCGGGGTCTAGGCTAGCATTGTTTTGTTTGCTTGTTCCTTAATGAAATAGAATAAAGTATATTATAATTTAGACAATTAAGACTAAGGTAAGTGTGTGATTTCCGGGATTGATATGAAAATGTTTTTGTCACAAAGGATTTCTATCAAAAAAATTTGAGTAATACTAGTTTAGATTATAAACCACATGAGCATGAGGAGGAATATGTAATTCCAGCTGTCCCAACCTTTGTATGTTCACATGTGATATGAGAGAGAGATTTTGTAGAAGACTGGGGGAGCAAAGCTAGGTACTGTTGTACCAGGGTCTTCCTTTTCCCACTGAAGGCTTGAAATCCAGAGAAGCAGAGACTAAAGAAACCATCAAACTTTCATGAGAATATGAAGGCAGAAAAAAAACTCCATTTCTTGTCTGGATTTTGTAGAGAGACTGCCTAGTAGTATGATGCTTCCCAACATGGAGCCACCACTTTTGAGTATAAATTACAACAGGACTGGGGCGCCTGGGTGGCTCAGTCGGTTAAGCATCGGACTTCAGCTCAGGTCACGATCTCGCGTTTCGTGAGTTCGAGCCCCGCGTCGGGCTCTGGGCTGACGGCTCAGAGCCTGGAGCCTTTTTCCGATTCTGTGTCTCCCTCTCTCTCTGCCCCTCCTCCGTTCATGCTCTGTCTCTCTCTGTCCCAAAAATAAATAAACGTTAAAAAAAAAAAAATTACAACAGGACAAATACTTCTCTATCTTGAGGAGTATCTGGAGATTCATGCCCACTCCACCATCCTTTCTTGAATCCTGTGGGATATACAGAGAATTAGAAAAGACTCCCTTGCCCTAGTAAGGCAGACTAATAAGTGAAAATTAAGATATAGCATCCCTGAAGGTTAAGGAGAAAAGAAATGGGGGAGGGGGTACCTACAGTACAGAATGAACTTGCCAGAATAATCGCGACACTTTGCTGATGCTGACAGAACAGATGGCAAGGTATTCCAGTCCTGAACACAGCAGAAAGCAATCCCAGACCTATTACCTCCTTCTAATGTCAGGAGGATATGAAAGCACCTAAGAACCTAGATCACCCTAGAGAAGAGAAGCGGGAGGGGAGACTTGAAGTTGCCTGAATATATCCAGAAGATACAGCTTTAAACTGGAAGTTACCTTGACTTGGCAAGATTGTTTCCACTATAGTGGAAATGGGGACTTGTAATACATGATAAGCTCATTAAAACAGAAATAACAAATCTGTTTGTGACTTTTATACATATTCCTCTTACATTAGATTTTAAATACTTCTAAAAGCAAAAAATATATTGTTGTTTTTAAATCACTTCTAGTTCGTAGGCCAGTATTTTCCACAGAGTTACTGATCAATAAATGTTACTTTCAGTGTTTCCCAAACTTTGTAATAGCATGGTATATACGACCATTGGAATTTATGCTGTGTGCTAGATAAAGTGAAAGAGGTTGACTTGCCCAGAGTCTGGGGCCACCACATGCCCCACTGATGTTATCTAAAGACTGAGGGAATCAATCAATGACTATACAATCATTTCAAAGCATGTAGTATGTGTATTACTAAATAAAATTTGCAGAGTGGATTAAATTCATTTGTGTGATACTTAACATGGCACCCCATATAAAATACCACATTTAAGGGGCACCTGAGTGGCTCAGTCAGTTAAGCATCTGACCCTTGATTTCAGCTCAGGTCATGATCTCAGGGTTTATGGGATGGAGCCCTCCATTGGGCACTACGCTGACAGTATGGAGCCTGCTTAAGATTTTCTGTCTCCCTTCTCTCTGTCCCTCCCCCACCCACACGCATGTGCTCTCTCTCTCAAAAATAAGTAAATTTGGGGCTCAGTCAGTTAAGCATCTGACTCTTGCTTTTGGCTCAGGTCATGATCTCAAGGTTCCTGACTTCGAGCCCTGCATCAGGTTATCTGCTGACAGTATGGAGCCCTTGGGATTCTCTCTCTCCTCCTCTCTTGCTCTGCCCTTCCCGTGACCATGCTGTCTCTCTCTCTCTCTCTCTCTCTCTCTCTCTCTCTAAGTAAATAAATAAACTTTTAAAAAAAGAAATCTTATTAAAAAATAAATAAATGAATAAACTTAAAAAAATAACACATTTACTAAAGGGCACATAACATTATTAGTAAATGTCTGTGGCTTCTGGTAAAGGCAATCAAATCTTTCAACATCCTATAAATATTAAGAAAACTTCTGTTCACAAGTTTCTACAGTGATCCCTGTGTATCAGCACATCAAGCTGATAATGCTATATTACTCAAGACATTAATTTAGAATTTATGCCAAGTATGAACCATTATTTCTTTTTTTTTCCAACGTTTTTTTTTTTTTTTTTTAATTTTTGGGACAGAGAGAGACAGAGCATGAACGGGGGAGGGGCAGAGAGAGAGGGAGACACAGAATCGGAAACAGTCTCCAGGCTCCGAGCCATTAGCCCAGAGCCTGACGCGGGGCTCGAACTCACGGACCGCGAGATCGTGACCTGGCTGAAGTCGGACACTTAACAGACTGCGCCACCCAGGCGCCCCAAACCATTATTTCTTAAATGTTTCATAAATAATCAGTAACACTTCCCTGCTTATTAGCAATGGCTCCATGAATAAGCCCCTCAGTACACAGAAATGTCAGAGGTCCTATTGTAATCAATTACAAATAGGTTATATATTATTTTTTCTATTGCTTCTAAATGTCATGATGATTTTTCCTGTTTTGAAGTGTGCTTTTATTGCATTCTGGATTGTTTATTACTCTAAAAATCCATTTGAGTCATTTTTAAGTCCAAAAGTATACTTTACTGAGTGACCACATTGATTCTTTTGATCTCTACTGAATAATGTTCATATTTAATGACCTATTATTTTTCCAGGAGATCATGAAAATTTAAAAATAACTCTCTTGCTGGAACTCATGTCAATCAATTACAATTAATGATGCAATACAGAATTATGGCTAAATATTAAAAAATTCCATCATGAATTAGATAATAGAATAATTTTATTCGAGAAATTGTCTTCTCCAATTGCAATGACAGAAAATAGGATCAAAGAGGGCATGATTTTCATTTAATAATTAGTCAAGAATACAAGCATATGAGTTTACTAATTTTAACTGTTTTTTAACTGTATGTCCAAAATACTGTGGAAAAGAAATTTAATTACTTTTTAAAGGTGAATCTTTTACCTGAACACCAGTTTTGTATACTATATACATATTAAATAAAACTCTTCCTTTTAGTGCCAATGGTCTCTGAACACAAATAAGTTACAAGTCCCCATTCCAGTATTACTGTCCCCATAAAGCCTGCCCTGAGCCTCCAACCTAGAAATTGACCTCTCCCTCTTCTTGACTCCAGAAGCACCTAGCATCTGGACTGCTCAAATAGCACCTATCATATATGTCAGGAAAAGACAACATTCATCCCAAAACTGAAGGAAAATCAAAATACCTTAAACTACTGAATAAAAGTTTTGCCCATATTGAGGGGTTTCTTATATCATTTATACGTTTAAAATCTGTTCCAAAGGGAACCAGAAAGTTGGATTTGTTAGAAGTAATGGAAATAGCCAAGTATTTTAGCCATCATTGTGTTAAATCTCTCATTTTAAGACTTTAGTTCATGAATATTTTATTTATTAATATATACACCAAAGAAGTAATCTACATACTTATGTGTGAATTCATAGCAGTGTGGCTTGTTCTTTTGTGCAAAGTAGACTTGTCAACATTAAAATGCCTGTACTAAACAATAAAGGCATTTGTAATCAAAAGTGTATTTCTCCGAAACAATAAATACATTGGCAATGCCTGACAAGATGTTTATAACCCTTTAGTAAGCATATCAGTTCCACATGAGGTTATTTATTTTCATTTTTTCCTCCTCTCCCTTCTTCATAACAATGAGTTAAATTTTCATTGCAACCAATGTACAGTGGGCTGGATAATCCCAGTGCATAAATTACAAAATGCATGTTAAGGACTGAGTACAGTAACTCATTCCCTCCACTGCTCAATAAAAGGTTGCTATAAAACAAGTCTTACTTGTTGCACATGTCAAATATCTAATTAGAACTGCCTTAAAGGGACAAAAATGAAGTATCCAAAGGACATTGGTTTATTTTATGAAATCTAAAAAATAACTGGACAACCAAGTTATGTAGAAAACAAAGAAGCACCTGGATCTTAAGGGGAAAATGAGACCAAGAACTTAACACCATTAGGTCACTCAGCTCTTCCTTTCCCCTCACACCAGCTTCATTCTTTCTAGATGTAGAAGCCTTTCTCATCACATACTGACCATATCAACTAGCAATCCCATGCCTATGTATTTACTCAAGTGAAATAAAAATGTAGTTCACACAAAAACCTCATACACAAGTTACAGGTTTATTCATAATTACCTAAAACTAGAAACAACGCCAATGTCTCTTAACTGAGGAATGATGAAGCAAACAGTGGTACATTCACATGCTAGAATATTATTCAGTAATCAGCAATAAAGGAACAAACTATGATAAATGCAACAATATGTATGCATGTTAAATGTATTTAACTACTAAATGAAACAATTCAGGCTACACACTACATGATTCCAATTATATGATGTTCTTGCAAATGCAAAAGCACAGAGACAGAAAATATATCAGTTGTTGCCATGGACTGCTATAAAGGAAATTCTCAACTAAAAAGGAGTACAAAGAAATCGGGGGGGGGGGGTGGGTAGGGGGAGAGCTAGAACTGTTTCCATATCTTGATTGCGGTGACATTTACACCACATTTACACAATTTACATTTACTGAATTTATTAAAATCCCAAGGACAGTACACTAAAATGGATGAATTTTACTTTATATAAATTATACCTTAGAGATTTTTGAAAAAGAAAAGACAAAAATGGCTTAGAAGGAAAGACATGACAAATATTAAAGAGATAAAATATTAAGGATATTGTCTTGGATATAGATCATAGGAGTCGCTGAAATAAAAATAACCAAAGCAAGAGAACAGAACAAATACTGAAAACTAATGTACAGAAAAACTCTGAGTTCAATATTTGAAACTGCATATCAACAGGGAGCCTGGGTGGCTCAGTCAGTTGAGCATCCGACTTCGGCTCAGGTCATGATCTCACACCTCGTGAGTTTGAGCCCTGTGTCAGGGTCTGTGCTGACAGCTCTGAGCCTGGAGCCTGCTTCAAATTCTGTGCTTCTCTCTCTCTCTCTGCCCCAAACCACTCACATCCTGTCTCTGTCTCTCTCAAAAATAAATAAACATTTAAAAAAGTTAAAAAAAAAAAAAAAAGAAACTGCATATCAAAAGAGCACACATGTATCTGACAGACTCAGAACTACGATCACTAAGGTATACTCTAGTATAATTACTGAACTTGAAAGACACAAAAAATGTTTGGGTGTTTTTTAAAATGCATTTATCTTATAAAAAAAAATAAAATTAGATTATCATCAGACTTTGACAGCAATGCTTTATGCCAGAGAAAAAAATGGAATAATATATTTGAGAATCTCAACAACAGAATATGCGTCTCAAGGACTTCATATCCAGCAAATCTGATTTCAAGTATGAGGGCATAAGACAAACTATTACCAACATTCAAGAATTCAGGAATGCTCTCATGAGCTCTTTCTAAGGAATCTACTAGGGAAAGAATTCTGGCAACCAAAATGACTACAGAAATATCAACATAAGCACTAATGACTGAGCATTACATTTATAATAACATTTAGAACTAAAACTAAATGAATTAAGTTAAAAGGAAAGGGAGATAGTATGTAATTGTTATATACTCAGACCTTATAGTTCAACCACTAAAAAATGAAATGAGCAAGGAATGTGAACAGCATATACAAAAATTACTTATAACTCTGTTTCATAATTATATTGATAATGGTAATATTAGTAACATCATTCTAAGGCTGTTGTATGTATAATTCAGGATACAGGAAATAATAAATTATGGCATAATTCTAATCCTATTATCTTCTATGTCCTTGAGAAGAGGTTACATAAAAACCCTGTAGTACTTAAATTTATTTGAAAATATCAGTATAAGCTCAAGAAGTATATTACCTTTAGAAATGTGTATATTTACCTGGATAGGAAGAACAAATATTGTTAAAATGTTGATACTACTCAAAGCAATCTACATATTCAATGCAATCCCTATCAAAAAAACACCAGCAGTCTTCACAGAGCTACAACAGATAATCCTAAAATTTGTATGGAACTAGAAAAGACCCCGAATAGCCAAAGCAATCTTGAAAAAGAAAACCAAAGCAGGAGGCATCATAATCCCAACTTCAAGCTATACTACAAAGCTGTAATCATCAAGACAGTATGGTACTGGCACAAGAACAGACATTCAGATCAGTATAACAGAAAAGAGAACCCAGAAATGGACCCACAAACGTATGACCAACTAATCTTTGACAAAGCAGGAAAGAATATCCAATGGAATAAAGACAGTCTCTTCAGCAAGTGGTGCTGGGAAAACTGGGTAGCAACATGCAGAAGAATGAACCTGGACCACTTCCTTACACCATACACAAAAATAAACTCAAAATGGATGAAAGACCTAAATGTAAGACAGGAAGGCATCAAAATCCTCAATGAGAAAGCAGGCAAAAACCTCTTTGATCTTGCCCGCAGCAACTTCTTATTCAACAGGTCTCCAGAGGCAAGGGAAACAAAAGCAAAAATGAACTACTGCGACCTCATCAAAATAAAAAGCTTCTGCACAGTGAAGGAAACAATCAGCAAAACTAAAGGCAACCGACTGAATGAGAGAAGATATTTGAAAACGACATATCAGATAAAGGGTTAGTATCAAAAATCTATAAAGAACTTATCAAACTCAATACCCAAAAAACAAAAAATAATCCAGTGAAGAAATGGGAAAAAGACATGAATAGACACTTCTCCAAAGACATCCAGATGGCCAACCAACACATGAAAAAATGCTCAACATCACTCACCATCAGGGAAATACAAATCAAAACCACAATGAGATACCACCTTACACCTGTCAGAATAGCTAACATTAATAACTCAGGCAACAACAGATGTTGGCGAGGATGCGGAGAAAGAGATCTCTTTTGCACTGCTGGTGGCAATGCAAACTGGTGTGGCCACTCTGGAAAAGAGTATGGAGGTCCCTCAAAAAACTAAAAATAGAACTACCCTATGACCCAGCAATTGCACTACTAGGAATTAATCCAAGGGATACAGGTATGCTGTTTTGAAGGGACACATGCACCCCAATGTTTATAGCCACACTATCAACAATAGCCAAAGTATGGAAGGAGCCCAAATGTCCATTGATGGATGAATGGATAAAGAAGACATGGTATATAGAAGACGTGATATAGATAGATATAGATATAGATACAGATATATATATACATATACATACAATGGAGTATTACTTGGCAATCAAAAAGAACGAAATCTTGCCAGTTGCCATTTCCAACTACATGGATGGAACTGGAGGGTATTATGCTAAGTGAAATTAGTCAGATAAAGACAAATATCATATGACTTCCCTCATGAGGACTTTAAGAGACAAAACAGATGAACATAAGGGAAGGGAAATAAAAATAATATAAAAACAGGGAAGGGGACAAAACATAAGAGACTCATAAATATGGAGAACAAACAGAGGGTTACTGGAGAGGTTGTGGGAGGGGGGGATGGGCTAAATGGGTAATGGGCATTAAGGAATCTACTCCAGAAATCATTGTTGCACTATATACTAACTAATTGCTGCACACTATACTAATTGGATGCAAATTAAAAAAAAATAAAATTAAAAAAATGCAAAAACAACAACAAAATGTATATATTTAAAGATAATATGTTTCTGTGTATTTCCCACCATTGCCTACAAACTTCATTTTATCAAAATGCCTAGAAACAATGACTAGCCCAACATAAATAGGCATCCCTAATACCCAAAATTTAAACTTGAAATTCAACTTTCCACTAAATAATCCAGAGTTTGATTTCTTGGAAAAAGTCTGATTCTAGGACTGAGACGGGAAAAATACAAGAGATAAGGCCAAAAAATCCTGTCAAACCGGACAGAGTGCAGAGAAAAGAAGAAATCAAAAACCACCAGAATCCTGTCAAAATGCTCATAAGCCAAATTGAACAGGCTCCCACTGGCCAAAAATGAGTCAATTTAAGCTTCAGAAAAATAATAATGCCAAGAGACTGAAACATATCAGAACATATTTAAATTTATAAGTTCATAAAGAGAGGGAAAAACTCAATGGGGCTCTGGAAAATGACTGGAAATCAAGTCTGTATCTTAGAAACTGGTAAATTACAAGAAATAATTAAACATCTATACTACCTTCCTTATATAAATTGTATTACTAGGTAATCACTTAATTGATGAGGAAAAGCACCTCTTAATAAAATTATTCCAGCTGATAAATAAGAATAAAAAATTAGAATATCACCATTTTCCAACCCCTAATGAATTGACTGATCAAGGTATTAGCATGAATGGTTGCTAACATTACAATAAAGAAGATGAAGAAAGGGAGAAAAAGAGAGTGAAAGGAATTGAGAGCAAATCAGACATTAAGTGTCTCCCGATGAAAACTACCACCACCAATAGGTTTGCAAAAGGGATCAAACCCATCAAGCCTTTGGAACCAGCTGCCAATGTGCAGAAAGTCAGAGGGCAGAGGAATATGTTGAAGAGTATAGCACTATGAGTATGAAATTATTAATCCAGACATGGAAATTTTGCAGGTTAAATGATGTAGGTTCTTCAATAATAAATAAATTCCAAAGAAAAAATATGGATAGAGAGAACTATATATTAAAAGATATAAAAGGCACAGCTAATATGCAGTGTTTAAGACTGTGGTTTAGGGATTCACGCCTGGGTGATAAACTGATGAAGAAGCTCAAGGGAATAAGTATAAAAATCAAGGTAGTGGTTTCTATCAGGGCAATTGGGATTTGGATAGGCACATGGATGGATTCTAGAATGGCAGACAAAATTCTATTTCCTACTCAGGTAGTGGCTTCAAAGGTGTTCACATTACATTAATTCATTAAGCTACATATATTTTTTCTGGTTCTACATATCTGTTTTATTTTAAAACAAAAAGACATAATTCATACAGAAACCTGACAAATAGATTCGTAAGTTTTTCTAGAGAGAATAAATATAGAAGAATAGCAAGGATAACTTTGGAAAAAGGAATAATTTGGGATCACTTTCTCTACCAGTTATCAATAGAAAGCTTTGGTATGGTACTAGGAGGGAAATAGGAGATCAATAGAACCAAATAGAGAAATCAAATTTTTAAACTCATACACACACATATATGCAGACTTAATGAGAAAAGAACTACCTATTTATATGGTAATTAAACACACGTTTCAAATTGATTTAAGATCTAAAACCAAAAAAGCAAACTATAAAGGAGTTAAATAAAATATAGCTTAGGTTGGGGGATTAAGCAAAAGGGAATACTTTTTTAAGATATCCATAAGATTCAGAAAACACAAAGAAAATACTGACATATTTGAATAAATAGAAAGAAATTTCAAAGACAAAATATATCATAACTAATTTTTTAAATGACAGACTAAGATTATGTATTCATAGCTTATATGATGGGTAAGAGATAATTAGCCCTTACATACAAAGGTTTATATATTTAAAATGCAATAATATAATAGAAAAAAATCAAAGGCCATAAATAGGTAATAGATGGAAAACACACACACACACACACACACACACACACACGTTTTCCTATACTCCATATAGAAAATGATGCTCAACCTCAATGCCATTCATAATTTTTAACCTATTAAATTTGTAAACAATGTTTGGGGCACCTGGATGGCTCAGTTGGTTAAATGTCCTATTCTTGATTTCCGCTCAAGTCATGATCTCATGATTTGTGAAGCAGCACTGACAGTGTGGAGCCTGCTTGGGATCCCTCTCTCCCTCTACCTCTGACCCTCCCCTGCACTCTCTTTCTTATTCTCTCTCAAAATAAATAAACATTAAATAAATAAAATAAAAATAACCAACGTTTGAGAGTATACAAGTATACAGGTATTGTCACAGAATCTTTTCTCCTAGAAATCTTTTAAATGGATATAACAGGGGCGCCTGGGTGGCTTGGTCGGTTAAGCGTCCGACTTCAGCTCAGGTCATGATCTCACGGCCCGTGAGTTCAAGCCCCGCACCGGGCTCTGTGCTGACAGCTCAGAGCCTGGAGACTGTTTCAGATTCTGTGTCTCCGTCTCTCTCTGCCCCTCTCCTGTTCATGCTCTGTCTCTCTCTGTCTCAAAAATAAATAAACGTTAAAAAAAAATAAAAATAAATAAATGGATATAACAATTTTTGAACCTAAATTATTTCTTTCATGTTTTTCATCTTTTTGTCTTTTGTGCTGAATTCTAGATGAATTCCTTGTCCACTCTTCTTAATCACTAATTAAATCTTCATCTATGATTATTCTACTATTCAGCCCATTTACTGAGCTTTTATTTTGATGATCGCTAATTTGCTAATTTTTTAAAGCCTGTTATTATTTCATAGTTACATTAGCTTCTTTATCTCTTAAAGGATATCAATTATACTTCCTTAAAATCCTGAATGTTCTTTAATTCTGTTTTCTCTGATATTATCCATGAAATTTCATGGATTTGGCTATCAATAAATGTCTGGTAATATTCAGATGTTTGTTCATCTTCTGCTTTAGATGTGCAATGGTCTGAGGCTTCTCCTACCCAATCACCTCTTTTCCTTCTCTCCTTTTCCAACAACAGACAATGCTGGAAAAACATTCTTAAACATCCTCATATACTAATACTTTCTCTTTCATTGGATGAATTCACAGAAGTTGGTGAAATAGTTGTGCATTTTAAATTTAATAGATAATGTCAGATTATGTTACTTACAAGTTGGAATAATTTGCATACCCACTAGCAATCTTTTAACTAGCCTCCTGTCTCCGTATCATTACCATTTTCGCTGATTTTTTCAAGCTTGATTTTGGATTTCTCTAAGTACTGCTAGCTCAGTATGAGTTAGATATTACCTTCTTAGCAGTTGTACTTAATAAATACTCATTAATTAGCTGAATGAGTGTGTAAGTTCAGCCTATGGATCCTGTTACCTGCTTTCCTTTTTTCCCCATATTGATTTTCACCTTCTAGCATACTACATAATATACTCATTTATTATATTTATTGTTTAATGTTTGTCTCCCCCTACTGAAACAAGAAGCTGGCATCTCTTTGTTCACTGATATTTCCAAATGCCTAAAACATTGGTACTTAACAGGCACTTAGTACATGTTTGTTGAATGAGTAAATAAATGGCTATACGATATATGCACTTAATTTCCTATGAAGAACTTAAAATATTTCTTCCTCAAAATATGTTATGTGAAGTGCTTGTTATAAAGATAGATCTGGTTCCTCTAACAAATATTATGAATTCCTGCAATCATGTATACATTCCAAGCTGACTATACAAAAACGTGCTACAAGAGTAAATCAATATAACATGATTCCTTCTTGGAATCCATTCAGGAAACATAAGCCACCAGCAGAAACAGAGAACATGTGCTCATCTATAACTGGCATTTGAGCGTGGACCCTGAGGACACTGTCTCAGAGGAAGGCTTCAATATATGCATAATGAATTTATCGAGCATATTGGTTGTTCTGGAAGTAATAATAACAAAATAACATTAGCTTAGTTAAATAGTTTGTCATTTTAATATACCAAACATCAAATAATAAAATGTTAAATGAAGATGACAATATACCAACAAGATAGTCTCATATTTTTATGGTGATCTTAAATATAATACCTCCATATAGCACTTTGTAGTTTTCATTGGAGCCTCACAACAACCCTCGGAGCCAGGTATACAAATATTATTACACTCATTTCAAGAGTCAGGAAACTGAATCCAGTAAGTTAAGTGACTGATCAGTAAGGAAGGAAGCCAGCACTTGAATACATGTCTTTGGACTCATTTCTTTCTAAAGATGCAAGAGATTAAACAAAAAGTACATATTTAGAGTCAGAAGTAGATTTCTATCCTAACTCTGTAATTACTAGGTATGGAAACCTCACCAATGAATTATCTACTCTAAGCCTCAATTCAACATCTATTTACTTGCCATTAGGCAGAAAAGGATAAGTAAACAGCCGTGCATCAAAAGAAATCTATTATCCAATTATCAATACATTTAAAATATACTAAAAGTTTGTAATTTGCATTGTTCCTTCATGGCACATCTCTGAAACATGATGTTGTTCTCTATCGTCCTCTGTTAACAAGATGCTTCTGGATCTAAGAATTCACTGTTGTGTAATTTATCCCTCTGCCCCTGCCCAACAGGACTGCTAAAACTGGACCAGGCACCTGACACAGTGCTGTGAAACTGCTAAGAGAATGAGGCTCTGTTGTTCTGCCTCCGTTATCTTTCCTCTCTTCAAATGCATCTGTGTCCAATGGATAGAAATTTCATGCCAGTCCTATTCTACCCCTATGCCCTACTTCCAGTCCCCAAGCCTTCAAGTTTTTGGAGTTACATAGAGATTATGAATTATGGTAATGAATCAGGTTGGGGCACAAAGTTCCTTTTTTCCTGTGTCTCCTCTCTTCTGTCCTCTTTGGCTAGTAAGTTCCTTAACATTGTCTTTGGGGAAAGAAAACTGGCTCTAAGCAGTTTAACAAACACTCCTTGAGTGCCTTCTAAGCTGACAATACTAACGTGCTAGGAACAGAAAGATATATAGAGCACAATCCCTATCCTTAAGGAGATTATAGTTTATTAAGGGAGAGAGATAACTAAAGAAATCACATTGTTATAATTCAGTACAGACACTCGTTAAAGATAAGCTCAAGGTTTTAAAGAAAGAGAGGGGAGGAACAATAACCATTCTAAGGGTGGGAATCATGTTAATAAAAAACTACAAGAAATGAAATATGATCTTGCAGCATTGGTAGGAATTAGCAAGTGAAGAAGAGTGTTACAGGTGGAAAAAACATATGAATAATTACATACAGGCATGATGCCAAAGGTTTTGTTCAGGTTACAGATAGGTATTTCTGAGGCATAAAATGTGCATGAGTTTTGAACATGTGCATTCAAGGTGTTTGTAGGACAATTAAGTAGAAATGTTTATCAGGAAGCTTAGGAAAAAAGTCAAGACCAAATGTCTAGCACCCACCAATAGTATAATAAGATGAAGATAAGCACAATTGAGAAAAATCAAATAATGTCAGGAGGAGGGAGAGCATTGCTATTTTATATGGGATGGTTAGAAAATGCTTCTCTTTTAAGGTGATTTTTGAGCAGAAATCTAAAGTAAGTGAAAAGGTGTGTCATATGAATATCTCAGAATAGAGCTTTCCAAGAAAAAGAAACAGCAAATGCAAAGGTCTTAACTTATGAGTTTGCTTGGACTGGGAAACAATAAGGGGTCAGTCCTGATGAAAAATATCACAGATAGAGAAAGAGAGTGGAAGGAAGTGATGTTAGAGAGATTATCAGGAACTACATGAAGTAGAGCCTTAATAGATATTACATAAATTTCATTATGTAAATTTTTGCTCTAAATAATATTGGAAGACAGAAGTTTAATTGGCAAAGTACTATGATTTATGTTTTAACAAACCTACTCTATTACCTACCATATCCACTGTATGAGGCAAAAGCAAAAACAGGCTGGTTTGTCTGTTTGCCTGTTTGTTTGTTTTTAGAAGGCTGTGCCATTAATTCATGAGAGAATGATAGTAGTTTTGGATAGAATAAGAACTGGTAGGATTTGGGTAACTTTGAAAGTAGAGCTCACAGGATCTTCTGAGTCTGAGTATGTGAGAAAGGATAAAATTAAGGTTCAAAAGATAATAAAGTCTCAAATAAGAAGGACCAGTCAGTAAGAAAAGAAAACAAGTTATAAATACACAGAAGAAAGGAAGTATACTTGCTTAAAGAAAGTTTAGAGAAGGAGAATGTAGCAATATTATCTAAAGCAGTAGAGTTAAAAAAAATAGGATAAAAATATCTGTTGGAGTTAACAATTTTGAAGTTGTTATCTTTTGCCAAGGCAGTTTCAATGAAGTGGCAAGTCAGAAATCGGATTGCAATGGGTTTGGAGAGTGAATGGGGCCCAAGGAATGAGAGATAGCACTAAATGTTATCACTTCAAAACTCAACAGAGTGGAAAGAAGAGGGTTATAGTTGCTGGGTATTTAGAGTAAAAAGAAGATTTAATCAATCATGTGTTGTGACTCAGAACCAGGAAAGATCCAGGGTAATCTCCTTGAATCCAGGGTTTCAAGGACAACACAGTGGAATGGGTCATTCCCACTCTCCAGTCATCATGATTTAAATGTCAATTTGATTTGGAACCCGAGTCAAGGAAAGAACTCCAGACGAACAACTCAACCATTCAGCAATCATCCAGACACAAACATAATGGATCGAAAGAAGTCACCAAAGCATTAGTAAACCGCCTCTAGAAAAAGGACACATCCATTAAGTTTTTTCAGCATTTTATTCAGTTCTACCAATATCTAGTCCAGTCATTTCACCTGATGAATCAGCTATTCAGCTTCAACTTTTGTTAAGCAGATAAAAAAGTTAAATTCCGTAAAGTAAGCATGCATCTTACTTTCACTTATTTAAATGAGATGTATACAGATTAAAAGATTATTTAATTGTTGTGGTCTCAATAAGATCTTAGTATTTTTCAACTTTTAATCAACTATCATACACAGATTATGCAACATCCCCCTAAAGGTTCACATATTAATTTGTGTTCTTAAAATGCCCCTCCATGAGAACAAACAGGATAATAATCATAAAACTTTTAAACTAGAAGGAGTTTTACAGACATCAAGTCCAAACACCTTCATTTATAAATGAAGAATCAAGTTCATGAAATCTTGATCAGGCTAAGGTTAAATAAATACCAATAGAAACAAGACGAAAATCTAGATTCCTGGATTTTGATATAGTTTTCTTTCCACTATTGTAATCTTTATTTCTTTTAATTAGTCTCTGAAAAAAGTACTAGGGTATCATCACTAAAATTAAATATCTAAAATATATGGACTCCCTTCCTAGATATGGCTCTAGGCATTGTTCTAAGTCTTGACATAAATTGTTATATTCAACCTTCACAGAAACACTGAGAGACAGATACTATTATTACCCCAATTTGCAGGTGGAGAAACTAAGCCTTAAAGAGATTAACTTTTCCAAGGCCACTCAGGTAGCTAGTGGTAAAACTGGGACGGATCTGAGGCTCTAGGCAGTCTGCTTATTTCCCCATACAGGCTAAGCAGCTCTCAAGATTTAATTCAAAAAGCAGTGATTGAAAGGCTACTATCAGTAACACACTGTCTTGGGAGTTGAATAAGATATATAAGATATAGAGCTTAAAAACCTATCAAAAAAGAGCAATGCATACACCGCTAAATGTGATACAGACCAAATGGGTAAAGAGTGTTTAGGGAAAAAAGAAAAGCTAAGTCCACAGAAGAGAAAGCAATTTCAGGGCTGGGGGTGGACATGAAAATTGCCAGTACTACCTTATAACCTGTTGAGATCTGCTTTCAACCAATCTGTTACCCGTAGAGCCCAATGGATATTGAAATATTTCTCTTTCTCTTAAATGCTTTTATTCAACTCAGCTTTTTTTTCTCTATACCATACTCAACACAGCCACTTCTAGTTTTAGTTAGCACTCAAAGCATTTTTTTAATGCCCATGGTGCAGAGGGTAAAGGGCATGCAGTAAATAAATCAGCTGTGCAAAAGCTCTCTTAATACATCACAGAATCTTTACAGAAAGCTATGAGAGGCCTCAAAGCCTCCACAAAATAATCCATTTACATTCACTGTATACTTAAGTGACAGTCTCTAAATTTATGAGTGAGCTTCTTGATGAGAAGTCATATAACCTGTGAGTGTTAATTTCTTAGATGACCATGGTTTGGTCAGAACAGTGCAAATGAGAGTTAGAGTAAGGAAACTAACTTCTGCCAAATACATCCCATTATGGATTCCTACATACCAGCCTAGACCATTCAAGAATCACTGCCCCCTCAAGGGAAGGTTTTTTGACAAATGTTTATGCTATGATTTGTTGAAGATGAGGGACTGTATCTATGATTTTTGTTTAAGTTCCAAATTTTAGCTATATTTTTCAACTAATTATTGCCAAATATGTTTTATTTTTAAATACCCAACCTGGGGGCGCCTGGGTGGCGCAGTCGGTTAAGCGTCCGACTTCAGCCAGGTCACGATCTCACGGTCTGTGAGTTCGAGCCCCGCGTCAGGCTCTGGGCTGATGGCTCGGAGCCTGGAGCCTGTTTCCGATTCTGTGTCTCCCTCTCTCTCTGCCCCTCCCCCGTTCATGCTCTGTCTCTCTCTGTCCCAAAAATAAAAAAAAATTAAAAACGTTGAAAAAAAAAAATTTAAAAAAAATAAATAAATAAAAAATAAAAAAAATAAATACCCAACCTGTATAATAAACTGTTGGGTTTTTTTGTTTTTTTTTTGTTTTTGTTTTTGTTTTTGTCAATAGACAAGCCAATATCCACCCACCCCCCGCCTTTTCCTTACCAAAAACATTACTACTGCAAGCTAACTTGTACAAACATGAAGTACGAGTGTCTGCAAGTGAAAATAGTGTTAAGTTACCTTCTTACTGCAGGGGTGGTCTATCCAAGCTTCCACTTTAACTATTTAATTGCTTTCCCTAGTGTTTGACAAGGGAAGTTTTGCATCTCTTCCCAGTAAGAAGAGTTCTGACCACTAAGAAGGTGGAAGTACACAGGAAAGCTTTAGCATATACTGCTTGGCCAAATATCTCCAGAATCTCTTACAAATAAAGGAGGACTTGAACCATCTCTCCACATCAATGTTGGCCAAACTGCCATCATTTGTTTCCTGCTATCCTGACTTGTGTCTTATCTTTGTAACACCTAAACTCTTACACACTTAATATTTTAGTTTACATGGAAGCTTCATTATTGCAGCACCTGGGTGGCTCAGATGGTTAGGCGTACGACTCTTGATTTCAGCTCAGGTTCTGATTGATCTCAGGGTTGGTGAGTTCAAGTCCTGCATCAGGCTCCATGCTGACAGTGTGGAGCCTGCTTGAGATTCTCTGTCTCCCTTTCTCTCTGCCTCTCCCCTGCTCTCTCTCTCTCTCTCTCTCAAAATATATAAATAAACATTTAAAAAATAAAAAAAATTAGGGGTGCCTGGGTGGCTGTCGGTTGAGTATCCGACTTCAGCTCAGGCCGTGATCTCACAGTTGGTGGGTTCAAGGTGAGTGCTGGGCTCTGTCCTGGCAGCTCAGAGCCTGGAGCCTGCTTCAGATTCTGAGTTCCCTCTGTCTCTCTGCCCCTCCTCCACTCACACTCTGCCTCTCTCTGTCTCTCAAAAATAAATAAAAATGTTAAAAAAATTGTTTTAATAAAAAAATGAAAAATAAATGGAATTATTATTTTTACTTAAATAAATTAAAAATAAACTATTATTATAAATGAAAAATCAGTATCATGTGTCATTTTTAAAATGCCATAAATTCTAACTAGCTAAAGTTGTTTGCCAAGACCTGCTTTCCAATTATTAAATAGGGAGATTAGCAAGTGTTTTTGGGCTATTAAGGACACATTAGTACCATATTGTGGACTTTTTTCTCCTTATTCTAATTCAAAAAAAAAAAAATTGCAAAGAAAGTGACTTTCTTTCCATGTGGCTCAGTGTTTTCTAATGCTATGCCTATGCACCTTCTAAAATCATCTCAAGTACCTCCAGAATGTAGCCAAGCAGCATTCTGGGAAACTCTGCTGTAAATTATCTAGAATTTCATAAGCCCAAACCTTATCTAACTGATCCAGGAGTCAGTATCACTGTTGTCATCTACAATCTTATCTGAGCTCTCCCTACCACTCCCTATCCACACTAAGTCTGTATTGTGTTTTCTCAGAGAAAGCCTAGTCCAGTTGTCTGGAAACTGCTTCCCACTGGCTCCACTATAGGCTGGCAGCTATCAGTACCTAGCAACTTTCTGGCTAGGTGCCCATGTCAAAAAGATAACAGTGGGTCCCATATCTACTCATATCTCCTGTGGATTACTTTTTCACTTCACTGTGCTACTTTGAGATGTTTACTCGTTTCTCACAAATAATGAGATAACTGAAAGGCCTGTCTTCCTTGAATTTCTGCTGTCTTGAACTTTAACTATCATCCTTCATTCTCCATATTAGTAATTCCATATGCCAATAGGAAATAAGGCTCCGTTTCTCAACTCTGAAATAAATACATTACTCATACTCATCTTCACAAATTCTAATTTGGACAGGATATTTTTCTTATCCACAGTATTCTTAAACTATAAATTTATAAGGTGGTATACTTTCTACTAGAAAATAGCCAAGCAATGCAAGCTATTTCTTTTTGACATTATAGGAATCACTGTGTCACCTGATAAATGGTAGCAAATGAAGATGTTCTGTACTATGTTTATTATAATTCCCTTTCCAATTATGCTAGTATTTAAAAAATCAAATTTCACATTGTCAAACACCAGAAATACTCAGCATTGATATAAAATGAGTCAGTGTCCAGGGTTAGTTGTAGTATGTGAACTTGTCATTTTTCACACAACCAAACTTCTGCCAGGGTATTTCTTAAACATTATATGTGATCAAATGGCTTTTTACCCATTTTATGGGCTTTTAAAGGCTCACCACGAATTTACTTACAGCTATTATTTCTAATAAAGTTGGGCGCTGACCGGATGACCCATCACATCATCCAGAATACAAAACAAAGGACACATACTGGTCAGCTGCTGGCTGGCAAGTCCCTGAGTGAACAGGTCAAAAGCCTTCAGCAAGTACACAGGAAAAGATTAATGGGAACAGAAAGAAATCGTCAACTAATGCCACAGTACAATTAGCTGTTCTATGGAGATCTTAAACACAAAATTCAGCCACATTGGCACAGAACTCTTTACTGGGATGTTAAGTACTTTCAGACAATTATTCCTTCTCTAATTAATAAATGGTGTCCGCCTTTGACACAATGATTTGAATTGAAAACAAAATACGCAATATTTTGAGATGACCCAAATATCAGTAATTCATTAAAATGGCCTCAAACTGAGACTTTTTTACGGGGGGAAATTGTAAGAAAGAGGACACTAGATGACAGATATGGTATTCCTGTGGCGAACTATGGCAGCAGCTCATTGTATTTACCCAGGTATCTCTTTAAGGTCTTATTTGTGAAAGGAAACCGAATAGAACTTTAAATTCATTTGGCTTTTGAGATTATCACTCTATTTAACCTTGAAAGCTTTTTGCATTTTGTCATGCCTTTGTTTGCTTTCAGGAATTTATCTTCATTTTAACTTTAATCCATTTTATATCTCCTGCCTCATCTTTGATCCACAAGTTTCAACCTTTCTTTTTTTTTTTTTTTTTTAAATCTGCAGTGTCTACAGTGTAGATGGGGGTAGAGAAGGCTTCTGTCTCCTTTTTATAAAGACATATAATATGGTAAATCTTCAAAAATTATACATCCATGCATCTGTGTGTATGTGTGTGTGTGATTAACCAATGATCATATTATCTGATAGATTGAAAACCTGGTAACTGAGTAATACTCGTTCCATCTTAAGCAGCAGCTTCACCTGATTCTGCCAGTTACACTATTCTCAAGGTGACAGTATTTTGTCTCAAGGTGACAGTATTTTGTCTCAAGATGCCCAAGCATTTCAACATTATTTCTTACAAAAGTGAAAGCAAATACTTACCAACTTTGCCACAAGTACCACGAAACCAGATACGCAATGGTTGTCTTAGACCTCTGTATAGAATTATAGTGGTTTACACCAGCTTTGCACAACCAGGGGCATTTTTGATGTTAGGTATTGCAAACACAAAACCTAGGATCTATGAGCTTTCTAAGCTCCCCACTCAACACTGTTTAACATAGGCTCCAAAAATTAATGTTCACATAATGTCTACAAAAATGTATGCCAATTGCTACTTAGCTCATATGCAAATACAAAAAAAAAAAACTCAAGAGCAAAAGAAATAATTTATTCTTTGAAAATAAAATTATCTTAAGATTTTACATCAAAAAAAAATGAATGTAATGTGATGCATTCAAATAGGTGCATGAGAATTAGAATGTGACTTCGTAAGGAGTAGAGTCTGCCAAAGTAAGCATGCCTAGGACATATGCTGTGATTGCTACAGATCTTCATTCACATGTCAGCAAAGCAGTAATTAATGACTGTGAAACACTGAGAATTTTGTAAAGCAATGAAAAATCTGTATTAGAACTATTTGTATTCTGGGAATTACTTTCTCACAGACATTAAATCAGATAAATTGGGATTTCCCTGAAATCTTACCCGTTGAAGAGTAAATCCCAGGAGACCTGGGTCTTCTTATTATAATTGGTCTTATTTTTATCTCTTTTCTGAAGACAATATGAGTAGAACAGCTATACTCTAAAATAATTAAATATGGCCTATACTGTCCCAAAGTTATTGTGAATATCAATACATCTATGATAGTTTTTTCATTTTTTGCCAACAGCTTAAACATGCCAAAGACATACTATAGCACAGATGCTCAGGAAATGTTCCCATTCGTGTGGTAATTGTTTCATATTTATTTTCTTTGACCACTAAGAATGTCTAGCAATGACCTCCACACAGTTCTTACTTGAGAAAAATCAGAGTAGAGAATTCTCAGTAGAATGTCACAGGCTTTTAAGGATCAGACTTATAAACTACCTTATATCAAACCACCACATCCTATTACCGTTCCACACCTTGTTGAAGGCCCAATATAAACTTGGACTTGAAATCAAGCACCCCAGTGTTACAAGCTAGCCTATTTTTTCACAATAACAATTCCATGGAGAGAAACTGCTCTTACTTTCTAACAGGTTTGAGACTCTGAAATGTGACTGCTTCTCTTCAGTAATTTTCCATCAAATGTGTAAGATACATCCTGACAGTGAAACACCATTTCTCATTTACCTTTTCAACAAGATTGAAAATATTCTTTCTATATATGGGGATATTCATTTTACTTAAGTAAAACAAGAGTGTATCTCTGTGGCTTCGTTTCTTTTCCCAAGGATTTCTTCATAAAAAACCGTTGATTTCTTAGCTCATAGACCCTGATGGGAAATTTTCTTTTTAATGTGCTATCTGTATCTCAAAACGATATGCTGACTTTCCATGTTAGGACATACTGTGAGTTATACTAAACCAGCCACATTTAGTAGCCAACTTTCTTGGTGACCACTTATCTAGTCGTTGAGAATACAAGTTGTAATTCAAAGCCATGACCTGAGGATATGGATTAACAAGTCTATATGTATGAGGCCCTCAGGAGACCAAACATTTTTAATTAAAGTAAAACATTTCCAGTAGTAGATATGGGAATGAATAATTTTGAAAGTTTAAGTCATACAGTGATGAATTATGTCACAAAGTTTCAAAACTGTAGCTACCACCGGCCCCACCTTAGTTATTCTGCTGCATTGTGAATGGGAAGCCCAACCCACCTATAAAGAATCAAAAGCAGTATTAGGAATGAAACTCATTCTGAACTACAAGTCCTTGTATAGGAAACACCTTGTATAGTCAAACACCAGTGGTTCTATTTTCCCCAAATGCTATTATCTTGCTCCTACAACAGTAGGTTGGATGATAAATAATAAGAAAGCCATTTGATCTTTAATGCTTCCACATAATAAGCTTTAGTTAACTTTAAATGATACTAGTGTCCTGAAAGCTTCCCAAATGTCCTCAAAAGGGGAAAAAAAAAAAAGTTTATCAAAGTTTACAGATGTAAAAGAAAAACATAGATTTTATTATATCAAGAATAAATGTCACTACTTAGAACCAGGTAAAAAGAAGCCCCACCCAAATGAGTGAAAGATCCTCATTATTCTATTTACAAACAAATGTTTATACTTTCAAACTGCCAGGTGGGAGTAACAGGGTAGGTTTGGGCTTAAGAGCCCTGAGAGCCCCTCTCCCACTTGTATGAGTTAAACTCCCTAGACCTGAATCCTTGTCCATAAAATGGAGCAAGTTTAAAGAAGACAACAGTTACAAAGAATTTTGGATAGTGCATCCTGAAATATTGTGAGTGCTCACAAACATTCACTAACTCTATATTTCACAATAATCATACAATACTAATAAAACATTTCCAATATCTATTTGGCAATTCTGCTTCAATAACACAAACCATAATTTTATATAATATAAAATCATTTTGCTTTTTGGGTGTGAATTCTATATGATTAAACATTTCCAGAGGTCTAGAAAATTGCTTGTCGTTTAAGTACATTAAACAATTTTTCTCCCATGGTAACTTATTTATGCTTTCATCTGGTTAGCAGAAACAATGAAGAAAACAAAGAAATGAAAGTCTTCGTTTTTACAAAAATTTCCAAATTCAGCATGGCAGATTGAAAGAGGATAGGCTTCAGAATCAAAAATAATAGCTGCATGTAAATCTGAGTTTTGCACTCTAAACATGTTCAAGTCATTTAAGAGGTTTGAACTTCAGTTTCCTCATCTGTCAAACTGGAGTGATACCACTGTGCAAAATGAAAAGAACTAAATAAAAATTGTGTGTGTGAGAAATTATGCATATATATATATATATATATATATATATATATATTTACATAAATCTGGCAACGTGTCTCAAATATAGTAACTCAAGCTTATTTTTTACAATTAAGAATTTATGATCAACGATGACTGGATTAACAAATACTTCTATTTTACATTTAACTTCTTGGTTAGTCCCCATGCCCTCAATTTCATCTGAATAAGCCATAATACTTAGATATGGACTTTTATAACTTAAGGCTTCTCATCTATAACAGTATGCTCAGAATCTGCATGGGCTGAAATGGTATCTCTGTTCCTCACCCGACTGCAAAACAGTGCAGAGGAAAAACCTATAAACATAATTACTACTACTACTAGGATTCCTAATTTTCAGTGCAACTCCTAAAAAGCTCCGAATTAGTCATGGTCTTTATTTCCTCCTTGTGATATTATGCAGATTAGAGCTTTAGAAGATTTTCTAAGCAATAGCCTCACTTGCCATTTTCTTTCGCCTAGCAAATAAAAAGAGTATAAATATAAAAACAATATGAATTACTTATTTGGCTTTTTACAATTGAGAAATTGTCTTTATTTTCAGAGTTAAAGGTCATGTTTTGGAGGATTGTCAGTAAGACTGTCAAGTAATAAGACTTAATGGGGACCTTTGTTAAAGATACATCCTTAACATCTGTACGTCACTATTATTAGTAAATGCCCAACAAGCTTCTTCACAGGTATAGCCTGTTCCTTCTATCCAACCATTCATTCTATGCTACAGTTTGGTTCCCTGTGCTGAACTTCACAAACCCTGCTCTTCATACGCCACAGTCTCTGTCATTCAGTTCTTAAATGTCTTCTCATCAGAGAGGCTATCCCTGACCAGTTCACCTAAATTACCACTGACTCTGCTCCACATCACTTTTTATCTCATCAATTTGTTTCATTTTCTTTTAGCAATTATCATTATCTTGTTCACGTACTTCCTCATTTGTTTAAAAACTTGTTCAGCTTAGAATCCTGGCCTGGCTTGTTCACCACTGCACTGCTAATATGTAAAACACTACCCGGTCTATAACAAATACTAATTGTTAACTGAAAGGATGAATCTGATCTCAATTTCATACAGTGAAAAGGCTCAGCACTTTCAAAAGCATACTGCCTCGTGGACATTCTCTTCATCAAGGTATGTTCTCACCTTTCTTTGCAAACTGTATTTGCCTCACTGGGTGTTGTATGGAAACCAATTTGACAGTAAATTTCATATATTAAAAAAAAAAAAAAACTGTATTTGCCTCAAAAGAACACATGTCTAATGTAGCACTATCTTCAGCCCAATCCATCTCAGGCCATGAGTGAAAGAAAAGGAAGCCACTTATTTAGAAAGATAACAACAAAAATGGGTCCCTGTTAGGATTGAGAACATACAAAGCCTCATAAAGTGAAAGCCTGAACGAACAATGCCAGACAGTAAATCTATGGTTTAGCAAAGCTGACAGAAATTTCTTCATTCAGGAAAAAAAAAAAAAAAAAATCCCTGCATGACAAGCTTTTATTAGATGGTAAAAGCAGACAATATCATCATGTAGTGCCCAATGATCAAGTGTGATGCATAGCTGTACCATACATATCCCTCTTGAATTAATTACTATAAGAAAAATTAGGAAAAAAAAATGTTGACACTGAAGCAGTTTACACTTCAGGAATTTCTTTCTCTAGATTGAAAAAATAAATGTTTATTTATTATATATCAAAATAATCATAACATCTCCCAACAGTTCTGTAGCTATTTCCAAGTTGTCCACCTGTCACAGCCTTTTTATGCACCTAGAATACTGTTTGTGAACATTTCCCGGGAGCACAGAAACCTGGGCAAGGCCATGAGATACTATCATCTAGAATTCATCCCCAACTTTCCTCCCATTTCCAATCATCTTGTTCTTCCAGTTTTCTAACCCTCAACTGGTTTCTGAAACTTGCCTTTGTTTGCAATCTGCACTTTCCATGGATGCCATTTTATTTTCCTCTATTTAGTATGTATGGTTCTTTCCCACAGAAGATAGATTTTCCTGGCTTCTAACACATTAGAAGAGAGAGAGATTATCCTTCTTCCACATGTATCAAAAGAATATTGTAAATCTTAAGTGGGCTTTGGGTATCCAGTATGTTACACTGTATTCTTATTTTTTTGGCCATTGATAGCCTCTTTAGGGTAACTGTAATAATTCTCAGTTAACCTGAGGATTTCCTTTTGTGATAATATTCTGCTTTGTTTTATCTCCCCTCCCACATTGCCAGCTCTTTGAAGACAAGGACTGTGTTTTACTCAGCTTGGAGGTCTTTGCAACACTTAATACATAGCACTTCTAAGAGCTGTCAAATTAACTAAACTGAATTAAATTCTGGACAAATGGGACTTTTGTGTAAAAATTTTAATGTCAAGTTTAATTTCTAGGATTCCTATTCCACAGATATGTTTTGTTTAGATTAGCCTTATAATTCATTGGATAATTGTTGCCTCAGTTGGGAGAACAAAACTTGAACATAAATATATGCAACACAACAAAGAAAATGTTTCATACAAGTTGATCCTGGTATATGTTAGAATGAGGAAGATTAGAAAAGGAGTCGGGGCCTAATCCCAGACCTACCTTCCCTAATTAGAATTTTGGACATACATCCCTGATAAAGAAGCACTGACAGAAGAATTTGCACTGACAGGCAATTATAAATAAAGGAGTTTGGGAAATGAAGATACCTTATAGAGACACTGTGAAAATCAAATGAGCTCCATTTTGAGGAAGGGCATTATAGATTGGAGTGCTATAAAACGTTGTAAGATGTTAATGACCATTCTCATCAGCCTCGTCACCTCCAGTAGGGATTTTTTGGTAGCTGCCTGGGGAGAAAGTTATTTTGAGTTCAGCCTTCAGGGATGCATGCATCTGAGACAAACCATATTTTTTAAACATTCCATGAATCTTCACTTCTTCATTCTGATCTAATTTCAACTGTTTACCAATTTTTTCCAACTCAGTCCAACTTTTAAAAATCACCACTGTTGACCTGATTTATAAAATCCTCCTCTTCAAATCTCACTTCAATTTTAAATCCATTCAATGGCTTCTTACTTGGTAAATTATTCTTATTAATTTTTTAAAAATTCATAAAAGCGGGCATATTGATTTATTAGACCATCCAAATTGCAGACTAAATATGGTGTTGGCATGATTCAAGCCCTCAGGGTACACAGTGTCTCTCACAACTTGATCTGGAAAATGAAAATGTTTTATATTCAAAATACTTTGATTACTGCCTGTTTTGCTATAACATAAAACTTCACCAGATTCTACTTGGCCTTATGCCATAATTCTTAATTAATACTTGTAGGTTCCATAACATGGTTCAAAAACAATGGTAAATCATTACGCTACAGACAGTGATTTCTGAATTAATTTCTAAGCACCAGCAGCAATTCTGCTATTACAAGCTGCATTTAGATCATAAATTATTCTGTAGGCCCTGTTGCCTGTGCCAAATAAATGTGAAGTTACCACACGTGCGAAGATGGCAATTTGGTAAAATAATATTTAGAGCACAAAGAACAAAATTATTACCTCCTCTTGGTCAGAACCCTCTTGTAGGTGAAAATAATGATGAAAAACTAGCCAGAGAGTCCCTGAAACACATTTGTTGAAAACCTGCTTCATCTTCAGCAGACACCTGAGAAGAAACTAGTTAACAGCTTGACAGGTTCAACAGGGACGAGCATCTTTCCTTGGCACTATTTTAAATTGCTACATAGGAGGGTGAATCAGTGAAACTGGGGTCGGGTCAGGGCGGGGGAAGGCATAACTGCTTGTAAGAAAAAAGGAGGAGAGCAACTGAGAATGCTAAAAGAAAATGTTACACTTCCAAGGTATATATTAAAAGTAAACCTTAATTGAATTCATGTACTTAAGGAAATTACTTTGATAAAAAAAATGACTTCTAGGAAATAAAGATATGTGCCTAGAAATCAAAATAAAGCATGATTTTAAAAAAATAATGTTAAGCCTCAGGATTCTGTTCAAGAATTCATTTAATCCACAACAATTAAGATATTGCAAGAGTTTTAATAGGGTCATAGGAAACATGAAAATATTTTCTGGATGTCAGATTGACATAAAGCAGCCATACCTAGAATAGATACGGTAACAGCAACTCTGTGGTACAGGGGTTGGCAAATACTTTGTAAAGGGCCAGACAGTAAGTGTTTTAGTCTTTGTAGGTCATACGTCTATCACAGTCAACTCTGCCATTATAGTGCAAAAGCATTCATAGACATTATGTCAACAACCGGGCATAGCTGTGTTCCAATAAAATGTATTTACAGGGGCACCTGGGAAGCTCAGTCGGTTAAGTGTCCTACTCTTGGTTTCAGCTCAGGTCATGATCTCACGGTTCATGAGTTTCAGTCCCACATCTGACTCTGCAGTGACAATGTAGAGCCTACTTGGGATTCTCTCTCTCTCCCTCTCTCTCTGTCTCTCTGTCTCTGTCTCTCTCTCAAAATAAAGAAACTTTAAAAAAATATAAAAAAATTTACAAAAGCAAGTAGCCTGTTAGAATGTTCAGTATCCAAAATACTGACAACACCAAATGCTGGTTATGATGTAGACAGCAACAAGAACACTCATTCATTGCTGGTAGCAATGCAAAATGGGATATCCAGTTTGGAAGACAGTTTAGCAGGTTCTTACAAAACCAACCATACTCTTACCATACAAATCCAGCAATCATGATCGTTGGTATTTACTCAGAGGAGCTGAAAACTTACATCTACGCAAACACCTACACACAGATGTGTATAGCAGCTTTATCCATAACTGCCAAAACATGAAAGCAATAGGATGTCTGTCAGTAGTGAATGGGTAAATAAAGTGTGGTGCATCTAGATGATGGAATATTATTCAGTGCTAAAAAGAAATGAACCATCAAGCCATGAAAAGACATGGATAAACTTAAATGCATATCACAAAGTGCAAGAAGCTAGCCTGAAAAGACTGTGTACTATATGATTTCAGCTATGTGACATTCTGAAAAAGGCAAAACTACAGGGACAGTAACAAAACCAGTGGTCGCCAGGGGTAGGGAGATGGGAGGGATGAATAGGTTAAGCACAAAGGATTTTTGATACCACAATAGTAAATGCATATCACCATGCATTTGACAAAACCCACAGAATGTACAACACCAAACGTGAACCTTAATGAAAACAATGAACACTGGGTGTTATTGATGTGCCAATGTAGGCTAATCAATTATAACAAATGTACCACTCTGGTGGGGGATGTTGATAATGGAGAAACAATGCATGTATGGGGGAAGAGGTCATATGAGAAATCTTTGCACCTTATGATCACTACTTTTGCAAACCTAAAACTGTTCCAAAAACTAAAGCCTAGTAAAAAACAAACAAATCAAAAATAGGCAGCCAACTGGACTTGGCTTACAGACTGAATGCAGGTTGATGACCTGCCCTTAGAGTATGTTAATCCTGGATCAGGAATCAGACGACAAGTTCTTGCAGCTTCTGAGATCACAAACCTCTTCTCAGTGCGGGGAATCTCACTTTAATCATAGGAAAACCTTCCTCTGTCTTGGTGTTTTTCTCTTAGAGATCCTCCGTCTCTCTGCTATTTCAAGAGTACCAGTTTCAGTCCCCTCAGGTGGCTTCCCATGCAGCTTTGGAAATTCACACTAGAAAGGAAAGTACCCTTGCAATTTCTGTTCTGCATAATGCAACTGTGATATAGTCACTGCAGCTCTCTGTTCTCATCTTCAATATTGAGAATAATAATGGTACTCATTTCATAAGGTGTTGTGAGAATTAAAGTAGCTCCCATTTAGAAAGTAGTAAAGTCCTTAGCATAGAGTAGATATTCAGTAAGTTTTAGCTACTATTTTTGTATTGATGCTGTTCCATAATCCTTCTCTGAACAAAGGAAGCACCTAATCATTTTACCTGCATAAAAGAAAAAGGAGAAAATACATGGGAAGAAATAGTTTTTAAAAACCTCAAAAGATTATCCTGGTCCACAGATCTGACCCAACAAAGCACTGACTAGAATAGAGGACAGAATGTGTTCTTAAGCTATTTGTTTTGAGTTACTGTATCATAAAATCAAAAACACACAATCTCTAAGCAATTCATCAAAACTCTCACATTTGCCTGTGGACTAAGAGGGGGCAATATGGAGACAATACAGACAAACTTGACAATAAGGCAGTAACACCAGCCACATCTTTGAGGAACAGGCTGAAGATCAACAAAACTTTCCAGGTCACCATTAGGAGCTGGATTTAATTAACAAAGCAAAGGCAGGTTAATATAATTTTTATTATCACCTATCACTCCAGCTAATAAAGAGCCATACACCTAGACACTAAAATCCCACCCAAAGGGGCTGCGGGCCACACACCCATCTTGAAACAAAAGTCTATTTCAACACAAAATAAGCATGTATATAATCCTGACTTTTCCTATTTGTTCATTGAGAACCAAACCCTAATTTCCTGACCTAGGAAATCAAACATATGAGATTGCATGTTAACTATTAGTTTTCTACATTTTGAAGAAATTTATCCTGTGGACTTTTGAAAATATTGACATTTTATGGCCACTTTTATACACACTAAGTGTTGGCAGTTCAGGGTACAAATGGCTAATCCATACCATCTCTTAAACAAATGCTATCCCTATTCTTAAATTTTGTTATTATTTTTTATGTTTTTAAATTTATTTTGAGAGATAGAGACAGTGTGAGTGGGAGACAGGCAGAGAGAGAGGGGGAGAGAGAGACAATCTCAAGCAGGCTCCACACTGCCAGCACAAAGCCCAATGCAAGGCTCAAACCCACAAAGCCATGAGATCATGACCTATGCTGAAACCAAGAGTCAGACACTAAACTGGCTGATCCATCCAGGTGTCCCTATTTATTTTTCAGTTATTATTAATTAAATGGCTTTAATTACAAATAATACACTTTGAACTATAGAAAGCTTATGAAAGAAATTGAAGGAGACACAAAAAAATGGAGAAATATTCCATTCTCCTGGATAGGAAGAACAAATATTGTTAAAATGTCAATACTACCTGAAGCAATCTACATAGTCAATGCAATACCTATCAAAATAACAACAGGATTCTTCACAGAGCTAGAAAAACAATCCTAAAATTTGTATGGAACCAGAAAAGACCCTGAATAGCCAAAACAATCTTGAAGAAGAAAACCAAAGCAGGAGGCATCACAGTCCTGGACTTCAAGCTGTACTACGAAGTTTTAATCATCAAGACAGTATGGTACCAGCACAAAAACAGACACTCAGATCAATGGAACAGAATAGAGAACTCAGAAATTGACCCACAAACATACAGCCAACTAATCTTTGATAAAGCAGGAAAGAATATCCAATGGAATAAAGACAAGTGGTGCTTCAGCAAGTGGTGCTGGGAAAGCTGGACAGCGACATGCAGAAGAATGAACCTGGACCACTTTCTTACACCATACACAAAAATAAACTCAAAATGGATGAAAGACTAAATATAAGACAGGAAGTGATCAAAATCCTTGAGAAGAAACCAGGAACAAAACCTCTTTGATCTTGGCTGCAACAACATCTCATTCAACATGTCTCCAGAGGCAAGGGAATCAAAAGCAAAATGAGCTTTTGGGAACTCATCAAAATAAAAAGCTTCTGCACAGTGAAGGAAACAATCAGCAAAACTAAAAGGCAACTGACAGAATGGGAGAAGATATTTGCAAACAACATATCAGATAAAGGGTTAATATCCAAAACCTATAAAGAATTTCTCAAACTCAACACCCAAAAAACAAATAATCCAGTGAAGAAATGGGCAAAAGACATGAATAGACACTTCTCCAAAGAAGACATCCAGATGGCCAGCCAACACATGAAAAAATGCTCAACATCACTCATCATCAGGGAAATACAAATTAAAACCACAATGAGATACCACCTTACACCTGTCAGAATAGCTAACATTAATAACTCAGGCAACAACAGATGTTGGCGAGGATGCGGAGAAAGAGATCTCTTTTGCACTGCTGGTGGCAATGCAAACTGGTGTGGCCACTCTGGAAAAGAGTATGGAGGTTCCTCAAAAAATTAAAAATAGAACTACCCTATGACCCAGCAATTGCACTACTAGGTATTTATCCAAAGGATACAAGTGTGCTGCTTCAAAGGGGCACGTGAACCCCAATGTTTATAGCCACACTATCAACAATAGCCAAATTACAGAAAGAACCCAAATGTCCATCAATGGATGAATGGATAAAGAAGATGTGGTATATTGTATATATAGCATATATATATATATTATAATATATATATATATATATATATATATATATATATATGCATGCAACAGAGTATTACTTGGCAATCAAAAAAGAATGAAATCTTGCCATTTGCAACTACGTGGATGGAACTGGAGGGTATTATGCTAAGTGAAATTAGAGAGACAAAAATTATGACTTCACTCATGAGGACTTTAAGAGACAAAACAGATGAACATAAGGGAAGGAAAACAAAAATAATATAAACACAGGGAGGGGGACAAAACAGAAGTGACTCATAAATATGTAGAACAAACTGAGGGTTACTGGAGGGGTTGTGGGAGGGGGGATGGGCTAAATGGGTAAGGGGCATTAAGGAATCTACTCCAGAAATCATTGTTGCACTATATGCTAACTTGGATATAAATTATAAATAAATAAATAAATAAATAAATACATACATACATACATACATACATACATAAATACATAAATACATAAATACATAAACAAAATTTCCTTAAAAAAATAATACACACTGATCCTTGAATAACATGGATTTGAAGTGCAGATCCACTTACATGAGGATTTTTTTTTTATTTTTTTTTTAATGCTTTTATTTAATTTTGAGAGAGAGAGAGCACAAGTTGGGGAGGAGCAGAGAGAGAGGTAGCACAGAACCTGAAGCCGGCTCCAGGCTCTCAGCTGTCAGCGCAGAGCCCAACGTGGGGCTCGAACCCACAAACCAGGAGATCATGACCTGAGCCAAAGTAGGACGCTTAACTGACTGAGCCATCCAGGCACCCCTATTAGAAGGTTTTTAACCATGAAAAAACTCAGAGACAAACCGTGTAGCCTAGAAATATTTTTAAAATTAAGAAAAAGTTAGGTATATCATATATGCATAAGATACAATGTAGATACTATGCTATTTTATCATTTACTACCATAAAATATACACAAATTTATTACACAAAGTTAAAATTTATCAAATTATGCACACAAACATTTACAGACCATATATGGTGCCATTCACAGTTGAGAGAAATGTAAACAAATATAAAGATGAATAATTAAATCAAGATGCATAAGATTAACTATAGTACATATAGTACATACTGTACTACTTAATAATTTCATAGTCACTTCCTGTTGCTATTGTAGGGAGCTCAAGTGTTGCCAGTATCTGCCTGAAATGCTGTGTGACACTAATCATCTCTGCATGAGGAGCTCATCTCTCCAGTAAACTGCACATGGCAGTAAAAAGTGCTCTCTCCTGGTTCTTGCTATTAACAGTTAAGTTTTGGGGTAGTCAAAGTTACACATGGATTTTCAACTGCACTGGAAATGGGGGGGGGGGGGGGGTAGGGATGGAAGCGAGGGTGTGGCACTCCTACCCCCTGCATTGTTCAAGGATCAACTCTACATACTTTGTATCACAAGATGTCTTATACATATAGTTCATATCCAAAAACTTGCCCACATAAACTTAAGAGCAAGTTGACATTATGAAAATAAAATTCATGTTCAGGTTATTCCCAAGATAAAACCAAATATATTTTAACACACTGAGCAACTTAAGATTATTTTTAGTTAACCATCTTTTAAATATTTAAATTAAACCTTTCTGCCCATTCATTCCTTTGTTTTATTAAAGGCATTGTGAGGATATTTATTGGGTAGCAATGATGAAAATATCTCCTCTCTCTCCTTGCCTGTCATCACTCATATTTTCAGTATTTGGAACATTAAGTTTTCAATTATAAGTTCAGCTTTCTATCAGACGCAGGAACCAATTTTGTACCATAAACTCATAGCCCCAAGTTTATCATCAAGTCAGCCTATATATGGCTCTTCATAGTAGAACCTAGACTCTTCTCACCTGAACATCTACTTGGTTTCTTGAATTCCAAATATAATAACTGGTTCCTTACCTTTGGTTCAGATATATAAGGTACGGTCTTAATTCCCTTCCAGAAACCTTTTGCCCTGATCTGTCAACCTTACTAGTTAAGATTTTTGCTTTGTCTAAAACTCAGTTTCATGCCTTTATTTGTCTACTACTTCACATGTTCAGAACTGTAGAGACTTCTCTTCTCCTGCCCCTACTTATCCTACGTGACATATCTGTTCCTAACTAAGCCTCTGTTATGATAAGTTGCAGGATACAGTTCAGATGTTAGCATAAGTCATGGATATGCAAAGTGCCATGGCTAAGGAAACAACAAATGTATTAATATGGGGTTTGTTCAAACTTAGGCTGTCAGAAATAAATGCTAAAGTAAAATGCTTGCTTATGAACATCCATAATATTAAAATAATGAAAATGGCTTTGAATTTCCTCAAATTTTCAAGATACCAACTTTCACATAAACTAGCCCAAATTATAGTCAATATTTAATGATCCTGAATGCATGTGATCTTTATTTAATTCATCTAAGGAAACCAATGAAATTGGTGATGACACCAATAGAATATTATTTGTTGATATTCCCCTCCACTAATAGCTATTACCTATCCCACTCAGCTTCAAGTTCCATTTATGTTCCCAGAGTGATATTCAAAATGTTCTAAAATAGCATGGCCACTAAGCAACTAAAATGAAAGCTGACCATAACTTTGGGATACAATAAAATTTTTTCCCTCCTCATACCATTCTCCAATTGGGTGTTCTATGGATATCCTTCCTGTGATTCACAGGGTCACACTTCTCCTTGTAGTGGTTTCTCTTCTTCAACTGCTCTTAACACCCTGGCCTGGAGGTAATGCACATCACTTCCACACATATTCCATAAGCAAAGATGAGTAATATGCCCTACCAAAATGCAAGAGGCCTAAGAGGTACAGCCTAGAAGCATATTCAGTGAGTACAAACCAGTCTCCACCACACATATAATATATTAGAAAGTAAAAAGTGCCATGGGGAAAAAGTGAGTAAAAGTAAGAAATGTTTTGAGCATTGGGAACACGGTCACAAATTTAAACAACTTGCTCAGAGCAAGCTTCATTCAACCAGTTACAATAGAGCAAAGGCTTGAAGGGAAATATGGGCAGATCCACACATGTATCTGTGGAAAGGGCATTTCAAGAAAAGCAGTCTGTTCAAAGGCCATGATGTGGGATAGTACTGGGAGGTTCAAGGAAAAGTGAGAAGGCTGTAATGGTCACAGCAGAATATTGCAGGGGAGGCCTGAGAACTGGCAGGGTGGGGCGGTGGGGGCGGGCAACAAATTTTTATAAGCTGGTATAGGCTGAATGTTTAGTGTCCCTCCCCCCCCCCAAAAAAAAATACTGAAGCCCAACTCCCAATGTGATGGTATTTAAAGATGGGGTCTTTGGGAGGTGACTAGGTTTAGATGAGATCATGAAGGTGGAGCTGCCATGATGGAATTAGTGCTCTTCTAGGAAAAGGAAGACACGTTTCTTCTCTCTGCCATGTGAGGATAACAAGAAGGTAGGATCTGTAAGCCAGGAAGAGGGCCCTCATTAAGATTTGAATCTGTTGGTACCTTAATCTTATACTTTCCAGATTCCAGAAATGTGAGAAATCAATGTCTCTTATTTAAGTTACTCAGTCTACAGTAGTTTGTTGTAATCAACCAAGCTGACTAATACATAATATACTGTAGGGCCTTTTGCTTTGACTCTGAAGAAAACAGAGGGACCTTGGTGGAATGTGAGTTGAAGAGTGATGTGATGTAGGTTACATTTAGCAAGACAGTTCAGAATGGCATTTGAGAATACACTGGAACGGGGCAAGTATGGAACATGGAGACCAGTTAGGAAACTATTACAACAATCCCAATGAGGGATGTTGGTAGGCGGACCCAGTTAGTAAAAAGGAGATTGTAAGCAGAGGCAAAATTCTGGATTTATTTTGAAGGTGGAGTCAATGTATATTCTAACAGATTGATATAAGCTGTCAGAACGGAACAATTAAAAAGTGGAGGTCATCATTAACTGATATGGGGGAGACTGTGAATGAAGCAAATTTTGGGGAGGACAAGAGTAGAAATCCTATTGTGGACATATTAATTTTGAAATATGTATTAGACGTCTAAATGGGACTATAAAATAGTCAGCTGGATATATGATTCTGGAATGAGAGTCTAGGTCAAAAGATATAAATCTGGCAATTGTAAACACATAGATGAAATTTAAGCCATGAGCCAGATGACATCACCAACATAGTAAGGAGAGACAGAGAAAAGGTCCAAGGTCTGAGGCCTGAGCCAAAGTAGCATAAAAGGTCAGAACAGATAAGACAAATCAGAAAAGAAGAGAGAAGATGCAGTAGTAATGTGGAAAGAAATCAGAGGAGTGTGGTATCCTGGGAACTAAGTGAAGGAAGAGTTTTCAGAAAAAAGGAATTCTTGACTGTGTAAAAATGCTGCTAATAGGTCAAATAAGATGAGGACTGAGAATTGGATTTAGCAGCCCGAGGCTCTCTGTTGACCTTGATCAGAGAAATTTTGGTGAGATGTGGTATAGCAACAGCCTGAGAAGAGTATGTGTAGAGACATATAAAGGGAGGAATCAGGGACTGGACATGCAGATAACCATTTTGAGGACTTTTACTGCAAAGAAATCTGGCTAGAGAGGAAGTTTGGCTAAGAGAGAGATTTTTATCCTAACATGGACTAATACCACATTGTTCCCAATATGTATCAACAGTAAGCTGCTTGAGACTCAAATATAATCACAGACACACTCCAATTTACACATTTCTTTAGACAACAGTAATAGTGGCATGATTCTCAGTACTATTCTTGGTCAAAATATAATTATTTTGGTTTCCCTTCAGTGATTAATGTAAAAAACATGCTTATTCAATCCTGATAACAATTTATTACTTTTTGAAAAGATTCTATCAACTAATGCCTTCTCCCAGTTCAACTTAAAGTTAGCACAATTATCACCCTGGTAAGGTACGAAAGGTGTATTTATCCTTCAGTCCCTTCCTGCCAAAATATGAAACACACTAGTGCCTTTTGCTTCAAAGCAAGAAAAGATAAATATTCCAAAATTAGAAGAAATACACACAGCTTCAGGAGATGAATCTGAATCTGAAACCTCTGGCCACCCTTCACACATGACATCTCTCTCAAGATCAGCATCTCTACCTGCAGACTTAAGGCAACAGAGAACTAGTTGCTTTTTAGAAGATGCTCATAAATAAATAAATAAACAAACAAACAAATGAAACAAAACAAAGAGCTGCTCTACAGTCTTCCTTAAGAAGAGTTCATGTGGCAACACTGTGACACACTGTTGACAAGTTTCCATCAAATAGCACAGGGCTAAAGCTTTCTGAGACATCTGTTGGATCTAGTATAACAAAGAACTTTAGAGACTAGAAATATATGATACAATTTTAAAACAGCCCTCTAGGGGTGGCTGGGTGGCTCAGTCTCCTAAGCATCCAACTCTTAATTTTGGCTCAGGTCATGACCTCACAGCTGTGAGATGGAGCCCCATGTCAGGCTCCTCACTGGGCATAGAGCCTGCTTAAGATTCTCTCTCCCTCTGCCCCTCTCCCCTGCCCTCTCTCTCTCAAATAAAATAAAATATCCCTTTAAATAAACATTAAACACATAAACTGTTTTGGTAAGAATGGCACTTAGGTGCTACTTCATAATATTTTTTATTATTTCAGTAAGTGGTTGCAATTAAAGTTAACTAAAACAGAACAGAAGGTAATTCAATGCCTTTAATTGATCAAACATTTCATCAGAGCCTATAATATGCCATATTCTGTGCTAAGGATACCAGGATGAAAAAGGACATTTTTCATACTTTTGAAGAGCTCACATTCTAACAGAAGAGACAAAAACTTAAAACAATGCAAATATAAGGTAGAAAGTATTCTAATAAAATATTAGAGACAGGTACAAAAACATATAGAAGCCAAGAGTGATTAATTCTGCTAATGACAGTGGGGAAAAGTAAAGAGAAGAGTTAATATGTGAAAGATAAAAATGTCTTTCTAGAGTTTGGAGAGGGTTGGGGGAGGCCAGAAACACAGGTCAAACAATCGAAGGCAGGGATGTCGTAGTTCATTTGAGCTGCTATAAAAAAAATAGAATAGACTGAGTGGCTCAAACAACAAACATTTATTTCTCACAGTTCTGGAGGCTGCGAAGTCCAAGACCAAGGTCCCTGCAGATTTGGCATCTGCTGAGAGCCTGCTCCCTGCTTCATTAGAGGGCTGTCTTCTTCTTGTGTCCTCAAATGGCAGAAGGGTCCAGGAAGTTGAGATCTCTTTTATAAGGGTACTAATTCCATTCATGATAGCTCCACCCTCATGACTTAATCACCCATAAAAGGCCTCATCTCCAAATACCATCACACTGCATGTTAGGATTTAACATTTAAATTTTGTGGGGACACAAATATTCAAGGGATAACAGCAAAAACAAAGGAAGTAAATACAATATGGTCTTTTCAAGATGGAAACATAGAGTCATCAAAATTCTAGTAGGCCTATTTCTCACAAACAAGGCAGTCAGAGGAAAAGATAGGCTTTTCTTTCCAGAAAGTATCTCTCACAAGAGCACCTGGAAGGCGGTTTATTACTCAAGATGAGAGGGAGCAGACATGGATGTGGCAAAGAAGACCATCACCTTATGAGGAAACTGCTTGAAGAAAGAAAGAAGGAAATTTATCATCCTTGATTTTTCTCTTTTCCTTACTATCTTCCCTAGCGTTATCTCAATTACCAGCAAGTCTTACACCTTCAAAGTACATCTTAATTCTATCACTTCTCTCCATCTTCTTGGATAGCCTACCACTTCAAGCCACCATCATCTCTCTCTTGGATTACTACAATAGCTAACCAGTCTCCCTGACTCTTCTCTTGCCCCCTGACAATCTTATGTCCCCAAAATCCAGCGTTACCATTTTAAGTCATTAATTAGATTATATTGTTCCCTGACTTATAATTCTCCATCAGAATACAACTGCAATTAGAATGAAAATCAGGGGCGCCTGGGTGGCTCAGTCAGTTAAGCGTCCGACTTTAGCTCAGGTCACGATCTCACGGTCCGTGAGTTCCTGCCCCGTGTCGGGCTCTGGGCTGACGGCTCAGAGCCTGGAGCCTGCTTCCAATTCTGTGTCTCCTTCTCTCTCTGTCCCTCCCCCATTCATGCTCTCTGTCTGTCTCAAAAATAAATAAATGTTAAAAAAAAATGAATGAAAATCAAAGGGTTTTATACACCATCATCACTTATTTAAATATTTTCTTTGCCTGGAATCCTTGTTCCTATGACTTTAGACCTTAATATAGCCAGCTCTGTCACTATTCAGTTTTCAGCTCTAATGCCTCCCATGCAGGCCTTTTCTGATCACACTATTTAAAATGGCTCCTACTTTCCAAGAGAGAGACAGAGCACACATAGGGGAGGGGACAGAAAGAGAATAAGACACAGAATCTGAAGTAGGCTCCAGGTTCTGAGCTGTCAGCATAGAACCCAATGCTGGCCTCGAACTCACAAACCGTGAGATCATGACCTGAGCCGAAATCAGAGGCGTAACCGACTGAGCCAACCAGGCACCTCAGATTTAGCATAATTCTTAAGGGCCGGAGGATTTTCAAAATGGTAAAGGCACACTGGTTTCAACAGAGTTATCAGCTAAGAAGAGTCAGTCTGTCCTTTGAAGCTTTGAAGCAGTTATGACTTTTCCTTACTAGTAATGAAAGTCCTAAATGGCATCTTCTTCCAACAGAAGGCTGTTTTCATCTGCATTGAAAACCTGTTGTTGAGAATAGCCATCTTCATTAATGATCTTAGCTAGATCTGGATAACTTGCTGCACTTCAACATCAGCACTTAACTGCTTCACCTTGCACTTTTATTTTATGGAGATGGCTTCTTTTCTTAAGCCTCATGAGTCAACCTCTGCTACTTTCAAACTTTTCTTTTGCAGCTTCCTCACCTCTCAGCCTTGATAGAAGTGAAGTGAGCTAGGGCCTTGCTCTGGATTAGGCTTTGTCTTATGGGAATGTTATGGCTGGTTTCATCTAGCCAGACCACTCAAAGAACTTTTCCTTTGCATTCACTGTTTGGCTAACTGTTTGGCACAGATGCCTAGCTTTCAGCCTGCCTCAGCTCTTGACATGTCGTCTTCACTAAGCTTAATAATTTCTGGCTTTTGATTTAAAGTGGCAGATGTGCAGCCCTTTCTTTCACTTGAACACTTAGAGGCCGTTGCAGGGCTACTAACTGGCCTAACTTCAATATTGTTGTGTCTCAGGGAATAGGGAGGCCTGAGGAGAAGGAGAGATGCAAGGGAAGGGCCCTGGAGTAGTCAGAACACACACAACACTTACCAATTAACTTCACCTTCTTATATGGGCACCATTTGTGGTGCTCCAAAACAATTACAATAGTAACATCAAAGATCACTAATCACAGATCGCCATAATAAACATAATAATGAAAAGTCTGAGACATTCTAAGAATGACCAAAATGCAACACAGAGACACAAAGTGAGCAAATGCTATTGAAAACAATGGCACCATGTGGCCATCACCCAGATGGTCAACTGACACATGAAAAAATGCTCAACATCATTCATCATCAGGGAAATACAAATCAAAACCACAATGAGACACCACCTCACACCTGTCAGAATGGCTAACATTAACAACTCAGGCAACAACAGATGTTGGCGAGGATGCAGAGAAAGAGGATCTCTTTTGCACTGATAGTGGGAATGCAAGCTGGTGCAGACACTCTGGAAAACAGCATGGAGATTCCTCAAAAAATTAAAAATAGAACTACCTTATGACCCAGAAATTGCACTACTAGGTATTTATCCAACGGTTACAGGTGTGCTGTTTTGAAGGGGCACATGCACCCCCATGTTTATAGTAGCACTATCAACAATAGCCCAAGTATGGAAAGAGCCCATATATCCATCAACAGATGAATGGATAAAGAAGATGTGGTATGTGTATCTATATCTATATCTATATCTATATCTATATATCTATACATATCTATATCTATCTAGTGGAGTATTACTAGGCAATCAAAAAGAATGAAACCTTGCCATTTGCAACTATGTGGATGGAACTAGAGGGTATTATATAAAGCGAAATTAGTCAGAGAAAGACAAACATCATATGACTTCACTGATATGAGGACTTTAAGATACAAAACAGATGAACATAAGGGAAGGAAAGGGAAGCAAAAATAATATAAAAACAGGGAGGGGGACAAAACATAAGAGACTCTTAAATATGGAGGACAAATAGAGGGTTCCTAGAGGGGTTGTGGGAGAGGGGATGGGCTAAATGGGTATGGGGCATTAAGGAATCTACTCCTGAAATCAATTGTTGCACTATATGCTAACTAACTTGGATGTAAATTTAAAAAATAAATTAAAATTAAAAAAAAAGAAAAAAGAAAAAATGGTACCAATAGTCTTGCTCAACACAGGGTCATCACAAATTTTCCACATGTAAAAACACAGTATCTGTGAAACAGGATAAAACAAAGTACAATAAAAAGAGGTATGCTTATATGCTTTAAGACTTTTAGAGGTGGCTCAGTTGGTTGAACATCCAACTCTTGATTTCAGCTCAGGTCATGATCCCGGGGTTCTGCGATCGAGCTCCATGTCAGGCTCCCATGCTGAGCATGGAGCCTACTTAAGACTCTCTCTTTCTCTATCTCTGCTCCCCTCCCAATCCCACTCTCTCTATAATATGTATATATATATATATATATTTAATTTTTTTAAAAGAATATAGGACCCATTTAAACTGGATACAAGACAAACCCTGTTTGGAGATTTCCCCTCCCACAAATAGCTAATTCCAATGCTGAAAACATTTATATGTTCATCAGTCTTCACACATAAGTTTAGTTGTAACAAAGGCAATAAGAGTTGCACGGACACTATTATTCACGGAAGTTCTAGTAAGAACCTTCTAAAAGAACTGGAAAGAAAGGGAAATTAAATTTTTGTTATGAAAAAGTTAAGATGTATAGTGATGCTGGAAATAGGGGGGTTTCAGAGGTAGAAGTGGCACTGTGATTCTGTCCAGCACATTCCATGGGAGAGGGTACCACTTCTAAGAGACACGAACAGTCACGAGAGAGGAATCCTCCACTGTGCAAGATTATGTAAGGCTTCACTGTGTGCTGAGTAAATTTTCTACTTCCCCTTATTTTCCCTCTAGGTTTCTCATGCAACCTTCTGTTTAAATTCCCTTTCCCTGGTACCCTGATGCTAGGAAAAGAGTGGAGCTAAATCAAGGCATTCTGGTCCCCCAAAAGAGTGGGCTTGTCCAAGGCCCTTGTTGACACATCATCACAGCCCAACTTCTGTCTCTGCCCAATTAGCCTCCTTCACTTCTCCTCCACAGGTGTTGATCCTAACACATTCCTATATACTAATGTCTAGTTCACAGTTTGCATGCCTGAGAACCCAATCTCCAACCTCTATCATTTTGGTTTTTATTTTTTTTTTTTAATCTTTATTTTTGAGAGAGAGAGAGAGAAAGAGAGAGAGTGAGGGAGAGGGATTGGGAGAGGGGCACAGAGAGAGGGAGACACAGAATCTGAAGAAGGCTCCAGGCTCTGAGCTGTCAGCACAGAGCTCGACGCAGGGCTCAAACTCACGAACCATGAGATCATGTCCTGAGCTGAAGTCAGATGCCCAACCGACTGTGCCACCCAGGAGCCCCTCTGCAACCTCTACCTTAATGCACACTAGGATCCAGGTATTCAAAAGATGTCAGCAATCTGTCTGCTCTGCATTAAATTCATTTTTACCAAATCTCTCCTCTATGGTAGAAAGTTGATTTTAGGTCATTTTACAAAGTCTTTTTTCCCAAAATTAGTTCTGTTAAAATAAATTTGTTGAATGACTTTGTTGATGCTGCTTTCTTTGTTGAAATTTTGTAAACAGTTGCTAAAAATAAAAGTTAAGCTCATATGTCATCTGAAGAATTCATACAAGAAAGCTAAAAATGCCTAAAAGGAGGGGGAATAGGACATAAAAAAATCATCCAAAAGAAATGAAGTTACTCTGGTTTCTCACAATACACATGTGGACATAGGAACTTGGAAATAATTTGCTAAGAGATTTGACTTTAAATGATAAAATTATTTAAAGCAGTGTTAGGAAAATTAGGATGAACAGAGGCAGGTGATTGCTATTATTACTGTAATGTACTATGTGATAACTATGTCATTATTTGGCATATAGGAAACAAACAAAAAAACCCAAAGATTTGGAGAATCAAAATAGAAATCGACTAAAAATCCTAAAAATGATATGTTTAAAGTATAAAATTAACTGCAAAGCAATTAGAAAAAAATCACACCAAATATTAAATTTTATACCACTTCTTGGAAATAAGCTAAGATTTAAATGTCAAACGAAGACTGGCAGAAAAATCTTAACAATAACAAAAATTGACATTAAAAGGATATGAAGGGAGTACCTGGGTGGCTCAGTCAGTTAAGCATCTGACTCTTGATCTCAGCTCAGGTCATGATCTCACGGTTCATGAGTTCAAGTCCCACATTGGACTCCGCAATGACAGTGCAGAGCCTGCTTGGGATTCTCTCTCTCTCTCTCTCTCTCTCTCTCTCTGCCTCTCTATTTCTCTCAAAAATAAATAAACATTTTTTTAAAAAGGATATGAAGTAAACAGAAACTGAAAAAAATTCACATTAAATGCCCTTGGTTATTGATGATGAAACACTGTTTTCTAAATATCAAATAATATATTTAGAAGAATAAACTACCCTATGGTCCTTAGAATTTACCAACTGTAAATTCCTTAAGATGCTTATATAAAAATAAAAACTAGTAATAAAAAATAAAAACTTAGTTTTTAAAAATCACTTACATCTTTTAAAAGCATTTCACTAGGCATAAATTATAGAAGTCTTTATAAGTAGTTAAAAGAAATAAGATTTGGGTAAATTGGTAGATTTGTCATATAAGTGAATTTTCATTTGGGAAATTTAATTTCAGAAAATTAGTTTTTGTAGAATTGATTTTCAGTGAGTTGGCTTGCTTCCAGCAAGTCAGCCCTAGCAGAGTCACGGTTTTATATTCTACCAAGCCAATCAACCCCAGCTAAAATGCACTTTGTTCCAAGAGTTCCAACTGAAGTCTTGGCATTAACATTGACCAAGACTGCTTGGGTCATGAGCTCATCTCTGTACCAGTGACTGTGGTCAGGGATATGGAATAAGGTGACCATTCAAGCCTGATCCTTGTGACACCCTCTGGAAGTAGGAGAGCAGTCAGGCCCATCTGAATGACGTGGGCTGCAAATGGAAAAGGGAAGACTTGCAAAAGGAAAACCTAGGTCTACTATCAGAAAAGAGGAACAGTAGATATATGGTATATCTTTCACTCTGAGACTTCAAATAAACTTTTTTCTTGTTTAGCAGCATTGCTCTGACCATTCTTAATGGGGCCAAATTTCATCACAGCTCTCAAAAGAAGCTATCTTATCACGCTTTCACATTCTAACCCACTTGAACTCAGAAAGGGTAAAAAAGGCATTTTTTTCCAACCAAAATTTGTTTGTTCCCCTATAACATGCTGTGAAGAAAAAATGGTATCTTTTTCCTCTACTGAATGATTTCTTTAAACACTCTGCTTTTTTGCTTCAATTCCAACATTCAAATTACTATTCTATACTTCAGAATGACAAAAGGAAAGATGTTCCCAAGTTGAAGTACATACAATTTGATATATGTTTGATATATTTTATTAGATGTTAGCTATTGCATACTTCTATTGAAAATAGATGCTAGTATATAAAACTTTTTTTGCTGTATATCAAATTTTTTTCATATTTTAATTTTTAATATATAAACTATTATTACTTTTTACTATGTTTAATCTCTAAATTAATTAACTCCACCATGGATAATTGAGGATTGGCACATTTTTAATAAAGCAAAATAAAACTACAAGTGTCTAAAGTGAATCTTCAAGAGCACCTGGGTGGCTCAGTTGGTTAAGCATCCAACTTCAGCTGGAGACATGATCTCATGGTTCGTGATTTGGAGCCCCACGTCGGGCTCTGTGCTGACAGCTGAGAGCCTGGATCCTGCTGAGGATTCTGTGTCTCCCTCTCTCTCTACCCCTCCCCCATTCACACTCTCTCTCTTAAAAATAAACATTAAAACAATTAAAAATTAAAGGTAATCTTCAGATGATACTGAATATGTTCTCATACTCTTTCTTTCAACAGTCATTCAACAAATACACATTGTGAGCCAATCACTGTTCCAGGCACTATGATTATAGCTAAAAGAAATGTCTTACCCTGTGGAACTTACATTTAGCAGAAGAAACAGAGCACATAAACAAACATATCATATCAAGTACTGGTAATTATTATAAAGAAAAACAAAGCAGGGCAAAGGATCAGAGAGTGAAAGGGATATTTTAGGTAGAACAGTCAGAGTTTACAGACATTCAATAAATAATACACTCAGGTTGCATGGGTGGCTCAGGCGGTTAAGTGTTTGACTTCAGCTCAGGTCATGATCTCGCAGTTTGTGAGTTTGAGCCCCGCGTCAGGCTCTGTGCTGACAGCTCAGAGCCTGGACCCTGCTTCAGATTCTGTGTCTCCCCATCTCTCAGCCCCTCCATGCTCATGCTCTGTCTCTCTCTGTCTCTCAATAATAAATAAACATTAAAAAAATTTTTTAATAAATAAATAAATAATACACTCAAGTTGTGTTTCAAATGAGAAAAAAGCAAATAGAAAATTAACATCTCCCTTTTATTTTGTAACACTAATCGTGGAAAATGTGTCTGATACCTGTGGGCAAGCGGATGTTCTAATATTGAAGTTCACAATTAGATAGACCTGCCAACCCAGTAATCATCGGTGTTGGAAAAGTACAGTCCACATCACAGGGTTAGATCTCCCTCACAGCAACATTGCACAGAAGGGGAACTCTTGCAGGCAGACAGATGCCAAGGAGGATGAGGCAGATGTTCCCAATTCCACCTCTCAGTCTCTCAGGTAAATAAATTTACATCTCCTTCACTGCAATGTAAGTAAGAAGCTAGAGACAGGATAGCTATGTTATTAAAGCCCCTCCACATGGAAGGCAAGAAGAGGAGAGGGATAAGAAAGATCTTCATGAAAAGATGTTTTTCTGCAGCCACCTTCTGCTGCTCAGGTCTAGGTGCAAAGTACGTAGACAGAGAGTTGGCTGTGTTTAACCAGGGATACACGATGTCTGATGAGTGCTACAGAAGGCAGAGATGCAGAGGAGAATGGGAAAAGTGGTGTTGAGAGTGTCTAAAAGGGAATAAAAGACCATAAAATATAAATTGCACAAAGAGAAAAGTGAGTCCATTAAAACAGTAATAGTGAGTAAGCAGTATAGTAAATGAATTAGATCCAAATGTAATCAAATAATGTTGAAGACAGAGAATCAGTAAATGACCTGGAAATACAAGATAGTTGATTTGACAGAAGGAAATAAAGATCCACTGAAGATGTCCACATCCTGATCCCCTGAACCTGTAAATATGTTACCTTACATAGCAAAAGGGACTTTGTAGATGTGATTAAATTAAATACTTTGAAATGGGGAGATTTCCTGGGGTCATTGAAATGGGCTAAACATAATTACAAGGGTCCTTATAGGACAAAGGCAGAAGAAAGAGACAGATAAAGGAGATGTGATGATAGAAATAGAGAGTCAAAGTCAGAGATTTGAAGATGCCATGGTTCTGGTTTTGAACAGGAAGGAAGAGGTCACAAACCAGGAAAGTAGGTGGCCTCTAGAAGCCAGAAGAGGCAAGGAAAAGGCAAGGAAACATTTTCCCCCCTTGAGTCTCAAGAAGGAATGCTGCTCTGTTGATATTTTGATTTTAGCTTTTAAGACCCATTTTGGACTTCTTATTTCCAGAAGTATAAGATAAAATAATTGTGTTGTTTAAGCCACTAAGATCATTATAGCATCAGTAGGAAACTAATACAGTTGGTTAAAGAGTGGGTGCTTGAATTCTGTATTTGAAGGTGGGGGTACCTATTAGTAATGACTAAGTCTAGGGTATGTCATGGACTATATTGTAGTCAGAAAAAGTGAGGTCAAGAAGCACAGAGGGGTTGAGTGTGATCATCCGCAAGGCTACTGAAGCCATCAATAATGAAAACAATGATCCAGAGTTTTCAATCTTCGATGAATGAGTGGAGAGGGTTGGACATTACCAAGAAGGTATCTACTTCAGAGAATCTTATCTTTTGGAGAAAGGAGGATAATACAGTGGTCAGAAGGAACAATGAAACAGAAGGAGAACACCTATCTCATCTTCAGTCTCCATTATATGTGGAATGTGAGATTTAAAAACTGCCACCAGTAAAGAGAACTAGATAAGAAACATCTTCAAGAATGACAAGGTATCAGTCAAAGAAAAAGGGTAAAGGTAACAGGACAGAGTAGTGGATATCAAGGATTTCAGATTTCCATGATAAACTGTAAAAGCACAGGGAAAGAATTTGAAGTATGGGGGAGAGGCAAATGATGTGGTCCTATCAGGATATTTGAGGCTTATGGAGCATAAGCCCAGGTGATGATCTATGAATTGAAATTTGGGGGCTTCTGAAGGTGACTTAGACAAACATGAGTGTAAAGTGTAATAGGGTTTGTCCTCATGCTTTTTTTTTAGAAGGGCAAGCAGTTCAAAATACAGCATTTTTTGACAATTATTATCTTGGGTACTTGTAGTGATAAGATGAATGAAGAGGGATTATATTACTAGCAAGAAGTGAGGCCTCTGGGCTTCCTTCCCTTAAGCTTCTCTTAGGGAGATAGTCTCATCAAACACACAAAACTGGGAGGTCTTGCTGAAATCCTGCCTGAAGCCTCCTTTTCAAATTCCAGAGAGTGGACCATGGCTATGGGAGAGGCAACGAAGCTGTGGACCTCTCACCAATCTGCTGTGGAACCTGGTGGGGTCATGGTGGAGAGAGGAACAAGCCAAGGAAATTAATGTTATCATGTGAGGGTTTTCCTAGATCTGGAGTCCTATCATTTCTATGAATTCAAGTATCTTCAATAAATATTCTATCGAAAAACATAATACCATATTTGGAGAAGGAATAATTTAAAAGAAAAACTGAATCGGTTAAAACAGAGCAGTGAAAATGAAAAAGAGAAAACAGTGCAAATAAGAAACAGCACAGATCAAAATGGCTTTCACAAACACAGAATGAGAATGACTTTTTTACAACCTATGAGTATATACACAATCTTAAAAGTTCAAACCTCTGTAGAAAAAAATTCCCATTCGCAAGAGAAAAAAATACATTCATCAAATTTGTTCTAAAAGTGAATTCTGTGTCTATGGGGTTGTTTTTGTTTTTGTTTTTAGAAAGAAAAAGAGTGTGAGCGGGGGAGGGCCAGATATAGAGGAGGAATGAGAGAATCCTAAGCAGGCTTTACGCTGTCAGTGCAGCTCCTGATGCAGGGCTTGAGCTCACGAGATCATGACCTAAGCTGAAATCAAGAGTCAGACACTTGACCAGCTGAGCCACCCAGGTGCTCAGAAAACTGAATTCTGTTTCTTTACAATGAATAGAGCTATCCCAGGAGAACGGCATAAAATTTTAGTTTGCACAATAAATTTATATACTTAATTTTTTCAAAATGTTTATTTTTGAGAGAGAGAGACAGCCGGAGTGGGGGAGAGGCAGAGAGAGAGAGGGAGACACAGAATACAAAGCAGGCTCCAGGCTCTGAGCTGTCAGCACAGGGCTAGAACTCATGAACGGGGGGGGGGGGGGGGGGGGGGGGGGGGGGGGCGGGGAATCATGACCTAAGTCAAAGTCAACGCTTAACCAACTGAGCCACCCAGGCGCCCTATATATTTTAGTTAATACTGAAAGAAATTGTGCGTACTTTATTCCATAGGGTAAAAAGAGCTGTACACAAATTGTTCCCTTTAGGACAAGGGTTCTTAAACATGGATTCAGAGTGCCCATGAAGCAAGTGACATTTTATGTGAAACTACATAATAGAGTGGATGTCAGTGAATATAGGACGAGGGTCCTTAGCTTCCTTTAAATCCTTAAAATGGATTGCTCTTAAAAAAAAAAAAACATAAAAAACACAGTGCTCTAGGAGTGTGTAATGTGAAACAAAATAAATCTGATAATGTTAAAAGCATAAATGGATAAACTGTAAAACAATGTGTTAAAATATGAGATTTTCATTCTCAGATTAGTGAACGGAGAGGGGGGCGAGATCAGTGGTTACCAGAAGGTGGAAGAGGGCGGGATGAATCAGCATAGCACAGAGGATTTTTAAGACAGTGAAACTATTTCTGAATGATACTCTGGTGGTGGACACATACCATTATGCACTCCTCAAAACCCATAGAATGTCTACTACAAACAGCAAACCCTAACACTACAAATCTTAGTTAATAATAATGTATCAATTATTGCTCACCAACTGTAACAACTGTAGCACAAAAATGCAAGATGTTAATAATAGGGGAAACTGTTGGGGTCAGGGAGGTATATGGAAACTCTGTACATATGACTTAATTTTTCCGTAAACCTTCAAAAAATAAATCCATTAAAACAAAACCAAACAAGATGCTGACCACTCTGAATAAAATGGATTGGAGGAGAGATGGAATGGAAGTAGGTCTCCAATCAGGAGACTTCTGCAATCATCAAGTCAAGAGATGATAATTTAGAATAGAGTAGATAAGAATAAAAAGATGAGAATCAAAAAATTGGGGGGACTGTTACAAAAACTGGTGTTAATTTGAATATGGATAAAGAGGAAGGGGGGATGTGCTGACAAATGACTTACACATTTTTGGCTGTGTAATGGAAAAAAGTAAAATTCCAAAGTACAGATTTTGAGAGATGGATACCTTCAGACACCACCAGGATGTGTCCGTGGCAGCGTGGGATTTATGAAAGGTAGCTAGAAAGTTCAACAGAACATTCATAAAAGAAGGTAATGGGGTAAATATTTTACATCTTAGAATCATGTTGATATTCCTACCCTGTCCTAGCCAGCTCAGGCTGCTATAACAAAATACCATAAACTGGGGGCTTAAACAAGATATCGATTTCTCAAAATTCTAGAGGCTGACAAATCCAAGATCAGGGTGCTAGCAGATGTTCTTCCTGGTGAGAGCCCACTTTTTGGCTTGCAGCAGGCAGCCTTCTCACTGAGTTTTCACAGGGCAGAGGTAGAGAAAGCAACTTACTCTTAGAGGGTATTAATCCCATCATGCCCCCCCCCATTACTTCCTCTAAATCTAATTACTTCCCAAAGGGCTTATCTCCAAATACTGTCTGTTAGAAGGTGGGGGAGGAACAGAAAGCTATCCCCCAAATTAAGGAGACTTTGAGACTGAAAAACACAGCCAGCAAAACTCCATGTAATTTACACAGGGTATCTTACTGACAGGGCGGATTGAGCAGATGATGACCCAGATGCAGCACAGCTATTTGCTGCAGAGTCTGGACCTCAGTCTACACAGTTTATACAGCAAGCGGACAGGTGGTGGGGCAAGGGGAGGAGCACTATAGAGAGATCAAAGAGTTCTCATGCATTTCAAAGGGTTGGCACACCTAATTGACAGCTAACCTTTAATTAGATTTTGTGGGCCATCTATGAGTCAGGAAGGGGCAAGACTATGTTATCTCTAATAGATTCATGGGAGGCTGAAGCAAGCCTCCCTCCATCCCAGCCTTAATATGTATTTCTAACATATGTACATTAATCTCCAAGAGCCCTGGAACATGTAACCCAACATGGTCAGCATGCCTACACCAACATATTCAGGGCTATGGCTTCAACACAGGAATTCTGAAGAGGCACAAACATTCAGTCTATAACACACCTCTAGCCCTAAGCCGGAATTGCATTATTTTATAACATAAATTTAAATCCATACAATGTAACTATAAGATTATATATGCAAAACAATACTTGAGATTGTGAAAGCAGCCAGTTATTTAAACTAATTTAAATATTTAACATTTGAAATAAAACCTCCTCTCTCAAAGGAAGCCCAATGTTAACAGATGCTGTTTACAACATTTTTAGGTCCACCCTGTCTCTATCCCTCTCCACCCCCAAAAAAGAGTTGATTGCCTAAGCAAGGACTCATGCATTCAAAACAAGGTTCATTCTCCAATATCCATCAATGTAATCTGAAGGCTAGCAGCAAAACTGCCCAGCACTCTAAATTTACAAGGTATCACATTAGGGGAGAATAAAGTAACCAAGACCCAGATAACTCGATAGTCTGTAGTCGACACCTCAAATCCCCTCTGGAATCAGAGCAGACCACAGAGCAGTGATGTACTAGCCAATGAAGACACTGTCACAGCCTGATTATGTAGTAATATGATGCATCCCTCACGCTGCTTTCATTAAAATACCATCACATCCACAAAACTTCTGAATAGACCATCTCTGAAGAGAGTAGTTCAAAATTATCATCTTATTAAAATACAACTCCTGCTTTCGTTGCATTTACTTGTTTCCTTTAAAGTTGCAAACTATGGTATATATGGCCAGGAGAACATAGATTATCCCTGAGACCTAACAGAGCAGGGCCTTAATGTACACAGAGGCCCAAGAGTCTATTTACTATGCTGCTTCCTCAAAATGTATTTCCTTCACCCACCAGCTGTCCATCCTATCCCCAGGGCATCAGCTTCTGAGTTAGAGGTGAGATGAACAGTCCACATTTTATGCCTGGCCCAGCCCCATTCACTTTAAGTCAGCTTTAATCGCCTCCTTTCTGTCACAGAGCCTGAGAGAGTTCTACACCTGAATGTCATGACTTGTCATGACCTAAGCTTGTGTTCACTGACAGGAAATTGGGAGAAAATGAACTGGGAGAAATGGATGGAACCTGTGGAAAGTCAGGGAAAAAAAAAAAAAAGGTGGAGAAAAGGAGGATATTCAGGAGTTTTCCTCAACCTCTCATCTGCCCAAAATTACATACACTGTCTGAAAGCTGTTCTTGATGTCCTTTCATTAACATTCACAGATCGCAATGATTTTAGGCAGAACGCAGGGGAAAGTTACGGCTGTCAAAGGTCATTCATATTCTCCACACAGGAAGAGAAGGAAATGTGTAGTTGTCCCCTCATTCCCAGTGACCTGTTATAAATGATGATTTTTATGTCAAACTGAAATTTTCTTCACTCTTTCTTATATAAATGTATAAGGGCTATTCTACACTAAGATGGGTCACCAAGGTAGCTTATAGATTTTCCTTCCCTTGAGACCTTTAAAGAAGATAAATATCAAGCTGCCTTTGAAGGATGACATGGAATCCTTACCACAGGCTGAAGAATGAATTAAAAACCCTTGGTTGTCCCTAGTCCCTATGAGTAAGGAAAAACAAAATGAAACAAAACATTAGCTATCTTCACCATATAAAACAATGCCTTTAAATACTTATTTCCAATGTAGCAATTTTTCTTTTTTAAATGTAACTCTCTGCCACCCTGACATTAAATGTCAAAGTAGCACCAACTCTGTCCAGTTGAGCTACAAAATTAATTGACTGCTATGAAAAATACCAATGGAGCATAATGAGCCACAGAAGACCCATATCAACACTAAATTAGAAGATATAACTGCCTTTTGGAACTCAGTGATACCAAGTCTGCAGTGTCCAGTAATTAATGCAGGGTGATTTGAATGTTTATTAAAAGTACTAGATATCTGACATTTTCTGAGTAGACATAGAATCTAAGGGAAAGGTAAGTTCATCTCTTTAGAATTCCAAGTACTAAGACCAGATGAGTCTTAAAATAGCAACAGGTTGATCAACATCTGGCATATAGTAACTAAATGTTGAATAAATGAACTATATTTGTTTCTTCTCTCCTCCGGTCTTTTTGAGATTACTGGTTACTGCCCCTCACAATATTCTCAGACCTCTCTCTCCTTCAGGTATTAATATGTCTTTGCTTTCTCTTTTATTCAAAGTATAATTGCCTGGACAGCTACATGTTAAAGAATGAAACTGAACCACTATCTTATACCATATACAAAAATAAACTCAAAATGAATTAAAGACGTGAATGTATGGCCTGAAACCATAAAACTCTTAAAAGATAATAAAGGTAATAAGCTCTTTTTTTTTTTTCAACGTTTTTTATTTATTTTTGGGACAGAGAGAGACAGAGCATGAACGGGGGAGGGGCAGAGAGAGAGGGAGACACAGAATCAGAAACAGGCTCCAGGCTCCGAGCCATCAGCCCAGAGCCTGACGCGGGGCTCGAACTCACGGACCGCGAGATCGTGACCTGGCTGAAGTCGGACGCTTAACCGACTGCGCCACCCAGGCGCCCCGGTAATAAGCTCTTTAACATTGGTCTTAGGAATATTTTTTTTGGACCAGTCACTTAGGCAAAGGCAACAAATGCTAAAATAAACCAATGGGATGACATCTAACTAAAAAGCTTTTGCACCGCAAAGGAAACAATCAACAAAACACAAATGCAACCTATTGAATGAGAAAAATATATTTGCAAATCATACATCTGGTAAGTGATTAATATCCAAAATCTATAAAAGTATACATAATCTAATATCAAAAAAACAAACATTATTTAAAAATGGACAAAGGGCTTGAATAGACATTAAAAAAAAAAAAAAAAAGACATACAGATGGCCAAAAGGCACTTGAAGAAAATGCTCAATCAAAAAGACAAAAATAACAAGTGTTGGTGAGGATGTGGAGAAAAGGTAGCTCTCATACACTGTTGATGGGAATGTAAACTGATGCCGCAACTACGGAAAACAGTACAGAAGCTTCTTAAAAAATTAAAAATAGAACTATTATACAATCCAACGATGCCACTTATGGTTATTTATCTGAAAAAAATAAAAACACCAATTCAAAGAGATATATTCACCCCTATGTTCACTGCAGCTTTATTTTCAAGAGCCAAGACATGGAGCGCCTGGATGGCTCACTGTCCCAATCTTGGTTTCAGCTCAGGTCATGATCTCACAGTTCATGGGTTCAAGCCACACATTGGGCTCTGAGCAGGAAACACAGGGCCTGCTTGAGATTCTCTCTCTCCCCCTCTCTCTGCCCCTCCCCTGCCCATGCTTTCTGTCTCTCTCTCCCCCTCTCTAAATAAATACACATTTTTTAAAAATTCAGCTCTTGTGAAGTATGGTCACTTAAAAGATAGGAAGATGGTGATTTTTTTAGGGGTTTCCTGTGTTTCTAAGATCCTGATGGTGAAAAAATGAGGAATGTTGTGAGCTTTGGGGCTTCTCTTAGTAGATGACTTACTATTACGAAGAAACATCTCCACTGACTTAACATCTCTAAAATTTCACTTCAAACGTTGACTTTATTTTGAAAAGCTAACATGAAATCACCAAAGAGATTATTTCTAAAGTAGTTCCTACAGATATAATCTCAATACTGAATGCCCAACAATCATTTATTTTTATTTCCTCTCACTCATAACACAGAATATAATTCTCAATTTTTCCTAAGGTTATCACAAAACAAACAAAAGGTGTTATATTGGGGAAAAAAATTTGATCTCATCTAAATGTCTAATACCATGCAAACAGTGCTCTGAAAGAGACACCTCATTTGTTCCTTTTGTCAATTAATCTATTGATATTTGAAGTTCACCTTAGGTTAGCTATTTTAAGTTGGATTTATTTCTTAAAAATTGCAAAGGATGAGGGGCATCTGGGTGGCTCAGTCTATTAAGCATCCAACTCTTGATTTTGGCTCAGGTCGTGATTCCAGGCCCATGGAATCAAGCCCCATCTCTGGCTCCTCCATGCTGAGCATGAAGTCTGCTTGAGAGTCTGTCTGTCTGTCTGTCTGTCTCTCTCTCTCTCTCTCTCTCTCTCTCTCTCCCTTCCTCCTACCCTCCCTCCCTCTCTCTCCTCTGCACCACCCCTCCTCTACTCACTCACGCACACTCTCTCTTTCTCTCTCTCTCTAAAATAAAATTTAAAAGCCCTAAAAAATTGCAAAGGATGAAATAGCCCATTAAAGTCAGCCTACAGATATGTTCCATAAAATTACATAATCTAAAACAGAAAATAATTTTAAGGCCCAAATTAACAAATAGAAACTTTGTATTTTGTCTTTAGAAGACATTTGATAGCATTTTTGTCTTTGATTCTCAAATGTTCCCAAGGCCTCCTATTCTAAGAATTCATTTCCTAGCCCCCAAAGTTAAAAGTCCATCTTTACACATAAAGTATATAAAACAAGATCGAGATTATTTTAATATAGTATTTATGACTTTAAAAACCTTAGAATCAGTTGTTTCAATAGCAGCAACTATAATTACATCCCCTTTTAACACTGCTTTCCTGATTTGATCCTATTTAAGCTTTTTAAAAACCAACATAGTGACAACTTGTTCATTCAGAAGAAATCAAGAAAAGTAGGATTATACTCAGATGAGCATAAACTCATGTCATGTTCAACGAAATGCTCTGGAAGCTTTGAATGTTTTCTAAAATGTTAAATATTTCATGGTCACAAAGGTATATTTCTGTGTCATTCTAGGAATTGGGCTTGTTCATTTCTACAATGCCTTTGCACCCTCTTATGGTCATTTTAGGATTTGCTTTATTGGGAGATTCAATTTATTCAAGGCTATTCAAAGGTTTCATCTTGTAAATTTGAATTTTATTAGAATAATGACATTTACACACTTCACACCTTTAAATCTCTGATTTCATAATCCCAAATATTAATTGAAGCTCACATTTCTTCACAGTGTTGAGAAAACCAAAGTAGATAGAGTTGAGGTTACTAGGATAATAATTAGGAAACACTCCATACTTTCCAATTATGTCTGACATATTAACAAGCTAATAAGAATTTTAGATTCTGCCTCCTAGGCATAAAACAATTCAACAGTAAGGCCATCATTAGGTATCACAGTTCTTACTTCCCAATACTGATATGACAAAATCAACTTAGAATTTGTTTGGGCCTGTTTATAAAAAGCATGAAAATGACTTCTAACTCAGGACAATATCCTAAAAAAAACAACAACAACAACAGCAACAACAACAACAAAAAACAGCAGAAATGTGGCTGTTTTTCATTAAAAAGTAGCAACAGCAAGATTAAACACACACACACACACACACACAGTATATTTTAATTGACTCATATGTTGTCTCAGAAACATTAAATTCCTTTAAAGCTAAGATCTTAGGGCACCTGGGTGGCTCTGTCAGTTAAACATCTGAGTTTGGCTTAGGTCATGATCTGGAGGTTTGTGAGTTCGAGCCCTGAGTCGGGCTCTGTGTTGAAAGTTTGGAGCCTGGAACCTGCTTCAGATTCTGTGTCTCCCTTTTTCTCTGCCCCTCCTCTGCTCATGCTCTCTCTCTCCCAAAAATAAATAAACATTTAAAAAAAAAGCTACAAATCTTAAAAAAAAAAGGTCAATTGTTACCTTTCTATTATCTTTAATTTGACCCCCATAAAAAAAAAAAAAGAAAGACTGCTTCCTGACTAAAAATCTCCTTCTTTCTATTACTTAATGGTTTCATGTTCACAAAGCATTTGGGAAAAATGTGAAAAGTTTTAATGGTAAGTTTTATTTCTGAGTTCATGCTGTTGCTAGTGATAAGGATATCTGCTTTGTGGTGAAGAGAAGTAACGTTGAAACTCTACAGACAAAGGGAGAACTACTGGTTAAAGTGTTTATGGGGACAACTGTTGTGTTTCCAGATACTTTCTTCTTAGCAGGGTGACTGTCTCACATTGTAAGATATTTTTAACTTGAAGAGAAGTGTAACTTGAACACTATATGATTTTAAATTACTAACTTATATTACACTCATATTTTTGCCAGAAAAGTAGTACCTCAGAACCAATACATATATCTATAAATCCATAACTTTGGTTTCAGAATGCAACTGCTATTACTAAGGGCACAAAAATACACTAACCAAGAGTGCAAGAGATCCCATAACTGAACAACATTTAAGGAGCTAGAAAACACAGTTTCACCACGCTAGTCAAGTATTGTATAGGATGATGTTCCAAATACATAAGCTTTTGTTAATTCTCAAAGTACAAATGAAATTTAAAGATAAAATTTTGGGTGGTTCAAATGAAAAATGGAATTATTTTTCACAGTAGATAACAGCACTTACAAAGATCGCCAATACCAGTAAGGTATCAATTCATAGGTTTCCTATATGTTATTCAGTCTGTCAGATGTGCTCACTTCAGAATATCAGTTCATTGCCAGTTCCAGAAATGTTCTTTACATTTCAAAAACTCCAAAATCCTACAAGTCATTTCTCCTACATGACAGCCACGTACATGGTCTAAAATATTTTGTTCATTGTTCATAAACACTGAAAAATCGGATACGAAGTTGCTGAGTGAGCACTACCAGTACCTCCTTGTGTATGCATTTTTTCACAGTTATAATCATTGACAACTGGAAACTACTCTGTAAATATGTGTATCTTTTTAAAAAAGTGACTATGTCTTGCTAATGAGCATTGCAAATACTGGTGTTCAAATGTATCCTGTTCTACAAAAGTCTGATGTGTCCTGGGGTGCCTGAGTGGCTCAGTCAGTTGAGCGTCTGACTTTGGCTCAGGTCATGATCTCGCAGTTCGTGAGTTCAAGCCCCACGTCGAGCTCTGTGCTGACAGCTCAGAGCCTGGAGCCTGCTTCGGATTCTGTGTCTCCTCCTCTCTCTGCCCCTTCCCCACTCATGCTCTGTCTCTCTCTCTGTCTCAAAAATGAATAAATGTTAAAAAAAAATTTTTAAAAAGAAAAGAAAAAGTCTGATATGTCCTACAAAAGTCTGATAATTCAATTGTGCATACAAAGATACAAAACAGTTAAATCTACTGGCCCAAACAACCATTTAGGAAGACAGTAATGAGGGTTGTTTGAAAGCAGAGTATCCTAGGGGTCCTAAACTACATAGCATAAAATTCCAGGCCCTTAAAATCAGCCACAGGACACTACTTTTCATTTCTTCAGCACTACACCTTTTCACATCCCAATGATTACACATTTAACTCCCTCTATCTGAAATAATTCCCTCCCTTATTGTAGTATACCATTATATATTGGGACTTATCACATGGTAATGCAATTATTTGTTTGAATGTCTATCTCTCCCAGTAGACCACCATATATAATATCTTGAAGACAAGAACTGAACTGATTTATTTTTATATTTCCCAGATCTGAAAACTACTAGTCCAAAACATCATTATGAAGACCCATGTTTTAATCCTAGGTGCACTTAATTTTCCATTTTCCTTGTATGTAAATGATTAGGTATTTTATTCCTTGCAGGATAGCTGGGAAACAGAAAGGTACCCATAAAGTGACTAACCCAGTGCCTGGCACATAGAAGGCAGTTACATGCGCTCAATAAATGTTAGTTGAACTGATCCTTCCCTACAGCTCTTTCCATTTATATATTAACTCAAAATCTCTTCAGATTTTCCAAAATCTAAAGCACTATCTTGTTCCTTCTTATATTTTGTCATATACCATAATTTAAACATAATCATAGCTATAAAAATAAAGCATTTTACTGTGTATTAAGGCAATTTAGGCATTTGAAAGCAGTAAGTTCAATTTTTTCCACGCATAAAATATCCCAAGAAATGGGAACTAAAGTTCAGGGCATTCAGCTTTATTTTCTCTTCTATTTCTCAACAAAAGAGGGGAAAAAAATGCTTCAATATTTATAAGACTAAGAATAATGGATGTGCATAATTTTGCTTTAACATACATTTCTGCCTTTTAAACCCAGTTTAAACTCAGTGAAAGGCCAAGAACATGGGCTTAATTATGCAGGAAAAAAAGATGCTTTAACTGCAGTGCACATTCAATAGACAAAATCCAAAGAAAGCAATCCTGCCTGAAACGTTTACAAATCAATTCATTATATTGATTTGGAATGAGTTGTGCTGTAATTTAAAGCATAGATTACTGCAGGCCAAACTTGATAAAGTTCTTTTTTTAAGGTACTTCACTTGACTATGGACTTGACCTGAGAATTTTCAAGAAACAGTGATTTGCCTAACTTAAAAAAAAAAAAAAAAAAAAAAGCTACCATGTACAAAAACTAGGTTTTAAAGGGTAATGATTAAGAATTGAATCATAACTAAAGTTCAGAAGTACAAAAAATTGTGTCTAACAAATAAGTTCAATAAGACATTGATATTTTGAGAAGAGGCAAAGTGTTTCTATTTCAAAACAATTTATTCCACATACAATGTATAGAATGTTTCCATCTCATTTCCTAGTTCCAGTGTAGTTCTGGAAGAAAAATTTAAGATTTGTTTCTGTTTTGTTTCTTCTTTATGGAAAAAGCTGTTCTTTGGCAAACAGTGATTAAGCCTAAGAGTCCTTTTGTCCCACTCAAATCTCCTGATGAGTCAGTGTTTTATCTTAATACAACTTAAATATTTTGCCATTTCTTTCCATATCATTCTTAAAAAGTGAGGATAATAATAGCTATCACTACACAGGGTAGTCCTCAAAAAGCACTGAAACTGGGGTTCAGAAAAGCTCATCTTATTTTAATTACACATCAAGCATGAAGTCAATGAGTTAATTAAGCGGCTAACTATGTGCTTCCTGGAGGAAAAAGAGTATTTGTTAAAATCATTTTTTTTCATAATAAAAAACAGGACCTAGAGAATGATACTGTACCCCCATTCCCCTGTCCCTGGGGTAGGGGGAGGTACACAGCAGGAAGTAAGTAAAATAATAATTTGCAGCTGAGTCACTCCAGAGACACAAGAATGAATGTATAACTAGGTCTTTTCATAACATTAAATCTCCTTCAGTGATATTTCTCTTGGGCCTCAGTTTCTTCATCTAAGCAATGACCTTGATTTCCCAGTTCTCTTGTAGTTTTAAGTGTTGTGAGTTCTTCATAAATTAAATTAAGCTATACTAGTCTGCTGTGAGCTAATGTCTAGATGACACATGGATATACAAACATATGAATGTGTAAATATGCAATGTGTAAGTTATTCAAACACATGTATAGATCTATTAAAATCTAAGAAAAAATAAACAGTTTTTGATGCATCATCTTCAAAAGTCTAGGGGCACCTGGGTGGGTCAGTCGGTTAAGTGTCCGACTTCAGCTCAGGTCTTGAGCTGAAGACCATGGGTTCGAGCCCCATGTAGGGCTCTGTGCTGACATCTCAGAGCCTGGAACTTGCTTCAGATTCTGTGTCTCCCTCTCTCTCTGTCCCTCCCCTGCGCTCTCTCTCTCTTTCTCTCTCAAAAATAAAAAAAAAAAATTAAGACAATTTTTTAAAAAGTCTTCATCATTTGTAGTAAAATGACACAAAAATTGTGAAAAACCAAATAAAATACCTCTATGGAAACAAATTATTTTACTTTCCAGGTTTCTCTTCTTTAAAATGAAAGCAGACAAACACAGCAAAATTATAGTCTATGAAACAAATTAGAGCTAAAGAAGAAATTTTCAATTATTTCCACAAATGCCCAGAGCAGTTTAAGCTTTCTAAAATTTGCTACCCTGTTGAATTAGAGTATTTTAGCTTTATAAAAGCTTTCCTGAAGCTTGCCACAAATTTTCAAAATAACTACCTTTTCATCCATAGAAATTAATGATTTTGCCATGACATTTTTCCTGCAAATTTTAACAGGATTTAAACTACCTAATCTTTCTAACTGTAAGTATTTAGGGTTTTGTTTTTTTGTTATAGAATAAGGAAAAAAATAAGCTGGTTTTTCTCAGTTATTTGATTCCAGAATTTAAACAAAATTCAGTCTCTAAAACAGTATTTTTTAATATGTTTATAATATTCAGTTGATTGGGAAAATAATTCTTGAAATAAAACTAATTAGTGATAAATGTATGTATCTATTTAAAGATTCCTTACTAATTGTATTACTTCTGTAGAGTTGAAAGGTAACATTCCTTTCCAAGCTGATTATATACCAAAAGTCACAACCTTTGGTAGCACTGCCACCTGCTGTTGATTCTAGATCATTTTCCAGCATATATCAAAAATAAAACTAGAATAGCATGGGCAAATTCGTCTGGAAAACAAGCATCGACATAGATTTTAGGGACAATTTGTGTGAAAACCACTGATAAAGTTGTTTTTCTGACGACAGATAACGTTGTATCTATATTGTAATAAGCCTCTTACTATACAAAGGAGCAAAATAGGTAACTGTAAAGGGCCCTAAACCTTCTTGGTTATTAACATTTGTTTGAGATATAGTTTTACAAAAGCATTTTTTATTTGACAAAGAAAGAGAGGGATGTAGCACCCAGAAAAATGAAAGTAATAAAGCTCTTTCAGGAGGAATTATATGATTTCCTTTTAATTGAGTAAACCATGCCTAATAAATAAAGGAAGATACAAGCATACGTGTAGGGAGATACAGGCAAATGTGGCAAAACTGGTGAATCCACCCAAAGGATATATGGGAAAACATTTTTTATCCTTTCAACTTTTCCTAAGTTTACTAACTTTCTAAATAAAAAATTGGAGAAAAAAATTATCACGCACTGATTTTTTAATTTGCTTTACCAATGCAGCTAAACATCACAGAATTTAAGGGAACGCTGATATTATAATAGACAAGTTTATATGTATTTTAAAGTCTGAGAAAGGTTGAAATACCATTTTTAAAACACTATCAAGGTTTTCTTTTTTTCCCCCCAATTCTAGAGAAACATGATTTACAGCAGCAGCAGGCCTTATGGGAGATGGCTGGTCATGTAGCTGGAGCAGTGACCTAACACTGCCTCTTGGGGAAGGCAGGAACAAAGTGTATAAAAGAACATGAGTATACCCAATACTTTTTTCTCTTACAATTTAACAGCTTCAAGACTGTACTGTTAGTTGCCTTGAAAGCTTTACCAGTATGCTGCCTTTTCCCTGTCTATCAAACAGTAAAAAAACATAACTGAGAAGTTTCTTCAAAACACATTCATGAAGATTTTATTACTATTAAAAAGAAAAAAAAACTATATTTTAAAGCTGCTTTTTTTTTAACCAAGAAACCTAACATCTGCATAAAAGACAGCCTCTGGGTTGTCTGTACAACTCCCTTTCTGTGGATGTTTCCTCCCAACTCCCCTATCATAGATATTTAAATTCCATGACTCTAGCCAGTCATAACCTACCAGCCAGTGCTTCTCTCTTGTGGGAGTTCAGAATCGGAAATCAGAAAGGATATTTCAGTCTCTGATGTTTTTTGAAGTGGTGACAGGTAAACTCAAGAGTTATGGAATTGTCATCGAGTACAAAATACATGGGAAAGCAGAGAGAAATGTCCATTTGCACAGAAAAATAAGGAAAGACATGTACAGAAAAAAAGAAAAGACACAGAGAGAAGGAGTAATGTCTTACAGCTTTCCAGTCCCACCTGAGCCCAGCCGTACTTCCTGCCCATAGGCTCCATGACATTCCCTTGTATTCATATAAAGCCCTTCACCTCCTTTGTACTCACACAGGCTTGCAGTGGGATTCTGTTCCTTAAAGACAAAAGCCTTGATTCCAACAATTTATTGACACAAGAGACACGGGGAAAGTTTTGATACAATAACAACAAAAAAAAGTTAGAACCCCATCCAATAATAAAAACAACAAAAACAACAACAAAAGATGTAGATATTGTCTGTGAAATACAATTTTAGAGATAAGCAACCTCCATAGAAAACTGTAATATTTATCCTAACAGAGTCCCTATCTAGGAATAACAGTGGTGACCGGCAGATTGCATTGTTTCTTCAAAATATTCATTCCTCCACCTTATAAAGTCCCTCTCTGGTAATTCTCCCTGTGAAAGAAATATATTTCCTACTGCCACAATCTCAGGTTTGGCTACATGATTTGCTTTGGCCAATCCAAAGTAAGCCCAAGTGACTGTACCAGTGCCAGGCAGGAATCTGAATGGCATCTTGCAGTTCCACAGAGGCGTTCCTTTCTCTCTGACAACACAATAAAAAACAACGGTGAGGCTGTGTTACAATAATGTGAGGATGTGTTACATGTCAACCTTCAATAGGCGATTGACATGAACAAGAAATAAACCTCTATTGTTAGAAGTCATGGAAATTTTAGAGTTGATTGGTACCGTGGTATACCTAGCATAAGCAGACTGGCACAAGTCTCAAAGAGATGCTCATGACTAATAAAGCCAATGGGTAAGGAAGTAAATACTTCATCTGGAAGTTCATTTAAATATTGCCAGTAAGCTTATATTTCAAATACGCCCTTGTAGTTTTCAAGCTATCAGACTATTGATGATTTTAAGGATCTTTAAAGACAATGCTTACCAAAGGATAAATTTACTACTTCTGCCATGTTTCTAAGAACTGTCCACAGATTTATGAAAAAGCCATACTTCTTCTTAAAGGATATTTCAAAGATATTCTAATTTTAGTGTTTGTACTTTTCCAAAACCTGTGGGTATAATAAGGCTTTTCAAAACAATATATCGATTGAGAAAAAGTTCTGAATAAATTTTATATTTTCCTTCTACCTTATGAAAACAACCTGATGCCAAAGGTTCTGATTCTTCCAAACAGTAAAAACCAAAAAAATTGTTAATGCCATTCCAATTTTCTTGGTCATTTTATAACACCAATGGCCTTAAGTCCTCTATAATCCAGATAATAACTTTACTTTTAAGTATGTCTTTCCGAGGGGGAGCCTGGGTGGCTCAGTCAGTTAAGTGTCTGACTCCTGATTTGAGCTCAGGTCATGATATCACAGTTCATGAGTTCGAGCCCTGCATCTAGGTCTGTGCTGCCAGCATGGAGCCTGCTTGAGATTCTCTCTCTCTCTGCTCCTCCCTGTGCCCGCCCTCTCCCTCTCTATCTCTCTCTCTTTAATAAAAAAAGAAAAGAAAAGAAAAGAAAAGAAAAGAAAAGAAAAGAAAAGAAAAGAAAAGAAAAAACGGGAGGGGGGAGTATCTGTTTCTGAAAACAATGTCATATTTAATAGAGTTTTGATAACTGGAAATAATTATCAAATAAACTAAGATAAAATATGAGGCTTATTCTATACATTGTGCCACTAAGATTAGCTGTGTGACTTTAGGGAAGTCATTCAACCTCTATGAGCCAGTAGAGAAGCTTAGAAAAATGAGGATAATAATCTATACCTACTACATATTATAGGAACCAAATGCTATAACACCTTCACTAACCTAAAAAATAAAATGCCACATTTTCACTATAGAAGCAGAATATATGCTTACATATAGTTTCCATAAACCTTAATACAAAACTAAATTGTTGAAGAATCAAGTAATGTTGGAAATTGCTTCTACTTTACACTAACCTCACTATTAAAACCACAATAAATTATATTAATAAGAGAATTGTCTCATGCAATTCTATTTTTCATTCTAGGTGGTCATTTGATAAACATCTCCATTTAAATACCAACAACAACAACAACAACAACAACAACAACGTTAATGTCTTTAAGAAAAGAGATTAGGAAATAATCCCAACAGGTTTTAAATTGCATATGTTAATATTTTTCTAAGCTTTTTACTTATATTTACTGATTTAATCCTTCTAACAAGCCTATGAGGAAGTTACTACTAATTAGTCCATTATTCATATAAGAAAACTGAGGCACAGATTAAGTAACTGTCCAAAAGTCACAGCTCATAAGTAGCACAGTCAGATTTTGAAACCAGACAGGCAGTATTAAAATTCCATTTCAAACTAATATTATCATACCAGTACGAGCGAAGGAAAAAGATTTTGGGGAAAGATGCAATATAGTTGGGCCAGTAATAAACTATTTCACAAGTACATATCAAGTCTGTCTTTTAAATAATCTCTTTCACTTAAATTATTGAAATTTTATATTGGTAGAATTCATGTAGATGCATCAACTAACATAAATGTTGTTCATCTAAATCCATTACTTCCCTTGCTACAATTCCTTTCTTTCATTGTTATTGATGAATCAGCTTTGAAAAATCCATTTTGCTTCACCAGTGGGGCTGAGAAATTTTAATCTCTGAGTTAGACTGTGTTCTTGGTAATGAAAAAGTTGAAAGATCATGAGCAAATAAATGTATAGTAACTGTAATACAACAAATAACAGCTAGAGCATCTAGAACAGATCTTTGATACAGCACAGTACTCTGCAAGAATACACTCCAAATGGTGTATATAGCATGTATCTACCATATCTTTTAAAGAATGAATGAATACGCACAGATGACAATGTAAAAAAAAAAAAAAATCCCATGGAATGACCTGTGTAAATATGTAACAACTCTATGCATATAGTGAAACACATTTTAGATTGAGATTTGAATACTAATGACAATTTCTTGTAAGCTATTACTTTTATAAAGAAGATCTGCCATTTAAACACTAAAATTTCAACTCTGAAATTTCAACTGTGATTTGAGAAATCATTAACTAGCCAAAAAAATTTTTTTCCAAGTTGGAATTATATTCAAAACCTTCAAGAAAGACTCACAAGACTCAGTTTAATTTAAATAACTTAAATTTGACATATTCAAATAACTCAGAGCTTTTAAATTTAAAGAAATGAAAAAGAAAATATCCAAGTCCCAATATGAGAGAAAGGTGACAAAAATCCATTACTTTTAGGAGAAAAGAGTCAAACATTTCCAAGGAGACTATTTGACTCCTTAGAAAAACTAATTTGCCTAAAATGAGCCAGGATTTTATTATTTGTCCATTATGAAAAAGTAGATCTTATGCATTTTATTCCAATTTTTCAAATGAGAAACTTCAGACAGATTAAATATAAAAGAAGGGTCCCTGTATTTTACATCTAAATTTGCTCAAAGGCAAGTTATCAACAGAATAGAAATGTGGTTACATCAGTGTGTCACAGAATAATGATTACTATAGTGAGTCAAATGGATAAATATTGTTTCTGTAAATTCTCAAAACAACTTTCTTTAGTACTGTAAACTGCAAGGAACTAAAACAACAATTGTGAAATTACTATATTTCAGCTTTTAAGAAACTTGGTGAGGGATCTTTTTTTCCCCTAGAATGTATCTGTTGCTTTTCTAACAATATCAATAAGCCCAGGAGGGCATCTACACACATTTCCAAGTTTTAATAATAGGCAACGTATTAAATAACTAATCCAGTATAATGCACCATTCCAAAGTAGAGTGTTTGGCCAATATACCTCTTCAGAGAGATACTGTAATTGCTTCACTCCACTTTCAATAAACGATCTATAATGAAAGTTGCTTTTTTAGGCTTAACCTAGAGCTGTACCCTGTGGGAAATGATGGGTCTTTGTAAAATGTGTTACAGTTTACTAATAAGGATGCAGAAGAAGCACAACTGATGAACCAGCAAATCTGCTCTGACTTATTTGGTCTTTGCTGCATGAATTTGAATATCATCAAAATACATTATCCTTATCCTTAACCTGCTTCCTATGATTCACTCTATCCTCACACTTATTTCAAAAGGAACTTTAAGCACTTGAATATTTTACATACCTGTGCTGGTCCTACGGCATTACATAAATTTTTTTACATACTTTTTTTTTTTTCTAAAGGACAAAAATGAAGCTTTGAATAGAAAGCAGTAACCAGGTGAATATTCAGGACCTGGACAAAAGCAGAGAGCATTTACATAGCAATATCTATATTTGATACTGATATATAATCAGAATTTCTCACGTAAAAATAACACAAATTACCTTCCCTGAATATTTACCAACTGACTATCAGGGAACCATGAAGATGTGGATTATGAGTTTCTTTTCACCAATAACAGATTGTTTTATCTTGAACACACCTGTTAATTCTTCTCTCCCTGCCTCTGACTCCCTTCCTACCTTCTGTCCATCTTGCCTTCCTTTCTGATTCATTCATGAATTCATTTAACTTCTGTTGAGGGTATAACATGTGCTGGGCATTATGGCTGCCTCTACGGATACAAAGATGAACAAAATAGTTGTGCCCCAATGGAGTTCCTAATCCTTTGAGTGAGAGAAAAAAATAAATACCTATAGTATAAAATACTATAAGAAAGGTTTATTCAGAGTGTTCTGAAAGCAGAGAAAGGGATATAATTCAGTTTCCCAGAGATGGTGACACAGGAACTGAGTTGTGAAAATCAAGTAGGCTGTATGGATGAGGAAGTGGGGTGGGACAGGTATTTCTAGCAGAAGAAATAGGAGAGGTGACATACCACAACCTCTGTAATTACTTAGCTATGGGTCTAGGGTCGGTCGCAAATAAGGAACGGATGGATTCTCCAAAGTTGGGTGCATACCCTAAGGGTGCCTAAGACAAAGAGAAGAGTACAGGAATAAAATATTAAAATTTCTTTTACAATTATTCTTACCACCTTTTTAAAAAAATTCTATTTTTGAACATACTATTTAATTAAAATAACTTTTTAGTATTCTAAACCTTGTACATGTGTATCATTTGTAAATAAATAAATATACACTGGATATACACCCTCCAAAAATTTTAATTAGTGGTATTGCAATAAAAGAAAAAGAAAGAACCTCATAACCTATATTATCCTGAAAGTGATGCATAAGAACAATGGATTTTAAGCAAATGAGTAATGACAGGATTTTATTTTATTTATTTTTTGGGGGGGGGGACAGAGAGAGACAGAGCATAAACGGGGGAGGGGCAGAAAGAGAGAGGGAGACACAGAATCGGAAACAGGCTCCAGGCTCCGAGCCATCAGCCCAGAGCCTGACGCGGGGCTCGAACTCACGGACCGCGAGATCGTGACCGCGAGATCGTGACCGCGAGATCGTGACCTGGCTGAAGTCGGACGCTTAACCGACTGCGCCACCCAGGCGCCCCGAGTAATGACAGGATTTTAAAAGATCATTCTGACTGTATTCTAGAGGGTAAATTCGAAGACGAGTCCTCAGACAAACAGTTATAAAGCCACTGTAGTAATCCTCATGAGAATATCTGAAACAATGATGGTGGCACAAGAGGAACACCAAGGAGGCTGCTTATAAGAAAAAAAGAGTATAAAACCATAAATCACACTAACTTACATCATTCGTTACACTTTGGCCCTACACAATTCCACAAAGATAATTCCTATACCCTTCCAAAAGCTGGCTTACAAATCAAGTCATAATGTACTATTATCCGATTTGAGATCATTAAAACTTAAAGATGAAATTATATTCTTATTTCATGATGAGGACCAATATTTGAAAATCAATATAATCACTGTTCCTACTAGATCACTCTAGTTTTTTTTCATGTAAGCTAATGTAAATCTTAATCAGAGAAGACGGGAAAGAGGGAAGGAAGGAGGGGGAGGCAAAAGTGAGGGGAACTGGAAGAGAGAAAGTGAAGATGCTGACATCACTCCCTAATTAACCAATGCCATCATATTGGTGAAAGAACAAAGATAGTATTGTTTCCAGTTTCCTTTTCTGTTTTACCAGGAAAGTTTCATAGGCCAGGGACTTTTAAATAAATCTGCTTCCAAATATATAACAGATTTCCTTTGCTAAGAGCCAGAAACCAAACAAAAGAGAACAAATAATAAGATATAACTTGGGTAAGTTATGCTTTATCCACAGAGTTTAAACATTTGGATTTAACAAAATTAGATATACTTTCTGAATAACTTATCTCCATTAAGTTTAAACTGTGGGAAAGGAAAAGATATGATAATAGAATTTGATTAAGTTGTACCTTCGAGTACTATTCTCCATCAACATTTAAGAATTCCTTACCTATTTCTGAATGAATAAATCAATTACTGTTCAAATTTTATTTCAGATCAAAGCACTTGGTCCTACATAAGAAGTATCATATTGGTGGCCCTGTTGCCAGAAAAGCCGCATGTGATTAAACTGGAAATGTTACCACCATAGCAGATAACTTTCCAACTAGGACAAAATGGAATATTATATTAGATATCCCTAGTGGCATTTTGTAATGGTTCCTTATCCTGGCTTTCTAAAGGGTAAAGTGTTTTCTAAGAATTTCACGTGGCCTTCAATGGCATAGCTCCTCTCTTAAATTACTCTGGCTTTCCCACAATTCTGCCAGTCAGACTTATATTGAAACTGGCTGAATGGTGTAGTGACAATAAATGGATTCTCAAGGATTATTCACAAGAACTCAAAATATATAAAGCATTTTGGGGCTGCCTAGCTGGCTCAGTTGGTAGAGCATGAGACACTTGATCACAGGATTGTTAAATTCGAGCCCCTCAGCGGGCATACAGATTACTTGAAAAAAATAAAATACATAAAGCATTTTAACATTACTGTTAAAAATCATCATATAATGTTAAAAACGAGTTATCTTATGTATAGGGCGCCTGGGTGGCTCACTCAGTTGAGCATCTGACTCTTGATTTTGGCTCAGGTCACGACCTTCCTGGGATCAGCCCCGGCACACCTGCATCAGGCTCCCAGCTGACAGTGCGGAGCCTGCTTGGGATTCTCCCTCTCCCTCTCTCTCTGCCTCTTTCTTTCCCTCTCATTCTCAGTAAATAAATAAACATTAAATGTATAGTTACTTTTTGTAATGAAAAGAGGGAGAGATGGTATATTCCTGTAATTTCTCACAGCTCTAGAAATTCACTGGATGCAGACTGACAGCTCAGAGAACAAAATGCCATCCTACAGATTCAAAAAGTGTTTATTAATCATTCTAAATTTCATTCCTCTTTTTAATGTATTCTGAGAATATCGTGGCAATCAGCATTACATTATTGTTGTAATGATAGCTTAGGAGGCAACAAAAATCCTCTCTGGGATACTGAAATCAGATAAGTTAGAGACAGCTGACAGAGCACTGTAGGGGCACTTTGTTTAGAAATAGCAGGTAAGGTGCCTTCTACAATAGTAAAGTCATCCCAGTTTTTCATTCCAGAACTCCACAGATTTACTTCTGAACTAACCCTACATGGGGCTCAAAAACAAAATATATTCACCACCAACAATAAATTAGCTGACATGTGAGCACATAACATGTGGCTTTAAATATAGCACTAAATTATTCGTCCTCCATAGAGATAGAATGGACTCTGATTCATAGAGCAGGTAACAAACCTAAGGCTCTCAATCACGGCTGAAGGAATTTACGTGCACTGCAGACATTCACTCTCTGTAGAAGGTCATCGCTTCACAGCCTGGGAAATAATCCCTGCCAGCGGACTTGCAAAGTGCCTGAGGCATAGCTCCTGAGAGGCATAACTCCTCTTCTTTCAAGGCTAGAGGTCGGAGCCATGATCACAGCTCAGTCAAATTTAAAGGAAAAATGTATCTAGGGTCAAAAATATCCTAAGGAAAAATAGAAGACTAAAACTAAAAAAATATACTGTGCTCCTCTGGGCTTTGGCATGGTGATAGAAAAACCTGTTGCAGAATATTAAATGTAGATGTTTTTTCATCTGATAGCTTCAAAATAACTAAACTAAAACTGAATACAGAATCGAATGCATGTCATGCTGCAATCCGGTTTGGGGACATTTTTAAATGCTACAAATCCTTTCAAATCCTCATCAGCCTAAACATTCTAGAAAAGAAAAAAAAAATCAAGTTTAAGTGACTTAAACATGAAATGTGAGCAATGGCTCAATGATTAAATGACTGCATCAATTAACTTGAGTACACAGAAAGAACGTTGCTCTTTCAAAGCAGTGTTAATTCTGCCTCTGATCGGACAGACTCCTGCTCATATCAAGGTTGTTGCTTCATAAAACACAACTCATACAGCAAAAGAGGAGAAATGATTTATAAATAAGAATAAACTGTTGTTTGGGAATTCTTCATAAAATACATAAACTAAATTGATGTTTATGTGAAAAATACAGTCATTTCCATACACTTCCAAGAGTGAAAAACTCTGAAAATTGTTTTTGAAAATCATGAGACAGATGAAATTACCATAAACTCAACAAAAGTGGCTTGGTACCCATAAAAATCATAAATGAGTGTATTTAAAGATTAAATGCATTTCTGGATGTACGCATTGCAAAGGGGAAAGTGTTTTATTTTGGTCATCTCTGCCAACTGCTATTACATGCTGTCATTTTCAGTAAGGGGAAATGTATTTGCAAAAGCAGAGTGAGCACAACAGGCCTTAAATCAGACAAGTTGGGGACTGCTGACAAAGCGCTGTCTGCACTCTGCCTACCAGGGCCCTTGAATATCAGGATTTTATGGCGTGTTTTCCTGACATATCTGATACTTAGTAAACCCTACTGCCAGCTTAGAATCTGGAGTACTAACCTACTTGCCATTTCTAAGTTCGCTCTCACTCTTTCAAAGGACCAGGCTCTACCCTGGCAAGAAGGAAAGGAGTAATCCCTGATGAACTGATTTTGCCCTTTCATTCTTCCTGGCTTTTCCAATCTCAGTTCACAGGTTACTTCCTCACGGTTTTCTGTGTTACTCAGAATGTTATGGTGAGGTAGTGAGTTAACTCTGAAATCTCTTCAGCTTACACCAAAGTTTTCTTTCTCACTCATACAAAGTCTGTTTCAAGTCTGGCAGCTCTCCACAGCAGCTTCCAACTGGTGAGTGCCAGTTCTATCTCTGTGACAGGGTTATCTTAACATGCCATACTCATATTGCCATGAAAAGTTAATAAATATCTGGAGAGCAAGGTACTATCTCATAACTGCTTTGGCCCAGAAGGGCACCACTTCTGTCCACAGGGCATTGGCTAAAATTAGTCACAAAGCCATGCCTAGCGGTAAAGAGCCTGGGCCATATACCCTTCCCAGTAGATCTGGAAAAAGAGAAGAATAACACATGGGTAAGTACTTTAAGTCTCCACTATACATTTTTCTAACCCTATCCTATAAGTGTAGATTGAGTACCCACAATGCACTCTCCACTTTGTCTTCACTCCACCATAGAATATAAATTGTTTATTATCTATTTTACTTCATTAGTCAATAGCTCTTTGAAAGGAACAACCAGATGCTGTCTTCCTGACTAAATTCCATAAACACAGAAACAAACATAATCACAGAAAGTCTGATGCATGCATGTCTAACATTATTTGAGAAGTTCTAATTACTAAGATATGGTAGGAACATCAAAAATATATTTAACTTTGGGGTGCCTGGGTGGCTCAATTGGTTGAGTGTCCTACTCTTGATTTCAGCTCAGGTCATGATCCAAGGGTCATGGGATTGAGCCCCGTGTCAGGCTCCATGCTTAGCATGAAGCCTGCTAAGATTCTCTCTTTCTCTCGCTCTGCCCCTCTCCCCAGTTTGCACTCTCTCTCTCTAAAATAAAAGAGCAAAATAAAAATAATAATTTTTTAACGTAATATGAAAACAACCGTTTATTCAACATCAACAAATATTCACAGAATGTTTCCTGTATGCCAATCAAAATCTAGGTTCAGAGAGAACGGTTGTAATTGACATAAACAAAGACCTTTACATGTAGAAATTCACATTCTAATAAAGACATACAATAAATAAACATCAGAAACAAATATCCAAAACAAGAATGCCAGAAATGAGAAAATACCAGTAGGAGAGCTACCTAAGCAGGTTGATCAGAGAAGCACTCTATAAAGGTAACATCTGAGAGACACATGATGATAAGAAGCCAACAATTAGAAAATCTAAAGCAAGGGTATTTTAAAAGGAGAATACAGCTAGTCCAAAGTGTAAAGCAAATGTAGTATATTCAAGAATGTAGAATATATATACAATGCATATAAATTAGAAACACCCCTAACTATAGTTACATGTGAAATTATCTTGCAATAAGGACCTTATGTAAAGTTCAAGATACTCTCACTTTTACAGAATTAACCTCTAAATTGTAGAGTTAAAGCACGCTTCCCAGCATATCTCATCACCATCAACCATCAATGTTATTAAGTGCCTTACATGTGAAAGAAAAGCAGCTATTATCATATTTAATTTTTTTTAAATCAGACTCTTCACTTAAAAAAATACAATCTTTTAGAAAATAAGGCAAAAATATATGAAGTGTGAGTTAATACCAAAATTTTAAAGCAATGTGTGACAAGAATAAGACATATCTTCAGAAAGTATAAGGCTAATTACCAAATAAAATTATCTACATAAACTTTTATTTCTATATTATCCATAAACTCAAGTTTCAAGAATGGATGGACTAGATGGATTTTCACTAAATTTGCAGGATACAGTGGGCATATTTCTGCCTTAAGAAACAGTCTGTGTGTTACATACAATATTCATTTGCAGGGCACCCAAAAAAGGTAGAGACTAACTTTCCAGAGCAGCTAAAACTAAAAAGTACAACAAAAGGACCATGAAATCTTAAAGGGGTGGTGATAATGCGAGATAGGCCATTTTAGCATTTAAAACAATGCTATGGATGGGCAGGGAGAAATTCGTTGGTTTCAAACTTGAACTCCAAATTATTCAACTCAAAGGCAATCAATCCAAATTCCATGCACTGGTTTGCAATAACAGCAATTCTCATATATACAATAGGATATAGTGTGTACCAGAATGAGTGGTAATAGGGATTTATATATTTAAAGATAGTTGGTGATTCTCCCAAACTATGCAGAGGAGGCTAACTACTATATAATAGAGATTATGAACTAAAAAGAGGAAAAAAAGTTTGTTGACATTTTTTATGTTTATTTTATTTTTGAAAGATAGAGAGAGACAGAGACAGAGCATGAGTAGGGGAGAGAGATGCAGAATTTGAAGCAGGCTCCAGGCTGAGCTGTCAGCACAGAGCCCAATGTGGGGCTCGAACCCATAAACCGTGAGATCATAACCTGAGAGCTGAAGTCAGACACTTAACCAACTGAGCCACCCAGGTAGCGCAAAAAAATGTTTTAGTTAACGTTTGCCCAGAAGCAAATCCTGAGACAAAGATTCATATGCAATTGGTTATATAGGAAAAAGCAATGGTAAGGTAAGACAGAAGTGAAACTTGGAAGGAAAGTCAAGCATAAAGGGTTGGTTATTAATCAAGTATCCACTGTGGATTAAAAAGAAATAAAAATAATAATAATAATTCCTCTGGGGACATCTGGCAACCAGTTTACAGCAGTGTAGCCAGTATGTGAAAGGGTGAAAAGGGTTTTATATAGTTTTATATAGTCATTCATGTCAGTCATTAACTGAGGGATACTCCCAGGCAGTATTAATTATCTGGCATTGCTGGTCTACTGAGCAGGAAGGCAAAGTGGGCTCTGGTGACAAGAAAGAGTCCTCAGGCAAAGGAATACGATTGCTGTATGTAACAGCCAGCATACACTGACATGGCAAGAGCAAGGGTATATTGGTGGTAAACTGATCAACATGTGGATGGAAATAATCTAGAAGACCCATCAGAAGTGTGATTTGAGCTGGACTCTGAGAAATGGGTTGGATTTGGTTAAGGGAAAGCATTTAAGTTAGGAAATGTGGCATGAGCAAAAGCATTGAGGTAAGAAAGCATAAGAGGCATCCTAGATCTGTTATAAGCCAGTTTGGCTAGATCATGGAAACAGTTTATATAGGATATTCTTGGGAAAATATGGCAAAAAAAAATATGTGTTGGGTCCATATTACAGAAGGCAGAAATGCTAGGCTAAAGAGTTTTAACTTTTTCCCCAAATATTGAGGAACATTAAGTGTCCAAGCAGGACAATTAATAAAATAAAAACATTACTTTATGGCATTAATATCCATGTTGGCACCATTCTTGTCCTTGGAATGTAAAATCCTATAGGATAGGAACTGAATCTGTTCAGTTTCGTTGGGGGAGGATTACATGCAGAAAGGATTCAGTAACCTATTAGCGATAAGCACCTGAAATTCAAAGAACCATGGTATCTAAATACCAATGGTATCTAAATACCATTTTCTACTAAAAGGAACCAATATTCCTTGGAAAAAGGACTGATTCCAGATCTGTGCAGAATATTTACAGTAAGAGCTTAAAACATTTTGTCATGCCAGAAAGGAAGTAAACTGTCAAACACTACAGTAGCCTGGTCAAAAGAACCCAGGGACCCACTTAGGGTTCCCACTGACCAAACAAGTAATTTGAACATCAAAATAATAAATATTATAGAAATATTTTTAGATAATAATATCTTCAATAACTTGAAATATATTAAAATTTATAACATCCATGAGTTCCTAAGTATATTTAAAAACTTGAAGGGGGCGCCTGGGTGGCTAAGTTGGTTAAGTGTCTGACTTTGGCTCAGGTTATGATCTTGTGGTTTGTGAGTTTGAGCCTCACATCTGACTCTGTATTGACAACTCAAAGCCTGGAGCCTGCTTCGGATTCTGTCTCTCTCTCTTTGTCTCTCTCTTTCAAGAATAAATAAACATTTAAAAAATTAAAAAACAAACTTGAAGGATATTAGGGAACTAACTCATTCTAAAAACTAGGAAATAAATGAGAAAATTTCACATTTATGCCATTTTTTTCTGTGTAAACTGTACTAAATGAGGTAAAGTTCTTCACTATAAAAGAGAATTTCTGTTAATAAATGTAGCATGATCAAATCAGAATATCATCATTTTGCGACTTGTAATGAAATAATGGAAGTAAGCAATAATAATCGATGGCTGCTAAAACTATTAGCTGGGAAGTTGATGGGATAATTTATGTTTATCATAAACTTTATCAGCCTAACAATATCTAAACCCAATAACCAACTGTAACATGAAATAGACAATCAGTGTATGCCACTTAATGTAAAATAATAGGTAATAAATAACACCTATAAAGTCTCCTCATGGAAAAAAATTTTTTTTTAATCTGAAAAATCCTGTAGATTTAACTGCCGGTTTACAAGAAATATAGGCAATAAGATAATGTGAGAATACAATTTACAAAATTCAGAATATGGGAAACTCTACAGAGCAGATAATCATTATTCTCAAATAAATTGCAAGAAAAACTACAGGAGAATCTATAGATCAAAAAACATCAAATGTAATGTGGAGACTTTTTAATGTCCTGATTTGAGCAAATCAACTGTAAAATATATTAAAGAAAATGTGAGACAATAACATTTGATACTGAACATCTCTGCTATATTATGGAATTACTGTTAAAATTTTAGTTGTACTAATGACATAGTTATGTTCTTTTTAAGAGCCATTTTACATCTTACATATATATTCATAATTCCAAAAAGCTTACCCTTAAATATTTATTAATAAAATAATATAGTGTCTGGTGTTTACTTCACAAGAATACTAAAGGCTGGAATGACTATATATTTATAATTGTTTACACTATATGATTAATATATGAGTGCTCCTTATACTAATCTATTTAATATAAGTTTGAATACAAGATTGGGTATTCCAAGTGAGTTAACTAAAATTTAGTATTTCTGAGGTCCTATGTGATCCTGGAAATCATTAAAGACTAAAGACAACTACTCACAAAAAAAAGCACCATACACAGGTTTAAAAAGCAGTAAAGATGCGGTGCCTGATGGCTCAGTCAGAAGAGCACACAATTCTCGATCTTGGCATACTGATTTCAAGCTCCACAATGGGTGTAGAGGTTACTAAATTCATTCATTCATTCATTCATTCATTCACTTTAGAAAAAAAAAATACAAAAGCAAAAAAAAATAAAAAGAATAAAAACAGCAGTAATGAAAGCAAATGTCGACCGATATACATAACTTCACTGTCATGAGAGAAAGCTTCCAATATCTCAAATTCAGGCAGGAAGCAGTGGTCAACCTTAACATAACAGACTCCTTAATATGCTGAATGCCAAGGATGCATTTCAGTAAAGAAAAAACCTCTGGTCCAGGAGACTACCAAAACCTAGCTTTGTAATCTCGAACTCACGCAACTTCTTTAGGCTTTAGGAAATGAAATAATTAACAGCACAAATAATGGTGTTGTGAGTACTAGCTAAACCCTCAACTTCCTAAGAGCTTTGAATGCATTATCCTCTTTTAACCTCATAACCCAAAGAGGTGTTATGGGAGCTTGATATACACCCTTCAAAGGACGATTAAATGAATGAAGAATCAATATATAGTACCATTTTGCACATGAGGAGTTGAGTTTCAGAGGCCCAGAATTTATTTAAGGTCATATACTGGAGTAAGTTGGTCCCGCCAATATACCAGGTTTATTCAACGCGCAAGTCGACTTTGAACACGCCACTGCATTAAAGCATACAGGAGAGGTTAGGTGACTGGTGTGAAATACTGACAAACTTAAAACCGTTTCCACACACCTACGGTTTTCCATCGTCCGCACCACACTTAACACGTCTCGGTATGACGGAAAAGGAAAACCAGCCCCTGACTCACCACCAAGAAGCTGGACCTTAACAGCAGTGACCTCCCCGCCCAGGCTCCCGAACGCGTTCACCCCCAAGCCCCTCCCCTTCACGGATCACGCACAACTTGTGATCCTCAAACTACATTTCCCATAAAACCTTGCGAGGACAGCGACCCTCCGCCGGAAGTCAGGAAGGCTCTTTCTGACGCCGGGAAGAGTGAGCGTGGGGTTTTCCCGGTCTTGCGGCAGTATCCTGCTTTCCTCTATTCTGGTTACCTTTGGTTAGTAACAGCAACGGCAAGTTAGTCGTCCCCGGTGCCCGCTCTGGGTTGGGTGGCCAGTTCTCAGTGCTTTTTGATCTCAGCGGTGTCGGCCTGCCCATGCTGGGTGGTTTGGCGCAGTTTCGGGGTGCGGTGCGGGTGCAGGCGTGGGAGCTTCCCGATGGGGGACGGGGGCGCAGCCTCTCGGCTGCTGCTGGCTTTCCAGTCCAGTCTTTGAGGTGGGGAAAACAAAATGCTGCTTCAACTGTAGATTCACGTTAAAAGAAGGAATCTCACAGTAATAACAAGAAAAGAAACTATCTCAAGGCATTTAAGCGTTTGGAGAGAGCGTACGTGTTGCTTGACTGGTTAAATGGCCACCTCCAATGCCCAAGGACGTGGAAATCGTTAAATAATGGGCAGTAACTTCACTGACAGAGCCGTACTTGAACTCTGCCCTGTTTCTTGAACCATGTGACATTGAGCGAGGCATGGGCCCCGGGTACACATCGGTAAAAATGGATGTGGTTTCTTTTTTTTTTTTTAATTTTTTTTTTTCAACGCTTTTTATTTATTTTTTTTGGGACAGAGAGAGACAGAGCATGAACGGGGGAGGGGCAGAGAGAGAGGGAGACACAGAATCGGAAACAGGCTCCAGGCTCCGAGCCATCAGCCCAGGGCCTGACGCGGGGCTCGAACTCACAGGCCGTGAGATCGTGACCTGGCTGAAGTCGGACGCTTAACCGACTGCGCCACCCAGGCGCCCCAAAAATGGATGTGGTTTCGTTAAAATCTAAGGCCCTTTTAACCTTCGTTAAACGACCTCTCAGAATGGTGTGTTCTTTTTGGAAAGCAAGGGCGGCATTTAGCTAAATCACCTTATCCTACCTTCAAATCCTTACCTTGTGGAAAACCCGTCAATGAGAAACGAAAAAATAAATGCAGCAGCCGAGCTGTATTTCAGATTTTGTGTAATTTTCTGGAATGAGAAACGGTTCTGTTTCTAGATGGCTTTTCTGCCAAAAAAAAAGCTTCCTTTCTCCTGAGAATATTGAATCCTTAAGAACTGTACTGGGGATAGTGAATAGTACTATATTTTTGGAGGGCAGTTTTGCACTCTGTCCTGTGGAGTGGCCTCTTGGGAAGGTGAAGAAATGAATGACCTCAGAACGTAAGACAGTAAAATATTGCTTAAAGAAAACCTAACTGAAGAACCTGTGTGATATTTTGTGGAAAATCAATTTATGGGAAAGGCAACTTGGAAGGGAGACCATACATGAGTCAGTATACAGCAATAATTCAAAATAAAAGTCCTGGAAAGTTGTAGTTTTTCTTATTGATAATATTCGTAAAGCATTTAGAAATCTCAATATGAAGAGAACAGTGAGATAAATTCTATGGTAAATCAAAAGAAAGAAAAAGTTGTTTTGTAATATAGAAATCACTCCTTCTAATTTAAGTTGTAAACATATTTTCACCGTTCCTGTGAGTAGTTTTTTCTTAAGCTTTTTGTTTTAATTCCAGTATAGTTAACATACAGTGTTATGTTAGTTTCAAGCGTACAATATTGTGATTCAGCAATTCTGTACACTATTAAGTGTTCGTCATAAGAGTGCTCTTTAATCCCCATCACCTGTTTACACACACACACACACACACACACACACACACCCCTCCCCTTTTGTGAGTAGTCAGATTTGACCTTTTTTATAAGTAGCAGAAAAATACAAACAGGAAAGGTGAACAGTTAATCTTTTTGGCCCATGTTTCCCCTAAATTTTGTTCATACTCCTATAAAATTGGCCAAATTGCATTGTGAGAACACTAGACACAAAAGAAGTCAAAATGTATGGATTATAACCTTTCCTTTTTAGGCTAAATATCTTCGTGCTTAAAATGATAGAAGTGTAGTCAGAATCACAAATCAATTCTTAGTAGCATTTCACTAAACGAAAATTCATACCTTAAAAAGTACTTTGTTCTCAGAACATAACTCCTAGAGAATTTAAGCATGAACTGTTTCCACAAAGAATTCCTCAGTCTGTGCCCTACCACATTCAATCCACAATAAGACAATTTTTATAAAGAGGTAGGAAACATTTTCTATATATTTTGTTCTTACTGAAAAAATGGAGTAACAAAGCAGACAAAGTTAATGGTTTAAATAGTTTCTGTCATTCAAGTTTTGACAAAGTGACCACCAGCACAGTGTTCAATGAGAGATCCAAAATACATGGTCATTTGATTTATGACAAGGATGACGACTGCAGCACAATGGGACAAAGATGGTAATTTCAAGAATGGTGCCAAGTCAAATGGACTATCCATTGGATAAAAATGAATCTTGCTGCTACTTTACACCATGAACAAAAATAGTCCCACATGGATTGTAGAATTAATTGTACAAGGGAATGCAAAAAAGTGTTTTCAAGTGAAACGTAACACAGGTTTTGAATAATTAGCTGTAGGATCATAATTTTCCTAAAGGCAGGCACCTATTTCTGACAACATTGCCTCTAAGAGAATACTAGTTATCATCTGCTAAAAACCCTCTGACTTGACTTCTGTCTGCTTTAACCCCTCTCATTCCCTTGATCTATATTGAAATCTCTCTGATCTGCCTCAGGTACCTTGACACCCCCTCTCAAGGATATGCACCCCCCCATTCTCTTTTATTGCCAAAGATCTTTATACATTGTGTTATACACCCCCCATGGTGAATTATATTTAAAATTCTCAACTGATAACAATTTTGAAATGTATACTATGATGACAGTTGGCTATAAATGACCTCTTGAGTATATAGCTTTACAAACCATGTCTATTCTAATTATATCAGCATTCACATAATGTTCTAGCATTGAACAAAAAGCAAATGAAAATGAAAGGTTTTTTTCTATTTTCCTTTTTTTTAAGGAAGAAATGTCTTCTATAAAAAGAAGCCCAAAGCAAGAAATAATTTCCCAGTTTCACTATTCAGCTGCAGAAGGAGATATTGCCAGGTTAACCGTAATCCTCAGTCATTCTCCATCTCTTCTCAACGAAACTTCTGAAAATGGCTGGACTGCTTTAATGTATGCCGCAAGGAATGGACACCCAGATGTTGTCCAATTTCTACTTGACAAAGGGTAAACATTTTAGGCACTACTACTTGAAGGGCTCTGTGGTTTCATTTCTGGGTTACATATTTCCTTTTAAATTTTTCATGTAGCCATATTTATACCAATAGACTTCTAAATAACTTGTTGACCAGTTTTATTATATAAAAACATAGAAAAATACCTAACTAAAAACTTTTCTTCTATTGAGAGAGGAACCCTTCATACTTAATAACAAAGCAAATTTATGAGTTAGTCTACTTTTTCTCCCAGGTAGAAAATGTAGATCTACCCACTATGGCTATCAAGAACCCCTTGTAAAATTGTAATTTCTTCCTATAGCACATAAAACTTACTGTTTTTTATTTTACAGTTCTCCACAAATTTTAAATATCTGGCTATCTCTAACTTTGCATCATCTATGATTATGTCTTTTAACCTTCCCGTTAGTACATCATGTACAAAAAAAAAAAACTTACATAATAATGATTAGAGGGCTATTATGTGCATCTGGAAATATTTTACTTTAATAAATATTAAAGAAAATTTTTATTTCCTATTTTATTTTTCTTTCCATTTGTAGGTGTGACAGATCCATTGTCAATAAATCAAGGCAGACTGCACTGGACATTGCTAAATTTTGGGGTTATAAGCATGTAGCTAACTTACTAGCTAATGCTAAAGGTGGGATGAAGCCTTGGTTCCTAACTAAGGAAGTGGAAGAATGTGAAAATTATTTTAGCAGAACACTATTAGACCGAAAAAGTGAAAAAAGAAATAATTCTGACTGGCTAGTAGCTAAAGAAAGCCATCCAGCCACAGTTTATATCCTTTTCTCAGATTTAAATCCCTTGGTTACTCTAGGTGGCAATAAAGAAAGTTTCCAACAGCCGGAAGTCAGGCTTTGTCAGCTGAGCTACACAGATATAAAAGATTATTTGGCTCAGCCTGAAAAGATCACCTTGATTTTCCTTGGAGTAGAACTTGAAGTGAAGAAAGAGTCATTTAATTATGCTGGAGAAGTCCCAAGAGAAGAAGATGGGTTGGTTGCCTGGTTTGCTCTAGGTATAGATCCTGTTGCTGCTGAAGAATTTAAGCAAAGGCATGAAAATTGTTATTTTCTTCATCCTCCAATGCCAGCTCTTCTGCAGTTGAAAGAAAAAGAAGCTGGTAAGAAGTGAATACGGTTTACTTGTATTGGTAATAATCTGGTTTTGGGAACTGGGTTGGAATTATATGTATCTGCATTTTCTAGGAGGCACACTTTTTTCATCAAGCCATGAAGTTAGGCTATCTTCATTAGAAATTTCCTGAAGTTCTCACTCTAGGGGACTACTCTCCTGAGCAGTTAACAGCAGTTCTAATCAGCCAAGATTAGTTTCCCTAGAATTAATCCTACTGCATGCTGGTTTTATTTGATTCTTCACTGAATAATATTAAGCACCTGCTATACACTGAGCCTGATGGCAAAGACCTTGACTATTTTGTTTGCTGTTGCTGGGTATGCTAGTTCAGGTGGGATCTTATATGCCATGGTAAGAAATTAGGAGTTTTATTCTAAAGTTCATTTAAATGTTGTAATCTGACCTATGTTTTAAAAAGAAACAAAAAACAAAACCCCTCACTCTGCCTGCTTTGTAGATCATGAATTGTAGGTAATTAATTGTGAAGTCAGAAGTCTTATTAGAGGGGATTGAAGGTTACAGTAGCCTAGCTAAGAGATTACAGTGCATTGGGTTGATGGAGAGAAAGGGAGAGTTTGAGATGTTCTGGAGGTAAAATTGATAGGGCTTAATCAGTAGGTTGAGACTACTGAGAGAGAGGATAGTAACCTGGACTACAGCCTGAATGAAGGTGACAGAGATGGAGAAAAGGGGGCATGTTCAAGATATATTTTAGAGAGAAAATCTTCAGCACTTGTTGATGGATTGGGTTTGGGATATATAACGATGAAGAAAAAAGATCATGAATAATTGCTAGGTTTGAGACTTTAGTAATTTGGTAGATAGTGATATTTCTTGATAAAATAGCATAGGGTGACAAGTTGAGCAAAGGAAGCAAGACAGACTTGAAAGAAATAAGATTTTAGCTTTGGGCATATTTAGTTTTAGAGAAGGATATTAGAATTTGGAACACAGAGGAGAGGTCTAAACTAGAAATACCCATATGGGAGTCATCAACATGAAGGTGATATTTAAATCTCAGGGAACTACTGAGATTACTTAGAGAATTGAGAGCAAGCAAGAAAAAGCCTTAGAATCACATGTAAATTCCCCTAAATTTTGAAGTCAGGTAGAAACAGAGGAGCCATCTAAGGTATTGTTGACAGTGTGGCTATAACCTAAGAGGAAAACAGGAGAATGCTCATGGAAACCAAGATGGCAGAGTATTTCAAGGGAGTGGTCAAATATACCGAATGCTGTTGAGAATTTGAGTAAGATAGAAAAATATTTTTTTAAACGATCTTTGGTTTTAGAATATGAAGCTATTGATGAATTTAACAAGTGGAATATCAGTGGAGTGAAAGGAATATAAGCTAAATTATGGTTGATTGAAAAGTTAATGGGAGGTAACGAAGAGGTCACTCTCAATGTCCACCTTTCCTTAAATGTGTGGTAGGCCCTTCCAGAGGCTGCTTAGATGCCTCCTCCCAATGTCTGGATTGATACGTTTTATTCTTCACATCTGTGGAGAACACGTAATTTTTTATAATAGCACATGCGCACACTCAGGGGAAGCAGAGTAGGAGGGAGAATCTTAAACAGGCTCCAAGCCCAGCATGAAGAGCAATGCAGGGCTTGATCTCACAACCGTGAGATCATGACCTGATCTAAAATCAAGGGTTGGACACTTAACCGACTGAGTCAACCAGGCGCCCCAAAGTTGCACTTTTTTTTAAGTTTATTTATTGGGGGGGGGGGATGGGCAGAGGGATGGGGAGAGAGAGAGAATCCCCAGCTGTGCTCTGTCCTGTAAACACAGAACCCAATGCAGGGCTTGAACTCACCAACCATGAGATATGACCTGAGCTGAAACCAAGAGGCAGACACCTAACCGACTGACCTACCCAACCCTGCACTTTTTAAAGAAAATTTCTTTGTAGCAATACAAGTTTAATATCAAAACAATCTCTCTCTCTCTTTTTTTCATAGTTAGGAAACTGAGGACCTTTCATTCATTTAGTGTGTAAACTTACATAGTTAATGTAACCTCTTCATGCTTCATTTTCCTCCTTCAGGAAAAGATAATAATAGTACCTGTATCATTGCTCTAACCATTAAATAAGATGATGTAACCCATTGAGCTGCTTTTTATTTCACATAAAATATATTTGTATTATTTGTCATTCATACTATCCATCCATACCACACTATCCTCTGTTTCAGGTAGTCCAATAAAAATATACCTGTTTTCTTCATTCATTCATTCATTCATTCATAAATACATACATACATACATACATACATAAAATCATGTATACAAACATCTTTGCATGATGTTGGCATATAGCATGTACTCAATAAATATTAGCTTGTCTTATTGAAACTATTGAAATAATGTAGATATTTAGCATAAATTACATACTACAAGGTAATGTAGTAGACAAATATTTAATGTTGCCTGTGGTTCATTGAATTTCAGTATTACATTTGTTTTTATGTATGGTTTATTAGTTTTTGTTTCCCAGTTTAAAATATTGTTATTTATGGTTATTTTGCTTATTTCAAAAATCCTTAGACCAAATAATGTATTTTAGGGAGAGCAAGTTTGTCAGGCAAATGCAAATGTAGCATTTCCAGTTTTATTGCTTCAGTTGTAATATTTCTGGTCAGGCCATATTCTTTTTTGAAATACCAGGGTATCTAGCCAAAGTATATATATACTAAGATTTTTTTCTTGTAGGCATTTTTTTTTCATGAACAAAGTTAACCATGAATGTTATAAATACAGTATTTTTTTAACATTCCATTAAGTTTCCAGTTGTAAACAGGATATGTTTCACAGTGACAAGGAACAGTAGTTTAATCACCCAGGAAAAGAGAAGTTCCTACAGTTTCCTACTAATATTTTTTTTTATATAGTCCAAGTCTAAATTAGGAACTGGCTTTGTAATGTATTTTTGTAAAAGTCTCTATTATAAAGTCATTTTTTATAAAATCACTATACACTAGAATCTTGTATATCCAAAATTTAAAAATCATCTATAGTAAAAGCCTGAGGTAATATAGTATATAAGATAGATGTTAGTACATCTGTGTTATTAGAATTGTATTTATTAGTTCATATTAAAGTTAAATCTAATTTTCATTTGTCATCTGTTGGATTAAATCTTTTACTTTAAAAGAAATATACACATCATAAAAATAGGAATACTAACATCCTTGATCACAGAGCTACTCAGAAAATATAGAGTATGCCTTTACCGACTTAACATTTTACTTTGATATTAATTTGTTTACGGTCTATCACAGAATTAAAACTTTTTATGCTTCTCTTAAAGGGGTTGTAGCTCAAGCAAGATCTGTTCTTGCCTGGCACAGTCGATATAAGTTCTGCCCAACGTGTGGAAGTACAACTAAAATCGAAGAAGGTGGCTACAAAAGAGTATGCTTAAAAGAAGGCTGTCCTAGCCTCCATGGTGTTCACAATACATCCTATCCAAGAGTTGGTAAGCCTTTTCATCTACAGTGAAATCTCAGCCATCTGGAATCTTAGGGAATAAGACATTCTCTGAAGACAAGATTTTGAGTTGTTCAGGGGTTTACCTTTTTATTAAAAGTATGTTTAACTCTTAAGACTACAAGTATGTATACTTTCATGACTTTTAAGTAAGGGACATTGTATATAATTAACTCATAGTTAAGAAATGGCTAATCAATATGAATTTGATGTATTAAAATAGGTGATTTCAAAAGTCCACCAATCTGGATCCATGTAGTGCAGAAACAAACAAACAAAAAAAGCCCCAACATTTCAGTGCCTGTTTGAGGCATCACCAAAGCAGTAAAACTAGCTTTTCATCACTGCTGGTGTCTGCCTCCTGCTCTCTTCCTTCTAATTGCTGCTTTGGAGTCTCCTGTAGGTTTGGAAATCTGAGAACCTAGTCCTTTAAAACTTGTGAAAAAAAAAAAATAGATAGTCTGAGCAATATCTGAGCAGGTGTCCTGGTAGTAAAGTGCATGACTTGGTGAACCCTGTTTTCACTGCTCAGGAGCATTTTACATTTGATTCCTGTTCTCAGTCATGACCTAGTGGATTAGTGACTTCTGGGAAATAAACTGTTACTTAATTTAAATTTTATTTTTTTAATGGCTTAAAATTTAATCATAGAGCCACATTAGCTTTTAAAAACATTTTGTTGGGGCGCCTGGGTGGCTCAGTCGGTTGAGCGTCCGACTTCAGCTCAGGTCACGATCTCACGGTTCGTGAGTTCGAGCCCCGCGTCAGGCTCTGGGCTGATGGCTCAGAGCCTGGAGCCTGCTTCCGATTCTGTGTCTCCCTCTCTCTCTGCCCCTCCCCCATTCATGCTCTGTCTCTCTCTGTCTCAAAAATAAATAAACATTAAAAAAAAAAAAAAACATTTTGTTCAGGATTAGGATGGAAGGGAGAGGGAAATTCACATTTACATAGTAAAATTTGTATTTTCTTTATGCCATGTAATATCTTCTGTAACTTTTTTATAATTGAAAAACAACAATATGCCTAGCATACCATAAGTATATAATAATTGTTGCTATTTAGAAGACAGAAATGGTCTTCCTTTAGTTTATAATATTCTGTGCAATTTCCCTGAAATACTTTGTCATCAGGCAGAAAGAAACCATCACATAACTAGACAAGAGTCTTGTTCTAGGAGATACAACTTCTTATTATAGTACTCGACAGTGATTTTACACAATGAGTCTAAATTATTTTTTTCTATCATTCATTCATCTTATTTTTAAAAAACAGATCCCGTGGTAATCATGCAAGTTATTCATCCAGATGGGACCAAATGCCTTTTAGGCAGGCAGAAAAGATTTCCCCCAGGCATGTTTACTTGCCTTGCTGGATTTATTGAACCTGGTAAGCCTTTTTCTTCATAACTTTAATTTTCCTTTAACTTATAATTCACAAATAAAAATTCTAGATAGCATTTGACAAATTCTCATGCTATGAAATTGGGATCTTTTTAAATTATTTTTCTGTGTATTTTAAGTGGTATAATTTTGTTTTTACTAGAATAATTTGGTTTTGATAATTCAACATTTCTTCTTTAATATATTGCTATTACACAAGGTATCTGTATCACTTACACCTCACTGGACTCAACTGTGTCACCTTTTCAAAGAGGCCTTCTCAGGTAGCCCCAAATACATTAGTTAGCCTTGTACCCTACACTCACAATTCTGTCATCCTGCCTGACTTTTCCCTACAGCACTCATCACCACCTGACATGGTATGTATGTATGTATTATCTTATGTATGTTTGTATCTGTTTATCTATCTACTTATTTATTATCTACTCACACCAGAAAGTAAGTTCCATAAGGGCTAGGACCTTACTTCATTCATAGTTGTAGCCCAAACCCTTAGAACAGTGCCTTATATACAGTAAGAGTTCAATAAATAATTTGTGGAGTAAATGATAATTAATATACATGTTTAATCTTAACTTCCAGTATTAATCTGCACTAGTAATAATAGTAAACATACATTGTGCCACTCTGTTTCGAAGGCTTTCCATATATTGAATCATATGATCCTCATACAGCTTTATAAAATAGGTACTATTACAGCAGTTTTATAGATGGGGCACTAAGGTACAGGAGCTGGATAACTTGCCCAAAATCAAATAGCTAGTGAGTGGGTAGGGCAGAGATACAAACCTGGACATTTTGGCTGAGTCCATGCTGTTAACCACTCTGCTGTCTCTAATAATTCTAGACTATATTTTTAACTGCTGTGTACCATTTTATTTATAAATATTATTCAACTTACCCATTCTGCTCTTGGATGTTTAATTTATATCAGAGTTTCTGCTATTGTAAACACCCCCAAGAATATTCTTATGTTACTACTTGTGCACATTTGCAAGAGTCATGAAGGGTTTATACTTGAGAATAGAATTGCTAACTCATAGTATATGAGAATCCTAACCTTTTGTAGATGTTGCCAAGTTGTTTTCTGAAGTATCCCTACCAATTTACACTCTTTCTAACAGCATATGAAATGTTCTGTTATTCCACATCTTCACTAAGTTAGGATTTTCATACTTTATAATTTGCCATTCTGATGGGTATGAAATAATGTCACTGTTGTTTTCATTACTTTGCTGATGGAGCATCTTTTTCAAATGTGTTTTAGCCATCCAATTTTCATTTTCTCTGAATTTTGCATGTTTATATTCTTTGTCTAATTTTGTTTTGGTTGTTTACCTTTTTTTTCTATTTTACAAGTTTTACAGTATGCTAATCTATAGCTATGGTCTTGCAAATATCTTAATGCTAGTCTATGACTTACCTTTCCACTATATTTTTTGGTGAACATAAGTTGTTAATTTTAATATAGGAAATATATATTCATCTATTTCAATTCTTTTAGTGTTTTTTATTTTTATTTTTGAGAGACAGAGTGAGACAGAGCACACGCAGGGCAGGGGCAGAGAGACAGGGAGACACAGAGTCTCAGGCAGGCTCCAGGCTCTGAGCGGTCAGCACAGAGCCCAATGTGGGGCTCCAGCACACAAACCATGAGATCATGGCCTGAGCCAAAGTCTGACACTTAACCAACTGCACCACCCAGATGCCTTTATATAAATCTATTTCAAATAAAAAGCTACATTTAAATAGCAAAATATTATTAAGCTTTCAGATAAACTTAACTTAGAAACCTTTATTCTACTTCCCAATTCCAACAAATCAGAAATATAAACTATATTTATAGGCATTATTTATCATAGCTGAGTCAGCAGTCCTCTAGAAGAACAAAAACATTTAGAAAGAAAAAATACTTTCATTTTCTGTGGTTTTTAGAATTGTAGTTTTATGTGGTCTTCAGCTCTTTTGAGAAAAGTTATCTGCAATGATTTTTTGACAACATAAGAAAAAAACTTTCTTACATAAGAAATTTTAGCCTTTTATAAAAATCTTGTAATAATAATTTGTAACTATTTAGTGATAATAAATAAATGAGATAATATATAAAATGCTTGCATAATGTTTAGCCAGTATCAGTGCTGGATAGTTGTAGATGTTATAATTGTTACAATGTAACTAAAAATTTGGACCCTTGAGAAAAGTATTATGGAATCTTGATTATTCATGTGATCATATACTAAAAGAAATCATGTTTTCTTGAATTCCAGTCTAGTTTTAGGCTCTGCATTCTGATTCTTTGAATTGGGTTTCTGTCCAAAGTGATTTCCAAATGTTTGAACCATGCAGAGCACAAAATGTCTAGGAGATGTTCATCAGCTACTTGTTCTTTTGCCCTATTTGATTAGGGGAGACAATAGAAGATGCTGTTCGGAGAGAAGTAGAAGAGGAAAGTGGAGTCAAAGTTGGCCATGTTCAGTATGTCTCTTGTCAGCCATGGCCAATGCCCTCCTCCTTAATGATTGGTTGCTTAGCTGTGGCAGTGTCTACAGAAATTAAAGTTGACAAGAATGAAATAGAGGATGCCCGCTGGTTCACTAGAGAACAGGTAAAGTTCAATTTAATTTCCTTCTTCTATTGATTGTTCTCTGACTGTATCAGTTTGGGCATGCAGCAAGGATATATGTTTTCAACAAGTTGAATGAATGGCTATGGCCCACTCATCATGCATGGATTACAATGTAATTGATGTGTCCTATGTTAACTCATTCTGTGGGAGTCTTCTAGTTGATGATTCTGTGCCTTTTTCTAATTTCAAATGCCAATCCTTCAGATTAATGATACCTTTCAATGGACTTAAAATAGGTAAACATTATTTCAAAGATGAAAAATAGGAATATTATTCTTAACCTTTTTATATTTTAGTTTACAGCATTAAAACAAGTAGCTCTCAAAAAATATCAATACAAATGCTTAAAATTATTGAAAAGTTCTTGTTCATTTTAAAATATGCTTAAGGACAAGAATAAAAAAACTATATAACAAAGATACACTCACAAGAACTTTTTAAAACATTGTCCTCCAGTACTAGAAGGCAAGATAAACTACTTATCTGTGTTTTGCATGACCTAAAGTATTTGTGTAGAAAAAAAATGGATACACTATTAGTAGTGAGGACCTGAAATCTTTTCTGATTTTGCCTAAACAAAATTAATTTTATTTTATGCTCAACCTCAAAAAGTAGAAATCAGATTTTTTTTTTCAAAATTTTATAAAAGGGAACCCATTCCAAAAGTTGACTTCACTTTGAAAATAAATGTGGAGCATATACTTTTCTTTTTTGTGACCTTACTTTCATAAGAGAATATGTCTTTCTGGAATATTTTGTTAAATTAAATCACTAACTCATTGAATCTACTGAAATTACTGTACTAAATTTTGCATGTTGAACTTGGGTGTTGTCACTTTCTCCTGTTGTTATTCACTGTAAAAATCATCATGTTTAATTGGATTGTATAAGCATAAGAATAGTATTTAAGTGTGACAGTGTTGAAATCCTAATACATTTTATTATGGTATATTTTAGGTTGTGGATGTTCTGACCAAAGGGAAGCAGCAGGCATTCTTTGTGCCACCAAGCCGAGCTATTGCACATCAATTAATCAAACACTGGATTGGAATGAACCCCAATCTCTAAATCAAATAACTAGACTTTGAATATTAATTGACTTCTAATACCACTTATTCCTCAAGTGAGAATAGAAATAATCTGGTGCTTTTTAGAATGTCACAACACAAAATACCATACTAGGATTCAGAAATATTTTCAACATGTACTTTCCATCTTAACCATAGAATTTGTATTTTTATAAAATACAACACTACCTCAGATTTTTTTAAATCTGAGTTAGCCTTCTCCAAACATTTTTTTAGATTGTGCTTCACAGTTCTGTCTCACTAAACCATATTTCTAATAAAAAAAAAAAATCATGTCGTAAAGATGTATGTTCTAAAAATGTAAACAAACCTGAATTCCAGTGCCTCTTTTAAGCATTAGACCAATCACTATATTTCTGTTTTTGAGAAATGAGACAAAATAATTTTAATGAATTTTAAGCTTCATTTTCAGTCTTTTCATTACTACAAAGATTCTTTCAGTTGTCAGTAGCTGATTTTTGCTCACTTCCCATTGTATTCCATTTTTTGTTCTGGCTCCTTTGTTCTAGCAGTGGTGCTATTATAGTGTTGCCACTAGTCTGCTTTGATCAGTGTTAAGAATTTTCTACGTTAACAACTGCAGTGATCAGAATATTGTGCCTTCATGGAAGGAGACCTTAAGTGAGAGCGTACCACTGTGTATGCGACTTCCCCCTGAAACCTAAAATCAATTAATCTGTTATACTCAAAGTTGTTCTTAAGACAAATCAGAATTCTCTGCTTTTTCACTGAAATTAAATGTATTTGAAAGGAATTCACCTCAAAAATCAGATGCTAAATATTTCCCAGATTTACGTATTCAATAAAAACACTGGCTTTATGTCATTTTGTGATAAGGGATATATCTGCATTAGCAAAAAATTATGTAATCATTACTAATATTAAACTCAAATGCAACATTTTGATTTTAGCCCTCTTTCAGCGTATTCTAAGAAGCCTTTATAAAATAAGTGTATTTTAGAACTGAATCAGAGGAAAATAGTAATTCACAATTTTGTAACATAGAGCTGTCATATTTTAAGGCTGTCTTGAAATTAAGTCTATAAATGTATAAACTTATATAATTTGTTTATTATGTTAGAACTGGAAGAGATCTTAAGAATGATATATGTAGTTCAGTGACATTCTTTTATAGATAAGGAAAAAGAAATCCTGAAAGATGAATTTAACTAATTTAATCAATTAAAGGTGAATCAACTAATTAATCAATGAAAGTTACACAATTACAACTTACTATTGTTAATACAATTAATTGTAATTACAGTTAAATAACTTAATTTTAACGGTCTGTACTGGATAGCCCACTGCAAGACTCTCCCTCTAATAGGAAGTAGAAACTACTACTAAAAATATAGGTAGAATAAATTATAATAAGGGATGATAAGAACAAATTTAATTTACCAAATATTGTTAATTACAATTTTAGATACTAAAATCATTTAACTTAAATGTGATTATTTTCTTAGATAAAACTTTCCTGAAGAACAATGATTTTCTTAGTAATTGAAGAAAGCTGATTGGTATCAGGACTGTAGACAAAATTGACTTACATTAGACATTTAGATACATAATAAAATTTAAACTTCATAAGTAAGTAGAAAATTATGTGCCTTGATTATTATTAAGTATGATGACTTGGGGTTCAGTTTTACTCCAAATGTACTTAGAGAATCTAAGATTACATCGCAGAGTTCTAGGTTTCCATGTTCAGATAGTAAAATAAAATACAAAATATCAACAAAATGTAGTTATGAATTTAGTTTCAGATAATCCTATACCCAGGGAAAATCATTAAGTATAAATTATTATTAATAATCATTCTTAACATTGCTTACCTCTAAGAGGTGAATAGTTATATGTAAATAAAAGGAATAGCAAAGAAATGGTAAAGGTTCAAATACCATGAATGTATTCTAATGGAAATGAAGGTAACAATACATTAAAATATTTATCTATTTTCTGTTTTGTGTTACGTATTTTTTAATGTTTTGATAAATGTCTTCTGAAAACTGAAAAAAGCCCAATTTCAGTCATCCTCTCTTGTTTAATGATGTGTAAACAACAAGTATAAAAGCCCTTTTAAAAGTGGCCATATTTGGCAGTGCCTGGTGGCTCAGTTAAGCATCCAACTTTGGTCAGGTCACGATGTCACAGTCTGTGGTTCGGATCCGTGAGTTCGAGCCCCGTGTCAGGCTCTATGCTAACAGCTCAGAGCCTGAAGCCTGCTTCGGATTCGGTGTCCCCCTCTCTCTGCCCCTCCCCCACTCATGCACATGCACGTGCTCTCTCTCTCTCAATAAATAAACATTAAAAAAATGTTTTTAAGTAGCCATATTTGGAAGACAAGTTTTTTTTTAGGTCATATGTATATGTATATACACATACATATATATAGTCAATTTTTTATCTTCAGATATGAAGTTATTTGTCTAGTCTAGTATCTATTATTACTCGTCTCATATTACTAGTCTTTGCATTTTGTATTTTTCACTGTTTACTGTTCTTGGAAGGGCTAGAAGAATTAGAAGCCTACATGTTTCATTAAGTTGGAAAAATGATTTAAGTAACTCTTTCAAAGAACAAGTTGGAGATTTGAATGAAGACAAAAGAATGGAACAACAGAGGGTAAGACCACGAGGTGTTTCTGTAAAAGCAAGTGCAGTTTGTTATCATCTACAATGGATTTTCAGATGATTCATTTTATTTGCCCCAAGTAGAATGGTCAAAAGGAAAGTTATTCAGGTAATAAAGATGGCATAGGAAAATGGGTAATCAGGAATATGAATTCTTTTATTGTTTGGAAAAATATTTTCTCAACTGTAAAATAAACATTTGAACATGTTAACTGGGCTAGCAGGCAAATTCCTCATTCTATTTTCACTTGAGGGTATCTACATATAATTGTACTCCTTGGTAGAAGTAGCACTTTTAACTTTATTCCTTCAAGAATACTATGTTTCCCTTTTCTGGCTAAGCATACAAGCCATAAATGGACATTTCTCCCTTCACAATTCCCATTATAATGATGTTGTACAGAATAGCGGGGGCAGGTGTGGAATTTTAAAACATTTTAAGTTAAAAAAGCAGACTTTCTGCTAATGGAGACTTTTTTTCATTCTAACTAGTCTGAGAAGAGACAGACAAAATCTAGCATGAGGAACAAAAAAAAGTTCTGGCTTTCCAATCCTTGGCTCGTGGAAACTATACCAGACCAACTCCCTGTCTCACCTCTGATGGATTAAGAACATTCTAAACACTTTATTTGTGAGGTGGTTTCATTTTTACTAAGGTAAATGTTCCACCCAGAAGTAGAAATTGAAAATAGTACTCATATCTATTTTAGAACAGCGTAAGTGGATAAATGATGTAGTCTGGTTTATTTTTTCCATTTTTTTTTTAAATTTTTTATCCTGTCCACTTTACTCCAGTCTGAAATTGTAGTCTATTGGAGCAGTGTGATGTTTTGAACACCTCAGTAGAGTACTTTATAAATATTTATACAGCTTTCAGATAGCAGTGAGCTGAAGTCCTCTCTATCCGTGGAGCTAAAAACAATTTAAAATGCCATTTATCCAATGGCTTTGCTGCTAAGCGTTATTCTGCACTTTTTAGCTGGGTTTTGTTGTGTTTATGAAACAAGTTCAAGTACTCTACTGCCAGTTGGGAGGATTTGGAACTCCAAATAAGATGCCCTCATGATGTACACAAACTCAAACTTCAGGGGCTGCTTTGGTCTGACCATCATCTGTTCTGTTCTGTAGTGAGGTGTTCAATGTGAATGTAGCCATGAGTGGTAAGCAAGTAGGAATTCTGTGTGCTCTGGAAGACACTATTGAGGATGAAGAGAGAAAATGTGTATGTATCAGTGTGGACCTCAAAGTTTTCATGGCTGTAGAGGCAGAGAAGTTGTATTTCCAGGAGACAGGGGTAACGTCGCCTAAAGCCTACATCTTCAAAAAGTCTCACCAGTCAAGAGAGAAGTGAAAAAGAGTTCTTTTTGTGAAAATAAACTCAATGCAGAAAAAAAAAGATATTGATCTTTTTCTTTAGTCCCAGCCATTTTGTACATCCTCATGAATAATAAACCTTTTTTTTATTTTAAGTCAATAGTCTATATGATAAATCACAATATTCTATGATTATCATTATGATTACATAAAATGCTATGTTTTGTTTTACACCATGAAGCCAGTATGTATATTCTCCTTGTTCAATAAATCTAACATTAGCACTAATAAATTGTGACTTTAATTCAAATCCAGATTTCTGAACTTCGTAAAAATTATGTTGCCCGTTCTCTCCCATGTATTTCTCAGAATTACTTATGGACCTATTTACAACAAACTCCTAAGACAATGTAACTCTTTGTTAGCTTATTCTCATAATACTATTTACATAGGACTTTATAAAATGTTGACAGTTATTATTTCATTTTATCCTTAAAAAACCTTATGAAATGAATGTCACTATCATTATCCCCATTTTACAGATGGCTAAGAAGCATTAACTTTCTTGGAGTCCCATTGTTAATAAATAGGAGAGCCAAAATTTGAACCCAAGTATTTCACTCCAAATCCTTTCATCTTTCCACTTAACAGACTATCTTACAGAATTTTCTTAATGCTTCATTGAGAAAAGAATTTCCAGTCTCAAATTTCTCATTCAATCCCTTAACTTTTGGTAATTTTTCTGGTGGGGCCTTACATTCTTGTTACTCTGGACATTTCTGCAAGACTACTTAATTCTCAGATTTCCAAGTGTCTACTAGACATACCTGCTTGGACATCTCAGTGCCTCCAAAATAGTACATGCGTACAGTTAAATTATCTTTTATCCCAAGTACATTCCTGCCTCTAGAAAGAGCAGAAGGAGCAGGGAAGGGGCAGAGAGAGAAGGAGAGAGAAAATCCCAAGCAGAGAGACTCCATGCTGTCAGCACAGAGCCCAATATGGGGCTTGACCCCAGGATCACTGACCTGAGCCAGAATCAAGAGTCATCCACTTAACCAACTGAGCCAACGAGGCTCCCCTCTATTTCCCTATTTTAATAATCTTGTAATTTCCAATATGGAACTTTGGGGTATTGTGCTTACTTTGTCTACTTTATTCCTACCCCACCCCACAGCCAGGCAATCTCCAAATCCTATCCCTTTTACTTCTTAATACTTCTTGAGTATATCTTTGCTTCTACTTCTAAGTACTTATTGAATCTTAGTATTTCATGAATCAGTATGTCTGTCTGTCCGTTGCCACCAATCCAAATTCAGGCTACCTACCTGCTTTCTACATCAGGTTCTTAAATTAGTCTTCTTACTTCAGGTTTCACCCCCAATCCATTCTTCACATTGCAGCCGAAGCGATCTTGTTAAATTCCTCAAAAAGACTCCCATTTGGAGCACGTGGGTGGCTCAGTTGGTTAAATGTCCGACTTGGGCTCAGGTCATGATCTCACCATTGGTGAATTCAAGCCCCCTGTCGGGCTCTGTGCTGACAGCTCAGAACCTGGAGCCTGTTTGGGATTCTGTGTCTCCCTCTGTCTCTGCCCCATCGCCCTGCTCATGCTCTGTCTCTGTCTCTCTCAAAAATAAACATTAAAAAAAAATTTTTTTTTTAAAGACTCCCATTTGGACAAATTTTCCAGTGCAATTTCTTTGGCATAGTAATTTACCCCTGGAGTTTCAACTCTGATCACTTCCCTTTCTTCCAACCTCTTATATATACCGTAATTTATGTGTTTGCAAAAAGCCAAGAAAAACCTTCTAAATTTTTATTAGGTGTTAATAGCATAAGAATCGCCTGAATAATTATAAACAATACCATTTTACAACTATGTTAATAGAAATGTCTCATTTATTTAAAGATTGTAAACTACCTTAAACTATGTTTTCATTTACATATTTCATAGGATTTCAAAATTCTAAATCAGGGCCTATATTATTTATCCCAGTTTTACAAATGAGCACATTGAATCTAAGACAAGTCAAAGGATCCTCAAAGTCAACATAAGATATGGTAATGTGACTCAAATTTAAATCTTCCTAAGCAAAGTCTACAACCTCTGCCATACCATATACCCCACACCATACACCATACTGCTTCTGCCCCTGTATCTACCTCACAAAGGTAAATCAATTACCTTATAATTAACGCCACCAGCATAGAGTCAAACTAGATCAAGTTTTCGTTTGTGATGGGGGTGGGGGTTTTCTTCCACTCCATTTGCACCACATGAACATCATAGTTTTGTTTCATAGTACCCCTATCCAAACTACTAAGCCACAAAAGCACACAGTAGTACTTCATTGTTCACTTGAAGGTATACTTGAAAATAAACAGACTGTTGGGAATGGTTAAGACAGATAATAATAGACTGATTAAAGGATGGTAGATCGTTCCTGACACTGCATAAGATTAAGTATGCTAATCAGATTTTGGATTTAGACAACCCAGATGAACCCCAAGTAGAACAAGAGGAAGTACTCAAATCTTTACTTCATTTTCTTGCTTTTCAAAATACGTATTTGCATTTTATCTATGTCTCCTTTAGAGCTGTGGAATTTATGAAGGCTTTACCCAGGTGAGTTGATTATATGTTCTTTTTAGTTTTTACTATTTTTTTTTCTTTTGCTGTTTTGAATGAAGTATCCTCTATTTTAATCCTTGCTGTCCTAGATTAGTTGCTTAGCAAAGGATGAGAGCAAAGGGAAAATTATGTGAATGTTATGTGTGAAGACAATTTAACAACATATTTCTTTCCCGTTACAAAAAAAAAAAAAAAAAAAATCCAACAGCTGTTTGTAACTTGCTGTGTTACCGAATATGATGGATACAGAAAAAGGATGGATGGGAAAAAAAATTCTAAATAGTCAATGTGTTTAGGCCTCTTTTATTTATGCCAAGAAAGACATCATATGCACATTTGAATAGCTACCATCCATATCCTAATTTGGTTATTTGAAATAAATTGTGCATTTGGAAAGCAAGGAAAATGCAACTGACAAGCTAGGCTTCTAAGCATAATTGAAATTCATTCTGAATTCACGGAAGGTCAGTTGCATTTCAAAGCAATAGCCCTTGTTTTGAATTCCTATAATTCTGCTTTGTTTCCATTGCAGCATTGAATTTGCTAATCACCAGAATGATTTTCTCATCTAATTTAGTTAGTAGCATTTTCTTCCTTAATTTTATAATTTCACCTATATAAATGTTTATATTTAATTCTTTGAAATATATTGATCACCCAAAACATCATGATCTGACCTCATGAAAGAAGACATTAAGGAGTAATATTTTTTCTCTGAACAACTGCAATTACTCTGAGATTTAGACCATTTCATAGGCAAAGTATATAATGGCTGATGCCTTTTGTATAAGTAATCCCAAATCAAAGTTTGCAGAATCATGTATTTGCAATTTCACTGTCAGTTGATCTTTAACTACGTTCCAAGATTTTGATGGCAATATATATTTACAAAGAATTCTCTCACCATCAAGAGTTCAGCCAGTCCTTACCTTCCTCAGTCTCACTTAGAATTTAAACACTAAATGGTTTTCAACCTCTTTTTCTTATCCCAGCATTTAAACATTAGTTATTTTCTTCTAATGTCAGATTACCATAATGTTGAGTAAGTATCCTAAAAACCCTTTATTTGGAAAGTAAACTGAAAAATAAATATTGTCTACTTTTTGTTTGCCCACATATTCTTTCTGTGGCTAGAAATTAATTCACTTCTTAAAAAAATTCTGTGTGAAGTCATTTAACTTCTCAAAGAAATCTGTAGTAACCATGTGATGAAATTACAATTACTATGCTTATAAAATAGTACTGGTATCTTCAGGGCAAAAAAAAAAATCCAAAAAGGTCTTTAAAATGACACACCAGGAATTTAACTATGATGAGCCAAATTCTCAACTCTCTGAGTTATGATGGCTTTTTCATAGATTGGTTCCTGATCATTTTTGCAAAAAGCAGGATGAAAATTCTGAATGTGCTGACTTGTGAAGATACACGCTCATTACACAAAATGCACTGATCTGTTATTCTTATCTCATGAGACTGCCCAGAGCTCAGTGAACTTGAGAGATGGGAGGGAATGTTAGCACTGATTATCTGCCCAATGTAAACCTAATAATAAAGTGATTAAATTAACCTGGCAAATTAATTCTAAGCATAATTTCTTATTCCTTCCTCATTGGCCAGAGTGCAATTTACACACATTTTTAGGACAGTGGGCACACTAGAGCATAGTAGCTCAAGCTATATAAAAGAAAGGTCAACAGAAAATATCAAGCATAGAACATTTAAAATAAAGGCATTTTTGTTGCTTTAAAAAACATGCATTGGATTGGACTAAGCCACAGAAATTTACTTCAGTGAATTAGTGAAACGAGCATAGAAAATGTTTTAAAATCATGATTCTGAAATGACTGAAGATGATGTCTCCTCTAAATTTTTTTACTGAAGCCCCTTTGTAACCCTTATACCTGTTTACATTAATATTATCATAAAATTATTTTTTCAGATGTAACAGTAATTTTAAGGTAATTCAAGTTACCATGAATTATGAAATCTAACCAATAAGGAGGTTTAAAAATGCCCAAAGTACACTAATAAAAATAAAAAGTTGGCTCTTATAAATAGCTGATGATGATAACATTTCCATTGAAAGATTTGAAAGAATATATTCATTACTTTCTTCTGAATGACTGGAAGTAGAAATTAACCAATGGCCATTTTTTAGGCTACTATTAGCAAAACACAGGTTAGCTTGGGGGACAGGAAGAAGTATTTTCAGAGTTTAAATATTTATTTCAGCATTTCCTCAATCTTTAGAATTTAGCAGTGTGGTTACATACTGGTTTTTCTTGGTTCTGTGCTGAAAAGGAATGAAGATGTTACACATTTTCTGTTTAGAGCGATCAAAACCTCTGTTGTCAGCAGAACTGATGAGATCTGCCCCTGAGGGATAAGACATCTCATTGAAAAAAATCACAGGGATTTCATGTTTGGGGGAAACTACACACAGAGGTTTCTGTATGAAGATCAAGACACGGTACATTCAAACACTACTTCAAACTGAGGTTGAGGGTTGAATGCTTCAAAATTAAGAGGATGTTATTTAAACCCATCAAGAGTTGGATTTCAGCAATTATTAAGCCTTCAGAGAAGCATAGCTCTTCTGTAACATCATGAAGTAGTATGGCTTCACTTAAATAAGTGAAAAGAGGAGACAGCATTCACCCTTAGAAAACTCAAAGGCATTCTTCATTTAATTAATAGGTAGGGAAAGCCTTAAGCAGGAAAAAAGTAGTCTCTGAGATCCATTCAATTATCCTTTTGAGCCTATCCTTTGCTAACTTTTAACAAGGTATCTAGTGATATATGTAAGTGTACATATATGCTTTATTTTTCCTCTTTCTTCATCTAATAGAAATATACCTGTTTGGTAACCTTTTTATTATTTGAAATATGTAAATGTTGCAATAAAGTTGCCACCTCTTGTCTAGTTGCAGACAGTATAATTAGTGGAAGAGGAATAATGTGAACTGTCACTTAGGACTGAGAGAATGGAAATGGGATTCTCAAGAGAGATTCTGAAAGTCCCTGTGCTGGTCAAGGTCAAAGTAGAGGAAAACCATAATTACAGATTTCTCAGACCTAGCGATTAAAAAAATTTCGAGTGATAGAGTTCTAACTATAGTTGAATAGGGTGATTCCTCTTCATACAGTGATATTTAATTCATGCATCATTCTGCACATGAGATTAGCAAAACTTATACTCTGATAATCATTCAAAAGCCAAAAAGGAAGTGAAGCAAAGCAAAATACAAAACTGATTTCTAATTTAGTAATGTCATGATAACAACACATAGAGTATGACTGTATCTTCTCAAATAAGAGACACATACCACTGCTGGTATACAAAATGGTTTGGGGTGGTACAACATTTTTTTTAGTGTTTTCGTTTTAATGTTTAGCTACAACCCAGAATTTCACATGAATTATTGTCTAACATGAAACTAAAGGAAAATTTTAATGAATCAAGAAACTACTAAGCAAATAGCATGGATATTTCATAGGAATAGTAAGAATCATGAAGGTAGTACACAAGTGACTGAAGTCCGGGAATAATGAGCAAGTTTCATCCACCCGAAAAATGTTATCAACTACTATGTTTTTCCACATATATGGAACAGGAATACATCAAAGTATAAAACAGCTAAGTTGTTTGCCCTTGTGGATCTTATATTTCAGCCCATATCTCTAATGGTTCTTCAGGAGACGAGGATAATCTAAAGCTATACATATTGGGCTGTTCTATCTACCTTTGCTGGTTCCAAAGTTAAATTTCCTCTAAATTTCTGTTGGCTCAAGTCAGGTTAACTGTGGAGCAGCCAGGGGGCTGGTTCAGAGGAAGAAGATAGTCCCACTAGAGATGCTTCATAAAAAGCCATGCTCAACAAATACTGGAGTTCTATGGAAATGAGCTGATGTATACACCATTATAAATAGGAAGATCAAGGGCTGAGTACCTCATTCTCCCGGCCAACTACCTTCCTTCTGAAACTTCCATGACACTGTAATGCCCCATGTACTTGCCAACCATTTTAGTTCTAGAAGCAAAGTCAAACCCAAAATACAGAAACACTTCAACTCTTGAGAAGCCAAATGTGAACATGGGAAATAAGCAATCAAAAATACAATGTGACTGGGCGCCTGGGTGGCTCAGTTGGTTGGGTGTCTGACTTCAGGTCAGGTCATGATCTCACGGCTTATGGGTTTGAGCCCCACGTCGGGCTCTGGGCTGACAGCTCAGAGCCTGGAGCCTGCTTTGGATTCTGTGTCTCCCTCCCTCTCTGCTCCTCCCCCATTCATGCTCTGTCTCTCTCAAAAATAAACGTCAAAAAAAATAAAAATATATATATAATGTGACATCTCCTCACACTAGTGGCCCTGGCCTGCTAATCTGACTTGCTAGATTTTTATCACTAACTATGGTTAGCACAGAGATGAAAGAAGGATATTGAAGAGTTACCCCCCGAAGTCTGATTTAGGATACAATTTTGGTAGAGCCTCTTTACATGGGGCTGAGCAAAAAATAACAAGCAATCTCTCAAGGAGTTTTCTCCCTAGAAGCTTGCTGATATAGAAAGAAAAACAATCTTATGTGGATCCTAAGAAATTTGACAGAAGGCCATGGGGGAAGGGAAGGAAAAAAAAAAAGTTAGAGAGGGAGAGAGCCAAACCATAAGAGACTCTTACAAACTGAGAACAAGCTGAGGGTTGATGGGGGTGGGAGGCAGGGGGAATGGGTGATAGGTACTGAGGAGGGCACCTGTTGGGATGAGCACTAGGTGTTGTGGACAATAAAATGGACAATAAATTTTATATTAAAAAAAATAAAAATAAATTTAAAAAAGGAAGAACAATCTGTACTTAAAGCAAAACAATAAATTTTAACCTTACTATGTACCAACTGGGAGAGGAGGAAAATGAGGTAGAATGAAGTGAAATGAGAATTCATTGCAAGTTTCCTCAGGACTGCTCTACTTTAAAATCTTAAGGCCATTAAAGATTTTCTGAATGAGGTTCCATTCCACCTATCCAGTTTTATCTGTTTCAACAGGGTTTATGCATCAGAATGACTTGTTGCAAGGGGCTGAAGAGTGGCTGCTTACTAAAAATGCATATTCCTGTGCCCTCACTCAGAATGTGAATCTCCAAAGTGAGGCCCCAAATCTACATTTTTAGCAAGGTGTACAGTGATATTTTCAGCATTCTCAAGTTTGAGAATCCCTCTGCTACACTGTAAACTCCTTGAAGTTTACATTATATTTGCATTTTCACATTAAGTCCAGCTCAGAAGCTTGAGCCAAATTATTTGGCACAGAGTGCCAAATTATTAACGCTACCTCCGTGGGAAGTACACTGGGCTTTCCCAATTATAATGTAATTCCTTTCATTTTATAAGAAAGCGAGCAGGGAAAGGGATAGTTCCTGAAGCATTTCAAAAAGAGCCTCTACATTTAACACAGTAAAACAATAGGGGCGCCTGGGTGGCTCAGTCGGTTAAGCGGTTAAGCGGCCGACTTCGGCTCAGGTCATGATCTCGCGGTCTGAGTTCGAGCCCCGCATCGGGCTCTGTGCTGACAGCTCAGAGCCTGGAGCCTGTTTCAGATTCTGTGTCTCCCTCTCTCTCTGCCCCTCCCCCATTCATGCTCTGTCTCTCTCTGTCTCAAAAATAAATAAACGTTAAAAAAATTAAGAAAAAAAACACAGTAAAGCAATAAACATCTTGCAAAAATCTTAAGTAAAAAAAAAATTTCACTTTCAGCGTCTTTCCACAGTGGTAAAGGAAGAGAGGCAGCATCTCAGCACTATGTTTCCTTGGGCAGTTTGCTACATCTCTGTTTCCTCTGATGAGATATGAGGGCATTGGATAGATGATCTCCCAGCTATCTGTCTTGAAACAAAGGGCAGACACTTCTGGAACTGTAAGGGATCTTCATCTGTAGTTCATCTTTCCCTTCCTTTACTGGTATTACCTTATTTACCAAACTTTATTAAACACTGAGCTCAATTTCCTTTTGGTTCACTAATATAACTTTTTCCTTACCCATTTCTTAAAACATTAATAATAGTAATATTAACAATAACAAATTCCATACTGCACAATGTTCTTTTCTATCTGAATTTCATTTCTGCAGAGATTGTAATTTAACTTAACATAGCATGTGCTTCCTGCTCTCCAAGCATTACCCTCATCCTCTAAGTTATATTTGATCAATTATGGGCCAAATAAAGTGATGGCATTCCAACAAAGCTTATGTTTAAAGATAATTATTTTAGTAAAGAGGTTCTTTTATGTTTACTGGACTCAAAACCTTAGCAGATTATATCCAGTGATCACCAAGATCATGAATACTACCTGTGAACTTCAACAACTTACTTACTGTGCACTTGGGGAAAGGAAAAGTTATTTTCACTGGATGTGACGTTTGGATGTTTCTATTTTAATATTTTAACCTAATGGATTCCAATGTTGTATCTATAGGTATGGATACAAATATAGATAAAAACAGATGTACTCTTCAATGTTTTCAACACAGGGGAAGAAGTAAGAGCGTGAACAATTTACAACAGTACTGAGACTACCTTAAATGATCATAACTAAAGCAGTTTAGTTTCAAGACGCTAGCAAACTATTCATTAACAATTACTACCTGGCAACCAGGTTTACAAAGGTTCATCCTTGCAGCTCTATGGAAGTTGAGTGCGAATTTGAAGTGCTATATGCTCAATACTGAAACAGCTGTTTCCCAACATAATTCTTCTTATGACTTATGTAATTTTTAAAAATTAATGACAAAAGGGTATAGTTTAAAATTAATGCCATTCAAAATCAGGGATGACAGGGGCACATGGTGACTCATTTGGTTGAGCTTCAGACTCTTGATTTCAGCTCAAGTTGTGATCCCAAGGTGATGGGATCAAGCCCCACATTGGACTCTTCACTGAACAATGAGGGCGGAGCCTGCCTAGGACTCTCTCTCTCTGCCCCCTACCCTGCTCACTCTCACGTGCGCGCTCTCTCTCTCTCTCTCACTTAAAAAAAAAAAGAAACCTTTTCAAAATCAAAATCAGGAATGACAGAAGACAGGTTTGTACACTTCCAAGAATAAATGGACATTTTAGAATTTTATTTTCTCTCAATATTGTCATATATATTTTTTTTTAATTTTTTTTAACGTTTATTTATTTTTGAGACAGAAAGAGACAGAGCATGAACGGGGAGGAGCAGAGAGAGAGGGAGACACAGAATCGGAAGCAGGCTCCAGGCTCTGGGCCATCAGCCCAGAGCCCGACGCGGGGCTCGAACTCACGGACCGTGAGATCGTGACCTGAGCTGAAGTCGGACGCTTAACCGACTGAGCCACCCAGGCGCCCCATGTCATATATTTTTTAATTTTTTAAATGTTTGTTTATTTACAGAGAGAGAGAGAGAGAGTGAGCATACAAGCAGTGGGGGGGGGGGGGCAGAGAGATAGGAGAGAAAGGATCTTAAGTAGGCTCCCCGCTGAGAGTGAGGAGCCTGACTCAGCTGTGAGATCATGATCTGAGCCAAAATCAAGAGTCCCATGTGCAACCCACTGAGACCACCCAGGTACCCCTCTCTGAATATTTTTAAACTTGAACTTTCCATAGTATGTTTTACATGTATAAATTTTCTTTAAACATTTAGTACAGAAAACAGAATTTGTGTTAAAATCCAGGACGTAAAGTCATGAGAAATACACTAAGATTTCTTTCAAATTCTACAGAAAACTCAAGCGAATTGGTGTTAAAGACATTAAAGAGAGATAGTATGCTACCCTAGAAGTATTTAAACATCTGAATTTCTGTCTTTTTCCTTTCTTTTTTTTAATTGAAGTATCATTGACATATTTAGTCTCCTTCTAGAATTTTAATAGTGATCATTATCTACCCTTTTATGACTCTTTCTCTTTTTCCTAGTGTTAGATGATTGCTTTTGAATGTTCCAAGGAAAACATTTCAGCTTATAGAGAATTTTTAAGTAATTTGTCAGAAAAGTGCCATCAGTAAATTTTCTAGCAATACCTTTAAAAGAAATCTTTACCATCTAATAGTTTCCTCAGAATAATGGTGTCACTATGTAATTTTGCAGTAGAAAGATATTGTTAGCATTTCCTGTTTATATTTTTCCTCCTTATTCTGTGAATTATAGTAATAAGTCAAAGCCCAGTTATAAAAAAGATCTATATAATCCAATATAAAGGTCTCAAATGTGATAGGATTCAGCTGATATATAACAGCAATCACAGTAACTTTTCTGAGCTTTAGTACCAATTTTGCACAGAACAAATAAACATTTATGAAAAATATAAATCCAAGAAGTCTATAGTGGAATGGATACCTAAACGTACATCCCAAGGTCTAGTGGTGGTATATTTTACTTGTGAATAAAATTGTACTTTGTGCATATGTGTTAAAAAAAAAAAAAGACTAAAGTGCTTAGAATTTTTCCAAAGTAGAAGGAGAGGCCATTAGAGAATTTTAAACAGGGGATGACATGATTTAATTTAACTTAAAAAAACTGCATGCTATATGAATAATCAAAGGATATAAATATGGAAGAAAAGCAGTTATAAAGGTATTGCATTGGTCCAGATTTTAAATATATATATAATATGTACATACTTATGAATATAAAATATGGACTACATATATATATGTGTATATACTCACACATGTACACTTACACACGTAGATATACCCATATAGAAAGAGAGAAAGAGGAAGGTCTTGACTTGGGTGGTAGCAAGAAGAAAATAAATGGACATACTAAGGATAAGATACTTAGAAATAGTGTGGGGCAAACTGGCCGATGGTTTTGATGAGGAAAGTAAGTTAAAGGGTAGAGTCAAAGTTGATACCTAGGTATGTGATTCGAGCTAGATAGATGGTGAAGCTGTTGGCTGAGATTGGAAAGATTTGGGATTCAGGGGAATAATTGGAGAAGGCAGAGAACATCAAGAGGTCATTCTGAAACATGAAAAATTTGAGATTCCAACTAGGCACCTAAGTAGATATGTCAGTTTGGCAGTTGGATATTTAAGCTTGGACTTTGGGGAATAAGTTAGGGGTAGAACTATGAATTTTAGAATCATCTATATAGATAGTTTTAAAGCCATGAAATGGTTGAGATTTCCTAGGGAGAGAGGTCATGAAAAGGCACAAAGAACACTGAGGATGCCAAAGATTAGAGACTGAGCAAGGGAAGACCCAGGAAAAGTGTCTAAGAGAGAATGGTCAGTGGAACAAGACAAGGACCAGGAGAGTGTGGCACCATGGAATCTAAAGAAAGGAGTAAGAAGAATAGAATGATTGTGTCAAATTCTGCTAAAAGTGTGAATAACCTGACCACAGAGAAGTGATTACTGGCGTTGGCAATATGGATGTCACTGGTGACTGGGACAAGAGTGATCCCAACGGGGTGGGAATTTAAGAGACTGCTTGGAGTGGGTTTGGGAAATGATGTGAGGAGAGAAAGAAGAATCAGAACATATAGGCAACTCCTTCAAGATGTGTTGCTGTAAAGGTGAAGAGAGGCCTGTGACAGTAGATGGAGTGGTGAGGGAATGTCTGTACTCTGACACGAGAATGATGTAACAGAAGACAGAAATGGACACTGCAAGAGAGGAGGGGAATGACTGCAGGAAAATGGTCCTTAGGCCCATTTCATCTTCCACATAAGAGAGATTTGATAGTATCTGATGCAAATCAAAGAAGTTGGCAGTTTTAGTATTGGAAAGCAGAATTTCAGTTGGCTTCTATTTCCTCTGATCATGTGTCCAGATCTTCAAGGAGAGCATGGGAAGAAGAGAAGGGATTGGAGGTTAGAAAAACAAGTGTGATATACTTGTTTTAGAGATAGGAAATATGCAAATATTATTAAATCATTGTAGGAAAGCATTGGAATGATTGTGATGTCTCTATGTGAAATTAAAAATTCTACACCATGTGTAAGGAAATCCAACAATATTCTGATTTTCCCAGTGATAACTGCTCTGAAATTTTTGAAATATCAAATATCAAACTCTTTAATCTTTTAAAACTTTGGTGCCCCTCCTTTCAAGCACCCTCCCTGTGAATAAATTTATTAGGAACACCTTCTCCCACTCTTCATTTTGTTCAAGGTCAGTTTAGACCATGTTGTTGTAGCTATACCCTGTTTAACCATCAAATGAGGGAAATATTTGCTGCCATTTAAGTAAAGTAGAATTTGTAGACCATCCCCCCCCCCAGACTGCTTGTGGGACTTGTATCAATTATGTATCAATTATATCACTACCATTGACTTAGGTACCTCTTACGGAAGTACAGAGCAAGAGATAACTAGTGGGGAAAAAGATGAGCGGTGTATTTATTTTTTTTAGCATTTATTTATTTTTGAGACAGAGAGAGACAGAACATGAACAGAGGGAGGGTCAGAGAGAGAGGGAGACACAGAATCTGAAACAGTCTCCAGGCTGTCAACACAGAGCCCCACGCGGGGCTCGAACTCACGGACCGCAAGATCAAGACCTGAGCCGAAGTCGGACGCTTAACTGACTGAGCCACCCAGGCGCCCCAGTGTGTTTATTTTAAAGTTGATCTTGGGGCACCTGGGTGGCTCAGTCAGTTAGATGTCCAACTCTTGATTTCAGCTCAGGTCAGGGATTCAGAGTTTGTGGAATTGAGCCCTGTGTGGGGCTCTGCACTGGCAGTGCATGGAGCCTACTTGGGATTCTCTTACTCCCTCTCTCTGCCCCTCCCCCGCTTGTGTCCATGCAAGCTTGCACGTGCATGCTCTCTCTGTCTCTCAAAATCAATAAATAAACTTTAAAAAAAGGTCTTCTTAAAATAGACTTTTATTAATGATCAACAAATTAATACACAGTAAAAGGAAAGAATACATTCAGAAATATAAGAAGACATCATTAAAACACAATTTGATACAAACTGAGCTATCCATCTAATTCACTTGGTCATACATATTTATTAGGTGCCTATTGTGTCAGGCACTGTGCCTGAATATTCAATATTCAGCAGTACATTTAATTTCCTGGATCAAAGTTGTCATGCTCTGAGGTAAAGTGCAAACTAATTATAAAATTTGCTCTGTATGATCAGAAGCAATCTCAGGGCATCTATATACCTTGTATATCTGCTCAAAGACAGAGTTAGCCTAAGTCCCAACAGCCTGGGTTCTAGTCTTCAACTGCCACTATTAGTGTGATACAGGAAACAAAGATTCTCTGAGTATCAGTTTCTCCCCTGCAAAATGAGAATTTTGAATGTGATGATCTTGAACATTTAGATATTCTGGCTCAAAAGAGTTTATGGTTTGATCAGCTTTATCTAAGCATTCGTTTGCAGCTCGGATGTGACAGATATTCTCCCAATGTCAGGTGCTCAATACAAATGCGTGTGTCTAACAGATATGTATATATTCTCCAATATAAAGTTAAGAATGATGAAGTTTGACTGGAACAATTTATCACACATTTCAGTTGTTTCTTCAAGACAATTCTGTAAGGTGAAATTTGCTACCATTTCCATCTCAGAGGCAAAGGAAACAGCCTCACAGAAATTGCATGACCTGCTCTGAGTAAACAGCAGAGCCAGACCACAACCAAGATCTTCTGAGTCAAAGCCCAGAGTACTCTCTACTAAACACAGTGCAGCCGCCTACATTTCGCTGTTCAAACTATATGGGACCATAGAGAAATAATCAATAACCCAGTCAAGTGCTTTTGAAGCATTTTTTTTTTTTTTTAGATTAGAAAACCCTTTAAGACAGGGATAAAAAAAAAAGAAAGATATTAATTACATGTTTGTAATCCTCTCCCCCACCCAACCCCCATGTTGGTCCTCTAAGAATAAAGGATTATTGCTTGCTTAGTCAGCCATAGGAACTTAATTGTGCCTATTGGGGGACAGAATAGAAAGGATAATTGGAACACGCCAAAAGAGTGTCAATGGCTCTGTATAAAAAAGGTTGCCTCAGGAAAAAGAATTTTCAGAAAATTACGAGATTTTGAGAGTTTCTAGAGGAAAAGTGATTTGAAATCATCACATACAATGATATAGGGGATTTTGAGGAGAGAGATGAGTTAAGAAGAATTTAAATAAATTTTGCCAAAACTGGTCACAAAACAGCCCCCTCTTTTTTTTTTTTTTTTTTTTTTGAGTTACCTGTAAAACAGATAAAAGTTGAGCTGTTCTGCTGAGGTGTCCAAAGGCACAGTCTACCTAATACACGCAAAACAAACTGCTTTAGAGTGAAGCTATTTCTCTTCACATCTCTGCAGACAGTTTAATCCTCTAAAAGGAAAGCAACTGAATCAGGCTTAGCTCTAAGCACAGGCAGATAACTACTGAGGTAATAGTGGGGAAGTTATAGGCTGTGTCTCTCCCAAGTATCTTCCCTAATACTTTTTATTAAGACATCAGCAACAGGGAAAATACCACTTGTTCCACAAGAAAGGTACAGAATTAATTTTATCTTCTACAAATAATTCATTCTTCTACAGAGACTATAGAATGTGTATCTAATCTTTTATTTAAATATAGGGTATATGGAGATAATGTAATGGTGGGAAACAATCTCCCTACCCTACTTAATTTAGCAGGGCTACAAACATGATGATAATAAATTTAGGTCAACTTCACAAAAAATAGATATTTCTATTAGGCTAAGAAAAGTTGGAGTATAAAAATAATCAATTAAGCAGAATATAATTTTATAACTTACATCCTAAATATCTACACATATGAAGAAATATATGTTTGGGGCGCGTGGGTGGCTCAGTCGGTTGAGCGACCAACTTCGGCTCAGGTCACGATCTCGCGGTTCCTGAGTTCGAGCCCCGCGTCAGGCTCTGGGCTGACGGCTCAGAGCCTGGAGCCTGCTTCCGATTCTGTGTCTCCCTCTCTCTCTGCCCCTCCCCCATTCATGCTCTGTCTCTCTCTGTCTCAAAAATAAACATTAAAAAAAAATTAAAAAATATATATATATATATTTGAATATTCACATGGTATGTAATAATGGACTCTAAATAGTTGGCATAGATGAAAATTGGTTAAGTAGAATTAAACAGGATAGAAAATATAATTATAGTAATAAAATATATTTGAAGGAGAACACTATTGGATACCTGAAAATGATATTATGTTTCAAGCTGGCAAATGAGTTGTTAGTCAGGAATTTTACTAAACCTAATTCTGAGTAGAAAATAACTTTGCATTTTATGCTTTTAAAGGACAGTGAAAGCTGAAGATGCTCAGCTCCCCAAAATGAAGAGGAAAAGAAGAAAAGCCTATAAAAAATGGAAAATCCTGAATCCCACAGTATGTAAGTCTAATTCATTGGTTTTATAAGTATATATAAAATGAACCCAGCCACGTATTTTGTGTATCACAAAATGTCTATAAAAGTAGGAAGACAAATGCATAGAAGTGTAATAAAATGATTTAGAAGTTTGATCGGTTGTTATGTATAAACATCTGCATTCATTATTAATGGCATATATTATGAATAAAAATTTAAATAAAAATATTCAGACAAAGAATATGAAGAATGCTATTCTTAGAATCTGTTATCAGTGGATTATTATATAACTATCTCAGTTCTGTCTTGCTACTCATAGAAATTGAACTACAGTCAGTTGAAAGAGGCTATAAACTGTAAAATTATAAAATTGAAAAGGGCTATAAACTGAACTGTTCTTGGCGTGAGGGTGTTATTTTAAGAATAAATTGTAATCTATAGTTTTGGAAGGCTGTCCACTAGTATATAAATTGCTATAGTATACATGGTGTATTATAAATAGGCTTTAGAGAGACATGTTTCCACGTCTTTTCTTCCATGATTTCTGCATTACAGCTCTCAGATTGTAAGCAGACCACTGGGAACTGTTTCAGTACTTGCCTTGAGAAAAGTCATTCCCTCAGACTAGAAGAGAGGCAAATGGAACTCAGTGGAACCCCAGCGTGTTTGAGAACCTAAAGTTGGAAAGTTGTGATTCCTAAACCTACGAATCTTTATTTGATTCTGAAACAGCAATTCTATTTCTGCACCCCAAACTTCTATGCCCCCTCTAGCCAAACTTTGGTAGGATGTTATTCTTTTTTTCATTAATGGTAATTTTTTACTCTTTATGTAAATATTTTTATAAATATCTTTACTAAAATATGTAGGTAGATATAAAATCATAGCTTCATAGCCAAATTGAGAAAGCATTTTAAATCATTAGAGGGCCGCCTGGGTGGCTCAGTCGGTTAAATGTCTGACATCAGCTCAGGTCATGATCTCACAGTTAGTGAGTTCGAACCCTGTGTCAGCAAAGAACCTGGAGCCTGCTTCAGATTCTCCATCTCCCTCTCTCTCTCTACCCTTCCCCAGCTCATGTTCTGCCTCCCTCTCTCAAAAATGAATAAACATTAAAAAAATAATAATTATAAATAATCTTTTCCAACTTTTAGCTTAATCACCTTATTAAAATTATCTCTGTGGAGACCTGGTTCCTAGATTTCCATGACATCACTATCTATTTGTTGCCCATTCTTTCTTTTCCTTTCCCAATACTCTCTTTCAGATGTAGTTTAAAAGATATGAGATCTTTGCGTTTTGTTCACTGTTTAAGAGTTAAAAAGTATACATTTTATTTTTTTTATTTTTTTAATATGAAATTTATTGTCAAATTGGTTTCCATACAACACCCAGTGCTCATCCCAACAGGTGCCCTCCTCAATACCCGTCACCCACCCTCCCCTCCCTCCCACACCCATGTTCACTGTTTTTTACCTAAGATCTGCTACCTCAAGCTCAGGTTCACAATTTTTTTAAGCAAAACATCCTAAAATTATAAAGTAGAGAGTAAAGGTTGCCAGCTGGCAGTTCTAGGGCCAAAGCTGGTCCCTAAATATATTAGCCTCCATCTATAGAGGGTTTTTTAAAATGTGAGACCATCCTTAGAAATTAGGAGATTTCACAATATAATAAATCCAGACTCTAGTTCTTCTCCTGGAAAATGATAGTATCTGACAATACTAGGATACCTTCTCTGTCCTATAAAAAAAACCAAAACTCCTACCCTGGGCAAAGGTAACTATCAGACCTGTTTAAAAGGCTGTTTATAACCCATACTTGGATCTCTTTATTTGTTGTACCTTCTCAAATTAGATCAAGCTTGATTTAGCCTGTAGCATTATAATGCCATGTTCAAATACTTGAACATGGTAACTTACTCTTTATCAAGAAGTCTCAAAATTTATTTGCGTAAGTTTGCTCTGAAATTTTCATTTCACCCATTTTGGAAGTCTCTGTTTTAATTTTTTTTTTTTAATGTTTGTTTATTTCTGGGAGAAAGACAAAGGATGAGTGGGGGAGGGGCAGAGAGAGAGGGAGACACAGAATCCAAAACAGGCTCCAGGCTCTGAGCTGTCAGCACAGAGCCTGAAGCAGGGCTCGAACTCATGAACTGAACCGCGAGATCATGAGCTGAGCTGAAGTCTGTCTCCCAACTGACTGAGCCACCCAGGCACCCCTGGAAGTCTCTGTTTTAGAATAAACTTTAATTACATTCTTATTTCCTAGAACTACCTAGCAATATTCTGTATTCTAAGATAATTGATTTAAAAGGAGATATTTATTAGAAATGAATTTTTGTGGAAAATATCTTTGCATACTAGAAATGAATGAAAAATGTTACTCAAATTACAAAGAATATGCATGGAATTGTACCCAAGAATTTGCATCCCATCTGCTCTTCAAAAGGACACAGAAAATATTTTTCTTCTTTCTTTATTCCTTTTTTTTTTTTCTTCTTGTTTAGGTGAACCTCAACCTGCTAATCAGGTATACCAAAAAAATATAAAAGATCTTGAAAAGGAAGTCAAAGGAGACACCCCAGAAGCCATGTTTCATCAGATTAGGGCGTTAGGGAAATCTAAGGAAAATGGAGATGAGCATACATCTGCTTCTGTGAATGGAAAACAGAATTCACTTTTCCTCCCTAAAGATAATAAACAACTTTCATCTGACAGCAAAATAAGTAGGGAGAAGGAGAATGATGATCCTCCATCATCCATTTCTCATCAACGAGACAAAGTGTTGTCAGTGGCCATGTTTAAAGAGTGTAAAGAATCATTATCAGAAAAAATCATAATGCAGGATTTCCCAAACACAGTAGAAGCCTTTAAACCAGCAAAAGGCAAAATTATTACAGAAGTGAAATGTGGGGCTTTCAGTGTGCAAGTAGAAATAAAGAATAGATTTTTCTGTAAAACAGGAATGCAGTTCCCAACAAAAAGGAGATGTCCAAAATGTCATCAGCATTACTTTTCCAGACACAGTCAGAGATACTATACTTCTAGAAGCTGCTCTTCTATATACAGGAATATGTTAGTAGAAGAACTAAAACTTGAGGTGCCATCTGAATCTGAAGGAGAAGTTGCCAGAAAAGGGAGACCTTCACTAAAAGCAAGCATTGTAGGAAAAGAAGTTAAAGTTAAATACATGAGTAAGAAACAGAATATATTAATTAATATAGCTTATCCTAAAAGAAGGGGAAAAAGAGCTAAATACAGAAACATTTCCTCCGATCACACTACTGAAGAATGTTCCGGGTCTTCTCTACAGTCTGATATTAGGTGCCCTGAAAAGTGGAAGCTTGAGAACAAGCATCAGAGTTCAGACTGTTTTCATGTCTCTCCTCCTATTGTGTGTGCCGTCCAGAAGGAGAAGAATGTTGATAGAGAGATGGAGTTTCTGTGCTCAACCCCTGAGAGGGAGAAGACTAACCCTGACTCACTATCTTCAGTTTTAGATGACTGTGAGGTAGAATCTGTCATGTCTCAGCAGAAGGACTTTAAAATTGGTCAGAACATCCTCAACAAGAAAAATTTCTCTAAGGCTGAGACTCTTCTCAAAAACATTCCTCCTATTTCACAAGGTACCCTAAAGACGACAAGTTTAAGTGATACAGACTTAAGTAGCATGCCTTTTGAGGATCTGAAGGATGTGGATAGAGAGAGAAAACTCGTCTTCGATATACCAGAAAATATCACATCAGACTCATGTACATGGCAAAGCCCAGAAGGAATAAATTATTTGCCAAGTGCCATTACTGACATCTTCCCAGTTCAAGATGGCAAAGATTCTGACTTCTGTTCTTCATCTTCTCTGAGCAGGCAAGTGGTAAGAGAAAAAGCAGCCAGCACTTACTGCAAAGGCAGCAAAATTCCAACTGCAGATTGTTGTGAGGAATCAAGTTCTTTATCTTTGCCTTCCAGTCAAAATGTTCTGAAGCCTTCCACCTCATTCAGCCCATCCCACTGGGCCACCAGACAATCAGAAGTGAAAGAAGTCCCTGGGGATACATTTTCTTTTAATCGTTGTGCTGAACTTTTGAAAACCTGTGAGGAAGAGCATATTGATATGACTGACAGAGACTTTAACAAGGCCGCTTTACATTGTGACTCTCGTACAAATGCACAGCAACTACTGGAAATGAGTACACGATGTCCAACTCTCAGTCCTGAATCCTCCAGCAGCCTCTCTGCCAGCAGCCCACTCAACAGGAACAGCCATAGCACTGTGGAATGGAGTCAAACAAAATCCCAGACAGGTCATCCAGAGATAGCAGTGCCCAGCAAAACAACAGAGCTAGTTATGACCTTAATAACTGATGAATTAGAGCAAAGATTAATTATTCATAATGATAAAGGAGGCACGGTTTATTCTAATTGTCCCATGGGAATAAAAAATCCTAAAGACTCACCCAGCTCTCTGGGAAATGGTGAAAAAGACAAATTCGAAATAATGCCAGTGGTAAAGAATGCATGCCATAGAGATTTTGAAGACCTATCAGATGAGAACCACAATGAAGTCTGTTTCCAAATGGATTTGCCGAACACCACTGAGTTCAACTGCACAGAATGTGCTGCAGATAATCTGTTTATTGAGAAGACACTGACCAATGATGCAGACCGATATGGCAACCAAGATGACAAAGGCCTCCGACTAACCAGTTTTAAAGAGGAGCCAGCAGAGTACCAAAGGATTGCATCAACAAAGCCAGATTCTGAAGGAGATAAAAATGACCCAAAGGAAACTTACTATCACCAAATAGACATATTGCTGTCACCTCAGAAGCAGAAAGCCTTGACAGGTACAGTGGCTATATAGAATCTTTAACTTTCATTGTTTTTCCATGTTTGAGCTTTGGAAAGTCTTAACGTGAGGGCTTTTTTTATTGCTTGGGATTTTTGCTTTATTGCTAAAGATATATTGAGTATTTTAGAATTAGATGAATATGGGCAAGCATATATCACCCTGCTTCCTTACATTATCACCTACCCCACCCATAAATAGTGCATAACAAAATCACCCAGGCTGCGGTTTAATATAAAGTTTTTAAAAAATCAATTTCTCTTTAAAAGGTTGATGTATTGCCAAATCAATTTTGTAGGAAACGTTAGCCTTTTGCCAGTCTTAAATAATCTACCATTTCTTTCCTTCTTGCAAACTAAGCATATTTATAATAGAAAGAATATGTTTTTGATGAAATGTGTTCTTAAACCTTGCTGTGGCGTTGCAGAAGGATGGTATACATATTTCAGGAGGCCATGTGGAATAGTAATCAAAGCAAAGGACAAAAACCAGAAACGGCCATGGCTAATCCTGATTGAGCTATCTATGGGGTGTCAGACCTCAAGCAGACCTCTGTCCTTCCTTGTGCATTGGTTGACCCTGCTCAAAACATTGATAGAACCCAGCAGTTCTCCAGACCTCAAGAGGGCTAAGATAGAAGCTCTTTTCTAAGTACATAATACTGCCCTGTCTGCTTTCAATCTTGGGTCGACATTCTATCATTTTGGTCACTTCACAGAAGGCCCTTGTTGTTTTTCCTCAATAAGTCAAAAATATTTTATATTCTATGTTAGCATTATTCCACATTATATATTAAAATACATGTTGAACAAGCAAAAACTTCTTTCCAAACCTCCAGTAGCATGCCTGATATGTCCAGAAATGAGACTTAGAATGATGAAACTATCTCTTCTTTGTTGTTCCATCCCTAATTTTTAAATAGAATTAATACAATTTAGAAGTAGAAATAAAATACAGAAAGCACAGTTATGTAAGCATTGGTATAAAACATGAATTTACTGTATAGAGGATAAATGTCCTAAAACAACACAAATGCTGTACAGTCACCTGCTTAATATGAACACCCTAAAGCAAAGATCCATCAGTCACAGAGACTGCTTCCCAGCGCCGATATACCCCCAGATAACAGGATCAATGGCATTAACCCCAATGTTTTCTTCAGTCCATAATTATTTGCGTCAGCAAGAAGCAGACCTGAAATAAGAGCCCCTGTGTCTCCCAGAACAGATGTGTTGCTCACGTGAATAAATCTCCCTCCCAGGCTGGCTCTCCTTCCCCCATGGTCATTCTCCTCCCTGGACTGCCTCCCCCAACAAGGCCTATTTCCTTGTAAGTTAATAATTCAAGCTGTAATTCCCCGAGAGCTGATGCTGTACTTCAATAGACTTTGAGGTTGTCTCATTTGGTGAACAATTGCAGCTACCAGTTCCCTGTTACTGTGGTTCATCAAAAGGTGCTCCTACAACTCTCCCTTTTGCCCCTTTACTCCTCTTCCCCTGGATCATTCTGTTGCAGCCACATTGACTTCCTTGAGTTGCTCGAACCTGCCAGGCAAGATCCTACAATACATCCTTTGCTTGGACTGCTCCCACTACCTAGACCACTCTTCCCCCATTTGCCTACATTGTTCATTCTCATCCCTTGAAGTTTTTGACATGGTACCTTCTTAGTTCTCAGTGAGGCCTTCTCACACCACTCAACTTAAGACTGCAATTGGAGGGGCGCCTGAGGGGCCCAGTCGGTTAAGCATCAGACTTTGGCTCAGGTTATGATCTCGCGATTCATGAGTTCAAGCCCCATGTTGGGCTGTGCTGACAGCTCAGAGCCTGGAGCCTGCTTCAGATTCTGTGTCTCCCTCTCTGTCTGTCCCTCCCTTGCTTGGTCTCTCTCTCTCTCTCTGTCTCTGTCTGTCTGTCTCAAAAATAAGTAAAAAAAATTTTTTAATGTGCAAAAACTAAAAAAGAAAGAAAACTGCAATTGGAGCATTGTCCATTCCAGCCCAGGTGTAATCTATCCCTCTTCTGTTTTACTTTATACACAGTACTTTCACCTTCTTTTTTTTAATGTTTATTTATTTTGAGAGAGAGCACAGGGAAGGGGCAGAGAGACAGAGAGAGAAGATCTAAAGCAGGCTCTGCACTACCAGCAGAGAGCCAGATGCAGGATTGGAACCCATGAACCCCAAGATCATGACCTGAGCTAAAGTTGATGCTTAACCGACTGAGCCACCTAGGTAACCCTACCTTTTAATACACCATGTATTTTACTAGTTTATTTGTTCTGTCTTCTTCCACAAGAATGTAGTCATGAGAGCATGGATTTTTTTTTCTGTTCTGATCATTGCTGTATCCACAATACCAGAACAGTGCCTGTCCTGTAGAGTAGGCACTCCATGTATATTTGCTGAACGAAAGAATTCAAGGAACTCACATCATGTTTCCTTGTGCAAAACTCTATTTTCACATACAAAAACAAATAAAAAATAGGGAAATGCTTCAGAAATTTAAATGTTTGTATTAAAGGACAGTTAAATCTATAAATTTTTGCACGGACTTGACTCTCCTAGAGCGTTATTTTTATACTTTATTCAATATTGTTGTTATTATACTATTGATACTTCAGGCCAGGATTTTATAATCTTTTCAGGGTGTGGATTGCTTTGAGGAACCAGAACATGTTTATACTGTTTCACTAGAAAATTATAAATTTGACATAAGCATAAACTGATGCCTAACTTTTCAGAAGGGTCCTCGAACTCCTCAGATTCTATCCACATACCTCAGATTAAGAATGCCTACCATGAGTGCTGACTATAATACAGACAGTCCCTGACTCACAGTAGTTCAATGTAAAATTTTCAATTTAAGGATGGTACAGAAGGGATATATGTTTAGTAGAAACTGTACTTCAAATTTTGAATTTGATCTTTCCCCAACTAGTACTTTGTGGCACCACACTCTCTCTTGACACTGGGCAGTGGCAGCCGCAGCTCCCAGCAGACACATGATCACAAGGTTAAAGCCATTCTGAACCCATACAGCCATTCTATTATTTTCAGTATGGTATTCGATAAATTATGTGAGATATTCAAACAAGAAAGCAAGAGGTAATCTTGTTCATTAGTTATAAAAGAGGTTTTGTGTGAGGGGACTTTGCCCAACTGTAGGCTAAGTGAGTATTCTGAGCACACCTACAGTAAATTGGGCTAAGCTGTGATATTCAGTAGGTTGGGTGCATTAAATGCAGTTCGGACTTACGACATTTTCAGTTTACAATGAATTTATCAGGGCAGAACCCTATCATAAGTCGAAGAAGATCAGTATTATGTAGTTCCTTCCTCCCATCTGTGTGTGTGCTTGCGAATTACCTAGATTAGCTGTCACAATCTGGACTGCTTACAGGAGCCAGGAAGATCATGTAAATGAGTAAAGCAGCTATGTGAGAAATAATGGAGTGTTGGTGACCTAGAGGGAGCTCTATCCTGAGGGAATGAGAATACAGGTCCAGTCCAGCCAGGTCTTTGGGGTTTTCAAGAGAGCTGGAGATCTGAACTTTTTAATTTATAATAAATATATTTATAATATTTTATAAATATTTAGTTAGTTTTGAATTTATATATATGTATATTCATATATATACATATATAAACATATATATACATATGTATGTATATATATGAATCTCTATACCATAAGACTTTTTAAGACAAAGTATAGACTAAACAGTCTATGATCTCTGAACTAGACAGAAGAGAGCAGGTGGGGATGGGTAGATGGTGGAAGGTATAAAAAAAAACAAAAACAAAAACAAAAAAAAACAATGATATAAAGGAAAGCGTACCAGTCTGAAACTCTTAAAACTAAATTCTGGGTTCTTCCTCTGCCAAGTCAAGTCTATACATTCTTGGGTAAAGAAGTTTCTCAGGACCTCATTTCTTCAGTGGTAAATGGACTGAAATGTATCTTTAAGAACTCTGCCAAAGAACCAAAATTCTATATCATAATATATTTTAATGAAGAAACAAAAATTAGGGTACTCTGAGAGAATGACAAGGAGAGAATGAGAAGGATTAAATGACATTTTACATGGCATAGAAATATTTACAATTAAATAGCCCTTTACATATGACATAAAACTTACATGTATGTTTAAGATAGTTTAACTTGCTGTGTTGCAAGGAAAGAGTGATCCTAGAAGCTAACACCAAGGCAAATGGTATAGAGTATGGAGCTCTGAGAAAGTTTGTGGTTCCAAGGTCCATGCCAAGCTCTAGAGATAAAAAGATTAATAAAGAAAATACTCCTTTTCTTGTAGCAGAATGCAACCTTTGGGATAATTTCCAACAAGCTAACTTTTAGTGAAACTGGGAACTTACCACACTGGCACCCATTTCAGCATTTCTCAGTAGATGAGCAAATCCAGGGCCCAAGATCCAGGGTCCAGCCTCAATGCCTGTGCCTTCTTCCAGCAGGGCTTCTCCCAGCTGACCATCTTCCTCTCCTTGGTCTCCATCTCAGTTGGTAGACCACCCTTTGGCTTCCAAAGTAACAGCTTTCTATTTTTAAACTCATGTTTGATAAAACATTAGTGTGTCTTTTAATGGGTTAACATATTGTTCCTACAGAGTGATGGTGTGTATTTTAATAGAGTCCTTCAAGATACTTGAGTGTCTTCGTTCCAGCCCCAAGCACACTGACTTATTCCTAGAAAGGCTCAGTAAACAAGTGATACTCATGGAACGAGGAAGAAGCTTATATGTGAATGAAGGTCACTGAGATATAGATTCAATTCACCAAGTAAAAACTTTCTATCTGCTTGAAATATTTAAGGATTATGCTGATTCAGGGAGTAAACAGGTAATAAATTTGAGTATGGGAAGTGTTCAGGCTTAGAATGAATAACTACTTGGTAGAAATCTCATAGAAGTGTTTCAAGCATCTAGAGGATGATTAGACCAAATTACCTTCTAATAGTTTTGCAAACCTGAGATTCTACAGACACCAAGCAGGACAACGGGAGTGATGCTTTGCACTCAGCGGGCATTACAGTGGTTCTCAAATGACACTTCAAAACATACTGTAGGGCACACACTTTCTTTTCATTTAGGTACCTAAGAAAATGTTAGAGGAAAACTTTCCCCATGATATCACAGGGCCATACTTCTATTACACACAGTTTCCTAGGCTCATAGAACTTCTTTTTTTTTTTCTCCAGCAATTCCAGAAAAGAATTGCTTTCAAATATAGAAAATTCCCCTCCTCATCTCATGATGCCTTCAGAGTTGAACTGGACTCTAAATCTCAACAAATGGAACTAGAGCAACCATTGGAGACAATAGCCAGAGCATCTTTAAAAGTCCACCACTTGGGGCGCCTGGGTGGCGCAGTCGGTTAAGCGTCCGACTTCAGCCAGGTCACGATCTCGCGGTCCGTGAGTTCGAGCCCCGCGTCAGGCTCTGGGCCGATGGCTCGGAGCCTGGAGCCTGTTTCCGATTCTGTGTCTCCCTCTCTCTCTGCCCCTCCCCCGTTCATGCTCTGTCTCTCTCTGTCCCAAAAATTATAAAAAAAAAAAAAAAAAAAGTCCACCACTGTGTAAAATTCAGAAGGCAAAAAGTAATCTTGTGCATAGCTGCAGCTCCAGTAAGGGTGGAAATTAATATATAGAAAGTCAATAGTAAATATAAAATGAATGTAATTTTTCTGTCCCGTCTAACTTCTTAGGGAAGTTCCCCTTCTCTTCTTTAGGGAAGAGATAGGGGTCAACAGCAGAGTTATAGAAAATTAGAGGTGTTAGATAATGGCTCTTCCTACTTCCCACTTCTCCCAGACAAGTGAAATTTGAATTGTTATGGATCAAATGGATCATTAATAAATATATATAAAATAAAGAAAATTGGGGCACCTAGGCAGCTCAATCAGTTAAGCATCTGACTTTGGCTCAAGTCATGATCTCATGGTTTGTGAGTTTGAGCCCCACATCAGGCTCTGTGCTAACACCTCAGAGCCTGGAGCCTGCTTGGGATTCTGTGTCTCCCTCTCTCTGCCCCTCCCCTGCTCGCTCTCTCTCTCTCTCTCTCTCTCTCTCTCTCTCTCTCTCTCTCAAAACTAAATAAACATGAATGAATGAATAAAAGAAAATCACTTATTCATGGATATATCCCATTTATTAAATAGTTCTAAATACAAATTTTGATACTGATAAATCAGATTTTAATTTACAAAGACCGAATTTTAAAACTCATTTGCTCCTTAGAATAGAATAAAAATAGGGGCATCTGGGTGACTCAGCCAGTTAAGCTTCCCACTCTTCATTTTGGCTCAGGTCACCATCTCAAAGTTCATGAGAGTGGGCCCTGTGTTGGGCTCTACACTGACAGCGTGGAGTCTGCTTGGGATTCTCCCTCCCCTTTACTCTCTGCTTCCCTTCCACTCGTGCTCACTCTCTCTCTCTGTCTCAAAATAAATATTTTTTTAAAAAAGGATAGAATAGGGGCGCCTGGGTGGCGCAGTCGGTTAAGCGTCCGACTTCAGCCAGGTCACGATCTCGCGGTCCGTGAGTTCGAGCCCCGCGTCGGGCTCTGGGCTGATGGCTCGGAGCCTGGAGCCCGTTTCGGATTCTGTGTCTCCCTCTCTCTCTGACCCTTCCCCGTTCATGCTCTGTCTCTCTCTGTCTCAAAAATAAATAAATGTTAAAAAAAAAAAAATTTAAAAAAGGATAGAATAAAAATATAGGTTGATATTTGGCCTCTTTTTAAATTGATGTTGCTTGCCTTTCACATAGTATCAAAAAATAAAAATAAGTAAAATCTTAACCAATTCCAGCCTATGGAATTACTTAGTACGTGTTATATGCTTTGCTATTTTTGGTTTCATTTTATTTTACTTTGTTACTTGTTTACTTACAGTCTGATTTTACTGCAATTAATTTATTTGTAATTTTCTTGCTTCTAATCAATACACAGCTTATGATGACAGAAGGCAGCAGTTTGGAATTATGTAAAGTATTTCAAGTTATTTATTCAAATATAAAATGATCAAAGCCTCATTCATTTTTTTTCCCCTGTTCCTTATTTTAAACCAACATATGCAGCAAGAAAAGTATCATGAAATTTACATTCTTGTGATTAATAGAAGTTAAACCATAAACGATTTGAGTACAATAGTAGACTTATTATCATATTTTGTAATTTAACTAACTCAGGTAATATCTTCTTTTTGAGAATTCAGGGGGCATAATTATCAGTTTATGTGAACTTTGCTCTTCCAGAATAACTAATATAATATCAGGAATATTGCTGGTACCCGAGGATTATCAATTGAATTGAACCCAACTGAGGTAATGCATCATGGTGATCCTCTGCCTTCAATCTGTATGGTTTTTTGGTTTTGTTTTTAAGTAATACAAGTTTAAAAAGTGAATCATGAAAGAGTTAAATGAATTATTCTAGTTCTAGTCTACAGTGATTCTGTTACACAGACTGGGATATTTGAAAATCTGTCTTGAAATATTGTCTCATACTTCATGTGGTTTAATTTAGATTGGAATCTGGAAATAAATAGCCTCCGCAAGTTATCCCAGGAATTGGCTCCACGAGGTACAAGGGCCAGTGATGGTTCCCAAGAAGAAGCAATAGACCAGTGGGCCAGAAGGAGGCAGCAATTCAAAGATGGCAAAAGATGCAGCTCAGCAGGGGAAAGTTCATTTACCAGCAACATCACCGAAGGGTCCAGTGAGTAGAAAATCATCTTCTTTTCCAAAGCCAGAGCAAAGCAATAGGTGAAGCCCAGGGTCCCCTCCCTCTTATCGCCAGGATATAAACCCTATTGTTTGAACATGGCAATGTGGTGATTATGTGCCTTTATGTAAAAGATATTTTTAGAATAAATCAACTCTTCATTATGCACTAAAGAATCCCAACTTGGTAATTTATCTCCTCCAAAACACACACAACTGCCTACTAAGGCTACTCTTCTCTTCAGAGACTGAAATAACTAACTATAGGATTCTTTACAGAATTAATTTTGTCCCCTACTTCAAAGAATTTGCGTTGCCTTACAAAAATATGTAAAAAGCTAAGGGTGGTATATTTGATTAAAAGAAACAGTTTTCTTCTTGATTTAACATTTATAAAATGAGGAATTGTCTTTAAATTGATATGTATTTTAGTGAGATGGTGTTTCTCTTGGTATTTAAAGAGTGTTATTAAATCAGCATTATACACCAGTCTCACAATCAATGGTAACTGAGAATGGAAGGTAGGTCATCAATGAGGTAATACAACTGAAGGGAAAATATGAGTTAAGGAAAATAGAGGGAAGCATTAGTTCATTTAGTACATACTACCCCTAATCTGGCTTTAAAATTCTAGCAGCTAGCTGTTAGAAGATAGTTATGTAAGTAATAGACATTTGTCATTTGAAGGTTATTTACAAAACATACCAATTGTTTATGAAAAACACTTATAGGAAAACCTGAGCAAACATCATTAAGAAAGAGAAAGACACAGAAAGAAAGGGAGAGGGACAGAAGGAAGGAAAGACAGGAGGAAGAAAGAAAGGAATGAAGGAAGTGTGGGAGGGAGGGAGGGCAGAGAGAGAGGGAGGAAGGAAGGAACAGGAAGGGGTGGGGGGTAGAGAGAGAAAGAAAGAAAGAAAGAAAGAAAGAAAGAAAGAAAGAAAGAAAGAAAGAAAGAAAGAAAGAAAGAAAGAGGAAGAAAGGGAGAAAGAGTTGATGCAATACTGTCATTTATAAGAAATATAAAAATATATATTTGGTCATTCACGTTCATCCTTATATAAAGTTGGTCTTGGTACACGGATTTCCTGGCTCACAGCTCCTAAAATCCTTAGGATTTCCTATAAGAGAGCAATAAAGGTGTCTTTTGTTATGTTAATGAGGTGACTGTTGGAAAGCCCTAGGTAACCTAGATGGGACTGACAACCAGAGGAAGCAACTGCAGTGATTAGAGTGTTGGAATGTTCAGCCAGGTGTCCAGGGAATTCCTTGTTGGTGTGGGGACGCGTGTGTGCATGAACACACACACACATTACAACTGGGTCCAGGAACCCAAAAGAGTTGTGATGCAGAGAATGGTGCCTTTATGATAGAGACAGTAGTGAGTATTCGAGGCTATTCATATAGATAAGCTGACAGAATGACACAAGCAGAATTCCTGAAGGCAGCAGTGTAATTTATCCAGAGTGAGTTAGATGCTGGCACAGATTAGGAATTGAAAGTAGCTATAAATATGTGGGCAAAATCATGATAATATTTATATAGAACACCACCGTACTGTGTTACCCCACCACAGTGTTCCTACATTCATGTGAACGGTGAATATAATCTAAGTGTTCCATTTTGGTCTGAGAGTGTTTCATTTTTGTCCCTTGGTCAATGTCTACTTCCTCCAGTAAAACAGTAAAATATTCCCACTGCTTCACATTTTGTTGTAATGTTTATTTTCTTCCACTTCTAGTCCCCTTCCCCCTCATCAATTTCTATATTGCTATGTTGAATTTGGTTCAAAATTTTTTAAAAATATTTTAATGATCAATACTTAATAATATTTCATTAGTTTTCCTCATCATTTCCTTATGTACCAATTACTTCCAACAGAGTTTGTTTTCTTTTTCTTCTTACTATAATCCTCTAATAATTTAAGAGAGATTTTGGGGAGATAAACTGAGTCCTGACATATCTGAAAATGTATTTACTTGCCTTTTAATTCTGAATGACAGTTTGCCATAGTTTGGTACAGAATTCTAGGTTCAAACTATTGAAGAAGCTGGTTCATTGTCTTCCTGTAGCCAGTGGTACTGATGAAAAGTCTAACTCCAATCTCATTCTCAAAACTTTTGTCATTAATCGAAATTTCATCTCTATTAGTTCTTAGGGTTTTCTTTTTATCCTTGGTATTCTAAAATTTTTCTAGTGTATATTTCAGTGTGTGTGTTTTAAATATATTTTAATGTTTGGCATGCTGGTGACTCTTAACTTTCTTCAACTCTCATAAATTCTCAGATACAATTTCTTCAAATACTATTTTCCTTCCTCCTCTCATAGTCTCCTGCTTCAGGTTGCAATAAATGACTTATTGCACAGGACATTCCATATCCCATCTGGGTGTCCTCTGCTCTCAGTCCTCAACTTTTTCACACAGTCATTGCTCATGGCTAGAGGCAGGTGCAGTCACTGCCGCTACTTGACCCCTCATGGAATTCAGAGTGAGTAATGTGTGGACATCAGAATCCCTGCTGTGTCTGCCATGGTGGTCCAATTGATTTCCCTGTTGCTTGCAACTGGGGCCTCTCTAGGTTTTGCTCTTGGTGTGTTCCCACCGTTCTGCATCAAAACTTTCTGACAGAAATGGTGGTCACCAAGAATTGGGGAATAGGGCAATAGAATAGATGTTGTTTAAAGGTACAAACATGGGGCACCTGGGTGGATCAGTTGGTTAAGCATCGAACTTCGGCTCAGGCAATGATCTCAAGCTTCATGAGTTCGAGCCCCGTATCAGTCTCTCTGCTGTCAGCACAGAGCCTGCTTTGGATCCTCTGTCCCCTTCTCTCTCTTTCTGCCTCTCTCTCTCTCTGTCTCTCTCTCCCACCTTCCCTCCCTCTCTCAAAAATAAATAAGCATTAAAAAAAATAATAAAGGTACAAACTTGCAAGAAGTAATTACAGTACAGTGAATATAGACAACAATATTGTATTATAATGAAGTTTGCTAAAGACTAGAACTTAATTATTCAAAACTACTAAAAAGATTATGTAATGTGATAGAGGTTCTAATAATAATTAGCATTAGCTAAATAATGTAGCAATAGCTACAATGGCAATCATATTACAGTGTATAAATGTATCAAGTTAGCATGGTATACGCCTGAAATTTATACAGTATTCTATGTCAGATATATTTCAATAGGAAAATTTTTTCTTAAGTATATTGTCTGCTATGATTTCACTTCATGGCTTATAGGTTGATCCTGGATTTCAGGTATTTCCCAGCTACTGGTATACTAATACCCTTCCTTCTTTCAAACACTTCCACAAGTCTTAAAACACATACTGTGCTACACCCACACGCCTTCCCTCTATCTCCTTCCTGTTTTTCCTCTGAACTTAGAAATGCTTTTATTATGCAGAAAAATTCAGTTGCAAACCTTGCTTCTACATATGTATAATTGAATTTATCACACTTTTCATAAAATAGCCTGCAAGAATTAGGACCTATCCATGTATGTTTTCTAGCATGCTTCTCAGAATGTGAGACTGTGTTTTTTCTTGCTCCTCTATCTTGAGCCCACATCTACAAATAGCTTCCATTTGCCCTTCTAGCTTCCTTTTCTACTGTTCTCCACCTTACACCCTGCCGTAGGTGTCTCACCTCTATATGGACTATATCAAAGGGCTAATTTGCCCTTTGGCTTTTTGTGGGGTTTGACCAATTGGGAAGATCAGCAGGAGCCTGAAGGGAATGAGCAGAGTGAGATCCTGCCATTATTGCCCCAGATTTCTCCCTGGGGTATGCCAAGGACTGGTTGTTTCCCTAAAGCCATAGGTGGTAACCCTATAAAGTAGCCCTCTCTCCACTGCCTTCTATGGCTCTAGGTTTTGGTAACTGGTACCTGATTCCTCCCTCTTTTATTTTAGTCTTAGATGGACTGGTCTTAATCCCACTCTATCACCCCCAATTTCCTTAAGTCCTGTCCAGTTTGTAAATAGGGTTAAACTCTCCTCAAATTACTCATTTGAGTGTACAATCTCTTTCATACCATAACTTTATGACGCACCAGTGCTCTTCTCATATTAGAGCAATGATAACATATCACCAACACTACATATTGATAACTGTTTATTGCTCATAGATATAAAGAAGGACACCCCCCTAGAAAGAGCTTTGGTGCTAATTTAGAGGGGGGAAAAACAAAGTCTGATTTTACTGACAATTACAAATTTAGTTTACATTAGGTCTTTCAGTTTAAGAGCTTGATTAGGACAGGGTAAGGATCATGAGTTAACAGGTTAGAACTTAAGGAAATGGCAATCTGAGGATTTTGAAAGTTGTGAAGAGAGTGAGGGAGAAAACTATCTGTTGGTGCTTTCTACTCAAGAGTTGATGGTTTGTGGAGAAGTTCCGATGAGGAACAGTGAAAGTATCTGCCTGGTCAAGTGTCTAAGGGGAAAAAAAACTGTTAGTAAATACTATGGACTAAGGCCATGTTAATTTAGACAATTAGGTGTGCAGGATTCGGTGGCTTTGGTCTTCAGTGTTCAAGCTGTAAAAGAGGAAAGAGGTTTTGTTCTCCATGTCCTAGAGTCATCCCTAGTCTTGAGAGGAATAAATAGCCGGAATTTCACTAAAATTTTACTGGATTTCCTAGATAGCAATATTCTTGGACTGTTATTCTTGTTTTTCTTTGCCTCTTGTTTGATTAATTTGCAGTCTTTGAAAATTTTATTTCTTTTCACCTAAGAATAAAAATCTTGGGTTATGCAGATACAACTGCCCCTAGCTCCACTCATCCAGGTGACCCCAAAGAATATACTCACATTAAGCGAAAGTGAGGAAGAGAACCTTCTGAAGACATCAAAGGGGACGCAGAGGGGAGGTCTTATATTACATACTCCCTAGAAAACAACTTGAAATCTCCTGTAGATACCATTCTACTTCGAAGACCCCTGTGCTACCTCATAGTCATCCACAGAGCCCCTTTTATAGCACAGCTTCCCTCATAGAATACCCGTAGTGACTGTGTTCTGTTTCCATCATTCTGGATTTTCCCTTGGACCTTGGGAACTCCTCTATTTTATACTGCAGAAAATTCAACTGCAGCTTTTACCTCTATACCCATGCAACCAAAATTATCAAGATATTCAACAGTCCACTAACAGTATGATAATCTGAATCTATCCATCCTAAAAGCTAAGAAAGAAGAACCTGAGAGAAGAACAGTTTAGTTATAAATGAGGAAAAAAATAAAATGTTACATGTAGTAATAAAAATTTATTACTTATCACAGTAGCTTCCACCATTACCTGGAACGATCTAGATTGATCTCAACTAAAAAAATTAGACTGAATGGAAACTCTGATTAATCACAGATGATCTTTATGTGCCATAGAGAAAGGGACCATTTTCTCTAGTTTTCAGTTCCTTTTCATATAGAAAGACCAGTTCCTTCCTGTTTCCTGTGTCCTTCAGCTCCCTGGACCCTTTCGGTCCAAGTCTGTTTCATCCTTTGTTTTATGGACAAATTGTCCACTACTAGTGGACTAGTGCTATTAGACATTCATATCTGCTCTGCATTTCTTGGGAAAAAGAAACCACCATAGGTGTGCTGGAATCAGCTCACAGTGGTTCATGATAGCCAACCGTGCACATTTTTTCCTAACATTGCAATTCAGTAACGTCAGGCTAGTAACTTGAAATTGGTCAGAGTGAGTATTTATGCAATGGAAACTGACAAACAGTACAAATCAGGGCATTTTTTTCTTTTGGAGAGCTGCTTGTTAAACATTTACCAGTACCCACATGACACAACACAGGAATCAGCCGTATCATTTATACACAAATGCAGGCCAAAGTAGCACAATCATTTAAATTAAAACAATGATTACGTTTTCTTTGAGGTGAATTCTGTTTTGAATGAAAACGTACACTAACAATTTGTTTCACATTAGACATGAGGGAATGGAAGGGTCTGCCATTTTATTTCTCAGTTTATCCAAGCCATACCCACTCATGTTGTATTTCTTCAGAAACTTTTCAAAAGAGACTGCAATTCACTCAGAGTTGCTGGAGCTAACATTGTTTAATGTGTGGTTTAAATTCTATCTCATTTATAGAGTCAGGATATGCTACTAATCCATGACTTAAAAACTGACAGCTTTATTGAGCATCATTACAGCTGGTGTTTCTCAGTCTGTTAATCTCACTCATCTCTGACTTCCTACATAATAACTGGAAAAGACATTAGGAATGACATATTTATGTATGTGGACACAGTTGATCAATGCATCTAGGCTGTGGGGAATGCTGACTAAGGCACACCAGGTAAATAACTTGAAGGCCGTAAACTAAAGTCAGAAGGGCCTGCAAAATGGAGCTCTGATTTTTATAATCTCAAATGGCTCCTGTATGACAAACAGATGTGGCAAGTATTTGGGTCTGTGTGAGGATACTTGATAGCATTTCCCTTATTTCATCCAGCTACAAAAATTATCATGAAAATGTATTTTCCAAACATTAGTTTCCATGGAAATAAGAAAGGAAGGAGGGGGTGAACAGTAAGAGACAAAGAGAGACCTCTGATTTCTGGTAATAAGAGCTAACAATTACATTGTGCTTTCTATGTCAGCCTGTACAAAATATTCATCTATTAATTATTCCAACAACACTATAAGTTAAGAACTATATTTTCATCTTCACTTTACCAAATGAGCAATCTGAGTCATGCCGAGGATAAGTGACTTGTGCAGTGTCACTCAGCTACAATGATCAGTGGGGCTAATGCCTTAAACACAGCCCACTACCTCTAGTTGGACCATGCAGATCTGATCCGGGTTCATCTCTGGGAAAGTCCAAACAGGGTTTCATTCTTGTGATACAGCTTTTCCGTTATCCTCAAATAAAACAGTGGAATGAAAGAGATATGAGAACGTCTAAAGACATCTGGAACTGAGTCGAGTATTTTATCTCTTTGCTTCTCAAGTGAAAAAAGAAGTGTTTTAGTTTTTCAGGAGCAAAGGAGTACAAATCCCATTTCAGTACTATGAAGCATATTTAAGAGCTCATTCTCTTTTAAAGTTTCTTTTATTAAAAGGCTCATCTCCACAAGCCAAATTTTGGAGATAAAGTTTTAGTGACAAAGGTACATTTGGATTTTTTTTCTCCTTGGCTCAAAGTTCCACAGGGGCAATTGTTAAGAAATCTAGAAGCTCGAAGCTGCCGCAGGTGTGGCCTGCTGCTTCATTGGATTTTATCATGAATTTTAGGTCTCAGTTTACGTAAGTGTATGTTGATTAGCTCTGTCTTCATAGTTGAATGAATAGAAAACTGCTCATTCACATAATCGAGTCTATTTGTAAATAAATGAGCTGTTTTAACAGTCTCTTGCATGCTGATAAAAACAAAAGTCACTATAATTTAAAGACCTACCAAAAAAAAAAAAAAAAAGACCTACCTACCCTTTGGGTAATGATAATAATGATAAAGAGGAACCCATGGTCCCAGGAATCTGTGTATATTATACTCATAACTATTAAAATATAACTGAATATTTAAGACCAAGGATATAAGATACAAATCAAATAAGGAAAGATGATTTAATACTTTAAAATCCGTTAGGGCTCCTATAACTTTATCAAGTACTATGTAGGAAGCAGCCTTGAATTAGGCTTGAAGTTTGGAAAGATAAATTGTTATAATTTCTTTGGTTTACTTGTCCTACCCTTTTAAGTCAAATGTCATACTCAGACTTATTTTAAAAAATGAATGCAAAAAAACACAATTTTGAAATATGATGCATGAAAGAAGGCATCCCATAAACAGAGTAAAATTATTCTAAAGTTTTCATCATTTTTATTTCAATAAACAAGATGTCTGATAACGTTCTCATAAAATTTACTTTCCTACTTTATCATTTTACAGTACTCTAATTTATCATCCCCTTTATTATTACACACTAAAACTGTATTTATTCAATGTGGTCTCTTTTCATTCCCTACTTCCTCACTGCACTCCACTTGTCCTTATCATCTTTATTTACCAATCCACAATCCCATCTTCTTAGAGAAATTTTGCCCAGTCCTTGAGATCTTCTTCAATCCTACCCTTCTCTGCATCCAAAATTGCTCTCTCCTTCCTCTGAACTCTCTTACTTCATCATGAGTTCCATCTCTTATCTTTCTATCCCCATTGCGCCTAAAACTGCACCTTGCTCATGACAGAACAATTATTTTAATTCAACTTAATAAATGAATAAAAAACAAATCTACGTGAAGACACTTAAACCGCGGATAAGTGTCTAATGATATCTCATTTGCTGTACAAAATAAAAACTACAAGAACAAGCATTAAAGATATTGGGGTTCAACTTATGTGACATTGTACATCAACTATACTTAAATAATAAAAATTTTTAAAGATATTAGAGTTTGTTCTTGACTGTCTGCCAGAGACCATGCTGTTGCATGCTTTGTCAACATACCACCTGTGACCATTTCTACACAATTTAAACAAATGTAGGAGCTATCGGTGACTTGGTCTGTGTACCAGGACAATAACTAACGTTTACAGTCTTCGGTACTGGGAGAGCAGATGGAAAATGTAGGGCCAAGGACAAGAACTATTAGGAATGATTGTTCAGAGTAAGTCAGTGAGAGCAGAAGAGCCCTTCTTCTTGGGAACTTTATATAACTGACCTTCAGCAGAAATCCAGCTGGTCACCGCTAGACAGGGTGAGGAGAGGAAGGAAGTGGTTTTACCTCTAATTTTTGAGAGAAATGAATAGGAACAGCTGTGTGGGGTATATGAGAAGAAATTGGAAGAGAGGTGTTCTGTTGCAATTTAAGAAGCATGCTGTGATCTTTAAATCCCCCATATTCATGACAGTTGAGAAAATCAAGTAATGGATTTAGGCTGTTCTTGAAATTATATTTTGGTTCTGAAATGGTACTTATTTCTGCACACTTGAAAGACTGAAAGACTTGGGGCATGACTGAATTCAGGTCTGGACTATCTAAATGAGGCCACAAAGAAACACTTGGAAGTTAATACAAAAAAAAAAAAAATCAATGTTATTGTCTTAATGAGCACAGCATTCTACACTAGCCAAAGGACTTCCAAATACATAGAAACCCTAAATTGCTATGAATGAAACTGTCAAATGAAACTTTACCTGCCTCCCCATATGCTTTATTCTACACCTAAGACCATAGTGAGTTTTTTTAGGAATGTTTTTGCAGTGTCTTCTTTGAAGTACAGAAAGACAATATCAATTTTTCCCCCTTGTGCTTGGAATTTTGAAACCGATTCTCATTCTCAGTCTTATGTAGCTTCCTCTTGACCCCCAAATATTAATATGTAAGTCTCAAAACCAGTTATATTCTCTACATTTTTCCTCAACAAAAAGATTCACAGTGCTATCTCTGGTGTGCTGACCTCCATGGTATAGGCCCTCGAGCAATGTCTATTTTATCTGGGATGTTTTAAGTCGATCTAAGTTCCTCCTAAGAGAATAGTCTAATGAAGTTAGCTCCTCGCTTTCAAGGATGATACTCTGCCTTTAATAAAGACTCTGCCCCTACATGTGTTTGACTGCTTTCCCACCTTGGCCATCAACGTGTGCACATCTCCTTTCCTGCCAGAGGGTAATTCAAGTTATCGCCCTTTCTGCTCCTCAGTCACCTCGGAAGATGGCTGTTCTGTGGATCTTGGCTTTCGAGTTGACCTTGAAGAGAAAGGATTCTACACAGAAAATTTCCATTCAGCAGCATGGGTTTTCCGAGGGGATGATGGGAATCCTGAGGACAGTCCCAGATGTCTTAGTAAAAAACCCCGACCAGTAGCTGGTAAGGACTCTACAGTTATGGTATAAAATAAACACCTTAGAGAACATGTAATCAAGTTCCAGGCAAGCCTCGGAAGTTGGCAAAATGGAGGGAAGCACACTCTATTTCTTAATATTGTGAAAAAATCTGAAGTTGTTAAAATAAAAACTGTCTTAAGAGCTCATTCAAACTAAAAGTTGTAATTCCAAACTTGGCGTAAAGATGAATGTAGAAGAGTTGAGTATTTTCCGTTCTAGGGGTAAAAATACTATTTTAAAAAAATGTATTCTAGAGTATGAACAAGTAACAAGTAACATCTATTTTTCCACACCAAAATATAAGCATTTTATTGATTCTGCATTTTTAAATTCTTACTTATTTGTTATACATAGGTCTAGTTTTGTTTTTAAACATACATTAAATATACATTTGATATTAGCATGTATATAGTGTGATACATAAGATCTTATAGCCTGCTTTTTATGTTTACTGCAGTTATTTAGTAATTCTATCTTCCTTCAATAATATAAATGTGTTTTTGTGGATTTTACTAATATTCTAATAATTTAATGATTTTTATGGGATTATTTTTAGTTAACTGAAACTATGTATATTTCCCTAATGCAATAATAGCTTAATAATTTAAAAAACCCCTATACCTGAATTACAAGTTTCAGCATGTGATATTACTATTTTTCCCAGTCTTTGCTGTAAAATTTAAGGTGTAGAGCTTTTGTAAACTTGTGTTTTATTGGTATAAATAAATGACCTTGATGAATAGTCAACAACTTAACTCAAGCAAGCAAAGGTTCAAGTTGAAAATAATGTTTTAAATTAATTATGCAATCATGCATTTAACAAATATTGTGCCCACTATGGCCTAGGCACTGGTGGAAGTTTCTAAAGATACACAGAGAGAAGTGACAGATTTTACAAAGATGTACTTGTTTTCAGTACAAGCATCAAAATGTGCTTATTTTTATCTGAATCCCATTTATACAGACAAGATTGTTATATGTAAGATCGTCATTTATTTTATCTGTGGAGAGAAATAGAGACTTTCTTATTTTTTTCTCATAAGCATGAAATTCAACATTGGATGCTATTAATGAGGATAAGTTGTAAATCTAAATGAGTTCCTATGTACATGCATAAAATAATACAAGTTTTATATTTTGTGCATTTAGAATATTTATTTATACTCATATAGCAATAAGCTTAGCCATTCATTGGAAACGAAGTTTGAGACTCTAAATCCCAAAATTAAAAGAATTCAGAATGGAATCTTTGAAAATAAAAGTAGATGATGAGGATCTAGGAATAAACTTTTTAAAAAATTTCTGTATTTAACTTTTATTTGAGTAATAGAATAGTACAGAGAAAGGTCACCAGGCTGAAAGTAAAATTTGGGAGGTTAAGATTTCTGTCTCTTTGTCCATCGATGTAGTCCAAGAACTTAGGACAGCGTGTGCCTCATCATAGGAAGCCAATATGTATTTGTTGAATGAATGAATAAAAAGTCCTGGATTTCAGTACTATTCAGAAATTTACCAGCTATGTGTCCTTAGAATAGTTACTTATTTATTGTTAGTATCTCTCTGCCTATCTTACAGTGTTATAAAAAAATGAAATGAAGTTATATATGCAGAAATTATAACTGGCTATTTCTATACATCTTGACTATTTCTATCTCTCACCCTTGTTTTTCTTAATTTTTGTGAGAATTTTGAATATTACATATTCACATATAAGTATATATATATATATACATATATATTTTATATAAATTATAAACAAATACTATTAAGATACTTATTAAAATTACAAATATTTATTGTCTATTTATTTATGGCAGGCAGGTATGAAAACTTACAGTGAATAAAATACAACTACTCCCTCACAGTATCTTGGCTAATACCTGATATATGGTATCTGCAAAAAAGTACAATTATCACCATTTCTACAAAATGCTTATGGTCATCAAACAACAAGCATTTGATTGATTCACTATTATTTGCTTTGGTTAAAAAAATGTGTTCAGTTTTGCCAACAAAGTTCACAGACACACGTGCATACATAGGCTTATATATATGTGCATATCTATATGCACATACATATTTGTTCAATTTTGTCAAAAACTTTGTATATATGTGTGCATGTGCATTTATGTGTATGCCTATATAATATATACATATCACATAAGGAAAACAAAATGTTTAAATGTTGTGAGTTTCATGGTACCATTAGTTGGACTGAATCTCAGTTCACGAATGTGGCAATTGTTCCTTCTTATTGTGACTAAGACTTGAAATGTTATCAGATGCTTACGTTTTCAACTATATGATACTTAGAGATCTATACAAGACAATGGAGATTCGAAGGAAAAGTGAGCTGAAAGCAAATGAATAATTTTTAACTGAAAAATATCTTTATTAACCTAATGGCATTTTAAGATACTGCAATACCAATTTATATCTACCAGCACGTATTTTTGGGAATAAATTTTACACTTAAAAAAAATCCATCTTTATCTCCTAAAAAAGCTCTTCTGTAAGTTGGAGATACAGATAAAGGTTTGCATCACTATAAAGTATATTGAGGGAACAACAAGAAAATTTTAGAGTATTTTTTAATATATGAGGGGTGTTATGTTTATGGAAATATTTACCCTTCATTTGAAGTTTGACATCTAACAAGATGATTCCAAGGAAGTGTGTGATTTGAAGGGATAACATACTTGAAGATGTGCCCACAAAGTCTCTGAAAAGACAATGACATTCATTTGTGGCTTTTCAGCAACTATGTAGCACTCATAGATTATCCACCAGACAGTGGCAGGGGAAACCCAGACTGTAAATCTTAAAATGTGAGAAAATTATCTTCAGAATGGGAGGGGAACATACTGCAAAACATTTTGATTGTCTCAAGTCTCCCACAGGAGAATGCAACAGTTGAGTTCACCATTTAAAAACTTCATTGAATTGTTTATACTTTCACATACATTATTGACATTCAATTTGCTTGACTGAAGAAAAAAAAAAAAAAGCCCTATCACCACAGCCTTGAAAGCTGTACCCATCTTAACAGTCTCATGTAATGCAAAAACAAAACAACAAGTGTGATTTGATTTGAACCAACACAATAAAAATATTCCATTAAACAATTATCTGTTGGATAATCAATCTGTCAAAAGCAGAAGACAGTATCAAAAGGGTAACCTAGAGGGAGCAAGATGATTCAACAAGAGGGGATGTTAGAAATGATTTCTACAGAGGTCAGAAATAGTATTTCTCATTTTCTTTCTGCCCTGATTGGCTACCAGCCTGTTGCAGATTGTGAAAATATTCATCTCTGTGTCCTTGAATTTCTCATTTCTGTCCCTTAAATTATACTGAGATCCTGTAAATGGCAAATAGAAACAGGGATATGCAATGACTGCCAAAAGGAAATTAACCAAGTGATGGAGAGCCTCCCAGGAGCATAGACTAGAGCAGAGGACAGTTTTAGGGCTCGGATACACTAGTACTTTCCCAGCAATTTTGGCTTTTCCCGATACTGTTCTCAACAGCAGAAGAACAGTGTATTTTCTTCAGACATTTTGGAAAAATAAACATTCCTTCAGGAATTCATACAAAGAGACTTTATCCTTCCTCTCTTTAAATGTTTGCCAATTTTGGCAGCCAGTGTCTAGCATGGAAAGTCTAGGAGAAAAAGTCTCTTGTCTGTCTTTAACATTACATTCCTAACACAAAGGAAAACACCTGGACAAATAATAGATATTCAGTAAATGTTTGTGAATGAATAACTTCTACTACTGGGCTACAATGGATCATTAAAGACAGAGATGTTTGTTTCCTTGTTTTTAGCAGGTATTTTTGTTCCCTAGCTGACCTAGGGGAAGGTCACATGCAAAAGCATCTGGACAGAATGCCTAACTTTTTACTGTATTCATCAAATTCTCATAGGAAATTTGAAAAAAACAACAACAACAATGATTTACCTCATAATATGAGAGAAAATTTAATAAAGTAATGGCAAATCTCTTACAGACTCTGTAATCAGAAATCTTTAAACTGTAATTTAAGTTTATAATAATAGTATCTCCAAAGATCAGGGACTCACCTACCCCAATTGTCTGTCAGATGGTGAGGAAGAGATTCCTCACCAAGTGGAAAGCTGGAGTAAGGTCTTTTCCCACTCAAAATATAATTGTTAAATCAGTCATTTGAAATTCTTAAGCATTCCTTTGACCTCTCTATTGCTTATAATTCTATCCATAAATTGCCATTTAGGCATTCTGTAACAGCCTTTGAATATGTATCTAAAAAGGATGCAACTCTGCAGAGAAATGTCCTTGATCTCCAATCCAGACGAAGATCTAAGACTATCTGAGACATGAGAAGTGAAATACAAAAATACCAAATAAAGGATTGGAAAGAAGCAGCAAAATGTATTACCCATAAATTCTAATGTATTCCTTTTTTTTTAATAAAAAGGGATTCTATCAAATTATAGCTTTAAGGTATGAATTTGCCTTCCTTATTAATAGATGAGTATTTTTATTTTATAATTAATTACCTGACTTCTTCTCCAGAGACTTAACAATGGGCCTATTATTAATAACTTACTTATGGAGTTCAGGGAGGTTATCATTATACTTTATTAGGATTTGCTCTTTATCATTTTTAGATATTAACATGTATAGAAAAAAATTCATCCAATAAAGTATACCAATAAAGTAGACCACAAGTATAATTTCTGGGGACAGATTAATAATCCCAGTATTATGTTACTAGCTCTTTCTGGTAAACCTGACCATAAATACAACCACTCAATATTCTGAAGGCTTTTGTTTATCATTCTTCTTTGGTAAATTTGTCAGCATTTAAAAAATGGACCTTCTGAAATCACTTATGTCCTTCAGATGTTTTCAGTTTTGTATTCGAGCATGATTCAGGGGTATTTTTTTTTCTAAATAAAAACAAGATGTAAATATACCATAAAAGACAAAATTCTGTGTGTCCACATCTCCCATTATGTAGATTGACCTTCCACAAAAGGGACAGTCCCACAAAGACATTTTCTGCGTGATAATCCTGCCCTTTGTCACCTCTGAAGAGTAAAGGCCCAAAGAGTTATGAGCAGAGATATTTTCAACCTGTGAGATTCTCACTTTCAGGAATTTGAACTGGGAAGATGCCCTTACTGTAGTAAGCACAGAAGTTAAAATGTCTTGAGGTAGAGAGAAGTCAAGAGGGCCCATGAGTGAGCTGAAGATATGAATAAGCCAGACTCATTAGTACACAGAAGCTATGAAACACATACACACACACACACACACACACACACACACACACAAGAGCATGTACACACAGATCTCTATACAGAAAAGATGCTGTGAAGGTAGCAGGAAGAAAAGAGAGAAGATACATGGAAAAGAAGACTGAGAAGTAACAGGGCCACATTAATAAATGATCATTAGACTCATGTAAAAGTCCATGAACTCTTACTGTGAAGTCTCTGGAACTTTCCACCATCAATACAGCACAACCTTACAGTTACAATATCTGCAAAGCCCACCCAGCTGTTCCCATTTTTTTCTGAGAAACTCAATTGTTCAGGCTTTCCTGGGGTCCTGTAAGACTTAAATGTACATCTAAGGATTCAGTTTTCCTATTTTCATGTATAACCTTGTAACAAATGTCTTATTGTTTATGGATCTGAGTGACTCAGACCTGTAAGGCTCAGCTGCCTTTTGGGAGTCATGCTGCCTTGGGGTGGTGAGCATTGCCCCTCACTCACCATGTGACTCAGATAAGTTGTTTAACTTCTCTGTACCTCAGTTTCCTCCTCTATATAAAAAAACCTGATATAAAGATTAAATTAGATAATACTAATAAGTGCTTAGAACATTTTTATTTGGCCTGATATATAATAAACAAGCAATAAATCCTAGCTACTTTCGTAATCATATTTGTGGTATCTAAAGAGTAACTCAAAAGAATGCCTTCTTTGTTTCCTCTTTAGTTCGAGAACGAACCGTGAGGCTGTTCAAAGGGACTGGTGATTATCCCTGGGGATTCCGAATTCAATTCTCCAAACCAATCGTGGTAACTGAAGTGGATGCTAGTAAGTTGTCTCACTATAGCAGCTTTAATTCAGATCAGAACAACTATCTCAGACCTCACACAATAAATAGCCTTTGATATCATAGTCCCATAAAGCACACACATGCAATAGAAGCAATTTCTAAGTCTCAGTCTATCAAAAACTCATGATTGAAAGTGCTCACATCATGATCAAATACTTTTTAAAAGACCATACTTTCCTGATGGAACATGCTCCTCTGGTAGACATATGGCATCCGTCTCCCCACAAAGAAGAGCCCTATCTGTACCTGTGGAAATAGGGTTTAGGCTCTGGAGACAAGGATCTTATGAGTAGTCATCCCGTATTTAATAGTTTCTAGGAGGAGTTCCATTCCCCCTACATTATTTCTGTTACAACTTCTCAGCTTTCCTTATTTCCTAACAAGCAAATTAGAAATTTGTAGATGCCTGATGAAAGTTAGATCCTTTGCTCCCTGATCTATGTAACATGAGAATAATCTGAGATCAATGCTTTGAAAAAATTAGAGCCAGAAGACTAAGATTGGCAGGAACAGAAGATGAAGATATCTACACCCAGCTTGTTGTATTAGGGGAGGCATAATAAAGTTATCACAGAGGGAGGTCCAGGGCCACTAGAGGGTTTCTGAATTACATTACAGTCCCCATCTGGTCTATGAATTCACCAAGGTCAGAAACTATTTTTTCCATCATTTTATTCTTATTACTTTGTGCAGAGTGTCTTAAAGGTAACAGAGTAGATGCTCCAAAAATGTTTATCGATTGACTCCAAGAACCTTAGGGATAAAGGCTGGGGCAGCATGGGGCAGAGAAGAAGGGAAGAGAACCATCCAGCAGGACTATAACCCTTCCTGCTTTGCCCTGGTGCCATAATCCTTTCTGTGATGCCATTATCACCCAAGGTCACGTTTTGTTTTCCTGTTCTTGTCAACATTCAGGTGTTCCTTCATTGTATACTCTCATTCCACTAGGAATGTGCTCTCCTATCTGCAAAGAAGTGGATGACTACTCAGCTCTGGTAAAGGCCAGAGGAGTGACATCTGAGGGATGAAATAGTTGCCTCTTAGCCCAGCATTCCACAGTCCTGGGCAACACCAGTGGGTAGGAAACAGTGTGCCCAGACAGCCATATATTTTTCATATGAACAAGATTTTCCAGTCAGTTCTCAAGAAATATTGAGTATCTATGTATAACGTGAGATAATTCCTAGTGAAAAAACAAGGAAGTTTTATAGTTTTAAACCCTTCCCAAAGAAATTTCTTTGTATGAGTTACCACTTATGCCAGGTGATCAATGGCATAGATTTTGTACAATGCAGAGGATTAGTATCCTTTAAGCAAGAAGGGACCAACTTAGTAGTAAGCAACTTGGATATCTATTACACATTCACTGATGTTTTTAAAGAAGTAAATTTACTTGCTTATTTACAATATCAAGGTAGAAACAAAATTTACTTTAAATATAAAAGCCATCATATTCATTGGATTCCTATTATGAGCAGGATATTTTATATATGTCCTCCCATTAAATCTATGCAACAGAAGTTGAAACTTGATATGATCACTTGCATTTAGCACATGAATATATTAAGGCTCAAACTGGTTAAGCAACTTGCCTAAAGGTACACGTCTGTATCATGACAACTCCAGGATTCAGATCTCAGAATTTCTACCCCTGGAAACAAAGTTCTTCCCCTATGACAGATATCTGTTCAGACCCTCTGTTGCAACTAATAAAGAAATCTGACTGCAAATGGTTTAAGCAATGAAGGGGTTGATTGACTCACAAAAGTTGAAAGTTCTGAGATAGCATGGGTATTTGATTTGTTTCCGTAGCTCAATTTCATCAAAGGTATGAATTCTTTGACCCCAATTTCCTTGGTGTTACAAGCTTCCCATTTGGATTCAAAATGATCTCAGCGGTTCTAACTTTTTCATGGCACATCAGAGTCATAAAGATAGAGGGGATAGGCATCAACCCTAAATGTCCTCAGTTTTCTGTGTTCGCTAGGGAATGCTATGAGGTGTTTCACTTAAGCCAAAGGCAAGGCAATTGGCTTTGCCTGACTGAGTTGCTAGGAAACCAGGGCCCACCCTGGACTTGAGAGTGGAATAATGCTTCCTTACCTACCCCAAGCCACCGATAATGGAGAAGATGTTAGAGGACCTCAATGAAGTCTACAACCACTAGGCCTCAAGTCCTACTGACACAGTGACAGTCTGCCCCCAGTGAGTGATAAACAAGTCACAGAAACCAAGGAAACCTTAACTACTGCACACAAAGCTGATGTTTTGTCTCTTCTTGATGTATTATTTCTTTCTAATCACATTCTTTAAAAACCCTGTTATTCTTATCAAAGAATATTTCATGACTTGATTTGACCTACTTCATTCCCAACTGTTGAAAAAGGTATTCAATACCTTAAAAATCACATCAACTCTTCTTAGCGACACTGACATTATCTCCAACACCTGTTTATCGCTGAGTAGGATTCATTCAGTGTATTACATAAAATAACTTTTTCTCAATATTCTCCACTAAGCTTACCTTATAGACCCATTCTTCGCTGCTCTGGGTGAGTTCTGGGATTGATCTTAATTTTTTATAGTCTTAGACAATAAAAGCACTGTTGTTTTGTCATTCTAAGTCCATATAATAATCATAGAACTACAGGTTAGTCTAGTAATCAAAATTCTTGCATTTTTTACCAATTTAGAATAAATTGCCTGAGCCTGCCTCAGGCTTACAAGCATAGATGATCTTCTTCACTATTTCTCATCTCTGTTTTCTATTCATCAGAAATATCACCTTTACACTTCCAAATGTACTCAAATCTTTTACCTATTCCTCCTGTCCTTTTCCACCTTAAGGTCAATTTTTCCACCTTTTCATGGCTTTCAAAAACATTAGCAAATTGGGAGTTGATGCAAATTTCTTTAAGGTAATAAAAGGAGTTCCTTTTTCTCAGATCCTATAATCTGAGAAATAGACACCAGTACCAAAATACAGGTGCAAAAGACTGGAGGAAATCACTATGATAGACAAAAGAAAGAGAGCATAAGTAAGCAGAAAAGCCTTCTTAAGGCTCCACAATGGTGGTCTGGCACCTGAGAGAGGACACGGAGAAGGAATCAGGATTACGTAGTTAGATCCTCCAATGGCAGTGCAGCTCTGAGAAATTCTGAGGCAGGCTGATAAGAAGACCCAGAGCAAAGAGTGTTCATTGGAGAAGTCAGGAGGTGGCCAGAAGCAGCCTGGCTCTAGTACCCACTCCAAATTCAGTCACTGGCTGTAATCAGGGACTTTCTGGTGAGAATGTAACCTCCGTGTGAGGTGAGGATATCAGAAAGTGTGGCAAGTGAAGGGTTTCAATTACAATCCTCACCGCAGATTCTCTTAAAGGTATGTATATGTGGGCAGTGTAGACCTAAGACCTCCATACAGGGTAGGGTGTAAAAAGCCCATAGAAAGAAAAAAAGGCAAATCAATAGGAATAATTCTAATAAAGGTATAATGAATACTATTTTCAAAAATAATATAGAAAGAAATTAAAGAACACCTAAATTAGTGGCAGGAAAAACATATGTATCATTTGTAAGTCTTGATATTTAAAGAGGTCAATTCTTCCTTAAATTGATCTAGAGACGGAATCCGAAGTAAATTCTAGTAGAGTACCTGCTTTTGTTTTATTGGTAAAAATTTTTTCAATGAGATTCTAAAATATTTATAGAAAAGCAAAGGGCCAAGTTATTAGCTGAACATTCTTTCATTCAGGGAAAAGCCTTTTTATTCTGTAATTAGATATTAAAATGCAAATGCATGGATATATTTTTACTTTTCTACTTTGATGTGAATGAATTTCCATTGGAGTTTACTTATTTTTCAATTAAAGTTCAATCAGTTAATCAAATATATAAATTATTATTTAGCAAATAATTCCCTAATGATTGGGGAGAGAAGGGGTTTTACCCAAATGTTGGTGGAATTTGGGGACAGAAGGGTAGACCCCAAACAAGTGGGGAAAGAGCAGACGAGAATGGAGTCAATAGAACCCAGGTGGCCAAAGATAAAAACTGCAAATGTTGCCAGGTCAACCTCGCTTGGCCCCTTAGAGCCCTTCAAAGTGACAAGAACAAAAAACGATTGTGGGCTTAATAATTTCTGTACAGACACAAAGACAGGCAACTTTTTACCATCAAGTGGCTTCTGAGTTTTTACTATATATTTTTAATTTTTTTTTCAACGTTTTTTATTTATTTTTGGGACAGAGAGAGACAGAGCATGAACGGGGGAGGGGCAGAGACAGAGGGAGACACAGAATCGGAAACAGGCTCCAGGCTCCGAGCCATCAGCCCAGAGCCTGACGTGGGTCTCGAACTCACGGACCGCGAGATCGTGACCTGGCTGAAGTCGGACGCTTAACCGACTGCACCACCCAGGCGCCCCATGAGTTTTTACTATATTTTTAAAAGACATCTGGCTTAGAGGAAATAAATGTTTATTCATAGGGAATGTATTCAAGAATGTTTCACATTTTCCCTCTCTCCTTCTTTCTCTCCATCTTCTCTTTCCCCTTCCCTCATCTCCTCTTTCTACCTCTGACTTCACAAGGTTAGTGTTACAGAAGTAAAATTCATAAGGAAAATAAAAATGACTACCCTTTAAAAATCAAACAGGTCCAACTTGGTAAGTTTAGTTAGATTTTTGCCAAATACCCAAAACTCTTCATGCCTGTGTTTCTAGATAAAATAACTAAATGCAGTTTAACAAAATGTTATGATTTCTTTACTTACTGATACCTTTGTAACTGTTAAAGTGATACATAGTTAAGTGTATCTCATCCATTCAAATGTGAAACAAATCAAAATGTTTGCATTGCGTGTGACTTTGTATTTAGGAGGTCCTGAGGTTTTATAATAGGAAAAGCTGAAGGATCTCTACTGTAGCAGAAATGGTACAATACATAGTTAACCTAGGATTTTATTCAACATCACAAAGTGCTGCCCTGGCAGGGATTCATGTAGCTGCTGAGTCTACTTCCCTTTTTTTAAAATCTATTCCTCAATGCTGAAGAGCAACCTCTGAAATCCATTGTCTAGTCAAATCTGCTAAATGAGGGGTTGAAGGACTTTAAAATTACACGTATTTTCAGCACTTCTGAAAATCTCATTCACACCACAAAACATTGTTCTGGGTGCACTAGAGAGGCTTAATTACACACTGAAGATAAAAAGATAAAGCAGGGAGACCTGTAGGTGGGATGGAAATGATTATCCATAACTATACAGAGAGGGAGTTTGCTGGTAGCTTATATAACTAATTGCCAACACCCGGCTGGCATTTGCATGAACATTTTCTATGAAAGCTTAAATGCTTATGAGATCTGTTGGCATAAACAAAAGAAACAGATGTTCCAACTTTGATACCAAGAAAACTTGAAAAGAAAACTATACATTTAGGGATGGGAAAACCATAGAGGAAATTATGGATAGGCCCATCTTTCTGGAAGTTCTAGAATTTAAAATGCTACTGTTATAGTGCAATTTTTTTAAATTAAAGGACAAGCCCCCTTTTAATTATAAGTTTTTCAGATTCTGCATTATATGTAAATATGCATCTAAGGATGGAGTAGCTCAGCATTTAACTCTTTCCCACAAACACAAAACCATGCAGTCAAGTATATGGTTAAGGAAAAATACGTAGAAAATCATGGTCTTGCTTTCCTACCACCTCAATCCTTCCTGTACAAGGTAGGATATATATACTTCCATCTGCTCCAAAGAACAGCCTGAGGTAGAGTTACCTACTTTGACATATCTTCCTCCTCCAAGAAGTCCCACAGCCTCAACCTCTCACCATATTAATAATGGGAAAATTTGCAGGCTGCACTGCAAAATACAGGATCATAGTTAATGCAATGTGTAACTGAAGGTCAAAGCATTCAAATGAGCCGTCAGTAGAATAACACTGCAGAAATAATTTTCTACCAACAAGGATCATTTTTATTCCCAAAACTAAATAATACAAAGATAAATAACACAAGGTACAAAGGATTTCAGTAGAGATTCTCTAAAGAGGATAGTCAATAAGCACACTCACAAAAAAATGTTCAGTATCAGTAGTCATCAGTGAAATGAAAAGGAAAACCATAGTGAAATACCACTCCATACCTACTAGGATGGCTATAGTAAAAAGTCAAAAATACCAAGTATTGGCAAAAATGTGGAGAGATCCATAGCACTCATACAATGCTGATGGGAATGTAAAATGATATAGATACTTTGGAAAACAGTCTGTCCATTCCTCAAAAGGTTAAACACAGAGTTACCATTTGACCCAGCAATTCCACTCCTAGGTATATATGTGAGACAAATGAAAACATGTGTCCACAAAAAAAAAAAAAAAAAAAAAAAAAAAAAAAAAAACTCGTGCACAAATTTTCATGGCAGCATTATTTATCCAGAAAGTGAAAACACAAATTCCCATCCACTGATGAATGGGTAAACAAAAGGTACTGTACCCTTACAATAAAATGTTTATTCATTGATTCAAAGAAATATAGTACATGGTACATGGATGGATCTTGAAAATAAGTGATTGCCATGTGAATGATGCCAAACACAAAAGAATATTGTATACTTTCATTTATATGAAATGTCCACAACAGGCAAGACTATAGAGACACAAAATCGATTAATGGTTGCCTGGAGCTGAGAGGTTGGGGGAAACAAAGTAACAGCTATGGTAATGGGAGTTTCTGAGGTAATAAATGATCTAAAATTAGATTGTGGTGATGGGTGCACAACTCCATGAATACACTAAAAACCATTTAATTTTACACTTTAAATGGGTGAAATATAAGGTCTGTGAATTATAACTTAGTAAAGTTGTCAGAAAATGAATCGTTGGGATGCCCAGGTGGCTCAGTCAGTTAAGCGTCCGACTTCAGCTCAGGTCATGATCTCATGGGGTTTGTGGGTTAGAGCCCCTCATCGGGCTCTGTGCTGACAGCTCAGAGCCTGGAACCTGCTTAGGATTCTGTGTCTCCCTCTCTCTCTACCCCTCCCCCGCTTGCACTCTCTGTGTTTCTATCAAAAATAAATATTATAAAACCGATTAAAAACATGATTTGTTTCCACACTGATGGACAATTTAAATTAAAAAAAAAAATTGTTTACTTGGGATAGAAGACTTGTTACCAAACACACCTGTGATTATCTATCAGTTAGCATGCACTGATCAGCACCAACAGCTCAAACATGTATCTTCCACTTCTATCACATTCCTTAAAATTCTCTAATTATCACTTAACATTCCCATAGTCAGATTCAATCACTTTTCCTCTATCCTTGTTCTTGGCTTCTCAGACAGCCTAGAATTTACAGTGCTATCATGGCGGTTATTTCTGTGCTGTCACTATGAATGACCATTCTCTCCATCTTGAAATTCTTCTCCTGCTCCTACTTACCTTACACTCTTGCTTCCATGCTCCTAGGATCCACCTGCACCTTCTTTGTATTCCTCTCTGGCTCTTCTTTATTCTTCAAGATTTTATCCTCAATGTTCTTTATTCTTCTCCTTACATGTGTCCCTTTGGTTATAAATTCTAAATCAATTTCTCAGGCCTTTCTCATATCCTAGGTATCAAAGATATTTTCCTACCAGCTCAATGAACATTTTCAATTTTTTCTTCCATGACTATCTCAGTACATCTAAAAGCAAACACATACATTCAGCCAACTTTTTTAAAGCCCCTGCCATGTGCCAGAGATTATTAGGTATGGAAAGTACCTAATTAATTTTAATTTTTAAATGTTTATTTATTTTTGAGAGAGAGAGAGAGAGACAGCATGAGCAGGGGAGGGGCAGAGAGATAGAGAGATAGAGAGAGAGAGAGAGAGATAGACAGACAGACACAGAATCTGAAGCAGGCTCCAGGATCTGAGCTGTCACCACAGAGCCTGACTGGGGCTGGAACCCATCAACTGTGAGATCATGACCCGAGCCAAAGATTGACACCCAACTGACTCAGCCACCCAGGCACCCCAGGAGGTACCTATCTGAATATGAATATATATATTCATATATATATATATATATATATATATGTGAATATATATATATATACGTATATATATATGTGTGAATATATATATATACGTATATATATATATGTGAATATATATATATACGTATATATATATATATATGAACAAAGAAACAAACAAACAATTTCACTTGTCTCTGAGGTGCTTATACTCCATTAGGGGTAGAAAGGCAGATATGCAAATAAGTGCAATAAAGAGTTTTAGGTCCCACAACAGCATGTTACACCTTCCATTCATTTCCAGTTCCTGTGTCCAGAGTCATATTGCAGACCTGTATCAATTCTGATAATGTCCTTGCTGATATGCTTATCTTCATCCTTTCCCATTCTAAATCAATCTTCTAAAAACCACTGCATACATATTTTCTGCGCACAAACTTTTGATGGATCTCTATTGTTGAAATATCAAGTACAAATTGATCTTCACATCCAAGACCCTTTACAAACTGGCCATCTTTCCAATCTTCCACACTCACCCTACCCGCCCACACTTCTGCTCTAGTTGCTCCGAGTCGTTAACTTCTTGGCATGTCATAAAACCTTCTCATGCACCTTTGCTCAGAAAACTTTGCCTTCATGGAGTGCCAACTGTTTGAGCTTATGCTAGTTTTAGCAACAAAAAAATATTAACGGCTTAAGATAATAAAGGCTCATTAGTCACTCACTAATGTGGACTAATGTCCAATGTGGATGTTCTTGGTTGGAGGGCAACTTTGTCCCCTGTAATGTTTTCATATACAAGCTTATTTGTTCTTGATTGTAGCCTAACCTAGGGCACTGAGGCATCTGCATCTCGCAGGAAGATAGGAAAAGAATATGAAAGGTGGTCCATGGGACGTTTTTATGAGCCAGGCTCCTAAGTGGCACCCACCACTTCTATTCACATTTTAGTGGCTAAAATCCCATAATTTTCCCCACCCAGCTACAAGAGATCCTGAGAAAAGTTGTCCAACTGTGATCCCAGATAGAAGAGGAATTAGGTTTGTGAATACCCAGCAGCCTTTGCCACCATGTTCTCTTCATTATTCCCCCTTAAGGAGAACCTATTTATTCATTAAGGTCAAGACAAAATTCCACTTCCTTTGGAAAGCATCTCTTAACCAGTCTGATGGAAGTGAGAATTCCCTTTTCTGAAATTTCCCAATACCTATTATCTTTGTTACTTATTTTACACTTGCCACTTACTGTATTGCAAAGTTACTTTTCTTTTTGATTATACATGTCTTAACTTCTGCAATGTAATTCTAACTTTCTCAAAGATACAATTTTTAGGTCATCCACTCATTCATTCACTATGTATTTATCAGAAGATATATAGGTATATAGGAGACATCATATATGGTTACCACAGGGAGTACAAAAATTGGCAAGAAGATATTTCTGAACATATAGTGTCCTTTTGGAATTCAGTTCAGAAGGCGTTGCCATAAACAAGTCCTTTGAGTCCTTTAAGACTATGGAGGAAATTTAATTCAAATGGTCAACCATACCATGAGACTTTATTATAAGGATGATGTTATGTAAATTAAGGATATATCAATTATTACTTTTGACTTAACTTTCCTACATTGATTGACTATTGCTTATCCAAGCACAGAATACCTCCCCCCACTATCATAAATAGACTTAGACAAGCTATAGTCATTGCTCAAAATATTCAAAGTCATGTTACCTCACCAATTGAGTCATGCTTTAAGATTAAAAGTCTTCAAGGAGGTTTATGACAGCCTAATATTGCTGCATGATGCTCTGCAAGTCTATGAGCTTGCACCCAGCACTCAGATCAAAGAGAAGGGAAGGGAAAATGTTGCTTTGGCTACTGTCAGAGAAATTGCTACCTATGTTTTCTTCTAGGATTTTTATGATTTCAGGTCTCACATTTAGGTCCTTATTCCATTTTGATTTGATTTTTGTGTGTAGTCTAAGAAAGTGGTGCAGTTTTACTCTTTTGCACATAGCTGTCCAGTTGGTGTCCAGCTGTCCAGTTCCCTACACCAGTTGGTGAAGAGACTTTTTCCCATTGCATATTCTTTCCTCCTCTATTGAAATCAATTGCACATATAATTGTGGGTTTCTAATTTCTGGGTCTTCTGTTCTTTTGATTTATGTGTCTACCTCTGTGCCAGTACCACACTATTTTGATAAGTATAGTTTTGTAATATAATTTGAAGTCTGGAATTATGATACCTCCAGCTTTTCTTTTCCTTTTTAAGATTGCTTTGGCTATTTGTCGTCCTATTTGGTTCCATACAGTTTAGGATTGTTTGTTCTAACTCTGTGAAGAAATGCTGTTGGTATTTTGATATGGGTTTCATTAAATATATAGATTCCTTTGGGTAGTATAGACATTTCAACAATATTTGTTCTTCCAATGCATGAACATGGAATGCCTTTCCATTACTTTGTGTCCTCTTCAGTATCTTTAATCAGTTTTTTTATAGTTTTCAGAATATGGATCTTTTACCCTTTGGTTAGGTTTATTCCTAGGTATTTTACTATTTTTGGTGCAATTGTAAATGGGATTGCTTTCTTAATTTCACTTTCTGCTGCATCATTATTAGTGTATAGAAATGCAACAGGTTTCTGTACAATGATTTTGTATCCCACTACTTTACTAAATTCATTTACCAGTTCTAGCAGTTTTTTGGTGGAGTCTTTGGGATTTTCTATATGAAGTATTATGTCATCTACAAATAGTGAAAGTTTTACTTCTTATGAATTTGGATGCCTTTTATTCCTTTTTCTTGTGGCAAAATGATACAATGGGAAAAAGATAATCTCGTCAACAAATGGTGTTGGAAAACTAGACAGCTACATGCAGAAGAGTAAAACTGGACCACTTTCTCACACCATACACAAAAATAAACTCAAAATGGATTAAGGACCTAAATGTGAGACCTGAAACCAAAAAAATCCTAGAAGCAAGCATAGTCAGTAATTTCTCTAACATCAGCCAGAGCAACATTTTCTAGATATCTCTCCTGCGGCAAGGGAAATAAAAGCAAAAATAAACTATTTTCTGCACAGCAAAGGTAACAATCAACAAAGCTAAAAGTTAACCTACTTATGGAAGAAGATATTTGCAAATGACATATCCGATAAAAGGTTAGTATCTAAAATCTATAGAGAACGGATTCAACTCAACACCAAAAAAACAAATAATCTAGTTAAAAATAGGCAGAAGACATGAACAGACATTTCTCCAAACAAGATATACAAATGGCCAGACACATGAAAAGATGTTCAACATAATTCATCATCAGAGAAATGCAAATCAAAACCATGATGAGATACCACCTCACACCTGTCAGAATGGCTAACGTCAAAAACGCAAGAAACAACAAGTGTTGGCAAAGATGTGGAGAAAAAAGAACCTTCTTGTACTGTTGGTGGGAATGCAAACTGGTGCAGCCACTGTGGAAAACAGTATGCAGGTCCTTCAAAAAAGTTAAAAATAGAATACCCTATTATCCAGCAATTGCACTATTGGGTATTTACCCCCAAAATACAAAAACTCTAATTCAAAGAGATAGAAGCACCCCTATGTTTACTGCAGTATTATTTACAATAGCCAAGATATGGAAGCAGCCCAAGTGTCCATTAACATATGAATGGAGAAAGAAGAGTAATATTCAACCGCAAAAAAAGAATGAAATCTTGACATTTGCAACAACATGAATGCAGCTGGGGACTATAATGTTAAATGGAATAAGGTAGCCAAAGAGAGACAAATACAGTATGATTTAATTCATGTGTGGAATTAAGAGGCAAAAACAAATGAGCAAAGGAAAGAGAAAAACTAAGAAACAGATGTTTAACTACAAAGAACTGATGGTTACCAGCAGGGAGGTGAGTGGGGAAATAGGAGAATAGGTGATGAGGATTAAGGAGGCCACTTGTGATGAACACCGGGGGATGTATGGAAGTGTTTGCTCATTTTAATTGGTACACCTGAAACTAATATAACACTGTATATTAGCAATATTGGTATTAAAATACCAACTTTAAATATTGAATGTTTAGTATGTCGCATATTCAATATATTGAAATATATAGAATCTTAAATATTAAAAATATTAAGACAAACTTAAATTGTAAATAAGAGTCATTAAAAACTATTTTAAAAAAGAGGAAATGGGCTTCATCTGATGTAAAAAAGAAAAAAGTTCAAACTGCTACACAAAGAATCTTGGTCCAATATATGGGAGACCTTATTAAAAATGAATTAACCTTGAAATGGCTTATTATGCCCCTTTTTGTTTTTACCCCTAGAGAATATTAGGTATATAACAGTAAATACAGATGCTAAAAAACCAGGAGATAAAATAAATAGCCTCCAGAGAGGTCCTCCCCACCTCCAAAGCCTAAATCCTAAGGCTTAGACTATTTTTGGCTTCCTTTCTGAGAAAGCTCAGAAAGGAGCCTCTACAAAGTAAAAGCAGCTCTTTTTTTTTTTTTTCTGACCACTCCAAGATCTGTTTTTGCCACAACTTCATAAGTATTTCAATTACTTGTTCCTTCAACAATCCTGCAGAGAAACACTGCCCCCACCCCCCTTTTTATGGATGAAGATATTGAGGTTAAGTGATTTTCTCAGGGTTACAAAGAGACCTAGCAGCAATGAAGGAATGAGAACTAGCAGTTCAACCTTCTGGTGGATGAATAGATTGAGTCTCTGAGCAGCCTTGCTATTATATTGCAAAGAGGCCATGCGGACGCCTGGCTGAATGCGCAAAGAAACCGCGTCCAGGAAATGAAAGGGAGGCTGGGAGGATAGCATTTTCCTTCTTATTAATGACATAGGCAATTGTCTAAAGTTGGAAAGAAAGGCCTTTTAGAGACAGGCTTTTAAAAAGAGGACAAACAGCAGGGCACTCAATTTGGGACCCCTCCTCCATGAGACCCTTGTTGTCTGTCTACTTGCAGACAGCGCCGCTGAGGAAGCCGGGCTCCAGATTGGAGATGTGGTGCTGGCTGTCAACGGCACGGAGGTCACCAGTGTGGAGCATGCAGAAGCCGTGCACCTGGCAAGGAAAGGTAGGTGGGCCAGCTACAGAGTTCAGCGTCATTCTGAAGAAGCAGAGGGCTTCGGCGCACCAGGGAGTTCAAACACAATGAGGACACTACACAACAGGTGTAACCGCACTTCTCCCGCCAAGCTCCTTTAATACCTTGGCATCAACATGGTGCTTCATAGCAATTAAATCATTTTTCAGCACCACGTTCCTTCTGTATTGTAAAGTGAAACCAGAAAATGGCAGCAGAATGTACTCTATTTATTACGAAAGTATTTCCTGAAACTCTTTGCCACGAAAAATGTCATCGTAATAATACTCATTTACAATTTCTCTTCCCTTCCTCCTGTCCTCCCTCCCTTGCCTCTGTGTTCCTTCCTTCCTCTCTCTCTCTCTCTCTCTCTCTCTCTCTCTCTCTCTGTCTCTCTCTCTCTCTTTTCCTTTCTTTCCATCAGTTTTTAGTGGTAAGAACCTCAGGGTTTTCATGCTTAAAAAAGAGAGAGGAAGAAATAAAGAAATCACAAATCTAAAGCTTTCACAGATTCTCCTAGGGCCACTTAAGGAGGGCCTTTAAACCAATTCTGACACAGATGGAACCACGGAGAGAATAATAATAATAATACACGCCCCTGCCTGCCCTTGTATCCACGCACATTTTGTGGAAAGGTTAATACCATCTTCCACTCTGCAAAACAAGTTACTTTCTTGACACCATGTTACAAATCCTTATCTCCCCATAGACCTAAAAATATATAACTGGTAAATGCTGTGTTCCATCAAGGGATTATTTGGTGAAGTGTCCTATTCCTGGCCTCCCAAAGGCTGCATACATATCTCTGTGCTCCTGAAATATATCCTCAGGCACTGAGCTATAAAAATCTGTACATTTTGTTTAGGCCACATGTGCCATAAGTATAACTTGCTAAACAATAAATATTGTTTGTCCTTTCTCATGATGCTATCATGCTTGAGGGTTAGCAAGAGAGAGAGAGACTTAGTGTAGACCAGGATGAGAAAATCACTAACAAATTTTGTATCCTGAGTAGCTATTGTAGACTTTTTTGGTGTAGAATTTAGCTGAATATGTGGCTTTTGTGTAGAACTTGTCATGTACTGGGTGCACCAGAAATCCAAGGACACTGTCAGTTAACATGTACACTACCTACTTGTAAGTCCTACCTAAATATTTATCCTATGTGCAGCAGAGATAAGAAATGAAGGTAATATGGTAACAATTATACTAATGAATTGGTGGTATTCCCCCATAAGAATGGGATTTAGCTGTTCCTAGGTTCTTTCTCACAAATAATTACTTTTCCAATTTTTTAGTTACAGAAAACCTGATGTTAGTAATATTTCCAGTCTTAGGACTTTTTATTTTTCCCCAAGGAGCTAAACATTCTTGGTAACACTGAACCATTCAGCCTCACTCTATCAGTTAATGGAAGGCAGAAAACATCTCTAAAACTTAAATAGAGGATTTTCTCTTCATTGGTACTGGAAAAGAGCTACACTCAACACCCTAGTTTGCGCTGCTCCTGGCAGTTATTTGTAGCATGCCTTTATCTGCTGTTACAATCTGGGTTCTACCTGCTTGGCCTCCCTACCCCAAGAAGACCTTGACCCTCAGAAGCTCCTTGTATCTTTGCTAAACCTTCTCAAACACAACAGTGGAGATACCTCACAAGCAGGAAAGTGAGTTACAGATCTGAGACGCTACAGTAAGGACAGTAAGAGACTTATAGGGAAACAAGTCCATTGCATACCTGTGTGTGTTCTGGGAGATGGGAAGTGTGGCCAATAGTAGAAGAGAGCCAAGTGTCTCATGAAGAAGAATGCTGAGGGACATATTCTTAGAGCTTTTCTCCCCAGCTTGGTGCTCAGCAGCCAAAACCCAACTTAACCACCCTACCGAGAGCCAGACAAACGGTAGCACCTGTTCCTCATGGTCGGTGGGAAACATGTAGGTGGTCCTTGAGCCCAGCTGTATTACGGAGTTGATTGCTTCTTCCTCGGGCTGAATCTCTAAGACTAATTGATTATAACACAGCTCTTAATTGGGAAATAATAAAAAAAGGTGCAAATAAACAAAATAGAGAATAAAAAAAAAGAGAAAGGTAAAACTTCTAAATAATTAAATACTACTTTGAACAACTATATAACAATGTGAAAACTAGATAAATAAGAACATTTTCCAAAAGTATTTAAAGTGCCAAAATCAGTAAAAGAATAAATAGAAAATTTGTCTAGACTCTAATAAAGGTATTTATAGAGTAAAGAAAGAGACCATCTCACTTCTCCCCCATTTCCACCCCCAATTCATCCCCCATTTATAAGCACAAGATACCAGTCACTTTTATAGATGAAATTTATCCAACTTTCAAAGAACAAATGATTCCTATTCTATAGAGTTTTCCAGAAACTAGGAAAGAGTGAAGGCTTCTCAGTTCATCTTATTAGGCTACTCTAATCTTGATTCCAGAACAGGGTAAGTGTAGTATGAAAAATGAAAGAATATGTCCATTTTACTTATGAGTATATAGATGCACAAATCCTAAGAAAAAATAATAGATACCTGAATAAAAGTGTTTATTAAAATTGCATATAATACATCATAACAAAGTAGGGTTTATCTGTAAATAAGGATGGCTTTATAATATTTTAGTACAATTCATCCCATTAATGGACCAAAGAAAAAAATTGCATGACTATCTCAACAGAACAAAAAATCATGTAATAAAGTTCAACAAATATATATATATTTTAAATTCCCTGCATAGTAGGAAGAGAAGTTTCTTTTTACAACTTGATAAAGATTATCTACCAAAAACCTAATCGTGAAAAGAGAAAAGTATAAAAGTATATATAAAACAACACAACACTTAACAGAGAAACTTTAAACATATTTCTTTTGAGATTGAGAAGAATAATGCCAATTTTAACAGCCTCTGTTCACCATGATATCTAAGGTTCTGACTTGTTCAATAACACAAGGAGAAATAAAGGTATATGGCCTGGAAGGAAAGAGATTAACACTATTATTATTTACAGATTATATGATTATAACAAAATCAATAGACCAATGCTTAGAACTAATTAGAGAAAGATTGACCAAACCAAGGTCTCCTTATAAAAATCAGTAGTGTTCTTCTACACCACTAATAACTGAAAAGAAAAGAAAAGGAATATAATATATGTTTAATAACAGCAGCAACACTACAAGGTAGGAAAGAATTAATCCAACAAAGAACATGCAAGAGCTTCATGAAAAAATATTTACAACTCGACCAAAGTACATAAAAGGAGACTTAAATAACCGGAGATATATAGTATCCTCATGGATGGAAAAACTTTGTAAAGATCTTAATTCTCCCAAAATTAATCTAAATATTCAATAAATTTTCAATAAAATTTTATTAAAAATGTTTGAGTAGCTTTTCAAACTTATCCTTAAATATATGTAGAAAAATAGAAGTCTACAAATAGCTAGATCATTTATGAATAGGGCTAGCAAGGACAAAGGAACCTTTCATACCAAATATTAAGGTATATTGCAAAACCATAATAATAAGTAATAAAAAGGGTGGCATTCACAGAAATATACCAGTGGAATGGAATGGATTAGAAAGCTCAGAAACACACTCAAGTACTTATTAAAACTTGATATATGATAAAAGTAGCAGCACAATGAGGAGAGGATAAAATTTTTACTACATCATTTTTACAGAGAACCATAAATTGGATGGATTCATACCTTCATATATTATGCTTTATATTTTATACCATATATAAAGGTGGACTTCAGATGTATTAAAGACTTTGATTTTTAAGTTATAAGCATAATGTCAATAAAAGAAACTAGGATAATAACTTTATTTGTGATCAGAGAAATGCAAATTAACAGCAAGGTGACACTTTACATCCACCAGATTAGGAGAATAAATAGAAATCAGATTATAGCCAGCTTTGGTAAGGAAATGAGGAAATGAGAATCTTCGTGTACTCTTGCTGAGCTACTGGCATCTCAGAGAGCAGTCTGGCAACATCTAGTGAAGTGCCTATAAATCCTTTGTCCTAGCAATTGCACTTCTGTGGCTATAAGCCCAAAGAAACTGCTGAGAGGACATATACAAGGACATTCATTGCAGCGTTCTGTGTGATAGAGAACAGTTAGAGGCAGTCTGAGTGACCATCACTAGGGCAATGGATAAAGAAACCAACAACAGATGCATACTCTGCACCTCTGTGCCTCACTTTGAAACAATATACAAGATGTGCATTTGGCCAGCAACATTGGTAGATGCTAAAAAACGTGGTTTAGAGTGGGGGGAAAAAAAGAGAGAAATAGAATGAGATCTTAGCATAACACCGTTTGTGTGAAATAAAAAGACACACACAAAGGAGTGTATCCACAGTCCTATATCAAACATGTTCTGTGAGTACCTATTGTGAGGAGCAGAATGTGTGAGAAGAATTGGGAATGGAGGCAGAAAATAAAGTGAAACAAAACAAAGGGGGTCTGCACTCCAAAGACTATTGTGTGCAACAACCTGAGTGCTATGATGGGCTCAGCAGTCTGCACCCAAGTTCGTGAGCAACAGATGAAGTCCTCCTAAATGGCACGCACCCACACACACTTTTAGTTCCATCCATGTTCTAAAATATCACCATCTAGGTGGTAATGATGAGGGAAGGCAAAAACAAAAAACAAAACAGGATTACAGAGAGGCAGTGGGGCTATGAGAAGAATATACATGACCATGAAACTAAAAAAAAAAAGGGAAGAGAAAAGGAAAGAAATAATGGGAATAATTTAATTTTTATGTAGTGCTTTACACATTCAATTTTAGCGAGGCTGTTAATTGGGCAGGGTGTTTCTGGAATGTATAGAACTTAAAGCAAGCTCTTAGGGGGTTCTCTTTAGGACAGAAAAGTCACCAACTTGTTGAAGAAAGCAATAATCATGAAATAACAAATGGACCTTTTGTTAAATTTATATAATATATAGAGGTCTTGAAAAGTATATTTACATAGTGTCCAACAAAATAACAAACAAACATGAGGTTGTTTAAAAATCTAAATGTTTCCTCTTGCCTCTTGTACCTGTTTGCATAAACTTCTTAAAAGTCTGATATCTTTTTTTTACCTCTCTATATTTCTGTACAGTTTCATTCCTATGTATTTTAAACTTTTGTAAAATCTTATTTTATTACAGGTTGCTACTTTGTCGATTTAGATTATCTAAACATCAAATCACTTTCCTCAAAACCTTAAATCTGAAATCTAACTGTATGTCAGACTCACGCAAGAACTTCTTATAAAAACAGAATTCCTGGTGGTGGCCTGCATGTTTGTAATTTTAATCAGCTCTCCCTGATGATTCCCTCACAGCAAGCCCAGCACAGCACAGAGCTCAGCATCTTGGAGGCATGGCCAGCCAAAAGTTTGCAACCATAAGATTAAAAGTCTATTTTGTTACCTTCCAGTACAGGCTTTATCATGTCTCCCCAGACTAGCATAGAAAAGGGATCTACCATATGTAACAAGATCAAGTTTTCAACAATTCTACTGAAATAATAGTCCCATTCAATAATACTAAATAATACATTAGTATATATTACATTGTATAATATAGAATAATATAATATAAAATTAAAATTATCAAATAATAATCCTATTCAGAAATACTAAACACACACACCTGTACAAATTACCTTAATTTTGCCAATGGGAAGACTAAAGCAGATTTTTAAAAAATGTTTGGGATCCCAATGGGAATAACAATAGCTCCATGTGAATGTTTATTTCATTAGGTCCCCCATCCTTCTGGTTGGGGCTTTTGTAGGGCTAAGTGCTTGCAGACTAACATAGGAGATTTAATCATCAAGGAAAAACACGGAAAAGAAAGAGGAGAGGAAAACAATGAAGCTTTAATCAACCTAGAAGTCCTTTGGGGCCGTTCCGTTCCTTTGTCTCACCAAGAACAGCTTTGCTAAAAATAAGTACAGAAGTGCATTGGGATGTGGAACCTGGGCAGATGAACACAGTGCCAGCCCACCACGCAGCCCCGGGGACAGCGCACGTCTTGCACATTTCTCTTCGGCACCTGCAAGGGTGGTGGAGTTTGTCTGACAGCCGAGGTGCGACTCCGACACAGCTGAAGATTGGTGGCATAATAAGAAGACAGTGATCCAAAGAGAAAGTGTGAATTAGAAAAAGAAATCATTTTTCTCTCTCCTGTAGCTGTAAATAACCTCACCCACAACACCTTACTTCCCAAACTCTAGGCCCAAGTGCTAGGGAAGAAGAGTTTTGCCAGAGAGCTTCTCTTTGAAAGGGCGTCATCACCAAAGAGCTGTATTTGCTAAAGACATGGATTTTCAACCTCGTTCATCTGCACTTGACTCTTTCACTTCAGGCCATTTGTCTTCCCATGTCCCCCAAACAAGCAAGATTTCTGGGCTGTCCAGTAGAGGAAGGCAATGGCTGTGTGATTCCTTTCTCTAGGGTGGGGAGACACTTAGAGAAAGACATAAGCAAGGGGAAAAACTAACAATTTTGTTGTTGCAAAATATTGGGATTGAAAATGAAAGTATACAGGGGGAACTAAATCGTAGTCAAGAAAAGGAAGAAGCATAGTGGGTGACGACAAAGACTGCTCCTGAGCAGGACCTCTCAGCAACCGAGAGTTGCCTGGCTACTTGCTACTGAAATTGTGGTCTGACATCAGCTGAGAACTTGTTACAAACACAGGATCTCAGGCCTCATCCCAGACCTAGTGAAGGAAGACGGCAATTTAACAAACCCACCTGGTGATTTGCATCTGCATGTACGTTGAGAAGCACTAAACTAGGGCATCTCCATATTTTTAGCTCCCAGTAAATTAACAGATAAATAATAACAAAACCAGGAGGGTGTCACTGTTAGTACTTCACAATTAATTCCTTTAGCACACATTCATGCACACACACACACACACACACACACACACACACACACTGCAATGACTATATAAATAATCTATTTGGAGATAACATAAAAAATCTAAAGTCTCTCTGAGCATCAGACCCCCTGGCCCCTGATAGGACCTGCAAAGACTGTAAAACCACCATCACACAACAGCTGTTTGGAACTCGGCAACTCCCTGTGTGTCAGGATCATGTCCTCACTCCGAATGTAAAAAACTTTCCTTTAGTATGATGACACCACGTGGCAGCAGGACCATCTGTGTCCCTGCCCCAGAGAGAATTTTTTGGTGAACCAAGTTATGTTTATGGCCAGCTGAAGCTCAAGCTCAGCCTGCTCAGTGTCAGAGAACCCCATACGCAGTGTGTGTAAGCAAGAGGAAAATGACCTCAAGGGGCAGGCGACTGCAGCACCACATAAATAGATTGGCAGACGTGTCAGCCATGCATATTAGTCCAGAGTGCAGTCCTTCGGGGACTAAAGTCCAAAGACAAAGACATTTGTGGGTTGCCGGTCAATCTGGAGCATTGCTTCTAATTTTTCTGGATGTGTTTTTGACAGGAGCTTAAGGGCAGTTCAATAAATTAAAATGCATCTACATGGCAATGAAGAATTAGCTTGACACACAGAGTTATTTAATTATCAAGGTGCTTTGCGTGCTGCTAAAGTTAAGACCATGTCAGCCTTTCTGGGACAAATCTTTATTTTCAGGGCCATGTGGCTCAGCCAGGAATGATCCCCTGGGTTGGAGCTTGTCATTTATATAAGAGGAGTCTCCTCACTGACCCCCATTTCCATAGACAGCTCTAAACAGATCGGTAATCTCAATGTCAGACATCACGATGAAGTCAGCGCTGCTAAGGCCAAATGTCCCCCTTCAGGGATGTGGCCTCCCTCTCTGAGGAATTGTAAATGAAGTCATACCCCATTTGCAGTCTTCAAAGCGTGTCAGGGTTGCTGTCTGTTGGAGTGACATTCAGAGAATTTCTTGAGGCATCAAGAGGTAGGCATATGATGAAAGTCTGTTTCCATGCTGGCAACATCAAAGCACAATTGGTAAATGGTGACCTTATATTATTAGGTACAGGGACAAATTCCCCCAAGCTATGCACTGTACTGATCATATAGGAAAGGGGGCACCACTGAGGTACAGGCCCCAAGGAGGTCACCCTGAGAAAGACGTACACGGAAGCTCAGAGTCAAACCCTCAGCACTAAGTTGGACAGAAAGAAAAAGGGATAAAAGCATGTGTGCCTCAGCTTTCCTAGAATTTCTGTCTACTTCCAAGTTCAAAGGTTTATCATTGATTTTGATCAGGAATAGGTGACAGATGTATTAGCGGTTTAGATCCTCCCTTTAGCTAACCCAGGTCAAGGAACCTAGTTATCTTGAATAAAAGTAACATAGAAAAGCCAAACATCACCTATATTCCTTTTTCAGATATAAATCAAAATATGTTAAAGATTTAGCTTGACATTATTATAGACAGTGAGAATGAACAGACTTGAGTCATCCATGATGAGACCTGACAAGACCACATGGTTGAATACAAAGTGCTCTGTACTAAGAGCTGGCAATTCCGGGTCCCACATCTGACTGAACCCCTTATGACCCAGTTATGGCCCTCAAAGAAGTCACTTTACCTCCCCTGGTTTCATTTTCGTCCTCGCCATGAGGGACTGAATCACTAAGGAACTCTCTCATCCATTCCAATCGTAGGATTCTATTTCACTTATCCCATGTATGCAAACTGTAACCCCCTTTTCATCCATTCCTTCTGAAAAGTGACAGTCTTTTCTGTTGGTTTAACATTTTCAGCCACTGCACTATCCCAAATTCGTTTCTCTAGGTCCAGACATCTTGACTCTGGTGGTGGGATCTGACATCAGTCGCTGTCCCAATACGCCTTGGCCCACCTGCCGCGGCTACTTACATAAAAGGACTCACTCCGGTTTTGTGAAGGGTTGGAGGAAGAGGTGGTTTGTGCTGAAGCATGATGGCTGCCTCCGCTATTACAGACATAAGAAGGTAAATTTGCGGGGAGAGGTAAGGTTGGAGTGGGTAGGAACAAGAAACCCTGGGAAGTGCAGTCAGTCCATTACCAAAGTAGTGTCTTGTAAGGTACCACGTTGTAGGATTCTGGAAACAGTGTTCTCTCCTGTGGCTTTTAGAGTTTTCCTTCCTCAGAGGTACAGAGAATTGTAACTTATTTTCTCTGCTGCTGCATAAATCAAGGCTGGCATAAATTTCTATCTCGTTTATTCCTATTTTCACATCCTCTGTGAAAATTTCCTTATCAAAGCCCAGATAATAAGAACGAAACTGCATACCTAGTACCCTAGAGAAATCAAAGTGGACTAAGGCAAAGTGCAGTAACATCTCGCTGGACCACAGAGCCTGCACACTGTTCCCTAGGTTACAGGGATTGACGTTAGCAAGGCTTCTGAAGCCTCTGAGAAGCTGCCTGGAATACCTTGTTTGATTTCCCAGATTTCAATAGACCTGCGATTTCTGACTGTAAGTGGAGGTTGGATTCTTTGGGGGAATGTTCTCCAAATAGGCAGATGCAGTCCTTCTCCCAGACTTTTCTCATTCTGCAGGTGTGGGATGGGGCCTGTGCCCGGGGATCTGGGGAAGGCACTTCACGTGAACTACCAATCTGCAGGCCATGTCCTGTCAGCACAAGTGTTTTCTTAGCCCCTATGCAATATGGTGTTTAATTTGTTTATTTTTTACTTATTTTTGAGAGAGAGAGAGAGAGAGAGAGAGAGAGACAGAGCATGAGTGGGGGAGGGGCAGAGAGAGAGGGAGACACAGAATTCAAAGCAGGCTTCAAGCTCTGAGCTGTAGCACAGAGCCCAATGCGGGGCTCAATCCCACAAACCACAAGATCATGACCTGAGCTGAAGTCGGACACTTAACTGACTGAGCCACCAAGGCGCCCCTAATTTGTTTAATCAGATGCAAACATCATAAAATTCAGAGATTTCTCACAGAAATCCTGATTTCCAACTTCTCTTGAAAAATTCCCTAGAGCACTTGTACCCCAATGTTTATAGCAGCTCTCTCAACAACAGCCAAAGTATGGAAAGAGCCTAAATGTCCATCAACTGATGAATGGATAAAGAAATTGTGGTTTATATACACAATGGAGTACTACGTGGCAATGAGAAAGAATGAAATATGGCCCTTTGTAGCAATGTGGATGGAACTGGAGAGTGTGATGCTAAGTGAAATAAGCCATACAGAGAAAGACAGACACACATGTTTTCACTCTTATGTGGATCCTGAGAAACTTAACAGGAACCCATGGGGGAGGGGAAGGAAAAAAAAAGAGAGGTTAGAGTGGAAGAGAGCCAAAGCATAAGAGACTCTTAAAAACTCAGAACAAACTGAGGGTTGATGGGGGGTGGGAGGGATGGGAGGGTGGGTGATGGGTATTGAGGAGGGCACCTTTTGGGATGAGCACTGGGTGTCGTATGGAAACCAGTTTGACAATAAATTTCATAAAAGAAAAAAATTCCCTAGCAACAGTTGGTGGGAGCTGACTAGCAGCTGCCTCTTCTAGGAGCACATGGACTGTCCAGTTCAAAGACGAGCTCACTCTGTCCTACTGACTTCTACCCTGTTGGCTTCATTCAGAACCACATGTGTGAGCTACCTCTAATAAGTGTGAAAAACAGGAGTTTGGGTTGTTTCCCTTGTATGTGACACAATCTTACTTTCTGAAACAAGGAAAGAAATATATATCAATTAAGAAATCAATACCCTTTGTAAAATGAGGAATGATTTTGCACATTGAATCATCGTGAAGAATCCCTTTTCCTAGCTTGTGAGTCACTTATTCATGACATACACAAAGAGGTGTCTGACTTTTGCAGGAATGTGAGCCATTGCCACTTTGAAAAAACTTTGTCTCCCTCCAGTGCAGGAAAATAGGATTCTCTGTAATCAAGATGAGAAATGATGAACCAGCCTTGTTCTCTATATATTCTGATTATTAAAGTGAAATAGGCCAGAGGTTTCCAATGTGGGTATGCTTCAGAAGGCCCTGCAGAGTTTTCCAAAGTACATGCAAAAACCATCTCCTTCCCCCAAACCTCTTGAATGGGATCCTGATAACCGTATGTTCTTTTCTAAGCTCTTTCAAGGTAATTCTCATAGAACTGATTTGTAACCTGGGTGAGTCCCAAGGCAAAGTGCATTCCCATCTACAGTCAGAAGACAAAAACAAAAACAATAATGCAAGTTTATCAGTTTTTCTTTAATGGGATAGAGAGTTCTTTATCTTGAGATTGTATCCTTTCTACCCTTTGCTGATAATTTTTGTTTCCTTGTCACTATGTGACATAGTGACAAGACAACCTTAACTTTTCTTTAATGGCCTTGCTTAGCAAAACAAATACATAAATCAACCTATGTCAAGTACCCTGGTCCCTGAACATTCTCATTATACAGCACTGAGCCCAACCATTCTTAACCACCTGATCCAATATTTTCCTTTGACCAGCATGCATAATGGCATTTATAGTAAAAAAAAATTTAGGTTCCCCATTCTTGAAATTCAGAATGGTTCATGGGATCCAGTGTTTTAGGGCTGGATTTGCCAGGTGGCAATCTCAGGACTGCTGCTGCCTGCAGATGTTATGTTTGGCTTGCACGATGTTTTTATAAATTTTTTAATTAAATGCATTCAGGTGAAGCATGTGCTGTCCAATTTGCCATAATCCCTAGTACTCCTCATTCCCTTACACTGAGTCCAGTCATTTAAATTACCCAGTAGGCCCTCTAAGATTTTGAGTGTATGAATCCTGGGGTAGAATTTATGTGGAAAAATTAAAAGTGTGGTGGTATTGTGGTTAAAATTAAAATAGTTTTTTTAAAACTGTTTCTAGTCCTCTTTGGGAAAGAAATGTGGATCTTATAGTCAGTTTGGATACAGAACATCATTGGCACAATAGGTTTTAATGTGGAGATAGTAGAATATAAAAATAAGGCTTTATTATTATTTTTTTTTTTGATGAAGGACCAAAATCAGATCCCCTATGGAGCTACAAATTCCAGAATACATTATGTATGATCTTTAGAATAGACAGCAAGGACTGAGAAGAACTAAGGGGGCATAATAAGAACATGCCAGGATAAATTAGCAGAAAATGAACTCAGCCATACAGTATTCACTCAAGCAATAAATATTTATCAACTGCTTTTATGAGCCAGGCATTATGCTAAACTGTGGAAACATATATGAAAAAGAGCTGGTACCTGCCCTATTTGTGCTAATGGTTACATAGAGGAGACTGATATTAAGGAATACATTCATGGGGCACTTGGGTGACTCAGTCAATTAAGCATCTGACTTCAACTCAGGTCATGATCTCGTGGTTTGTGGGTTCGAGCCCTGCGTCAGGCTGTGTACTGACAGCTCAGAGCCTGGAGCCTGCTCCAGATTCTGGGTCTGCTTCTTTCTCTGCCCCTCCTCTGCTCACACTCTGTCTCTCTCTGCCTCTCAAAAATGAATAAACATTAAAAATTTTTTTAAAAAAATAATACATTCACAAAAAAAACTGCAATTCTGAATGGTGCTATAAGTAAAATTACAAGGTGAGAGAAGAGAAAGTAGCAGTCTGGATCCAACCAAGAGATATAATCACACAGTGATTTAAATAAGTGAAGTTTAATACAAAGTTACTAAACTATGATAAAATAATAACTATAGGCTATAAGAAAACTATATGGTGTGGGGTGGGGGAGGGGGTCCCCAAGCAAGGACAAACTTAGAAGTAGTTAGAAGTAGGACCCCTCTCCAAGGCTGGGGATTCAGATCTCGTTGGGAAATGTAGTTGAATCCATGGGATCGCAGGGAAGCTCACTGGTTTGCTGGGCCATCCAGGGGCCTGCAGATTAAGTGTGCAGTCACAGGGCAAACAGGAAGCAACACTTTGGATCACAGATGGGGCAGATGTACAGAAACAGGTAGCCTGTGCATGGCTAGGTAACAAGAGTGGGGATGCCAGTGTGGCAGGAGGCCTGGAGCACAAGGTGTCCTTGTAGGAAAGACTATTTCTAGAGGGTGGTGGTATGGGGAAAACTGCAGGAGACAAATGTAGGGAAGAGGAGAAGTGAGCACATGGAATCAGGGTGCCAGCATGGCCAGGAGACCTGCAGCATAAGATGTCCATATGGAGAGGGTCACAGGAAGGTGACCACTAGGCCACACTGGAGCTGCAAGGTCTACAGGGACAGCATGTTGGGACAGAACACCCCCAGGTGTCCACATACCCACACTGCAGGACCCATCCTGAGCCACTGGCAAAGGCAGGAGCGCCCATGCTTCCTCCAGCAATGTGCCTCCAGCGCCCTCTACTGAAAAAGCTTAACACCGCACTTACTGTAAGAGAACTGTAGAAAGGCATTCCATCCATTATTGCGGAACCTATACTGAGAAGTAAATTCGGAGTTGAGAATCAATAAGTTCACAACTGGCACGAAAGTAAAATGGAGGGTCTAGGATAAATTAAGAAAAGGGGGAATAGGTAATAAATTCCTTCTTGAGGATATAACATTTTAGCTGAGGCCTGAAAGTTGAATACAAGTTAGCCAGACAGGAAGTTGGAATGAGCATTCTCCAGGCAGAAGAAACAACACGTGGGAAGTCCCTGAGCTGTAAAAAAGCTTGCCAAGTTTAGATATCTCCAAGAAAGCCCAGTGTGGTTAAACAGAGTGCACAGAGGAGGGTGGGGAAGGTGGGGGGTCAGGTTAAAGAGTTAGGTAGGAGGTTGGTGATATGAGAGGTCTGAGTCAATGACAGGGATCTTTGGATGTTCTCCTAACTACAATGGAAAGCCACCAAAATATGTTAGGCAAAGGAATTCTCTAAAGTTTATTCTGACTGTTACATGGAGAATAAATTGGAAGAGGATAAGAGTGGAATGAAAATACCAGTTAGCTAGTCCCATAGTCTAAGCAAGAAGAGATAGTGGCCTTGACCAGGGTGGGAATAATAAAACTAAGTGGACAGATCTCCACACATATTTAAAAGCTAAAATCAACAGGATTTGGCAATGAATTAAATGTGTCAGAGAAAGGGGATATAAGGGACAATCAAGGATGACTTCAAAGTTTTGGCAAAAGTAACTGGCTGGATAAGGAACCATTTACTGAAGAGGGAATAGGTTACAAGAGTACAGGTCAAAATGAGATTAGTAGTTCAACTTGAACTACTATGGTATATATAAAGAGAGAATTTATAACATTGTATACACTGCATATGTTATAGTATAGCATATATATAGTACTTAAAGCCACATAAATTGATGAGATTGCCAAAGGAGACAATATAAAGTCAGATGAAAAGAGAGCCCTCAGCTTAAATCCCAAGGGTGGACAGAGTAGCAGAAAATAGGAATAGAGCATCTGGGTGGCTCAGTCAGTTAAGCATCCAACTCTTGGTCTCAGCTCAGGTCATGATCCCACAGTTCGTGGAACGGAGCCTTGTGTCGGAGTCTCTGTGCTTGGGATTCTCTCCCTCTCTCTCTCTCTCTGCCCTCCTCCTCCCACCTCCTCTCTCTCTCTCTCTCTCTCTCTCTCTCTCTCTCTCTCTCTCTCTCTCAAAATAAGTGAACTTAAAAAGGAGAGGGAAATATGGAGGGGGGTTGAGAGGGGTAGCCAGAGAGATATAAACAAAAAGTGTGTCATGAAACCACGATTTTTTAAAAAGTTTCAGAAAGGAGGGTTACCAGTGTCTCCCAGTGCTGCTGAAAGGCCATGCCATGATGAGTATTAGGAAGTATCATTGAATTTGGCATCATGCAAGTACTTGGAAGTTTTCGTAAGAGAAATCTAGCTTACACAGTGTGAAATAATTAATGTGCATTGAAAAAATGTAAACAGCATTTGTAGACCAGTCTTTTGAAAAGCTTGCCTATAACAGAGACTAGAGAAGTAGTGTGATAACTGAAAAGTATTTAGTTCATTTAGCGTGAATTTAATTACTTATATAATTGGGTTTACATCTACTTTTGTTATTTTTACTTTCCATTTGTCTCTCTATTCTGTTTCTTTTCCTTACCTTTCTTGCCTCCTTTCAATTAATTAGTTGTAAAATTCCACTTAACTTGGTAGTTATTAAGTCTTTTATTACTCTTTTGTGATTATCAAAAATATTACAACATGTGTTTAAACTTATTAGAATTGAATATAAATTTGTTCACATACTATTTTATGGGCACAAATAATATGTTTGTGTTACCATGTATTTTAATTCTATACAGATTGCAAATCCTCTAAGATATTATTCTTTTAAACAACCAATATTCAAATATATATACATATATATGTGTATATACATATATGTATATATATATATATAGAGAGAGAGAGAATGAGAGAGAGGAAGCATGAGGAGGGAAGGGGATAGAGAGGGAGGGAGGGAGGGAGGGAGGGAGGGAGGGAGAGAGAGAGAGAGAGAGAGAGAGAGAGAGAGAGAGAGAATGAGAGAGAATCCTAAGCAGGCTCCATGCTCAGCGAGAACCCCAACACAGGGCTTGATCCCACAACCCTGGGATCATGACCTGAACTGAAATCAAGATTTGGACACTGAACTGACTGAGCCACCCAGGTGACCCAATATTTTTTTATATTTACCCACATATGTATCTTGTTCTATTGGTATTCATCTGTTTCTGCATCTTCAAGCATTTAACCTGGCAACATTTTCTTGAACTTGTCAAGAGAAAGCCAAAAGAACACTCTCCTTGTCTCATTGTGCTTTATTCTGTATATATTCTTTGGACATACTTGCAACTGTATAGTTTAATAGCAAATTAACCCCCAAAGATCTTAATTTTAATAATTATATTGTCAGTACTAGTTCCCATTTGATTTGTTTTCTGTAGTTTCCTGCATATGCTGAAATGCTTCAACTTGTTCTTTATTTTTGAACGTATTTAAAAAACTTTTTTGTTGTTTTTATTTATTTTTGAGACAGAGAGAGAGAGACAGAGGGTGAGCGGGGGAGGGGCAGAGAGAAAAGGAGACAGAATCCGAAGCAGGCTCCAGGCTCTCAACTGTCAGCACAGAGCCTGACACAGGGCTCAAACTCAAGAACTGTGAGATCATGACCTGAGCCGAAGACGGATGTTCCACCGACTAAGCCACCCAGGTGCCCTTATTTTTTAACATATTAATCATAGTCATTCTAATGTCCACCCTTTATTAGGATCCCTCATAGGTCTGTTTCTGTCATCTGCTTAGAATGATAAGGCACTAGTTTCCGTTAGAATGATAAAGGTACTAACCAGTCCCAGATCATCTTAATCTAATCAGTGCTAAAATAATTGTAAGGCAGCTTTCAGTCCTTGTGAGGGTTGGCCTTTTTGCCATTCACCCTGACTCCCAGGGCCATTGTTTGGGGTACTAACTCAGAGCCTGATTTATCTGGACCACCTCCCTGATGGGGTCTGAACTCTATTAAGGCTATTGAAAATTCTTAGCTTCTCAGCCTTTTCCGATGAAGTGACCCCAATGTTGGGCTCATCTCCTGCTGGATTTTAACCCCATTATTCTTTGCTGTCTTACAAGCTCTCTGAAGTATTTGAAGAGGCATTTATAAATATACCTTGACTTTTCTATTTTTCTCAGTAATAGAGTTGGTATTAATTAATTAGCCTGCCATTACCAAAACAATTCTAATGACAGCAGAAAAGGAAGTATGAGGGAAAAGTTGTCTTGTTTCTGTTTTTAAGGTACAAGGTACCAGTTTAAGTGTGAATGTTGCTGAGGGTAAAGTCAAACAGAAAGAAAAAAGTTGAAGATATAGGTAAAAAGAAATAACTGATGGATATGTTTACCTTATAAGCCATCTGTCTTAAAATTTGGGTGTATCTAGCTCAGAGGTACCAGAAGAGAAATTGAACTTTATGAAGGTTAAGACTGAATGTTCAGCCAGATTAAAAACAAAAGGAAGCATTTTCTGCCCATTATAGAAAACAAGCCAGCTTTTGTCTGTTCTATAAATCTGTGCATGCAAGAACCCAAATGTGGGTGTGGGGTGTGGGGGCTAGTGGGGACTGGAGACACTTCTCACACTGGGCTGTACAGTGTTATGCTTTAAATATTTGTCTCTATTTCCGGAGTTCTGATCGTCACAGCATATTTACTTTGCTATGTTGGAGGAGGAGCCCAAGGGACTGAATAACACACAATAGTGTGAGAGACTTCATTTTGAACAAAAAGTAAAATTTGGAGCATGAAATAAGATTAATTATTTTGTTATATGTTTTGAATCTCTTTTGTAAGTGAAACTTGATAATCTTCAATTTCCTTTTATAAAAGGAAAGTGAATGATATTCCCTTCCAATGTTGCCAAAATGCTAACAATTCACTTGCAAAAGCTGTAAAGCTCTAAAAGTAAATGGAGACAGGGCGACATAGGATAGAGTGCAGGATTTGAAGGTGAATCTAGCTCTATAGCCCCCAATCTTAGAATAGTTTTTTATTATGACTTTTAGTAAACTAAGGGTTACCAGGAAATGGTTAAGTCTTGTTATTTGCCCCAGAACTGATCCAAGAAGCAGAGGAAACCAGGCTCACAGAATTGGTTTGATTGAACAGTAGAAGGAAGCGATAGAGATGATTTCCGATGGCACCTTATGGTTTTGCTTGTTACCAGAATGTTTCCATACTTTTAGATGCCCAGGTAACCATATGAGGAAACAGGATATTGGAGGTCTGGGGAGAAATCTGGTGAGGGATTCAGTTGTGTTAGTCATTTGAATATAGAATTGGCACCATATGCCGTGAGATAACCTAGGAAGAATGGAGATTACAACAGAAGGAGCTTAGGTCAAAGCTATTGGGATGAGGACAGAGCCAGTCAGAAGTCTGGCTCAGGAATGAAGATCCAGTATTAGAGGTTGAACAGGAACAGACAATGATACAAGAGAAGTCTTATGATCCCAAATGCCAGAGGCAAATGTGTTTCTAAAAGGTAGGAGCAGTCAATGGAGTCAAATGCTGCTATGAAGTAATTTCCTTCTGGATACATACCTCTTAGTGGGAGAATGGACCTCCCTTGCTATGGCTGGCCATGTCTGCCTACATCTTTGATCTTACTTTTTCCTGATCTAAGGTAATTTGTCTCTGTCATCCTGAGGGGAAACTCCCTTAAATGCATATTTCTTGTAATATTCTCTCTTCTTCCCCTTTTAAGGCAAACTCTCAGAGTGATCTATTAACATCTTTTACTTTTTTTCTTAACCCACTGCAATCAGGTATCTGTTTCTGCTCTCATGTGATTGTTGAAATTATAATAACATCTAGATTATCCAGGAAAAGAGTGTAGGATGGGAAAAGCAATGGGCCACTGACATTTCATGGGGCATGATGTCTACCTGATAAGGCTCTTATGTGGATTAAATTAAGTAAACTAATAATTACAGGGTCTTACACATAGTTTCAAATACTAGATTCCATCTCCTTGATCCATTGTATCCTCTTCTAACTACCTGTGGTCACATAGTTCATAAGTGATTGCAGATTCAAACTGAGGTCTGCTTGGCTGAAAAGGCTGCCTGCCTGCAAACTACCTGCTCCTGGAAACCACAGTCCCTGTCCCAGTTCCCAGGTTCACACCTCCACACTGGACCTCACCCTGCTAATCTGCTTCTACCCCAGATATCAGCCTTCATTGGCTGCCACCCCACTTGTCCCGACACCCTGACTGTGTCAGCCCCCAGAGAAAGTTGCAGGATAAAAGGGAGGTTAAGGTAAGAACTATTAAGTAAGATGTGTGAGCATTATTTGCCAAGTTCACAGGAATGAAGCAAATAAATACCCAATGAATGGAATGCTTGTGGCATTCAGAAATCAGGGAATGAGTCAATATATGCATGTGATCAATATAATAGGGGCTCTGCAAATTTGCAGTAAGATTTCCAATAAGTTCATTTCTTAAGTTTCAATACCTTATGCAAACCTTAATTTGTAATTTAAGAGATGCCCAGTAGGTGGTGTGGCTTACTCACAGATGGTTTTTCAAAGCCAACCACGGATAGTATAGTTTGAATCATAAAATTCTTATTAATGCAGGAAGAGTTTGGAAAAATAATTTAGACCATCTTCCCCCTTTTCCAAAATAGGAAAATGGGGATTAAAAAGTATATAATTTACAACAGAAGATCCAGCACTTAAACCAGGTGGCTGATAGTAACCTGAAACTCTCCTATTTATACTAGATGCTAGCCTCCAACTTCGGGTAACTTCCCCTAGGAAAACCATGCAATCACTAAGCAGCTAAGACTGGGTTAGGAGTGTGCAAGTATACACAAGAAAAGTTTTCTGCCGTGGGATGACCACATTCTTAGGATGGAACTGTATTGGAGCTATTTATACAGTATAAGAAGTCTCAATAAAAAGGGACATTTAAAATGCGAAGAAATGCACTCCTTCACCTTTCTGACTTTCTCCCACCACCTCCTGCTTTTTCCCCTACAACAAAATCCCACCTTCTAAGTGTTCCCCATTCAGGCTGTAAATTAGAAGAAAGCCAGTTTCCAAAAATGGCTTACTTCCCAGCCTACCTCAGAACCCAGAATTCCCAGAGATAAAGGCAAGGTCATCATGTCATGTCCACTTCTAAAAGACATTCCTGGGAGAAGTTCACATCCATTCCATTACTGGAAAAATGATTATTGAAAACTTATTATATGCCAGGGATAGAACTGTAAAAATAGTAGTCAACACCAACTATTCTCATGAAATTTTATCTTACTGTAGGAAGAGACAGAAAAGAAACAAGATAATTTCAGACACTGTTAAGTATTTGGATTTGAGAGTGGCTACAGGGAGGGATGGGATTAGGAGGCTATTTCTGAGGAATAGTCAAGAAAGTTTGTCCGAGAAGATGATATTTCAGATATAACAAAGATTCGGAGGAATGATTTCAGCAGAAGAAACAATTAGTGCAAAGACCTGAAGAGGGAGTATTAAGCTGTTTTCAATCATAATATCCTTAAAAAGCATTAGGTAGTTCATCAGATTGCATCTTCAAACCTGCCACCTGATGAAAAGAAAGATATTGAAGGAACTAAAGTTTAAATCAGAGAAAGGGAAAGCTGGAACGAGTCAGGTGTGTCCCTTTGCCTTAAAGCGTAGACGTGGGGGTGAAGGGAGGCCAGCAGTGCGACACTGGGCTGGGGCGGGGGGTTCCAGAGAGGAGACATCACAAGAAAGCAGAAAAGATTTACCAAAGGGACAAACTAAGTTCACCAAATACAAACTGTATTTGGTACTTAAGAGGTACTTAAAAGTAGCTCTTAAAAGAGCTTTTAAAATAGCCTGCTTATTTCCATCTCAGCGGTTCTTAAAATGTAGTCTAAAAGTCACAAATTAGAGGGGTGCCTAAGTGGCTCAGGAGGAGCCTCCGACTTTGGCTCAGGTCTTGATCTCACAGCTTGTGAGTTCAAGCCTCACATTGGGCTCTGTGCTGGCAGCTCAGAGCCTGGAGCCTGCTTTGGATCCTGTGTCACCCTCTCTCTCTGCCCCTCCCCCCTCCCCCCCCCCCCCCCCCGTGCTCTGTCTCTCTCTCACAAATAAATAGAACACTAAAAATTAAAAAAAAAAAAAAAACCACGGGGCGCCTAGGTGGCTCAGTTGGTTAAGCATCCGACTTCAGCTCAGGTCATGATCTCCCGGTTTGTGAGTTCGACCCCGAGTCAGGCTCTATGCTGACAGCTTAGAGCCTGGAGACTGCCTGGATTCTCTCTCTCTCTCTCTCTTTCTCTCTTTGCCCCTCTCTCACTCAAGCTCTGTCTCTCTCTCTCAAAAATAAATAAAACATTAAAAATTTTTTTAAAAAGCTACAAATTTGAATCACCCAGGCATTTGTCAGAGACCTCTGGGTATCATATCAGGTTTTTCAAATCTCAATTTATGGGATGGGAATTATAATAAATAATAGGTTTATTATAATCAGAAATTATAATAAATTATAGATTTATTATAAGTAGAATATGTATTACAATAAATAGACACAGACACACTGTGAATGTCACACACACTAAAGTTGAGAACTGATGCTCTGTAAAATTTGCATTTTAGCAGAGATGCAGCTCCTCAAAGAGTATGGCCTTCTATTTCTGCTAGCACAGGCTCTGTTGTTCAAAGTAGGAAAAGGCTAAAACACCTCTGAGGAAAAAAGGGAAGATTAATGCATGATAAAAAAACAAAACCTGCAAAACATTAGGAACTTTTAAAGAGATCTTTCTTTAATAGTTCCCTTTATAAAAAACACATAGGTCTTTGGTAACGTGTGGGGTTTTTTATCTATAATATATAAAGGAGCCCTTTTCTTTCTAGATTTGAATAAACAAAGGACCTTAGGCTTTCCTCGAGGGTACAGTATTATTTTTCCTATGGATATTGTAATTTTGTGGGCAACAAGTTCTCTCCCTACATCTCAAGAGCACTGAGTTCTCACCTCATCCAGCTCTTGGGGATGCATAAGAGAGAAAGTTCCATACATGAAATTGTGGGTTGGGAGGTTGTGACTTCAACTCCCACACTAGACAACAATGACAACATGGCAAATGCTTTTGGAATGGTGAAGACAATTAGTATATTCCTCAATCCACTAGTATCTTTGTATTTGATTTAGAAAACTATCACCAAAAAAGCAAGAGTAAATTTGGACTTCTTACCCACCCACCTCCCATCTGTAATTAGGTACTGAGGTGTTTTGGTTTTTTGTTTTGTTTTTTTACTAACACTTCCACTTACCCAACCCCAATAAACAAACAAAAAGAATAGGATTATATCTGATTGCCTGATACAGCCTGATACATTTAATGCTTGATTTCTTTCTTACTTTTTAGCATCAAAAATTTGAAGAGAAAGCATAGAACTTCTTTCTCCCATAGATTTTTCTGGTAGGCCATTGTGCCTCGCAGTAGCCACGGTTGTAGCAGTGGGGCTTTGGAAAGATGTTTCAAAAGCCTACAACCTTTGCTTAAAGACTCTTCAACCACTGTTCACATTCCAAATGCTTTAAGCAAAATGTCAGAGGCTTCATCAGGATGAAAATTATTTTATGGTTTCACAACACACTAATTTCCCTGGAATTGCCTTATCTCCTTACCTCAGTAAAATATCTGCTAAACCAGCAAAAGGAGAATCAGTCAATTAAAGTTTGTGTATTTGTTCTTCACAAGGAATTCTTAGGATACAAGTTTAAGAATGGACAATTAAGGCAAATTATTCATGAGGTACATATGCCATTTGCATTTTTCCCTTTGGGATACATTTGTCATCGTCATTTACATGGAAGGTATTTGCTTGCAGATCTGTCCTTTTGCCTCAGAACTAGGATAATGTTTCCATTTCAACTGAGTCATCCTTGTCCTAAATATTGCATAGTGGCACAGACTGACATCTGCTGTTTCCTTGGGCCAAACACAATGATGAGGCAAACAAGGCTACGGTCCCCAAATCTCTTGTTGTGTGCCATTTTGTGTGGTGGTCAGATGTGTTTGTATATTGCAAGGAATTATAATATTGAATTAGTTGCATAAAATCCTACCCAAGAAAAATTTTTTTCCTGCCCAAGACATTTTAAAATAAAAGGCTTGCAAATGGAATACCTGCTCTAGCTATGAAAAATGTGTTCTGAAAGCACAGAGGGAACATTTGCAACTTGAAACTTTTCATCAGAAATTGAGAGAACTCAAGGTCAGTTTAATATTAATTCCCACCCAGCTCTTTCATCTAACAGATATCAAGTTGCATTTGAATCTGGTAAAGAGATATAAATTTAGGTCCGTTTAGCCTTCATAGGACAAATTCCTTGAGAAATATTCTGTATCTGTCTATTCAGTCTTGAGTATCATTAGGTTATTTTAAGGTGAAAATGACCAAAACTTACCTTTTTCATAGAAAGGGAAATTCATTTCTGGTAAGTTGAAATTGCCTTTGAATAATTTATAGGGAACAGAGAATTCATCAGATCTCATATCATCAGCAGCCATGAGATTGCCTTGTTCTGTAATGGGTGCTATGGGAACTGGGAAGCTGGAGTTGGTTAGCATAATTTCTAACCAGAATCTCATACAGGTTAAAGGGAGGCAACATTTAAGAAATGGAAAGTCTGAGTCAAAACTATGTAAAAAGGAACCTTAAAAAAAAAAAAACAGCCTCAGTATAAAGGATATTCTCTAGACCTCCTACCCCAATGCTGATATTCACTGTACCATAGTTTTCAGACAATATGCAGGGCCTTGTCTCATAATATCACCACCCTCTTCTCCTTTTCATTAGGTGGGGAGGTGATAATAATAGAAACAACAAGATAAAGTAATATAGCCAAATAAAATGAAAACAGTTTAACCTGAACAAAGCGAGAAAAGACCTCCAATTCATTGCTGATTAGCTGCTTATTCTTCTATTCAAATATTAGAATTCTCTCTCCCACTCTTTTCAAGTAAACTCTATGCCCTAGGTGGGGCTTGAACCCATGACCCCGAGATTGCAAGTCACATGCTCTACCAACTGAGCCAGCCAGGTTTCCCTCTCCTACTCTTTCAAACCTGCTGCTGAAGCAACTACCTTGAATCCTTTTTAAAATTTAGAAATTTATCATCTTGGGACTTCCTCTAGATCCCATGTATAATCGTCTTGTTCATTAGTTTAAAATGCTTATTGACCATCTTTTGTGTGCAAGGGACACAGCTGATCATTAGTCTAAAAACCAAGTTGAATAGTACCAAGCTCCTACTCTCATAATGGGTGGTAACTGAACTTAAACTTGTACCTTGGGTCGTATTTCTGCACACATAATGGGGGAATAAATTCCAGATGGAAGTAATAGCCTGGGGAAAGGCTGGATAAGAATGTAGTTGGACCCAACCAAGGAACTCTAAGTGGACCAATTTGATTGCATAGTGAGGTATATAGGGAAGACTAATAGAGACAGATTGTAAAGATAGACCAAAGCCAAATACTAACAAACCTTAAATTCACAATAGAGAGCTGTACCTTGTGTGGGTGGCAATGAAGAATCACTGAGTAGTTTTGACCCCCCAAAGCATAAATGAAAGATAAATTAAGTTATTCTTTAGATTGTGGGGCAGTGCTGGGAGGTTGGTTTGTAGGGTGAATTAGAAAGCCTTGCATTAATTCAGGCAAGAGATAAGGGGCTAAATTTGGGTGATGGCACCAATCAGGAGAGAATCAAGGAGAGAAAATCGACCTCAGAAATATCTTAGTTATGTATCTGTTATTCCAAACTTTTTCTTGCTATCCTACCTTGCTTTCCACCACTCTTATATACTCTATCCCACTATAGACACCCACTTTACAGTGCAGTGACCAACTTCTCCAGCCCATAGATAAGGAAGTCCTTAACCTGGAGTCCAAAGACCCCTGAGAGTACAATATTAAAAGCTCCTTGGACCTGGATGGGGGAAAAATTACATCTTTATATTCAGTCACCTCTAACTGAAACTTAAGATTTTCCTCCATTATAAAATAGGAAACAAATCACTATAAAATTAGCTGTTCTGTCAGCTTTTTAGTAACAGAAATTATAGATATGTCATATTACAGTTATTGTCCATATATTAATATATAGTTTGTATTCATCACTATTTTAAAAGTAAGACAGCAGTTAGGCCCATTACATCCTATTGTCTAATGTGTGACTAAAGAGGCAAATGCTACCGTATCTCAAATTTGTCTTTAATATTTTGATAATGGTATTTCAGTATAATTGATTTCCTTTGTAATCCTATGTGATTTTGGTGAACACATTTTAAAATGTTAGTCTTAAAAAAGATACCCAAGCTTCTCCAGACTGCCAAATATCAAGAAGCCTTGTAGAGATCTGGATCATCATTTGAGGTCATGTCCTGACACAATTTCATCACCATCTTCAAGGTCTAGCTCTCTATGCTTGAGAGAAAATATTCCATCTGTCCCTCCTAAAGGCAGCTTTGTTTTTGTCCATCACCTGTAGACCAGGGAGGGAAAAATATCCCCTCATTTGCCACTTTATTGCTAGTTTCACCTCTTCCTTCCTACCCTCACCTCTATTAAAACTTCTTGTATTTTATGAACTTTCTTTCGTATACACTCAGAATGCCAATGCTTCTGTAACCAAGCATAATCTCCATCTCCATTTTGTCCTTTTTTTTTTTTCCTGGAGAATTCTTTCTATGTGAGATAAATACCATACTATTCCTGGATCTAGTCAGTTTGTCCTTGCTGCATACCGGAAGCCAACAACGTTTAAAGGTGAACGCCAGTCTGTATTAATTCACTTCCTTGTAAGTGGGAGCAGGAGGTGAGAGAGGAATTTCCTGCTGGGAAATTAATGCTGCAGTAGGCACCTTGACAGGACTGTTGACTATCCAGTAACGTGGGGAGAAAAGGCAGGAAGGATATTATTGACTGAACAATGGATAAAAGGTATTTTTAGGGGACAAGATGTGCACCAAACTTAAATTTCATCTAGGACTGACCCTGACTGCTCCCACTGAATTCTTGCGCACTGCGAATCTTGGCACATGTGCATAAATTGATAACCTCTGTTACATAACTTTTGAAAGGGCACAGGCTTAGGCCACACACTGAAAATGAAAGCACAAGGAATATTTTCTTTGTTGACATTGTGATGAAATTAGAATAATGTTTACCAGCAGATTTTGTTTTCATGAAAGTGCCTTCCAATTTACCTCATTTTCTATAACCAAGAGATGGCAATGGCAATGGGAAAGAAGAGAATATGCATACTATAGAACTTTGTGGGGATTCCACTGTGCTTTTGTGTTGTTAGGTCTTTTTTTCTTTTAACATATACATTCAATGACTAATGACAAAAAATAATTAGCTGGCAAATTGTACAAGACATTTTCATTGATATTCTCTCCCATATTGCAAGTAAATAATGAGGTTTCAGGGGTTGTTTCTGAAAATCTGTAACTTGACACTTTCAGCAATAATCAAGAAAATAGGAATGTGAAGTTTGATCTTTGAGATTGGAGCTGTGGATGCAAAGATTTCTAGTGTCACAAAAGGTAGGCTTAGAATTCAAATGACTTTCATAATTTGAAGGAATTAATGGGTGGGGACAGATATATACTAAGGGAAGGGGAGTCAAATGCATATTTGTGTGAGACCAAAACTGTGAAGGGGTTAGTGGGCCATAAGCATCCAGAAAGCAAAACCTACCTTGAAAATGCAAAAATGTTCACTCTCTGGCTACTGTGAAGCCACTGTTTCTCTAGGACCGGGAGTGCTTTTTCTGACTGCAATGTCTGTGGAGACAAGAAGGAGGAGGGCAACTGTCACAGGAGAGGTCAACCTCCATAGAGTACTAAGAAAGGAATTACTAGGGGTGCCTGGGTGGCTCAGTCGGTTCAGCATCTGACTTTGGCTCAGGTCATGATCTCATGGTCTCGTCGTTAGTGGGTTGGAGCCCCTCGTCAGGCTCTGTGTTGACAGCGTGGAGCCTGGAGCCCACTTCAAGTTCTGTTTCTCCCTCTCTCTCTGCTCCCAAAATAATTTTAAAAAAAGAAATTACTAAAAAAAAAAAAAAACCCAAAAGTGCAAGGATATGACATTTGAAAAAAAAGAAGGTCGTGGGAATTAAGATGAACAGGCCAGTATTGCTCCATAGTGGTATTCAAAGAGGCCACAGGACAATGTGCTGAGTTGTTCATACGTAAATTATTTTCAGTTTAAGGGTTTATCCTTTCCTCTGCGATTATGTCCTTCCTAATTTTCTGGTGTTAAATTGCCTTTTCTTTTTAAATTACAAATGATAGTAGCTTTTCCTTAAACCCTCCTTTTGGGGAAATTTTTTTTTTAAAGAAAACTGAGAAGTACATCCAATCTCCCCAACTCCTTTTCATTCTCTACTCTTAGCATGGCTAGTCCAGACTAGTGAATACCTGAACTTGTTCATTACATAAGCCTTTCAGAAAAATTTAAGCACATATTCTCAGTATATGGGACTTAACTTATAAATTATATTGATATGCTGCCCTGATAATATATACTGATATTATTAAACTTACACACATAAAAATATAAATTTAAAAGGATGAAATGAAAAATAAACATTAGAACTTTTTACTTATTGAAGATTCTAGGTCACCTGGGTGGCTTATTAGGTTTCAGCGTCTGACTTCAGCTCAGGTCATGATCTAACAGTTTGTGAGTTTGAGCCCCACGTGGAGCTCTATGCTGACAGCTCAGAGCCTGGGGCCTGCTTCAGATTCTGTGTCTCCTTCTCTCTCTACCCTTCCCCCACTCGTGCTGTCTCTCTGAAAAATAAACATTAAAGAAAATTTTTTTAATTAAAAAAAAAAAGATTCTAAAGAACCCGTATGTTCTCTCTCATCTTAAAAGTATTGTTGGGACGAACTTATTTAATATACCTTATTAAAAAAAAAAATCTTGGCACTTTGTGAGACCCGAATTCAAAGGCCTAGCTAAGAATTCAGTTTATTTTCATACATAGTTTTAGTGGCTGTCATAACTAATATACACACTTTACAAAGATAGGGATCCAAACAGAAGAAATGCCTTATTGGCTACACTTCTTAAATCATGGTACTCATTTTCAATCCCATTCACCAATTGTGCAAAGGTTTTTTATTTACATTTGGCTAGTAAATTTCCTTCTTCCCTGATGTCAGTCACTCATCCATGCAAACTATCTATTTTTAACAAATGGATTTAGAACATCTTACTTGGAAGATTTTTAAATTCTAAGTCCCTAAAATGTAGAAATATGAGTTTTTATAGATGAAACCCACTCTGTATGGCAACTAAAACATTAATGAGAGAAATATCCCCCAAATACTTTCTTCATAACATGAGTTTCTTTCAAAAGCAGCTCCTTTCTCATCCATTATTAAAATGTGACCTTTACCTTGAAGGGGCAAATCAAGTCTGCTTATTTTTTCAAATATCTGCTAGGTAACACACTACTGATAGCTACTTGTCATCACAAAAGGTCAACAAAGCTGCAAGTGAGGGTTTTTTTTTTTTTTTTTGGTTGGTTGGTTTGTCTGTTTGTTTGTTTAGTAAAGAATACAATATATGATGAATCTTAAATTTGGCATGTTATCTTCCTGTAACATAACCAGGAAACCTCTGTATTGTGCAAAATTTTCAAGATCACTGCCCCATATCATTATAAATTATTATAAAGTGTTTTTAAATATAATGTAATCCAATTTCTTAATTCCCTTACCCACATCCTAATTTAACATTGCAATATGCTGAGAGTGAACACACAGCCGTGGGTATGCAGCTAATGCCTCCCAGTATGGAATGCACACGCTGCCCTTGGGAGGTGGAAACGTGGGTGCATGTTCCTAGCTAGTAACTGCCTGAACTACAGGCTACATGACAATATATAGCAGGGACAAGCTATATATTAAATATTAATAAAGCTCAATTAAAATTATATTTGTAGATAAAGTTCTAAAAATAGAAATTCTATTATTTTCTTCTTGCATCTCAGTCACCGAGGTGTACATACCATGGATAGCAAGGTCTTAATCAATTTGGATAATGTGCTTTTCAAATTTTTTAATTGACTGCCAAAGGCCAATTTGTTTAAATGGCAAAGTTTATTAATTAACATTTTCAATTTTCTTTATGAACACATTGGGCTATTGTATAGAGCATAGTGTCCACAATTCTTTAATTTGTCTAAGAACAAACTAAAGAACTTAAAGAACTTTGTTCTTAGACAAATTAAAGAATTTAAAGCCTAGAAAATAACTATAGATAAATTAAAATAATGAATTTCTTTTAAGGAACATTGTTGAAACAAAAACAAATTCCTGAAAACAATCTTTATGGATCTTTTCTAAAATATTAAACTGCCTGAGACGAAAGAAATCTATATTACAACGTGGTATTGGAGCCAGACTCTCCTGCTGATCTATGAGCACATAGCCCTTGGGCTTCTGTGTCTGAGTTTTCACAAGAAGAATCTAGACACAGCCTTTCCTGCTGGTTCACTAAGAATGACATTCTCACTATTAAAAGATGTATTTGGTTTCTATTAATACCACTATTATCAGGATTTTGTGATTGTTACTCAAAAAGCTCAACCATTGAAGTTAAATACAAACAGAAATTTAATTGAAGGTTACTAAGACATAAATAGCCTGAAACAAACATCCAAGCAGTAAAGTAATGAAAACACTAGCCTTTATATATTGTTTTAATTGATTTTTCATGAAATTGATAGTATAAAATTAGGAGACTATAACAAAGAGCTATAAAAGCATAAGCTAATGAAATTAGTATAATTGTGCCATATAAAATGGCCAAGAAATAGCAAGTTGCCAGAAATTTTAAATAATATTTTTATATTTGCAAAGGTATGTATTCTTGCGTTTATTGATTACTGTACTCATTGTTAAAAGGATGAATTTCAAAAATACAGTCAACTCTCATTATTCTCAGGAGTTATGTTCTGTGACAACTGCAAACATTGAATTAGTGAATACTGAACCATTCTTCCTAAGGGAAACAAGGTTAGGTTCCCACATGCCTCTGGTCACAACACTTTTCTTGAACCTATCAATATACTACCTTGTTTTATGTGTGTTTCTGTTTAAATATACTTTAATATCTACTGTTAATTTGTTAACATTGAATTTGCAGTCTTACAGCACTGTAACTTAGGCTTGAATGAAGCTTATCTAATGCAGATGACAAGCTCTGACAAGCTCTCCATGAGGCACGTCATAGCCTTCTTGCACTTAGGAACTCTTGCCAACAATTCAACGAGAACAAAATTACCCACACACAAAGTAACAAAAACAAAAATGAAAAAAATGTAAAAACACAAAATACATGGCCTAAATATACCAGGAAAAGGACACTTGTTTACAAAATAAGAGCTGAAACGAGAAGACAGAGAGCATTACTTTGTTCAGCCTCAGCTGGGCACACAAGACAACTCAATATTTTGCAACTTTACACATGACCGTGAATGACCATGAAAGTACTATGAGTATTAATTTGGGGGTTACAAGTAAATTTTAGTAAGTATGCACATTCACAAATATGGAATTCGTGAATAATGAGAACCAACTGTTCTGTTCCTTATAAAACCCAAATTAACAGAAAAATAGGGAAGTGAAATACGAAAGATGATTGTTTTTTCATTGTCAAGTTTTACTAAAAAATGGAAAGCAGGTATTAAAGTAAAAATGGCAAATATTTATTAAGGGTTTCTTATGAGCAAATAGGACTCTGTTAAGCTCTTAACAAAGTTTTAATTTCAATAACTCACTTATATAGTTGACATTATTAGTCACATTTACAGATGAGAAAACTGAGGCTTAGGAGGGAAAACATATTCCCCACATTCATGCAGCTCATAATTGGTTTAGCTAGAACTCAGTGTAGATTCAAAGGTCAGAGTGCTCCTGCATTTCCATGAAATACGACTTTCCTAAATGTAATTGTAGGCTCTTATTTTGAAATTGACTGATAAATTTACTACAATGGCCCTTTTCATCCATAACCCAGTGGCAGTTTTTAAAACATTTTTTCCTTTGTTCAGGTTCTTATAAACTTTGCATCTAAATATTGTTCATCTTAACCATGCATAAATATTCCGTTGACATTCTTGTAAATTCTGTGGAACATAAAAAAGTAAATGTAGACTTTCAGATAGCATAATTCTTTTTTTCTTGTATTTTGTTCAGGAACACACTCTTTTGAACTCATACTTGATCAGAGAGAAATTAGGAAATGTGTTCTTTCAGAAACCCCTAAAGTAAATCACTCCTTGCATCTGAAACATGCAGCTAACTCTTCTCTATATTTTGTTACGAGTAATTGGAGATTGTGTCACTTCTCTGTTCAAAGTTCCAGTCATTCTTTACTATTCATAAACAAAGTCAAACTCCTCAGCCTGGCATTTAGAGTCTCCGTAACATGAGTCCAACTTCCAGACTTAACCCATGTAGCTTTCCTTAGTGCTTAACTCTGCTCCATCTAGCCTCTTCTAGTTGCTGCTACCCCAGAATACTCTTTCGCTGCAATTCCTGTGCCATTTCTCACATCGTTCCTTGGCTCTCTTACCCTCCAACATCTATAGATGCCAAAATATGGCCTCCTTCATAAGACCGTGTCAGTATCTGCAGATTATAATTAACTTATTCCACCTCCATACTTCTGTGTCTGTGTCTTTAAGAAAGTGCCTACACATCGTAGGTGTTCAACAAATGTTAGTTAAATTGAAATGAAAGAAAAGAGTCATGAATATCTGAAACTTAAGCATTATCTCTTAGGACACCTTCTACACAAGAAAGCAGAGATATAATTTCTGACTCTTGTTGAAACTTTTCCGTGAGGACAGACTAGCTATTTGGTTATCAATCAATAAGTCGACACTTTATTTTATTTTTAACTTTTTTAATGTTTATTTTTGAGAGAGAAAGAGACAGAACATGAGCAGGGGAGGGGCAGAGAGAGAGGGAGACACAAATCAGAAGCAGGCTCCGGGCTCTGAGCTGTCAGCACAGAGCCTGACATGGGGCTTGAAGTCTTGAACGGCAAGATCATGACCTGAGCTGAAGTTGGACACAACCAACTGAGCCACCTAGGTGCCCCAATGAATTGACACTTTGTACAAGTTTTAAAGCTTTTTGTTTTTGCTGGCATTTTCTATACCATCTTAACTGCCTATAAAGGTATTTACTACCCACGGATTTCGTGAATCCAAATCTTGGTCTGGTGAGATCTTAGACCACATTAGGAACCCTCTTCTGATCTGTAGAAGATGTGGGGATAAATTTCATTCATGGTGCTCTTGTGAACATAAACATGTCTACATTCTTGCAGTTAATTCCCAGTGTGAGAATGAAGAGCAACTAACAGCACCTTGTTTATGAAGCGGAGGGTGTGTTGAGGAAGTAGTGATGGAATGGGGAAGAGTGCCAAGAAATAGAACGCTGAAAAGTAGATCAGAATGAGATGATAGAGAGCCTTATTAAACAATGAATGGTGTTTGGGCTTTATTCTATAAGTTATGAGGGCTCATTGGAGGCTTTAAGCAAGGATATGACATATTCAGAGGAACATTTTTTTTTTTTTTTACAGATCTGTCTTTTAAGCATGGCAGCATAAAGCATTAGCTAGAAAGGAAATTGTTAGCAGGGGAGTTTAGGATAAATGCTTTATTTACCCTCCTGGTGGGATAGGAAAAATGTAGCTTTCTGGAAATCACTAGGGAGACAATCTCATGAGGAAACAAGAGTTGCTGGGTCTCAAGACATCTTCTCTCACCCACTTGGAAGATTTCTCAATCCTCAGCTTCTTGTGTCCCAAAAGAACATAATTTCAGCACTGATAAATTGACTCTTTCCTGTAGATTTTGAGTGACTTACAAAATGTTCATTACTGATGGGGGAACCCGCTTCAGTGAGTTTCAGCTTGAGAACATTTGTGACAGGAAGGAGTAATGATAAAAATATGGGACACTAGGGGTGCCTGGGTGGCTCAGTCTGTTGAGCGTCCGACTTCGGTTCAGGTCATGATCTCACAGCTCGTGAGTTCAAACCCCGTGTCGGGCTCTGTGCTGACAGCTCAGAGCCTGGAGTCTGCTTCGGATTCTGTGTCTCCCTCTTTCACTGTGCCCCTCCCTCATTCATGTTCTGTCTCTCTCTCAAGAATAAATAAAACATTTAAAAACATTTAAGAAAAAAATATGGGACACTATTAACCAGGGGCATTTCTTTCAAGTTTTCTCACTCAAGCTTCTTTTATTTTTAAAATTTTAATTCCATTATGATTAACATACAGTGGTATATTAGTTTCAGGTGTACAATACAGTGATTCAACAATTCTATACATTAGTCAGTGTTCATCATAATGAGTGTACTCTATTTTTTTCTTCTAAGATTTCATTTTATTTTTTTAACATTTTATTTATTTTTAAGAGACAGAGAGAGACAGAGTACCAGCAAGAGAGGGGCAGAGAGAAAAGGAGACACAGAATCTAAAGCAGGCTCCAGGCTCTGAGCTGTTAGCACAGAGCCAGACATGGGGATCAAACCCACAAACTGTGAGATCATGACCTGAGCCAAACTAGAATGTTTAACCACTTAAATCACTAAGCCACCCAGGCACCCCTCTAAGATTTTATTTAAATTCAAGTTACTTAACATATAGTGTAGTACTGGTTTCAGGAGTAGAATTTAGTGTTTCATCACTTACATACAATACCCAGAGCTCATCACAACAAGTGCCCTTTTTAATGCCCACCACCCATTTAACCCATCCCCCACCCACCTCCCTTCCAGCAACCTTCAATTTGTTCTCTAGAGTTAAGTCTCTTACAGTTTGCTTCCCTCTCTGTTTTTATCTTATTTTATTTTTCCTTCCCTTCCCCTATGTTCATCTGTTTTGTTTCTTAAATTCCACATGAGTGAAATCATATGGTATTTGTTTTTCTCTATCTTATTTTGCTCAGCATAATATACTCTAGTTCCATCCACATCATTACAAATGGCAGGATTTCATTTTTTGATGGTAGGGTAATATTCCATTATATATTCATATATATGTATATATATATGTGTGTGTGTGTATATATATATATATATATATATATATATATATACATATATATATATATATATACACACACACACACACACATACCACATCTTCTTTACCCATTCATCAGTCAATGGACTTTTGGGCTCCTTCCATAATCTGGCTCTGAAAATGCTGCTATAGACATTGGGGTGCATGTGCTCCTTTGAGTCAGTATTTTCATATCTTTTAGATAAATACCTAGTAGTATAATTGCTGGGTCTTAGGGTAGCTCTATCTTTAACTTCCTGAGGAAACTTCACACTGTTTTCCACAGTGGCTGCACCAGTTTGCATTCCCAACGAGAGTGTAAGAGGGTTCCCCTTTCTCCACATCTTCGCCAACATCTGTTGTTTCCTTAGTTGTTAATTTTAGCCATTCTGATAGGTCTGAGGTGGTATCTCAGTGTGGTTATGATTTGTATTTCCCTGAGGATAAGTGATGTTATGCATCTTTTCGTATTTCTGTTAGCCATCTGGGTGTCTTCTTTGGAAAAATGTCTACTCATGTCTTCTGCCCACTTCTTAACTGGATTATTTATTTTTTGGGTGTTTAGTTTGATAAGTTCTGTATAGATTTTGGCAACTAGCCCTTTATCTGATATGTCAGTTGCAAATATTTCCTCCAATTCTGTAGGCTGCCTTTTAGTTTGTTGATTGTTTCCTTTGCTCTGCAAAGTTTTATATCTTGATGAAGTCCCAAGAGTTCATTTTTGCCTTTGTTTCCCTTGCCTCCAGCAACATGTCTAGTAAGAAGGTGCTATGGCCAAGGTCAAAGAGATTGCTGCCTGTGTTCTTCTCTAGGATTTTTTGATAGTTTCTTGTTTCACATTCATGTCTTTCATCCATTTTGAATTTATTTTTGTGTACAGTGTAAGAAAGTGGTCCAGTTTCATTCTTCTGTATGTTGCTGTCCAGTTTTCCCAACACCATTTGTTGAAGAAACTGTTTTTTTTCCATTGGATATTCTTTCCTGCTTTGTTGAAGACAAGTTGACCATATAGTTATGGGTCCATTTCTGGGTCCTCTATTCTGCTCCATTGATTTATGCCTCTGTTTTTGTGCCAGTACTATACTGTCTTGATGACTACAGTTTTATAATACAGTTTGAAGTCCAGAATTGTGATGTCTCCAGCTTTGTTTTGCTTTCTCAACATTACTTTGGCTGTTCAAGGTCTTTTCTGGTTCCATACAAATTTTAGAATTGTTTGTTGTAGCTGTGTGAAAAATACTGGTGTTATTTTGATGGGGGTTGCATTGAATGTGTAGATTGCTTTGGGTAGTATAGACATTTTAACAATATTTGTTCTTCCAGTCCATGAGTATGGAATGTTTTTCCATTTCTTTGCATCCTCTTCAATTTCCTTCGTAAGTGTTCTATAGTTTCATAGCATAATAAGTGTACTCTTAATCTCCTTCACCTATTTCACCCACTTCCCCTCTGGTAACGATTAGTGTGTTCTTTATATTTAAAAGTCTATTTATTTGTCTCTTTTTTCTTTGTTCATTTTTTTTAATTCCACATACGAGTGAAATCACATGGTAATTTTCTCTGACTGCTTATTTCCCTTAGCATCGTACATTCTAGATCCTTCCATGTTGTTGCAAATGGCAAGATTTTATTTTTTATGGCTGAGTAATATTCCAGTAAATATGTGTATGTATGTATGTGTGTTATATGTTTGCATATATGTATATATATTATATACCACCCTTCTTTATCCATTCATCTATGGATGGACATTTGGGCTGCTTCCATAATTTGGCTATTTAAATAGTGCTGCAATAAACATAGGGGTGCATATATATTTTTGAATTAGTGTTTTTATATTCTTTGGGTAAATGCCCAGTAGTAGAATTACTGGATCATATGGCAATTCTATTTTTAATTTTTTGAGAAACCTTCATACTGTTTCCCACAGTGGCTGCACCAGTTTGCATTCCCACCAACAGTGCAGGAGAATTCCTTTTTTTTTCCACCTCCTTGCCAACACTTGTTGTTTTTGTGTTGTTGGTTTTAGCCATTCTGACAGGTCTGAGGTGATAGATATCTCACTGTAGTTTTGATTTGCATTTCCCTGAGGATGACTGATGTTGAGCATCTTTCCGTGTGTCTGTTAGCCATCTGAATGTCTTCTTTGGAGAAATGTCTGTTCATGTCTTTTGCCCATTTTTAAATTAGATTATTTATTTTTTCACTCAAGTTTCTTTTAAAGTAGAGGGAAGCAAAAAAGCAAAAAATGCCTCTTCTTGAGTAGCAGGTTTCTATTAATAATATTTTACACCTATTATTTGCTAGCATTTACTTTACTACCAGGCATTGTGCTACATACTTGGGATATCTCATTTCATTTACTCTTCCTAACAAAGATATGAGATGTGGAAACTGAATTTCACCAAGACTAGGCACTTACTTAGAGTCACACGATTACTAAGTGGTGTTGTCAGAATTTAAGTATAAGTTCACAGCCCAGGCTTTCTCCTGTTGGTTACACTATCTGTAATATACAGGTATGTACAATAGTAATTGTACTGGATTTGGTGTCAGACAGGCTGTATTCAGATTCCACTCTAATACTCACTAGCCTTGTAAATTAGGTAATTTACTTAAGCCTCAGTCATTTCTTCTGTCAAGTTGGACCCAGAATGCTTGACAAATGGGGCACTTGAGGATTAAGCTATAAAAGGTTCTAGTCACACAATTAATGTTATATTCCTTCCTTACAATAAAGTGGATTCCATAATTGGAAACACTTCTGCTATATTCTTGCCTTCAGAGAATGTGACATTTGGCCAAAGACTCAAAGTCAGAGAACAAACAGCTATGTGTCCAGTCAGAGAATAACAACCACTAGGATCCACAAAAGGAGAGGGTCTGGGGTTTTAAGAAGAGCAGGCATAAGCCATGTGACAGGAGCAGAGAGCCAGGGAAAGGCTGGCTAAGAAATGGCTTGAGAGGTGGGCAGGGTCTTGTAAGTCAGGTGTTGGGAGTGTGGATTTTATTTTACACTCAATGGGAAGTCATGGATCTTTACCAGGTGGATGGTATGATGCCTGGGTAAGCAGAAGAATGTATCCCGTTCCCCACACCGTGCTCCCAACCCAAAGATGCCCACATCTGAATCCCTGGAACCTGTGACTATATTACTTTACTTGGCAAAAGGAACACTGTGGTGTGATTAAGTCAAGGGTCTTGAGATGGGGAGATTATCCTGGATTTTCTGGGTGGGCCCAGTGTCATCACAAGGCTCGCCATCACTGGGAGATGGGAAAGTCAGACTCAATGACAAAGGAAGCAGAGGTTTAAGTGAGGCAGGGCCATGAGCCTAAGAATGCAAGCAGCCTCTAAAGCTGGAAAAGGTAAGAAAAGGATTCTCCTCTAGAGCTTCTAGAAGGGACACAGCCCTGCCAACACCCTAATGTTAGCCCAGTGAAGATGATTTCAGATTTCTGACTTCCAGAACCATTAGAAAATAAACATATCATGTGTTAAGCTGCTAAATTTGCTACAGCAGCAGCAGCAAACTAATCCAATGCCTATGGCTTCTGAGTGGAGAATGGCTTGAAGACGGGATGGAGGGTAGAACTGGGAGGCTAGCTGAGATGCTATTACAGTGATCCAGACAAAGTAGGTCTGTCCAAGAGTAATGGTGGCTGCACAGAGCTGCAATAATGGGACACACTGGAGATATATTTTGGAGGTAGGGCTGATAGGACTTGCCAAATTCCCCTACCTCCTAAACCATTCTTTGTTTTGGCAGGACCTGGAACCCCTGGGTACTATTTGGCACACTAGAGTCATCAGTCCTAGGAAGCAAGTGCTTCTTTACTAGGTAACTGATTTGACAAATAAATAATTTACTCACCAACCGGAAACATCTAGCCAATGGGAAAAAGCAACAGAACAACAACAACTCAGAGCCCAGACTGAAAAAGTCAAAAGGCAAACTCTTTGGTTTTATACTGTCATAAAGAATGAAAAAAGCAAGGCCCAAGACAGCAGCTGGCACAAAAGTGAATGCCTTTGAGGGTGAAAATGTGCTTGTGGTCTAGTTCCAGGCTCTGCAGAATTTCCTTCTTAGAAGGAGTAACAAGAATGATTTTCTCTGTAGCAGAAAAGAGAAGGAAAGTAATAACCTTTTTAACCGAGCAGCATTTGTCAGACCTTTCCAAGCACCATCCTGCACCCCTTCAGGCCACCCGAAGGCCAGGCCTCCACTTGCTATTCCAATGAGACATTCCTATAGGCAAGATTTCATACCATGGCCTCTGCTCACCATCCTTGCACCAAAGCCCAGAGCTGTCTAGAATGCCAGCTTGAGGACTGAAGACCCAAGGTGGGGGGAAATCCCATGGGAGACCAGCCATCCTGCCCTGTCACAATATAGGCATTTCCTTCCCAGGGAAAAGACTAAAATAAGCCTTCACTCCACCAAAGCTTCCAGGACCTTATTGGATTTCCCTAAAATCACCTCCCCAACACTAGCTCCAGCACCCCAGCTCATCACACCTTTCTCCAACAGCACCCACAGTCAATCTCAGCCTCCTAAGACTGATTCCCAGCTGCCCCACATTTTGCCTCATTGTGTTTTTCTGTGTGTGCCACACACTGCCCCTCCCCTCCAAGAAACCCTCTTTGAATCCTTAACTCTCCCTAGGAATTGAATCCACACCCAGTAGTTGAGGGAGGAGGCGAGACTTCCTCGTTTACACCATAGGCAGTGTGGAGTGCTCATGGGGAACCCAGGGGTTCAGCATCTTAGGGTGAGAAGCCCTTCTGCAGGGGTAAGGGAAGAGGGGAGTGTGCAAATGAGTTTCAGAACAGTGCATATCCCCTCTCTGGCCTCTAAATCCCTGGCTTGCAGGCTTGCATGTCATTGCTCTGTTCTCCCTTGCCTGGGGGTCTTCTATTGCTCCAGACTTTTGTCATAGAGTTTAGGAAGCCTCACCTCAACCCGGCCGGCAGGCCTCATTTTCCCCTTGCCCGAGAGAGCCAGAACAGATCGCTTTTCTGTTTTTTTATGTACACCACTTTGATTTAATGGTCCCATTTATGCCCCAAACTTGTCACTCTCGACTAATGCCACACCTTACCTTCTCCACACTCCCTAGATCCCCAGACTGATTTGTGGGTTAGTATCTCCATTTTTATCAATAATAAAAAAACCAAACTACTTTGCTATAAGAATAACACAGATGCCCGATGCTCATAAAGAAGGCGCCCTCTAGCTCTGATCCCTCCCATCAGAACTAGACTTCATCCCGGGTCTCTATTTTGGGAAGCTTTTCATCCCACAGGCCACAAAGGCAACCAATTGCCTGAAGAGAATAGCATTGTAATGAGCACAGAGGTCATTCTGGATACCATGTGCTGTTAGTTGATTACACACTTTTCCAAGGCTGCCCTTGGTACAGATGCAATGAATGCTAAATGGCATGTGCTGCTCGTTCCAGCAATTAGTTTTGATCTCTCTGGCTTAATGCTGTGTCCAGTTGTTCTGAAAGAGAAAAGAAATGCTCTGCCTCTGCACCATTTATTTTTATATATGCATTCAGTGAAGACTTACTGAAGCCTAGGCCCTCCTAGGCATTGTGCAGGATAAGAATAAAGCATTCTTCCCCTCCCTGGAGAAGCTCATAGCATAAAAAGAGGAGGAAAACATGTAAGGAAAATATGACATGCAGTATGCTACAATATTAGGAGGACGGAAAGAGCCCTTCATTCAACAAGTACATGCCAGGCATGGTTTAAGGCCTGTGGAAGTAAAGAAGGCAAAAGAGGCCCTTACTCTTCTGGGAGAAATGATCATTGCACTAGTACAAAAATTAAATATCCAAAATTAATTTAAATAGTGATAACTACAACTAATGGAACAGGAATGGGATGAAATGGAGGTTAGCTTAGAGCAGGTCTTCAGATAGACCTCTCTGGAAAGATGGCCTTCTGAGTGACACAATGGATCTAGCTGTAGAAGATCTAGAAAAGGAGCCACATGAGTAGGGGAAAGAAGTGCAAAGGCACTGAGGCAGGCACAGGCTGGGAGCTTTAGGAGAGAAGTGACAGTTTGGCCTCTAAGAATGGGTAAAATGACATTTCAGGAAAATAAAATGGCTTGAGCAAAGGCACACAACTAGGAAAGTATGAACTGCATGTGGTCAGAAACAAGCACAGATTCGAACCAAGGTCTAGCAAAACATGAAGTTCAGAAGATAAGATGAGGATAGACTATTTACAGAGAGCCCAGGGCCAGGCTGTGGCTATGGAGGATATTCTACGAGCAGGCAATGCTGCAGGTTTTAGGTCAGTTTCTGACTTGATAAGAATGCGCTTGGGGCGCCTGGGTGGCGCAGTCGGTTAAGCGGCCGACTTCAGCCAGGTCACGATCTCGCGGTCCGTGAGTTCGAGCCCCGCGTCGGGCTCTGTGCTGACAGCTCGGAGCCTGGAGCCTGTTTCCGATTCTGTGTCTCCCTCTCTCTCTGCCCCTCCCCCGTTCATGCTCTGTCTCTCTCTGTCCCAAAAATAAATAAAAAACGTTGAAAAAAAAATTAAAAAAAAAAAATTAAAAAAAAAAGAATGTGCTTTAGCAAGATTGCTCTGGTGTTAATGGAGACCTTTTTTTTTGCCTTGGACAAACAAATATTCCTTGTGCTTCCTATTCACTGATAAAAATTCATCTTCATGCCTAGATTTCTTGTAGGCATGGGCTACAAAATAGGCTGGGCTATAAAATAGTTTTAAGTAGGGATGGCAATCTAATTTGTGGGGTCCAGTGCAAAATGAAAATGTATGGCCCTTTGTTCAAAATGCAGTTTAGAAGCTTTTTCTTTCTTCAGCCATCTCTGTCTTGACTTGCCATGATGTTTTGTATTATTTAATATAAAATGACTCTCTCAAACATGAGGATACTGCCAGGCGAGTGCAGACCCTCACAGGCACCAGATATCTTCCATTCTACCCAACACTCTGGCATCCACACCCAGCACCTGCAGCAAGGGAAGGCAGCAGTGGTGTCTGGGCAGGATCAGGAGGCCAACACTCTGTCTCACAGAGGCAGGGAGGTAGAAGCACATGTGTGCAGAGGCTCCAAGCCCCTAGCACATACCCCGTTGTTCATCTTATTTCACTTACAAACGTAAATCCAAAGATAAAATATTTAAGAGTTTCAAGATGCTGATTGCATCCTTCTGCATGTGGGGCTTTGTGAGATGGCATGGGTGGCAAGCCTATGATGCCCATCCCAGACTGAGTCCTGAGGAGAGGGTAACTGCATCTCAATGTAGACTTCTTCCTCAGAACTTAAACCCAGTGAGCTACTGCCCCTCAGAAACACCTGTACTACTATCGTTCTATGAGATGCTTAACGTGTGTGTGTGTGTGTGTGTGTATGTGTGTGTGCGTGCACGCCAGGAGGAATGAGTGAAGGGTACACATTTCCTTGATTTCCCGTGGATATAAAATTATTTGAGAATAAAAAGTTGTGTACAGAAAGCCTTCACACATGTGCTGTTTTTCTGAAGGAGAGGAGGGAGGAAGGAGTCTAAGAGCAAGATTGACAAGATAAACCTAAAGCCACTTAGTGGTGCTTGGCTGGACATCAAAGGTTACCAGGCTTCCTCAGCCAGAAATGTAAACCTTGTCCTTGAGCTAGGAAAGGATGAGAAGAGAGTTGTCGGGCTCACATTCCAAAGGTGAAGGACTAACTAGCTTGTTTCTGACCACATTCATCCTGTTTAAATCCACTAAATGATCATTTACTAATTGCTCACCATGTGCAAGGAATGAACTGCACTGCTCTTTGCTCTCTGGCATTACAATTCAAGACAACTGCATTTTATGTAAGGAATGTTTTCCCAAGAGTGGACAGAATCCAAGACTAATCTTGACAGAGAATGGTGAATTCTAATTACCAGCTAAAGGAACACTACCTCAAGACAAGAGAGTTCTCTTGGTCCAAAAGTTTTGAAATTCCTGTCAATTTTTAAGTTTGGGAGTATTCACCTTATTTCTGATTTTGTGTTTGATGTTTACATAATACTACTCAAAATTTGCATAGTTCAAATTGGCATAAAGGATCTATACATAACACCATACAATATCATACAGGGATATTGTTGTAAAATAACAGATATAAAAAAGTATCTAGCACGATCTTTGGAACAAATGGGAAGGAATTAGAGACCTATTCTTTTTGCTGTTATATTCAATAATATTTCCAATAAGTCACAGTCTCCAATCCCAAGAATAGTATCGCTAAGCTATAAAAATGGGGCACATTTCATCTTTTTTATATGCAGGAGAATAAAAGTGCAGCTTAGAGAGCTAAAACATTTTAATATACCTTTTTTTAAGCTTATTTATTTGAGAGAGAGAGTGTGAGCAGAGTAGGGGCAGAGAGGGGGAAGAGAGAATCCCAAGCATGCTCCATGGTGTGAGTGCAGAGCCTAAAACATTTTATAAGAAAATTCCATTTAGCATTGAGGTTTTAATGTTTTTCCACTGAAGAGAAAATTAATACCTAGTCAATTCTACTTCTGTGCAAATGTGTAACACATTAAACCAACATATCATCCCAAAGCTGTGGTCTAGTCAGCAGTTAGAATACCTCTTGCATTATGTTGTTTTTCTTTGCCCACACCATGGGGAAAGGACTAATGATCAATGAAATCTCTTAATCAAAGGCTAGCAGTGGCAAAAGCCCTGTGCATGATCATTTGAATTGAGACACATAGCCCATAGTGTCCTTCAACTCTTGGGTAACAGCTAGTGAGTGAGGGACCCCATAAGCAGCAGAGCCAGGGCACTAGGGTTCAGATTGCTCAGCACCACCTTCATGCATATGACCATCTTCATGGCCACCCTTTGGCTCTAGCCATTGTCTGTGCTGTGTAGCATGTCCTCCAGGACCAATCTTATAACTTGGTGGAGTCTCAAGAATTGAAAAAGGCCAAAGCCATCAGACAAGTGGTGGCTTGTCTTCACACAATTCCATGAAGGGGGAAAGTTTTCTGAAAACAGAACTAGGGAAACTTGTCTCTGGAGAAGTATGTCATAGCTGTGAAGAAACACAGCAAAACACACTTATCCTAAAAGAAACTGGTGCTGGATACCAGGACTATAGGCTCCTTAACAGTTGTCTGCTTTGATCATGGTGTGTGTAACTGAGCGCTTCCTCTGGATCCAGCCTTGTCTTAGCTACTTTTGGGGGAAAACATATAATCCCTGCTCAAATGGAGCCTGTATTTACCTGGGTCCATAAGACCCACATGAAATACTCTTTTGAACAAGAGATTAAGAGTACCAGCCCTGGGTCTCACAGACCGGGATCCAGCCTCAGTCCTGCTAACTTGCTACCTGGGTGGACCCAGGTAATTCACTGAGTTTTTCCAAGCCTTTCTCCTGAACTATGAGGATAACAAAAGCCCTGACCTCCCCAGGTGAATGTGAGCATGGAACATAGTAAATCTGACCTTTATGAAATAAATCTCATTTCATGGAGACAGTCTCATGCTGTGCTTCAGTAAGTTTTGATTCACCTCCTAGATTTACCATCTATTAGCTGCATTTCCTTGGTCAAATTACTTAACCTCACTTGTCGCCATTTCGTGGTTTGTAGAATGTGGATAATGCAGCCCTCACAGTGAGATTGTTTTATAACCTTGCCACAATCAACAAGGAGTATTAAGACAATCCTTTTAAATGTGAAGAATCAGGGCCAGTCTGCTGACATTTTATTCTTCACTCAAGACAAGGTCAAACAGCATTCAGAGATCTTCTGTATTATTTTTAACAGTATGTTGGTGAAATTTATTTTCCATTTTCCAAAGATCTGAGCCATTCAGATTACTTCACCTGGACAGAAAGGGGTTTGCTAGAAACTCCCAGTCAACTCTGCAGACATGACACAGCAACTAATGCAAAATGGGGGAGGTGTTCTGACCCTTTCTGTCACCTCCCTGGGATTTCAGAGTGGAGCCCAGGATGGGCTATCTCAACTGAGGCAGGTTCATTGAGAAGGGTTCTCTCTATTATTGATTAGAAATGCTAAACCAGCAGGCAACTATAATTTTCAGATGCACAGAGAGATTTCTCACAGGAGTTTGACAAATATCACGTTCTTTCCCCTCACTCATATATACCTGTTGCTTTTCTTCTGAAAAGGGGGTACCCTAGTCTTATGGCATCTTACTTAAAAATAAGAGACCATAGTTCTGATTTGTTAATCTCATTTGGTTCTTCAAAAAAAGAAGAAAAATTTTAATTGTTTACTGAGTGTGAGAGGAATAAATAGGCCCATACAAAGAGCATATGACTAAAAAACTCCTAGATGAGATGATTAAATGATTAAAAGTATATAGCTCAGTGCCTGGTTCATACTAAGAGCTCAACCTCAATAAATATTAGTGAGTGCACACATATACACATATATATGCATCTATGCACATACACACACGTACGTACACACATACACACACTCATCCACATCCACACAAACTAAATGAAGCAATATAATTAACTCTCAATGATAGGGCACAGGCATTCTTTGTAGGCAGAGAGAGAATGGTGATGGCTCCAAGAGGTAAAAAGACTTCATGAAGGGAGAGGAATTAGAGCCAACCTTGAAGGTTGGCTAGAATATGAACAGGAAGAGGAAAGACAGGAGGACATGAATGGTGAGGGAAATGGAGGACAGGCAGGGAAGGAATGAGTGCTGTGTTCCTGGGACGGACGCTGAGGACAATTAATGAAACTGATAGAAATGATGGGTTCAGGTAATGGAGGGTATTGGGAATCAGCAAGAAAGACTTGACTACTTATTTTTTTATTTGTTCATAAGTCTATGTATCTGAGGAGACAGAAATAGCACAGTGTATTATTCAGGGAAACAGAACCAACAGGAAGTGTGTGTATATGTTTATGTATATATACACACATATACACACACACACAGAAGGGGATTTTAAGGAATTGGCTCATTGTAAGGGCTGGCAAGTCTGAATTCTATAGGGCAGTCCTGCTGGACACCCAGGGAAGAGTTGATGTTGCAACTGGAGTCTGAAGGCAGAAATCTTTCTTCTGGAAGACCTCAATCTCTTCAGAAATCTTTCTTCTGGAAGACCTCAATCTTTTTATCTTGAGGCCTTCAACTGACTGGATGAAGCCCACTAACTACACGGAGGGTCATCTGCTTTACTCCAAGTCTACTGATTTAAATGTTAATCACATCTAAAAAATACATCGCAGCAATATCTAGATTAATGTTTGACCACAGGTCTAGGCATCATACATAGCCTAGCCACTTTGCCATATAAAATTAGCCATCACACACAGTAATTTAAACAGAAGAAGTTTAACATGAAGAACAATTAACCAATGATAGGAAAGTAAGTATAAAGACAAAAAAAGAGAACTCTAAAAGGAATCTTAAGGTAGAAAGAGAGAGTACTCAAGGAAGCATTAACTTGGAAATAGGGGTACAAGCCTCATCAGAGAAAGTTGGTTGCAGTCACTGGTTGGTGGAAGATTTTGCTGGTCTGGCATGGCCAGAGTTGGTACCTAGCCTCTGGGCTAGCAGAAACAACCCCTGGGGCTCAGGTGAGCCAAGGCTGCTAGCCAGGTGTACAGTGAGTCAGAAGTACTGAGTGTGTCAAGCACTGCTGCTGGTGTGAGGCCCAGAGAGCTTGGTGTCTGCATTAGAACAGCCACAGAAACAAATGTCCAGGGCACTGGTGAGGTGAGGTTGACACTTGGCCATGCGGAGTGAGTTAGGTACATAGAAGATGCTGGAGTGCCACTGTGGGTGCTGCTGACACTGGGAGTTGCAGAGGAAGTCTCCCTCTATAATAACCTAGTGTACTTTTAGGTACCTCTGAGGCCCGGGGGCCATTTCCTACACGGCCAGCTCCACAGGGCTGAGGAGAGGGCTAGAACACAGACCTTGGTGTCTGGGGCTCCCCAGTATGCCACCAATGCCCAAATTGAGAGCTGTGGAACCCTGGAGAAGCTATATCCTATAAGCACTTAGCACTAGAAGAAATCTCAAAGGCTGAGGAATAGAGAAAAAATGTAGTACAATCTACAAGAACTAGGAAGAACAACCCTTCTTCCTGCAGTGTCCCTCCAGAAGTATGTGGTAGCAAGGTTTAATTTCATGCCAGCTGGTAAAGGAAAAATATTATAATTTTATGTTTAATATTAATATTAAAATATGAAGGTCACAGGTCTGTTTTCACAAATCAGGCAATGAAGGATAAATCTGGAGCTCAGAGGCAATAAACTGGCAAATAGTATCGTGGGAAGTGCCATGGAAGCAGACCTTGGGTGAGCGATGTCAGGCCCTTCAAATTACATTGTCAAGATTGTGCTGGCATCGAGAAGCTCAGCCAGGGGGCTGCTGTAGTGACATAGGCATGAGAGGCCAAGACCTTGGATCAAAGTGCTATCACTAGGAATGAAGTACAAGTTTGGAGTGAGATATTTCAAAGGAAAAACAGAATTCTTGCTTTAGGTTATCATCCTGCCTTAGTCTATTCAGGCTGCTATAACAAAAATACCATAGATTGGGTGGCTGAAACAACAAACATTCATTTCTCACAGTTTTGGAGACTGGGAAGTATAAGATCAAGGCGCTGGCAGATTTTGGGTCTAGTGCAGATCTTCTTCCTGATTCATAGATAGTGTCCTTTGTATGTGTCCTCACATAGCAGAAGGGGCAATGGAGCTCTCTGGACTGTCTAATATCATTAATGAGGGTTCCATCCTCATGACTTAATCACTTCCCAAAGGCCCCACCTCTTAGCACCATCACATTGGGGTTTAGGATTTCAGCATATGGATTTTGGACTTGGACACAAACATTCAGTGCATAACATACCCCAAATTACAAAAGCTTGGGGAGATCTGCAAAGAGATTAGAGAAAGAGAAACACTTTCCCTCAACTCTGAAGTGCTAAGTATGCTATCGTGTGTGTGTGTGGATAAACATCTGAATCCACTGAGGATCAGAACACTCCCTCTCAGAAGAACTGGGTCACTCCTTTCCTAATGAGGGTCAAAATAGGGCAGAATGAGGTAGGCAAAAGACCATGAGTAATAATGAGCACATTAGGTTTGGGAATCCCAGAGCCTAAGAACATGACCAGAAAAGGGGCTAAGGAATTCATTGTCCAGAATGAGACTGGCTGAAGACTAGCAAATCAGTCTAAGGCTAAAACCCATGGTGGGTCTTAGTACTTAGCATGAAGTCTGGCAGAAGGTACAGACACACTCAGTAGGTGTTGGAGAAAGGAAAGGAGCAAGAGAGAGCAGTAAGGAGAGAGAAATTCATTAAAGCCAGGATGTTAATCCAGGCATGACTGGACTAAAAAGCAGCCTCTCAGGACAGAGGAAGGGAGAGCCATTAGTAAGCATCTGGCTCTTCCAACAGGCAGCTTCTCTCTATGGACTGTGGGAGACTCTAAGCATAAGTATAACCAGAGGCAAATACTGACTCCTCTGAATCCCTGAGTGAGGGGCAGGTTAACAGGAATCCAGGCACAGAAGTCAACCACTGAAATCATCACAACTCCCTTCCAAAATAAAACAGTGAAATTGCCCAGACTACCTCCCTTTTCTACCTTCTCCCTCTGTTCCGGCCCCATCCCCACCCATGGCCCAGCCCAGCCCAGCCCTCCTCTCAGTAATAACCACTGCTGGTTCTGGAACAGAACTTTCCTCATACAGTATCCTGAGTCATAGCGATAGTGTAAGGACACTTCATTTGCACTTAAACTGATACAGGACCCCAGATACAGGAAAGAAAAATCCTCATTGTTATGTGCACTTTACACAGATGATCTCTTCTCATCCTCAAAAGGAGGGTGCTTTTACCCCTATTTTACAAATGAGGACACTGAGATTCCCAGAGTTTAAACCCTTCCCCTTGTTCATGTAACCTGTAATTCTTGGAGAGAAAAAAAAGAGACAGCTATAAGAACTTACTTTAAATAAAGTTACTTTGACATCCATATTAAAGATGCTCAGTTAACAAATATACTAGGTTCTTACTCTTCATTTTCATCAAATTTCTACGTAAGAATGAAAGTTAACATTTATATATCACTTATGAAGTGCCAGGCAGTGTTCTGAAAACTTTACATATGTATTAACTAAATTCTCTGTCATAAGGAAACAGAGACACAGAGAGTTGAAGTAACTTGCCCAAGGCCACAAACATAAGGATTCAAACCCAGCCTGTCTGGCTTCAGAATCCACCTACAAACTGAGAATATGCTGGGTTCAGAGAGAAAGCTTGTAGGACAAACATTCAATTGCAGAGCTTAAGATGCAGAATATCTTGATTTTACAGTTAACCTGGTAACTTTTTGACAACTTTGGAAAGGTCATGACTATGACTCAGATTAACTGCTCCACGGTCTTTCTGTTCTCACTGGTTGGTAGTTGTTCCACTCTAAGGGATAGTTGAGGAGCCATGGAAAATGGTGACAAATGAGACATGTGACTGAGGCCAGAAGTGTCTCTTCAAAGCTGTAAAGCATGGGCAGCTCAGATTCCAACTTCATTATCATCCCTCCACTTAGCTGACTTTCTAGCAGGAAGCCTGTCTGTCTGGGAGCAGCATAATGCATTGGTCTGTGTGCACATGAACTCCTCCAGCCCCAAAAGCCACTTGTGTTTCCTGGAGCCTGGAGTCTCCCCGGTGCCAGGAAACAACATGATGCTGCCAGCCTGTATTTATCATTCCTAAAACATGGCTCCCTACTCCAAGCAAACTGAAAAGAAAAGCACAAAATTCTGAGTTTGCAGCCAGTTACCTCTGCTGGTGTTGGTGGCAGCCAGGCGTTATAAAAGTAGGGAAAGAGCAGGAAACGCACTTCTATTCAGACAAGAGTTCTTGCAACTGTGGGGAATAAAATCGTCATCATCTCCATTTCTTGAAAAACGCAAAAAAAGAAATGTTAAATTCACAAAGCTCTGTCAGAGAACCCAGTACCAGCCACAAACAAGAGTCTGACGTGCATGCTTTTTATTCTCTGTCCTCTTTTCTTCATCTATGCTTTCTTGCCTACTTGGAGGGAAAAGAGGACATCATAAATAAATAAACAAATGCATACATACATGTATGTAATAATCTTGAGTGGGTCATGAGGGGAGTGCAGTCCCTAGGGTCAAAACTTCCATTTAATCAAGAACAGAGATAGGTAACACAGGCTACTCCAGCGAAAGCATCCTGTATCTCTCCTTACCTTTGCAGGCTTTGCCGCCCTCCTGATCCCGTCAGCTATGACATGGACAGAGGCCACCGCCTCCTAGCTATCAGAGTGATGGTTTTCAGACACCAGGGAGGAGGGAAGCCTCCAAACTGCTGCCTACAGATAAAAGGCTCTGATCATCATTAATAAGGCTCCAAGAGGCACTCACCCCTCAATTTTGCTTCAACCTGCTAGCTTTAAATATAGCAGTCTAGATGTGTGTTTTATGTACCTTTCATGTGCTGTTTTGCTTTAGGACATGCTTTCTTTCCCTCTAAATTTATTTTGGCTCTGTTTTCCCCACTGAGAATTATCAGTTCCTTTTTCTGGCTAAAGATGCCTTTTTCCTCCTTCTTAGTTTATGGATTTTCACGGCTATGCCTTTAGATAAAGTGAAACATGTCGGTATAGTGTCCTAACCTTTTCTCTCTCCTTAGACAAAGAGACGCAACCACAAAATATTTCTGCCAAGTGTAAACCAAAATTTTGACCGAAGCAAATAACTAAAAAAACCTCTGTAGGTAATTTTATTTTACCAGAAAGCCCAGGTTGCAGACAGATACAGATGTCCTTGTCTGTATTTTTCTTTATAGAAATAATTTAATTTATAAGTGGATTCACTCTGGGTTGGGTTTTTGTCCTTATTATTTACTATTTCCCTTTTCTGAGCAGTCTGACCTTTGGAATCATTTCTGTAGAAATCTTATTTCCATGACAGACACTGTCAACATTATCCAAGGCCACCTGGCATAAACAGCCTAAATTCCTCTATCTCAGTTGATAGCTTCTGGACCTCACTAAACAATTCCTTGGTATTATTCTATTCAGCATCATTTCTATTTTACTCAATCTCGTATCCATGAAGCAACTGGATCTCTCATTTGGCTCAGGAATAAAAAAATGAAGCTAGAGTCTTTCCATTCCTTGGAAAGGAGAATATAAAGTTGTAGGGAAACCAGTCTTTTTTTTTTTTTTTTTTAATGTTTTTATTTATTTTTGAGAGAGAGAGGGACAGAGCACAGGCAGGGGAGGGGCAGAGAGAGAAGGAGACATAGAATCCAAAGCAGGCTCCAGGTTCTGAGCTGTCAGCACAGAGCCCGAGGCGGGTCCAACCCGTGAACCACAAGATCATGACCTGGGCTGAAGTTGGGCTCAACCGACTGAGCCACCCAGGTGCCCCTAGGGAAACCAGTCTTTAAAAATTCTTTGCTGTTTTCAATACCTACATAAGTCAGACTTTTGGCAGAGCCAGAGGGAAAGACTCAAACAGAACCCATTTAAGAATGAAACTGAGGGACTGAGTTTTGCTTAAGGGAAGAGTTAAAGACCCCAAGGGCATGGCAGTAAGACACATTGGAGTTCTCATTGTTGTTTATCTCTAGAAAACATCTGATTGGAGAATACAGACCCACAGACCAAGCAGCGTTCGGATTCAACTAAAAGAGAACCTTTTCTGAACCCCCTATCTCCACAAGAGTGGAGTTTAAAGGTGCTTGGACTGGTGAAACCGAGAGAAAAGAGTAAGATGAATGAGCACGGCTGCAAGAGTACCACACCCGCTACGTGGGCTCTGTGTGCCTGGTCTTATTGCAGCTGCTCCCAGGGCCACAGCAGGCTCATAATCATGGACAATGAGGAGCAGCTGAGAGTAGCCAAAATGGAATCCAGGCCGTGTTAGAGGCCATGTAAGAGACGGTAGCATTCAGTTTTTAATCTAATCCATTCATCAATCATTCATTCTTCTGACATAGCTGCTATGTGAGCAGAGGAAAAAGAGCCTCGTAAGTGACTTAAGGCACTATTCCGGGTTGTGTCACATGCCATATGAATGTAGTCCTTTGCATTCTCTTACAGCAAAGGATGTGGAGAACATGGTAGCCCTAGAGTAACCTAATGGTGCTAATGCTGAGAGACTGACATATCATCTTATCTATAAAATGGGCCCAAAGGAAAGCAAACCAAGTGAGTGTTTGCTCTTAGTAAATGAACACATCTGTCGCTTCTCATGAGAATAAGATTTCCAGGCTTCATTTGTTTTCCCATATCTTTTTATCGTTTGCAATGTTCCTGTGAAAATGATATAAGTAGCCATTACGGGCATGTAAAGCCTTTATCCTTATTAAAGCAAATGAAAATATATTCTTCTGATTTTTAATATCATAGTATTGACCATGTCCAATGATTACAACATGCGCTACTTTCTTTATATTTACTAAAACAGACTGAAATTCTGCATCTCTGTCTCTATTCCAGGAAAGTTAGTGGCTTCAGGACGTACTGTGTCTCCTAAAATGTTCAATATTATAGCCTTCAAATGCTGAATCTAAGTTCCAGCAGTCTCCCAAATTTCCATGGCCTAAGAAGCCAGACACATGGCAGAAGTAGTGTCGAGGACAGAGACAGAAGACCAGTGTCCAAATTCTATTTCTATGTAACATTGGGGCATCTCATTGAAACTCAGTTTCTTCCTCTAGAAAATGGGGATAAGAGTGGCTTCCTACTTTTTTTTAAATTTTTTTTAACGTTTATTTATTTTTGAGATAGAGAGAGAGACAGAGCATGAACGGGGGAGGAGCAGAGAGAGAGGGAGACACAGAATCGGAAGCAGGCTCCAGGCTCTGAGCCATCAGCCCAGAGCCCGACACGGGGCTCGAACTCACGGACCGCGAGATCGCGAGATCGTGACCTGAGCTGAAGTCGGACGCTCAACCGACTGAGCCACCCAGGTGCCCCAAGAGTGGCTTCCTATCTTATAGAGTAGTTATAAAACATGAAAAGGCAGAGCCCATGGAAATGTTTTATAAACTAAAGTGCCATACAACTATGAGATACTACTTTTGGTCAAAGAATATTTTTGTTTCCATCCACCCATGAGTAGCAAGAAAATTTCTGCATATGCATGTACACACATGTGTGTTTATATGTACCCATACATGTGTATACATGTAACATGTCTCACACACATGTATTTACATGCACACATGTGTGTATATGTGCACATATAAATGTATTAGGGGAGGGGTGAGAGGGTTTTCATCTGCATCTCAAAGGAAGTCGTTACCTAAAACTGGTTAAGAGCCTCTGGTATGGACGATGCTCCACAACATCAGCCATTAGAAATATGCAAATTAAAATCACCAGGAGATTCTACTACATGCCCAGTAGGACGGCAGCTATTATAAAAAAAGACAAGCACTAGAGACTATTGGTGAGGGTGTTGGGAATCTGGAACACTCATAGACTACTGGTGGGAATGTAAAATGGTATAGCCGCTTTGGAAAATAGTTTGGCAGTTTCTTGTAAAATTAAACCTACGATGTGACCCAACACTTTCACTCTTAGTAATGTACCAAAGAGAATGAAAACATATGTCCACACAAAGACCTGTACACAAATGTTTATAGCAGCATTATTCAAAATAGACCAAAACTTGAAAGAAAAATCACCATTATCTTGTGAATGGACAAACTAAATGATGCATACCTGTATAATAGAATAATAGCTCAGAAATAAAAAGGAATGAAGAACAAATAAATGCTACACTGCGGATGAAACTTGAAAACATTACACTAAGTAAAAGAAGCCAATCACAAAGAACATAGTACATGATACTACTTATATGAAATGTCCAGAAATGGAAAATTCATAGGAATAGAAAACAGGTGTGTGATTACCTATGATTGGAGGAGCAAGGGTGGCAATTGACTGCAAATGGGCTGAAAGAAAATTTGGAGGTTGATGGAAAGTTCTAAAACTAGATTGTGGCAATGGTTTCACAACTCTGTACCTTGCCTAAAAAAAAAATCACTGAGTTGTACGCATATAGTTAGTGACTTTATGGTACATAAATTAAACGACAATATAGTCATTTTTAGAGAGGACATGAATAGTGGACAGGATGTTTTGAGATATATTTGTAAAATAAATATAACAAAATATTTACTTGTAAAATTATTTTACTCTTGCATACATAGGTGGTATTTTAAAATACTGTCATTTAAAGAAAAGTGTTCTTGATTCTCTCTGTGCTGCAATTTCCTGATCTGTAAAATAGAGATTATAAAAGCAACTACCGGGGCGCCTGGGTGGCGCAGTCGGTTAAGCGTCCGACTTCAGCCAGGTCACGATCTCGCGGTCCGTGAGTTCGAGCCCCGCGTCAGGCTCTGGGCTGATGGCTCGGAGCCTGGAGCCTGTTTCCAATTCTGTGTCTCCCTCTCTCTCTGCCCCTCCCCGTTCATGCTCTGTCTCTCTCTGTCCCAAAAATAAAAATAAAAAACGTTGAAAAAAAATTAAAAAAAAAAAAAAAGCAACTACCTTGCAAGCATTTGTGAAGCAAAACCAATTAAGAGATGTGAAGAATTTAGAAGAGGGCCATACTCAGTAAGCATGGAGTACATGTTAATTGTAGAAACTAACTAGAGATCTCATGTCACTACCAACCACATATATTTTGTAATGTGAACTTCTTTTATTTTTTTAAGAAGCTTTATTTTGTGATGGAGTGCACACATGTGCATGTGTGCACACACAACTGGGGGAGAGACAGAGGGAGCAGGAGAGAGTGAATCCCAAGTAGGCCCCACGCTGTCAGTGCAGAGCCCAATGCAGGGGTCAAACTCATGATCCACGAGATCATGACCTGAGCTGAAGATGGACACTTAACCACTGAGCCACCCAGATGCCCCTATAATGTGAATTTAATTTTTTTAATGTTTTATTTATTTTTGACAGAGAGAGAGAGTATGAGTTGGAGGGGCAGAGAGAGAGGTAGAGACAGAATCCGAAGAAGACTCCAGCTTGGAAATGTCAGCAGAGGGCCGGCATGGGGCTTGAACCCATGGATTGGGAGATCATGATCTGAGCCAAAGTCGAATGCTTAACCAAATGAGCCATCCAGGCATTCCAATGTGATTTTCTTTTAATGTTTTTTCTCACAGGAAAAATGGGCATTAATAATTAACTATACTTTCCCAAGTTGGCATAAATAAAATGCATATTAATAGAGGATATTCAAAAGGGATGTGGAAAAATATAATAGCTGGAGATCTGAAGTTCCATGGAATATATCATGGGGAGCATAATGAACAAAAACTCATTTGGGTTATAATTTCATTTCAGATCATACAGTCAATTATAAAAAAAATAACTTCAGTCCTCCTTTCTTCACTCATGTTCGCTCTTATCTGCTTAGTTGCAGTGCCCATGCTGAACCTCTTCCTTATCAATTACAGGATGAAGGAAAATGTTCGCCTCTAGAAGTAATAAAATTAGAAGGTGCAGAAGTTGGCATTGATAGCAGTTTGGGAAAACCATTTGTGTTTAACTGTGTGCCTCAGTCTGGAAATAGAACGTTTTGCCTCTGTGCAACCTCAAACCAAGAAATGAAAAGGTAATTCATTAATCTGTGATCTTACCAGTCTCACTTTGGGTTGAGGAATGCTTCTTCAATAGCAGTCTTATTGATTTGGGGGCTGGAAGTAGAGAAGGGAACAGCAAGTTTATAGTGTGAGTAAATCAACTATCTTTTTATTAGGTATGTAAAGTTGGGTTCTTCATTATTCCCCCAGTTTTTTTTTTTTCTATCAGAATTGCTAAAGAACTGAAACATCTTCTCCTAACTCATTTACTTTAGATCTACACATTTTCTAAAAAAGCTTAATAGTGTCACGGTCACGTCTAGCTTCCCTAAGTTACCAGGTTTATATATTTTAAGCCCATCAGATTGATAGTCCTAGCTATAAAAATAATGTAGTAGGGTTGCAATTTAGCACACTACAGGGAGATGAGCAAAATAAATAGTAATAATGTAGCTTTGTGGGGAATGAATCCAGTTGACATTTTTAAGCATACAACCCAACTGGAGGGGTAGAGGTATGCAGGCTTTCTAAGAGGGTAGCCTACAAATTCTAAGCATTTAGTGGCTTATGATCATTACTTCACTGTATCACCCTAAGGGAATGGAGATCACTGGTCAATCCAGTGAGTCAACTGAAAAGTGCAGTGTAAGTGCTGCTAATTTAGGGTGAAGGTAGGAAGGAGTAGAAGTAAGGGAGACTGACAAAAAGGTAAGAGGTCAATGGTGTTGAGTGTTTCTTTAAAAGGAATTGGACTCAAAAAAAAAAAAAAAAAGGAATTGGACTCAGTTCCAATCTTAAAGAGAAGCCTAGGTCTGAAACCTCTGAGACAAACAATATACTGTTCCTACTTGTAGAACATTATTGATTCAAATGCATGTTGCTTTAAAGGACAAAGAGGGAAATATGATGATGGTAACCTGACTGTATTTCAATTCAGGAACAAAATATTTGTTGGTTAGCTAATGTGCCCAAGACAGTGTTTTAAGTTCTCCACAGACTATTAGTATGATTAAATGCCAATTCTTGCCTTCAAAAAAGCTCAGAACTAAGAAGATAGGGCATTTGGTTGCATATTTGTAATGCCAAAGAAACATTAAGAAGTGCTACAGGAGAAGACAAAGTGGCACAGGAACTGAGTGTAGGGAGTGAGGATCTCCCAAGGCGGGGATGAGGGAAGAGTTTACAAAGGGTGTGGCACAGAATCAGACAAGCATGCAAAAGAAGAAATGGAACAGAAAAAGGCAGAGGGAATAAATCAAACTTTGCGGAGAAGAGCAAGCAGTATGGTTTGATTGAAAGTTACAGGGTTTAAAAGAAAATTTAAAAGATTGGCAAATGGGGTGGATAGGCTGGTACCTGGCTAAGGAGACAAGACTAAGAAAATATAGTCCTCAAGTAGGAGCACTAATGGTGCACTAAATGTGTCTACTCTGTCCAAGGAACACTTGGGGAGGGAGCTAAGGACAGTGACTGCCAGTCTTTCCATATTGTAATAGCCCGTGCCTTATAGTTATTAACACCAAATCGTTACTAGCCCTGCTGGTGGTAATTAATTCACATGCCTTGGTAAAATAAAGAGTGAAGAAATTTTATCTTAGTCACTAATTAAACAGTGGTAAAGGAGAAGGATAATAATTTATTTTAAATATGCCTGGCGGAGGTGGGATTTTGCCATCCAGTAATACCAATTTTGTAAGAATGTGTTGCCTTTCGACCATCATCTTCCAGCCATGAAATATATCTGAGTCTCAGAGGAGTATTCTGTCTGGAAGATGGGTTTCCAGGGAGACGAGCAAGCCCCTCCGAATGATACTTATCCAGTCCCCAAAGGAGAGTTCCTCTCATTTTACTGTCTTTCAGGTGGCTGGAGGCAATGGACAAAGCAATCCATCCTGTCCGCCAGGTAAGGTATCCTTGATATTCATCTCTGCCTTCATCCTGCTCTTCTCCTCAGAGGGGGAAAGGATCAAGTCAAATGTCATGCAGTTCACCCTGGGACTTCTCAGATCTGCTCTAAAAGCTGGGAAAGAGGATTTTAAGTTAACAGGGATTTCTATTCAGATTCCTGCTGTTCTTTTTATTTTTAGGGGTTTGTGTGACATTTCTCTCAGTGAACTCGCTAGGTAGTCACAAATTGGGGTGGGATTTCCATTTTACAGGGAGCAGTCCAGGAGGTTAAACCACTGCTTCTGTTTTCTTTTCAATCCCCAAGTACAAGATCTCAGGAATGTCCTAGGATAGAGCTGTAGGCTGAGCAGCATGTTAGAAACTGCATGTCGCATGTTCAGAAATGCACTGCTTAATGGCCATACCCTTGTTTTGGACACATACTAGCCCAACTTTCACTGTTCCTACCTGTTCAAAACTCCCAGTCTTGAACCAATATACTTTCTAATTTGGGCTTGACCTTAACTTCCTAACATCAACAGGTGAGTCATTCCTTTAGCCCCTAAGACATTTGATACCCCACTTTCTGAGCTAGTGCTATCACCTGGCTGGTGGGGAGGGGATTGCTTTAGTGCCCAACTGTTTCCTTTGTATGCTATGTGTAAGATTTCTAATAAGGTCATACACTTCCTTTAAATATGCTCATTTCCTCACCACATGTCATACAAGCAAAAGGTATTTACTATCCATTATCTTCTCTACATGTTTCAGCTCTTACACATTCAGGGAAATTTGGATTGTTTGAGCTTAAATGTACTGCCCTGTGTCCTATAAGTGGACTTTCTGAACAATCACTGGCATCATCATATGAGAAACAGCAAGACTTGTGTTTCATTTTACCTGGAACACAATGCTCAATACACTCATCCATCTCTCCAATGTGTCATCCTAAGTAGGCTGATATTTGTAAGAGGGCTCTAGTCGGCTGATGCATTCAGAGTGTCTGTAGCAGAATGAAAAAGGAACACCCAAGCTCCCCACAGGCTCCCTCTTCACAGCAAAGAATACAGCCGGCTCTGCATTCTGAAATCTTCTGCACTGCCCTTTTAAAACTAAAGAGCAAAATGGAAACTAAATATGGAAGAGAAACTGGCCGGCACCTGGTATGGCATTGTGATAACGAGATGAAGCATTGCATCTACTGCCTCAGGTCAGGTTACAGAGAAAGCCTGCCTCTCAGGCCTATGGACCAAGGACTGCCCTCAAGGGTAGAAGATCTGGATTTATCATGACCTGGCACATCACTGACCATGTGAGCTTAAGGCCAGATCTGGCCTGGGGCCTTTAACTTGGTCCTTTGCACAAATGGGAGTTCTAAAGTGAAGCATGAACCAACGGCTGCTATTAGACACAGTAGGCATGCCAGGAACAGGGCTAAGAGGACAATCCCAGTGGTCAGTGAAATAATCTTTTGATTTCCTGACACTAGAACAGAAACCAAAGAGAAGGGATGTGAATTCAGGTTTTCTGGCTAGTTGCTCAAGTATTAGATTGCCTTGGCAATAGAATCAATGAGGGCAGTGCCTTTTCTGAAGACCAACAGCCTTAGTGCTGATGTCATTGGCTCCTGGGAGTCAATGACCACTGGCACAGGATGAGCACTCAGAAGATCCCTTTGTGCTACACTTGCAGAACCATGTCTGGGAAGACGTTACCCTGCACAACAGTAACCTCCCACCCCTGGCTATCAAGAACCCAGAGTGCCTAGGCCTTTTGCACCAACTGGACAGAAATACAGACATGTGGGTCCAGCACTACTGCATTCTGAAGGATGGCTGCTTGTACTTCTATGCTAGCATTCGCTCCACCCAGGCCTCAGGTATGGACTCAACTTTCAGTTGAAATGATAGTAATTACAATAGTAATAGGAGTGACATCCTACCTTTATGGACCTCTTACCAAGCCTTATACTGTGTGCCTTACCTAAATTAGTTCATTTATCCTCCAGTGAAGAGATACTGTTATTATCCTCCTTTTACAAAGAAGAAAACTGGCTGGAAAGCCTACTTAACTTAACAGATCACACATAGTAAGCAACGAAGCTGAGTTCTAAACACAGCCAAGCGAACTCCAGATCCTGTAGATGTAAACCCAAGCTTTTTTTGCCTAGAAAAGCAAAAGTGAGCTCCTTCATTCTTTTGGTTACTGATGGCATTCAGAGTTAATGTCAATAACTTTCTGCTAGGAACTCCCTTTTGTCAGAATATTCCTAATGTTGGACAAATGAATAACAAAAGGAACATTAACTGTCACTTTTCCTTGGGCAAGTTACTTCACTTCCTAAAACTTACTTTCCTCGTTGGTAAAATGCAAATAGCTATTTCGAAGGACTGTTGTGAAGATCACACAAGGTAATTGTTATCAGGGTGACTTAAGCTCTACATGTAAAGCTCTCTCTATAAAAAGCTCTCACTCTATAAAATGTACACATTTACATACTTATTAAACTATATATATTAAAAGCTATATATGCAAAATGGGCATATAAACAATATGATTTAATAATTTGGTTTTTTTATTTTAAGTTTATTTACTTATTTTGAGAGAGGCAGAGAGAGCAAGCAGGGGAGGGCAGAGAGAAAGAGAGAGAGAGAATCCCAAGAGGGTTCCACACTGTCAGCACAGAGCCCGATGTGGGACTTGAACTCATGAACTGCAAGATCATGACCTGAGCCAAAACCAAGAGTCAGACACTTAACCGACTGAGCCACCTAGGTGCCTCTTTGATAATCTAATAATAAAATAGTTGTGTCTGATTTTGACAAGAAATATTTTGCCTTCTTGTAGTCTTTTTTAAATATTTTATTTTCAAGTATCTCTACACCCAGTGTGGGGACTGAACTCATGACCCTGAGATCAAGAGTCACACGCTCCACTGAGTGAGCCAGCCAGTCACCCCTAGACTTTTGCAGTTTTTGACAAAAGCGATTATTGCTATTTTATTTGCACTTGGATTTTTTTCCCCAAATGAATAACCTTAAATAGTTAGCAGTAGTAAACATCCTGGAATCCCAGTCATTTTTTTAGCATTAATGCTTATGTTTATTTAAGCTAGACAGCCATGCCAAATGGGAAGGAAGTATCTGGTGACCATTTCAGCCTTCTTGGAAAGTACAAAAGAAGTAAGAGGTGAATATCACACTGTGGTCCATTTCTTATCACTCAGGATGAATGATATAATGATTCTCTTTCACTTATTGAACTTTCCATTTGAGAATATTATAACATGACCCAAAATATTTTCAACTATTAAGAGATAGCCAGCATCTCTAAGCACTTACACAACAGGCTGTTGCTATTTAACTCCAAATCCATAGGTTTTTTTTTAAGTTTATTTATTTATTTTGAGAGAGAAAGTGAGAGTGGGGGAAGGGCAGAGAGAGAGAGAAGAAGTGAGAGAACCTCAAGCAGGCACCATGCCGTCAGCACAGAGCCCACCACAGAGCTTGAACTCACAAACCATGAAATCATGACCTGAGCCAAAAACAAGAGTCCGAGGCTTAATCAGCTGAGCCACCCAGGCACTCCCCAAGTCCATAGTTTTAAGCACCTGATACCAGGATGGGAATGAAGGTAAATAAAACAAAACTCCAAAGTAGTCATGGATTGGGATTTTTATTATAAAATATCACCACAAAAGTCTGAATCATTTTAATTTCCAAATCAATGAAGCTCATTTTTAAGAGACTGTTTCCATAGATTCAAAGGGAATGTTTAGGATTGATGCTTAGATTATTCCAAACTGAAATATTAACAAAGTGCTTCCAAACCCCTGGGGCCCAGAGACTGCTACTGACTCCAAGTTTAAAACAGTAATAACAGCCACTAGGTGGCTTCCCTTATTCTGAAAAGTCAGAAGGAGGTCCTACTTAGAAAAGTTCTACTTGGAGAACTGGAAAATGGCTACTAATAAATGGCCTAAAAATAATAACAAAAGTAGAGTTACCATTTAGTAAGTCCTCCTTTTGTATTGGTCACTCTGTTAAGTATTTTTACTTACCATTTTATTTAATTTCAACAACACTCTCAGAAAATAGGCTATTATGCCACCTACCAGTTTGCAAACTAATGCTTAACAAGGTTAAATCATTTGCTTGTGGTCCCCTGGATAGTAAATGGTGAAGAAAGTATTTGAACCCAGGTAGCCTAAGTTACACCAAAAAAAGAAAAAAAACAGACAAAAATGGACATCTTCTTTATGTTCAGCTCTTATCATTTCACACATCTTTCCAGAACCTTCCATGGTTCTTTGTTGACTCCATAGATAGTACTCTAGAGTTTTATACTTTGTCTCAAAACCCTTCTCTCTGGTTTTCTTTTCCACTCCTTGTGTTAAAGCACCTTGCACTCTAATCAAACATGGTCATGTTCTATTTCCATAATTCACCACACGTCTTAAACCTTTTCTGGCACCATGTCTTTGCTTTTTCTAGTTCCTTCCCCTGAACCAGTGTATATCTACTGATTCCTCAACACAAGTTGTTCAGATTCCACCTGCGCTTCAAATTTTTATTCAGTCACCAGCCATCTTTCCTGTCAAGCAATCCCAGATGGTCTTAGACAAAGTGTCTCCCCTCTCTGAACTTCCACATTTACCCATCTTGTGACACTTACCACTCTCTACCTTGTATGTTGTTACCTCCAGAGAGCCATATTATCTCTTCTAAGGGACTATAAGCTCCAAAGATGACCCTATACTATGTATTTTTAATGAATGAATCAATGAATCAATGAATCAATGATTAAATGACCCCAAGTGGCCATTACTCTCATGAAGTGTGAGTAGTTTGTCATCCCCTCATGTAATAGTAGAGAATGGTTAGAAGATTGGAAAATCAATTCAAAGGCAAAACCAGAACTCAGGCCACCAGATGCCTAGTGTTTCTGACACATCATACTCTTTCTAGCCCTAGGAAGTTACCTAATTTCTATCTATTTTTAATTCCTCTCTTAAAAAAGATCATTCTGTGACTAATAAAAATATGTAATCCAAGCCCATTCATTCTTAACCAGCCATACATCTTAAATATTCCTATGTCCACGGGCCCTCCATTTCTAGCTTAAATTATCTCAAATATGATTAAAAGAACATTTTTCTTACTGAAATTCCAAAAGAAAATGCTATGTCTAGGCCATGTTCTAAAATCGAGGCCTGTGATTTAGGGTTTTACATGACTCTACTCTTTCTTGAATAAAAAGTGCCATTTGCCTAAGCATGCACCTTGTGCCAGAAAATACACTTTACTTCCACCTCCTCCCCACTCTCACCCTGACAGCTGCTGGGTCCGGATGGAAGCTCTCCCAAGGTTAATCAGCAGCTCACTCTTCATTAGCATTAAGGTGGCTGTGCAGGAGCTCTTCTGGGGTGCTTTACCCTTCCCAAGATTGGAATTTTGCAGTGAGGTTTACATTCTTTTCCTAAGAGCCCTTCTCAATCTTATACATCTTAACTTGCATCGTGACCTGAGGCCCGTAGCCAATGATCTGGCACAGTGAGACCCAAGCTGAGACAGAGGCATATCGAAATCTCCTGTGGAAAATCCCCAAAAGAGAAATGCTTCTCTCTACTGTCCACTAAGAATCACTGCCCTGGGGAGCCGCATTTTTTTGAGAGGCCTGGATCATTCTGCTCAGGTGTATTGGTGGCAGAAAGTATGTCTCACTGAATGCTTCCTGTGTGTCCAGCACTTAAATAAGTACTTTATGCTCATCATCTAAAACTAATATTTGCAAAACATCCACGGTTATTGCCCCAGTATAAGTCAGAAACTAAAGCTTAGAGAAATTAACTAACATGCTGATGTGGTCACCTAGCTGTTAGGGGACAAAATTTGAGCAAATGCTATCCAAATCTTTATGCCCAAACTCTTAGCCATAATGCTATATATAGCACTCCCTGCCAGAAATTAGTCTTCTTAAAGTAGTACTCAGTATTTGGCATCTAGTCTCTGGAAATCAGCACATTGGCTGCCATAGCCATGATCCACACAGTCCAACTATTTATCACAACAACTAGGAATTGTAAGGACAGTGAAGAAATTTATTGAGTTAGGGCTAAACCTATGCTGTGCCATGAACACCACAGGCACTAAAATGAATCAATTAAAAATAAAATAAAGTACTCAGTTGAATGTAATCATTTTTATATGCATGGAATGTGAATCGTTATATTTATAAAGACTGTACAGAGTTCTAATACTTATACTCAGTTCTTCCAGGTTATGCTAAGTGAATGACCTTTGTGCTGGTCTGATCTATAGTTCCTCCTTCACTTGTATTGTCCAAGCTCTGCTTGGCTCTTGCATATCCTACCCTTGCTTGGTTCCTTATTCTCCAGCCCAGTGAAACAGGCCCTGGTTACTATTTATAGCATTATTCGCCAAACCACAGGTTTTTACCCCCTTACTGAGCCATGCAGTCAATGTAGTAGGTTGTGGCAAGTATTTAAAAGTAAAACAGAATAAGGGCTCCTGGCTGGCTCAGTTGGTTAAACGTCCAACTTTGGCTCAGGTCATGATCTCACAGTTTGTGGGTTCGAGCCCCATGTCGGGCTCTGTGCTGACAGCTTGGAGCCTAGAGCCTGCTTCGGATTCTGTGTCTTCCTCTCTCTCTGCCCCTCCCCTGCTCAGGTTTTATCATTCTCTCTCTTTCTCTCAAAAATAACTAAACATTAAAAAAAAAAAATACAACAGAATAGAATTTAATTGAATGGAAAATATCATGGTACATCACAATGTTCCACAAAACTTTTGGTCTAACTGTATGAAAACCCATAGAGCTCTGTATTTATCACATCTTTGGATCACAGGCAAAAAGCCTGGAAAAATACTCATGTACAAAAACATTGTCTCTGCATTCCTGGTCAGTTTTGTGTTCAGAATCTTAGGTTCTTTCCTTTCAATTATCTTTGTCATCCACCTAGGATATTAGTTGCTTTGTTATTAAGACTCAACTTTCTGTGGTCACTACTTCATAGAGACATGGTCCCCTGACCACAGCATCTCAGAGGCTTTACTGCTTTATTTTCATTTTATTTTATATTAATTTTATCCCATTGATTTATCTTCTTTATAAGAGATCCCGGACACCTCACATGATATTTCTTCTAAAGGTATGTGTAGTATTTGGGACCTGACTTATTTACTGTAACAGTCACCTGAGGGACTGAGACAATCCCGGGGACAGCAAAGAGAAGGCAGGGAAACGATAACAGTGAAAGGGGAAAGTACGCAACGTGAGAAGCCACATGGCCCTAATTTCCTGGAAAAAACAGGGTAGATGCGAATCTCACATTGTACTTTCAGCTAGATAAACATGCCTCTAATGTGTATTGTAAGAGTTGTAGAAATAGCACTGGTCAGCTCCCTGAAGTCTGTGCTTACTGTCAAGGAAAATGCTCATACTTTAACAATATGCATCACGGCCTCTCCTATGCTGGCTGATATTAAAAAGCCACTGTACAAGTATTTCCAAAAGCCCTTTGGTCAAATGCCTCTTCATAGGCCCTCAGGCTCCTTGTCATTCACCATATACTTGATTTTTTTCCCTCTTATCTCTCTCCAGCAAAAGCTGAAAGTAACAAATTGTGACTTAACTATTGTTCTTGAATAAATCACATCAAGGTCTATGTGCACTTCTCAGATATATTTTACATTATTGCAACAAATGGAACACTTAATGCTTGCATAGTTCTTCTGAGAAATCTCTGTCCAAATGTTGCGCCACCTTGCTATTTATTGCTGCTACTTAATAACAGATAGAGACTGGACCAATGAGGTCATCTCAAATGAGGTAATAGGGTTATAGTCAGACGTCTTTACTGCCAATCATTTCTACCCTGCAACTGGTTAGAAAAGGGGTCAGAAACTTTCCTGTTTGTAGCAGACATATTTTTGGACAAAACTTTCTATCCATTCTCAAAAAGTGTAGGGACAGAAGAGGGTATTCATATCTGCTTAGATATATGAGAAAGGGAAATCTCACAAGTAAGAAGACGTCAGAAACCAGTACAGTAATATAAATGCACTGTGCTATTGTTGGGAGCAGAGAATTAAGACAGCAAAATAACCCTTGGATATGTCTTTGGGTAGCCTATAGTCCTGACACATCTAGCACATTGCTTATTCTAATTCTAGGATATACCCCAAAATATATATCTATGCAAAAATTTGTATATAAGTATTCATAATTTTAATCATTATAGTCATGAAAATGAAGAAAACTCAAATGTCCATCCATGAACTAACGAATAGATAAATAAAATGTGGTATACCCATACAATGGAATATCATTTATCCATAAAAAGGAATGAAGTACTGATACACGACACAACATGGATGAACCTTGAAAACATCATACCGGATAAAAGAAGCCAGTCACAAAAGACTGCATATTGTATGATTCCATTTATATTAAGTGTCCCAGGAAAAGCAAATCCATAGAGATAGAAAGTAGGTTAGAGTCACCTAGTGTTAGGTTGGGGCAGCAAATGGGGAATGACTGCTAATGGGTATGGAGTTTCTTTTTGAGGTGATGAAAATGTTCTAAAATTAGATTATGGTGATGGTGACACCATTCCATAAATAAACTAAAAATCATTGCCCACTTCAAATGTGTGAATTTCATGTTGTGTAGTGTAGATTAGCACAAAGACACAAGTCACTCTCTGATTTTTATAAATACCATTTTACTGGGACCTACTAAAGGGGAAAAAAATCTAACCATTTCTGAAATGAATGCATTTCTAGAAGTTAGCTTTAAAATTTAATTTAGTGTTGCATCTAAACCCCCCCTGTAAGATCATGATCTGAGCCATAGTCAGATGCTTAACCAACTGAGCCATTCAGGTGCCCACAATAGCCAAATTATGGAAAGAGCCTAAATGTCCATCAACTGATGAATGGATAAAAAAAATTGTGGTTTATATACACAATGGAATACTACGTGGCAATGAGAAAGAATGAAATATGGCCCTTTGTAGCAACGTGGATGGAACTGGAGAGTGTGATGCTAAGTGAAATAAGCCATACAGAGAAAGACAGATACCATATGGTTTCACTCTTATGTGGATCCTGAGAAAGTTAAACCCATGGGCAAGGGGAAGGAAAAAAAAAAAAAAAAAGAGGTTAGAGTGGAAGAGAGCCAAAGCATAAGAGACTGTTAAAAACTGAGAACAAACTGAGGGTTGATGGGGGGTGGGAGGGAGGGGAGGGGGGGTGATGGGTATTGAGGAGGGCACCTTTTGGGATGAGCACTGGGTGTTATATGGAAACCAATTTGAAAAAAAAAAAAAGAAACTAATTTGACAATAAACTTCATAAAAATAAATAAATAAATAAATAAATAAATAAACAAATTTTAAGGAAAAAAAAAAAGTAAACCCCCCCTATAAAACAGACAAATTTTAAAGTCCAAAAGCCACTCTTTTGGTTTAAAAAGAAAAAATGTCTGACTTCCGGACAGTATACATCAGTACCAAATATAACCAAAAGGAAAACAAAGGTCAGCCATAGTCAAAGGGATGAAATTTTTCCTTCATGGTTTCGTTTTGGTATAGAATAACTACCAGATAGAGCAAACATCCAAGTTGTATTTTTGTATTTTGTTAGTACAATGCACTAAAGTGGCTCCTGGGAGGAAGTGGGAGATTAGAACAAGAGTTAGCAAGAGCAAGAAACAGGTTTAAACATCTAATCACTGATATTAATGACGTTACCTAGATTGTGTACATGAGATTCAGGTTACCACAGAGCATCAAGACACTATAAAACACATAAAGGTTTTGAGTTTTTAGCCTCTTCCCCCAGACCAATATCCTTTCTCTACCCCCAGATAATGGAAACAAAATTCAGGCCAAGAAATATATAACCACTAACTTGGACTCAAAGGACCATGGGGGAAAAAAATTATCTTCCAAAACCAGTCATGTATTCTCATTTTAATTCAAGTTGGCTCCCTCATATCACCCTGTGGGTTCATATTTTAAATGTGCTTTGCATATTCACAAAGAAGGTGAGAATCTACATTGGTTTTAGAAACTGCTGGCAATCTCCATTATTATTCAGGAAAGCTGTTTTAATGGTTCTGCCTAAGCAAATAGTATTTAATTTTCCTCTAATGTGATATTGCAGGTGTCACTCTTTGATACCAAAAAGTTTATTTCAAAATGTGTCCTCCAGGTAAAGTACCTGGTTTAGACCCACAGTAACCCAAGCTAAATACTGAACACGTAATGAGAAGACCACAAAAATGAAAACTGGGAAATCCACCTGTATTACCAGTCTTGCCATTAATCGTTAGTGGAGGACCTTAAATTACATATTCTTCCAAGTCTCAGTGTCTTCATCTATAAAATTAGACACCTAGAATTAGAGATTCCTTCAGATACAAAGTTTTCTTGATGCTTTTTCAGATTCCCTTTTTTTCCCCCATCTTACTCTTCCCCTATTCTCATTTTTTTTTTCTTTCACCCTCTGTAGGTGGTCTATATCTGCAAGGATACAGGGTGAACGAGCAGATCCTTAGCTTCAAGCAGTCAGTAATTGAACTCAAACCTCCATCTGAAGAGTTCAAGACTTTCTATTTCTGTGCAGAAAATAATACAGAAAACCAACGGTAAGTCAAGGTCTGCATATTTCTTCTTCATCTGCTTTGATAAGTCTTCTTAGCAAAACCCTTACCCTTACTCTCCAACTTCAGTTCCCATCTTCAGTTAACTCTCTCCATTTCTTGCATAGTCTTCATAGCTAATACTCCCCAGGATTGTTTTTTCTTGCAATGCATAGAAGATGATTCCTCCAGAAGTACTTTTTTAAGTGGAAAAGGAGTCCACAATTCTCCCCAAGGCAATGGGCTCAGACTTAAACATAAAAAAAAAAATCTACTAACACAGTTTTCCATGAATACTATGTTATTAATTCAGATTTGCTGTCTCACCTCCTTTCATATAACTCTTATTGATATGTCCATCTGAATTTGGTCAGTTGTTTGGCTTTGTTATAAGCCATTGAAGGATATAGAACTTACCTATCTAATTCAATATGTTCAGTATCAACTTTGACATGCACACATGGGCACTTGGGTTCATGATGATTTGGGGGAAAAATAGCAGTAGAGTCAAAAGAGACAAAACCATGAGGCAAAAGAAGGATTCTCTGGTACCTAGAGGATCATCCTCCATCTAATTTCAGTACTCAAGATGTCCTGTGCCCTCCATCTCTCATTCCTACTATCAACTACTTGATGACCATCCCTCACCTCATCCAGATGCTTTCTCCCAACTGTCTGGGTTAAAAAGATCTAATAAAGAAATTCACAGTAATTTATTAAAACAGAGGACATGGTAAAATTTCCATGGGTATTTACAAGAACCAAATGCACTGCTTTAACTCAAAGAAATAAACTCTGAAAGTAGAATTTCAGGATTTCTAGCCAGTAACCTTTAGGGAAGAGAGGAGTCTCCCTACCTTCTCCCATTATGTAAACCTTGTCTGCACCACTCATTCCTAAGGATAGGCTAGAGTGGGAGGTTAATGAATATAGAATTGCTAGATATTTTGCCAAGATCTTTTTCCTTGGGCTTATGCTATACAATCTGGGTGGCAAACTAAGATGGTTCCCTTGAAGGTAAGACTCCAGCTGGCATATTAGAAAAAGGGTCAGTAAAATAAAATTAACCCTTATCTGTTAAAATCCACTGTCTTCTCTAAGAGTGGAGGTTGAACTGTTAGATTTCACTGCCAAATCCATGAGTCAATATTATCGATAGGAAGCAATAGTGAGTCACTAGAGAAATACTTCAAAGCATACGAGTAGAGTTTTGCAAAGTGTGGTTCATGGAATTCTGGCTCCACAAGATGCCCTACTCCCGCAAAATAGTCTTTAGGAAATGATCCATATCATATTTCCATCTTAGAGAATCACAAAACATATTAACTTATCAATGTTCCTGACACACCCTGCTAGAAAGAATCCTGGTTACCTCTTCATAACTCCCACTACCCAAGCTTATCTGACCCAACCTTTCTTTTAAAAACATGACACGTGCTAATTACCCTTAGAATAAATTCTATATGGGTACACTTTATAAACCATCACCAAATAAAATGAAAAGAAGGAAATAGAAAAGAGAGGGGAGCTAACCTAGAGAGTTTGCTGTGGTTAATAGAATGTAATAAAGGAATATCTTGCTCTAATGGCAATATTTGATAACTCTATATTTGATCAACTGAATTTGAAATTTCTATAGGAACAGTAAAGTACTATTAATAATTGCAAAAGCCCTATAGCTCCATTAATCACTGTCTACAAACATTGAACATTCTTCTCATCCTAGTATTTATATGAACATAGTTTTACTTCTTTGCTAAACATTACATACTCTGCATTTGGTGTTTTACCTTTCATTCAATCCAAACCTAAGGATGAGGGTTTACTATATTGATTTCAAACTAAATAACCGAGAGAAATTATTAGAAAATAAATTTAAATGATTTTTTAACATTTCATCTTCCTACAGTCCAATTTTTTTTTAATGAACTGGCTTGTACTGTTATTTCTACAGCTGGATTACAGCGCTGAAAGCATCTATCAAAAAGTGGCTTCCTTTACATCAGGCTATTCAAGACTTCATGAATCGACCTCTAGAGGAGACCAGAATGTAAAAGAAACCCTAATCTTAAGAGAAAGGACCCACAGGGGCGCCTGGGTGGCGCAGTCGGTTAAGCGTCCGACTTCAGCCAGGTCACGATCTCGCGGTCCGTGAGTTCGAGCCCCGCGTCAGGCTCTGGGCTGATGGCTCGGAGCCTGGAGCCTGTTTCCGATTCTGTGTCTCCCTCTCTCTCTGCCCCTCCCCCGTTCATGCTCTGTCTCTCTCTCTGTCCCAAAAATAAATTAAAAAACGTTGAAAAAAAAAATTTAAAAAAAAAAATAAATTAAAAAAAAAAAAAAGAGAAAGGACCCACAAAATCACTACCAGCCTGTTGTGGGAAGAAACAAAAACATTTTTTATTACATAGCATTCAACTGAATGTTCCTCCAAAACATTAAAATTTTGTGATAATATTATCACTTTGTTTTTGAACCAAAGCACCAACATCTAATGTGACATTCAGAAAATAGAATATCTATCAACATCATTAATATCTCACATTTCTGCCCCTCAGGCTGCTCGTGTTAGCATCAAAAAATAGTATGTTCCATACCCATGTCTTTTGAAAGCATAAATTCAATAAAAGTTAATTTCTTTTTTGTATTCTTTGCTAAATCTTCCATTCTTTCCTTTGACTGTAGGCTTCCCAGAATGCCTATAGGCCATGATATGGGAAGCTGATATTTGGAAAAATTAAGATCATGGAAATGAAGTGGCTTAAATGGTGAATAAATAATACAGCTAAACAAGGTCCTCTCTGTCAGGTCATCCTACAATCAACTAACCCAACTACCTCCCAGGACTTCCCAGATGAAAGAAAATAATAACAATTATTGCTATAAAAATAAGGAAGGAAGTAGGCTGAATTTAGGGGAGCAAACTCAAAAAATGCATCGTATGATTACCTGAATTATTACCTGAATATCTGTCACACTGCAAAGGGAAAACACAAAATAAGTCAAGAATGTCCTGCCCTGGAAGTAACATTCAGAGAAATTCAAAAGTAAATTCTAAGTAGTGACCTCATTTCTTAGTGGAACAATCCCAGTGTGGAGCCATGATGTTGTGATGCACTTGGAAGTCCCATGCCCTTACTAATGGAACAAGGAAAACAAGTTTCAGGGAGTTCAACTGTCAGATTTAAGTGCTCTGGAACAATTGAAAACAGTAATAAAAACTTACGGTCTTGTTTGTTCACAAAATAATAGTATTTCAGAGCTCACAAAGACCTTATAGCTCAACCCCTGTTTAGGTGAAATCTCAGGGAGGGAGTTGCCTGTTGAAGATCACCAAGGTTGTTAATGAAAGACCAGGAACTGAATCCGGGTCTTCATCCCTCCATCCAGTGTTGTTTCCACTCATCCTACAGCTCTTCATTGTTATAAAGAATGTGTGGTTTCACAGAGATAATGTAATCACCCACTTTCCGAAGTTGTCCAATGCTTCTAGTCTTTGCCTGAGATTGGAAACACATCGATTCCAGCAATAAATCATGTTTATATCTCTACAATCTCATGAAGAACTTCGTGTTGATTCAAATTATATCATTTTACAGAGAATCTTAAATGTGAAAAAGATATCAAAATTCATGCCATTTTTCATACACTCCTCACCTCTGCCCTCTCCCCCAAAGACTGCGAACTCTTCAAATAGATGGCAACAGTTTGCAGCTGTCATTCACCACAACTCAGATAAAGGATGCGTGAGTGTGTGAGCATGTGCTACTTAGTTCCTGTATTAAGAGAAGCTGCACAAATGAATCCATGCCCCCCAAAAGACATGCCGTAATACCCTAACCAACCTAATACCATAATCAAAAATGTTCAATTAACAATAACAGATAGTCCTCTGTTCTGACAATGGTCTCTTTGTTCTCCCAGTATTTGCCATGACAATAATGAGGTCTTTCAGCAGGGGCATCATCAGTAATGTTCATGTCAGAAACCTGGAGCTCATACATCCGCTCCCCAGTGGAGCACTCGGCCTCTTTGGAGCTCCGCCATGGAATGCACAAACTGTGCCGTTACCAGGCAGCCAGCTAGTGACCACAGCCAACTGTAACACTGGCACAGAGCTTTCTCCTGAAGGGGAAAAACAAAAGCAACTACCTCAATAAAATGTGAATACAATTTTCCCTGAATTAAGCAGTTGTATAACTCACTTGAAAGTAAAAGGTATCAATGTTCAAAGTTACTCCTCAAAAACTACTGTTGCTATTCCTGGAAGATTCTAGAGCTCTAAACAGTACCATACATTATGCCAAAAAAAATTTGTGTGAGCATTTTTATGTGGAGACAATTTTAAGCTTTTATATGATTTTCAAGGGATATGTGACTCAAAAAGAACTTTTTAGGTCTAAGATTAAGAACATTTCTCAAGATCCACAAGGTTTCCATCTTTAATAGATACAATATGGAGGGGAAAGGGCAGGGCCGGTCTTCTACATATGCACTATCTGACCACACATTTTAGGATTAGCCCACCTTTTGGCAAATCAAAGAGAGCTTGCCATGAGTCCAGTGGTCAGTTAGTCAATTATTTATTCATTGAGCACCTACTGTGGACCAAGAACTGACTGCCACCAGCCTACTACCATTAGGAGAGGCGAAAAAATTATTAAAGTCTGTTCTCTGTAGCCAGAAGGCCCAAGTTCAAATTTTAGCTCTGTCACTTCCTGGCTGTGACTTTACACAGGTAAACTTTAACCCTCCCTGCTTTAGCTTCCTCATCTATAAATGGGGATAATAGTATCTGTCACGTGTGTTTGTGAGAATTATATGAATAGTGTACAAAAAGCACTGGAACAGTGAGTGTCCCTGATGAACTCTCAATATGATTATCAATATCATTAGCAAGGATTGTCAGCCAATAGTCACATCTCTGTGGACTCTTCCTGAGGGAATACATCTTGTCTCCATTTCACTACCCACAGGTAGAGAGGATAAAGGAACATTCCATCAGGGTTTCCATCTTAAGTGGGCTTAATAGACCCAAATATTTTCAGGTTTTGTGGGTCATCTGCTGCATAGTATTGCCTATTTAGAACCCAAAGACTGGCCTATAGTTGTCTAAACTCTGCTAGCCCCACTCCTTGATAAACTTGGAAGATTTTCCATCAGTATTCCTAGAAGCCCTAAACTAAGGCCACATTGTTCTCAGGAGGTCCCTGATGGGCCTAAGTAGTGCTGATCTCGCTCCAATTCTTGTTCTGCCTCATCTGTTGACTTAATGTGCACACTATAAAAGAAAACCCCTGGACTGTTCTGTACTTGGGAATTACATTTAGTGAAGATAAATTAGGAAATATCAAAGGGCACAATGAATTAGAAGGGAACTACAGGCAATCAGTCTATTTCCTTATTTGCCTCACCCACTTAGCCTGAGAAAATGATCTCAATGATCCCTTGCCTCCCAATCCCTCTCAAGCTTCTTCCTGGGCTTGGAACAATTTCTCCATACCCACCCTGACTTCTGAGAAAAAATACTTTCTCCAGAGTACAATTCTGTTTTCCATTCCAACCCATGTAACAACCATATAAAACCATTTCAAAGACGTGTACATAGTGGGATGTAAAAGCTAATGAACCTATAAAGCATTTTTTTTTTTTTTTTTTTTTTTGGGACAGAGAGAGACAGAGCATGAACGGGGATGGGGGAGGGGCAGAGAGAGAGGGAGACACAGAATCGGAAACAGGCTCCAGGCTCTGAGCCGTCAGCCCAGAGCCTGACGCGGGGCTCGAACTCACGGACCGCGAGATCGTGACCTGGCTGAAGTCGGACGCTTAACCGACTGCGCCACCCAGGCGCCCCTAAAGCATATTTTTTAAAAAAGTAACCACTCTATACTAACAATTCCTCACAGCTTACATATACAATATTTATGCATGTATCTTTTTGGTTTAAAAATATCCCTCATATGTTTCCAAACCTGTCTTTTTAGAATGGAGCCCATTCTTAAGCAGAGATTTTCATTTCAGTGACTCTTCACAGGCTATGAATACCCAGGATGCATAAACAAAGTTCTGAATTATGCTAGTGGATTATTTGATCAATCTTTTCAAGCAGACTGAGGAGGTTCTCATGTTTTTAATTCCAGGTGTGATGACTTCAGGGAGGTAGGAATATGTCTGTCTTAACTGTATTCCCTGAAACTAGCACGCTGTCTAGCATACATTAAGTATTCAATATTCATGTGGAAAAGCATAAATAAATGAATTCCAGCTACTGACCTGATCACAGATGAAAATTAAATCTTCTACTTATGAATTTAGATTCTAAGTTGCATTAGGACTTTAAGGGTTGACAGTTACCGAAAGGTTTTGGAGTAGACATAAGTATAAAGGTATTCTAATTATGAAGAAATGGTGGCATCTATGGAAATGAAGGCAAGAATGCACCTCAGAGGTAGCTTCAATGGTGATCAAAGCATTAGGAAGAAACCTGAGGTTTCATCTCTCTCTGTGCTACCGCTTTTGTGCATCCACTTCTTCTTTCTCCCTGCGGTTGACTTTAGTCGTTATAGAGAATGAATGCATGAATTGTGGTCAAAATTCCAATGACAGTCATGGCCTCTTGTAGACAGTATCTACATGTGAAGATTGCCTAGCCTCCTCATTCATAAAGTCAACATCCAGAGCATAAGGTAGAACAGCCTATGTAGCAATCATATCTAGGGTCAACATGGTAGGGTGAGCTACTCTGCATATCACCAATGAAGTGTTATGTAAGCAAGGGCCTACACAGAAACACTTATAAGAGAACCAAAGTCAAAACAGAGCTCCCCCTGACCAAAGATAAGATACAGGAGACTTCCCATTTCAGAGGCACTTGCTCCCACAAAGAGGAAAATGCTGTCTTGCCACTCTTTCCAAGTGCTTGAAAGTTGTGTCTTACTTTGGATGGTGGAACCCCGGGAGATATCTAGGTAGCTGCTGTTCAAGTCCAGCTTCTATCGTTTGCCATCAGAGTCATGAGTGATTAGGGTGACCATATAATTTAGCTTCCAAATCAGGCCATTTTGAGAGAAGACACTACGAATAATTATACTGAGACAACGGATATAAGCAGGGAATGTCTCAGGCACAGTAAGACATATGTCATCTTATGAATAATGTACAAAATGGTATTCTCTGCTTTGTCATCCACTTGGAAGAACATGATTTTAGCTCACAGCTTCCAGTACATATGCTCTCAGGTCCAGTTCCCCATGAAAGAATAATTTTGTTCTTTCAATACCAATTCTAACGAATTCAAAGAGACCAGTTACTCATGACCAAGACAATGGGTTTACATTACAAGAAAACAGATTCTGAGAGCTCAGCAGCCCTAACTCTGTGTTTGTTTGGAGTGGAGCAGGAGGAAGAAGGGTTTTATTTTCAGAAAAATGGAGTCTTTGGGAAGTCACTGGTTGAGATTTTATGCTGCTTAAACAAGTTTAATGATATAGAGGAGCCCTAGAATCCAAAGAATTCCCATTAAAATGACTATACAATTTAGTGTGTTTGCCTGTCATGGTTCCATGGATGCTTACAGAAGTCCATGAGATCCCTGTGTCTGAGACAAGACTTTATTACTTACAGCCGAAGCAGCCACTGACCACCACTTGTAAGCTGCAGCCTGTGACACAAGTTCTAGCTCTGTCACCAACTACCTGTACTGCCTGTAAAAAGTCATTCGGCTTTTCAAATATTTAGTTACCTCAACTTTATTGTTGTACTATGCAGACTCAGCCCTAAAACAGATGTCAAAACAGTTTACTTAAGTAACAGTTCTTGAGAAATTGTTGTTTTTCCTGAGCTCATAAGAGAAGAGTGTAATCAACTACCCCACACTTTAAAAAGTTTACCACTTAACACAATAAATTACAATATAACTTAAGATTATGAGGAAAGTATAGTAATATGTAATTAAAATTGTAAATATAAAACAGGAGACCCCTTTTTTTGGACACTATTTAAAAGGTACTGGACTCGAGCTTGACCTTCTATAGAGCTCCCCTACTGTGTTGATTTAGCAGCAAAGCAATGAAGTGTTATGTTATGAATGTAAGTTTGAAACAGGAACTCTCTTGGGTGAATGCCATTGAACCACATCAAATCTTTTATTTTGCTAAAATCCCCCTCTCAGACAACTTTCCAACTGATTATACATATTTGTCCTTTATGCTTCATCAGTTTCTCAACTTGTAGATAAAAATAAAATGTTTTGCTCAGTGAATCTGTTCAATTGTAGTCACTGTAATTATGACTTTATTTTTAAATGATCCATGCTGTATTTTTCTATGCTGTAAAATAAACTGAATTGTGTTTTGGGGAATCTTTTCTCTACTCTTTGCAACAACATAAGGTAATGTGATCCAATAATTTTGCTCTACTTTCGTATGGACTTTTCACTCTAGCTTCTCTCACTTTCCTCTGGAGTGTTAATTACATGTGAAATCTGATACTAATTGGACCAGTGGAGTTATATATAGCCCTAGTTGGTTCAGCATTATTATATTTACTGTGAATTAGTTAATTATGGGACTTCCATAAAAATATACTGATGATGATGTTTTGTTTTGTTTTGTTTTTTTCATGAGAACACCTTCCTGATCTTTTGAAAGGAATGTGTGTGTGTGTGTGTGTGTGTGTGTGTGTGTACATGCGTTCATCATCTTTCTTTAAAATCTTACTTAGGAATTCCTAAGCCCTGAAGTAATACAGACATTTTAAGTTCCATGACAGGGTTTTAACTGAACAAAATGTAGTGGCTATAACAGAGCTACCCCTTCCACTACAGTCCTGAAAAGAAATGGGACGTTTCTGGGGCATCCAGGTGGCTCAGCTGGTTAAGCGTCCAACTTTAGCTCAGGTCATGCTCTCACCGTGTGTGAGTTCCAGCCCCACGTTGGGCTCTGTGCTGACAGCTCAGGGCCTGGAGCCTGCTTCATATTCTGTGTCTCCCTCTCTCTCTGCCCTTCCCCTGAGCATGCTCTGTCTCTGTCTCTCAAAAATAAATAAATGTGAAAATTTTTTTAAGAAAAATAGGAGGTTCCTCTGTCCTCATATGGCATCCATTTTCGGTCCTAAACTGTGATGTTTTAACGCCAGGACCTGTTTATACCTGGCTTGAAATGTAGTAGCAGCTTAGAATTGTGTACACATCGGTTCAGCTAAAGCAGTTGTAGGTGCTATTCTGTGCATTCCTAGAGAGGTAAAATTTCCAACTTTTTACTGAGAATAAACAAACATGCTATGTCACATAGGATCACTACCCTATCATGTCCTGCTGCGAAGTCTAAATGCTTCAGAAACCAAGTAAAATAAATGTGGCCACCTGACAAACCTATACAGAATGTATTTATTTAGCAGCAATAGGCCATTATCTAATGACAAATCCTCAATTTATCAGGTAAAACTGGTGACCACAGCATCCACATACTTAGTCAAAAAATAGAATTAGTTTTAAAAATATTTTCAAACATTTAGCTCTATAGTCATTCATTCACTCATTCATTCTCAATATGCTTCAGGCCCTAGAAAAGAGTTGCCTGGTAAACGGGGTCTCTGTCCTCACTGACAGACTGACCTTCTAGGGGAGGAGTCTCACTGTCAACTGGCAATAAGATAAATCAATGGATGAAATAAGTACAAAACATGATGAGCACAAGGAGGAAAATAACTAGCTTACACAAAGAGAGAATGAAAATGATTCTGAGACCCAGACAGGGAGAAGAAGCTCCTTTGGGAAGAGATGGATTTCTGCTGGAACAAGGGAAACAAATGAATAATCGGACGAGAGTTTGTAGATTCAAGTGTGCTGACCACGGACCAGGAGCTTTGGCAGTACAAGGAGCCAGGAGATTGCATCATACTGGCAAATACACAGAGCCCAGAATGGAGATGAGGTAATAACGGATCGCTGGGGGGCTTGGCCTTCATAGCATAACTGAGAGCAACTGGGAAGGGGGTATGACTGAATGAATTATAATTAACTCTTAATTAAAAGTAAGCATTGCTCTAGTGTTGAAGTCTCAAATATTTTGCTCTGTGGGGTGGCATCCGAAACCAAGTAACTAGCTGTTAAAGCACCATTACTCAAATTATGATGACATAGATTTTGTATCATTATTTCCAGCAAATTATAAACATTTAAAAATGAAATGTGCTAAATTTGCATGACATATTCTTGATATCACCTAACTCCTATACCTCTTGTTAGGCTGAATAATCAATGAAAGTAGAACTGGGTGCTGTTTTCCTACCACTCCTGGAACTTTTACCGCTGATAAACACACCGTCATAGGAGAGTTTCAGGATAACAAAGAGTTGTGTGCTAAGTAATCTTTTCCTTACTCTGCACCTATTTGGCTCAGTTGATTATTGCCAATGGTAATGGCTCTTTTAACACATTAAACACATTCACCAGGTAGCTTTGTTCTCTTCCAAGGCCTCAAGTTGTACCTCTAAAAGTGCCAGTTTTCTCCAAAGACCATTTTGTTTTCTTTTGTTTTCTAAATAAAAAAATAACTCAGTGCACAAGTCCTAAAACCACAGGTCAATTGCGTCATAGGTAAAGGATATTCAGTACATTCTTTTGTCATATGGTAAAATACTTGCTTTGTACCGAAGCAGAGACATAAAAAAGGTAAGTGAGATCATAAAGAAAAACTATGATGAGAAGGGAACTGAATGCCTAGCCCTGACAGTAAAGAATAAGGAGACTCCAAATTATCTTAAACATAAACCCTACTATATGATCACTAACATGAACCAGAAAGAACTTCCTGGCTATCTACAGGTGAACGTGTTGAAACAGAGGGAGAGAGTCACAAGTAACCAATTCATGAGACATTTTCATCCCCTTTAAAAAAAAAAAGAGGGAAAAGAATGAGTCTTTAACTCCTCATTTTCAAGATAAAGAAACTGAAGTCTGCTGGAACCTGTAAAATCTAGCTGTCTGGAGGTTACCTGAGAATAATGGAATTGGAGACACCAACTCCTATGTAACATAGAAGTGGTGGTTTGAGAGGTAGAGATTTATTTAGAGAACCCAATGGCATAGCAAGAAACTCTAGTAAATAATGTAGAAAAGGTAGAGACAGGAGGAAACATGTTGACCTTCAGAGAAATACATTAGGTTCCTTTTAATTTTCTCCTAAAGAACTAAAATCTGTTCACTGACACAGCACCATAGGATGAACCTTGGCAAATTGGGAGCTCAGTCATAAGATGGTGAGTTCTTGATATTCCTTCTAAAGGAGATATATCCCAAAGGCATAATGACTTGGTCACCAAAAACAGGAGTTCTGCTATAAGAATTACTGTGTTACTTCATACGAAAAGGAATTCAAATATTAACTTTTCCAAAAATCCCACAGCCACTGACCTTGCACTGAGAGACTTCCATAATGACAATGAGACGTGAAAGCAAGAAAACTCTCTGAACTTAGGGTAGAATAGATTTTACTGGCCTCAATGACAAGCTTGTTGTACTTGGCACGGGACATGAGTGACAGGAGCTATTACAAGTTCAGGCAGCACAGCTGAGAAATGTGATAAGTAGTAAATGTCTAGTTCTAGAGAATACTGACTTTCTGTTCCATGAAGGAGCAAAATATTGTGAATTACTATTTTGGCGAAGGTCCAGTGCATCAAAAGGATCTAAAAGTTCACCATTTCACTCTACGAGAGTAATGAGAAAGAAGTACTTTCCATGTTATAGTTTATGCCTCAAAAATCCAATCCAATTAAGGATATCATTAAAAGAAATAAGCTTCCCAGGGTGGTGGGTACTAAAAAGTCTAGACTAAACCATAGCAGTCACAAAGTTGTCTTCAGCTACAGCGTTTGGGCCATCCATAGTTAAAGAGGTTAAACATACGTGGGTGAGAGCAGAGCAGAATGAAGGTGGTTTCACCAGCCTCCTGCTACGTGTCCACATCACAAGTGATTTAACAGATTAATTAAGTCACAAGTGATTTAACAGACTAATTCCCCTTCCATGGACCTCTGAGTTACAGTAATACAAAACAGTAAGTTCCTGAAGACACTACACTGTCACATTCCAAGCCAAGTAAAAAAGCAAAGCAGTTTTCTTTAGCTATAGCAGCACTATCCAGTAGGTAGCCTCTAGCCACGCATAGCTTTTCCACTTGCAATGTGGCTAGTGATGTGTTGTTAGTGTAAAATATATACTAAATCTGGAAGACTTAATATCAAGATATGTAAAACATTTCATTAATATTTCTTCATATTTGCAACATGTTAAAATGAGAATCTATCAGAAATAGTGGGTTAAATAAAATATATTATTAAAATAATTTTACCGATTACTTTTTAGTTTTTTTATGTAGCTACTAGAAAATGTTAAATTATATATGTGGCTCACAATATGTTTCTATTGGTCAGTGCAGAGATACACCTTTCATATGCTACTGGTAAGAAAACAGTGGGGTGCCTGGGTGGCTCAGTTGGTTAAGTGACCAACTTCAGCTCGGGTCATGATCTCGCAGTTTGTGAGTTCGAGCCCCGCGTTGGGCTCTGTGCTGACAGCTCAGAGCCTGGAACCTACTTCAGATTCTGTGTTTCCCCCTCTCTCTACCTCTCCCCTGCTCACGCTCTCTGTCTCTCTGTCTCTCAATAATAAATAAACATTAAAAAAGAAAAAAAAGAAAACAAAACAGGGGCACCTGGGTGGCTCAGTAGGTTAAGCGCCCAACTTTGGTTCGTGAGTTCGAGCCCTGTGTTGGGCTCTGTGTTGATAGCTCAGAGCCTGGAGCCTGCTTCAGATTCTGTGTCTCCCTCTCTCTCTGCCCCTCCTCTGCTCATTCATTCATTCTCTCTCTCTCTCTCTCTCTCTCTCTCTCTCTCTCTCTCTCTCAAATAAATAAACATTTAAAACATTTTTTTAAAAAAAGAAAACAAACAGTAATGGAGACATGAGTTTCTTCTTCCAAAAAGTCTTGGCTGGATACTATACTGAGCTCGGCCACACAGTCTTTGTATCCCTAAGAAGCAGAGACACAGAAAGCTATACTTTTCTAGGTGACTGAGAAACTAGCAAATCTGTGATTCTACAAAAATTAAATAAAAGAACTATGAAATAAACTATCCATGTTGGAAATCACTAGAGCTTTTAAAAGAACAAGAGAAAAGGGGCTTAAAGAATCATGGGAATTGACCTCATTCAGATGGATGTATTAAAGATAATCAATATGAGGATTTTGTGAATTCAGAGGTAGAAACTAAAGTGAGACATACTCCACAATGCATTTGTAATCTTGCTGTAGGCATTGATAAACCAATCCCAACAGTGAGGTTCTGCTGTAACAAGGTGGAGATTAGTTTGGTCTTCATCTATTGCAATGCCCTTCTTGTATTCTTTCCTGTACTACAGAGCTAGAAAGGTAAAGAGTACATGTCCCAGACTCTGTAACAGCGTAGGTTCCAGATGGGAGTTCTGGCTCTATCAATCAGATACACAAATATGAGACTTGAATTTGGAACTGAGTATGCAGGGAAAGAGTGGAGCAGAGCAGTCATGTTGCGAGCTTGGTTCTCAAGCTGAGAGCTGGAGGAGCAGAGCTTCAGTTGGACAGGCAACTTTCCCATGGTGGCCAAGGCAGCAACTTGGCAGCCCAGTTTTGACATGAAGATTTGGGAGTGGTTCCTAGAAGCTCAGTCTAATAGCTGTCTCTTCAACTATAAAACATATACAAAAAGGGTACTTATAAGCTTGTTGGAATGAACTGATGCATAAAAAGGATTAGCACAGTGATTGGTACCTAAAAAGCAATTAATAACTGTTAACTATTATTAGAATTTTAATATTAGTTATCAGAATTTGAATTCAGGGTTGATCATGGGGGAATTCTGCATAGCAAGTCAGATTTTGGCCAGAAATAAAAGTGATGAAGTTTTCCACTCATGACAGACCAAGAAAATCCCTTTATCTGGAGTCACGTATTGAAGAAAAGTTAGAGAAACATCTTCCATCAATTCTTAAAAGATGATAACTCTCTCATGTAGGTAAGTGTAAGAAAGCTAGACTAGAGGAACTTGCCACATAACATTATATTCCAGGGAGCTAAGTACCTGGGACTGTTCAGGAAGATGTATGAATCTGGAGAGTACATAAATAGAAATACCTCATTCAAAAGAACGATGCAGAAAGCAAAATAAACAAAAAATTCTTTGCTGCTTAGTTCTTAAACTAATGGAGGATGTTAAATAACGGTTGAACTAATTTTCTAAGACTTCATTGCTGGCTTCATTTCTAGAGGGTGTCATTAGTTAATCCTTTAAATGGCTATTGAACAGGGTGCCTAGGTGGCTCAGTGGGTTAAGTACCCAACTCTTAATTCTGGCTTAGGTCATCATTTCACGGTTCTGTGGGATTGAGCCCCGTGTCCCACTCTGCACTAACAGTGCCAAGCCAGCTTGGGATTCTCTCTCCCACTCCCGCACATGTGCGCTCTCTCTCAAAATAAATAAGCGTTAAATATAAGTAAATAAATAAACAAAGAAACAAATAAATAGCTATTGAGCCTTCCATATGCCAGGCACTGGCACTAGGCTAGGCAATGGGGATAAAACGTCAGGAAACAAATCACCCATAGTTGCAGTGTGAGGGTTGATAGGAGCTGAAATGAGAAAGGAATCGAGTTTCACTGGAACGTAATCTGTCTTAGGAGACAGTTCCCAGGATGAGGGGGAGTCAGTAGCATGATATTCCCCATAAATTTTCATTCCTTCACTTTGCACTTGACATCAACCTTCTTCCACATTACCCTTTGCCCAAGAGAGGACCAACAACCAATCTAGAAGAAATGCTATGACTGTATGGCAAAAGCTGAGGGAACAACTTTAATTGTTTTAAACCATCTCAAATTTGCAAAAAAGTTACAAATATCACACAAAAAAATTGATTCCTGAATCATATGAGAATAAGTCACTGACATGATGTGCCATCATACTCCAAGAAGTTAATGTCCATTTCCTACAAACAAGGACATTCTGTTTCACAACCACTACGGAGCCATCAATATTAAGAAATTAGCACTGATACATTACCACCAGCTAATCCTCAGACCCCACTTGAATGCCACCAGTTGTTCTAGTAATATCCTTTACCAGGATCCACTTCAGAAGTATGTGTTGCCCTTAGTTGTCACATCGTTTTAGTCTCCTTCCACCTGGAACATTTCCTTGACTTTAAGAACCAGGTACTTTCAGTTATTTTGTAGAATTTTGATTACTCTGATATTTTCTTGTGAATAGACTAAAAATATCACAAATGTGAGGTTGTTTTCTTCCCCTTGCATCCTATCAAGTGGTAAACAATCTCTATTTTTACCATTACTACTAATGTTCACTTTGATCACTTGATTAAGGTGCTCTCTGTCAAATTTCTCTACCACAACCTTAGTTTCTATCTCCCTGTAATACGTAGCCTGTGGAGAGTCACTTTTAAAATGCATGAATATCCCTTCTCTCATAAATTTTTTAAAGTATCCACTTATTTATTTATGTCAGTATGAATTCATGGTTCCTGATTCTATATGTTATTCTCACTACTCACTTGGATGTTCAAACTGTCTCAGGTTTGGTCAGTGGGAGTTCCTGCCAACTGGCTCTGCGTCTAGTTGATGTTGTTCATTCCTTGAGCATTTTTTTTTTTTTTTTTTACTTTCTGGCACAAAAAGATGTTCTAGGTTTATATTGTACTTTCCATGCTCAGCCTGGAGTCAGCCATTTCTCCAAGGAGCCTTGGATGTCTTATGGTTGAAAGTAAGAGCATCGTCAGCTGTCAGTCAGCCACTTCAGAGAGTACCATAACTGCAGAAGCCCCCTTGCCCAAGGTCACACCCCTGGGCAGCCCAACTGAGGCAGGTGTCAAAGTCTGTGTTAGAGTGTACCTCCTAGAAAACCCAAACTGCAGCTGAAGCCAAGTGTAGTCACTAGTTGTATTCATTGATATTGGGGTGTTACTGCTCCCAGACCCTCAGTGGGCAGAGGATTTTGTGTCTGTGTGCACAAGTATATTTACAAGTATATTCTTCTATATATCTGTGGTAACTTAAATATAGCCTCCCAAGTGTTATCCACATCCTAATCCTGGAACCTTGAATGCTACCTTATTCTGTTAAAAAAATAAAAATAAAAACAAAAAAAAGAGGAGAGCCTTTATCAAGTTAAAAATTGTGAGATGGGGACCGTATCCTGGATTAACAAGGTGGACTCAGTGTAATCACAATAGTACTTACACAAGAAAGACAGAGGCATCAGAATGAGAGAAGGAGACACAATGATAGAAGCAGAGGCCAAGATGATACAGAGCCACAAGCCAAGGAATACTGGCAGCTTTTAGAAGCTGGAAAAATAAAGAAAGTAGATTCTCCCCTAGCTTCCAGGAGGACTGGGGCCCTGCCCACACCTTGAGTTCAGCCCAGTGTAACTGATTTTGGACTTGTGGCCTCTAGAACCTTTGAGAAAATAAATTTCTGTTGTTTTAAGCCACCAAGTTTTGGGTGATTTGCTACAGCAGCCTTAGGAAACTAATCCAATTTCTATCATGACACAGAAGCCTTCCTCACACAGCTCAGACTCTGATACCACTCTCCTCACTCTGGTGACTTCCAAAATCATCTAGTAAAAAGCCCCTTGAGAGAATGACCTTCTCATCTTGCTCAGACTCAGAGAACTCATGCCAGGCCACACCCTATATAAATGGTTTCCTTACCCCACTGAGGTTCCCATTCATAGCATCTCACACCAGGCTGCCTTTCTCTATACCTGTTCTCTTTCCCTTCTTGCACCCCCACAACCATTCCAATCCACTTCTCCCTGGATACACCTTTCCCCCACATTTGCAACCAATAACCACTTTCTCTCTTCTCATCATAGAAGGCCTGACATTTATTTTCTGAGAAAGTGAACCAGTCCCCAGATTTGAGCATATCAGGCACCTGGAGGATTAAGGAGAAGTCTTCATATTGAAGATGGGTGTCGCCTCCTCTGCCTTTCTCCAAAAAGGCTGACAGTCAGGCTTGCACTCAACTGGGGAAGAGATAAGAGGAATCTTCTATGGAGAAAGTGAATAGCCTCAAAGAAGAAATCTACACAGGGGTGCCTGGGTTGCTCAGTCGGTTGAGCGACCAACTTCAGCTCAGGTCATGATCTCATGGTTTGTGAGTTCGAGCCCTGGGTCAGGCTCTGTGCTGACAGCTCAGAGCCTGGAGCCTGCTTCCGATTCTGTGTCTCCCTCTCTCTCTGCTCCTCCCCCACTCATGCTCTGTCTCTCTCTGTCTCAGAAATAAATAAACATTAAAAAAATTTTTTAAAGAAGAGATCTACACATACTGATATTTGGAGGCACTCTCCCAACAAAAAGGCTATTTCACTGCTTGTAAGTCAGTAAGTACTACCCAGGCACACTATCCCTGATTGGAGTCTTCATCAGTAAAACTTGATGGAATGGAAGCAAAATATCACCAAATTATTCAGGAAAATTCCAGAATGAAAGATTTTATTAAAAAGCAAGAAGACAATGGGGTGTCTGGGTGGCTCAGTTGGTTAAGGCTCCAACTTTGGCTCAGGTCATGATCTCCTGATTCATGAGTTTGAGCCCCATATCGGGCTCTGTGCTGATAGCTCAGAGCCTGGAGCCTGCTTCAAATTTTGTGTCTCCTCTCTCTCTGTCCCTCCCCCACTCATGCTCTGTCTCTCTCTCACACAAAAAATAAGTAAACACTAAAAAAATTTTTTAAAAACAAACTAAAAAAAGAAGACAAAAGAACCCAGAAAAAAAATAGACAATTTAGGGAACAGCAAAACAAATTTTAAAATATACATTATATTCTCAGAAAGATAAAAGAAAAATGGGATTCTGTAACAGACAACAAGAAAGAGCTCTTAGGGATTAAAATAAAACTGATTAAATTTTAAAATTCAAGGAAAAATAGTAACTATACAAAATTAAGGATGTGTTAATTAACCCGATTATAATCATTTCACAAAGTATACATATATCAAATCAACATGTTGCATACTTTATTTTTTTTTTAACGTTTATTTATTTTTGAGACAGAGAGAGACAGAGCATGAATAGGGGAGGGGCAGAGAGAGAGGGAGACACAGAATTGGAAGCAGGCTCCAGGCTCTGAGCCATCAGCCCAGAGCCCGACACGGGGCTCGAACTCACAGACCATGAGATAGTGACCTGAGCTGAAGTCGGACGCTTAACTGACTGAGCCACCCAGGCGCCCTACATGTTGCATACTTTAAATTTATGTAGTTTTATTTGTCAATTATACCTCAAAGTTGGAGGGAAAATAAAGAAAAAAAATATTTTTGTTTCTTTTGTTAACATTTATTTATTTATTTTGAAAGAGAGGGAGAGGCAAAGAGAGGGAGGGAGAGAATCCAAAGCAGGCTACACATTGTGAGTGCAAAGCCCGACGTGGGGCTTGAACTCACAAACCATGAGATCATGACCTGAGCCAAAATCCAGAATCAGACACTTAACTGTCTGAGCCACCCAGGTGCCCCAAGAAAAAAATTTTATATAAGCAGATATTCAGTAGAGGAGTTCAAAGTTAAAATTGAGGCTTCTTTCCACAAAGTAGAACAAAAAATAATAATAATAAAGGAAATATAAAATTAGAGAGAAAATATGAGGAAAAAGAGAATCAGTCTAGACTATATAGTTTTGAGCTAATAGAAATTACAGAAAAATAGGACAAATTATCAAAAGTACAATACAAAGTTTATCATAAATGAATAGCATAAATCTCAAGGTTGACTCTCAATAGGTAAAAGCAGAACAAAAGAAAACAACAACAACAACATCAACAAAATCCCAACTCACATCAAGCAAGACTCGTCGTGGTAAAATTTTGAAACACCAGGGATAAAAAGAAGACTAAAATCTTCCAGAGAAAAAAGCTAGTTGCATACAAAGGAATAGGAATTAAAATAGAATCAAACTTCTCTATAATCTAGAATTCTATATCCAGTCATGTTATTAATTAAAGGTGAGGGTGGAATAACAATATTTTCAGATTGGAATGGCTCAGAAATCTGTTTCCCGTGGACCCTTTTGTATTAGTCAGGAGAGGCCAGAATGCCAGCAATGCCAAAAATCTCGAATGCTTAATAAACCAAAGGTTTCTTTCCTGGCATACTTGGAATTTGTGTGAGTACAAGAAATTTCCCAGGTCGACCATCTTCCATGGCAATTTATCAACCAGTCTTATTTTTGGTTTTATGACTTTCTCTATACAAGGACTGGTATCTCCCTCCATGGAGAAAGATAGTGTTTTTGTCCAAACTGGCGCTTATCATTCCTACTCCTAGCCCATTGCCCGGAGCTAGTTAATGACCTACACGGCTACAAAGAGGCAGTGGAGTGTCACCCTCCTATCTATCCAGGAAGGAAAGAAAGATTATGGAGAGGTACTAGACATGTCTACCATATTTATTTTAGGAAGCCACTGTGAGATGTGCTCAAGCAAAACAAAGGAGTATCCAAGAAAAGAGAAAACATGAGATCCAGAAAATAGGGATTCCACATCATCAGGCCTGGAAAGCATTCAGTCCAAACTAAAGCAGGAAGACTCAGGGCTCTGGAAAAGAGGTCATGAAGGGAGAAAAACAAAATGGAATTAATAGCCTATGTGTGGAGATTTGGAAAAAAAAAAAAATACCATTGTCAGCAATGAAAAATATTCAATCAAGTTCTTAGAAAACAATGTAAATAACATGTAGGAAGGTTCCTGGCTGGCTAAGTCAGTAGAGTATGAGACTCTTGATCTCAGAGTCAGTTAAGTATACGACTCTTAACTTCAGCTCAGGTTGTGGCTTCATGGTTGTGAGACAGAGCCCTGTGTCAGGCTCCACCCTGAGCATGGAGCCTGCTTGGGACTCTCTCTCTCCTTCTCTCTCCGCCCCTCCCCCACTCATGCTCATGCCCTCTCTCTCTCTCCCTTTCTGTCTCTCTCAAAATGAAGAAATAAACATCAAAAAAAGAATAAAAAACCATGATAATTGGAGGAAATGAAAGTTATATAAGACAAATTATATAAGAAAGAAAATTTAATTATATTCACTACTTGGCTTAGCAGTAACATAATTTATCTGGTCATGATAATGTAAATATTGACTATTACTAGATACAAAAAAATATTACATAACTTTATTGGAGTAGGAATGAAAAGAAAAGGGGTGTAAGAGAGTTACATACTCATCAGCTCATACCAAGACATCAGTATTTCATGTCTGAAGGTAGTAAATCAAGGAATAAACACAGTATGTGTGTTATTCAACCATTCAGATTGACTCTTACACTCTTTCTGAAGATGCTGTCTGCCTCCTGGACTGAGCCACCACTCCCATCTCCACCACTTTAGCCAAGGTCCCCAAATGGCCACAGTTAAGGTAAAATCCAGTGCCTAATGGCCCATAAACTGCACTTGCTGAGGGCCTGCCCGTGCCAAGTCACTCCTCCACTCCCGAACTTCAATGGACCCTTGTACCACAGGGTGTGGAATAAGGCTTCTGGAGGGGCCACCAAGGGGCCAAATGGCATGACACTCCCCATGGAGTAAACTCTGACGAAAGAGACAAAGGAGACAAGAGAAAGCCATACAGATAAATCTCCCTTCCTTTTCCTATCCGCACAAGATTGAGGGTGGGGTGACTCATCACAGCCCATGTGGAGAAGTCATATGCTGAGGTGACATGCTTGCTGAGTATCCACCATGTAATGCATTACATGGCAATCTTTGTAACTTTCCTTGCTTCCCTTCTCTGTTGCTTCACCTTCACCTCTCTGGACTTGTACTCCCCAAATAAAGTGTCAAGATATTAATTCCTGAGTTAACCTGTTTTTAGAAAATCTAGGTTAAGATGGCATATTATTTTAGTTTATTATTATTTATTTATTTATTTATTTATTTCAAAGTTCATTTATTTATTTTGAGAGAGAGAGAGAGATAGCAAGAGTGGGGAAGGGGGAGAGAGACAGGGGGAGACAGAGAATCCCAAGTAGGCTCTGTGCTGCCAGCTCAAACTCACAATACTGGGAAGTCGTGACCTGAGCCAAAACCAGGAGTCGGACGCTTAACAGACTGAGCCACCCAGGTGCCCCAAGACAGCATATTATCTTTATTTTATTTCATTTTATTTTTTTTAGCATATTATCTTTTTAAAAAAATTTTTTTTAACGTTTATTTATTTTTGAGACAGAGAGAGACAGAGCATGAATGGGGGAGGGCCACAGAGAGAGGGAGACACAGAATCTGAAACGGGCTCCAGGCTCTGAGTGGTCAGCACAGAGCCCGATGTGGGGCCCGAACTCACGGACCGCAAGATCATGACCTGAGCCGAAGTCGGACGCTTAACCGGCTGAGTCACCCAGGCGCCCAAGCATATTATCTTTAAATGCAGCAATAAATACTTGAAGAAATGGTTTCCTCTGGGAAGTGAGACTACAGGTTAGGGAAAGTGAGACAGAAGATTATTTATAAGCCTTCTGATACTACTTATTTTTAAAACTTTGTGTTTTATTTTCATTAAGAAAAATTAATGTTAAAAGAAAATACGTGATGACTACCATTATATGGATTTGAAATTGCTCACGTACCTTTCATAAGTTTTCCTCATAAATCAGAGAAACAAGCTAAAAATTATTTTAGTAGTATTATAATAACGTTGTGACTTAAGCCTCTGCATTCATACACATTTTATAGATTTGTCTAAAAAATCCTTTTATGAAGAGTGAAGAAAGATGTCACCTTAAGATCAATACCTCCTTGTATCCTGCTTAAAGTGCTATATTCTTGAAATGACAGCAAGTGCTTTATGGCAGAATAGCAATAAGTCAATCTATAGACTCATCTTAATAAATTATAGAGGAAAGAGAAGCAGCTAAAAAAAGAAACCGTTTTATTTTTACATTGACTGTCTTTTGAAAAATGGAACTGAGGGTGGAATTAATGATTTAATTAAACCGCTTAATGTTTTATTAAAGTCAATATGGCCTAGCGTTCCTGTGCAACCATCAGCTTATCAATAAAACCTTTTATTTGTTTTTGCCATAGAATTCTTATTTTTCATTAGAGGTGCCTGTGTTACAGAGCCTCTAATTGTTTTCAGGAAACCATATATACGCTTATATTCTAAATTCTACTGAAAAAAAAAATCAGGTCAGGTTCTGAAGGCCTGGTTTATTCAGCTTGGTGCTACTCACTATGAGAAGCTCGATTTCTGCTCTATTCAGCAGAATATCTGTTCAGCTTTTATAGCAAAGGAGGGACTCAAGGTCACCAGTGCAAAACCCTCTTGGGATTGATGTCTTCAGCAGGAAGCACTGAAGGACCAAAGATAATTTTCTCACTAGAACCTGTTAGTTTCTCCCCTTTCTTTGCAGTGTCTTTTCTCATCCCAAACTCCCCCATTCCATATCCAGCATAAATTACCAAAGGTAAAAGCCAGTTAAAGGAAGAAGAAGTGGATAGGAGAGGCCTCCAAGATAATTTACAAACATGAACCTGTCTATTTTCATCTGAAGCATTGAGACTAGATGGGGACAGTCCTGGCAGAGAAAGGAAGAGTGTGGAGATACAAATCCAAAGAGTAAAGTGTGATCCAAGGTGTGTGTGCTCCCTGCCGTCCCTGGATGTGAGTTCACTTACACAGCCTTCACTTAGAACATCTAGGACAATGGGAGACTACAGACCAGTAGTAATCAGTTACAGAGGCATGTTTTCATGACCACACTAGTCCTACTATTAGTTCTGCTTGGGTCTATGTATTGCTACAGGGAAACTTTCCAAACAAAAACTGCCTTTTAACCAGAAAGGAGGATCTGTCCTTGCAATGCTGAAGTCTGTGCTCACAGGTCAAAGCGTCTGTGGGCAGGTCATGTTCTCACACTCTCTTCAAAGAAGTATCTTCTCTAGAGCCTCATTGCACAGAAAACAAAGACACACAGAAGAACGTTTTAATCAAATTATGACACACATACTTCAGGTCGACCTGATGCTACAGACTCATTTTCTCCACATTTAAGCCTAATGGATTTTATGACACTTATTTAAAAATTTTTAATTCACAGGTTTCACATGATTTGGCTTACAAGAGACTGACCAACTGGCTTGACTGGTTTTTAATGCAATTAACTTGCTTCATAATGTAGACATGCTTTTGACTGTCCCAGGTTACTTTCTTTGCTTATATTCCACCCCCCTCTTTTTTCTTCTATACCATTTGTCCCTTATGTGTTTTTTTTTTCACTTTTAATCCTCTGTCCTAAGTGTTTCCATCTCTTTATTTTTACCTTGATCGTGGAATATGGAATATGAATTGGATTCCTTTTTCTCATTCTTTTCTTCACCTTTTTGTTTCTAAGGAGTATGTGGTAAGGAAACAGGAAATTAAAGTTAACAATGGTGTTTTAAAAATAATGAACAATTATAGAGAAACATAGATACAGATATAGATATATACCTATATATCTTCAGTAAATGATCTTTTGTTCCTAAAACACAGAACAACAACAACAACAACAACAACAATACATATATTCCTACTATCAACTCCCAGAATTAATAACTTTTAATATTGAATTAATTGCTCCAATATTTTCCCAGTATGGATAATTTAAGATAAAACTACACAGGCAATTTGTGCTTGCATTCTTTTAAGGAAAGAAGGGAGAGAGGCAGGGAAGGGAGGAACTAAAGTTCCCTTTCACAACCATCAACCTCATTTTTCATTTCTCTTTATTCTCTGCCCTACAGGCAACTCCCCCACACCAGGCAACCAGTAGCAAAATATACATAATTTTTTCAAAATTTTCATACTTATCCAGAAATAACACACTATACATATCCTTCTGCCACTTGCTTTTTAACTCAACATTAAATTTTTGAGCTAGATCCCTGATGATTTATATAGATCTAGGGCACTGTCATTCATATCTTTGTCAAAAGTCCCCTCACTACTTGCTAAGCACTATTTGCTAAGTATATAGGGACAAGCTTATCTCCTTTATCCACATGAAATCCCCTCTTAACTATATTCACATCACTGAAAAATGGAGGTTACTTTGGCAAAGTCACAGTAGGACAACTTTACAATAAAGTCCAGATTTAAAACAAAAATGAAAAGCTTTCCTTTGAAAAGTTTAAATAATTTTATACTTGAAAAAAAAAAAAAAACATTTCACCAGCTGGCTAAATTAAGGCACTACAAAAGTTCAGTCCAAGAATACTCCTTGGCTTTGAATCTGTTGCCTTTTCTTGTAGTTGGAAATCGGATACATTTTTTCCCAAAAGCTCTTGCCAATGTATACTTTCTTCTAAAAGAGTTAAATAAATGTCAATAGGCAAGCCAGCTCCCTTAATAATATTTCCTTCACTCAGATGATCTATTTTGGTTGAAGTTTGGCATACAGAGATGCTCTCATTCTTCCTGACACATTTCCAGAATATATGTAAATAAGGCTCATATCCTTCTAAAGCCTTTTGCTCCAACGATGTTCAGTATAAAACATTTCTTCTCCCCACTGCCCTGAAGCCTCACTGTCTCTTTATTTTGATATTCTGAGAAAAAGGAAGATGTTTTTTAAAATTTCCTCCTTTTCATCCCATGGCCTTGTCCTACTAGTGATTGCTTTAGGAATTACTTCAGAAAGTATTTATCCAGTTTTACATTTATTCTGCTTCTTTAATCTCTCTCCTGGACCTCACTGGTCCTTGACCTTTAGAATTTTAATGAAAGCTCTCAGGAAAGGCACACATGTGCACAATGACTACAACATTATACGTAGGTGTATCAGAAGGATGGTGGATCTCTCGATATCCACTCGGACCCCAGGTTCAGGTCCCTGAATTACAGCCAGCCTGTGCCAATCAATACCCCCCCTCTGCTGCTGTTTTTGACCCCTCAACTAGAACACCAGCACCCCCCCCCCTTTCTCTCTTGCTTCCCACTTTCCCAAACACTTGCATCTCAGGCACAAAACAAGCTAATTCTGCCCCAAATTTTAAAGTTGTGGGGTGGTATCATTTTAGGAACCATAAAACCTGTCCTGTACCGCCTGATGGGGACAATGCTGCCTAATCTGTTGATATGACAAAAATTATCATTTGCTAATGAAAAAAGAAGCAAAGTGAATGAAACCAAGCAAATCCACCCAATATTGAAAAGCATGCCATTTCTGTACAGTTAAACAACTTGGTTGATCTATTCTCTCCCCTGCAAATGTTTCCTGACCTTTTGCTAATCCATTCTTTACTTCAAAATACTTCTCTCTATCCTTTCCACAACATGAACTTGAGAGACCTGAAGGTTAAGGCCTGCAGGTGTTAAAAGAATTGCTGGTCATGCAAGCTGCCAAAAAGCAACTCACTCCAGATATTCTGGAGAATTCAGTGCTGAAAACAAGGAAACATGACCTTTCTGTTTTAGGATACCATTTGTTTTATGTCTTTTTTCCCAGTCCTACCAGGAATTCAATGGTGAAAGCAGGTGACAACTAAGGTAATACCTGTGTAGACTCACCTTAAGCCCTTCAATGACTCATCTTTGTTTGTATCATATGTATTAGAAGAATAAAAAACACAGTGATTTCTTAATTGTTTCTCTGCATCTTATTTTCCTGAAAAATTAGTATTTAAGATGATTTCCCTTCAACATGCTTCCAAAGGAAATTCCTCAGTCACCAGTTGACTCATTGAGAGAATACAAATTTATTTTAACATCAGCCTAAGTAAAACACACTACAGAAGATAGTTATGTTGCCTAAAATCACAGAATGTGTTCTTGAGTCAAAGGTATGTCATTTAGGACTTAGACATTTATTCTGGATGATCTGCACAAGTGTTACTCTCTATCTTGATAGATGACTGGGATCTTCAGAGTTTCTAGAATGACTGCTGCTAGTGACAAAATGAAAAGACATGTGTGTATATACGGTCTGCTCCATGTAATCCTGTCACTGTGTCACAGAGTAAGTTGTGGTAAGTCTTTCATGGTCTGGATTAGGCAGCCTCACTCTAGGGTGATAATACTGAATCCAACCTGCTCAACCAAACTCATGTCCTTTCAAATGTAGTATCTCATGCAACCTACTACCCTCTCCCACCCCCCATGTCTGCCAGCAAATCTAGCTAGATATTCCTAAAGACTTTAATTGAAGCCCATGTCTTTCTTATTCTTACTGTCATTGCCCTCATCCACACTGTCATGCTTTCATTTTCTATTTAGCACCCTCTTATGGTCTCCCTAGCCAAATCCATTGTCTAACTGGCTGCTAAGAAATCTTCCCAAAATGCCACTTTTGTTATGTGAGGAACTTCTGACATCTCTGCTCCCCAGCAGTGGTAGGCAGCATAATGTCTCCCAAAGGTGTCCACACCAGACATCTGTGACATGTCATATTATGTGGCAAAAATAACATCCTTTACATATGTAATTAAGGCTACATATCTGAAAATAGGAACTTTATCCTGGACTGTCCTGGTAGGCTCAATCCAATTACATGAGATCTTAAAAACAGAGGACTTTCTCAGGCTGGAAAGAGAAGAAATGCAGAAGAAAAAGCCAGAGAGATTCAAAACATGAGAAGGACCTGACTCATCATTATGGGCTCAGAGAGACAGGCAAGATGACAAGGAATGTAAGTGGCCTAAAGGAGCTCAGAGAGGCCACCAGCTGACAGCCAGCAAGGAAATAGACCTCAGTCTTATGTCCATAAGAAAATGAGTTCTGCCAACAATGTGAATGAGTTTGGGAACAGATTCTCGCCCAAAGCCTCCACCAAGAGCCCAGCCCAGCAAACACCTTGATTTTACTCTTATGAGACCCAGGGCAGAGGAATCAGACATCTGAACTAAAGCACCATAAGATAATAAGTTTGTGCTGTTTAAAGCAACTAAGTGTGTGATCATTTGTTATGGCAGTAATAGAAGACTATTACACTAGCTAATCAATCCAAACTCTCTTCCTACTCTGCAAGACATATCAAAGTCTGAACTACTTCACTAATCCCAACTAATTTCCCTCAGCTCACAAACACTGGCTTTTAATTTCTGCCAGGCCAAGCTCAGCTTGGTACTCAGAGCTTACGTTCTTTGGTGAAGAAAATAAATATCAATATACAAGTGACTAAATAGTATAAATTCAGAGAGCGTGTGATATACACAGAGTTGTGCCATCCTGATCCTCTGCATAAAGGACTGTCCAGCCATGGAGAAAGGCAGTCAGCAGGCAGCTCCAGCTGTCAACTCTTTCAGGACCCACTTGAGCTGCAGAGAGCCACTTTTCTCAAAACCATACCCTTTCCAAGGAAGTCTGTATCAAGTAACTAAGTGGGGAAGGCGAGCAGCATTTTGGTTCAACACAGGCCACTCTCACAAGCAGTATTCACTCCAGAGTTCCCCACAGGGCTGGCTGAAGCTTTATAAGGCCCACATTGCAGTTCACATTCTTCCTGTGTCCAATCCTGCTCCCTGTTTCCTTTCATTGATTAATTTTTAATAAACAACTTGGACTGCAAACTCTACTTTAGCAGCTGTTTCTGGAGAATTCACGCTGTGATAGAGTAATAAGTACTAACAAGAAAATTAAGGCAAGTTAAAGATATAGTGTCTGGGATAGCAACTCAGAGAAATGGGATATCATAAAAATGTCATGATACAAAGATTCAGAAAAGTGATATAAAAAAACTATTTTAAAAATTATGGCTAAGTTTATATGAAAGTAATACATAATCCAAAATGCAAGAAACAAAGGTGAAACTGAAAATCAAAACAGTAAGAATGTAAGCTGACATGGATGAGGTATGGGAGGTAGTTGGATCTGGAATTAGGACTTGATGGCCAAGGGCTTTGATTTTAATGCCCACACAGGGGCAGGAGAAAAGGACTTAGGCCCACGTGAATCAGAAATCGGAGCTGAGATCTTGCATAAACCTGGGAAACTAAAGAACTGCACGCTCAGTAGAAGAGGGACTGGAAATACTAAACCCATCTGTCATTGAAAACTACAAAGAAGCCTGCTCTGATGTTGTTCTGTAAGTAGGAGAAAGAAATATACCACTAGAAGCCACATGCCCAACATTGTACTACACATGCTTTTGGAGTTCCACTTAGGTAGTATAAGAATTTCCAAAATGATAATTCAGATAAATATGTCATAAGCCAAAATATCTCTGAAGACTCAAGCAGCAGCAAACCAGTCTGCCCTAGATTCCCTCAAGAAAGAACAATACCAACTGAAGATGAGATCACAGTTATGACACAGTATCCAGGATGAGTGCAAGGCAGACAGAATAGATTATAAACTAAGTATAATTAAAATCAGGCAAGAGATTCTTAAAAAGGCATAAAAACTATAAGAAAATACTAAAATACTGAAAAAAAGGAAACCTGACAGATTTGAAGAAAAAACACAAATAGAACCCCTAAAAATGAAAATTTTAATCATTGACAGTAAAATTCAGTGACTAGGTTAATCAGCAGATCAAACAGAACTGAAGAGACAATTAGCAAAGTAGAAAATGGAACATTGAACAAATGTTCCCAGATCCCATGAAAGTGTGCCACTCAGATTGCCCTTCAAGATACTCTGTTGAGGAGAGCATAGTTGCTCAATAGCCCCTCAATAGTTACTCTCTGGTTGTACCACTTAGTTCACTTTGAGGTCTATTCTCCAGGGTACAAGAGCCAGTCCATTCCTACTCAATATGAAATTCTTCTAACGGGCAACTTCTGTTCAGCAACTCCCCCATCAAAACCTCTCCAGAACTACATTCAAGTCCAAGTTGTTAGAATCCTCCTTTCCTTCTCTCCTTTCACATTTGTCAGCTGTGCATGATGATCTGATGGCTTTCCCTGTCTATTTTTGCTCTCTCCCTCTTCATCTTCCATTACCTCTAATTAATCTCTTGCGTATCTAATCCTGCCTTGACTTTTGTTTCTTCGAAAAGCAAAACTCACACGAAAATAGAATTAAAATAACCAAGCAACATTAGCATTGAATAGAGGAGGAAGTAATCAACATTAGGACATTTAATAGCTCTTTTATTGTATAAAGATGAAGAGTTTGGTTAGACTTTTATTGTGTTAAGAATGCATGTTGAAAATGTAGAGACAAACTCTTAGATTACAAATGGAGTGCATTTTTTCAAATGCAGAAGAGAGGAGTATCATTAATAGAAGTATAAAAGAAGAAAAAGCAAAGCAAGAGAAGAGCGAGGTAACTAAAAAGCAAAATTTATGATGGTGGAAAAACCCAAGCAAAGTAATCACAATAAAATTCATTGAAACTGAAACTATTATATGAGCTTATTAAGAATAAAGCTACATATGATATATATGATAAAATTATATATCATATATATGATAAAATTAAAAATGCATGAGCTTATTAAAAATCAAGCTATATATGATAACAAGAGAAATACCTAACTTTAAGTTCCCCTCAAATAGAAACTAAAGTTGTGTAGAAAGATTTTCTAAGAATAGATTTCATAAAAGTGAGGTCACACTTTTAAGATCAGAAAAAGAGTTTTAAGGTTTTTTCAAAGAAGTGTTACAGGGAAAAGGAGAAGCATTTCATAATGATAAATGAAATTTACTGGAAATATAATAATGTTGAACCTCTAAGCACCTAACAACACAGCTTGAAAATTCATAAACAAAAGTATGAGAAAAATTTCCAAAATAAATTAAGAAATACATAATTATAATGAGATAATTTGCTATACCTCCCTTAGAAACTTAGAAATCAAGTGAATAAAAGTTATTTAGAATATAGAATATTTGAATATCACAATTAACAAGAGTAATCTAAAATATATATACATATATATATATACTATATATATATATATAATATATATATATAAAATCTAGCAATGTTAGGGAAAATATATTCTTTTAACTATGCATGGAACATTTACAAAAATTAATCAAATTTAATATCATTGAGCAAAACTCAACACCAAAGCACTGACATAAATCACAGACCTCATTCCCCAATCATACAAAACTAGACATCAACAACAAAATCACCCCCAAATCCTGTACATTTGAAAAAAATTTTTAAAAAGTTACAGAATTTAACACATGTTAAATAATCTGTGGTTCAAAAATTGAAATGTAATGGAATTTTGAAAATAATTTAGAATTGAACAGCAATTTCTAAAAAAGCACTGTATTTCAGAACTAGTGGGATACAGCTGATGTCATTTGAGATGAATTCACAACCAACCTTAAATTCAAATATTAAAAGAAAATTGAAAATTAATGAGTTAAGTATCAAATTCAAAAAGTCAGTGTAAAATTTAAAAGGCAAACCCTGAAAAAATAAAAGCAAAAAAAAATAATGAAGAAAAGAGAATGAATGGGTAGGATGGAGGTGGGTTTTTTACTTTAGACAGGATGGTAAGAAGGGCCAAAGGAGTGGCCATTTGAAAAGAAATATGCAAAAAGGAATATTTTAAGATATTAACAAAGTATTTTTTAATAACAACATGCACATTTTGCATCCTGCCCTACCATGGAAAGAGACAGAAACTTGGCTTACCAGTTTCCCGTTCCTAGCAGGTATATATATAGAATGGAAAAATCATGCATGTCTTGGCTCATGAATCCTCCCTCAGGGATAAAGCCATAGATGCAGCAGGTGCTCTGAGAATAGATCCCTTGAGGAGATGATGATGACAGACTGTGTAAAGGGAGTTCATACGCCTGAAATTAGAGAGCCTCTCAGTTCTGTTGCCCTGTTTCCCCATGAGAGCCAGCATCTACACCTTGTGTCCCAGCCTACACAATAATGTACCCTTTGTGGGAAGAAAATTCACCCTGGCCTCCCCTAACAGCAAGCAGGACTGCCTCTCCTACTTGCAGTTGCACAGGACTTTGGTGCCACTCAGAGGCGTGTGTTCCCAATCCTAAAGCAACTTTTGCTTGTCCCTTTTGCTCTTCAGACCCTGTTGAAAACTCCATCCAGAGTAAGCTAATTACTCAACTTTCTCCTATCACATTGTCCTATCATTGTCACCAATGCAGGCCATCCATTGTCACCCAGACTTTCACCCACAATTGTTCTATAGCTCCACTAATTGGATCCAACCTTCCACACCTGCCAACCTTCAGAAAACCCACTAAGGAACTCCCTATTACATCACCCTACACTATTTCTCTCAATAGTGCCTATCTGGTCATTTTCTTCTTTATTTTATTGTTTCTTTCATGTCTACCCCCATAAGAATGTAATCTCCATGAAAGCAGGGACCTTTCTTGTCTTGTTCATTACCATACCCGCTAAAAAGATAAATGAATTTCTCCCATATATCCAGGGAATCTTCTCTCCATATGAAGACAGGAGGGAAGATCACTAGCATGAATGTCCATTCTTTAGTATAATCCTGCCATTTGAGAGTTTGTGAGACAGAGATAATGTTGTACAGCCCCCTCATGCCCATCTTTCTCTGCCGCATGAGGATTATGCTCCTGCTATGCTGGCCCCATGCCCAGATTCAAAGGACTATACTGCATTGATTTTAGCTGGGGCAAGATGCCAGCCAAGGACCATTTGGGAAGAATTTCCCACAGTAGGCAGAAAGTGACACCTCAGATGCAAGTTTAAACTGCTCTCAGCAGCAAGCGATGCTAAACAGGCTCCATTTGAGACCGCACTGTAGGAGAGCACACCTGAGCATTCTGGAACATGACATCAGCAGCCAAAATTGTTTCTTGTGCAAACCCCAACCCAGGAAAACCTAGGAAATCCACTCACACAGCAAGAAACCTATTGAACCTTGTTAATCGCAAACAGCTTGCAGCCCCTAATTAATCCCTGCCTCCTTGAAGGGTTTTTTCTTTGGCATTTACTTATTTCACAGTTGCCTAAAACTTCAACAATAGGCAATACTCAAGTAATCTTACATTGTTTTTGGTTTTTCAGCAAAGGTGCGTGTAGAGCCACAAAATAAAAAGGCAGTTGAGAAAAGATGGTCAAAGAATGGAAAATGTTATCTTAATCAACCAATAATTTTTCTGCCAAATATTCATACTGTGGCAGAGGACTACTTCTAACATGTACTAAGTAATTTGGTAGAAATTGCTGAAGACTAAATTTTAACAGGTAAAACTGTTATAATCCTGACCAATTCAGCTAACTTTTATTGAGCACCACAAAGCCAGCCAGAAGGAACTCTAATTGGCTACTCCCTAGGATTTCTGAACCACCTTCAATTTTGCATCTTATAACAAGAAGTATCTTCCAAGACTAAGTGTCCTTGCTTGTCATTTTTATAGAATCTTTTATTGACTCCTGCTAATTTTTATAACTCTTATTTCCTCAATAAAATATAAGCTCCCTAAGCATAAGGATGGTGCCTTGTGTTCCTATTATGTACCTAGGGCTTAGCCCATGGGCTGGGATAGAATGGGTGCTACATAAGTGCATTCAGTTAAAGAGATGTATGGATATCGCTTTGAAGATGGCTAGATGGACGAAAGAGTGATGAATGAACCAGAGAAAGCATTATAGCTTACTCCTTAGGTACCCTGCATCACAGTCTCCTCTGATTTTAGGACAGCTGCAGTGGACAGTATGTGAAAACCTCAGACTAAACCCTCTCACTGCATTCCACATCCAACATCATCTGCATGTCTTTCTGCTGTCTGCTCAGGGCCTTCTCTGACATGGCAGGTGCCCATCCAGCCCAAGCATAGGCACATTCCAGTCCGAAGTGCAGGGGAGTTAATACCCTGGGATGTCCTCAACCAATGAGGTGTGAGAACCAGTGGATGCATGCCCCAGCCTCCCACCCTCAGGGAGACAAGTCTCAGAGGCATTCTGCACGAGCCTCATCAAGTCTCAGCGGAATCAAGCCCCCGTTGCCTATGGCAATGCTTTCAGTCTTTATGTCGGCTTTCTCCCCCTCACTCCTTCACTGTCTGTTTCCTGAGATGACCTTCCAAACAAACTACCTGCACCCAAGTCCTTGACTTGGGCTTTGCTTTCATGGAAACCCAAAGAAAGTGTCATAATGAATCTAATGTCTGACTCTCAACCTGAGAAAGATCTACAAGGACATAAATGATCTAAGATGTGACAGCCTCAGAGAACATGGGGGAGAACATATATCACAAACGCTCCACCATTAACAAAATAATGAAAGACAAAGCACTAAACACAGTCCCTAGGCCACAGCAAATGCCTGGTAAACTGCTCTTCTCTTTCCTAGTTACTTCCCATTCTCTGTGCCTTGTTTCCTCTGTAAGTTGTGGGGGAACCCCGTCAACTTCAGCCTCTAAACTACTCCCACCTCCTTCGGTGTAAAGGTCTCAGAAGGTTTCTTACCCTAAAAACTAAGGCTCTTAGTGAATAACTATATTTACACAGAGATCAAGAGATCAAGAGAAGTAGTGATCAACAAAAGTTTAGCAGCTGATTTTTAGGGTAAAAATACAAGTTATACTCAAGTGTTGGTATTTAGATCTTCCACTTTTACAGACAATATTGCTTGATTCATATTATTGGATGACTAAATAAATAAAATTGAGAGCCATATTACAAGTACCAGAGGATAATCTGTGCTGTAGGCCATTCCTATCTATACAAAGCTTGGTTGTTTGATCCATAAAGTTAAAAGTAGATGTAGTCCCCAAGATAAGCACATATAGACAAGACTTATAAAGCTGAATTCGCAAAAATTAATGTAGACATTGTAACATCTCTGGATTACGTTTTCATTTTTGTGATTTTACCCAAAGATGTGAAATATCTTAGGGTTTCAAGCACTGTGAGTAACCAGGTTAAGAGGTTTTGGGGACAGAGTGACCTCAAATCAAATCACATAGCTTTTTCATCTAAAGGCAAGGCTTAACCTTATTCCCTGATGAACATTATTGCCCTTTTGAAATGCCAACACTACATTTCATAAAATATGGAAAATACTATAATTGGACTGTCTCTTCACCACAGAGTTAGAAAATCCTTATTTAAGCATCCAAGCTTAAAGTGAGCAAACATCACAGATCCTGAAAACACATCGTGTCTTAGGAAAGAAATCACAGCACGTGCACAACTCTGATAACACATTTGCAATTCTCAAGTACTTTTTCAAACACCTTGTTTCTGCAAAGAGAAAAATCATTCCAAGTCTAGGAATTAGTGGTGAGTGAAATTGGCAACATTGGAATTCTTCACATGTCTAATCTTAACACTATGTTTGAAACAAATTAAACTTAAAACAGAAGCCCTAAATATATCTTGGGCAGAATTTATCTACACTGGTGGCAAAAAGGAATTGCAGACCCACTACTGCCTCTATCAATACACTCAAAGCTCCCAATAGGCACACCAGTAGTTAATGACATTGGCTTGCTATGCAAATACAGCTTTAAGGGAAGCCACATATCTTCATCATAATCAAAGTCATCCCTGATAAGCATGGGTTAAAACCACTGGGCTTCCCATGCAAATGTAACTTCAAAAACCAACTCTAGTCCTTTCTTCCAATCAGATTATTACCTTAAGTCTGCTTTTACAGACACTGTTGGCCCACTATCATTTCTCACTTTGTTTTCTAAATAACGTAAGTGAGCTGAAAAGTATACTAATCCTACTCAGCCAATGATATATTTTGTGATATTGTATTCAGTACTTTATTTTCTATTATTATTACAAGAAATTCTTCAAGAAGTTCTTTCAACCTTTTCAGAACATTTGTTTTAATTAAAATATAGAAAGAATTCTATTGTCAAAATTAACAACTTAATAGCATCAGATTTGATGTAGGGCATAAAAGAGAATAAAATAAACTGAAGATTTCCCACTGTGTTGGGTGCCCTCCCAGTGCAACACCCAGGGAGAATTAAACTTTGTTTCTGTCCCCTCATTTACAAATGAGTAGCCCAGGGTTCAGAGCTGTTTCATAGCTTGCTCAAGATCACATTGACAAAGGCAAGAGAGGTTGGAAATCACTTGCTAATACTTGCTGCTGCTGATACAGAAGAGAATTAATTGGATCTCTCTCTCTCTCTCTCTCTCTCTCTCTCTCTCTCTCTCTCTCTTCTCTCTCTCTCCTCTCCCTCTTCCACACCTCCCTCTCGCTTGGGAATTCTAGGAGGAGGATGTTGGGATGCTGTGACTAGTATGTACTACATCTTGTCAGAAGATGCTCAGGGAGTTTACCAGAAAACTTCCCTGGAAACCAGGAGCTAGAGGTTATTCAAACTAATAAGAAATAAGATCATTGCTCAAATGAGGAATAGCAAGATCTAGGAGTGACACAAAGAATTTATATAACCTTTGGCAGAAAATGAGCATTCAGCTAAGAACAGGAACAGAGGGTCTGTGTGTGGACAACAGTAGAGTGGGAGTTAGAAGCCACGTCTTGCCAGATGCTTGTTTAGTTCAAGCTTGTCAGTGAGTTTCAAACAATCAATTAGGGAAGAAGAGAAGTGAAACAACTTTTCTCTAAATTTTTCAGTAATCAACACTTAGCACAAATCATAATGCAGAGGCTAAAGTGAAATCTGGGTTTGGGTTTGAAAAATAAAAATAAGCTTAGTTACCCTGACGGTTGCCAGCTGACTTTGCCACAAAGCCATGAAGGTATGTAGCCTGAGAAGACTTCTGACTCTTGCTCACAGCTGCTCCAAGCATCAAATTTTCAGGGTACCTGGGTGGCTCAGTCAGTTGGGCATCCGACTTTGGCTCAGGTCATGATCTCACAGTTCATGGGTTTGAGTCCCACGTTGGGCTCTGCCCTGACAGCCCAGAGCCTGGAGCCTGCTTCAGATTCTGTGTCTCCCTGTCTCCCTGCTCCTCCCCTATTCGCTCACTCCCTTCCTCTCTCTCTCAAAAATAAAACATTAAAAAAAAAGAATCAAATTTTCATTAACAATCAATGGCAACAATCACAGCCAGGGGTCACCTCTCTTGAAGGCCACAAGGAATGTGATGGGTGCTGTGAGCAAGAGTCAGAAGTCTTCTCAGGCTACATACCTTCGTGGCTTCGTGGCAAAGTCAGAGCCAACTAAGGGCAAAGGAATGGTACCAGGAAAGGAATGTTTCTGTCCTGTTTCTGCATGCTTTGGGAGTCTCCCCACTTGAGAGAAATTAATTAAGTGGTTTGAGGACAAGATTAAATGAAACAAAGGTTTCTTCCTGGGGTCAGTGGGTACAGGGAGTGCATAAACTGCAAAATCCTCATTCTTCCTTAAGGCTAAAATACTAACAAAAAGGAACAAAACATGGCACACATCCATTGTAAAGAAGGGCACAGCGAGCCGAGGTTTGCTGTAAACACGCTGCCTCTTAGAGGTCGATATTCCTCAGCCTCTTCGGCCTTGCCAGTCGTTTCACCCAGGAGTTTAATTTTAGCTCTGTATTAATTATACATTACAATTACACACAGACATGGGCACGCACACACTCCATAATGATTATGCCACTATCATGGACTCACTCTGGAACTTATTCAGGTCACCTCAGCCCCTGTGGGATCCGAGGTTGTTTACCTTCTAGTACCTCACACTCAGTTTTCTCTGGAGTTGCCTGCCCAGAAACAAGCTTCTTCTTCCAAAATGGAAACTGCCAATGCTTTCCAGGGGGAAAGGATTACAGATCTCTATGTCAGATGCCATGCAGGGACAAAAAAAAAAAAAAAAAAAAAAAGTGTATATGGCGATAAAATCAAAATGTTCTGACAATCCCTCTTAGGCAAGTGTGGCTTGATGTGCTTGGGAGACCATACATGTGGTCATGCCTCACAAAGGCAATCCGATTCAGAAATGTGGTTTTTAGGTTGCACAGGAAATGGATATTGAAGGCTTTTCCTGTCGTCGCTGCAGTTTTGGTGATTGCAGTTTGGGCTGGGGAACAAAGGCTCAGCAGAAATATCTCTGCACTTCCCCCAAGCCCAGCTGCTTGCCCTTGACATCTTGAAACTGGCACTTCAGTGAGCTCGTAGCCTCTGAGAGCAGTGCATGAAATGTAAGACCAGAAGCGTCTATTTATGAAGCTTGGTCACTAAATTAATCTTTCCCTATGGCCAGCTATGGAGTGGAGTTAATGAGGATGAAGCAGAAGCTGAGCTGGGACCTATTTAGCCAAGGGCTGTACCTCAAGGCCTCCTTCCCTGGCGAAAGAATCAGGACAGCTCCCTCCTGACATCAAAAGGGCATGAAGCAGACCCACAGGCAGAGAACTCAGGCACCTTTTACTCCCCAAACCCTCTCTTTATCTATTATTGAAAGCCTGGCCGTGTGGTGGCTCCCACACAATGCATGCCTCCCAGGACTACAACCTTCCCACAAAAGTTGGACTTCTTCATTCGTAAATCGGTCAGATATTCATTGTGCCCCTCCCATGTCTGAGCACTGTGCCATGTGCTGAAGACACAGCAGTGAACAAGGCAAAGTCCCTTCCCTTAGAGACCTCACAGTGCAGTGGGAGTAACTGTCAAGGACCCAAAGAAATTCACACACGCTTTCAGGTCATGCTAATACCTTCATGGCGGCTATGGCATGGATGAATAGCAACCCCAGGAAGGGTGGTAAGGGAAAGCTTCTTTCAGGAAGTGTCATCATTTCAGCTGAGCCCTGCCCAGCCCCTCCCTCTAAAGAACACGGAGGAGGAAAAGGGACCAGAGTTACATAATCTCTGCTTTGGTAAATGCTCTTGTATTTTTTCTCCCTTATAACCTAAGGTGGGATATCTATTAGTGGGGGCCATGGCTGTGGACTGGATTCAACTTGTTTAGCCACTCAAACCCCAGGGAGGCCACAGTTTATACAGAGAGACAGATGCAGGTCCAAATTCCCATCACCCAATGTCTGTGTAACACTAAGCATGTTACTGAACTTCTATGAGCCTCCGTTTTCTCATGGGAAGAGTGGGTTGATAAAGGGAGGAATTAAATTATAGAGCAGGCAAAACACTTCTGGCATAGTTCCTGGCTCACAGTAGGTGCTCAAGGAGTCTTCATTGGAGGTGATAATTTCATACCTAATTATGATAATTAGGTATCAAATTAAGCCCTTTGTCAACTTAAAAAAATGTATTCTCACAATAAAACGGATATTATTGTTATCACCATTTTAAAGATGAGGAAACAGAAGCCAATAGGGCTTAAGTAAATTGCTCTATTTGTAAAGCTGGTCAGTGGCAGAGCCAGTGCTCACCCCTGGTCTGGCTCCAGAACCAACAATTAACTCACTTCCCTAGCACAGCGTAGGCATGAAGAGAGTTCTAACCCCAAACCACGTCCTACTTCCTCCAGGTGGAATTAGAGGCCATCCACCTTAATATCCCATGGTCATCTCGGCTTCTTTTGAGAGGATCCCAGAGGAAAAGGGGTTCTATTCCATTCTGACCTTTTCTTTCTGGTTTCTTCTCAACTAACATGGCACAAAACTGAACGATCTTTTGGTTAACGGTATTTATTAAGAAAAGAGGCTGGAGTGAGCACGGCTAGGTCAGTCTGTACAGTGAGTGGTTTATCACGCACAAACACACTGTGACAGATTGGGTCCGGTGGAAGAAACAGCCTGTGAGCAGCATACTACTTTACCACTTATCTCCAAAAGAAAGCTGTCTCTGTAAGGATGATGAAAACTTTGCCTGACAAACCAACAAAGTGCAAAGCAGCGAAAGTTCGATGAGACTAGCCATGAAAAAAATCCTTCCATCATTCTGTATCCCATTGAGAATTTACAATGAATTAGACAGCTGGCTACATACAAACAAAAGGGGAAACAGACTAAGAATTAGTTATTTTAATAATAACAATAACTACGGGATCGGTATTCTAGGAGAGTTGTAGGAACACCAAGAAAGATATATGAAAAAATATTTTAAAAATTATAAGACTTTTCATTTGATCCACAAGTGCATTATCATATTCCCAGCACTATTATAAACACTGGGAAACAAAACAAATAAAAATACGTACCATCAAAACAGTAATAATAATAACCACTAATATCTACCATAGTAAAACTTACCTTATTTGTATAATTGTTAAATATTATGGAAATACTAGTAATTTTTATTTCCTTAACTTTGAGGTTAACTCCTGTTCAAATGCAAATATCTGACAGTGTGTACCTTTATTTGGTTACCTGTCAAGTAAACCTTCCCCATTCACCAATTTCCTGAGAGTTTATTTTGTTAAGAGAAGGGGGAACTAAAAAGGACCATGTAATTTGAAGGCAGTGGGAGTCTGTGCCAGGTGAGTTTGTGGGGTGGGGGCAGGAAGGAGGAGAATGGTGCCTCTCACAATTTTGCCTACCAAAACCACTGGCAACACAAAAGTAATTTAACTATTATTCTAAGGAAACCACCTGCTACTGCTTTCAAAAATGAAAAAAAATCACATAACACATTTCAAAGTCAGAAACACTGTGTATGGTCTGAATTACTATTCCTTCCATTAGCATGGATAATCAAGAGTTTACCGTGTGTGTTCCATCAAAGCTAGCCCCAAGCGAGTCCTAAAATATAGCAATTATATGGTTTCCTCCCACTCCTGCCCCGCATAATGGATCCTGAAGGAGAAAGGGTGTTCAAATAGGCTGAAGCATAATTCTTAGTGCGTGGGTAAATCTGAAAGAGTGCAGCATTTTAAAATAGGTAAGAGAAAGGAGCATGGGTGTGTCCTTCCCTGAAACACCATGAGTATATTCCCTTTTGGAGGAAAGAAGATGAGGCCAGAGGGACAAAATGGGATCTGATTGGTTGGTTACTCTTTACTTCCAAAAGAAGATTCCAGGGATTGAGACCATAGGCCAATCCAAAACAGCAATTAGCCAAAAGAAGAGAAGACAAGGCGGTTGGGGGGTGGGGGGCACGGAGAGGCAGCCAGTCTCCGGGGATTGTCAGATCTCTGTGATAAGGAATGGCACCATAATGCTTGCATTTTCAGAAGTGGCCCTCCTCTTATCCTAGTTTCAAAAGAAGCCCCCTCTATTCACCTTCTCATTAAAACAGGCTCTCCAGAAAAAATGCTGAGACCACACAAAGCAGGACATTCATCACTAGGGCAACCCGTGTACTCAATGAAAGCTGGCAAGCACAAAGGGCTCACTTAAGGCTTTGCAGGGAATCTGGTTCTCTTTGCCTCAGACCATATTTCAGATTTAACACTGGACTCTGGAAGCAAATTCTATTTTTTGTTTTTTTGTACTAAGGGTACTTATGAAGAATGAAATCATTCTTTAAATTTTATTTTATTATTTAAAGTAGGCAACCTCTTGGGTAGTATTCAGCACCAAATTTTTATTTACCAAGGCACTACCACCATCTACATTTCAACCCATTTATACCATATAAATACAATGTGGTTAATTGTCTCCCAGGATGCCCTGGATACTAAATTTGCAAGGGCCATTCAGATATCCTTCCCGGCTTTGCCCCTACCTGCTCCCCCCTCCATACTCCCCCAACTGCCTTTCACCCATCTTCCCTGTCAAAGACCACACACACACACACACACACACACACACACACACCCCTCCTCAGGGCCAGCAAAAGCCTACCCAGCTATAGCTCAAGTGTAATGTGTAAATTGATGCCAGAATCTGGCTACAGCACTATTCACATATATAATAGAATTTACTGCAAGTCATTTTTCTCTTAGATATTATTCTTAAGGACTTTGAGATATTAAAGTTACAAACAAAAATCCTCCATTCTGTGGAGGCAGGGGGTAGCCTGTCTTACAGCAAAACCATTACAAACTAACTTTCAGTTAGGGTACTTACCTGATCAACCTTGCTTTATTCCTGGGGATCCTTTTATCTCTTTCTTTACCTGGAGATGGAATAAAACCACTACATGTGGCCAGAATAATAATATTGTATCTCAGCTTTATTTTAATTTGCTGTTGACAAAGCTTTTTCTCAGTCACTTTTCAGAAAAATAACATCTCCTGAGAAATCATCTTTAGCATATTAGAATCTCAAGCAGAAGTTCCATTGTGGACACCTGGGGCAATTTTCTCAGATATAGGACAGAATTCAGCTGGAGTGTGAAATTGGATCTGTTTGGATTTTTTTTTTTTTTTTGGTCTTTTTCATGTATTCTGAAGAGTGGGATGAATTGGCTTTACACTCCTGTTTCATAAACTATTCTTTCATTTTGTTTTAAATCTACACAAAACACCTAAGAAAGAAACTTAAAAAGAAACTCAGCAAAAATACTCTTTCACATTTGCTAACAAAGAATTTGAGAAATCAGGAAAATAAGCAGATAGAGTTAATAATAATCAAAAAGTATCAAGTTTTGAATCAGGTACCAGGGATTCCAAGATTAGTAAAAACACAAAATTCTACTCTATGTTCACTCTAGGTAAAAATAAAGAGGACAGAGTATTTATCCATCTGGAAAGGGAAGTTAAGCATCTCAGAATAGGTAATACCTTGTGGCTACCCACCTAAACAAGAGCTATTTGAGGTCCTCGTGAATTTTCAAGAGTCTAAAAGAAGTCCTGAGATCAAAACGTTTGAAATCTGCTATTCTAGCAGACTGAGTAGGAAGTGAAGAAACAGACAGAGAGTAAAAACAATGCTTTCAGGAAGTTTGGCTATGAAAAAGAAAGAGATAGTATGTTATTTAATTTAGAAGGGAAATTTGGGCTCTAAAGGGGTGTGTGTGTGTGTGTGTGTGTGTGTGTGTGTGTGTGTATGCTCATGCATGCACGCATAGTTTAAGATAAATGGGATTGAAACTTGAGCATGTCTAAATACTAAGATTAAGGGTCCATTAAAGAGAGAGATTTATAGATGGGCGATGGGGTAGAAAGAATAAAATCCCTTAGAAGAAACAGAGGAATTAGTCTTTGGAGAAGGGACAGCTCAGTTCTTTTAAAAGGAGAAAATTAAGAAAGGATTGATTCTGATGTTGAGAAAATTTTAGAGTTTGTGGCAGTAACTTGAGGAAGAGCTCATCTTATGGCTGTTGCATGCTGTACGAATTAGGAGGTAAGGTTATGTGCTGAGGAGGAATAAAAGGTTTGGGAGGCAGAAGAGTAGGACATTGTAGAATATTTGAAAGTATTCCTATGGTGAATGCTAGGGACGTGACTGTGGAAACCAGATAAGATTGCCAGGAAGAACTGAAAATCCTGCTGACTAAAGTTGATGACCATAAACTAAAAGAAGACCAAATCACTAAGTTAATTTTTCATTTTATTGTGGAATAAAATATATATACAGAAAAGTATATAAAATATTTACTTATAGTTAAATAAATATTTCTGAAGTTGGTCAATACTTTTACCCTCCTACCAGATAGCAAAAGACCATAGAATGCTTTCACTGAATGTACTCACTCTGCTTATGTCATTACTAACATGTATTTTCATCACTGTGTTTTAACTTCATAATACATTACTGTTATTTTATGTAATAAGTGTTCTTTTATATTTACCCAAGTATTTACCACTTTCTTTACTCTCCATTCCTTCTTCCATTTTAGGCCTTTCATTCGAGCTCATCCTCCTTTAAAATTTCCTTCAGTGATAGTACACTGGTACAAACACTCCCTGTTTTTCTTGTCTGAAAATGTGATCTTATTGTACGTATATTTTTAAAGGTTTTTCTAAGGGTTTATAACTCTAACTTGGCAGGTATTTTCTTTCAGCAATTAGGAGATACATTCCACTGACTTTTGGCTTTCATAGATAGTACTGAGAAGTCAGCAATCAGCCTAACTGGTGCTCCTTTCAAAGTATTCAGACATTTATCTCTGACTGTTTTGAAAAAAATTTTTTTTGTCCTCTGGTGTTCTGAAGTTTTAATGTAAAGTATCTAAGCATGCAGTTCATATTTATACCACTTAATATTTGATTTTCCTTTGTTTTTTTAAATTCAGGTAAAGGTGGTAAATTACATAAGTTTCAGGCGCACAAAATTATAATTCAACATTTGTTGAACATACGCTACCACCAAAAGTCTAGTTATCATCCATTACCATACAATTGAACCCCCTCACGCATTTTGCCCACCACCCTTGATTGGTTTTTGAATTTTTGGATTGGTATATTTCATCAGTTCTGTAAAATTCACAGTCATTATTTCTTTAAATTGCCTCTGTCCTTATTTTCTCTCTCAAATGTACATTATACCTTCCCCTGTGACCTTGAATATCTCCTTTCTATATTTTTCTCTTCATGATTTATTCTGTATATTTTCTTCTCATATATATTTCCATTCATCTTCCCATTAATTCTGTGAATAATTTGCTGTTAAATCCAGATGCTGAGTTTAATTTAGGCTATCTTTTGTTTTTCATTTCTAGAAGTTGTACTCTTTTCACTCTGTTATATCAAGTTTTAGAGTTTCTTGTGTTTACCATTATTTTGTTAAAGAGAATAAGGATAAGTATTTATGATTTGTGTCCAATGATTCCAATTTGTAGAGTTTTTGTAGACTGTTCTTCTGTTGTTCCTAATGTTTCCTCCTCATAATATTCTGTTGCCTTGTATATTTGATTTTATTTATGACTATAAGCTTTTCACTTTGAAAAATATTTACAGGGATTCCTTGAAGCTTAATACCAAGCTACCTACCACCAAAGAGGATCTGAATTTACTTCTGCCTGGAAACCAAGGACACTGCAAGTCTAAAGCCACCTTAAAACAAATTTTTGTCTTGAGGTTTCCCTAAACCCCTCAGAATATGTGGTTAGCCTGCAAATCTATACAAAGTGTGGTCTATGGCCATAACTTTACAAAAATTGTTTTCCTTTCTTTTAATTGTTTTATTGTTTTTTTTAATGTTTATTTATTTTTGAGAGAGAGCATGAGCATGGGAGGGGCAAAGAGAGGCGGGGACAGACACATAGTGGGCTCTGCACTGACAGTAAAGAGCTGGATGCGGGGCTGGAACTCCCAAACCATGAGATCATGACCTGAGCTGAAGTCAGACACTTAACTGACTGAGCCACCCAAGCACTCCTCCTTTTTTCTCTTCTATGTGTGGTTTCAAGGCAACCTTTCCAGCAGTTTCTTTCTGATTCATCCTTTCTAGCCTTTTGTGATTATGGTTTAATGTGAAGAGTATCTTATTAGATTCCCCATTTGCATTGGCCTTGGGCCTTCAATAATAATCTCTTAGTTATGAGGACACCAAAAACAAAGTGCTATTTTCCCAACATTACAATGCCTCCTGGGCCAAGTGACTTCAGTGTTCAGCTTACCTCTTTGAATTTCCAGTTTTCCTTAAGTTTTGGTCTGGTAATTGCTTAATATCTTTTAAAATTCTGCAGTGTTTTGAAAGAGATGTTTTTAATATTACACCTGGCATTTTTGGTCATTTTCAACAGGAGAAATTTGTCCAAGTAATCTAGTCAATCATTACCAAAGTGGAAGTCATGATATTTCTTCAAGAACACTCATCAACCCAAGTATGCAGGTAGAGAAAATGGACATTTTGTTTCATCCAGGACTGGGGTCTTACCAAGTAAGAATAGAAAGAGGATGCGGTGGGGCACCTGGATGGCTCAGTCGGTTAAGCATCCAACTTTGGCTCAGGTCAGAATCTCACAGTTTGTGAGACCCACATCAGGCTCTGTACTGACAGCTCTGGCCCTGGAGCCTACTTTGGGTTCTGTGTCACCCTCTTTCTCTGCCCCTCCCCCATCATGCTCTCACGTGCTCGCTCGCTCTCTCTCAAAAATAAATAAACATAAAAAAAAGAAAGAAAGAAGATATGCTAAGTCAGCTTAGGGAATTAGTCAAGAATGCTTAAAGATTTTAATTATAATATATGAGCTGGATGAGGAGAGAAGGAGAGAATTAAAAATAGAGGAAATGTTTGAAACACTAAAAGCAGATGACAAGGAGAATAGAAATCTCAGTGAGGTCAAAGAATTAATACATTAGGAACAACTTAGTGGGTGACCCAAACAGGAAATTATAAAAAGAGGAATGTCTAGGTATATGACTTCCAGGATGGAGAAGTTTATTACGACTATGGCAGTAGGCTGTGAAGTACAGTGGTTGAGAAAGTTATTTTCAACATGAAGAAGTAAAAAACTCTCAGAAGATTTTGAAGTCAGCCCAGATGAGGTCAGAACTAGAAACGGAACAAAAGACCATGAGACCCAGAGTCTTCAGTGAGTGAATGGAAATGATTATTACAAGGGTAGATTCAGGAACAAGGGGTAAGAGAAGGTGGGATGCCAGATTTCATTTGTCTCATGACATCAGGGGAAATTTCATGAAGAGAAAGGAGTAATCACCTGAAATAGCTTAAAAAATAAAGTGATACAAATTTATATTCACTTCTGAGGAATGTCAGAAGACAATTTTAACAAAGCAGATTTGAGACACAACCAAACAGAACTTTTAGCTAGCAAATGGTTCTCAGCTTTATCATATCAGTATGGATCCCAGTGAGATCATAAGATTCACTTTCCTCATGGGGCAAATACAATAGAAGGCACTGGGTTATGTGTGTCTGATCCTGGGTTCTTGTCTCCCCCAATCACTGTCCCCCTCTAGTTATCATATCTGTCTGGGCTTTGTAGGACTTCACAAATAGCTGATTGGGTGATTGCTAGGTGGCTTGGTTTGTGTAAATATAACGTGTTGGTCTTCTCTAGGTTGTATGTGGGGGCTATTGTTCACAAGCTTCTTTTTCTATCGAAAAAAAAAAAAAGCCAAAGCATCTTTGACAAAAGGTCCTGCACCAGGAAAAGAATCTGGAACATAGAACAGCGACCCCTCTTGAAGCGTGAGGGTCTTGAACCATCCTTTGTTTTGTGTTTTCCTTCCCATATTTCCTATTTTGGGCTAGATCTTCTGTCTTAAAAACTTGGCTCCTACCCTATTCCTTCTTCTATCATCCCTCCCCAAAAAAGCCCCCACACATACACATTTAACGCTGAAGAAGCTGAGAATGTAGATGCTGGAGAGGATGTGGAGAAAGAGGAACCCTCTTGCACTGTTGGTGGGAATGCAAACTGGTGTAGCTGCTCTGGAAAACAGTGTGGAGGTTCCTCAAAAAAATTAAAAATAGAACTACCCTATGACCCAGTAATACCACTGCTAGGAATTTACCCAAGGGATACAGGAGTGCTGATGTATAGGGGCACACAGGCTCCAATGTTTATAGCAGCACTTTCAACAATAGCCAAATTATGGAAAGAGCCTAAATTTCATCTACTGATGAATGGATAAAGAAGATGTGGTTTAGGGGCGCCTGGGTGGCTCAGTCGGTTAAGCGTCCGACTTCGGCTTAGGTCACGATCTCGCGGTCCGTGAGTTCGAGCCCCGCGTCAGGCTCTGGGCTGATGGCTCGGAGCCTGGAGCCTGTTTCCGATTCTGTGTCTCCCTCTCTCTCTGCCCCTCCCCCGTTCATGCTCTGTCTCTCTCTGTCTCAAAAATAAATAAAACGTTAAAAAAAAATTTTTAAAAAAAAGAAAAAAAAAAGAAGATGTGGTTTATATATACAATGGAATACTACTTCGCAATGAGAAAGAATTAAATCTGGCTATTTGCAGCAACGTGAATGGAACTGGAGGGTATTATGCTAAGTGAAATAAGTCAGGCAGAGAAAGACAAATACCGTATGTTTTCACTCATATGTGGATCTTGAGGAACTTAACAGAAGACCATGGGGGAGGGGAAGGGGAAAAAAAGACAGAGAGGGAAGGAGGCAAACCATAAGAGACTCTTGGATACTGAGAACAAACTGAGGGTTGATGGGGGGTGGGGGAGAGGGGAAAGTGGGTGATGGGCACTGAGGAGGGCACCTGTTGGGATGAGCACTGGGTGTTATATGGAAACCAATCTGATAATAAATAATATTAAAAAATAAAAAATAAATAAATCCTTAAGAAGCTAAGAACATTCCTTCTCTTGTTCCCAATCTCCTGTGTCAAGACCATTCCTTGAGGTGATTCATACTAATACATTGTACTTGGATGGATCAAACCTACTTTAATCCTTAATCTTATGGTAAGGAGAAGCAGAGCAATGAGGGGGCCCTTCCACATAGAAAGTAGGGTCAGGAGACTAGGAAAAGGAAGATGAAGTCTTCTGGGGAAGTCTTCTTAGAAGACTAGGAAAGGGAAGATGAAGATTCCCAAATCACTCAGGAACTTTTATGCAGGTGCAAGAAACATGTCAAAGTGGCCACAAGATTATTTAATAGGAGACAGGCAAAGGTAACTCCATGTTTCCTGCTAAAAACCAAAACTTTGTGTGAAATCTTGAATTTATGGGGAGGGGGAGGCGAGGAAAGCTTGTACCTATCTGTTCTTTCCCTGATCCCTTCCCCTCATTTCTGAGGAGACTGAGCTCCTTTGGGCCTTAGTGACTCCATCTCTGGAGAGTGTCCATTTGATGGTTGATTATGCTGCGCCGGGTACTTCCTTTCCTACTTGCTATCATTTTGTAACACATATGCTGACCCTTTTCTCTTCTCTCTTTACCCTGGGGAAATACAATGAATAAATAAAAACTTATTGGTACTGAAAAAAAAAAGATTCACTTTCTTCTCTTCAAGAATTAAATCAAAAGCAAGAAGAGATTCTAGGAAAGGGTAGGCAGTTTACATAAAAGGATTAGCTTTATTAATGGGTCAGGCACATTCTCAATAATCTCTAACACTTGGAGATCTCTAATATAGCTGCTGTGGATAACATGGTTTAGGACAACCTTCCCCAACCCGCCGTATGGTAGGCTATGTACTCTGAACCACAACTTAAAATGCTCAAAGAATTTCCATAAAAAAGATGCAAAACCCTGAGCTCACCATTAGAAACAATGGCAAAACTCACAAGTAACTAAGCATCTTGAGAGCTACTGAGGAGAAAACAACCAAAACGGATCTACAATAGCTTCAAACACTAGAATTAGTAGTACAGAATTTAAGGTAAGTATGCTTAATATGTGTTTAAAGAAATAAAATAGGTTTGAAATACGAATAAGATGTCCAAAAAAAGAAAAAAGAAAAAAAAAAAAAGATGTCCAGCCATATTTGAAAAAGAACCTTCCAAATATGAAAAGGAAAATACTGAAGTTAAAATTTCAATGATGGGTTTTAACATGCAATTCAACACAACTGAAGAAACAGTGATTCAGAGATCTGGAGGACTACCCAGGATGCAGCATGGAGATCCTGAGAGATGGAAAATAAGAGACAGAGTTAAGATAAATGGAGAAAAGAATGAAAGATTAACACATAAATCTAACCACAGTTTCAAGAGCAGAGAAGAGATGGGGAAGAGCCATTATTTAAAGAGTTTGAGGCAAAGAATCAGTGAAAGAACAACAAATCCAGAGCAGGAAAACCTTTTGAAAAAACTTACACCTAAACCCAGTTTAGCAACACTTCAGAACACCAAAGAGCACATTACCTGCAAAGAACTACAGAAGAATTAAATAAAGTTTGTTTGTTTGTTTGTTTGTTTGTTTGTTTGTTTGTTTGTATAGGACCAAATAATGACAGTTTTAGACTCTGCAGGTCCAACAGTCTCTGTTGCAAATATTCAACTTTGTGCTCTCAGTATAAAGGCATCCATAGATGACATAGAAATAGACTGTGTTCCAATAAACCTTTATTTATAACAACAGGCAACAGAACAGATTTTGCTTGAGTCACAGTGTGCCAACCCCTGAACTACAGAATGACCCAATTTCTCTACAGCAACAATGGCATCCAAAGAAAAAGGCCTAGACTGAGGTCAAGTAGGAGACTCCTATTCTCTCCCCCAGGCCTTCACTGCCCATCCAACCTAAATAATACAGTTCAGCTTAAGATATTGGAACTAAGAGAGGTCCTTCTTAGTCTCTTAGTCTCTCTCTCACTGAACCTGAAGCCTGTCACGAAATGTGGCCCAATGGGTATCAGGTCCTGCCAATCAGAAAACTGCAACCTACTTCTCCAGCAATATCCCCCACTGAAAGCCACCTGATATTACCAACATAAACAAAGCTTTAACCTTACATGCCACCCCATCCCCAGGATGGCAAATCCCATGGCCACATAGGCACTGACCAGTCATTTCCACAGTGGTTACCAGTATTACATTCAAGAAGCTGAGAAACAGACCAGTTCATGGAAGAGGAATTATGACCACCACAAATTCTGTAAATACTTCAAAACAGTAATGCCAGACAGGTGAATATACCTCTAGAAATGCAACTGTGGATACCCTGTGAGATGACCCAGTGGGGAAAAGAGGGTTTCTAAGAATATCTTTTTGAGTCAGTGCTCAAAAAAAGCAGGGGGTGGGGAGGAGGGGGTGCAATAGAGAAGAATAAGAACCTCAACCAAAACTGCATCAGGCTTTTAAAGGGAAAACAAGGAACAATGTTGCAAACACCAACACACAGGGCACAGCCCTGCTGAGGCAGGTTCCCAGAAGTTTAGGTCAGCATTAATCACTGCTCCTAATTGCTGTCAGTTAACTCTCTGCAGCCCCTCCAGGCCAAGCCATCATCCCATGAAACATGCTGTCTTCCCTTATAATGCATTTTCTGTCTTGCCAGTAACAGAATCTGTGGCTTTGGTGTTCTTTACAGAAACACTGATCGAATTACCCTAAGACCTTTTTGTGTGTTCTGGGTTACTAGGCAGAATTCCAGAAACAAATGCTTACATTATCCTCAAACAGAATACCTAACTTTCCAAGACTGCTTAGAAGTAAATGTTTCTCAGTCATTTCAGGGTTGGCCACTGATTAAGGCACACAGTGCACTTGACATCCTGCTTTCTGGCCAGTATGTTACTCAGGCCACATGCAATACTGTAACTTCTGAAACAGTTCTAGTAACGGCCCTTTATTGCCACAGCATCCTGTGTTCTCCACTGGAAATGCAAATAGGGCAAATTTCTCTTGTCCCTCCACACTACAGGCTGGTTTCCCAACCTGGTAAGTCTCATTGTGATTTCCATTCCACTTGGTCTATTCACTTAATAAACTGCTGCCTATTCTATTATTTAAGTGCTCAGAGAAAACAAACACATACACACACACACACACACGCACACGCACACACATACATGCTTTCCCCCCTAGTATGTTTCCAGTATTTTGCAACATTTTGGAAATTCTTTTGTTTTTCTCTCTAGTTTTTTTAAATGTTTATTTCTGAGAGAGAGAAAAAGAGCACAAGTGGGGAGGGGCAGAGAGAGAGAGGGAGAGAATCCTAAGCAGGCTCTGCGCTATGGGCACAGAGCCAGATGCAGGGTTCGAACTCACAAACTGAGATCATGACCTGAGCTCAAATCAAAATTCAGATGCTTAACTGACTGAGCCAGCCAGGTGCCCCTGGGAATTCTTTCTTTTTTCCTTTTTAATGTTTATTTATTTATTTTTTTTAATTTTTTTTCAACGTTTTTTATTTATTTTTGGGACAGAGAGAGACAGAGCATGAATGGGGGAGGGGCAGAGAGAGAGGGAGACACAGAATCGGAAACAGGCTCCAGGCTCCGAGCCATCAGCCCAGAGCCTGACGCGGGGCTCGAACTCACGGACCGCGAGATCGTGACCTGGCTGAAGTCGGACGCTTAACCGACTGCGCCACCCAGGCGCCCCTGTGTTTATTTATTTTTGAGAGAGATGGAGAGACAGTGTGAATGGGAGAGGGGCAGACAGAGAGGGAGACACAGAATCTCAGGCAGGCTCCAGGCTCTGAAATGTCAGCATAGAGCCAGATGTGGGCTCGAACTCACAAACCATGAGATCATGAACTGAGCCACAGTTGGATGCTCAACCGACTGAGCCACCCAGGCACCCCTCATAATTCTTTCTAATGGCATCCAGAAAACCTATCATTTGGGGAAACTGAGATCTATAGTTTGCATGATTTATGTGAGAATCAACTGTGATATTCATTCTAGTGGTTTTCCTACCATATCCTTCATATCTTAAAATAAGCTTTTTTATTGCCCTACAATTCCAAGATTCCTAACTTTTCCTACAAACATTGCTGATTACATGCTTTGCCTGCATCTTTACAGAAAAAAAAATGTATCTTTTTAAAAAATGTATAGGACTGACAGAAGCTTCACAATTGAATATTCATGTCGATTTGACTTTCATTTGACCTTGAATTGTCACTGTTACGTAATGTGAAGTTCTCAAGATGATAGCCCAGCAGATGCTGCCAAATGAAAATTTTGCTGCAATGAGCTTTTTATGAAATATTGAGGCTAAGCAGAGAACCAGTTCCTCTGACAAAAATACTCTCAGTCACTCCCCTCACTAAATCAGTGTGGAGGCTGCAGGCACTCCAGGCTTTCCACTGCCAGCAATGACATCCTGAATGTGCTTAGCTGGGCAAGAGCCAAGATCAAGGGATGACCTTTTTATTGCAGATTGTGAGATCATCTTCGTTCCCACAGGTTTACATTCAAAATGAAAGTTTGCCTTTGGTGGGGTTTTTTAATTACATGGTATTCAAGAACCTCATCTGTAGGAAGATAAAAAATATGTCACACTGAGCAGGAGATGAAATGGTGGACGTTCTGTCTGCATCTGCAGGAGGGACAGTCACATCTCGGGAGCACAAGGCATTCTCTCTCCTCCATTGCAGTCCCATTTGGCTCCCAGCCTCCCCTCAGGTGGAATATCCAACATCATGAACTTGTATGGAAACACAGCTTATTATTCTGTTGACATCTTTGACCTACCACTCTGTGAGGTGAACCTCAGTTTGGAGGAAGGAAAGGAAGTCATCACTAAGCAATGCGGTAAGTCAGATGCCCCAGGTGTGCTTTGCATCAGGAATGTGATGGTAAAAACCACCTGAGGTGCTCTCAGCTCTTGTTGTGTCACCTGGCTGGCGCTCTCTGTATCAGATGACATTTTCTGAGCACCCAGGAGGGGCTGAGAGCACATCCACTGTGCGGCTGAGAGACTCAAGGGTAAGCAGCTTTCCGGAGGGACTGGTTTAGGAGATAAAGAATATGCTGCATTCCTCTAGGGATAAGAAACCAAAGGCTTCTGTATGCAGTGGCGTGGAGCAGTGGCTGGGGTGGAATGAGGTAATACAGTGCAGCTACTGTCTGAGAACTCTCCCGATGACACCATGGTAACCTTTAGTTTCACTGACCGCCACGGCCCCACTATTCTATTCCTGGCATGACGCTCAGTGCTGGCCAGGATTCATTTCTCCCTATTCAGCTCAAGTTGTAGTCACATAATAAAATGCACAGTGACAAGATTTCCTAAGGCTTTCAGGTGCATTCATCCTGGCAGGCTGCAGGTTGCTACATTGCTAGGTCCAACGGTTAAATGAAGGCACCTATTGCTTCCAGACTCCAGTCAGAATCCAAACAGATGCTGTCTAGAATTAGTTATTCAGGAGGCAGTTAAGGATCCTTTGAGTCATTTATGTAACAAAGTATTTTTAGAGTGTCAACTATGTCCCAGGCATTATGCTCCACCCTGGTTGATACAAATATAAATAAGACATGGCCAGGAAGAGCTCACAGATAAGTGAGAGAGAGAAGTACACACATAATACAATATGGTGAGTGAAAGATTAGTGGTAAGTGCAGTCTCCTCAGAAGAACAACATCTAACGTAGTCTGAAATGGATGAGAAGTTTTCCTAAGAGAGTCTAGCAAAAAAAAAAAAAAAAAAAAGAAAAGAAAAAAGAAAAAAAAAGGAGGGGAGGGGAGGGGGATTAAAAAGTAGGTATTCCAAGCAAAAAGAAAAATACAAGCAAAGGGAAAGGTGCATGAAGTAGGGGGGCATGTGCACATACTTTGCCTTTGCCCGAACATTAAATGTGTGAGCATGAAAGGGATGGCCCCCGGCTAGTAGTCAGGAAGCCAGGTAGAAGCCAGGTCAAGGAGAAAATTATTTCCTCTGTAAGGAGCTTTATTCTACAGGCACTGAGCTTTGAGTAGGGAAGAACATAGGCAATTTGCACTCCTGAAAGATTATTCTGGTGATAATGTGGAGGAGAGGGCTCAGCAATGAGACTAAAGGGAGGGAGAACACTTAGGAGCTTATTTTGAAAGCTGAGATAAGTAATGAGGGGGGGCCTGTCTCTTACCCCCTCAGAAAGCTGACCACCAGGTCTGGAAACCACAGGAATCTCTAACTGTGTACATTGTACAATCAACTTTGAGCCTGCTGTGACAAATCGACTGTGTGAAGTGTGCCTGACTTAACCTTAGATGTCCTCCTAAAGCACGCGGAAGTCAGGGGAGAAAAGGTTGAGAAACGCCATCCACAGCCCTACTCCCTGCCCTTCTCTTCCCCAGATGCCGAGGTGTGCTCGTGACCCTATTTCATGAACGCCCAGACGGACCCACATTCTCCCTGCCTCTGTGAACTTGTGAGGACTTGCTTCTCATCTGCTTTATGATGATTGGGATTCCTCCCCCCTTTCTAAATAAAGCTGCAGAGTTGACCACTCCTCTCCAGCTCCATGCTGTGGCTGCTCAAATTTAATGCCGTATAATGCTTGCTGGGGTAAAGAGTAAATCCTAGGTCCATTACAGAGGGAAGTATACTGTTTCCTTCCTTCCAGTAAGATAACATCAGGCATTTCAGCCCTGCGAGGAGAGTGTCTTCCTGTTGTGATGCCAGTTCAGTCTCCTTCCAATCCTTCCAAGGCAGGGAATCATCCTCTCTTCACAACACAAAGGGTCGTGGCATTCAAACTTCTCAAACAGCAAGCCCTTCTCAGACTTCAGTCACCCCTATCCTGCCAGGTGGAGCCTGTGCAAAGGTTCTTACCTCCTCACCTGGACATTGCCAAGGAGAACATCGTTCTGGACTACAGACTCCCTTGCGAGGTGACTGTCACACTGCCAGCACCTCAGCGTGCCCTGGTGATGACAGAAACCTTTTGTCTCCTTTTCTGCCTTTATTTAAAAATCATAAAGAAAGCAAGCAGACCTGGACACATTCTTATATACTTTCACTTCTCTTCTCACCTTTAAAGAGAGCCGAGAAGACAAGCATCTATACACCACCTCCCTCCCATCCCCTACAAAAGATCCTTGGCATTACCTTCTGGATGCCAGATTCAGGGAACAGAGGCTGGAACAGACAACCTGTGCTCTCCCTCTTCTGTCACAATGTCTATGACCTTAAAATTGCAACCTTATTTTTGTTTACTCCCCTAGACTGTAGACTCCTTGAAGAAACTGTGGCCATTTCTCCATTGTCCTCAGTCCTAGCAGAGTGTCTGGGGCTCTGTAGGTGTCCACTTTATGTTGGCTGAATAAATGCACAGTGGCAACCTCCAATGTCATGAGCAAATGACTATTCCCTTAGGCCTATGACACGAGCCAAGGCGTTCTGAAGGCTGTACCTCTGAGATGCTCATGACCCACATCTTTCTACAAGAGCTGCAATCCTAGGCTGGTATGTCCAAATAGCAGTTTTTAAAAAACTAACCAAAAGAACAGAAAATTGTTCGTAGCTACTGGAAAGTAAGAACAGGAAAAAAAGTGCACCCTCTCATAAGAAGTCAGCACACACACAGGAGAGGTGGCATCCGTGGTGACTTTAGATAACAAGGTTTGGGCCGATGCTGGACAAAACTGCAAAAGGCAGTGGCTTTCATGCTCCTTCTTCTTTCTCCTGGCACCATTTCCTGTCACAGCTCTTGCCATGGGGCTCATGACATTGGAAAACATTCCCAGCAATATGGAACTCGTGGGGAGGTCAGAACTATCAGGTCATGTCAGGCCTGGCATGAGGCCAAGCATCTGGCCCTGGAAATCAGGGGACTATCCCGGCTGTACCCAGACAGACTCCATGGGGTCCAGAGTGCACAATTAACTGTAGGCATGATTTAGAAAACAACTGGCATCAATTCAAATCTAGCATAGGGAGATTGACTTCTGGCACAGCCGAGTGAGGAGTCTGCTGACCCACACACCAGTGAAACTGATGAAAATTATTTTTAAAAAAAATCATTTAAAGCTTCTGGAAATGGTCCTAAGAGCAAATAGAAAATAAAATGTCTATTTAAGAGAATCTGAAAATTTGGTAGAAAGGTGAGACTCTGTGGAACTGGACCAAGATCCCTCTCTCCCTCCCTCCCACTCTCAACTCAGTGAGGCAAAGACTGGGTTCCACATGGCCACAGCGTATATATAGCACAGGGCTCCCTCTTCTCCCAGCTCCCAGTCAGAGGACTTCCTTCCCTGGAAAAACAGGACTTCAGCATTTCTCATCCTGCCCCATCTACCTGATGCTGAGACTAAGTATCAGGTGGGTACCATCAGGAGGTGGAGTCTCCTTTCTTCCACCTAACCATTGGGAGTGCTCTCGGGAGTAGAGGGTCCATCTTGGGTACAGTAGGCCAAGGGCAAGGCAGTCCTGGTTGCCCCTGCCTCGGGTCATGAGGCAGTGCTCCACAACACAAGAGGCAAGCCAAGAATACCACAGAACACCGTCTCTATGTTCTAGAGTCCTGCTTTATAGATTTTTGTCTGGAAAGAGAAGCACTGTAAAACAGCTTATCTCTTTCCAAAGGAATTGACTTCATCTGCAATGGAGCATGGAAAATTCAAATCTAAAGCTCTCTCAAGAACAATGGAAGTTGCAGTTTAAGGCAATTGAGGCAATTTGTAGATTAAATGAAGCTATAGCCTAGACTGTAGGCCAGCTAGTTTATAGGACAGAACCAGGGAATAAGAGAGCAGGGAGGAGCCCTCTGGAGTCAAAACAAATACCAAGCCAAGACCTCAGGAACTATTTCATCAAAGGAGCCACAATTTGATTGGATTACTTTGTAGAGCAATTAAGACCTGAGGTTCTTGTTGAAAACAGTAGAACAATCATCAGGCAATTAGTGGAGTTCAACAGCTAAGTTAGGGAAAGACTCTCCCTATCTAGAAATCCCTACCAATACCACTGTCATCTCGGTGTCACTGTGGGCACACCCAAAGCTGCACCTCCCAAACAAGCAACATCAGAGGCTTAACAATTGTGGGGAGGAAAATCACTTTACTACAATAATCGTAGCCAGTCACTAAAAAATAAACAAGTAAGAATAACAAGCCTTCAGGTGGGAGCTGTACCCAGAGTTCTACAACATATTCTCTAAAATTTCTGGCATCCTCCCACTTACGAGACAGGCAAAGAAAAAGGAAAGTGTGACCATACACAGGGGAAAGGCAGGCAACACGAACCACCTATAAGAGCAACTAGATGATGGATTTAATAGAAAAAGATGTCAAAATAGCCATGAGCAATATATTCACAGAACTAAAGGGAAATATGGTTAGAGAATTAAAGGAAATTTGTATCAGTAGATAATATCAATAAAGATAGTATTATAAAAAACCAAATGGAAATTCTAGAATTAGGAAACATAATAAATTAAATGAGTGGGGCACCTTGATGGCTCAGTCGGTTAAGCGTCCAGTTAAGTGTCTGACTTGGGCTCAGGTAATGATCTTACAGTTCTTGAGCTCGAGCCCCACATTGGGATCTCTGCTGTCAGCGCAGAGCCTCCTTCAGATCTTCTGTCCCCCTCTCTTTCTCTGCCCCTCCCCTGCTCACATGCTTGCATGCATGCTCTCTGTCTCTCTCTCAAAAATAAATAAGTAAAAACATTAAAAAAACAATAATTGAAATGAAAAATTCATTAGAGGGAGTCAAAAATGGATATGAACTTAAAGAAAAAAGAATTAGTGAACTCAAGATAGATCAATAAAGGGTATGGAAGTCAAAGAAAAGAAAGAAAAAAGAATGGATAAAAATGAACAGACCCTCAGAGAAATGCAGCACATCATCAAAAGCACAAATATATGCACTATGGGAATACTAGAAGGAGAAAGGAACAGAAAAAATAGTAAAAAAAAAAAAAAAAAAAGTTTAAAATTTCCCAAATTTACTCCCACTTTGGAAGTAGGAGTACTTTAAGTACTTCAAGTAGGATAAATGCAATGACATCCATAAACAGACACGTGGTAGTAAAAATGCTGAAAGTTAAAGACAAAGAAAAAAAATTGAAAATAGCGAAAAGGAAAACCACTGTCCTTTATAAGGGAAAGCCAATTATGGTTAACAGCTGACTTCAGAAGAAACAATGTAAGCCAGAAAATAGTGTGACAATATATTTAAGGGGCTTAAATTGAATATAAAAAAAATAGCTGTCAATCAAGAACCCTATATCCAGCAAAGCTGTTTTTCAAAACTGAAGACAAAATACTTTCCTAGGAGAACAAAAACTGAAAGATTTTGTTGCTAGCAGACCCACCTTATAAGAAATACCAAAGAAAGTTCTTCAGGTTGAAAGTTAGTGACCTAGATCAGTAATTCAAATACATGCACACATGGGGCACCTGGGTGGTTCAGTGAGTTAAGTGTCCAACTTCAGCTCAGGTCATGATCTCACTGTTCATGAGTTTGACCCCACATCAGGCTCTGTGCTAAGCCTGGAGCCTGCTTCAGATTCTGTGTCTCCCTCTCTCTCTGCCCCTCCCCTGCTCCCACTCTTGTCTCTTTCTCTCTCTCTCTCTCAAAAATAAACAAACATTAAAAACATTTAAAAAAAAATCTACACACACAAAAGACAAAGACCACCATTAAAGGTAATTCCATAATTATTAAATATATATATTAAGTATATATAAATATATACTTATGTGTATTTTTCTCATTTCTAATAAATTATTTTATTTTTTGCAATTGCATAAATAATATGTAGATAACGTAGAGCCTATACATATAAAAATGTAATATATGTGTAATATATTTGCCAGGAACAGCAGACATGAGGTGGATAGGACCAAAGCTGTATTGGGCTTAGGAAAGTAGTATAGATGGTGAAGTATCACCGGTTCCTATAATAACAGATATAATATACTTAATAATAATACAACAAAAGAAGAGGAAATGGAATGGAGCAAATAGGAGAAATATTTCTCTGTGTCACTGGAATTAAGCTAGTATAGATCTTTTTTTTTTTTAATTTTTTTTTTAATGTTTATTTATTTTTGAGACAGAGAGAGACAGAGCATGAACGGGGGAGGGGCAGAGAGAGAGGGAGACACAGAATCGGAAGCAGGCTCCAGGCTCTGAGCCATCAGCCCAGAGCCCCACACGGGGCTCCAACTCACTGACCGTGAGATCGTGACCTGAGCTGAAGTCGGACGCTTAAGCGACTGAGCCACCCAGGCGCCCCAAGCTAGTATAGATCTAAAGTTGATCTGATAAGACACATATGGTAAACTCTAGAACAACCATTAAAAAAAAAAAGAGAAAGCTTCAGGAGCGCCTAGGTGACTCAGTCAGTTAAACGTAACTTCAGCTCAGGTCATGATCTCTCATAGTTCATGGGTTTGAGCCCTGCGTCAGGCTCTGTGCTGACAGCCCGGAGCCTGGAAACTGCTTCAGGTTCTGTGTCTCCCTCTCTCTCTGCTCCTCCTCTGCTCATGCTCTGTCTCGAGATATTTTTAATTTAAAAATTAAAAAAAAATTTTTTTTAAAGAAAACTTCAAAAAATACAGTATAGTGAAAAAATCATTAAGGAAATTAAAATACTACAAATCTAGTGTAGCGTCATAGAGATAGAGTTATTCTCACAATCTATCAAGCTACTGGCCATCATCACTAAGGAATCTTGCCAAAAATATCACCACCAGGTCCAATGGTCTGGGGAAATGAACAGAAATGCAGACCTGGGGCAGTAAGGAAACTGGACATACACATGCACATACTCACTAGGCTTGCTTGTTAGAAGATGAATAGTTGCTGGTCATGCCTTACCTCTTATCATTTGACCAGAACAGTCCTAAAACAGAATATAACATAGCAGAACTCAGAGGTACAGATCCAAGCTGAAGTTCTCACACTTGAGCAAAAATCGGAAGCCCGTGGAGGGCTTGCTCAACCACAGATTGCTGGTCCCACTGCCAGAGTTTCTGATTCCATAGATCTGGAGTGGGGCCCAAGACTCTGCATCTGTAACAAGTTCCCAGGCGATACTGATGGTGGTAGTCCAGGCACTACAATTTGTGAACTACTAGTTGCCCTAATGTGTGAAGCCTATGATGCATAAATAAAACTAAAGCAGGTGGAAAATGTAGGTCATAGCCTAAAATAGAAGAACCTACTTCCAGATAAATGAGGGTGGTGATACAGCAGGCCAATAAGCAGCAGGTATAGAGAACATCTAGTTGTTTCGCCACTCTGAATCACTTCACTTTCCTTCTGGTAACTATACCCTGCTTTTCCTCTGGGAAACACTTCTCCCTCGCTTTCAGTCCCCATGCTTTGGAAGGACTTGATGACCTACCTTTGCCTCAAAAACAGGGATGTGACAGGGCTTCACATTTTTCCCCCAGCTCCAGTGACTCTTTCAGAAATGGATAATCAGAGCTAGTAAGAGTTGTGGAGAATTTTTCTGAGGCACCTTAGAGAAGAGAGGAAGAAGGATGGAGAAGGAGAGAAGGAGATGGAAAGTGAGAGAGGAGGGGGAGAGGGAGAGAGAGATGTTTAGATCAGGAGCTGCCACTTTGCCACCATGTGGAGCCTAAAACTGAAGCCATTTTGAGGTAAGGTGAGTTGAGGAACAAGCAGATCCTGGTGTGGTCATTTGAGCCCTGCATCAAACACACCTGAAACTTGCATTGCCCTGTGAGCCAATTAAATTCCCTTTTCATTTGAGGGAGTTGTATTGGGCTTTGTAATTTGCGATTAAAAATCTTTTTTAATTTTGGGGCACCTGGGTGGCTCAGTTGTTAAGCATCTGACTCTTGATTTCAGCTCAGGGCATGATCTCATGGTTCATGGGATCAAGTCCTGCATCAGGCTCTGTGCTAACAGAGTGGAGCCTGCTTGGGATTCTCTTTCTCCCTCTCTCTCTACCCTCCCCTGTGTGCACTCTTGCTCTCTCTCTCTCTCTCTCTCAAAATAAATAAACATTTTTCTTAAAGTAAAAAAAAAATGTAACGTTTATTATTTTGGAGAGAGAAACAGACAGCAAGCAAGTGGGGGAAGGACAGAGAGAGAGGGAGACACAGAATCTGCAGCAGGCTCTAGGCTCCGAGCTGTCAGCACAGAGCTCTACATGGGGCTCAAACTCACAAACTGTGAGATCATGACCTGAGCCAAAGTCGGATGCTTAACTGAATGACCCCACCCAGGCATGCCTAAAACTTAAAAATTTGTTTAAAAGGAGGGAAAGCTACTATGACAATTTAGTAACCAAATGATTAAGCAAAGTGTAACAAGCTACAGGTCATGAGGGACAATGGGCATTTCTGGAACCTAAGCCCATACAGAGTCATGAAGGGAGATATTCTACATACTAACAGGGCACAGGCTCCTCAAAGGCACCAGACCAAGACTGTCAGGACCTAAATAGACAGTGTGACCACATAAGTACAAAGACAGAAGCACAAGTATGAAGATTCAGCCAAATCTGGTGTTCAGATCAGTGTGGGAGGCAAATAAGAGGGCAGGGACTTGGAACCAACAAGGGACCAAGGGCTAGCCAAGGAGGAGCCTGAGGCAAGATCTGAGTGCCATCAAAAGGAATCACAAATCAACTTACACATCTCTCCTCCCCATCTTCCCCTATTGCCAACTCGCTCACCTCTCATCCTACCATTCTCTCTTGCCAACACCACTCCAGACATAGTAGCTTCATCACTGGTCTCCAAATATGTCAAACATGCTCCCACCTTGGAACACCTGTACTTATTTCCTGGGCCTGGTAGATTCTTGCATCAAATATTTACATGGTAGTTTCCCCATTTCCTTCAGACCTCTTCTCAAAAGTCAACATCTTAGATAGGTCTTTCTGAATCAGTGTCTGTGAAATAGCAAGACTCTACCACCAACCTGGCCCATCCTAACTCCTTCTCCTGTTCTGTCTCCACAGTGGTTGTTGCTATCTGCCATATAAGTACTTATTTCTAAATTGTGTCTCATTAATGTAATGTAAGGTCTATAAGGGCACAGACTTGGGGGTTTTGCTGCTATATTCTGGTACTTAGAATAGTCTAGACCATAGCATGTGCTCAATAAAATACTATTGAGTAAGTGAATGAAGTAACAAACCAGCATTTAGCAGCCACAACTTGACCACTGAATCCTAAGTCTGTGTATCTTTTATGACCACTTATTAAATCTTCCTTTGTCTTCTTTATTACATGCTTTATAATAAACCAGTAAGTGTAAGTAAGGGTTTCTCTGAGTTATATGAGCTGTTATAGCACATGAATGAACCTGGGGTGGGGGTATGGGAACCCTGAAGTACAGTAAGTTGGTCAGAAATACAGGTGAAAAGTCCCACAAGTACAGGTGGGACCTACACCTAGGGTCTGAAGTGGGCACAACCAGGTGAGCCAGATCCCTAAACATAGCTGGTCTGTGCCAACTCCGGATAGTTTGTGTCGGGATAAATTAAATTGTAGATGACAGGACATCCACGCGATGTCCACAGAAAACTGGAGAATTTCTTGATGTGGAAAACCCACACATTTGGTGTCAGAAGTGTTGTAAGTAGTAGAAACAGAATCTTCCTTTATTTAACCTGGCTTTACACAAAAACTTCTGAGAGAACTTAAAATACACATTTATGAGTCCACACAGAAATTCATAAAAAATCTACATCCACATAGCAAAGAGTGTAAATAGTTTGAAGTGGCATATTTTCTCCCCTGACTAGGACTAAATTAAGTGATAGATTAGTAAATTTGCATATTTTAATAATCCTTTCCATTTAGATTTGTAAAGACTCTTTTCTGTGATAAACTGTAGTAACTACAAAAAATCAGTAGATAGTATATGATTTTCATACAATGCACATTTTTATATTCCTACAGTTGATGTATGTGCTACCCATGCAGAGGCATAATAATCACAGTACAGGTCAATATGCAAATCAAGAACTGTGCACTCTGAGGTCTGCTTCCTGATGGACCCACACCAGTTGAGCAACCTGTAAACAAAGTTACTCCATATACTTTGGGAGACTCTCTAAGAAACAAGACTATATAGCAATTAGCCCTTCCTTACTACCTATACTGCTTGTCTGGGCTCAAAGACTTATTGGCCAGAAATTCTGTCAGTTCAAACAACTATTTAATAATAATTATCAATTGACTGGTAGATTCAGTTCTGCAGGTTAACTGGCTTAAGTGTGCATACCCAGCATGAATTCTCTTAAAGGAAGTTTCCAGTTGAATTTTCCAAAAATTAGAAGGCATTTTCCTAGAAAGCGCCATGTGTTTGGAATTTATTTCCTCCACCATTTTGACAAAGCCTGTGTCTGCTAGACTTCTGGGCACCAAGAACACAATGTCTTTCCAGGCTTTTTGTGTCTCTCCAATGTATTGCAGAGATGAACTTGGCTCTGGAATATCTCTTCATCTGTGTCTCTATGATGACAACCAGCTGAAAAGGGAGATATTAAGTCAATCAGCTGATTGCTTTCTTTGCACAACTCCAACACTTTTGGCAGATTTTCTTCCTCCTTGTCTTGGCTGATTGTTTGGAGACTGTGTCAATAAAGACATTGCTAAATGTGAGATTGAGGATTATAGAAGCAAGTAGCTTTAACAGGATTGTGAAAGTCTAGCTAAAATTAAACTAAATACTACAGTGTATAAATAAAAAATAATACCAAAATGATTACTACAGACATGGTAACGAGGAAGAGAAAGGCCAAAAGATTGAAGAGACAATTTTGCTTTCGGACTTCTGTGCAACATCCCTTTAAAGGAACTGTCTGCTTGTTCATGGTGGCTGTTGGACTATTGACATGGTGGTCTAGTAAGACAGCTACCAAGTTGATCTGTTCTCTTTGAGCACCAAAATCTTGCCTTTACTCATAGGTGTCAAATTATTTGAGTATCTATTGCTAATCTGGGAGGAATTTTTATTTTAATTATTATTTTTTTAATTTTAAGTAAGCTCCAGACTCAATATGGGGCTTGAACTCATCACCCTGAGATCAAGGGTCACATGATCTATTGCCTGAGCCAGCAGGGTGCTCCTGAGAGGAATTTTTAATGTGAGTCTTTAAAAAGAAAAAACAAATGGTTGAGAAAAAATGAATTTCACCAAAGAACAAGAAAACTTAATATAGACTATATAATAATAATAATAATAATAATAATAATAATAATAATAATGGCTGTGATGGTTAATTTTATGTGTAAACTTTACAGGGTCATAGGCTGCCCAGTTATTTGGTCAAACATTATTCTGGGTTTGTGTGTGTGTTTTTGGTTAAGATTAACATTTAAACCAATCATCTGGATAAAGCAAATTAACCTCCCCAATGTGGGTGGGCCACACCCAATCAGTTGAAGGCCTGAACAAAATAAATGACCGCTCTCTTAGTAAGAGAGAATTCTCCTGCCTGATGGCATTCCAATTAGAACATCATCTCTTCATGGTTCTGCAGTAGCTTCTGGACCTTGAACTCAAATTGCAGATTTGGACTTACTGGCCTCCATAATTATGTGAACCAATTCCTTATCTTAAATCAATCTCTCTCTGTATGTTGATATATAACCTATATTGATCCTCTTTTTTTGGGAGAACCTGGACTAATACAATGACTATAATATGTTGGGAATTTGTTTTACATCCACCAGTATGCTGTGGTTATTACCTCTATTATCTCACTTAATCCTCTCAACAACCCTATGAGTTGTGTTTCACTCATTGTGCCCATTTTATGCATGATCAAACTGATTTAAAGTAAGTGAATTACATTATCAGGATCATTGAACCAATTTGTAGTAGAGCCAGGGCTAGAATAAAACACATTGCTTCCCACGTTTTATTTTTATGTATTTATTATCCTATTCTTTATTATGGGAAAAATTATTAGTGCTCACCATAAGTCCATTTACTCCTCTACATTTCCCAGTCTTCCTTTCAGTTAACTGGGGCTGTGTGAATAGTGCTGTCCAATGAAATATGTATGGATGTAACATGTGACCTTTAGGACCAAGACATTAAGAGCTGATGTGCCTCCTTCATTTCTCTTCCCCTGCCTACTGAACCCTGGAGGATACCTGTTCCAGCTGGCATAGTTACAAGATGAAAGCAGCCCAGGCCGCTGAGTCATCTTTTGGAGGAGAGCCAAAGAGGAAAGTCATCTAAGCCACACCAAACTTTGAGTAGGAAATAAACTTTCATTGGGTCAAGCCACTGATATTTTAGTGTTGTTATCATGGCATATGGTATACCTATTAAACTCCATTTTACGCCAATACGATATAATATCACAAGTGATAAGCATTTGAAACATAATGATAAATGGGGGAGTATAATGTGGCATGATGAGGCTTTGGAACCAGGCTACCTAATTCAAATCCCAATTCCACTAGGACTAGATCTTAGTCAAGTAACTGATCTTGGTTGTTACTTAACCACTCTGTGATTCTTATGTGTAAAAAGGAGGTTTTTATAATAAGGTGGTTATGATGATCAAATGAATATACCTAAACATACCAATTTATGTTGGCATATATTAAGAGTATAAAAATGAGCTATGTATAAAACAATAATTTATATTTGACAATGTAAAAAAAGTTTTTACTCTCATTCACTCAAGTTTATTACACAAACAACAAACATGTTTAAATGGAACCATATGGTCAATACAAAACTACGTTCTATGGATACAAAGACAAATGAAACATGGCTGTATTCATAGAGTTCACAACTTATCAGGGGAGACAGCCATATTAATGTTATTAATGTTAAAATTCAGTAAGTACCATAAAGAACCACGTCCTTGTTTCATAACTAGATCTTATTCCAAAATTTTTTTCCTTTCCAGTGCCTTCTAGAACGCAACTTGGGAACTTTGGTGTAAGTCACCCCCCACCCCCCCCCCCCACACGCACAATGCTAATGAGGTAAAGACAGCACAGGTCTCCCAATTCACTCCCAGTTTTTCCTCTCTCCAAACCATTCTCTAGGCTATTTCCTAGAACACAGATTTCATTAAGTCATTTTATTACTTAAAAATCTTTGATATATCTCCAATGATTATAGAAAAAAATATTGTAGAGTAGCAAGACTCACCTGCGGCCCCAAACTATCTGCAGCTAACATCCTCTCTGTAGTGTAGAGAACTGGACAAGAATCCCTGAATGCAGACCTAAGTTCTGCCTCTTAATGTCTTTGAACCTTGGGTGAGAAATTTACTTCTCTAGATCAAGTTTCCCCATGTATAAAAATGAGATGTTAACTGTTCTTTATATCTAACAAGAATTCTCTGAGAGTCAGATGACATCCTAAGTGTGGAAGTGATTTATGATTTATAAGTATAAAGCACTCTACATAATATAGGTATAGATATAAATGATACAAATACAGGTATGGTGAGGCAATGCTTCTCAAACTTTAGTATATGGGGAAAAAAATTCTTCTTGATTCCATAAGTTCAGTATAGAGACAGGTTACTGATTTTTTTTGCCAAATACTCTAAGTGATTCTGATGCAGGTGGTCTGTGGACCATGCTTTGAAAAATGTTAAGTGTTATGAATTCCACAAGGAAAGAGTCCTCTAACAAACACACAGTTTTCTTGACCCAACAAAGATAGATCTTGGTCAGTATCTACTTTTCTATTTTCATCATCATTCTAAAAATGGTCATTGTTGTCACACTACTAGCAAACTAAAAAAGGTCTATATATTGAGAGACTCAGAACGTTTCATAGTTTTTTTATCTCATTTTAGTCCTTGGAAAAAAATAGAAGTATATAGCTTTATTCCTAATTTAGTGGCAAGGAGACTGAGGGTTAGATTCCTAGAAACAAATTTCAAATTTCTCATGCCATATGGAATGGAATTTGAGAACTTTTACAGCCTGAGTGTAAACCCATAGACTTTTCATTTCTCATGGCTGCCTTCTCAATAGAGCCAGAATTGGCCAGAAGCCAGACTTTGTGGAAGCTCTTGAAGTGTAAAGGTGGCTATTATCAGTCCTGATGAGCCTCAACTCACAAATCAATATTTTCCCATTACCAGCTCTGCCTCCAGACATTTTTGTATCTGAAACATCGAAAACATTACCTCTATTACAGTCCTTCCCCGGTGCTACATTGACCACGTGACCCAAGGCAGCTCACGGGTGGTGGAATGACAGTTGCAGCTGTCACTAAGAGAGCTGCACGGATCAGAGATTAAGAAAAGACTGATGGTGATATTACTCAAAGTCACTTCCTTCAGTAGAAATTCCAAATAAAGCTCCATTCTCTCTCGATAGTGACAAATGTAAATAAGGAGCTGAATTTACACACACACACACACACACACACACACACACACACACACACAATTATTTAAAAGCCTTTACTAAAAGCCCTTTGGCAAAGACAAAAATTAAGCAAAAGGTCTTCTACTTTGGCCACCCAATTAGCTTATTCTTTGTTTTTGCTTTTTTTTTAATGTTTTATTGATTGTTTTAGAGAGAGGGGTAGAAGAGAGAGAGAGAGAGAGAGAGAGAGAGAGAGTCCCAAGCAGGCTCTGTTTGGGATTCAACATGGGGCTCAACCCCACAAACCACAAGATCATAATCTGAGCTGAAATTAAGCTCAGCGCTTGACCAAATGAGTCACCCAGGTGCCCCTGTTTGGTTTTTGCTCTTAACTAACTGATACAATAAGTGAGGAAAGGATCATATAATTTTCTGACCAACGCAAACAGCAGTCTCAGGATAAAGTGAGAACTTTCTTCTCAAACATAGTTTATCTTAATATTGCAATTAATAGCTATAATAAAGCACTCTAAAGTTCAGAAGTGCATGATGATATAGAAAACTCACTTTATATATGAAAATAATGAAGCTAAGCTATTTTTAAGTCCAAATAAATCTTTATTTTCCTTGAGGGAAGCATTCCTATTTTTATTTACTCCTCAGTGTCTGCTTGAAGCTAAGCAGTTATAATGCATTAACAGAAAAACTTCCAGGAAATGAGGCAAACTCATAAAAAAGCAAATACAGAAAAATATTTTAAATATAGGAAAAAGTCCTGTACACCATCCTATAGCCTACTATCCACAGATTAAAAAAAATTATAACAGATGTGCAGCAGAAACTGAGAGAAATTTTTACTTGCACTAATCTGAGCTAACAGCTGTCATTAGGGCTGACTCTGTAATACTTCTGTCATCACTTCTAAAAACTAGCTTTTCAAATGTGGAAAGGGACATTTGCAAATATGAGAAGGAAAATTTAAGGATATAAATTTGGCTGTTATCAGTCTTGAAGTTCATCACCTTTTAAACTCACAATCAATATTTTTCCATTATCAGCTCTGCCTCCAGACATTTTTATATGGAGGCATTGGAAATATCACTTCTATTGTGGTTATTCCTCTTCACTATATTGGCTACATTTTTGAAGAAACTCATAAGGAATTTTGAGATTTCTATGCCTCAGGTAAACTTTGAATGAATATATTTCAACATGTAAATGTCCGAGCAACTCAACCAAAAGACACTGTAACATAGTGACAAGGAAGTAGCACAGCCTTTATAGTTAGATGGTCCAGACTTAAATATCAGCCTTACCACTGTGTGACCCTGTACAAATTATTTAAACTCTTTGAGCCTCTATTTCTTCTGAAAAATGGGGATAATAGCATCTACCAATTCAAGGATCTGTTTTGAAGATTAAATATTATATATATGTATCTATGGACACATGTATATTTGAATGAATGGTGTGTGTGTGTGTGTGTGTGTGTGTGTGTGTGTGTGTATGCAGCTTAGAACCATGCCTAGCTTATCATACACATTAAGTTCTAGATGCTATTGTTGCTATTATTTATTATCAGTGTCATTGCAAAACTACCATACAATTTAGCCGACATATCAGACTGGGGCACTGATTAATTTACAATCTGTGACTCTGTAGTTGGGATGAGCACTGGGTGTTGTACGTAAGCGATGAGTCATGGGAGTCTACCCCCAAAAGCAAGAGCACACTGTATACACTGTATGTTATCCAACTTGACAATAAATTATAAAAAAATAAAATAAAAATTTTTTCAAAATCTGTGTCTCTGAAAACTTAACTCATGAGTAAAATCCCACAAAACATGTCTGTTTGTTTTTTCCCCTAAGAATTGTTTTGAGAAGTTGTATTTACTGAATAGACTGACTGGTGTTATAAATACACATGGAAAATATGACCATGACTCATATCAGAGCTGTTTTATCAAATTCAGTTTTTGGTCATGAATCAGAGGACATCAAAGATTTCTACAATTTCACATTGAATTTGTAGCAAGCAGGGGGATTTGTTTGGGTTAGTTACTTTCATGACATGTTTCACCTTGTGCTTTTCCAACGTTTACGTGTAAGATAGGATTCTCTGCTACATTCTTTGGTGAAGGTTCTGCTGGAGCTGGGACCAAATTTAAGTCTTTGAATTGCCTTGATGGTTATCGTGGAGGAGTGAGGTGTGGTTTTCCAAGAAAGATAAAGAGATCGTGTTTTAAACCACTTTTTCTAGAAAAAAAAGAGCCATATTCTTTTTACTGTTGGTAATGTAATTTCATTTTTCTCTTTGTTAAAAATATATATACTGTATATAGGATGTTAATATAATTACAGGATAATTATTTCTCCTTTTGCTATTACAAAAAATCTGTACTCTTCCTTTTCTGACTCTCTCCTCCAAATGGCTCTTCTAACTCTGTCCTTTTACATTTGCCAGACATTGATTTTTTTTTCTTTCAGCATTTAATGGAATGAAAATTAAGAGGACCACACTGAGTTTTGTTTTTTTTTTTTAAACCTTCACCTCTCAGCTCCTTATTTTGATAAAATATGTTTTCAGACACCAACATATCCAAGTATGTCAGCTGTAGCTTGGGAAGAAATATGGTTTTTCATTACATCCTTCTAAGTCCACAGGGGGAAGGACTAAGTGTAAGCTTTTTCAGAGACCACTAAATATGTGAAATCTTGTATGGCTTTTTACACTTCTCAGAAACTCAGTGGTAAATTTTTCCAACTAAATATTTTGATGTGGGAAGGCAATATCTTTAAATTGAACATGGTCTTGAGGCTAAAACTACGGCTCTGTATTTATATTGTCATTTTAGATATCTCAACAATGCATTAGTTTTACCTGATGAACAAAAAGCCACTGAAATGCACAGTATAATAGAATAATAAGGCACTGATAGCATTCTTCCTGCCAAATAAACATGCTTCACAGAAGGCTTAACTGTCACATACCTACAGTTTCAGCTGTTTGAGAGAGTTTTGATAATAGCCCAAAATGTCAAAATTCAGCTGCCAACACTAAGCTGTCAGCTCTCAAAATGCTCTATGGAGTGCTTGTCCCTTAGGGCATTAATTCCAAGGAGCAACTGAGCTGCCCTATAACTTGACAGCTTATCCTAGTTTTGGGAGAGCCTTGCATCTGTGCAAATCTAGGAAATGTAACTGCAGCTCTAAGATGAGGAACTGTGATTGGAGCACCATCTCTCAGAAAATAGCACAGAGGCCATTTGGGTGCTAGATATTCAAAGGGCTTTTGAGGTCTCTGGAAATGAAGCTAACTTCGGCTACACTAGCTGGCTCGCAGCTGGGCAGAAAGCACTTAGGTACTGCTTTGGCAAAGATTCTCAAGGTGGAAAATGATACCCTGGGACTGCTTCTTCCTCTGCTGGTGACCCTGCTAAGTAGAAGCAATTTCCCCGATTACAACTGCAATTTCTCATCAAGCATTACATAACCCATATCATTTCACCTTCCTAAAATAAATTATTCATGTCGTTTGAGAATTCATCTGGGAGCTGCAGGTCAAATGCCCCATTTGCTGCTAAATTACTTTTAACATTTTTTCCCTTTTTTTCCTGATTTATTAGCTGTTTACACAGAATATTGCTTGAATATAATACATTTCCCTCAGTGCAGTATTTCTGTGAAGAAGCAAATCTGTGTTTCCTTTTGAACCCCCAATGTCGAGTTAAGGCTTATCAGTTGCCCTGAAAAAAGTAGAGTACCATCCCCTCAAAATTCACATCACATACAAAAAATTTCTCAACTGATACTATCCCATCAAAGTTTTGAACACATATAATATCTATTCTATGAAGACAGTGTGGTGTGATGGGAAGTAGTCTGTAGAAAATATTTCTACAAGTATTAACTTTCCATGTGGGGTTGACCAAGGTCACTTTGTGGCATTCAGTTGGCAGATGAAAGATCCCAAATGGGTTCCCTTACATATCCGATGCCTGGCAAGGATGGCTAAAAGAGGACTGCTGACCAGATCACCTACACATCACCTCGCCCGTATGGCAGTCTCAGGGTAGTGGACTCCTTACATGATAGCTCAGGGTTCCTCTACGTTCCTCCAATACACCAAGACACATGAATGAAAGCTGCCGGCATCTTAAGGCTGAAGCCCAGAACAGCATAACTTCTGCTGTATTATATTGATCAAAGGAGACATAGAGCCCTCCCAGATTCAAAAGAAAGGACATTAATATGAGACACCCCCCCATACACACTCTCAATGAGAAGGATGTCAACGAATTTGTAGCTGTCCTTAACCTCTCATGCAATCACTCCATGATTTACATAACAACTATAGAGCATCCACTAGTGAATCAGTGAAATATGCTTCTTTCACCATACATAGTTATGTACTTTATTAATAATCAAAAATATGCCTGTGATAAAATTTATATATATATTGAAACTTAAAAATTTTAAAACATGGTTATGTAAGAAACTTCCTTTTTTGTCAATAAATAGAATTAAAATAATTAAAATTCTTAAGCAGATTGAGTTTGTGATTGTTATGGGCTTAATTGTGCCCGCCAAAACTTGTATGTTGAAGTCATAATTCTCAATACCTCAAAATGTGACTGTCTTTGGAGTTCAGGTCTTTCAAGAGGTAATGAAGTTAAAGTGAGGTCACTAGGGTTGACCCCAGTTCAGTATGAATAGTGTATAAGAAAAGGAGATTAGGACACAGTCTTGTGCAGAAGGAAGACCATGTGAAGATAATAAGGAGAAAATGGCCAACTACAAGTCAAGGAAAGAGGCTAGAAGGAACCAACCCTGCTAAATCTTGACCTCAGTCTTCTGGCCTCCAGAGTTGTGAGAAAATAAATTTCTATTGTTTAAGTCATCCAGTCTGTGCTACTTTGTTATGGCAGCCCTAGCAAACTAATACAGCTGATGTTTGGCTTTAGTAAATGCGTCAGTAAATTTTACAACTGCTCTTTTTTTCAGCTCCTGAGGCAGATATGCTGGATAGCACTAAAGCTAAAATGTGTTGACCCCTAGGGTACTTTAAATAGTCTTCACTCATTTTCATTTCAGATGCAGCAATAGGGAGTGCCCAAACCAAGATTAATAAGCAATTTACTTCAAAAACATTTGAACTCGTATCCTAATATTTACCTCAAAAAAATATTGAATAATATTTAAATATTTACCTCAAAAAATATTGAGTAAATTTGCAGATGGTTTACTCGTTTGCTTCATTTTTACTCATTAAACAAAACTAATTGTTTAGCTATTTTTTTCAGAGGTCACTTACGAATTTCTTTGGCATTTGCTATGCTTTTCTTCACAATGGATTTTTCATCTATTTTAATTAATTGGGTGGAATAAAAAATCTAAATAAATCTGCACCATGAGATCTTAGGTCTAGCATGAGTAAATCTAGCTTAGGTCTAATTGGAAATTTCTCTCCCTTTCTCTCAATTATTTCTTCCCTTTGCTTCCACATTTCACCCTCTCAGTTTTCTTCTTACTTTTCTAGTTGTTTGTTTTCACAAAAGTGTTTTACTTACTTCTCTTCAAATGATCATCCTTGAAAAGTCAGTGTGCCTCACAAATGTGTAATTGGACTCTTCTCTTTTCCTTTCACAAACAAATCAATTTACAAGTGATCTCATTAATCCTCCACGTTTTAGCTGTTTCTGTGTGCTGAAGAATTCCAAAATATGTGTTTCCAGCCCAGCTATTTCCATGTTGTCCAGACCCACATATCAAAATGCTAATTGGAATCTCTACTTGAGTGTTCCACTGGCTCCTCCAAGTCAACAAATCCAAAGATTCATTCATCATCAGTTTCCTTAGGCCCATTCCCTCCATCTTGTTCATTAATATTATGAATGATCCAGTCACATAACCAATTACCCAAGCAAAAAATGGAAATCATCCTTTACTCCTTTTTTTTACCCCACGTATACAATCAGTCCTCAAAGCATAAATCCTCTTCTTCCTAGTATCTTTTGAATGTATCTATACATCTGTATATTCCTACTTCTAGTGCCTGAGTTATGGCTCCTATAATTTATTACCTAAGTTATTTTAACTGACTACTAATACATATCCCTTCCCCTGGCTTTGATCTGCTCTTAATTCATCCTCCACACTGTCACCAAAGTGCTCATTCTTAAGGGAAATCAGATCAAGCTCCTCTCTTACTAAGAACCTTTAATAATGCCACATAAAACCACTCCCAGTTCTGAGTGGTCCAAATTTCCTAACACGGCATTCAAGAAGCATCAGTGTTCGGCCCCTGTTTCTTCTCTTTAATAATTCCAACTCCTTACTTCAAAACACACAGTGTTCACACAGAACACTTGCTGATCCTCTTCCTAGTTTGACTTCCCAACTCCCAATTTTTGTCCTTTGTTTCCCCATGCCTACCTCCACCCCAGTATTTTCACATCCTTTTATAATCATGCACATAGCCATCTCCTATCCAAGAGGCTCCTACCCCAGAGAGCAGCTATTGGATCTTATTTGTTATCTTGAACATATACTATCAATCATCACAAACTATCTAAATTAATAAACGAATGAATACAGTTGTCACACTGATAAAATTTCCATTGGAACTCTCAACTTAGGTTTAATATTGAACAACAGTGTATCTTAATGCCTCCACATAAACCCTGGAACCACAGAAAGCACTTCCCAGTGCAAACTTTGTCCATACAAAGTAGATCCACTCATTTGGAGTGCAGTCCTTGAAGGTCCTGCTTGTTTGCTGACTCTTGAAGAAAACCTGTCTGGAAGATGACTGAACAGTGGTAATTTAAAGAGCCATTACCTGTGCACAGCACTGGAAATATTTCTGGCTGGTGGGAAGGAGAAACATAAGGATGCTCTTAAAACAAAGACACTGAGCTGGCAGCGAATGACTGAACACATGTGAGGGCAATTAACTCCCACAATCATGACTCTAATATTCAGTGCAATAGTTGAGTGGAGAATCACAGGATGTATTTTATAAACTTTACAGTGTTAGAGGGCAAAAACAACAATGAAAACAATAATATCTTGAAAACACAAGGTAACTGTACTTATTGGAATATATTTTTTTCCTCTTGAAAATATGTATATTGTTTGACAATATAATGACCATGAATATTAGTCCACAATTCTAGCTATGTAAAAACAAACACACAAACAAACAACAACAAAAAAACCTCTCTATTTTCTATTAGTAATTGTTGACTCCAAGTACTATTTCACTGAGATTGTGGAAAACTTAATATTAGTACTTTTTGGGTTCTCTTCTCCTTTTATTAGAGTTCTGTCAAAGTTCTAATATCTTCTACCAAGCCAAGGCATTGGGAAGAAAGTGGACACTAGCCTGTCCTCACACAGCTTTCACACAGGTTGCCTATGAGGTATATGATGTCCTTTTCCACAGGTCTATAGGTCTGTCTGCTTCTGTAAGGGAGCTATCTATGGTTCTCTCTGCCCAGACTCGGTGGGCAGCTTTTTGTCTCAGGAAACACCAAAATAAAACACAGGTCCTCTTTCACTCCCAGTAACCAGTGACTCTCTTCTCTTGTCAGGCTGGGAGCATCTCTTTATCAGCTGTGAAGCACTCCCTAAAGGTATTTTATCGAAACCTATGGATCCTCTGCCTGAACTGGGGCCTTTTTAGTAGTGGAAATGATTTAAAAGGGACACTTTGTGGGGTATCTGGGTGACTCAGCCAGTTAAGTGTCTGACTTCAGCTCAGGTCATGATCTCATGGTTCATGGGTCCGAGCCCAGAGCCTGGAGCCTGCTTCATATTCTGTGTCTCCCTCTCTCTCTGCCCCTCCCCCACTCACATTCTGTCTGTCTCTCTCTCAAAAATAACCAAACATTATTATTTTTTTTTTTAAGGGACTTTCGTGTGTAGATCACTTTTTCTAATCATTTTCCACTTTTGGAAAATCAAGGCATTTTTTTTTCGGTGTTGTTTAAACAGTCAATTAAGTCCAGATTACCAGGACACTTGCCCCTTCAAAATGAGTCTAAAAAGCCTGGCACATGCTACAGCCAGAAGAGTAATAAGGTGAAACAGTAAGTTCTGCTGGCTGAAGAATATGGGATCTGTCTATGGTGGGTGCCATCCCTCACCCTAGAGCTGTGGCCAGATCATCCGATCTTCAAGAGATGTTGAAAATATGGATTTTTGTGCAAAAGGTCTTGTATTTTTATAATGAAGCACAATTGTTACAACACACCATGTTTCTACGTAGTGTAGGCTAAACAAAATACACTAGAAGATACATAAATTTGGCCCATGCACATTACCGATTTGTATAATCTAAACACAAGTGTATCACTTGGTCAAGGAACCAGATTTCTAACTTCTTCTAATCAGTGATCTTGGGAGAATCCATTAGCCCTCTTTTTCCATTTTTAACCAAACTAAAATTTCTGCTTCTACAAATTATCAAGGCAGGATGTGAGATTTCCTCTCCATCATTAGAAAATGTGGCATCTCTGGCTTTTTATACATCACAGAGCAAAGCAAAGCCAGAAAGATAAGGAATCTATTTTCTTGGGTCTCTCCTCCTCTTTCCTATCATTGCCAGTTTCTTTTTAATTAAAAAAAATGTTTTAATCTTTTTAATGCTCATTTATTTTTGAGAAAGAGAGAGACACAGAATGTGAGTGGAGGAGAGGCAGAGAGAGAGGGAGACACAGAATCTGAAGCAGGCTCCAGGCTCTGAGCTGTCAGCACAGAGCCCAACATGGGGCCTAAAACCATGCACCCTGAGATCATGACCCAGCTGAAGTCGGACACTTAACTGACTGAGCCACCCAGGCGCTCCTGTCATTGTCAGTTTCTGAACCTCTTCAGAACACTACCGGCACGCTCAGTCCCTACTCAGCCAACAGAGCTCCATTCCTTTAGGCCCTTTTAGTAAATGCTAGTTAACACTATGATGCACAGAATCAGACCAGATTTAGAATCAGACCAGAGTACAAAATTGCACCATCTATACAAACAAGTCCTGACAGTCACTAAACTGATGATATTCTTTTCCCAGAAGCAAAGAATCCATACATATAAATTGCTCTTTGTAGTTAGAGAGACTACTTAAAAGTACTATTTAGGGGCGCCTGGGTGGCTCAGTCGGTTAAGCGTCCGACTTCGGCTCAGGTCACGATCTCACAGTATGTGAGTTCAAGCCCCGCATCGGGCTCTGTGCTGACTGCTCAGAGCCTGGAGCCCGTTTCAGATTCTGTGTCTCCCTCTCTCTCTGACCCTACCCCGTTCATGCTCTGTCTCTCTCTATCTCAAAAATAAATAAATGTTAACAAAAAAAATTAAAAAAAAAAAAGTACTATTTACCCTTTTGTTTAACTGAGGTATAATTTTCATAAGCTTACTTTCTGGCACAGAAAAGTGACTCCTCATTTGTGATTTCTTCATTGGTTAAATATGGAAAAGGAATTCTCTAAAACTCACCAGGAGACCCTATTAGTATTTGCAAACTTACACCTCATTTAATTTAGCCATTTATTTATTTGAGGCATGAAAAGTGCTTCCAAAGACTTAGGATTTGGGCCATGTTCTATTAGTTACCTGTTTTACCATATAACAAGCCATCTAAAACTTAGTGTCTTTAAACAATTGCTTAGTTTTTCTCACGATTCTGTGGCTTGGTTGGGCAGTCTGATCTGGTTTTGCCTGGACTCACTCATGTGATTTACTCATGGGGTGGCCAGGCTGGAGGATCCATAATGGGCCTACTCACATGTCTAGGAATGGGTGCTGGCCATCAGCTAGGATGTGGTTCTTCTCTTCCACATGGCCTCTCATCCACCAGTAGGCTAGACTGGCTTTCTACACTGGTGGTCTCAGTGGAGAGGGTAAAGGCAGAAGCTACAAAATGTCTTGATAGTTAGGTCCCAGAATTTGCCCAATTTCACTTCCACTTAATTCTTTTGGTCAATGGGAGTCACAGGCTAGCTCCAATAGTGTAATTCCTCCTGATTTAGAGACCCAGAAACTAAGGAAAAAGTTGACTGCCAGTCTAGATACAGAAGAGTGGAGAAATAGACTCCAACTGTGAATGGAGGGAAGATACATTCTATGATGAGAAGACTGCATGAAAATGCAGCCACATTTTCCAATCCACCCCACATGATGACGACTCACTCATAAAATTTTTACAGATGTTATTCTTTATGGATAGAAAAACATAGACTCTAAACTCGTCTGTAAAAAACTTTTCTGAAGAAACCCCTAACCTAGGCTATCAGTTACCTCCTGCATGACATGGTAAGTCCTCTAACTTTTACTTTTCTGTTCCAGCTGCAGATCAGCCAACTGCTTCACAGTGGCAGGGCTCCCCCTAAGGTATATGGAATCCTGGGCAAATATTTTTAACAGAGCCAGTGACCATATAAACAATGTGAGCCACTTAAAATCAGCATGTCGGCACCATTTTGGAGGCCCAGTTTCACACTATCCCACAAAAGAAATACTACTCTGACCATCTACCCCAAGGCTTCCCTGTTCTCAGAGGCATCTAATAATCCACAGTACAGTTCTTTGGCCCACCTCTGCAGTGGGCACTTGTACACAAGCTCTGGTTCACGCTGACTTCTCAAATACTTGCTTTTCAAACTAGAAGGCTTCTCCAAAATCCCAGACGTCTTTTCAGTCTACATGTAAGCATTGCCCAGAAAGGGAAGAAAGTTACTAGCCCCCAAGGCAGCTCTCAGTAGATGATAAGGGATGGGAGAGAGTGGATAAATGCCCCAGCCTCCCATTCTATATATGAACAATTCTGAGAAATGTACATACTGCCTCTCAGACTTCTTGGTGGAATAGAGCCTCTACTGCTTACAGCAGAGACCTCAATAAAGCATCTTCATATTGTCTTTTTCTCCTTCCCTCCTTCTCCCAACTCCCCCACTCTTGCATTCTGGGCTCACCTTCCAAACAACTTACCTGAACCCCAAACCTTTATTCAGGTTCTTCTTTCAAGGGAACCCAAATTAACACACCATGGAACTGATATTTTGCCAACACACAGACAATCTAAAAAGTGCAGGTAAAAGAGTTAAACCATGGAGTAAAACTGCAATGAATGGGAGACTGAATCAGCAGATGAAGTCTTACTATCACCCCACCCCATACATTTTTTCTGAAAAGTAATCATTTATATGGCCTTTTCAAAGATCTCTTGAAGTTTAACAGTCAGTGAGGCTCAATACCAGGCAGTGGCCAGTTTGAAAACACATCTCATATTCGTTGTCCTTTTTTTCCTTATTTCACGACTTGCCCTACCCCTTGTTCCCTGGGATTGAACTCTGTAATAAAATAAGAACACATGAGACTTTAGCTCAGACTCTGTTTCTTAGATAACCCAGGCTAAGACACCACACACAGAATTCGAGTCTACCAGTAGTTAATGGGGAAACATGGGGCATAATGATTTTTTTTTATTTTTTTTAATGTTTTTATTTATTTTTGAGACAGAGAGAGACAGAGCATGAGCAGGGGAGGGGCAGAGAGAGAGGGAGACATGGAATCTGAAGCAGGCTCCAGGCTCCAAGCTATCAGCACAGAGCCCAATGTGGGGCTCAAACTCATAGACTGCGAGATCATGACCTGAGCCGAAGTCGGACGCTCAACCGACTGAGCCACCCAGGTGCCCCGGGGCGTAATGATTATTAAGAGTTCAGGCAGACTTCTGTTTTCTGGCCCAGGATATAAGAAACTTAGAGTCACCACTTCATCCTAACAAATAAAAATCTGAGGAAATTGAAAAATCAACAATTCTTCCTAGATCCATCAGCACCATGAGGTCACAGGACAAACAGTTGCTCCAAAATTGGAAAGACAACCAGGTTGACACAACAAATTACAACTTACCAGAGCAGAAACGTCTGAGAGAACCAGTGCAAGGATATGAAACCTAGACTTTACTTGACAGACTGATGAAGACTCAGTGTAGACAACTGAAAGTTTAAAAACTTCAGGGTTTTTAGAGGGGTGGCCACCTACCTTTGTGGGTTTTACCTCCAGAAGCTTTACTAGATTCACACACACACTATATATATATATATATATATATATATATATATATATATATATGCATATATATATATCTCAGAGAATTCCATCATAGAAGAAAAGGAACCATCTTGAAATACATCAGAACATTCTGTTACTATTAAAAAAAAAAGATTTGCTTTCAGGAGAAATTATTTCACCACAGCCTAGCCTGCTGAGATTTTATTAGAAACTAACCTACCTGGGGTAAGAGAAATACCAATTCCAGCCTTCTCTAGCCAACCTGTCACACCTAAGCAGTGAAGGACTAAAAAGTACTGGTAAAGTTCAAAGCTCACGGGTAGAAACTCACCAAAAGATTGAGATCTAATCAGAGGACTATAATGTTCATTCCCTCCCCATAAACCTGACCACTACATTGCTAAAGTTCTATTTACTGCAGTACCTTTCACCCAGTGCATCATGTCCACCTTTCAACAAAAAATTATAAGGCATGGTAAAAGGCAAACATGTTTGAAGAGACTGAGCAAACATCAGAACCAGAGTCAGATAAGGCAGGAGTTAACAGACGAGGGATTTTTTGTAACTGTGACTAATATGCAAAGGGATTTAATAGAAAAAGTAGACAACATGCAAGAACAGATGGATAATTTAAGCAGAAAGATGAATAGTCCAAGAATCAAAAAGAAATGTTACAGATCAAAACACTGTAACAAATGAAAAAATGCTTATGATGGGCTTATTAGTATTCTAAACACAGCTGAGAAGAGAATATCTGAGCTTGGTGATATGACAATAGAACTTCCAATACAGAAAGGCAAAGGCAAAAAAAAAAAAAAAAAAAGACTAGAAAAAAAACCCAGAACACAATATTTAAGAACTGTGGGACAGTTACACAACATACATATAATGGCAATACCTGAAAGAGAAGAAATAGAGAAAGGAACAGAAGCAATATCTGAAGCAAATGACTAAGAATTTTCCCCAAATTAATGCCAGACACCAAACTATAGACCCAAGAAGTTTAGAAACATGAAGCAGGATGAATATTAAAGAAACAAATACAAAAATAAACAAAAAATTATTCAAATTTCATAAAATCAAAGATATTTTAAAATCTTGAAAGAAGCCAGAGGGGGAGAAAATTATCTAATAAGGAGAAAAAAATTATATCCATCTTCTCAAAAACCACATAAGCAAGAATAGAGTGTTGAGAGGAAAAAAAGCCATCAACATACTGGAATTCTGTACCCTGTGAAATTAACCTTCAAAAGTAAAAGATAAATAAAAACTTTTTCAGATACACAAAAATTGAGGGAAATTGTTGTCAGTAGATCTGCTAAAAAAATTTAAAGGAAGTTGTTTAGAAAGAAGAAAAACAATACAGGTCACTGGAAACTGAATAAGGATAAAATAAAGACTTTTACTTTCCTTATTCTTTTTTTTTCAACTTTTTTTTTTTTTTTTTTTTTTATTTATTTTTGGGACAGAGAGAGACAGAGCATGAACGGGGGAGGGGCAGAGAGAGAGGGAGACATAGAATCGGAAACAGGCTCCAGGCTCCGAGCCATCAGCCCAGAGCCTGACGTGGGGCTCGAACTCACGGACCGCGAGATCGTGACCTGGCTGAAGTCGGACGCTTAACCGACTGCGCCACCCAGGCGCCCCCTTTCCTTATTCTTAATTGATCTAACAAATAACAATTTGTTCAAAATAGTCATAGTAACAATGTATTCTGTTATATACAATCATGTAATATATATAATAGAATGTATATGTATATGTATATGTATATGTATATGTATATGTATATATAATGAAAGGATTAGGGAGGTTTTGTCATTATAAAGTATTCATACTACCCATGAAGTAGTACAGTGTTATTTGAAGGTGGACTTGAATTAGTTGTAAATGTATATTATATACTCTAGGGCAATTGCTAAAAAAATTAAAAAGAAGTATAATTGATATGCTAAGAAAGGAGAGAAAATTGAATCACATATCATGTTCACTTAAAACTGCAAAAGGCAGAAAAAATGTGGGAAACAAAAACAAGAACAAAGAACAAAAGAAAAAATAGAGAATAACAATAGATGTTAATCCAACTACATCCATAATCACTTTAAATGTCAATGGTCTAAATACACCACATAAAAGACAGAGATTATCAGAGTGGATCAGAAAACAAGACCCTAACTATATGTTATCTAAAAGAAACCCAATTTAAATATAAAGACACATGTAGATTAAAAGTAAATGGATGAAGGAAGATTTAACATCATAATACTAATTAAAATAAAATATAAAGAACAATCACAATTTCAGACAGAGACTTCAGAGAAAATAAAGTTGTCAGAAATAAAGAGGAGCATTACATAACTGTAAGGGGTCAGTACTCCAAGAAAACATAATAATCCTTAACGTGTGTGCCTAACAACAGAGCATCAAAATACATGAGGCAAAAACTGATAAAACCACATGGAGAAATAGATGAATCCACTATTATAGTTGGAGACATCAATACGCTTCTATCAGAAAATAGATCCAGAAGCTAGAAAATCAATAAGAACATAGTTAAACTCAACAACACCATCAATCAATTGGATGTAATTGACATCTATAAACTACTTCACCAAACAACAGAATACACATGCTTCTGAAGGCCACATGAAACATTCACCAAGATAGACTACATTCTGAGTCATAAAATACACCTTATTAAATTTAAAATAATAGAGTATATGATGTAATGTATACTCTCAGACCGCAACGGAATTAAACTAGAAATCAGTAACAGGAAGATAGTTGTAAAATCTCCCAAATACTTGAAGATTAAACAATACACTTCTAAGTAATACGTGGGTCAAAGGAGAAATCTCAAGAGAAATTGAAAACTATTTTGAACTAAATGAAAACATCTTGTTAAAATGTGTGAGATATAATGGAAGTATTGCTTACAGGGACATTTATAGCATTGAATACATATATTAGAAGAGAAGAAATATCTAAAACCAATCATCTTAGTTTCTACTTTGATAAACTAGAAAAGAGTAAATCAAATCCAAAGTAAAAGTAATAAAAATCAAAGCAAGCAGAAATCAATTGCAATAAAAATAGGAAATCATTAAAGAAAATTAACAAAATGCAAAGCTGATTCTTTCAAAAGATAAATATAATCAATAAGCCTCTAGACAGGCTAACTTAGAAAAAAAGAGAGAAAACACACCAATTACTAATATAAGTAATGAGATAGGGGACATCACTATCCCATGGACTTTTAAAAGGGTAATAAAGAAATATCGTGAGTAACTCTGTGCCCACAAACCTGATAACCCAGATGAAAGGGACAAATTCCTTGAAAGACACAATCTACCAAAACTCAAACAAGAATAGACAGCTTGAATAGTCCCATATCTACTTTAAAAAATTAAAAAAATAATAATAACCTTCCACACAGAAAGTATCAAGCCCCGATGATTTCACTGATGAAATTTACCAAATATTTAAGAAAGAAATTATAGCAATTCTCTACAATCTCTTCTGGAAGATAGAAGAGAGAATACTTCCTAACTAATTCTGTAAGTATTATCTTAACATCAAAATCAAACAAAGACATTAAAAAAACAGTACAAACCAATACCTCTCATGAATATAGATGCAAAAATCAACAAAATATTAGCAAATTGAACCTAATAATGTATAAAAGGAATTACACAGTACAACCAAGTGGAATTTATCCCAGGTAATACAAAGCAGTTTCAACATTCAAAAATCACTTAATGTAATCCAGAACTAGAGGCTGGAGAATTTAGAATTTTTCTAAAGAAGAAAAATTACATGATCATATTAATAGTTGCAAAAAAGTTTTGACAAAATTCAACACCCATTCATGATAAAAACTCTCAAGAAACTGAAACTAGAGAGAAATTTCCTTAGCTTAATAAAGAACATCTACAAAAAAAACAAAAACAAAACACACACACACACACACACACACACAAACCTAGAACCAGCCTCATACTTAATAATGAGAAACTTGAGGGGCCCCTGGGTAGCTCAGTCGGTTGAGCTTCTGACTTCAGCTCAGGTCATGATCTCATGGTCCATGGTCTTGAGCTTCATGTCAGGCTCTGTGCTGACAGCTCACACCCTGGAGCCTGCTTCGGATTCTGTGTCCACCCCCCCCCCTCCCCGCCCTCTCTGCCCCTCCCCTGCTCGTGCTCTGTCTCTCTCTCTCAAAAAAAAATCAACATTTAAACAAAATTTAATTAGGGGCGCCTGGGTGGCTTAGTCGGTTAAGCGGCCGACTTCAGCTCAGGTCATGATCTCGCGGTCCATGAGTTCGAGCCCCGCGTCGGGCTCTGTGCTGACAGCTCAGAGCCTGGAGCCTGTTTCAGATTCTGTGTCTCCCTCTCTCTGACCCTCCCCCATTCATGCTCTGTCTCTCTCTGTCTCAAAAATAAATAAACGTTAAAAAAAAATTGTTTTTAAATTTAATTAAAAAAAAATAATGGGAAACTTGAATCTTTCCAGCTAAGATTAGAAACAAGGCAAGAAACTCCTTTCTCACCATGCATTTTCAGATCATACCAGAAGTTCTAACTAATGCAATAAGACCATAAAAGGAAATAAAAGGGTATACAAATTTGGAAGAAAGAAATTAAACTATTTTTTTTCACAAATGACACAATCATCTATGTATAAGATCTCAAAAAATCAACAACAAAAACGTCTGACACTAATAAGTGAGTACAGCAAGGTTGCAGAATACAATAAAAGGCAATCACTTGTCTATACATCAACAACTGACAAGTGGAATTTGACATTGAAAACACAGTATCACTTATATTAGCACCCTAAAAGAGGAAATATTTAGGTATCAATCCAACAAAATGTATCTAAGATCAAAAGAGAAAAACTATTAAACTCTGATGAAAGATATCAAAGAAGAACTTATAAATAAATGGAAAAAAACTTCATGTTCATAGATAGGAAGACTCAATATGGTCAAGACATCAGTCATTCCAACTTGGCCTATAGATTCAACATAGTTCCAATTAAAATTCCAGCAAATTACCTGTGGGTGTCAAAAAATTGCTTCTGAAGGGTATATGGAGAGCCAAAAATCTCAGGATAGCCAATCCAATGTTGAAGAACAAAATTGTAAGATCAACATTACCCAACTTTAAGACTTACTGAAAAGCCACGATAATCACAACAGTGTAGTATTTTTAAACAGTAGACAAATAGATAAATGAATAAAGAATGAAGAGCTCACAAATAAACCCACATAAATACAGCAAATTGATCTTTTGTTGTTTTTCCTTCAAGTTTTTATTTAAATTCTAGTTGGCTAACATATAGTGTAATAGTGGTTTCAGAAGTAGAATTTAGTGTTTCATTCCTTATAACACCCAGTGCTCATCACAATTAGTGCCGTTCTTAATGTCCATCACCCATTTAGCCCATCCCCCATCCACCTCTTCTCCAGCAACCTTCAGTTTGCTCTCTGTAGTTATGGGTCTCCTGGGGCACCTCGGTGGCCCAGTCGCTTGAGCGTAGGACTTTGGTTCAGGTCATGATCTCATGGTTCTCACTGCTGTCAGTGCAGAACCTGCTTCAGATCCTCTGTCCCCTTCTCTCTCTGCCCCTCCTCCACTCACACTCTCTCTCAAAAAACGTTAAAAGAAAAAAAGAGTCTCTTATGATTTGCCTCTCTCTCCCCCACCCTTCCCCTATGTTCATCCATTTTGTTTCTTAAATTCCACATATGAGTGAAATTAAATGATATTTGTCTTTCCCTGACTTTTTGGCTTACACTCTAGCTCCACCCATGTTGTTACAAATGGCAAGACTTCATTCTCTCTGTTGGCTGAGAAATATTCCATTGTATGTATATGGATGGATGGATGGATAAAGAGAGACAGAGAGATACCACATCTTCTTTATCCATTCATCAGTCAGTGGACATTTGGGTTCTTTCTATAATTTGTCTATTGTTGATGACACTGTTATAAACATTAGGATGCATGTGACCCTTCAAATCAGTATTTTCTTATCCTTTGGGTAAATACCTAGTTGTGCAATGGTTGAGTTGTAGAATAGTTCTATTTTTAACTTTTTGCGGAACCTCCATACTGTTTCCCAGAGTGGCTGCACCAGTTTGCATTCCCACCAACAATGTAGGAGGGTTCTCCTTTCTCTGCATCCTCACCAACATCTGTTTTTTCCTAATTTGTTAAGTTTAGCCATTCTGACATGTGTGAAGTGATATCTCATTGTCGTTTCGATTTGTATTTCCCTGATGATGAGTGATGCTGAATATCTTTATGTATCTGTTAGCTATTGGTATGTCTTCTTTAGAAACATGTCTATTCATGTCTTCTGTCCATTTCTTTACTGGATTATTTGTTTTCTGGGTGTTGAGTTTGACAAATTCTTTATAGATTTTGGATACTAAATCTTTATCATTTGCAAATATCTTCTCCCATTCTGTAGGCTACGTTTTAGTTTTGTTGATTGGTCCCTTTGCTGTGCAGAAGATGAAGTCCCAATAGTTCATTTCTGCTTTTGTTTCCCTTGCCTCCAGAGACATGCCCAGTAAGAAGTTGCTTCAGCCAAGGTTGCTGCCTATTTTCTCCTCTAGGAGTTTGATAGTTTCCTGTCTCACATGTAGGTCTTTCATCCATTTTGAATTTGTTTTTGTGTATGGTATAAGAAAGTGGTCCAGTTTCATACTTCTGCATGACAGTAAACTGATCTTTGACAAAGGAGCAAAGGCAATATAGTGGAGAAAGAGAGTCTCTTCAATGAATGGTGCTGGAATAATTGAATATTCACATGCAAAACAATGAATCTAGACACACACTCTTTACAAAAATTAACTCAGAATGAATCATAGATTTAAGTGTAAAACACAAAATTATAAAACTATAAAATTCTTAGAAGATAACACAGGAAAAAACTTAGATGACCTTGGGTAAAGCTATGAGTTTTTAGATATAATTCATCAGAGAAATAATTGAAAAGCTGAGCTTCATTAAGAGTATAAACTTCTGCTCTTCAAAAGGCAGTGTCAAGATAATGAAAAGGGAAGCCACAGACGAGGAGAAAATGCTTAGAAAAAAATAAATTTCATACATCACTGTTACCTGAAATATACCAAAAATCTTAAACTTTAAATAATATGAGGGGCACCTGGGTGACTCAGCTGGGTAAGTGTCCGACTTCAGCTCAGGTCATGATCTCGGGGCTCATGAGTTTGAGTCCCGCATTGGGCTCTGTGCTGACACCTCAGAGCCTGGAGCCTGCTTTCGGTTCTGTGTCTCCCTTTCTCTTTGCCCCTCCCACTGTCTCACTCTGTCTCTCTGTCTCTGTCTCAAAACTAAATAAACATTAAAAAAAAAAAACCTCCATAATATGAAAGGAAACAACCAGATTAAAAAATTGGCCAAACGGGTGCCTGGGTGGCTCAGTCGGTTAAGCGTCCGACTTCGGCTCAGGTTGTGATCTGATGGTTTGTGAGTTCAAACCCCACATCGGGCTCTGTGCTGACAGCTCAGAGCCTGGAGCCTGCTTCAGATTCTGTGTCTCCTTCTCTCTCTGCCCCTCCTCCACCTGTGCTCAGTCTCTCTCTGTCTCAAAAATAAATAAACGTAAAATATATTTTTTTTTAAAAATTGGCCAAAGATCCGGACACCTCAGCAAAGACGATATACAGATGGTTAATAAGCCTATGAAAAAATGTTAAGTATCATGTCAGCAAATTTCAAATTAAAACACTGAGCTATCACAATATACATACTAGAATGGTCCAAATCCAGAACACTGACAACAGCAACTGCTGATGAGGGTGTGGAGCAACAGGAACGCTCATTGTGTATGGAAATGCAAAATGATATAGCCAATGAGGAAGACAGTTTTGCGGTTTCTTACAGAAGTAAACATAATCTTACTATACAATCGAGGAATTGGGCTCCTTGGTAGTTAGCCAAAGAATTTTAAAATTTTTATCCACAAAAAAACCTGCACACAAATGTTTTTAGCAGCTTTATTCCTAATTGTCAAAACTTAGGAGCAGCCAAGATGTCTGTCAGCAGGTGAATGGATAAATAAACTGTAGTATATACAGACAATGCAATATTATTCTGGGCTAAAAGAGCTATCAAGCCATGAAAAGATATGGATGAACCTTAAATGCATATTATTAAGTGAAAGATGTCAATTTGAAAAGGCTACATACTGTATGATTCCAACTTTAGGACATTCTGGAAGAGTTCAGGCACAGAGATCAATTCTGGTTCTATCATTTAACTAGCTATTTGCCTCTAGTCAAGTGACTTATCTCTCATTGCCTGAAGTTACTCATCCATGAAATGGGACCAGTAAGTACCTCCCTCATGGGCTTGTTGTGAGAATTAAAGAAAATAATTCATCTAAATTAATTAGCACAGTGCTGGGCAGAAAACAACACTCTCATGCATGAGAATCATCCTGTAGTATACTGTAAAAAATATTAATAAAACAAAGCATAATGGATGCTCTCCAAGAGTTCATAATCAAGAACAATCTACTGAAATATAGTGACATTAGTTTATAATAAATTCTGCCATAATGAGAAATGTGATTTAATCAGGAGTTAAGGGCTTTACAAGGAAATTCCTCTTCAATCTGCTGTAAAAATAGAAACCTTCAGGCACCATGACAAGTTTGAAGACTGTCTCAGATATTTTATGACCATATAGTCCTCTGCAGAGCTCAAATCCTGGTATTAGTCAGCTTTATAGCTCTGATGAACATCACAAACAGGAAGCCACTAAATGCTTCATCAGTGCTATATTTGGTGCTGGTTTAGCCCTTACTTAGAGAACCCTATTCCGTATTGATCCTCTTACCTCAGAAATGATATAACTATCCTTGGGGAAGTAAAAATATACAGAGCTGTGCGAGCTAAGCTTAGCTCCAGGATTTATGTCTGCAAGATATGAAATGCTAAATAGGCAAGGAAGCTCAAGAACATATTTTCATCACAAAGGCATAGAGACTTGTAGTCCCTGCTATACAAATAACTCCCTAGCAACCATACTGGAAATATGACCACAAAAAAAAAAAAAAAAAGGCAATGTATTAGAGTTGGTGATATAATTTAAACTATAGCCGCACTTGACCCAAAGTCCACTGAAACCTCCTACAAGCTTCACTGGACAGAAGAGAATTTAGTACAGGGAGATTATTAAGGTTATGACCACCCCTTCATCCCAAACCAACTATCATAATTACACTTTAACAATAACAGGGTGTTTTTGGTGTGACTCTAAGGATGATTTAAAATTATTTGGAATAATTTTAAGCTTCACATGGCAGAAGCATATTAAAGGTAGAATTTTACTGAATTTAATGAGTGAAGCAGTTGTCAGAGAGTCACTGTCAAGACTTCTAAAGCAATACAATTTAATGCAGTGTCTGATCGTACCTTTTGAACCAAACCAGAAATTCCAATTTTATAAATATTAAGTTTAAGAAATATTTAAATGATATTCATAACACTCTTTCTTGCATTTTATTTATGCTAAGTCATTTTTAAAAGCAAAGCAGAGAGAATAATGGTATATTTACTTCCCATCATCCTTCAAAAATGTAATTTTTAATCCAAAATTGCCTAAGGAGAAATTTTCAATTTCTGCTTTTGCAGAAAATCCATTTGAACACAGTATCTGGCCCCCCAAAACACTCTTTAAAAATGAAAGATTAAACATTTTTTCAACGCTTCAACATTTGGACTCAAGAACTGTACACACTGGAAGACACATTTGTGGTTGCAGAAAGGACGGTAAATGTTAACCTTAACAATGTAACAACAGAAGTTTAGCTGATTGGTGGAGGATGTCGGAAATAGGAAAGAAAAAGTAAGAAAAGAGAAGGAGTCCTACTACTTCCATGCACTCATTTTACAAAGCTAGGAATAAAACAATCCTGCCCCTAAAATGAGTTTTATGATATGATTTTGAAATTACAAAGGCTTCGAAAAGCCAAAACTAATATGAATATCAAACTTTAGGAGGGCAGATGCAGACGGGGTAATGGAAGTTATTACCTCAACTTTCTTAATAGAAAGTCTATGGATGTGGTTTATTGATTTAAGGAAGAGAACAGGAACAAGCACATTCTCTAAAGTTATCAAAGTAAAATCAAAAGAAATTTAAAAGGTAAAGGCTAAAAGATTTTGCCTCCATAATTAGGAAGGGAGAAATATGGGCGAGAAACTATTACTTTTTGTCATAAACCCATCTACATTATTTAATTAGTTACCATATGCATGTGTTATTTTGTTTTTGTTTTTAATTTTTTTTTTAAATTTACATCCCAGTTAGTTAGCATATAGTGCAACAATGATTTTAGGAGTAGATTCCTTAATGTCCCTTACCCATTTAGCCCATCCTCCCTCCCACAACCCCTCCAATAACCCTCCGTTTGTTCTCCATATTTAAGAGTCTCTTATGTTTTGTCCCCCTCCCTGTTTTTATATTATTTTTGTTTCCCTTCCCTTATGTTCATGTTTTGTCTCTTAATGTCCTCATATGAGTGAAATCATATGATATTTGTCTTCTTCAACTAATTTCACTTGACATAACACCCTCCAGTTCCATCCACGGAGTTGCAAATGGCAAGATTTCATTCTTTTGGATTGCCAAGTAATACTCCATTGTGTGTGTGTGTATATGTATATATGTGTATATATATACACACACACACATATATATATATATATATATATATATATATATATATATATATCACCTCTTCCTTATCCATTCATCCATCGATGGACATCTGAGCTCTTTCCGTACTTTAGCTAATGTGGATAGTGCTGCTATAAACATTGGGGTGCATATGTCCCTTCGAAACAGCACACCTGTATGCCGCGGAGAAATGCCTAGTAGTGCAATTGCTGGGTCATAGGGTAGTTCTATTTTTAATTTTTTGAGGAACCTCCATACTGTTTTCCAGAATGGCTTCACCAGCTTGCATTGCCACCAACAGTGCAAAAGAGATCCTCTTTCTCTACATCCTTGCCAACATCTGTTGTTGCCTGAGTTGTTAATGTTAGCCATTCTGACAGGTGTGAGGTGGGATCTCATTGTGGTTTTCATTTGGATTTCCCTGATGATGAGTGATGTTGAGCATTTTTTCATGTGTCAGTTGGCCATCTGGATGTCTTCTTTGGAGAAGTGTCTCTTCATGTCTTTTGCCCATTTCTTCACTGGATTATTTGATTTTGGGGCATTAAGTTTGACAAGTTCTTTATAGATTTTGGATATTAACCCTTTATCTAATATGTCATTTGCAAAAATCTTCTCCCATTCTGTTGGTTGCCTTTTAGTTTTGCTGATTGTTTCCTTCGCTGTGCAGAAGCTTTTTATTTTGATGAAGCCCCAGTAGTTCATTTTTGCTTTTGTTTCCCTTGCCTCTGGAGACGCGTTGAGTAAGAAGTTGCTGCGGCCAAGGTCAAAGAGGTTTTTGGCTGCTTTCTCCTCGAGGATTTTGATGGCTTCCTGTCTTACAGTGAGGTGTTTCATCCATTTGGAGTTTATTTTTGTGTATGGTGTAAGAAAGTGGCCCAGGTTCATTCTTCTGCATGTCGCTGTCCAGTTTTCCCAGCACCATTTGCTGAAGAGAGTATCTTTATTCCATTGCATATTCTTTCCTGCTTTGTCAAAGATTAGTTGGCCATACATTTGTGGGTCCATTTCTGGGTTCTCTATTCTGTTCCATTGATCTGAGTGTCTGTTCGTGTGCCAATACCATACTGTCTTGATGATTACAGCTTTGTAGTATAGCTTGAAGTCTGGGATTGTGATGCCTCCTGCTTTGGTTTTCTTTTTCAAGGTTACTTTGGCTATTTGGGGTCTTTTCTGGTTCCATACAAATTTTAGGATTATTTGTTCTAGCTCTGTGAAGAATGCTGGTGTTATTTTGACAGGGATTGCATTGAATATGTAGATTGCTTTAGGTAATATTGACATTTTAACAATATTTGTTCTTTCTACGCAGGAGCATGGAATCTCTTTCCATTTTTTTGTGTCTTCTTCAATTTCTTTCATAAGCTTTATATAGTTTTCAGTGTTTTGGGTTTTTTTTTAAGTTTATTTATTTATTTTGAGAAAGAGAGAAAGCACAAGCAGGGAGGGGAAGAGAGGAGAGACAGAATGCCAAGGAGGCTCCATGCCATCAGTGCAGAGCCCAATACAGGGCTTGAACTCTTGAACCATGAGATCATGACCTGAGCCAAGATCAAGAGTCAGACCCTCAGCCAACTGTGCCACCCGGGTGCTCCTGCATGTGTTATTTTGAAAAAAAAAAAAAAAAAAAAAAAACTTTTAATAAAATGTTGTTATACCCACATATTGGCATTGCTTATTAATAGAGAAAACGCTTAAATGCAATAGGGAACTTCAAAACATTCATAAGATACTTTTATCGTAAGTCACCACAATACAATAAAAAATTCCTTATTCTGAAAATCTTGGTATTTTCTAACTCACTGCATTTTCCCAATGAAATAGTTCCATGATAGAAAACATTATTCCCGTTTAACAGCTGGCATCCCACTAAAGCAGCATAACAGAAGGAGGAACAACGAAGAGACTACATGTCTGGGCACTGGCAGGAGTATCAGTGTGACACTGGGAAAGGTTCCACTTAATCTACTGGGGCCTTAGTTTCCTCTTCCACTCAATGGGAGAGTTAGGCAAAAAAGGCCTTTAAGTTTGCCTCCAGCTCAATGTTATATGATATTCAACCAAGCAGTGAATTTTATTTAAAAAAAAATTTTTAAGCTTATTTATTTTGAGGGAGACAGTGAGCAGACAAGGGGCAGAGAGGGAGAGAGAGAGAACCCAAGCAGTCTGTATGCTGCCAATGCATAGCCAGATGTGGGGCTCGAACTCATGAAACTGGTATCGTGACCTCAGCTGAAACCAGGAGTCTGACGCTTAACTGACTGAGCCACCCAAGCCCCTGCAAAGCAGTGCATTTTATGTAATTAGAATCAAAGATTTAAAAGATTAAAAAATATCTCCGGAGTCAGCCAGTCTCACTCCTTCATGCTGTAGACAGGAAAGTGAGGTCTCCTGAAACTTCTAGAACCACAAGAGCGAAGGGTGGTATAATCAGAATGAGAACCCAGATACAGACCCCCATGCTGCCAAGTGTATCTTCTGTACTAATCTCCTTGGGTTGCCATAATAATATGGCATTGACTGTGTATCTTCAACAATAGAAATGTATATTCTTACAGTTCTGGAACCTAGAAGTATGACATCAGGGTATCAGCGTGGTCACGTTCTAGTGACGCCACACTTCCTAGCTGCAGCAGCCTTCTCACTGTGTGCTCAGACAGCCTTTCCTAGATGGGTACCTGTTTCTCTTTCTCTCCCTCTTCGTCTACAACCACCAATCCTACCAGATTAGGATACCACCTTTGGGACCTCATTTAACCTTAATTACCTCCTAAGAGCCCTTTTTCCAAATCCAGTCTCGCAGGGGGTGGGTCAGGGCTTCAACATTTCCATTTTAGGGGAACACAGTTTAGTCCAGAGCATCTTCTTTCATAAAATGGATGACACGTCTCTTTGACACCTTTCCTTCCTCTGCCAAAGTGACACAAATTTTGTCTATTTCAACCTTTCAATGGGAGAGAAATAATACTTGGATATAAAAAAGGTTTGACATTGTTTCTCATTTCTCAGCGGTAACTTGAGAGACTAAGCGCATAAAGATTTGCCTGTGGTACATCTCACACTTCCTCCACAAAGTGTAAATTCAGACATACATGGAAAGGTGCTAAGTTATCCTGTGATAACTTTCCATAGTACTTACCACCAGTTACTCTAACACAGTCCGCTTGTGTGGTCCTCTCCCGGCAAAATTCCCAAGGGTAAAAAGTACAGACATTGATCCATTAAAGCTAATGGACTTTTAGAAAGAAAATGTTTTGGTTTTGGCTGAACATTTTTTCTTTGCAGGCCAGCATCACAAATTGATACAAACAAACAATGCATTCATAGTCTGGGTGAGGTAAGGATTATACCTTCAGTTCAGAGTTAAGGAAAAGAGCTTGTTTGTTAAACACAAAAGGCATATGAAATAACTGAAATTGAGAAATAAGGAGGTGTAGGTGGGAAATTCAGCTTTGGAGGAAACTGCTACTTAAATTACACGTCTAGAAAGGGCAGAGACACACAAAACCCGTGAAGCCACAGAGAGTGTAATATGTTCCATAAAAACATAAAAACATATGTAAAAGAAAAGGGTGCACACTATACATCAAGTAGGAAATCCTTTAGGAGAGTTTTTTTTTTTTTTAATGTTTATTTGAGACAGAGTGTGAGTGGGGGAGGGGCAGAGAGAGAGGGAGACACAGAATCTGAAGCAGGCTTTAGGTAGGGTTGTGTAGACAAAGGGCCAAGGTCAAGGGGATTTGTAGGACTTCATCTTTACACATCACGTGAGATGTGAATATAGACGTAACAACAAAACCTCCTTTCCTCAGCCTCCCCACCCTATAACCACTTCTATCAGCTGAGCCAGTCAGCCACTCCTTGGATCCCAGAGCACTCAGGGAAGACACCTTTTCTATAACCCCTCCTACCTTGTCTTGCAGTGCTTTTCCAAGTGTGCCTCCCACACCATCTGCATTAGATTCACCTCCATCATTCCCCAGCCTACCCACATCTACATGCTTATTAGAAATGCAGATTCTCTGGCAGCTCTCTGGAATACATCTAAGGATGGGCTAGTAATCTGCATTTTTTTCTAATCAGTGATGATTCTGTACACTATCTTTTTTTAAGTATATTTATTTATTTTTGAGAGAGAGAGAGAGAGAGAGAGAGAGAGAGAACATGAGGGCCAGAGAGACAGGATCCCAAGTAGGCTCCTCACCAACAGCACGGAGCCCAACACAGGGCTCAAACTCAGAAACCGTGAGATCATGACCGGAGTTGAACCTGAAAGACACTCAAACAACTGAGCCACCCAGGCCTCCATGTACACTATCTTTTAAGAATCGCCACTATATGTTAACTATTAGCTTGTCTCTCACCAAACTATAAGTGCCTTTGATGACTGGTACTGTGGTTTATTGGTCTCTTTATTGCCTTTATATGTTGACTGGGACCCTGAGGAGCACCTCTTAGTAAGCAGATGTGGGGAAGTGGAGCACACCAAATGGCTGCCCATATGTAAAGAATCACATTAAACCTTCAAAACTGAAATGAAATAAGCAAGAAATTGTGTTGCGTTCCGATTCAGAGTTGACTCAATATATCACAAACTGTTTCTGAAACGTCTACTGAACTTGGTCTGTGAGAAACCAAGTGACAGTTGAGACTCAAACAAGTTTTGTCACTTGAGTGCAGTGATTCAGTTAAGCCTCAGTGGTGGTCCTTTCTGGATGCCAGGGAGGAGTAGTGGAGTGATGGTCACTGGAGAAGCCAAGAGGATCCTCACTTCCAGGGACTACTGGCAGAGAAACTGACAAGGACTTGCAGCTGAAACTGAGACTGAGATGAAAACCACATGAGAAGCAAGGTGTCAAAATGAAGCATCTAGGACTCACACAGGAAGCCACAGGCCAGAGGTTGACCCTGCCTTTGAGTGGATTCCTACTTTGCGACCATATCTGAGAAAGTACAGATGAGGACTGGAGGTTATTTGTCCAGAAACAACATTGGGGATGACAGTCAGTGGGAAAGTAAAAGGTGACTAATAAGATCTTGATTTAAAGCTGGGAAATCTTGACTCCCACCCAAATATGTAGGGTTAGTCTTGGAAACTTGTCTTGCCATAAAACAACATTTGGGCTTGTAAAACCAAAATATGCTACCTGTCCAAGGAGACAAGATGTAAAATATAAACTACTAGGTCATATCTAGCTTCCATAGTCATGTCCATCTGTGGGTCTATCTAATTATAATACCAATATCAAAAAGGAGTATACTTCGGGGTACCTGGGTGGCTGCATTGGTTGAGCGTCCAACGCTTGATTTCAGCTCAGGTCATGATCCCAGGCTTGTGAGATCAAGCCTCTCGTCAGGCTCTGTGCTGAACATGGAACCTGCTTAGGATTCTCTCTTTCCCCCCTCTCCCTCCCCCCCCCCCCATGCACACAGACCCTCTCTCCCTAAAATAAACAAATTTAGGGGTGCCTGCTTGGCTCAGTCAATTAAGTATCCAACTCCTGATTTCGACTCAGGTCATGATCTCACAGTTTCATGAGTTTGAGCCCTGCATCAGGCTCTGCACTGAATGTGGAACCTACTTGGGATTCTCTCGCTCCCTCTCTCTCTCTGCCCCTCCCCTGTGCATGCTCGCTCTCTCTCTCAAAATAAATAAACTTTAATAAAATAAAATAATTTTTAAAAAGGAATATATTTCAAATTAAGTTTCTAAGGAAAACATGTTTAAACTAGTTTTTTCATTGTTTGTTGTGAGCTGTACAGGTGGAAAATATTTAGTCCTTTACAAAAGGAAAGGGATCAGCCTCAGCTACCTTCTATATATAATGATGAGGCTTAAACCCATAGCAGAAGGCATCCGAGAGCTGATGAGCAGTTCAGAGTGGAAATGGCTAGAGAGAACTCTCTTACATCTAAGTAGCTAAGAGCTCTTGAAGAAAACTCTACGACGTTGCCTTCTGATGACCTGGCATTCCTTCCCATGTCTCTATTCTGATCCTGCTCACAATTCCTTAATAGTTCTTTCAAATCAACTTCACAAGCCCTGCCCCCATCACTCTCCCTATCACTTTTATCTGGTGGCCTCCTATGGTACTTCACAGAAAAAATAAGATCCCAGTAATTAGAACTTCTTCAACTTCCTGTTTGCCCTCTACTCCCACCCAGGAAAGGAAATTATCCATACTCAATCTCACCTCTTTGTCCCCATTTCAGCAGGAGGACAAGAAGGTCTCCCTACCCCCATCCGGGCCTACACTCTTCACCTGATTTCTGGGTTCCTTGCCCTCACAGCTACGCAGGCACTTGACCTCAATTATTACCATCTTCTCTTCTGTTTAATCTGTTTCCAAGGATATTCCCCCTCAGACATATTTGAGTCCTGATCTTATAAAAAATATTTTACCTCCATCTATCCTAGTCATACTTCTTTAAAGAATAATCTATATTTGCTGTATCCAAGTTCTAACCTGTTTGCTCCTTAACTCCTTGTTACACTATATCCCAGCCTCTGAATCCACCTTTTCACTGAAGCTGCTCTCACCAAGGTTTCTGATCATTTAGAACCACCAAACCTAGTAGTTACTCAACCTTGACCTCAGAGAGGCACTTGGCACGGCTAGCCACTCCTCCCTTCTCACTATTCCCTCTAGGTCAGTGATGTCTCTGTCTCTTCCTCATGTGCATGCATTTTCCTCTTGCCCATCTGGATGTGCCTTCCCAGTCTCCTCAGAAGGCTTGGCTTCTGTATCTCTTCAAATGTTCCCCAGAGCCCTAATCTTGGTCATCTTTTCTTACACTCTACCTCCCTCCCAGAGTCTCATCCATGTGACCACATGGCTATATTCCAGTGACTCCCCATCTCCATCACAGAACCTTCCTCTGAGTTCCCAAACCATTTATCTGTGATGCCTCAGACTCAGTGTGTCCAAACCTAAAATAATCCTCTCTGCCTATGCCCCTTTACCCCAAATCGATTCTATTGCCCAGATTATCTACCTTGTTTAAATGCACAATCATTGCCCTGGTTCCCGTAACAAATCAGGAAGATCTTTGTCTGCTTGTTCTCAAAAATGCTTAAAATTTCCATCTCACACACAATACCCAAAGTCCATTACACAAGTTTCTAACTGGAATAACATTCTGCAGTAAGCAATATTTTATATATGTTTCCTATTACTGTCTAGAGCAATCCATGTTTTTTTTTCTGGTCATTTGCCAACTAGCTATTTTGAAGGAAAAAAATACATGGCTTAAAAAAAGCAAACAGATTAAAGTAAAATACCCATTATTTTATTAATATGGCAATAGTGTGGAAATGCTATTTATTATGGAAACAGTACATGTGATGGGGTTTTCAAGTTATTGGGTATGGTCTTGGTAAGTTGAATTTTTTTTTTAATTTTTTAACATAAAAAAACCTATTATAACTTCTTCACACTGCATAAAAACTTCTCCACATTAGGATCAACATTCTCCTTCCCATATTTTATTCTGAAAATTACCAATCTTATAGAAAAATTGAAATAATTGAATTGTGAATACCCATATAACTAGATTCTACTCCATCACTTGTGCTTTATTTGCTTTATCACACATCAGTCCATCTAGACTTCTATCAATCCATCTTATTTCAAGGTAGGCTGTAGACTTCACCGTTACAATGCTAGAGCATTCTTATTTTTAGCTACAGTTATTTTTAGAAGAGGATTTCCATATTTTGCATGCACAAATCTTCAGTGGTACTCAAAGAGCTACTCATTCTTGACTCTTTCTTCTTCCTCTTTACTCCTCTCATATCTAATCACCTTCCATATTTCTCAACTCCCTCTCCTCTCCCCAGTCCTACAGCTTTAGTTCACACATTTGTCATTTCTCATCTGAATTACTGAAAAGTCATCCAGTATCTTTCATTTTAATTCATTCCTGGAGCACCGTCAAGGTGATTTTTCCTAACCTAACATCTGGTGTCATTCCCTGTTTAAATTCCCTCAATTGTTCTACCCCCAAATATTAGGGAAAGCTTTATGATAAAATGTAATCTCATGAGCACGGTATACCAAGGTCTGACCTTGTCTATTTCTCTGGTTTCATTTCTTGCTCAGCTCCTTCTCGCACAAATCCTTGTTGCCAAAAGAAAGTATTTTGTACTATTTAATGCATCCTCATGCTTTGCACCTTCTTCAATGGTTTTCCTTCTGTTTGCAATGCCCTGCTCTCCTTTCTTCATCCAGCTACTTCCTACTCAGTCTTCCTGACTCAGCCCAGGCTTCAGCTCCTTGAGCCCTGCACATCTACCCCCACCACAGACTTGGCTGATGCCCTTCTAGGATTTCCTTAACATCATGTAGACACATCTGACAACTTTTGCCCCACTGTTTGCTTCTTAGTCATCCCAACCGGTCTGCAGCCTCTTAAGAGCAGGAAGCAAATCCTGCTTCTGGAACCCTCTGGTTCCAGATCTCAATGAATGTTCACAGAAGCAAAACAGACAGGAGGAAGGCAGGGGTATTTATGAGATGGCTGAGAATATTTAGCATTCAAGGCGAATGGAGGGATAGTATTAATTCAAGAAAACATTTAATATAAATTTAAAACCAAACAGACCACCTGCCTATATAAGCACTTGCCTATGACCTCATAAGATCATGAGCCACTTGTTAATTTTAAAAAAATTTAATTGTAGCAAATACATGTAACATTAAATTTGTTATCTAAGTCACTTTTTGCAGTTCAGCGGTGTTAAGTGTGTTCACATGGTTGTGCACAGGCCACTTTTAATTATATAAATGCAAAATTCTATCTTCCTTTGTAAAAAGGACAAATAAAAGCATTGAGCTCTGACTCAAGGAGGCTGGATTCTTGCCTGAAGAACATGTGGCAGCTATGCAGGAGCTACCCTAAGGATGCATCACTAATCACCGGGAGCCCCTTCTAGAGCTGAAGGCAAAACTAGCAAATGACAGTAACTGGAGGGTGTTTTCTTCCAAAGGACAAGTGTTTCAGACGGCACTTCTAGTGTTAAGAATCCCATGGGCTTCACACATGACAGTGATAGCCAGTTTACTTGAAGCCTGACCCTGATTATCCAACTGACTATACCCTACATGATGTTGGAGACACAATAGACACCATTAGTCCAACAGTGTATTATCCCACATTTTATCCAAGAAAACGAATCTTCATCTAGCCCTCAATTTCTCTGGACTGGACTAGATGGCAATCGTCGATAGCAGAAGAGTAAGAAAAGAGATAAGGAATTTGAAATACACTGACAGTATCTGAATTCAGACAGTTGATAGATTCATCACACCAGTTCTAACATAGTCATTTCACAGCACAGAGCAAGTCAATACCTACCAAGAAGGCAGACAGAGTATGTTATTATTCAACAATACAAAGTTTTGTGCCATGTGAGGGACTCAGAAAAGAAGGCAACATGAATCAGTTCACAGTTATTTATTTAGGCTCTAATATGGACCAGCAGTTTGTTAAATACTTTAGCATTAAAATTAGCATAAATAGATCCCATATTTCAGAAATAAAACTTTCAAACTATAGAACATCTGATTATAAGTAATATAAACCAGCAAGTAACAATTAGCATATTCGTTTCTTCGAAACTTGGAGGGAGTATAAACCCAGAGTACAATTGCCTATGGAGGTAATCTCCTAGAAAGGAAGAAACTAAAAGATTTGGGGTAGTTATTCAGAATTGGATGATAATGTAACTGATGACTTTTTTTTGGTCTAGGATATATTTTGATTGGAAGAAACAGACACTTTCAACCTCCCTTAAGCAAACAGTGGTATTTACTAAGAAGATACATGGATCTTTCACTGAGCCCAAATGGCAGAAAATCTACCTAGATCACACCAGGGAAGGAAAGAAACAAGACCATGGGAGTTTCCTAGAAGATAAGATGCCCCCATCTCCACGTATCTTGCTCTGTCTCCTTTATTCTTCTCCTTCTCCGCAGATAGGCCTTCTCTACCTTGGGATGCACATGGCCCAAATATGACACACATACCCAAAACCCTGTTTCTCTATCCCCTCATATCCAACAGGGATGAACTAAAACCTCTGAACCTAATTCCAAATTCTTAAGCGGAGAGACTGATGAGATTACCTTAGGCCAAGTGTCCACTCCCTGATGTTGGTTACCTGTGACTTTTTCAGAAGACTCTACTTCCTGGGACTCCAGATGTGATGCCATGTCATGAGGTCTACTCATAGGATTGCAGAAATACTTCAGCACCTACAACAGCATTTTGATTCATCCAGTAACCAAGTGAAGTTATAAAAACATGAAAAGAGACTATTCGGTTCCAAATTCTTAAATTATCAGATCAATATTTTTGGTTTTCATCTCACCCAACAAAAAGCACAGGCACTTTTTCAAGTGAAGAGTTTCAAGCATATTCTTATGATCTTCAATTTCTACTATGCATTTTCCCCCCACAAAAGATAAACTCATCTTTACTTACTGGAAAAAGTAGTCTGTATAGTTGTTCCCATCATCGGTGTGGGAGCCTCTATCTGGAAGGCTAAGCATTTATTGACTTCGAAGGCTGTGGCAACACACAGACAGAGCATATAAACCACCATTTCTCACCACAGATGCTTTGTGCGAGAGGATAGGAGATGGGCTTGTAACAAATGCCAGAAGGCACCAAAGTACCAATTACTAACTATTTAAGGATGATGCCATCTCCAGAATGGAAAAAGGTTCACAATTATGAAAAAGTGGATTCTGTTGCAATAGTTAGGTATTTTCACACTCTCTCTAGCAAGCCTTTATAATCTGCATTAATCACAAGCTTCTTTGGGGATTCTTGTCTAGGGATAAGCTTAAACCGTTAATTAAGTCACTGCATGTGTGATGCTGGAACTGTTTTCTCCGTGTTTATAATACATACTTGTCTACTGGCCTGAATAAGGAAAATGGGATGCAGATGCCCAAGCTGCCTGCCTCTGAAAAATGCAGACTGCGGGGTGCTGCCCTGTTATGGGCTGGAATTGTGTCTCCCCAACTTCAAATTCATATATTGAAATCCTAGCCCCCAGTACCTCAGCGTGTGGCTATCTTTGGAGATACAGTCCTTAAAGAGGTAATTGAGTTAAAATGAGACCACCAGGGTGGGACCTGATCCAATCACAATGATGTCTTTAGAAGAGGAAATTTGGACACACAAAGAGAAGTCTGAGCTCCACGGATGCTAGAGCAAAGACCATGTGAGGACACAGTGAGGGGACCGTCTACAAGCCAAGGAGAGAGGTCTCAAAGAAACCAAACTTGCCAACACCTGGATATTGGACGTATAGCCTCCAAAGCTGTGAGAGAGTAAGTTTCTGCTGGTGAAAACACGCGGCCTGTGAGATTTTGTTATAGCAGCCTCCCTGAGAGATTTTAGTACCAACCTCCCTGAGAGATTTTAGTACCAGCCTCCCTGAGAGATTTTAGTACCAGTCTCCCTGAGAGATTGTAGTACCAGCCTCCCTGAGAGATTCTCTAACCCTTTTTTTTTTTTTCAGGATGACCCATTCACAAGCTTAACTATATGTAACCCCAACTTAGTCTGTTTCTTATACTAGACATGCAAAGAAACCTTAAGAGATGTTCCCACAACACAGGGTTCTGGTTCTCTCGGGGCACTGACTGGGACAAATAGCAGCTACCTCCTTTTGGTGAGAGACATTTTCCAATTTCACACAGTCCCTGCATTGCTTACTGTCATACATCTAATTGTTCCACACATTTATACTATCTATCTGACCTCTGTAAGAATTTGAGCCCCTGGTGTTAGCCAATTTGACAATAAATTAAAAAAAAAAAAAAAAAAAAAAAGAATCTGAGCCCCTGGGATGGTTTGCTCAGAAACAGGCTGCAGAAGTCACAGTGCCTCTATCAATGTGCAGACACTGATCAGGCATCCCAGGGAGACTAGGGCAACAACACGTCCATTAAAACATTTCCTCTAAAGCCAGTGGACATTGATTTCTTTTGGATACACCTCTGAGGACCTAACAGTCACACAATCAAAAAAGCAATAGTTCTCTGGCTGTTGCAGTTACTGAAGCAGCGTCACCTTGGATGCATCCCGGCTAACAACAAGTGAGGCTGTCCTTCCCTTTTCTACTCGCTTATTTAAAAAGTTATCATCTAAGGAAAAGAGGTTATGATGTGTCTAAAAGGAGGTTTTGTGGTTAAGTATGAACCATGGATTTGAGTTCCTGCAGGACTTTTCAGTTAAGAGTTGAAAACATTGATTTTATCCCTGATAAGTTTGGTCGAAAAGTTGTTCTTTGCCAGTTTGTGATGCCATCCAGTAACACTTCAGCTACTCCTCACTTCATTTACAGATGGTGCAAAAAATCACAAGGGCCTCCAGAGACATGCTGTTAGCTATGGAACCCAGACTCCTCTCATGATCAAGGAGAACCCCATAGGAAAAAGCCAAAACTCTGCTAGGGATGTCATTCTGTTTCTCCCTAGCCCTCTCCTCCTCCTCCTCCTAACTTTCCTTCCCCCTAACTCTGCTTGCATTCATTTCTTCTCTCCTCCTAAAGCAGATTGAAAAGATATTCGGGGCGGGAGGGGGGGATATCCCCAACAATCAGAATTTGAGTTCTGAGCCCTCCATTGGGCTCTGTACTGACAGTGCAGAGTCTGCTCGGGATTCTCTCAAAATAAATTGCAAGGAAGGAAGGAAGGAAGGAAGGAAGGAAGGAAGGAAGGAAGGAAGGAAGGAAGGAAGGAAGGAAGGAAGGGAAAATAAGAGAAGAAAGAATCTCCATCTCTGATTTACACTAACCCAGATTTTAATAACTGACTTTTGAAGGGAACGGTCTAGTACATTTGCTAGTAACCATTTCTTCCCTTTTCCCTGTGTTTTGGCCTGATAATTCCTGAATCTAAATCTGTTCAGGCAGGAATGTCTATTGTAGTATTCTTTGTTCAGTGTGTACGCAAGAAACAAAGGCACAGCTGTACTTTGCAACTAAGTAGCAGACCACATCCTCTCATCATGTCTGCCCTCTTGCCCAAGAGCAATGAAAGCTTCTTTACTAATGGAACAATTCAGTGGAAGGTAATCAAGCCACTTTGGAAGGGCATGTATTATGTGCGTTATGAGAAGTGAGGGGGGTGTTTATAGTGTTTTCAGAAATAAAAATTAGACACATTGCCCTCATCTAATTTGGAAAGAGATTATCCAAAAGCAGTCAGTTTATGATTATTCTAAATGTAACATGCTAGCAGATTATTTAAGCCCCCTTTTCCCCCTCGACTGCCTACTTATTCTGTTTCACTGCTTATTACCTTCTTCATCAATATATAGAGAGAAAGGTCATGATGTTATAGAAGTCAGCCCTTTTGTTTTATCTTTGTAGCTCTGCAAAAAATTTGGAAGAGGAATAAGCTGAAACACTTATGAGACTTAAGGATCACCTGAGGATTTTTACTAACTCTGTGATCTTTGCTCCCCAATCTGTACAGTTAATTTAGTTGGTTGTATAAACCTTTGCATATGATAAATGTGTCGTTATTTCTCCATCATTGGCTCAGTATAAGAAATGTTCCAACAAGCAACTTGGCAAATGAAAGTAATCAGTAAAAACCACTACAAAGGTCTTGTTCACCGAAACTATGATCTGTTCCATATTCTTCTATCATGTTCTAAGTCATTCACACCAACGTTCTCAAAGCACAATGTCTCTGGGAGGATTTGACATAAAAGAGAACTGCATTTGAATGGATGTATGACTCTATAATGCTGTAATTGCATAGAAAACTGCTGTATCTGTGGCCCCTGATAAACAATCTGACATAAAGAAAGCTACCTGAGTTTTATGAACTTCAGAAATGCATCTATAATAGATTCTCAAACTGTTCAAGGAGAATTTTAACATTCTATTGTTTGGGAGTAGCTAATGATCAATTAATGACTAATACAAGCAGTACAATTAACTAATGATTCATACAAATAGTACTATATTACACACTGTATAAATTATAAATAGCCTGAAAGGATATTAATGTTAATTGAAGATATTTTGCACTTATATATGTAGACATTTCATTGTTAGATGCATCATCAGTTGGGGTATAGTGTACAGAATATATTGATTGCCAATTACTGTCAATGATACTTATTCCACTGTACAAATATAAAGCATTCAAACTAATCCCTGCAGAATTTCCTGAAGCTCCGTTCTCTGTTCCAATCAATATTTGCCTCTCTATATTGTAATACTTTGGAAACTGCCTCAAACCTGATCAAGAATATTGACTGTAATTCACCTACCACCTAAAAAAAAAAAAAAATCAAAATGTCATTTCCTTATTTTTGTAAGGCCACTGTGTTATCACTCATTTCAGAGTAATCATTGTTGCTTGTGGTATAATGGCTTCACCGTAAATGGCATGGAAAAAATAGTTGGTTTTTTTTTTTTTTTCTGTCTTCAGAGATCATCAGAAGTCAAAATTCACAATGGCTGGGGAGTTCCATGCTTAGCAATATGTGGAAAGGAGCCTGCTGTCCCATGCTTTTTCTAATATGTTCTGATTCTGATCATTCTAGCTAAACATTAGATCAGAAAAAGTTGAAAATATTAATGAACAGATTTACTTCATGTACTAGGTGAATGCCCAAAATCAGATTTTCATCCACTCACAATAATGATTTAACGGGTATTAATAACTGGTTAGCTTTATCAAGAATTCATGCTAATGAACCAGTAAGGAGTTTTGTGCAAATAAAAAAGCTAACATTCATATTGTGCAGTATAGAATACCACTGGTAATATTTCACTAATGAGAAAGAATAATAAAGACAACTAACATTAGTTGAATTCTAAGTCGTAGGCATTATTCTAAGTGGATTATCTCACTGAATCCTCAAACAACTCCATATTGTAGAAGTGAGATGTACTGAGGTTCAGTAGCGTGTTCAAGGTCACAGCTGTTAAGGGGTAGATACCGGATATGAACCAAAACATTCTTACTCCAGATACCCTATTTTAAACTAGTATGTTGTATAGCCTGTATACTGAATTATAAATCACATCTCCACATAGCTATGCCTGAAACTGTTTTATATTAGCTGCATAAGGACAAATTCTTATGCTGCTGTTATACAGTTTTCTTTCCTTTTCTTCCACATTCACAAAGCATGGATGATATGCAACCACCTTCTGGATTTCCTAACTCATTTCACACCTGGAGCACAATTCTTTATGTTATAACGTGAATTAGAAAATAGCTAACATACACGAGAGTGCATAGGATCAAGGCACAAAATATATAATCACCTCACAGAGGCCAAATCAATATTGGGAATTAAGGTCAACTAATTCTGACTTGGTCAGAAACATAAAAAGGAAAATGGAGTCAGGGAGTTTACAGTCTTACTTTCTTTCCCTTTGAATGACTTGTTGCACCTCAACTTCATCTGAGATATAACCTGTGCACACCCAGTCTATTCATCACCCTATGCCCACCACTAAACCTTTTTCAATCAAAGTCCAAGGACCTATAATATGCTTCTCCCTCAAAACCACCAAGCCATTCTTTGCCACAAATTTCCAATCTCCTCAAGTGTTGTTTTCCCCATAAATCCTTTCAAAATTGATCACTGAATGACTATGGCCCAGCTATTCTTCATCCTGGGTATTGGAGTTCAATGGCTACTTTTCCCAAACCGTAGCCAATTTGTTTAGAATTATAAAATTATTATATCCACCTACATATATACCCCTCAAACACACATATCCTCAAATTTATGTCTGTTACAAATACTCTCTTCATTAGATTTACATATGGCCCAGTATCTTTCCAAAGCGTCTTCTAATAGCTACTAAACCATATTACTACAATATGAGTGTGGGGATCTTCAAAAACCATTAGTATAAAGAGTTTCTCATAATAAAAATATTTGACACCATTGATTGAGAAGAACATATACTAATTTATGAGTTAAATTTGTTCAATGTTTTAAAATACAGTAGTCCCCCCCCTCTTTATCCATGAGGGATACATTTCAAAACACCCAGTGGATGCCTGAACCTGAAGATAGTATCTTATTCTTTATACTGCATTTTTTCCTATACATACTTACATATGAGAAAGTTTAAATTAAAGGCATAGGGGCGCCTGGGTGGCGCAGTCGGTTAAGCGTCCGACTTCAGCCAGGTCACGATCTCGCGGTCCGTGAGTTCGAGCCCCGCGTCAGGCTCTGGGCCGATGGCTCGGAGCCTGGAGCCTGTTTCCGATTCTGTGTCTCCCTCTCTCTCTGCCCCTCCCCCGTTCATGCTCTGTCTCTCTCTGTCCCAAAAATAAATAAAAAAAATGTTGAAAAAAAAAAATTTAAATTAAAGGCATAAAGAGAGATTAATAACAATAACTGATAATAAAAAAGAACAAGTATAACAATATACTGCAATAAAAGGTATGTGAATGTGGTCTCTGTCTCTCCCTCTCTCTCTCCAAATACCTTCTTGTAGCCCTACAAATACACAGAACACTGATGGTTGCCAGAGGAAAGGCAGGAGAGTTAGGGAATGGGCAAAATGGGTACAAGGGAGTGAGAGTTATAGGCTTCCAGTTATGGAATGAGTAAGTCATGTAAATAAAAGGCATAGCATAAGGAATATAGTCAACAATACTGTAATAGTGTTGTATGGTGACAGATGGTAGCTACACTTGTGGTGAGCAAAGCATAATGTATAGACAAAGTTGAGTCACTATGTTGTACACCTGAAACTGTTATGTGTCAACTATACTCCGAAAAATATCGTTTTAAATATCTTATTATACTATGTTCATCCTTCTTGTGATGATGTGAAATGATAAAATGTCTACATGAGTAAATGAAGTCAGGTGAACACCGTAGACCTGTGATATATTCTTAGGCTGCTATTGACATTCCGACATTCACCATAAAAGAATCATCTGCCTCTAGATTGCAGATACTGAAGGTAACTTGAAACTACAGAAAGTGAAACCACGAATGGGGTTGGAAGGGACTACATACAGTCCTTCATATGTAATATTACTTATTCAAGAATTCCATCCTTTGACAAAAACTACACTTCAAGCTTGCTTATGATTGCTCTTCAACCTCTTTGGAAACACGAGTCCATGGATCCCCGTAGTGTCAATCCATCAAGAACACATTAGAATCCTTCTCTTTTCCTCACATTTCCAGCTTACCTTTCATGGCCCCTCATTGCAGAAAAATTATTCAATATTCTGCACTCTCTTGCTCCACTGTCTTCATATCTCACTGGTGTGGCAATATCCCACCTCTGGATGGACCCAGCTACTTTCTTTCTCCATTCCCAACCTGAGTGGCTGAGCACTGTCTCATAAAGTCCACCACCAGGGCTGACTACTATCACTGTGAACTAATAGTACCAACCTCAAACAGGTGGTCACCTCTACCTGACATGCCTATGATATTTCTCAGACCCCCTCATTCTTAATCTCTAAAATGACTACCTAGGGACACCTGGCAGGCTCAGTCAGTTGAACATGTGACTCTTAATCTTGGGGTTATAAATTTGAGCCCCATGTTGACTGTACAAATTAGTTAAAAATAAAATCTTAAAAGAAATAAAAATTAAAACAATAAAATGACTACTCATAGTGCCTTCATTTTTCTCAAACCTCCAACTTTTCCACTCTCAATTCTTCTTCCTCCTTCCTTCAGGAGATGATGTGGAAGGATTTCTATTTCACAGAAGGAACAGAGACTGTCTCACTCAACATGTCAACTTACTTCTGTACCCTTCCCATTCACCTGTTAGAAAAAGAAACTACCCCTCTCCTCTTTCAGAATGAACTCTCTCCCTTGGCTTTTATTTATTATTCAAAAAAAATATTCCTTTAGGGTTATGATAGCATTGAATTTTATCTCCTCTGACCTTCATAGGAAATTTATATAATAGATTATTTCATATCTTTCTTGTATTTTCAAATCTCATACATACACGTGCATATGCAATCTGAATCCATCTTTCCCAGTGTACTTTAACCAAAGTCAAATTCCTGGTAATCACTTAATCAATCAATAACCTACCTTGGCCCTTCCATCTCAATTTACTTTTATTTTTTTTGTTGTTGTTTATTTATTTTTGACAGAGACAGAGACGGAATGCGAGTGGGTTAGGGGCAGAGAGAGAGGGAGACACAGAAGCAGAAGCAGGCTCCAGGCTCTGAGCTGTCAGTACAGAGCCTGATGCGGGGCTCGAACTCACCAGCTGTGAGACCATGACCTGAGCTGAAGTCAGACGCTCAACCGACTGAGCCACCCAGGTGCCCCCCTTCCATCTCAATTTAGATACCACCTCCATCCTCTTCTTCCGTAACATCTCACTCACTATTTACCAAAATAACTCTTGCTAAGGTCACTAATGGCTTTCAGTAACTAAACCCAAAGGATTTTGGAACCTAACCGTATGTGATTTATCAGCAGTTTTGCCATGGCTGACCTCTCCTTCCTGATTTTCAGGACAGAATTACATCTAGTTTTCTTACAACCTCTCTACTTCTCTGTGTTCTTTCTCCTTCTTCAAAGTCATTAAATGGAATTTTTCTTCTCAATCTATGCTCTTAGAAATTTCATCCAATAGGACTTCAGTTATCAACTATAAGCCAGTGACTCCCAAATTGACTTCTTCAGTCCATTCATTTATTCACTCATTCTGTAAGTATTTACTAAATGCCTAGAATATGCCAGTCACTTGGGATAGAGGGTGAATGAACTCAAACTTTTCTGAGTTTAAGACCCATATATCCAACTGCCTATTATCTCCACTTGAATGTCTCAAAGACATCTCATAGTAACATGTGTCAAACCATACACATTGTCTCCTGCTCAGGTCTAATCCTCTTCCCAAGTACTTATTGCCACCAGCTGCCTACCAGTTGCTCAAGTTAGAAACTTAGGACTCTTCTTCAGTTTTCCCTGACCCCTCACCCCCATTTTTAATCCATCCTCAAGCCCATTTCATTGTTACCTCCTAAATATATCTTTTTTTTCAATATATGAAATTTATTGTACCTAAATATATCTTGATTCCATCCACTTAACTATCTCCAACTTCATCTTCTTAATTCCATGTACCATGATCACTTAATTGCACTATAATCCCCCAGCTGGCTCCCTGGTTCTGCTTCTCCTTCCAATCTCTTTTATACAGTGCAGAAAAGAGTGAAATTTTAAAAACACAAATTTTATATTATGATCCATAACTCTTCTTCACACACCACTATATTCAGCCCTCTTTCACTTCTTTAAACTCACCGGGGTGGCTAAAATGAACAAAACAGAAGACTATAGATGCTGGAGAGGATGTAGAGAAACGGGAACCCTCTTGCACTGTTGGTGGCAATGCAAACTGGTACAGCCACTCTGAAAAACAGTGTGGAGGTTCCTCAAAAAATTAAAAACAGACCTAACCTATGACCCAGCAGTAGCACTGCTAGGAATTTACCCAAGGGATACAGGAGTACTGATGCATAGGAGCACTTGTATCCCAATGTTTATAGCAGCACTCTCAACAATAGCCAAATTATGGAAAGAGCCTTAATGTCCATCAACTGATAAATGGATAAAGAAATTGTGGTTTATATACATAATGGAATACTACGTGGCAATGAGAAAGAATTAAACATGGCCCTTTGTAGCAACGTGGATGGAACTGGAGAGTGTTATGCTAAGTGAAATAAGTCATAAAGAGAAGGACAGACTCCATATGTTTTCACTCCAATGTGGATCCTGAGAAACTTAACGTGAAGGAGGGGAAGAAAAAAAAATGGTTAGAGAGGGAGGGAGCCAAAACATAAGAGACTCCTGAAAACTGAGAACAAACTGAGGGTTTATGGGGGGTGGGAGTGAGGGGAGGGTGGGTGATGGGTACTGAGGAGGGCACCTTTTGGGATGAGCACTGGGTGCTGTATGGAAACCAATTTGACAATAAATATCATAATAAAAAAATAAATAAATAAAATAAATAAACTCACCGGGCTCCATCCTACTACAGGGACCTTGCAGTGGTATTCCTTGGCAAAGGAATGTTTTCCCAATCCTCCTCCCCTGTGTATCTACTTAAATCTACCCACCTGTCCAATTTTAGTATGCTTGTCAGCGCTGTAGTGAACTAAACCCCACATTATGCTAAGTCCCCTACTGTGTGCTCTCATGGTCACCTTCCTTCTTAGCACTTATCACAGTTGTAATTTTACATTTATTTGCATATGATTTTTTTTTTTGAAATTAACATATGTCTTCTTCAATAGATTATGCTTCCAATGATGACAGAGGTTATTTAAGTTTTGTTTATCATTAATTGTACAGTTCTGGTATAGTACCTATCACGTTAGTTTCTCAATAAAGACTTTACATAAATGAATGAATCAATGAATCAATGAAAAAAGGAATCATTCAAAATTCCAATACCCCAAAATAAGCCGTTATATTTTTGTATATTTCTTGCTAATAATTTTAATGTAAACATATTTTGATATTTTTATAATTTGGGTAATACTGTCTCTACAATTTTAAATTTCATCCTTATATAAAACTCTAAGAGTTTTCTGAAATTATAAGCTATTGCTCAAAAACTCCATTTTTTTCCCTTGTTTTTTTTTTAATTAACATCCAAATTAGTTAGAATATAAAGCAACAATGATTTCAGGAGTACATTCCTTAGTGCCCCTTACCCATTTAGCCCATCCCCCCCCACACCCCCTCCAGTAACCCTCTGTTTGTTCTCCATATTTATGAGTCTCTTATGTTTTGTCCCCCTCCTGTTTTTATATTATTTGTTTCCCTTCCCTTATGTTCATCTGTTTTGTCTAGTAAAGTCATAATATAAGTGAAGTCATATGATATTTGTCTTTGTCTGACTAATTTCACTTAGCATAATACCCTCCAGTTCCATCCACATAGCTGCGAATGGCAAGATTTCATTCTTTTTAATTGCCGAGTAATACTCCTATGTATATATATACCACCTCTTCCTTATCCATTCATCCATCGATGGACATTCAGGACCTACGGGCTCTTTACATACTATTGTTGATAGTGCTGCTATAAACACTGGGGTGCATGTGTCCCTTCGAAACAGCACACCTGTACGTCACTCATCATCAGGGAAATACCAACCAAAACCACAATGAGATACCACCTTACACCTTTTGGAATGGCTAACATTAACAACTCAGGTAACAACAGATGTTGGCGAGAATGTGGAGAAAAAGGATCTCTTTTGCATCGTTGGTGGGAATGCAAGCTGGTGAAAGCACTCTGGAAAACAGTATGGAGGTTCCTCAAAAAACTAAAAGTAGAACTACCCAAGGATCCAATAATTGCACTACTAGGTATTTATCCAAGGAAAACTCCATTTTTAGTGGCTGCACAGTATTCCAACTTATGAGTCTAGTCTAATGTACTTAAACACTTTCCTATTATTAGATAGAATCTTTCCAATATTTTTACTGTTATAAATAATGCTACAGTGACCATATTTGTACATTTTATGCATCTAAATTTATGGCAACTTACAGGGGACAAATGCCTCAAATAGGATAAATTCCAGGGTTAAGACTTAATTTTTTTTTTAATTTTATATAGGTTTTTATTTATCTATTTTGAGAGAGGGAGCAAGCAGGGTAGGGGCAGAGAGAGAGGGGAGAAAGAGAATCCCAAGCAGGCTCCACACTGTCAACACAGAACCTGGTAAGAGACTCGAACTCACCAACTGTGAGGTCATGACCTGAGCCAAAATCAAGAGTCAGACACTTAACCAACTGAGACACCCAGGTTACCCAGATGTATAAATTTTTTTTTAAGACTTGGTGATACCGGAATACTAAGACTATAAGAGCAGTAAATGATATTGTAGCATTTATACGTATGTACGTTGAAACAAATTACTCAGATTTAGACTGCAAGGCAGGGATAGACTAATCAGTTCATTGTGAACATTTATTCAACTTTTAAAACTATTTTGTGCATAGGTCACTCCATAGCAAGAATGAGGAAGTGTTTTGCAGGATAGACTTCTTTTCCAGCATTGTGCCCAAGTGCCTTGAAAAGAACTCTTGAGAATACGCTTTCCCAGTTTGTGGTTTGGGTTTTGTTTTGTGTCTTTGATTCTGCCTTACAAATCTCTAACACTATTGATGTAGTTCAATAGGGTTCTTCACTTTATGTTCTAGGAATAGTTATTTGATGCTTTTCAAAATGAACATCAACACATCCTCAAGACTCTGATAGTTGGATATGCTTAAAAGTTGTTCCAAATATTTCTTTGGATAAGTTAATCGAGGTCCAGTGCCCTGGGATAGGGTAAGAGATCAATTAAAGCATTAGGGGCTAGGGCTTGAAGAGGTTGAAATTATCTGGCATGCTGTACATTCCCTCCCTGCTTTCAGCAATTATAGGATTTCCCTCTGGGAGGTTTCCACACAAGAGTCTCAATTAAAAGAGTCTATTAACAAAAACAAAGGCTTCTAGACAAGTGTTTTTTTGCAAGAATATTCCATTCAAAACAACCAGAGCAATACTTTCAATCAATATGTTTATAATTATTTTTGATGCTCAATATACATGTCAGAATCATCCATTTTTCATTCTGAGAAGATTCAATTCTCAATCTACTATGTTAGCATACATCAAGCTAGTAAAAGAAATCTATGCACAGCTTGACCTACTTTTGATGTACTGAATTTTTTCTCAAAAAGAATTAAAAACTGTCATTAAAAATTCAGACAGAACTGCATTAACACAATGGATGTAAAAGCCTATTTCAACACAGTAGAATGCGTTGTATTTTTCATGAGATTCTATAACTGATAATTTTTATGTCTATTTTGCTATTAGATACATTAATATAAATCCTCCCAGTTCTTAGAATATTTTTAAATTCATGGTCAATCCTCAGTTGCCTAGTCTAGAATAGAATTCTTTTTGTAAAGGAAAGAACAATCTTTATAAAAGGTAGGTTAATTTTGATACTATGAATATTCATATTTTTATCATACTATTATCATGTTTTTCATTTACATATGCTCAGAGATACTCTTGCCTCTACAGTAGAATTTTATTTTTATTACCTAATTTTTCTGCTTTGTCTATTATAAAATGCATTATAAGTTCTTAAAACTTTTTTCTAACATTTATAAGAACTCTATGACATATGCATATATGCTCATTTTACAGATGAGAATACTGAGGCTCATGAATTTAAATAACCTACTTAATTTAATCTAGTTCAAAGCCTAGAAAAGGGTAAAGGCAACATTCTAACCAAGTTCTCTCTGTCTCTACACCTCTGTTCTTTCCACCACACTGAGTAATGAATCACCTAACTGTGATACATATAGTTGTGAGCATCAGAGCTGATAGAATTGTTGGCCTGTTTTTGGAATCCACTGACACCTATTTATTATCATCGACATCAGTTTTATAGTGTCATCTGGCTATGAGTATGCCTTTGCCAGAGAAACACCCTATTAGCAAGCCTTTTTCAATCAAAGCGTATTCTTTCCCTTGCCTCTGCCTCTTCTTTCTTACCCTACACAATCTACTGAATGAATAAAATGCCATTCTGCATCTTCCCCTCCATATATGCAAGTTGAGGACAGTAGTAGTGCGGTAGAAAGAACACAGGCTTTTGACAGGTACATCTGCACTCCCAACACCATCACTTAACAGCTATAGATCTGTGGGCAGGTTACTTCTCGGAGATGACCTTTCCATCTGTAAAGGGAATAATGATGCTTATCTTATAGGGTTCACAGATTTAAAACAATGCACCCACCTAGTAGGTACTCAGTAAATAATTTCTCTCATTGTTATTATCATTATACCATATCCTTCAGTTAAAACCAACTGCATACCCACCCCACCCCCAGTACTGTCTGTGCTTTGCCATGCCATTTGTCTGTAATTCTCTCCCTACCCCATTGTCATCCAATTTCTTCAACCTTAGTTCAAAAGTCACTTCCATCAAGCTTTCCCAGCTCCTACAAACCAGAAGAGTGCTCTCCTTTATCTGAACTGTTACAGCACTAGGAACTTGCTTTTTAGATCCACTGTGTCTTGTACCATAATATGTTTATTTTTGTCTACTCTCATTAAACTTTAAGAACTTTGTTGCCATGGTCAACGTCATAATCTTCTGTTTTCTCCATGACACCTAGCTCAGTACCTGGCACTCAAGATATGGATGAATAAATCAAGTATATAAGGTTTTTATGAAATCTATATTGTTTAATAGCTTCAAAAATCTCTTCAGAATGTGCAGGAACTCTTAAGCTAACAGTTTTAGAGATATGAATCATTTCTAAAGTAACCAAATAAAAAATTCGACTCCCTGACCTTTCCCCAGAATATTCCTATCCAGATGGATGTGAATAACCTGGAATACCCAGAACAGACTTAGGAGTCCAGAATTGTATTATAAAAATGTAGTCTGAAACAAAAAGAATAGGAAGATGAGCAATGCTGTGGTATGAAAAGAAGTAATGTGGGAAATCATATAGAAAAATGAAGTGCATCTAATGGAGAATGAACATCCTTTGGTCAAGAAAAAGAAAACTCCATGGTGTATTTGTGAAAAAAAAAAAAATCAAACAATTTTATACCATTATTGATTCTTATATTAAGGTTCTCTGGAGAAAGAGAATCGGCCGAGTCCCACAGTCTGCAAGCTGGAGCCACAAGAGCCTTGGTATATTTCCAGTCCACAGTCTGAAGGCCTGAAACCAGCAGCAACAATGGTGGACCTCCCAGTTTGTCTGAGAGACGACAACTTCCCAGCTCAATTAGCTAGGCAGAGAGAGAGACAGAGAGACAGAGAGAGAGAGAGAGAGTTCTCCCTTCTTTTCTTGCTATACAGGCCCTAAAGGTACTGGATGATGCCCACCCACACTGGGGAAGACAATCTGCTTTATTCAATCTACCGATTAAAAATGCCGATCTATGGGCGCATGGGTGGCGCAGTCGGTTAATCGTCCGACTTCAGCCAGGTCACGATCTCGCGGTCCGTGAGTTCGAGCCCCGCGTCAGGTTCTGGGCTGATGGCTCGGAGCCTGGAGCCTGTTTCCGATTCTGTGTCTCCCTCTCTCTCTGCCCCTCCCCCGTTCATGCTCTGTCTCTCTCTGTCCCAAAAAAAAAAAAAAAAGTTGAAAAAAAAAATGCCGATCTAAACAGAAACATCCCCACAGGCACACCTAGAAATAATATCTCACCAGTTCTCTGGGCAACCATTAGCCCAGTCAAAGTGACACATAAAATAAACCATCACAACTCTCAAGTTTAAGAGTATGTAATCTTGGGGCGCTTGGTGGCTCAGTCGGTTAAGCATCCGACTTCAACCTAGGTCATGATCTTGCCATTCCTGAGTTCGAGCCCTGCATCGGGTTCTGTGCTGACAGCTCAGAGCCTGGTGCCTGCTTCAGATTCTGTCTCTCCCCCTCTCTCTCTGCCCCTTCCACGGCTCACACTCTGTCTCTCAAAAAAATAAACATTAAGATATAATAATAAAGGGCGCCTGGGTGGCTCGGTCGGTTAAGTGTCCGACTTCAGCTCAGGTCATGATCTCACGGTCCATGAGTTCGAGCCCCGTGTCAGGCTCTGTGCTGACAGCTCAGAGCCTGGAGACTGTTTCAGATTCTGTGTCTCCCTCTCTCTCTGCCCCTCCCCTGTTCGTGCTCTGCCTGTCTCAAAAATAAATAAACGTTAAAAAAAATTTTTAAAAAAAGATATCATAATAAATAAGAAGATATAATCTTGGCAAAAATAAGGAAATTCAGCAACTCACACCAGAGTAGCTACTAACTCTTAAGCCTGTTGGTAAATGCAGCCACATGTCTGCAGGTGAATCAATGAACAAAGTCTCTAGACTAAAGCACAGAGTAGGCACCAAAACCCAGCAGGTGCTCTGAGCACCAAGTTCTAGCAGGTTGTCCTGGAACTGCCTCCAGCTAGAGGAATGGCCTTTTTAACATTTGCTGAGTAGCTATAAACCTGAGGGGTTCTAACAGGAGCCCTGTTCCAAATTGTCTGCTACAGTTGCTTAATACCAGCCTGTCAATAAACCCTTTTTCTGATCAAAGCTTGCCTCCTTTTCCCTAGTAGGTGCGAATCCCTTAAAACTGCCTGGGTGTCAACTCTGGCTGTAAATGCTAAAAGGTTCAAAAACATTCAGTGCGGCAAGACCTCACCTTCACTTTCACCATATACAAATTATTTTAGGGCAAGAAAAACACCTTCAGGTATTCAACATAGACAGCTCTTGAAGCAATCTTCGAAAACAGACAGGCTTTCAATCTATTGTTTTATTTAAGACTAAGTCTTACGTGGGAATCCCACTATTTATGCAAAAGACATCAGAGAGAGACTTGTCACATGTGCTCCTGAGAGGGAAACTTTCTCTCCCACTACTCCTCCCACTTCTCAAGAGGCACTCCTCAAGCTTGTTTCTTTAAACGCTTTACAAAGTAGGTGGAACAGAAAACGATGGCAGTGTCGTTCCCCGTGACAGCCACAGCATACAATGAAAACTCCTCTGCCACTCACTCAAATGTATTCCATTCTGCTGAGGCAAATTCTGATCCTCTGCAATCTTGACCTCAAACCGCTACGAAGACCATCCTAATTATGAACTTGCTAACAGACGCCCACCAACACAAGTCACATAAGCAGCAACAGCAGGAAGCGTGAGGGTAGGATCACTTTGCGTGGGACACAGGGAGGAGGAGGCCAAGAGCACTGAATGTGGGGTCTGTGCTCTGAGACTTCCCAGAACCCAGGGGAGGGAGGGGTGATGGGAGGAACCTCCTTTCCGCCAGAAGCTGGAACAATGTGGAGACAAAGCTACAGGTGGGAACCCCAGACAAAAATAGGCCAGAAGACGCACCATGCACTTGCCTCTGCCTGGAGTATCCTTCCCTGCCCCTCCCCTTATGGGAATTCTACCCACCCCTAAGGGCCACTTAAATACCTGCTTCTCCAGGAAGCCTTTCCCAATCCTCCTCTTCTGCTCTCCCCTCCTCCCTCTCCTCCACTGGCACATTCATCTTGACTTCCTCTAGGATGTTAACCTCTACTGCACTTACTCTGCTTTCTCAGTGTTGAAGTGTATCCTGTTTATTGTGTTTGAATGTTTTTGTGTTTGTCTCCCACATAAACTGTAGACAACATGATGGTGGAGACCAAACTCGGTTCATCCCTGTATACCCCCAACATTAGGCACAGGGCCTTGTTCACAGCAGTAGACAGGACCTTTGCACATACTGTTTTATTTACCTTGGAAACACTCCAGGGTGAATATAGCCCTCCATATATATTTTTTATTGTATATATTATATTATAATAATATAATATTTCTATTTTATTATATATATTATATTATAATATAATATTTCTATTTTATTATATATATTATATTATAATATAATATTTCTATTTTATTATATATATTATATTATAATATAATATTTCTATTTTATTATATATATTATATTATAATATAATATTTATATTTTATTATATATTATATTATATTATAATATTTATATTTTATTATATATATTATATTATAATATAATATTTATATTTTATTATATATTATATATTATTTATTATATTTATTTAACAATTTGTTAAATTTAATATATTAATAATTTTAATAGATTAAATATTAAATGATTAATAATTAAATTAAATAAATATATTGGATAATATATTAATAATATATTAATAATTTTAATTTTAATATATTAATATTGATAATTTACTATTAAATTTATTTTATAATTTATTAAATATATTATTTATATTATATATAATATATATTATATATATAATTTTACATATATATTTTCCATTCCATGTCACTTATCCCAAAGCCTGTTTTTCTGTGGGATTGCTTTCTTAAACTTTTTATCATAGAATATTTCAAACATATACAGAAACAGAGAGAATAGTACATGGATTCCCATATACCCATCAACTAGCTTCATCAACTACCTATCAAATTTTATTTCAGCTACACTCCCACCCTCCTCCACAAACCCAGACAACTTTGAAGAAAATATTCCAGACATCACATTATGAGTCTATATTTACAGCATATATACAAGCACTAAACCACTTGATTTCTTACTTCACCTATTTGTGGGATTATTTCTCTTAATGCTTGTTTGTTATCCTTCCCTCAGATTACAAACTCCATGTGTCAGAGACCTAGTCTGTTTTATCCTAATTATAGTCTTGGTACATAGGTGCTCAATAAATTAAATGTAAACAAGCAAGGAAGAAATTTTAAACGTGAATACAGAAAAACATTTGCAACCTGGGGGCCAGACAGAATCCATTGCCCTTCTTTTGTTAACAATACCCAGGATTTTGGGGTGCATTGGTGATTCAGTCGGTTAAGAGTCTGACTCTGGCTCAGGTCATGATCTCATGGTTTGTCAGTTTGAGCCCCGGTATATAGGCTCTGTGTTGACAGCTCAGAGCCTGGAGCCTGCTTTGGATTTGGAGTCTCTATCTGTCTCTCTCTTTCTGCCCCTTGCCTGCTCTCATTCTGTCTCTTTCTCTTTCTCTTTGAAAAATAAACATTAAACACACACACACACACACACACACACACACACACACACACAACAATACCCAAAATATCCTGCAACTCTCAGTCCCTGTGATTAAGTATCGGCTCTACCCACTGGCTCCAGGGTTAGGGCACACAGCTCAGAGACAAAGCAGAGTAGTGCAACCTCCCAGCCAATGATATTGGTTAAGTGATGAGCATCGGACCCAATCACAGACAATAGGAGGCTGGAAACTTGGTGGGCAGCCACGAGAGAGACAAGAACTCTCTCCTACCAGAGGTAAACCTGGAAAATGAGAAGCTGGTATCACTGCCAGGACAGAGTGTATTTGAAAATGGCTCTGACACAGAGGATGTAGAACCAAGGGACAGAGAGAAATCAGGGCCTTGGAGAAAGCACTTAGTCAAACCTCCTGAGAGTCAAACCTCCCTGGGGATTTTTTAAGTTAGGTTATTCAATGATAGGCTCAAACAGGCTTGAGTTGTGGTTTCCAAGACTTTTCAGCTGAAAGTTCCTGTCTGATTACTAGGGGAGAGGGAAAAGAAAGTCAAGAGAAAACCACTTGCAGGATAAATAAACTATATTCTTTTCCCTGAAGGACTTAGCCTACTGCTCACAGATGCCGAGTTTTATGGCAGATCAAGCCTCTAGCCCTTGGATCCCTCACTTAGGTGATGAGGGGAACTAAGTGGCCTCTAAATCCCCTTTGAGAAATTGGGTGAGTTTCATGAGGAAAACCTGGGAAAGTGCACGGTGAGATCTGGACTTCCTTGCTGGAAATCCATCTGCTCACTGGCACATCTCCTTTCTTGGTTTAATTCATTTTAAAGCATTTCATATCTTCTAGAAAAAAGATAATGGCTTCCAAAATAAGAAAGACCTCTGCTTGGCAGGTCTCTGTTGGGCAGTACATACTCTGCAGGACAAATTAGTCTTCCCTCACTCATTGTGGCCCAAAACTGTAATATAATATCCACATTATGGAAACACATTCAGATATTAGGCATGATCAACAGGGAGCCAGAGATAAGCTTTAAAAATTTTTCCCCAGCACAGACTTTGCTTTCTGCAAAGAACAGGCTCACCTCAGCTGCTACGGAGGTCACTTGTTTTCTCTTTTTTTTTTTTTAATTTTTTTTTAATGTTTTTTATTTATTTTTGGGACAGAGACAGAGCATGAACGGGGGAGGGGCAGAGAGAGAGGCAGACACAGAATCGGAAACAGGCTCCAGGCTCCGAGCCATCAGCCCAGAGCCTGACGCGGGGCTCGAACTCACGGACCACGAGATCGTGACCTGGCTGAAGTCGGACGCTTAACCGACTGCGCCACCCAGGCGCCCCTCACTTGTTTTCTCTTAAACACACGTCTTCATTTCAAGCTCGTCTTTTTGAAACAGTATGAAAATGTTCACCTGGTTGAGAGACAAGTCTCAGAATAATACTCAAAGGGAACAAAAAATTCACCTAGGCGTGCCTGGGTGGCTCAGCCAGTTAAGTGTCTGACTCTTTATTTCGGGTCAGGTCATGATCTCCCAGTTCATTAGATCGAGCCCCACATTGGGCTCTGTGCATAGTGCCTGCTTGCTTTCTCTCTCTCTCTCTCTCAAAATAAATAAACAAAAAAAAATTTTGTCTCCTATTTAGGAATCTCTTGGCTTTAAAGTCTGATGTAGTTCTTAAATTCTGTCAGGAAAAAAATACATTTAGGGAATTGCAACTAGGAATCCCCTTTTAGGGAAGGAGGTCGGAATCAACTGTGGTAGGAAAAGAAAATGGTCTCAAGAAACATGGAAATAGGCCCTCTGGCTGTAGCCCTCCCATTTGCTACCTACTCTCCCACTAGTCAGAAGAAAAGAAGTTGGGCAGTTAAAGAGCCTACTTCGCCTTTGTATTCTCTTCCACTTCCCGGAGGATGCAGGGGCAGGAAAGATTGCTCCTTTGAAAGACCCTTTCTCTGATCTTGCTGAAATCTGTATTTATCCAAATTTCTGGTTGTAGAGATTCAAAAAAACCTTCTACAGAGCAGGTTGACAATACAGATATCGAAACCTTAAAAGCAGACAGATCCTTTGTGTCACCCGAGATGGCTCCTAATGCTCCCTGACTCCTGGAACCCACCCCTGGGTGTAGTTCCTTCCCACAGTGAATCATGGCTGCCAGACAGCAATAACACCCTCCTGCTGCTGTAACAAGTTACCACACATCTAGCTACTTTAAACCATGTGAATTTAGTACCTTCAAGTTCTGGAAGCGAGAAGTTCAAAAGTGGCCACAACGGGCTCATGTCAAGGTGTCAACAGGGTATGTTTTCTGTGGAATCTCTCAGTGAGAATCTGTTTCCTTGCCTTTTCCAGCTTCCTTGGCTCGTGGATTCCTTCCAGCCAGCAATCACACCGCTCTGACACCAATGTCTGCAATCAGATTTCCCTCTCTGCCTCTAATTCTCCTGCCTGCCTATTTTACTTATAAGAACACTTTGATTATATTAGATCCACCTGGATAATCCAGGCTACTCTACCCATCTCAAAATCCTAACTTAACAACACCTGTAAATTCCCTTTGCCAAAGAAGATAACATATTTACAAGTTCCATTGTTTTAGGATATCTTTGAGGGATTATTATTCCGTTTACCACAGTAATCAATAGAAAATGGCAGAAGCAACAGCGTGTGATTTCCTTTGCGAGGTCATAAAAGCCAATGCAACTTCTGCCTTACTTTCTGGAATGTTTTCTTCTGGAGAAATCAGCTGTCATTTGTGAGGACACTCGAGCAGCCCTGTGGAGAGGCCCATGTGGAGAAGGATGCCAACTGAAAGAAGCAAAATCCCTTTCTGTGGCAATGTGCTTGTCTACCTCGCCTGCCCTTGCCCTCAGTGTGCTGGCCTTCTGGCTTTCTCAGCTCTCAACTTAAGTGTGGCTTCCTGAGTAAAACGTTACTTGTCCATTTCTCCCCTTCTTCCCATACTAGCCCCAGTTGGATCAGGTCCCCTCATTGGATGCTTTCATACTCTCTATAACTATTTTCCCCACTATCACCATCATTTCGTTATTTCATTAATACCTGTCTCCCACACAGGACTGCTAATTTCAAAGTGTTTAAAAATACATATATAAATATATCATTTGTATTAGTTTGGTAGGACTACCATAACAAAGTACCAGAGACTGGGTAGCTTAGCCAACAAAAATTTATTTCTCACAATCTTGAGGCTGGGAGTCCAATATCAAGGTGTTGGCAGTTTTGATATTTTCTGAGGTCTCTTTCCTTGGCTTGCAGATGGCCAATTTCTCATTGTGTCCTCACATGGTTGTGTCTGATCTATTCGTCCCTCTGTCTTAATTTCCTCTTCTTACAAGGACACCAGTTCTATTGGCTTAGGGCTATTATGGACTGAATATGCGCCCCCTCCCTGCCCCGTTCATGTCCTGAAGCCCTAACCCCCAGTGAGCTGGTATTTAGAGGCAGGGTCTTTGGAAGCTAATTAGCTTTAGATGGGTAGGGCCCTCATAATGGGATTAATGTCCTTGTACGAAGAAGAGGCCAGAGCTCACTCTCTCCCTATCTGCTTTCTCTCTTTCTCTCTGTCTACTTCCTCTCCCCCCACCCTCCGGGCTATGTAGGGATAAAGTGAGTGGCTGGCTGCAAGCCAGGAAGAGAGCTCTAATCAGGAACCAAATCTGTTAGCACCCTGATCTTGGACTTAGCCTCTGGAACTGTGAGAAATAAATGTCTCTTATTTAAACTACCCAGTCTACGGTGCTTTGTTATAGCAGCCCAAAATGACTAAAACAAGGACCACCCTGATGTGGATATCATGTTCTCATCTCTGTGGTATTCTTTCCAAAACGCACAACCCTACCCTAACCTTCAAAAAAAGAAAGAAAGAAAGGAAGAAAGAAAGAAAATCAGACAAATCCAGGTTTGAGATAGTCTATAGCATATGTGTCCAATACTGCTCAAGACCATCAAGGTCTTGGTGGGAGTGGGGGGTGGGGGAGGAAAAACTGAGAAACTGTCAAAAACCAGCAGAACCGAGGGAGGGGAGGTGACAAATGCATCATGGCACCCGGTACTGGATCCTAGAACCGAAAGAGGACATTAACAGAAAAACTGGTGAAGTCCAAATGAAGTCTGGGGCTTAATTTTAAAAGTTCCAAAAAAAAAAGACTATCAAGAATAGAAAACTTTAGGGGCGCCTAGGTGGTTCAGCCAGTTGGGCAGCTGACTTCAGCTCAGGTCATGATCTTGCAGTCTTTGAGTTCGAGCCCTGCGTCTTGCTCCTTGCTGACAGCTTGGAGCCTGGAGCCTGCTTCAAATTCTGTGTCTCCCTCTCTCTTTGCCCCTTCCCCATTCGCACTCTGTCTCTGTCTTTCAAAAATGAATAAATGTTAAAAAAAAATTTTTTTTAAAAGAATAGAAAACTTTATTCTGATATCTAACTTGGGTAAAAAAAAATCTCACAATTCCATAGAAGCAAGGTAATTTATATTCTCAATACAGGAATGGGAAAAGGTACAATAACCTCATTAAACCCACAGAGAAAGTCCCTATTCAAAGTAACTTGTTAGAAAATTCCACTCTCATTCTGTGTACAGTAGAATCCTCTTGATAATCTTGTATAAGATATATTAGAAGAATACTGCCTTGCTTTCTATTCTCCCTTACACATGCCACAGCCAGAATGCCAAGTCAGCTTGAAACTATATTAAGAAAGTATATTATTTAGTTTAAAAAAGGTCCGGGGGGGGGGGGGGGGGGGCTTCAAGTTGAATAAACTGAGATCTAAAACCATTCACATAATATATCCAATGCTAATATGCAACTTTAATCCCTTTAAGGAAGATTGTTAAGGGGTACAAAACTTCCAGGAGAAAAAAAAAAGGAGTAAATGATTTAACAAAAAGAAAAAGACATGTATAATCATATCAGAGGGCCATTCTTATAAATTTAAACTAATAAGCAGAATAATACTCTCATTTCAGTGGTACTGTAAAAAGCCACCCAATTTAGAAACTTTTTGAGGACTCTTTCAGGGAGGGGGATACTTTTTAAAAATGTGAGTACATTATCTTTTGCTCAGATAATCTTTTATGTTATCCAAGCTGCTGCTTTCCTTTTCTGGCCTTTTCTCTCTCCTAATTCCTTAAATCCATCTTTCCCCTCTGTCTAAAATCAGAGAGCATAATTAGAGGGCATGTGGCTCCACCTTTTATGGAAATAGCTCTGCTCCTTATTTGCATGTGTTTGGACCCATTACCAGCTGTCTGTAAAAGCAGGAGGGTGACCATTCCTCCTTATTATCCAGGCAGATTCTGTTCAAAGCCAAAGATTAGAACAGTGCAAATGGTAGAAAATAGCTTTTTTTTTCCCTTTGAAAAATACAAGAGCAGTTTAAAGTGAATAGAAATTAGTGGATCAGTGAACTGGAAGGAAACGTTATTGCCTCTGAAATAGCCTTGCTCCCGCTCAACTTTGCATAACAATATTCAGTTTGCTATTATGTAGCACGACTTCCAGCCTGCTGCCCAGCCCATATCAAGAAAGTTCGCCTCTCTACCATTGGCTCAATGAGAATGAGATGCACAATGCAACCAAACACAGTTAAACCTTTGAGAGAGGACTGCTTTTTTTAATCTAAGCAATTATTTCTGCCATTAACAGGTGTAAAATGTCTCCTAACAAGAAAGTGCAGAACAGCAAATGTGCTTTTGAAATATGCAGCACAAGTTGCATATAAATAAGACATTCTAGGAGTCTGTCTGCCTCAATTTTATAAAGCAGATGTCTGCTGTCCTAAGCAAATAGTTCAAGTTGTTTCCAAAATATGGAGGCAAAAAGCAATAGAGGTACCATTTACACACTCATTAGTAAGAGAGGAAATGCATCTGCTTTGGAAAATTGCTGCTCACTAAAAAGCAAGTTTCCCTAGCAACGGCTACATCACACAACTCTTAGCCCACTTCTAAGCTTCAAGAGAAATTATAGGAAAATATATAAAAAGATTTTTATCGAATATTTTTTATCTTTGCCATGGGAACGTTTTCCCTAAACTAAGATATGCCTAGGGAAATTAAGACTTGCCATACACCAGGAAAAAAACATTTTTTTTAAAGGATGTATCCAGAATTACCCATCCTTTGCTAAGGGCAAAAAGATGGAAAGCGATTCTGTACCATCAGATGAGAGGGAAGCAGGGGAGAGAGAGAGAGAGAGAGGAGAGGTGTGAACAGGGAAGTAGGTAGGGAGGGGATTCCCTGCCTCTGGCACCAATTCAGCAGGGGATATAGTTGGTTTGGTAACCCTGACTCCATTCCTTTCTTTGTGGCTCTTCTTGTTTCCATCCTTAACTGAATAATTGTTCCAAATCAAAGAATTTCTAATTGGATAATAACAGAATCAATAGATAGATGCTCTAAATCCCATAATTCTGTCTGTAGTTACTTAACCTCATTTCCCACTCCCAGCTGCCAGTGGTGATATTAAGGGAGAAGTTGGGCATTTCTTTGGTCATCCCTCTGTCTAAAAAGCTTTCATTATTCAAAAAGGCACTTAGAATTCTCTCAAAGTTCATCCAAATCCAGTAGAGGATATCTTGATTTTTCCAGGAAAAAAAACCAGAAAACTATAAAATATGTCTTTTTGCCATGAGAACTGAAATAATGTCTAAAAATAAAGTGGAACATCTGAATTTTCCGGCATTTCTGGATTGTTCTGATATGTATGTGTTGTTTTAAATGAAATGCTGCTTGGGAACATAGCACATTTCCTCTCAGTGAATTGTTACCTTATAATATCATATTTGAATGTATTTCAATTGCTGATTCTGGTTTTAATGACATAAATAACAGCTTGTTTTCAATGTTTTTTAAATGCACCAGACAGCATTTAATAGCCTATCTCCTCCTAACGATCGATCTCCTTTGGATCCTACAATCCTATGTCTGAGAGAGCAAGCCCACCAATTTCATGGTATTCTGAGATGGGGGTGGGGTGGAGGGGAGGAACAAAGAAATTATACAGTTTTACATTCAAATGCACCATCCTGCAAAAACCAAGATGATAACACAAAGGAAGAAAGGAGCTGAGATCAAGTCTGTACCTGTTTTGTGCTAGGACTGTATCCACATCCTTCCTTTGGTCTTCACGTTTTTCAGATGAAGGTTTTGAAGCTCAGAGATAAAGTAATTTGAACAGGATCACAGAGGAGTAGTGATAGACCTGAGATTCAAACCCAAGTCTGTCTAAAACCACAGCTTATGTTCTTTCTGTACATGTCTCTTTGCCCCTCTGGTAGCAGGGGTTATTTTTGTTCCCCAATTTTATACCCTGACTTCTCCTTGGCGGGCTCACAAACTTGAGCCTTTGTTCTTTCTAGACAGAACAGTTTCAATTACAAACGTGCATTAATTGCCAAATTTAAAGCCAGAGATTTCATGTAAAATCCTGACATGGGCTTCTCCTTAAAAATAAAAGCATTAAAAAAGATGCGATAGCACCAGGATTTCCTCAGAGCAACTGACACCTGAGGGATGGCTGTGCTCTTTCTTCAGGTGTCCCCAGCCTGTCACACACACACACAAGTTAACTGCCTGACTCTGATGGACAGGCATCTGAGTTTGCCATTTCTGGATTCATTATATCAAAAGAAGTCACCTCATATTCTGAACATTGTCTGCAAGCAGTGCCACTGCCTTCCAACTTGGGAACGGGTACAGGGGGGTGGCTAGAAGCTGCAAAACAGAATGAAGGAAAGAAATAAGACTGAAGAGCAAGATGGAACCTGTTGTGGTGTCTTGGTGGCTCAGTTGACAGGGTGTCTGACTCTTGATTTCAGCTCAGGTCATGATCCCAGGGTCGTGGGATCAAGTCCTGCATTGAGCTCCATGCGGAACGTGGAGCCCACTTGAGATTCTCTCTCTCTCCCTCTGCCCCTCCCACTGCTCGTGCTCACTCTCTCTAAAATAAAATTAAAATTAAAAAAAAAAAAAGATGGAACCTGTGGATTTATTTTGACTTGTTCATGTTCTAACCAGGAAAGATAATGAGCAAAGATGTTTTGAAAATTAGTCATAAAAATAAATAAATAAATAACCTGTCCTCAGTTGAATAATGATCTTCCATGAATATCAGCTAAGAAGATCAAAAGAGCAGGGGTCAAAGAATCTAAAAACTAGAATTCTCATTTTCACTCATTTTACTAATTCACCTTGTGATCTGTAAGCAGCACTAAGCCCCAGTTGGTTTCAGGTGCTATATCTGTAAATGGAAGGAACTGGATTTTTGCATGGACAGCAGCCATGCAGGCATGAATAAAGGAAGACGGTCATGGGGGACTGGGTCCACACAGGGGATGCTGCTGCCCCACTGCAGGCCACGGTTGCCTTCAGGAATCTGGGCTGAGGATGGCCCAAATGTCCCCCTTGTGCCAGAATAGCCAGAGACATGTGTGAATCTGTGTGCATGCTTTAATTTGAAATGGCTGACTTTTAAAAATATTATCAAGTGATTCAAAATTTTTTAAACACCACCTAAGCCACCTGCGGGAAGTGAAAGAAAATGTTTCCAGGCTGCACTGGCCCACAGGCCCTCCATTTTCTGCCTCTGGATGAAACACTATTTAGCATCAGAATTCTGTGATTTTAAGTACTGAGTAGATATAATCATCATTGGGAAGAAAAGAGAGGTGTAGGTGGGTCTGTTTTCAGTGCAAGAGCTCAAAAAGATGAAATGTGTGGCATTCCTTAAGTGGCCCGTTTTGCCATCCTCCTCTAATCTTGCATTTCACGAGCACAAAGCGAGAGATGTGGGCAGATGGGCTGTGAGCATCACTCCCGGAGTCTGATGAGGAGATGCGGCTGGAGAGGAGGAGGAGCAGAAGGTACAGATGCCCTCTAGGGAAGCATGAGAATTGCACCCATTCCCGGGAAAGCCACAAAGGAAGTAGATAAGAACATTTTGAAAGCATATACTATTGCTTGGTACTTTATATATCCCATTTAGTCTCTAGATCTTTAAGGTAGACGCTGATGTTACCCATCATCATAGCAACAACAACGTACTGGCATTCTTCATGAACCCGGCAAAGTGGGAAGTGATTTAACTTATGTCTTCCATTACCAGCCCTGTGACAGGGATTCTTCTGTGGCCAACATATAGATAGGAAGAGTAAGACTTCAAGGCACATTCCACAATATGGCCGCAAATCCACAGCTAATTAGTTAGCGATGTGATTCAAACTAAGGTTCTCTGTCTACACTGTACTTGGTCTGCACTCTTTCTGCTTCTCTGAGAAGTCAGGGGACTGATCAAAATCCCATTACCAGCAAGCAGTAGGATCGAGATTCCAACGCAACTTTGAGTGTTCTCTGGCTGCTTGCCGTACCGTCTGTCCCCCCAGTAGCACCAGGCCAGACACAAGTGCCCAGGGTACAATGCACTTGAAAACTGTCCCCTCTAAACTCCTCTTGAATTCACACGCTTCCCCCTTTCGCTTTCATTTCTGGGATAAGATTGAGAATCCCTGACTCCCCTAGAGAGGGAAAGCAACTTTGGACTAAGATAATTAGACAACAGTCAATAGTCATTATTTCTCCTTCTCCAATAAAGCAAAAATATTAGCATGTGGATGACACAGTACTTAATTAAAACACACACACACACACACACACACACACACACACACAAGAAAATATAGAGCATCTGAAAAAGAATGCTAACGCATTGAATATATTTCTATTCAGTCTGCCACTTGCTTCCCATGTGAGAAAAATATTATAGACATTATTTCCAAATACAAAAAAAAAAAAAAACAGGCTAAGTATAGAAACTGTTTTGAGGTAGACAGAGCCACACCAACACTGACCCTAATGAGCACGTACTACGTGCACTGTCCTGAGCACTTTACATGTCTTCTTTCACTATATCCTCATCTAACTCAACTTTTCAGATTTGATCATTGAGATACAAAAAGGCTAAGGGTTGTGCCCTGTGTAACGCAGAAGTGGTGGAGCCAGATTTCAACCCCAGGCACATGTTCTCGGTGCCTCAACATCCTCTCACAGCTGTTCAAGTGACAGAAATCATGATCTTATTTGGCCACATATATTAAGAATTGTAGGATTTGAAGATTTCTCTTTTCTTTGGTTCTCCCCATTCTCTAAAAGTACATGATTCACTTAGATTATGATTCAAACAGATAATCTTAGTATTTAAACTATACCTATAGACAAACTGAGGGTTTATGGGGGGGTAGGGGGGTGATGGGTATTGAGGAGGGCACCTGTTGGGATGAGCACTGGGTGTTATATGGAAACCAATTTGACAATAAATTTCATAATAAAAAAATAAATAAACTATACCTATAGAAATCTTTTTAATGCACATGTTAATTCCTCCAGATCAGTAAGGCCCTGTTGAACACAAATACTGAAAATCACAGACTCCTTAGACATGAGGGCACTAAAAATTGCACATTTAATAAAGTGTTAACTAAATGAATATACTCACAAACCGAGATAGGTACTTAAACGAGGCATAGGCACACAGTGTCTGCTTAATAACTGTCTGATGAATGAATGAAGGCTATGTCTCTTAAAATTTATTGATTGATTCAACAAATATTTATTTGGTGCCAACTCTGTGTCAGGCACTGTTCTAGGCATGGACAAACAATAGTGAGCAAAACGGACAAAATCTCTGCCTTCGTGGAATTTACACTCTGATGGAAGGAAACCAAAAATAAACAGGATAAGAAAGATATTTAGTATCTTAGTCATAAAAGCTAAGAGAAAAAAATAAAGCAAAAAAAAAAAAAGTGTATTGAGACAGACATGGTTTTGCAGTTTTAGATAGGGTGTAGGGGAAAAGGGATCCCTTACTAAAAAGAGTCAATGCTTTTTTCAAATAGTGACCTGGGTAAAGATTTTTAAACTTGGTTTGAAACATTTCAAACTTTAGTACCCTTTTATGTGTAGTGAATTTGGTCAAATATATTCAGTGAATATTGTTGGGTATGAGAGATGTGGTTTCATAGACTCAGAAGAATTGTAGAAAGTCACAAAGCATGATAGAGAGGATATATTTTACAAATCACTAAAGAGCAGTTCTGATTATTATTATTTATATTGATATCTGATAATTCAAAACTGGATATATTTCCAAATGAAACCTAAATAAGTCAATCCCATCTGGAGCCTTCTTGAAAATAATCCACTCCTGCAGATTCCTGATGTCCTTGTGTGCCCCCTATGCTGCCTGAGTGGCCTTTGAGGCGGAGACTGTATGACATGGTCTGTCACCCACACACAGCCCTCCAGGGTGTCAGCAAAGCAAATCACGATGCAAGGCACTTATGGCCACCAAGCAGATAAAGCAGTTTTGACTTTTTTCTCTCTCTCTAAAACGTGAAGACTCACTGATGAAAACCCCTTCAGTATCGAAGTAAAATAATTTCACAATATCAGGGCCTTAAAAGTGGATACTATGGAATTGGGGTTAAAATTCAGATTATCACTCAAGACACAACTATCTGTAGCTAATTCGATATGAATAATGAGGAAAAGCCCTCTTCATCTTCTTGAGGTTCACTAGCCTTATCAGCACTTACTAGGGTGAAATTATATTGGGCTCGACAAAAATGTGTAAAGGGTTTTATTTTTTTCCATTTTTATTATCATTTTATTTGTCCACAAAGAAACTTTTATCAAGCTTTCACTCTGAACTTGTCTCCATTTGTCCATTGTTTCCTACAATAGGTGTCCATTTTTAAAAAATTATTTTTAACGTTTATTTATTTTTGAGACAGAGACAGAGCACAGGTAGGGTAGAGGCAGAGAGAGAAGGAGACACAGAATCCGAAGCAGATTCCAGGCCCCAGATTGTCAGCACAGAGCCCAGTGCAGGGCTCAAACCCACGGACTGAGAGATCATCACCTGAGCCAAAGGTGGATGCTTAATCAAGATCATGACCTGAGCCCAAGTCAGATGCTCAAGAGACTAAGCCACCCAGGCGTCCCTACAATACATGTCCATTTTAAAAATAGATAAATGTTTGAAATTATTTTGTTTTTGGAAACCTACTAAGCATTAGTCAAATGTCAGTTTCTTTGATTTTTACATTCACTTTCACACACAAGATATGTCTGATTCCGATATCAGAACCTAGATATTTAAAAATACATCCCCAACCTACTTATCAGACCATTAAGCCTTCTAAATCTATTTGAGTATGTAACATATATTTACTATGTAGTAAATCTAAAAAGCTCTCAATTATAATTAGGCACACAGAGAACTACCCAAAGGCATTAGAAGTGAGACCACTCACGCTGTCAGCTCCATTCATGTTTCACTCCAGCCTAATAGCTAAATGTCACTGTTCCATGCCAAACATACCAAGGTCTTTCCTGGCATCAATGTGCCTACTTTGGAATGAGCAATATTTTAGCATCATCAGAATTAACCATCCACTAAATTCAATTTAATAAGGTGGCATCATCCTCAGTGTTTCACCTTCATGCACAATTTATTATAATTTCATACGAAAAGCTAAAAGCTCAGAAACACATATGCTATCATATTCCTGAAAAGAAAACCCTTTTCTTGAGCAGTTTTAGGCACTGGGTAGCAACTCAGACTGTAATTGGGTGTCTTCTCAGATCATCTGACAGAATTCACATTGAAAAAGAGATTAAAGACAAAATGTCAGGGTTTACCGATTGTGAGAAATCCCCGAATTCTCCTCCAGCCCTTCAGCACTGACAAGATGAGAAGCCTCAAACAGGGACTCCCAGGGCCTTTCTGAAAGCAGACATAGTCCCTGGCTCTCCTCAGGCACTCCCTGCTTACACCACAGAGCAAGGAGACACAGAGCCGCTTTATGTGATTTCAAAGGGAGACTGGAAATGCACTTAATCTGCATGGACGTCTTTTCTTAACTTTTATTTTTTATTACTTTCTTCTGGCTTGCAAGAAAGAAAAACAGCAGGCACATAAAAACTGAGAAAGAAAAGAAGCAAACTGTAAGTAGGGACTGTCAAGTAAAATCTAATATTAGAAACATTAACAAGGGTGTAACATCATTTTGTTGGCCTCTTGGTAAAATGGTGCATCTGAGGTTATTTTAAATTCAGGATAAAGGCTATCTTGAGACTTCATGGGAAGGTCCTAGTTAGATGTAGGTGATACAGATACAAAGCTCCACGGTTAAAAAAACAAGAACTTTAAGGCTGGGGCAAAGAAACTAAATCCTCGCCATGCTGACCTAATTCATTAGGTCAGTCACTTGCTACCAACTAAATATGCCAGCTGTGTGCTCATCTCATAAAAAGGCTAGGTTTCCACGAGAAAAGCAGAAGCCAACCACAAGAGTGCTATTTTCTCAACAGTACCAGTGTGCAAACAGGTAAGTACAGTGAGCAAAGGCAGCAGGCACCCAATCAAGCCAGAGGCTCCCGGCAGTGTTGACTCGCTGTTGTGGTCCCCTGCCTGGACTGGCACATTGAACAATAATTCAAATCCATCACAAGATCACTCGCCAGTCCTCCTCGGTTAAATGGGTCTTTATTTTTAGAGAACAATGGGGATTATAGGAAGCTGGAGGTCTTACATCACAGAACTATAAATAGTTGCTGTTAAATGCAGCCCTATGTTTTTGTTTTTCAATTTTAAAATGAAGTTGATACCCGGGAGGGGTTTTTCATCTCTTGGACAGTTTCTGATGTCCCAGTGATGTCATCTTACCTAAGTGATTAAGGACTTATTTAGCTTTTCAATCAGACAAACCACTAGCTCTCAACAGGAATTTTAATCAGAAGGATTGCTTGCTGAGTTAAGACTGTCCCCAGCGAGCAGAACATTACTGACCTTTCTTCCACAGGAAATTTAAATTTGTATCATTTGGCTGGTTAGGATTTCTGCCATTTCCCTGTGGATCAAGATTAGAGATGAACTTTCAGGTTCAGTCATACATTAAAAACGCAAACACATAAGCTGTGAAAAGCCAGAAACAGAACGATGTGTTTCCCCTGATGCAAAAGGTCACGGCTCGTTTTGCTCATTCATTCCAGCTGACCACAGGCTCCTGTGCTTAACTGCCCTCATTTAGGGAACTCAAATTGGAAAATAGCCATACTTATGGGTCCTCAGCATGTTCACTGCATTAAGATTATCTGCTATATTTAACCTAGCTCTCTCATTTGTATGTTAAAGGAAAAAAATATTTCCCTTGTGACAGACGAGACCGAACAGGACATTTTTTTTTTATGTGTAAATGAGGTTATATTTATCAGAATAGCTCTGGTTTGGTCTAGAAAGTTTCTGACTAGTACCACCAAGGGAAAAAGAAAAAAAAAAAAAAAAAAGGCCCAAGTAAATACTCCTTAGAGAAACCTGCTGCTCTCAAAATAAGCAATTTCAGGGCACAGACTCCAAAAACTGCTGAGTCCTCAAGTATTAATAAGTGGGTTAGGGAATCACACAGAAAACAGACCCTCTACTTCAATATGGTCAGTAGATGATCTCCTGGATTAAATGTGCAATTGTTCTTTTATTTCTTAAACGGAGTTCATAAACTGATATAATTATGAGACAGACCATCTTTAGGACCCTACATAGCTATCATTTAATGACTTCAGAAGAAGGGAAAGTTGAAAGGTCTTACCCTAGGATTATGCCAAATACGAAGCAAATTTAATAACCAAAAAAAAAAAAAAAGACTCAGGACTCAAGGTTTATTATATCTTATTTAAGAGGTGATGTTGTCTGAAACTAAGGTGAGGCTAACATTTCCACCTCAACACTTAATTCTCTAAATTAATCTTCAATTTTATTTGTTTAGCTACACTATAATACCTGATTCCAAGAGGATACACAATTAATTATTACCACATAGCAGGAAATATTAGGGAAACATTTAAATCTAACCTGTTGTAACTAATATATAGGTCTAGCCTAGGAAGCAGTTTAAAACTTTCTTTTTAATGTTTTTATTTTTGAGAGACAGAGCATGAATGGGGGAGGGGCAGAGACACAGAATCCGAAGCAGGCTCCAGGTTCTGAGCTATCAGCACAGAGCCTGAATGTGGGGCTCGAACTCACAAACCATAAAATCTAAACTCTAATGCTCAACACACTAAGCCACCCAGGCACCGCTAGGCTTGGAGGTAGTTTAGGAATGCTTTTTAAATGCTTATCTATGGGCACCTGAGTGGCTCAGTTGGTTATGCTTCTGACTCTTGATTTCAGCTCAGGTCATGATTTCACAGTTCAGTTTGTGAACTCAAAGCCCTGTATCAGCACAGAGCTTACTTGGGATCCTCTGTCTCCTTTTCTCTCTGACTCTCCCCCACTTTGTGTGCGTATGTGCACGCACACACACACAGACACACACACCCATACTCTCTTCTCTCTCTCAAAAATAAACATTAAAAAAAATTAGGGACGCCTGGGTGTCTCAGTCAGTTGAGCGATCGACTTCGGCTCAGGTCATGATCTCATGTTTCATGGGTTCAAGCCCCACATCGGGCTCTCTGCTGACAGCTCAGAGCCTGGAGCCTGTTTTGGATTCTGTGTCTCCCTCTTTCTCTGTCCCCCTCCCCCCAACTCACTCTCTGTCTCTCTCAAAAATAAATAAAAAACATTATTAAAACATTTTTTTAATTAAAACAGTTTATTATAAATTAGGTAATTCTATTAATTTTACCATCTATTTAAAAGATGCTTTGTAGTTTAGTCATGAAAGGGCTAGGTTTTTTTTGTTTGCTGTTTGTTCTTAAATTTAAATCAGTGGGCTAGAGAATGTTTTATCTCGATAGGCAGGTTTGATTATGCATTGTTTTTATGAATTGCCTTCACAATGAAAATGGGTTGCACAAATGAGAGAGGAAAATCATTTCAGATTTCAGCTTGTTGCGAATGCACAATTGCTTGATACTCTTCTTGGGAAAATCAATTCAGATTTGACATCGGCCATATCACTTCTCTTGCACGATACCAAATATCAAAGATACCTTGAGAGAACAGCTCGCTCGTCATAGCAGAATATGCCCAAGATTGTTTAAACTGAGTTTTCATGGTCTATGAAATGCCATGACATTATTTTAATGGTTAAAAAATGAAAAGTCAATAAAAATGAGTGATGCAAACATCCTTAATTATATGCCAAAGGTGAGTAGATGTCAGTTTCTTTATCATAAGCTGGAAAAAAAAAATGAGTTAACTATTACACCAGACACTGTGCTAAGCAAAGGCATGTTAACTTAGCTCACATCCTCCACAATAAATTTAAAAAACTGAGTCTCGAATTCAGTAGCTCAAGGTCATACAGCTAAAAGCCTCTGTGGCAGGGCTCATGCCCAGAATTCAAATCCAGGTTTTGTCCAATTTTAAGGCCCATGTTTTTTCCATCTCATATTCTGCTGCTTGGTTTCAGATTGACCTGGCAGTCAGACCTCCAGTCCTGCCGCTTTCAATTCGATGACTGACCCCAGCAGTGCTGAATAGCTAAAAGCTGCAGAACAAAGGTAGCTGCTTCCTTAAACTCACCTTGCTCTGTTCTCCCACCGCCCTACCCTGGGAATTCTGGGTAGGACACTCCTGGTCCCTCTCCAAGTGATTATAAGAAGTGCCCGAGCTAAACAGTGCATGCAAAGAGATTTTAAAGTCATTCCGGCATAATTATCCTAATCAACAAAAACCAAGTGCAGCTCAATTAAACTTTTGAGAAAAAAAGACTGTGTGGGAGTTAAATTAAAGCATAAGGTCAGGCTTTTATAAGGTGCTCCAGATTCTATCACCTTGCTCTAATTCTTGCATATTTCAGCAGTCAGGTTTTTTGTGACTTCACAGAAATAACAAGTCATTTTAAAAATCCTGAGATGGTTACAAAAGTACTTTTAACACACACTGTGCATCCACATATAGCCCATAGCACTGAGAACATTGGGATAAACTTGGAAGTCTGCAATTGCAAAGTTATTTTTATATCTAAAGCAGGTGAACACTTTAAAAAAAAAAAAAAAAGAAGAAGAGGTGAGTGTTACTGAACCAACTTAGGTTTCTCAGTTTCCATACCGTTTGCATTGCTCCTTTCATTTCTGGCACTATCAGTGTCATAAGGGTTTGAACAAATCTAGAGCAATTATCTGGAAACCCTCACACATAGAACGACTTCATCATACTGAGGCCTTTTATTCACATATTTCTTCAAACATTAAGTGAAGTTACTTACTTGCAAAGATTCTTCATCGCCTTTTAGAATGGTAATTTCAAAGTTTCTTGAATAGTACAACAGTGATAGCAAATAACTATTATCAAATTGTCAAACGATGATATGTCATGATAACCCAACTGCATGAAACCTTTGGTTATATGTACACAAAACAAAGAGCATGCTATCTGTAGTTTCAGAGAAACTCATAGGCTTTCTGAACATTAACTATTATCCTTAAAAGCCACCTACTACCTAATTTGGTTTAGTGTCAAAGCACTATGTGCACATAGTAGGTTCTCAATTTTTAATCTGAATAAGGCTAAGCACTTAAAACAATTTTTTTAATGTTTATTTATTTTTGAGAGAGAGACAGAGCATGAGCAGGGGAGGGGCAGAAAGAGGGAGACACAGAATCGGAAGCAGGCTCCAGGCTCTGAGCTGTCAGCACAGAGCCCGACACGGAGCTTGAATCCAGGAGCTGCAAGATCATGACCTGAGCCAAACTCGGATGCTTAACTGACTGAGCCATCCAGGTGCCCCAAGCGCCCATGCACTCAACCCAGGAAATTGTCAGAGCGGGGGGTGGGGGTGGGAGAGAGTATACACACACACACACACACACACACACACACACACACACACACACTCTGTAACAGTGACTAATTTCAAAACAAAACACTGATAGAATGAGTATGAGGCATACCATGTATCAGGCAGGCCTTCAGAAAGGGCAATAAGACCCCCCAGGTACAGAATGCAAGTCTGTGAATGGGGAGTCATTCATTAAACAGCCCACATAAAGATGCTTGTTAGTATACATTTTTATGGAGCAACCAACTGCACACAGGGCTATTATAAACATCGATTATGTACCACAATTTGCAGGAATGGAACACTACTTTAAAAAGCCTTCAGGTACAAAATGTTTTGAGAATTTCTGTAATTTCAAAAAGGTCCAATAACACACTCACCCTCCTCCACCCCAATTTTCCATTGCTTCAGATGTTTTTATTAAAACTAGCAGCTACAGAGATATTGTGAATGCAGCTTTCAGCCAAACAGGCTCTTTTGCTTTTCCATTTTCATCCAAATAAAATTTGATTTTTAAGGTTTTTGTCAGTATGTCCATCCTTCAGATATATCACAAAATCTTAGAGAAGAATTAATATAATTTGAGGCTTTGTTACAAAATGAAGAATCTACAGTTGTGCATAAAAAAATGTGTTTTTACTTCAGAAGCTATGAAAAAGTAAGCTGCACCAGTCATAAGAGATTTTTGGAAAACAGATCAAAGGATGGCTAATATATTTTTATATGAAAAAAGACGACAAACTAAATTCTCAGCGGTTCTTGTCAAAGTCAGTTTGCAGTGGCTAGACAACAAATAAGGGCATTGTTACCAACTCAGGAAAACTCCTGCAGAAATAATTGAAAATTTCCCCTCTGGGTGCTCAATTTACCCTAGGCAAAACAAAAACAACCCTTAAACCAAAAATACACACTAGAAACTAGACCAGGCATTGAGATGATGGCCAAACAAATCTAACAAAGAGATGTAAACGTGCAGGTTATGATACATGTAAATATTTTCCTCTCCATAAGGAGAGAAAGGAAATGATGAAAATGGATCTCTATTCTTATTAAGTACAAGTAACAGGTATGCCCTACAGGAAGTTAGCTGTAACTAACTGTAGCAAAGTTAACTACAGCAAATAATTGGTGGGGAAGGACTATGTTATGCTGCATAGTTTGATGGGAGCCATGAGAGCCAGCTGGTCCTAAAGATGGAAAGAACAATATGTGGGTTATGGGCAGGTGGGTCTTTGGACCACACCCAACACGATACTTCATACTCACTGCTTGAGCACCAGCCGCCTGTGCTAGAGAGGGTGGGGTTAACTCCAGCTCTTAGTTGTGGCAGAATCAGGGGAGTGAGGAAGAAGCCAGTTTCTAAACGCTTTCTGTCATTGTTATTTACCCCTTCATTGCCAAAGATTCTGGCAACAAAATGTATCACAACACAGTCTCTGGTTTTACTTTTTTTTTTTCTTTTTAACCAGGATAGGAGAGTAACCATATGCACAATTTACCTGTCAGTGCAAGAGAAATTGACCTCTGGGAAGATATATTTTGTATGGGAGTCATGGGCCAGAAAATGTGATCAGGAATTCTGCTAATCTTCTGAAAAAAAAAGAAAAAGATAAAAAAGTCTTCAAATGATCAGAGATGGCTACCTGGAAGAACTTTGGGTAAGCAGCAGAAAGTTCTGAAGGGTAAGGCAGTATCGTGCCTTTAAAAGACATGACTAAAACCCATGACCAAGAACACGACCTCACTTGAGGCACAAAAAATGGATTCTGCAAATGGGATATTCAGCAAATGTTTCACCGCATGGTTCAGGAGTCCCTAACCAAAACTATAATGTGTGCACAGGAAAAGGTTCACAATAGAAACTTCAGAAACCTATTGAGACAGATGGGTTCCGTTCTGGTGTCTTTTATTTCCCAAATTGTATTAATTCCTCAAATTAGGAACTAAAAAGCAAATCCAAAAAACTTGAAAAACACTGCACTGGGTAGAAAATTACTAGCAAACAGATATAGAATAAGAATCAAATAAAACTGCCTATACATTTTTTTAAATGGTCCTTATTTTTTTATCTTGCTAAATCTCAAACCCATGTTCAAACATTTAATGTGATAAAATTCTAAGAAATTGGACTTGACAAGAATCTTCATGTTATAATGGACGTGGCCACTTAGATCAGTGACTTCCAAACGCTTATGGTCATAAGTTAAAAAAAAAAGTTTAAAAAACTGAGTTGATATCTTATATAAATAGACATTTATATAATTTATGCATTTACTACTATACTGGCACACTATATAAATGATATATACAACAAATACAATTTTTTATTTTAGAGAGAGAGAGCATCAGTAGGGGAGAGGGGCAGAGGGAATGGGAGAGATAGAATACCAAGCAGGCTCCATGCTCAGTGTGGAACCCGTTATGGGTCTCAATCCCATGACCTCGGGATCATGACCTAAGCCGAAATCAAGAGCCGGATGCTCAAACGACTGACCCACCCAGGCGCCCCAACAAAAAAAAAGTTTTAAAGGAGAAGATAAATGATATTTTTAAAGCAGCTCTAATATTTTCTTCCCACACGCAAGTGCATGATCTTTGCCTAACTTGGAATGTCGATAGCCCACTTCAGAAAACACTAGTTCGCTGAGTGTGAGTGGCAACATATAGTTACCCGTAGCTCACAATTTGAGATTTTATAATATTTTATTCAAAATACGTCAATTTTAAATGTCGTGCTTTTATTTTACTGTCTAGAACCTTAAGAAATTGTTTTTAAGTTTATTTATTTTGAGAGAGAGCGTGCAAGCAGGGTAGGGGCAGAGAGAGGGAGAGAGAATCCCAAGCAGGCACTATTCTGTCAGTGCAGAGCCTGATACAGGGCTGAATCTCATAAACTGTGAGATTATGTCCTGAGCCCAAATCAAAAGCTGGATGCTTAACCAACCGAGCCACCCAAATCCTCCTGTGTAGAACCTTCTTAAAGCAGTTGTGGGGTAAATTAAGACAGCAATTCAGATGTTGCAAAGATGGTTTTTATTTGGTTGCACTTTATTCAGCAATTACTATGTGACAGACATTTTATATGAATTACGTCCAATTCTCCCAAGAACTATAAAGTAGAAATTATTACACCTATTTTATAAAAAAAAATGAAACTAAGTGTCATGATCAACTGTATCCTATAAATAAGTGGTAGAGCCAGGGTGGGTATCTTTAAAACCACAGAATCAAAATGATGCAACTATAGGACATTATGTGAAGGGCCAGCATTTTAGCTCTTTCAATATTTTATTTACAGCTGGTTCCTTAAGGCCGAGAGGGGAACTTAGAAACAAATGATTGGCTATTAAAAATTGCCTTAGTTTTAAAAAACAACAGCCCTCAGACATTTCCACCTGCTCCTCTCCCCTTCTCCAGCAAACAGCCCTTTTAAGTCCTAGAAAGAGGTCTGCAGGCCTGAGTTCTGAAAGTGGTTACAGCAGTCAAAATCATTCGGCCCAGGGTAGGGTTCCACTCGTCTGAAACCTCTGAGCCTAACCAGCACCATTTCCCCAAACAAGGTCCTCCCGTAGGCTTTAAAAAGAACTTGTGAAGGGTGAGTTTTGGAGCTGGCAGTGTTCGTGTTCTGTTCTGCACTGAGGAAGGGCAAGAGCAGTGGATGCACGGAAAGCCAGCTTCCCTCCCCACCCTTCTCACCGGCCTGACTCTGTAGCAGGAGCATCTTGGACTTTCCCTCAGGGCCCAGTGTTTCCAGCTACGCTCCCAAATAGAGTCTGAAACTGGCTTCTTCATACCCCAAAACTTACTCCTCTTCCAGATGCATATACAACGAAAATCTGAAAACTCTGGACCGACAGAGACACACAAAAGATGGGGTCAGAGAGGCTGGGGTAGTTACGTGAAGGTAAAAAGTGGTTGGATTAGGAGAAATGCTGATTGAAATATTCTGTTTGGCGGTTTAAGTACCATGACTTGAAATTTCACTGCTGAACTCGTGAATGGAAAACATGAGTCAAATACAGTAGTGACTGAATATGATTTCCTTTCTTGGACATTTTTAGATACATGGCATGCTTCTGTCCAGGTTGGTTTAGATAGTAGAAAAAGTAGAATGGGGGGATCCTGCGTGGCTCAGTCGGTTAAGTACCCAACTCTTGGTTTCAGCTCACCTCACAATCTCATGGTTTGGGGGTTCGAGCCCCACATAGGGCTATGTGGTGACAGAATGGAGCCTGCTTGGGATCCTCTCTCTCTCTCTCCCCCTCTCTCTCTGCCCCTCCCCCATTCTCTCTCTCTCAAAATAAATAAACTTGAAAAAAAGAAAAGTAGAATGGATGAATCTGGAGGCCTTCTCCAGTTTTATACTCCCACACAGGCATTCTCCCCACTAGCAAACCTCTCTTCACGATTAGTATCCTCTTCATGGTTGGCACCCGAGCAGGGCTTCCATGTGAAGATTTCCCCACACTTAACGTGGAATTAGGAACTTTCTCCTCTGCACACTTCAAAAGATCTTAAACTTATGTTTATTAAGAAAGAGGTTTGCACCTTCTTTCTCTCTCTCTCTCAAAAATAAAAATAAAAAATAAACATTAACAATTGTTTTTAATTTAAAAAACAAGTTACGATTTAATGAAAATCTGGGGGCCCCTGGGTGGCTCAATTGGTTAAGGGCTCAGGTCACGATCCCATGGTTCAGAGGTTCAAGCCTCATGTCGGGCTCTGTGCTGACAGCTCAGCGCCTGGAGCCTACTTCTGATTCTGTGTCTCCCTCTCTCTGCCCCTCCCCTGATCTCTCTCTTTCAAAAATAAATAAATATTTAAAAAAAAATTTTTAAATAATAAAAAATAAAATCTGAAAAAAAAAATCCCCCTCTATTTCACTTTGAGGGCTTCATCAAGCAAATATTTAAAAAATGAATTTCAGGGTGGGGTGTAGTTAGGCAATGTTACACCAAATGTAGTGTATGTCCTTTTCCCCACAAAGAGTCCATCTGTCATGTTTAGTATCTTTCTGAACTACCAGTGAGTTACTTTATGTGGCCTACCACAGAATATTCAATCCTAGAAATAACCTAACTTAAAATTTTCCTTTTGAGGCACCTGGTTGGCTCAGGAGGTTGAGCATCCAACTTGGGCTCAGATCATGATCATGAGTTCGTGGGTTCTAGCCCCTCGTGGGGTCGGTGTTCAGAGCTGAAAGCCTGGAGCCTGCTTCCGATTCAGTGTCTCCCTCTTTCTCTGTCCCTCTCCCGCTGTGCTCGCTTGTGCTCTAACAAACAAAAAAAAAATTTCCTTTTAAATTTAGTAACTTATTATAGAAGCATGACACCAAATCTGTATGTGAAACATTGAGAATAACGAAACTCAAATCTTGTAAATATTAGAAAGTAAAATACAGAAATGTACCAAGTAACGCAGGGTCCTAGTTAGCTGTATTAAAAGGTGATCTATATGAGGAAACTCCTTGTGCAAAACACTTCTGATATAGTTCAATATCTTATATAAATTATGCCAAGAATACACATCTTTATTTTTAATGTTTTTTTATTCTGAAATAGAGTGAGCGTGTGTGAGCAGGGGAGGAGCAGAAAGAGAATCTCAAGCAGGCTCTGTGCTGCCAGCACAGAGCTGGATGCAATGTGGGAGCTCAATCTCACAAACCCTGACTGAGATCATGATCTGAAACAAAATCAAGAGCCAGATGCCTAACCGCCTGAGCCACCCAGGCGCCCCAAGAATATACATTTTTACATGTACTTCTGACCCTAAATAAAGCAAACCTTCTATCAATCCCCAGCCCACCTATGCCAGGATGCAGGGCAGTGCAAGAGAAAACAAATCACTAAAATATCCATTTATTTATTCCCTCACAGCTCTCACCTTCCCTGACTCCCAATTCCACTATTTCCGTTAACTATCCTCTGCCTTACCTCTTCTCCTCTGGGACGCAGGTCAGTAACCAAGGAGAAAGGTAGAGATAACCAAGTGAACACTGTTGCCATGCCGTGATCCTTCTTAGATTCAATTATTTTGTTAAGTTTTTGCTTTCCCCAAACTTCCCTCTGAAGACTTTTTCTTTTTCTCTTTTTTCACCTTCCACACAGATCAGCAATGAAGTGTGCATATCCAAAATAAATTGGCCAGGCTACTGAATGGGAACAAGATAGTTCTTTCTCAGATTTCAGTCCCATAGGATTTCAGCTCCTCTTTCTTCAATTGCTATTTATTCAACACAACACTTACTTGGCATGCATCTTAGGCTACCTTACTTACCCTTCTCCTCTCCCAGTAAGAGTCAGGTCCTTGAAGGTGAAAGCTATCTTAAGCCTTTTTGTAACCAGAGCGCCAGCATATGTTCAGTGGGCACCCTGTGGGTGATGGTAACAGGGATGGGCCGTTCTCCTGTGGTCTCTGGTGAGGAGACAGGCCCTGGAACAGCCTCCTACTCAAAAACATTCAGACCATTTACCAGTTCACAGTATAACCTATTATAGGGGGTGTGGGGGTGTGAGGGTGTGGTGAAGAAACAGGTTTTATCTCCTGTGTAATGCTGATCAATACAGGAGCAGCTGCCTAAAGCGCTGGGTTAGGAAAGATAACGAGGCCACCTCTGGACGGAGTGAGAGACTGCACTAATGGATTAGTGATGTCTGCCATATGCACTGGTGAGGAGCATGGTGACATGGATGCTCAGCATTTGCCATCCTAGCTCTAAGCACTTAGCCAAAATCTCAATTTCAGTAAGTTCAACAACTTCTTACTGCTTAAGTTCCTTTCCTAACTGAAGCTTTAGGCCAGGGATAGAAAATTCAAAAGTCTTCCAGATATATATTGCTATGTATCCTTTTATATAAAAGTTTGATAAAGAATACTCTTCCTGGTGAATCAGACTGAAAGGTCAACATGACGGACCCAGTGTTCCCTTGTCTTGCCCATAGCTTTTCCACAAAAGCAAAAGCATCAAAGCTCTTAGTTCCAGAAGCGACACCAGCCAGGATCACTTAAGGACTCCACTGACGGTGCAGCTACTCTCTTTCATTCTAGTAGATGCTGCATCTTTCCGTTTAAAGAACTCTATTCGCCTCATCCTGTGCTTTCCCATAAATCTGTACATCAAAGACAACCCCAAGATCAGGGGTAACAACATTAAGAGATTCGGTTTCCGACTTTTCCTCTGAAATCATTTGATAAAACCTTCCACAAAGTCTTTTCACAATGGCTGAGAATATAAATTCAACATCTCCCCCAACAGGAGCAAAAAAACGTCCTAGGGGCTCAGCAAACTCAAAATAACATATCAAACCCCATTCTTCTTTGGATTTGTTCCTGGGAGTGCTCCCCTCAGCCAGAAAAATCCTTAATTTTTTTTGTAATGTAAAAGATCAAAGAATCTATTTCATAATTCTTATCTAAAGAAGCATATTACAAAAAGCAAAGCACATCAAGCAGGGACAATCTCCACTTCTAGTTTTATAATCGGATTTATTTTATTTCTAAGGCCATCTTCATCAATTTGCACTTCCCTCATCAAATTATATTGTTTAAAAAGGCAATTTTGCTTAATACGCACCGTTCCCTCTGCATTATGAGAACGTGCACCCTTGCTCTCTCCACCCCTCCTTCCAAAGCATTTATGCCACTTTAGACTGCTTGACAGCCTCTCCTCCCACTTTCTTTGACCTAGAACAAATCACTTAGGCCAGGGTCATTTAAAAGTTCCCTTAAAATGTTTTCAACGGTTGTAACAAAATAAAAGTCTTTCCAAGATAAGAGTGTGTTAGAATGAGAAAATAAGTAAAAATCCATTGCTTTTCTCAAGAGTTGAAAAAACATTCTTTGTTCAGTTAAAGGCCAATTTGCTTTTGTAAGTTAACTTACAATCTTATAAAAGCTTCCCAAATCCCAAATATTAGAATCACTTAAATAATTATGTTAGGGAAGGAAAAAGACACACACGCGGGCATTACAAAAGGAGCAGTAGCCTGGAACAGTAGCCTAGCTGAGCCAGAGTCTGGAAGATCTGGGGGTTCTGAACCAGTTTACATTTTAATCCACCCCCAAAAGTCTTTCCCTCCTTGACTGCTGACTACAGGAGCCCTGGAAACAGAGGTGCAAACACAGCCAGGTAGAAGTCAGAGGCACAAAAGCAGCCCACCTCAGATTTGAGCAAAGAGTGAAATTCCACTGCTACATCAGCTAAGCCTCTAAAACATGGTATTTTTCCAAAAAGGAAAAAAATAATAATAAAGCCATATAGGATGGTAATTTGTTTAAAGGCAGGTTGTGTTATGGCCAATGGAGCCCTGTTTAGTATAAAATACTAAATTCAATAAAAATGGGGGGGGGGAGGAATAAAGAGTTCAAAATTAGAAACCATGTGAAAAGTCTATAGAAAATGGGATTTTTTTTTTTCCTGCAGCTCAAAGTGATCCAGCCTACCCTTTTTTCTTGATGGGATACTACCTACATTAGGAGCACAAGATCATGGAGAGCACAGAAAACAACACCGAAAGGAGCTCTCCAAACACACTCTGTAAACTACAGACCTAGACTTTCAAAACTTACAACCAAGCTGAAAGTTATTTCTCTTTACTAACCAGATCATTGCAAATATGTCATATCTCAAACTTCCTACCCCTTCATTTTTGCCACAGAGGTTCACTAGTCTTTAAAACCGAAACAAAAGAGCTACATATTTCTATTTAGCTCAAGAAATTACTTAGGTGCACGAGCAGGGACAGATGTCACAGGCACCCAGTTGTGTTTCCTCATGGACTGAATGCATACCATTGCCATGAATATATCCTTTACCCTGAAATACAAATGAGCTACAAAAGTAATTTTTTTTTTTACAAAAATGGGGCCTAAAAACAAGTCCTTAGGTGGAATTCTTGAACAGTAACTAGCCCGCTGATGATGGACCTTGTTTAAAGCACCACACAACAATGTGTGTTTACATCACCCTTTTATTTCATAGTTAGAAATAATACAGTTCCACAGGGTAAATCATCAATAAATAACGGTGTTTAATCATTAAACGTAAAAATCCCAACTCTTTGGCATCTGACAGGATTCTATTTCTTGTCAAACTAATGACTGTATAGATATAGTTAATCTTAGTGATCATTCGTCAATACAATATGTTACAAAGGTGCAATTTACTTTAAAATATACAACAGCTGAAAATTTCCAGCCCACCAAGAAATCTGACCAACACAGTCTTAAGACATGGGTCAACTTCCCCAAGGCTCTCTCACACGATTTGCCTCAGTGAAAGTATAATAAATGTTGATTTAAAGAGTTCCTAGGGTTTTCTAATACTTACTCTGCTCTACATAGAGTTAGCCATTCATTCTGGCTAAATAAAAGTCATTATCTGCACCAGGAATGACCCACTCATTAATAAAAGGTGTTCTTATTTTATAAGCAAGATGGCTAACACCTAAGAAACAGTCCCCAAAATAAAATTTCAAATAAGCAGTTCTATGCTGCCAGAAATGCCAATTCGGTAATAAATTGCACCTTCAAGAGTCAAAAAAGAAAAAAAAAAATAGAAACTTTTACAAAAGGTTAAGTTACATACATTTTCCTCAAAATATATTCAAGAATAGTTGAGCTGTATTTGTTACTAAAGCCAGGGCATTATTTCTTTAGCAACAAATTAAACCAGTGCAATTGACATAAATTGTTAAGTAATCCAGGATTAACCCATTAAAACTGTAGAAGCCCTTTAGGCTCCCACACTAATCCTAGAAACTGAAATTTCAATGAGCGCTTTGAGCTGCACAGAACTAAAACTGGAATGACCCGATGCCATGCTGAATGGTATTACTTCATACTTAGTTTAAGCATTCGATAGTAGAAATCATGAGTCCTTCTATTAAAGTTTCATTCACTTACAGAACATTCAGATGCAAACAGTATTATGCCTATCATCCACAATTAAAAGAATCCTTTCCATTTTAAAGTTCCAGATGAATTTTAACTTAGAAAGTAAGCACTAAGGAAACTTTTTTAACTTATGAAAACTTCATATTGGAAACTTTCTGGAAAAGCTTCCCCCCACCCATTGTAAAATAAATACTTTGTATCCCAAATTTAATTGTATTAAGACACACTTTAATAATGCTATAAAGAAATATTTTACAGCCAGAGAGATCAATAACTTTCCATGCGGAAATAAAAAAATTCATTGCTCAATAGTATTATTGAGGCAAGTGAAGAAAAGATTATTCTCTTGTCAATCTGAAATGTTAATTTTTTCAGTGCAAAACCAGTTATAAAATCTTTAAACTCAATATTTAAAAATAAAAAGTGGTCCAATTCAGCAATGTTCAAGTTCTAAATTTCGTAAAACAAATCATTACATACATTTTATAGTAAAATACAGAGATTAAAGAAGTACTTGAGTACTTAAGGATATCAATTTCTAATGAATCATACCAAGTCAGCAACAACCAAGCATGTAACATTCCCAATTTGAGTGTCAGAATCATAAAGATGGTATTACTGTACCCGCAGCCTTTTTTCCTAGCTAAAAAGCTATACAGACTAACGGCCAACATTCTGTGTTCTTTGCAGTTGCGTGCTCTAGAATGATTTCCCCCAAAGTACCTGTGATTTCATCCCTGCATTTGAAATCTGATCCAAACAATTTTTCTGTTCCAGGAACGCTGAGCTGATATAACCATCTGTAACATGAAGAGTCCTGTACAGAGTACAACAGTGGGTTTCCCGCCAAGCGCAGGCTGGCCTAGACTGGTCTTTTCCCGCCAAGCGCAGGCTGGCCTAGACTGGTCTGCACTCTCTGTAAGTCATTCATGTGTTATTCCTAGCAAACACACGGTCCCCTCTGAGGGTTAGGTGTTGAAGCTGGTACTGGAGCACTTCGGTGTCGGCTGGCTCCTTGATGTTCATTTTGTCTAGATTGAGGTAGTCCAGAGATTTGGAGTGAGCCCTCTTACCTTTAAGAAGACAAAGAGGCAGGGGCCCATGGAGGGCCTTGTAAGGTTCATAAGGTAAAGATTTAGTGCACTTGTCTCCCGAGCTGGGCATCCGCCTTCGCCTCCTGCCATTGACCGCCGGAATCTCGTATGGCTGGTAGTACCTACTTCTGGTTTTATACAAACGAGAGGAACGTGCAAGTCCTGCATCCAGCTGTTTGGAGCGCATGGAAGGCACAGCTTCTCCCTTACTCTCTTCACCTCCTGTGCACTTCTGGGCTAACTTCAGGAGTTCCTCACCAGTTGTGAAGCCCACCAGATAGTTAGAGTCCATGTGCAGGATCTGGTAGCCTGACACAGTCCGGCGCATCGGCGAGCACGGCGTGCTGGAACAGCGCGGCTTCTCTGCTTCTGCCTTTCCTGGGGAGCTCGCCTCCGCCACAGGCAAGGGCAGGGTGGCCAGGGTACTTCTGGACTCTCCATTAACATCTACTTCCATCTTAGGCACCAGTCTGCACACCCCTGAAAGCAAACAGACTCAGATTGTAAAGGTATAAGACACAGAATCCTGGGCCACGCTGATCATTTTAGAAGGCTCAGGGAGCATGAAATAACACTGGCCTGAAGAACAGCCAGTGAACAACCGCCAGATTTTTATCTGTGTCTATAAAGCATTCCAGAGCAGGCATAAAATGACTACTACTTCTCTGCCTTCAAGAACTCAAAGGCAGGTTAAATTAAAGTCTGGAGTACTACTAAAAGGTTCAGACAAGAAGCAAACAGAAAACAATACTTCTCTAAATGAGGCACTCCACACAAATCACACGAAGTTTATTCCTCGATGTGCTATTAAGCAAATCAAATACAGATCTCAACATTAAGCAAATAAAAATACACACAGCTTATTTAGCAAGAATCCACTAAACGTTCCCAACCTGAAAATTTAAATCTTTACATTTTCCATCATGTAATTTAAAACAAGCACTCAGCTCCTCACGCCCACAATTTTGTTTTTCAATTGTGTTTAAGGGACTTTTATGAAAGATAAAAACCTTTCTGCAAAGGTTCCAATCAGACCCAGTTTTTCTTTTTAAGGTATGGGGAGCCTTCAGGGAAAGTTCCCCAAATGTTGTAAATGTTGTTCCTCCCATACACCCAATGAATTGTTTAGAGCAAACCATTTTGTAGTTTAAAAATAAACCCCAATCCAATACATCAGGTCATTTTTAACAGTGAATTTATATAAAATATCAGATGTACTTTGACTGTTTAATCAGCTATTGCTCTGAGAGTTATTTTATTTTGCAATACCTAAAACACTGTACTTTTGAATAGTGTAAAAAATGGCAGAACAATTCTCAATGAATGTTGATATTATTCACCACGATTATCACATTACATAGTTTGGAAAAGCCTACTGACACCAAGTACCACAAATAATGGCCACGTTTCTAGAAAGCCGCAGATAAATCAAACTTTGGAAAATAAAATACTAAGGAAAACCGAGTGGTCGTGTCATTTCAGAGAAACTTTATTTCTACTTGATCATCAATTAGAAGTAGAAAACACAGTTTTAAGAATCTCAGATGGCTAATCAAAACTATGTCTAAGAGTCAACTATTAAGATGTCAACTTTAACATGAAAAATTTATTGAAAAATAAATTTATTAAATAATTCTTATAAAATCTCGTAAAACAACCTTTCCCTAATTGAAGCTCTTCCCAAACTTTGGGTATTCATTTAAAATCCAAGCAATTCTAAAGCTTTAGAAGAAAAAAAAAAAAAAAAAGAACCTTATTCCCTCATTTACACACTATACTCTCCTTCATTAGAAAATAAACCAAGACTATGAAGAAGTTCCCAGATACTATCCTGTCCTCACTACAGCCCACATCTATAGCACAACTGAAAACTAACACTAATAAGGATTCCTGAGATACAGCAAACGCCAAAGGGATCCACAGAACTCTACTTACTTCCTGTTCTAAATCTTAGACTATGCATTCCCAAATTTAATTTAATCAAGATACTGTAGCCCTTCAGACCCTCCGGATTTAAAGTGATTGACTTTATTCTATATTATTAATGTAAAAATAAATTTATATTTGACCGTGTAATTTATAGCTCTGTTAACAGGACAGGAATAGTAGGCGACTATCAGCTACTTTGACATGCATACAAAAACTTAAGATTTCTTACCTAATCAACTTGAGAGAACCCAAGCCTCGTCAAACCTTATGCTGAATAAAAAAATGTTGACCCTAAGCCAAATGACAGACTAATTTAATACTTTCTTTCTCGCTAATTCTACAGCCCAGAAGAAGCACAAGATAGATTCAAGGCCTCCAACCTACCTAACCTGACAGGCAGCTATAGGCACGAAGTGTTTCTCTGATACTCCATTCTGAAAGACGAGGAGGGTCAGTGAGGCTAAAATAACCCAGGCTACAGAGGAAAGAGAACACACACCCAGATGGGTACCTCACTCAAGAATGACCCAGGTGATGACACTCCAGCAGTTAGTCCACATTAAGTGACACAATGGTTTAGGTCTCTTCCAAATCTGGTACCCCATGACAGTCCACAGACCTCCACCAGCCACGTTCCTGCATTCTCATTTGGTACATTATAAACTTCCCCAAATCCATGAATTCACACTCCACCCATTCTGATTTGGGTAATAATTCAAACGGAGCTAGGCTGAAAGTCTTTTTCGCCTCTGAAGGATGAAAATTGCTAAACAAGGTAACACACAAAATCACCACAAAGAAGAGCAGGCACAGGCTTCCGTGATCAACAGAATCACTTGGAAGTGTGTTCCTATACTAAGCCAATTCTGCTGCATCAAGGCAGACCATCAGGAACTGTGAGACTCTCTAGAGGATGAGGATAAAGGGTGGCAGGATACAAAGGTCTGAGAGTAAAAGGCAGAAATTATCTATTATCTAGAAAATAAGCACCTAGAAAATGAGAAAACTTCAGACAGTGAGTAAAGTGATGTATAAAGGTCAAAATCTGATGGAACATGAAACATGAGGTACGTAACCACCACTGCATAAGTTTCCAGCAGCCATAACATCACACAAAAATATCACCTGGTCTGGGCAAAACTGCCTAACAGGATCTGCAGGCATCTACCTGATAGACAATGATTTCACCCAGATTGTCAAACAAAAGGAACAGATGTGGTTAAAGAGCTCTGGAAATTTCAGCCAAGCAGCCCTGGTGTAAGAAACCTACCGTGATTTTGCTAAGGTAAACAACCCAGCTCCCTTGTTAGAAAACACCAACGAACGAGAAAGTCAAAGAAATAAGCATTTCTTATACACTCTAACAAATATTTAGCCTAGTAACTAAGGTCAATACTCTACGTCAGATTTCTGAATTATAGTCTCACTGTGCTGGAACATAAAAACGCTGTTTGAAATACACATAAAGCTGCAACCTACTCAATCTCTCTTGATGCACAACTGTAAATTCTGGAGAACTGTGCACATTTTTGCTACAAAAGCATCAGTATTTCTGCTCCAAACAGTAAGAGAGTCTCAAAACTAACAGCTCTTTTAGGTGGCTTCACTGGTTTCTGCAGTGTGCTGCCAAATTCATGAGAACATCTTCAGACCTTAATATTCACGTAGGAATGAATGTCAATGCTGCAACAACCTGAACTCTTGCAGACCACTTAGTTTTTGTTGTTGTTGTTGTTGTTGTTTTTTTAAAGGATCCTTTTTAATTAATATATGGCCTTTCTAAAGAGTATCTACTATGCAGCACTAAGGAAGCTAGGTGGCGGCGGGGTTTCAGAAAAGAGAATGCTGGTTGGCAAATATTTTGTTTTTTGCTAGGTGGAATGCTGACTAAGCAGCATGCCTTCCATTCTTCAATGTGACTGAAAGCAAAGTTTTTATGCTATTAAATTCCTTAGAATTTCCTGACTGCATTTGCACACTGGAGCAAGATCCTGGGAACAGTTAGCAAATCAGCTTCCACAGGCTATCTCTTAAGTGGGTAGAAGTAGTATAGATCACATCTAGTGTGTTCTGAAGAAGTCTAGGTACTTTCTAATTCTGCAATCCTACAGAAAAAAAAATAATAATAATAGTAATACACCAGTGACGCTAAAGATGGATGTCCAATATTTCACATTGCAAAATTTCTCACTAAAAGCACTCATCAGGAAACATGGCTACCATGACTACAATTGGAGATGGCCTTTGTTTGGCAGAACATGCTTCATATTTTCCCATGAAAAATTTGCTTATAGGTTTGTTATTCTTCATAAACTGCTCATGACTAAGCATTTTGCTTCATATCCTAAAATAAACTGTGCATCATAAACGCATACTGCCAAGGTAAAAGATTACAAGAACTCTTGTAAACACTGCGGGTGTGTGCAACAGGCACCCTCTCCCACTGCATCAATAAGAATAAACATGAGGCGGGAAATCAGGCACAATGCTAACTTCTGCATTGCTGAACACTAGAAATCAGAGACCAACAATATCCTTATTGATTCCATTAATGCCTTTCATATATAGCTTAAAGCAAAAATAAAAACTGGAAACAGAAAACAGGGAAAGTATTGTTAATAATAACAAAAGCAGCAAAATTTCTGTTGATAGAAGAGTCTAGAACAACACAGTACAATGAGAATAGAAAAGTCAACTTGTAGCTGAATAGTACTTTTAAAAGTGAGTTTAAGGGGGTGCCTGGGTGGTGCAGTCGGTTAAGCGTCCAACTTCAGCCAGGTCACGATCTCGTGGTCCGTGAGTTCGAGCCCCGCATCAGGCTCTGGGCTGATGGCTCGGAGCCTGGAGCCTGTTTCCGATTCTGTGTCTCCCTCTCTCTCTGCCCCTCCCCCGTTCATGCTCTGTCTCTCTCTGTCCCAAAAATAAATAAAAAACGTTGAAAAAAAATTAAAAAAATTAAAAAAAAATAAAAGTGAGTTTAAGTATGTTCCAAGAACAAACATAATTCATATATTTTTTAAAATTTTTATATAATTAAAAAAACTTTCTTTAATTCCATATCAAATTGCCTCACAATCTAATCTGTCACAAGGGGACTAACATATACTTAATAAAACATGCAAGACTGACAGTGTTCACGGATGCCATTTATTTCTTTGAAATAGATGAGGATTCAAAATTAGACAACACTAGACAAGGTAACACGTTTTGCTAGAAAAATGTACACAGTGCATACAGTGCATATTTTAAAAACACTAGGTACAGCCTGCAATTACGAATTTTGGTTGCAACTAATGCCAACAGGTACAAACCACAACACACATGTGGGGAACCCAGTACAGTAAGATGAGCACGTTCAAAAGACTGTGACCTGTCTAGAATGTGTTCAGCTTTGAACACTCCCCAGGAAGTCTAACTTCCTAAGCATGTGGCACAAGGGGCCTTAAAAAAATATAACCTAAACACCTTAGCTCCTTAGACCAGCTCTGAAAATAGCTGAGAAGTTTCACAATTGCCACACAAAGAATTCTTTTCGAGAAATACTGCATTCTGGGAATTTTTTTTTTTTTTTAATCAGGCCTATCGAAAAAAGTCACCACCAGTAATCAAAAAATTGTTCCATATGTTTGAACCGCTTTTAGTAACACACAGCAATTCCATTTAAAAGAAAACAGATATAACTGTCTAAATATACAGAACAAAAATGTCACCATGTGAACCAAATCCTTTTCAAGAAATGAACCATTTGGAATAAAGCCGGCTCTTGGAAAATGGGGAGTCTCCTAAGCATGACTACTGTCAATCTAGTAATATCTAGAACCACCTAGTTTTAATGCCAGAATGATCTTGGATTGCATGGATGCTGAACTTCTGAAGCCATGAAGGCAGGGGCCTGCCCAGAGTCAGGCAGACATTTCCTGGTTTCCTGTCTCCATCAACTTCATCATGCTGGGCCTGCAGCACATGGTTCCCAAACTTGTACACATGCTAACATCATCCAAGGAGCTTCAAAAAATACTGATGTCTGTGCTCTACCCCAGATCTGTGATTTAATTCATCAGGGGTACAGCCTAGGGTCTGAAGTTTACAAAAGATCTCCAGGAGATTCTACTATGCAGACATGTTCGGGAACTTGTCAGAGAACTTACCTAGTAGGAGAATTTCACTGCCTTTTTTGTTTGTTTGTTTGCTAGCTTTCAATCAGTGATTATTGTCATATTAGTGGATATCATTTTTGTATGCTTTGAATTGCTAACAACCTATCCCTAAGACCTTTAACTTACTGTTTCTAATCCACTGTGGGCTTAATAATGATCTGCTAACCAACCTTGTTAAAACCGGATATAAAATAAAAATAAATCAGTGCTGAATGAGAACCAGGCCCCTTCATCTGCACATACTTTGGTACAGTTACTTTAGTTTCTTAGCAGCCTCTGTCAGATACAGCTCTTTGGACAACAGTCTGGCAATTACTTGTACAGTTAAATAAGTACTTATTAAAAAACCCACCTACCCAACTTGTAGGCATTTACCTACTAAGAAAAATGAAAATATATGTTCACACAAAGACCTGAATGCGAATGTTTTTAACAGTTTCATTCTTAATCACCAAAAAATGGAAACAATCCAAATGTCCATCAACAGGGAAATGGAAAAAGAAACCACGGTCTGTCCATACAGTGGAATACCACTCAGCAACAAAAAGGAGCAGACTAGCATTACACAAGTGAAAGTTGCAGACAGAAAATGCTACATACTGTGTGATCCTATTTACAGGACATTCTGGAAAAAAATCAATGACTACAAAATGCTACAACGGGGGGTGATTAAAATATTCTACATATTGA